>NW_024062901.1:0-2412500 GCF_006381635.1 Hibiscus syriacus | reverse complement strand
GATTCTTAAGGAATTCTATGTGGTCCTTATGGACATTATTATATGGCACTACGGTGCAATTCTACGCGGTTCTTTGGGACATATGTATATTCTTTGGAACATGTGTGAAGTCTTGAAAGACACATACTTGATCCATAGTATATGTATATGATTCTTAAGGAATTCTATGTGGTCCTTATGGACATCCTTATATGGCACTACGGTGCAATTCTACGGGGCACTTCGGTGCATTTATACGAGCTGTGGTGACAGCATAGTGCACATACTCACATTACTCCGATACCTTAGGTTCTCAATATGCTATCATGGGCCAATAAACTTATTAATACAGATTCATGAATGTTACAGTCATATGCTTACAGGTATGGATATTGATGATGTATACTACATTGATTAAGTACATGTTTGCATCTCATCTCATATGATCATGATATTTTCATTACATTACATTGCCTTGTTATTATTATTGCCTCACTAAGTCGATGACTTAGCTTGTGAGTGTTTCACACGTAGGATCCGAGAAAATAGACGAGACAGGTGAAGCAACTTGACAGCATTACTCCTGCAACCACCAGATCAGCAGCAACTTAATCAGTAGGTCATTTTGTTATGTAAATGGCAGTTGGCATGTAATTAAAGGGTTAAGTTGTGTATGCTCTGAATATTTTGATAAACTTATATTACAATATGTATATTATGGTATTTTCTTAATATAAGTTCAAATATTTTGCTATTATTTGTCAAAAGTTGTATTTTAAGGTCAATGTAGTATCTCTGACTCGTATCCGGGTCGGGTACGGGTTGGAGGTGTTACATTTAATGGTATCAGAGCTATGGTTTAGTCGATTCTAGGCATAAACCAGAGTCTATAGAGTCTTTAAATGGAATACATGCCAACAAATAGCGAGAACTTCTGATCTGGTATAGTATGAGTATGCTGTTTTGCTAATAGAACAATGTGTTTATTCTTATTAGATGTCCGGACATAATAGCTCCCGAAGTGAAGCGGGAGAAGATAGGCATGCTGAAAGCAATAATTCACCTGCCCTGGCCAGGCAAGGTGAAGAACAAGCATCTCAAGGAGTGCCTGTGCAAGATCAAGATACGTTCTTCAGAACGTTAGACGCTATTCTGACGCGTCTTCAACCTTCTGCTCCACTAACTCAAAGAATTAATGTAGCAAAAGAGTTGAGAAGTTTAGGAGCTCCCGAATTTAAGGGAGAAGCTGAGGAAGGTCCAGTGTCAGCGGATCTTTGGTTGAATGATTTGAAAATCATGTTAGATGGTCTCCACTGTTCCGAAGTGGAGAAATTAGATGGAGATGTGTCTTTATTGAGGGGTCAGGCGAGGATATGGTGGACGAACGTCACCATGAGAATGTCAATCGACCAGTTGACTTGGTCTTTGTTTTTAGAAGAATTTAAAAACAAGTATATTGGAGATCAGTTTATCCGATAAATGAAGCAGGAGTTTATGAATTTGAAGCAGATGAGCCGCTTTGTATATGAGTACGAATGTGAGTTTAATAAGCTGAGCAGGTTTGCAGCTGAGCTTGTGCCTACTGAAAAAGATGTTTGCGAGTGGTTCGTGGAATCAGTTGCATCGTCTGCTAGGGGAGCAAGTCAGGCAAGACCTAGACAGACGCAGTCAGTGGAATCTGGTGCTGGGAGATCTACTCCGGGTCAAGGGAGACAGTGTCAGAATTGTGGGAAAAACCATTATGGAGCTTGTCGTATGGCTGCTGGGACTTGTTTTCGATGCGGAGATGCCGGACATTTTGTCCGGGATTGTCCATTGATTGTTGGTGAGCCGGCACCATCTGGAAGAGCTGGTTCTTTCTCCTAAAGAGGGCGAGGAAGAGGCAGAGGAATGAACCCGTCTGAATTCTCTGCTCAACCTGAAGTTCGATCCACTGCTCGGGTATACAACCTAAAGACAAGTGAAGACCGTGATGACCCTGATATTATAGCAGGTACTTTTCAGTTGTATGATAAATTAGTATTGGTGCTGATTGATCCGGGTTCTAATTATTCTTATATTACAAGTAAGTTAGTAAAGGAGTTGAGGATTCCTATAGAAGCTACGAGTAATGTGATGATAGTAACCAATCCGTTAGGGCATAGTACTCAGGTGGACAAAGTCTGTAAGGGGTGTCCCATAAAGGTTCAGGGAATTGAATTCCCTGCTAATCTGATGGAATTACCCTTTGACGAGTTTGAAGTGATTCTGGGAATGGATTGGTTGTTTCATTATTATGGGAATGTCGACTGTAGATTGAAAAAGGTAACCCTGAAGAGTCCAGAAGGAATAGAAGTTACTGTGATCAGTGAAATGTGTAATCCTTTAGCAAATGTAATATCAGTGATGTCTGCCAAGAAATTATTGCTACAAGAAATTATTGCTACAAGGTCGAATAAACCAAGTCAGCATTTTGTGGAACACTCTCGCCTCTACATCTAGGTTAATTGTGCTATTTCTATCAACCCATTTTATTGTAGTATCTAAGTCAGTTTCATCTGAATCCCCTTTATTCTCGACACCTATACCCGAAGCAATAGTCTCCGGAGATATATATATATCATTCCCCATGACATGGGTATTAATTCCTATTATATTACTCTTATTAGGCTCATACTGGAAGGAAACATTGTTGTAGAATACTCTAACTAGGTTGGGGTAATATGTTGGTTCTACACCAAGGAATTCAAGCCAACCCTACGATGTAAATGTGGATTTAAAACTAAAATCATATTTACCATCGAACAAGAAACCCAGGTCAATGACACGTTCGGGACGAATCTTCCTTACTTTAAAACTCCTTTGCCATCTTTCTTTCTCCGCATCGGATCTAAAGTTCTCAGTGTCGAACGACCTGATTTCCTCAGAAGAGTTGGGTTGAGAAGAGGTGGGTTGAGAAGAGATGGGTTGAGAAGAGCTCCGATTCTGACGCTTACGTTTTGGAGCCATTTTCGGTGTGGATGTTGTTACATTGGAACACAAACACATTAAGGAAACAAAAGTGACCAATCTGCAAATCAAACAAACCATAATTTATGGCAAAATATCGACAAATTTACCTGAATATCTAATTGTAACTGTTATGAACGTTGGTATTCGTCGGAGTCGATGAGTTCTCTTCTGCCTTCAGGTTTATGTTTAGTAAGGTTTAGGGTTTTTCGATTTGAAGTTTATATCATATATATAATGAATGAAAAAAAATGCGAGTAATTTAAAGATGTATCGACACAACTTTAAAATGTGTCGATGGTGACCTGTTTCAAATTAAATAGGTATATTTATACCGGTTACATCGCAAAATGACCTATTACATTCAAATTATGAATTTCATTGTTTTAGGATCGATACTTTTTATAAATGTATCGATACTTTTTTGTGAACTTTTTGACCATTTACATTTTGGACAAAAAGTATCGATACAAATTCAAAAAGTGTCGATACTTCATGTACACATGTTTTCTCATAAACCGATGTATTTAGACCGGTTAGATTGATAATTTACCTATTACATTATAATTATGGGTCTCGATGTTTTTTGGATCGATACTTTTTATAAATGTATCGACACCTTATGGTGACCTTGGTAAGGAAATCATTCTGGACACAAAGTATCGACACAAATTAAAAAAGTGTTGATACTTCATGTACACCTGTTTTCTCATAAGCCGGTGTAATTAGACCGGTTAGATTGATAATTTACTTATTACATTATAATTATGGGTCTCGATGTTTTTTGGATCGATACTTTTTATAAATGTATCGACACATTATGGTGACCTTGGTAAGAAAATCATTCTGGACACAAAGTAAAGACACAAATTCAAAAAGTGTCGATACTTCATGTACACATGTTTTCTCATAAACAGGTGTAATTAGACCGGTTAGATTGATAATTTACCTATTACATTATAATTATGGGTCTCGATGTTTTTTGGATCGATACTTTTTATAGATGTATCGACACATTATGTTGACCTTGGTAAGGAAATCATTGTGGACACAAAGTATGTGATCGACACAAATTAAAAATGTGTCGATACTTTATGTACACCTATTTTCTCATAAACTGGTGTATTTGGACCGGTTAGATTGATAATTTACCTATTACATTATAATTATGGGTCTCGATGTTTTTGGGATCGATACTTTTTATTAAGGTATCGACACATTTCCATGCACTTGGTAAGGAAATCATTCTGGACACAAAGTATACTTAGACAAAATGTTGAAATCAAATCTGTGTTTATTAATTTTTTCAGTGTTATTTTCTATTTTTACCACCTACATTGTGAATTTATCTATTACTTTAAAGTTATTGCATTTTGTAGTTATTGAACATACCTAGATATGGAATGGCCATTCAGTCCCGCACATGATGACAATTATGTTAGTGACACTTGGAATAATACAGAATCCTACTATGTATAAGAAACATGTACAACAACCAATTGATAACTTTTCCCATCTCATACATAATTACATTCACATACAAAATTATAAATCGTATATAAAATTAAAAATCTTATACAAAATTAACCCTACATTTACATCATCGCTTCCTTTTGTTATTCTTGTGTAGCATGGCAGCTTTTGTCATATTCTCTCTTAGTTGATTTTGATTGTGGAATACGAGATCGTTTAATATTCGCATACGATCCCATTCTCGAACAACATATATTCAAATTGTCAGTACGTTAAGTATTATAAACCACAACATTCAATCTACGACTTTTAACAATGTAATGGCAAACTAATTTTTAATTCTACTTACAAAATCACCAGTAGCCCCGCTAGAACCGATCGATTCCATCTACATCATCACATAGATGCCACAATCATATCCATTCAATTGTTCGGTCATCTTATGCTCCACGAATTTGAATCTTTGCAAGGGGACTTTTCCTAGAGAGCTACATGCTTCTACCCAAATGTGTTTCTCATTATAACTATCTAATATTTTAATCTGTATTAAAAAATATGAAATTATGATCTAAACAAATTATACATTATAATTTACATAATTTCCTTTCATACATACTAATCTCTTAGCATCATTCACTCTCTGTTTAGATGCTTTAGATTTAAACATACTATCATATACAGTTCCAACACGTTCTTTCATATCCAACACCAACAGATACCAATGTGAATTATTCTAGTTTATTGTAATCATGATCTGCAACAAATTTCACACACAATTTGACAAAATTCAACATTATATATCCAAAAACATCATTTATGCCTATTTGTATGGTGTCTTACCTTCTCACAGTTGGTGAATTTCATATAGTTAGGCAACATGACACCCCAAAAGCTCGCAATACCCTCAACATTACCGTTGTTGTCTAACGCCTGTTGCTGCAATTATGCGACAATCATTATTAAATGTCGATACTTTTTATGTTAAATGTCGATACTTTCGATAGGATATTTACCTATTTCTTTTAAAGTGTCGACACTTGTTTATGCGTACTTATTAAAGTACCGACACTTTCAACATAACCGGTAGCGCTTTATCGGTTTTGTCATTTCGATACCGGTTTTGTCATATTTTTACCTATTATATTGTTATGGATCGATACGTTTTCATAAAGTATCGACACTTTTTAGGCACAATAATTTCTTCTCTTTTAAATTACGAAAGTGTCGATACTTATATTAATTTATCGACACTTTCAATATATCCGATATCTTTTTACCGGTTTTATCATTTCGAGACATGTTTTGTCATATTATTACTTGTTATATTGCTATGGATCGATATATTTGTATAAAGTATCGACACTTTTTAGGCGCTATTACTTCTTCTCTTTTAAATTACGAAAGTGTCGATACTTATATTAATGTATCGACATTTTCAATATATCTGGTAGCTTTTTACTGGTTTTATCATTTCGAGACCTGTTTTGTAATATTATTACATGTTATATTGCTATGGATCAATACATTTGTATAAAATATCGACACTTTTTAGACGCTATAACTTCTTCTCTTTTAAATTACAAAAGTGTCTATACTTATATTAATTTATCGACACTTTCAATATATCCGGTAGCGGTTTACCGGTTTTATTATAATGACACTGATTTTATCATATTTTTACCTGTTATATTGCTATAGATCGATACATTTTTCATTTGTATCGACACAAACCGACAAGCTAAGTTTGCCGGTTGCCAAAATTTTTAATATTTTTTTCATGATTTCCACCTACAACATTGTTATTACTCGATATTTCAAGTAGCGCTAAACCGAATTTGTTAAATATATTATAATGTATCCGGTAACGTCGTATATTAGCCGTATATTAGCCCGCTTTTCCTGAGACAATCCCCAAAATGTTGAGCAAAGTATATTTCTCTTTTATCCTGATTTTTATAAAAATAGTCAATTTTCTGAAACGTCCTTATACTATACGTTTCTTTAATTTAATCCTTTTATTATAATTTGGTCATTTTCTAGTCCATTACTTTTCTAAATGTGTATTATCAATCCCGAGGTTAATTTTTTTTCTATTAATTCCTTCAAATATTATAATTTAACTTATTTTAAAAGCATATGATAACACAATATATACATATGGACATTTTTGTTGGAGAAGTTATTTTACACATTTAAAAAGTAAAAAACATATTAATAATTATCTGCAAAGTTACAGTTTTATAAAACAAAAATTAGTAAAATTCCAAATATATCCAAAACAAAAAAATCAATACAAGTCATTCTTATATTAATCCAGCTCATATTCAATATCTATTCAGACATGACCGCTCAGGTTAAAACGGCATCACCAAAGTATAACCATAGTCCGAGTAATACAAGTTAAAACAAGTTCTTTTCAATGTTCTGTTAAATGTATATTCTATCAGCAAAGGAAAGCAAGAATCTGGCTCACTGTCTACGCAGCCAAAGGGCTGCAAATAGAAACAAATGTACCCCATGTAGCATCACACATCTTTATTAGGTTACATTAGGGAAGACCTGCATTTTATAAATTATGAATCAAAACCGTCTATGAATGGCCTTCATCACAGCAAATCAAGGTATGCATTCTTATGCAGTTTTGGGCTCGGGAGGGACCTGGCCGCAGTCTCCTGATCGCACTACCTCCGGTCCTTGTTGAACAGGAATGCAGGGTCTCCAGATTGTTTCCGTTCCTACATCCATGAGTGCAATGCCCTTTGCTTGTAGCTCAGCTCTCATCTGATCACTTTTCAAAAAGTATTTGTTTCTCCTCACTTCAGCTCTTTCATTAATTACACGAATCACGTCATCTTCCACCAACCCGGCTCTCGTTAATGCTTTCTCCTCTAATTGCATCAAAACCTGTTTTGGAAGAAAACCCGTCTTTAGTGTTTAACTTTTACAGAATACGTGAATCAGTAACATCATGCAACAAAGCCAAGCCTGTCTCACCTCGTTATAAGAGCAAGGTGGCTGCAATCCAAGGACATCCAAAACTTTTGTAGCTTCTTTCTTGACCTCTACAAGGGATTGAATTACCAATAACCTTTGCTGCTTTTGCTGCTTCTTCTGTAAAATTACAAGAGAATATAAGGTATTTGCCTAGGCATAAACTTAGGCATGTACAAACATTTTATACATGTGTAAGAGAGAGTAATTAGCATGCAGGAAGATACACAAATACCTTTAACATGGTCAACAAATTGTTTACCAACTTCAATGCTTCTAGAAAGGCTCCAGTCAATATAAGTGAAGTGCTCAAGTCATCTGACATTTTTGTCTGGAACTCATTTCGGAGCTTGCTAATGCACTCCTTGGCATCCGGAGTAGTCCGAGCCGGTTTGCCATCATTGGGGATTTCTTCTTGTAGTTGTGATAGAGAATCTTGACAATCTTGCAAAGTCTGCACAACAAAGAGGGTAAAGATAATAATCGCAAGGACTTTAATCTTAAACTAACAGGTACATTGGCCTATGTCAATGAATTAAAAGAACTTCGTCTCTCAGGTCAACTCAGAAAAATAGTTATGTACCTACACCAAAGTCGGTCAGTCAAATGAGTAATTTTTAACCTGAAGGAGAGGAGAGGTGGGGGGAATATCAAAGAAGTCTTAAGTGGTAAAACGAAAGAGAGGAGAGGTCTGAAACTCCAATAAACTGAAAGAGGCACACTCATGTATCCATGAAAACTCGCATGTATACAAGCCCTAGACAAGTCAGACAAACAAATATATGCCTAAAAGGCCAAACCACTCTCTGCTGAGTCATCTGAACTCTGACCAGCATATGCCTATAGCAATGAAAAATAGCTAAGTGCAATACCTGGTATATGTAAAAAATAGCTTCTGATGCACCTTCCAACTGAACAACGGAGTAATTGAGAGGAGAACGATAGTGAGCATTAATCAAGAAGTATCGCACAGCCAGTGGATGATATCTTTCGGTAATCTAAAAGAAAACACAAATTAACACACAAAAGAAGCTCGGGTGAGAATACTTCTTCTGTGATTATCACTAGGGGGCAATCAAACACATAATCAGCCCAAACTTTACCTGGCGAATTGTGAAAAAGTTCCCTAATGATTTAGACATCTTCTCATTGTTATTAGTAACATGCCCATTGTGCATCCAATAACTTACATCACTCTCTTCGCATGCAGCGCCACTCTGAGCAATTTCATTTTCATGGTGAGGGAAAATCAAATCAAGCCCACCACCATGAATGTCAAATTTGAAGCTTAAATAATGTGCACTCATTGCGCTGCATTCTATGTGCCACCCAGGTCGTCCAGGTCCCCATGGGCTGTCCCAATATGGTTCACCAGGCTTCGAGGCCTGAAACAATTATTGAACATAAAATTTTGGAAATGTAGCAATATTAGAAATGACAGGTGACTGATGCAAATAGAAAGGATGAAGAAGTTTTGATGCTATATGTTCTGCAAATTTAGGTTCAACAAACTACAATTGCTTTTTGGTAATTAGGGTTTGTCATCCTTGGAAACTGTTACCTAGACATGAGATGAATGTCACATAAGGGGATGCATCCGGATGTGTTCGACAAAAGTGTTGAACGGGAGTACTTTAGAGAAAATGAAATGTTCAAGAAGCTTGTACTTTATATCCAGTTGCCTATTTAAAGTCTCCATTCATAGGGTTGAAAGTGATACCTTTATTTTCAGTCAACAATAAGACATTAGGAAGCATGGGTAATATCAGGGGCAATTTTTTTATAGACTGACCAGATTCAGCACAGTGCTGGCAACTTTGGGAGGGCAATTTCTACAATTAAGATGAGAAGTCACGAGGATGAATGCAATACAAATACCTACACCTTACATAAATTTAATAATAACTGAACCAAATTGAAGGGAGCTCAAGTAGTTCAATTTTTATTTCAAAACAAGCTCAAGCACATAAATTAAAGCTCCTCCATGATCAAGCAAACCTCAAGCCTTGAGATTTTAAAAGGAAATAATCTCGAGCTTATAGGATAGGCTCAGCTTGATTACATCTGTATACTTACTAGTAAGTTAAGTAGGTTTCAAACCTTCCATAATGCAAAGTCAGAAGGATTGCGCTTCCTTGAGTCAACAGCAACACGTTCACCTGCTCTATTGTTTTCCAGCTTCTGTCCAGATAACTTGCCATAATTTGGGAACTTATCAACAGCAAAAAACACATCCCCATCAACCACATATCCGAAGTCTTTGTTTATAATCTGCAAGATGAAAATATAGGGAAAGTTATTGGAGAAATTACAAAACAGCATAGGAAACATTGCCTTCACAGATAGCAATAGAAAAAAAGAAAAAGGATCTTAGAAATATTTGGCCAATACACAACAGAAAAATGTTAAAAGGAATGAAACATTGAGAAAAAAGCGCCTGTATTATTGCAATATATTTTAAAAGACAAGTTGGGAGTTGGTTCTAACTCTGACAATAATTATAATAGAGCATTTCTACATGGAACATATGTAATGAACTTCATGTCCAGCAGTTCAACAACTCTTAACAATTAAGATGGCAACTTCAGCTCAGCATGAATCAGCACAAAAAGTTGAAAACTGCTCTTAACAATCAAAAGGAAAACATCTGCAATCCCTTCAAAGAATAAAGCATTGGTCCTTGCATACAATTCCTTTGCGACACCATTGATAATCATTGCACTGATGGCTGATGCAGAGAAATTACAATTTACAAGCACACAGTAAATGATAATGGCATGTCTAACAATAGCCTTCTATCATAATTATACGGGTAAACAATCTGACTAACTACCAATTATAATCATTTAAATGAATTACACTTTGCAAATACATACATATACATATCATGCATGCATACATAAAAACATAAAGTGTTATCAAGGGTTTCTACGAATACAAACCTATTTATACAAGGAAAATACCCCAGAAGTAAGTAATAACAATAGAGATGCAACAGTGCACTTGACAATGGATATGTGCACTACATTTTCAGCGTGGAGAAATAGATGTGATGTGGCTAAAGGGAGAGAAGAATCACGGCATCTATATGTCTAGGAAATACAACTGGCGTATTCAGAGGAAGAAAACCTGGGTTATCATTTCTTTGATTTGCTCAATGTGACCAGAAACGCGTGGCTCATGTGTTGGAGAAAGACACTGCAGGTCACTCATATCTACATTATATTCTTTGCAGAATCGGCCGCTCAAACTTATTGGATCTTCCCCAGTCTCGTTCGCCCGGCGAATTATCTGCAAAAGTCCAATCAGTGGCACTCATGGCATGAGGAAGAAAGAATAGTAGTTGAGATATGTTAGGTGGACTAATAGTCAGAAAGCAAAGGTGGGAAAAATTGGCAACGATTCCCCCATAGCATCTATACTAAGCGGGAAAAGTAAGTTCAATACAGATTAATATATCAAATAGAAGTGCATGAGCTCTTGTAGCTGGGGGACCAACTGTTGACATATTTTACAACCAAATTGTTCAATAGATTTAAAGGAGAAAACAACTGAGTTGAGGTTTCAAATCTCCCATATTAGCCAATGAATCATATAAAGTTAAATGCATTGGATTAAAAGGTTAAGTATCATATCAATATCAGAAGACAAATATTGCATTGCTCTCAACTAAAACACCAAGATGGAACCCAAAGAGACGATCATATTGAAATTCAAACCTTATCATCAACATCAGTAAAATTCCTGACATAAGTAACATCATAACCCAAGTGTTGAAGGTACCTGTATAATTCCAATCCAGAATTTAGTCAGCAAGCAATTTATTCTTCTAAGGAAAAAGGGGGGAAACATAGGGGATTTCTCCAAAACAATTTATACACCTGTAAAGTACATCAAAGGAAACAGCGGCACGAGCATGTCCGAGGTGACTGAAATCATAGGCAGTGACACCACAGACATACATGCAAACCTTTCCAGGGATTTTGGGCTTGAAAACCTCTTTTTGCTGAGTCATGGTATTGTAAACAACGAATTGTGCTTCTTGGGTGTCCTTCTTTGCCGATGTTTTAGAGGGTTTATTCTGGTTTGTTTCTTGCTTTGAAGGATCCATGCCTTGATTAAAGGAAAAGAATATAAACTAATCTTAACAGAATTATTAATAGCGTTACAGAAAATGCCCCGAAATCAAGTAGAAATCATTTTTCAAGTTAAGTTTAGGGTTTCCAGAATTCACCTGAATATGCAGAGATCCCCTTTTCGCTACTGGCTTTCACTGTTTGTTTTTGCGCCGCTGTTCTTTCGTTGTTATGACCGTGCTCTCTCTCTCTCTCTCTCTCTTTTGGGCCTCTATATTTATTTTGGTTTGTTTTGAGATGCTGGGCCGGGCCTTTTCTGTACGATTTTTAGAGGTGTGCAAAATTTTGATTAATTGAATTAATATTTTTTTTAAAAATTATGTTATTATAAAAAAGTTATAAATTTGATTATAACATAGATTTATATATAATTTTAAGATTCTTATTTTTAAAATAGAATTGACGATAAATTTATTGTTATAATCCAATTTTAGAGGAAGTTGAGATTTAAGACTATATTCGTAAATTTTGAAATATTTTTTTATGAAATAGACAAAATATTTTGATGGTGAACAAAAGTGATCAACGATAGTGGTGAACGTTGATAGTTGGTTGATAGAATATTTTAATCAGATTTAAAGATTATATTGATAATTTATTTAAACTTTAAGGGTCAAATTAATAATTTATCCAAAAATAGAAGTTATATTAATATTTTGTTAAAATTTAAGGCTTAAATATACTAAGATTGTCCAATGTATGCTCGTTGTTCCACTTTAATGCCTAACAATTTATTTCGTAACTCAAATTGCTCAGACCGTGACGGACTATTAAGTTTGACCGTTAACTAATTAAAAATGTCACCTGACATATTTTTTTAGGGTAAATTAAACAAATAATCACCAAACTTTTAAGACGCTTGCATTTTGGTCATCCCATTAACCTCCTCCTCGATCTTCTTCTTCTTCATCAATCTGATATTTTGTTTATGGGGCATGCAACCATCGGTTTTCGTTCGTAAGATAATCAATCCATGGCGACTTCGGCAATAAATTTTACTTCCAATTATGTCAAAAAGAGACTATCTTTCTGGGTGGATGACACAAATGTCTGAAGCACTGGGAACAACGAAGCTTAGTTTCTACGTTTTTCATCTTCTAAGGGTGCATTTGGTTCACGGAATATAAGATTACCAGTGGGAATAGGATTACCGGAATGTAACATTACCTAACACATTACTGAGAATGTTACATTACCGTGTTTGGTTTGTTTGGCAGTAATGTAAGATTACAGTGTTTGGTTGAAGGAATAAAAGATTACTGGAATGTATATTTTACCAAATTGACCTTGTTCTGTATTTTTTAACAAGTGAAATTCTAATTATTTAAATAAAAATTATTTATATAAAAATTCATCGATAATATATTTAAATAAAAATTCATTGATAATATATTATTTTATTATGTATTATTTTTATTTTAATTAATATTAAATTTTACATAATTTATTTAAAAAATATATTAAAATTTTACTTCAACATAATTTATATAAAAATATATCAGGTTCAATATTATGAATTTTTAACTTTCACTATGTTATTTAATTTTATAAAAAGTAATTAACATATTTGAAAACTAGCACATTACTTGCAAGTCATATACTACATAATAACAAAAAGAAGTATAACATTAACCATCAAAAGTTTGTACAATGTTCAGACTTACAAAAGATAATAACCATGACATTCTAAACTTAATCATATATGTTGGCTATATATTATATACACAAAAAATTCTTCAAGTCAAAAGATTGACATATACCTAGCTAAGCTACACAAAAACGTTGGTACCATATTCTAAAGTCATAATAAAAAAGAGATCGATATAGTTGTAGAAGGAACACAATCAAAATGATGGTCTAAATTGACAGTATATAAGACTGCAGAAGAAAGGGATTGACAACAAATTTGAATATTGAATAATAAACGACAATAGTAGTTTACAAAAATTCCTAAAATCTCATCATAGTGACTAAGCTTCACTCACATGCAAACAAGAACAGAACTGTTGAAGATTCTCACAATCAAAGTAACACAACTCACAATCCTATTCCTAGCTTAGCTTTACTCATTATCTAAGGCTTCCTCAGCAGCAACTGTCATCAACTCATTAAACTTCTCTGACTTCCTCAACAGTATTTCAATCTACAATATTTTTTTGATAACATGAAACTATATGCTATTGGAAATCCAACAAAAACCAATGGCTAAATTCAGTCAGTTGGCCACCATATTATTTTTACAATCCATGAGAACCATGATCATCAATACCAATTTCGTCAAAAAGTATATTACTTTTCTCCACCAATCAAAACCATTGTCTTCCCTGTATCCACACAACAAAGAGTAATAGATTTGCTTATGGCTTGAGTGCCATGGCCAGACCAACCTTAGCACTCTTTTCAATTGCTCTGGCATCCATCTCCCCGAATATAGTGAAGAGGGATTTTGGACGCCACTCATGCTGAATCAGTGCACGTGCTTTCCCATAGTTGTTCAGGCGAGCCTTTACTGTGGTTAATGGGTCAAGAGCATGTTGTGTACCATTCGTGAGAGTGTTCTCGTTAATTGAGAAACTATGGGTTCTCTCTGCCCCAACTGTAGTGTTAGTCAATGGGCTAACAATGTGGCAGTGGGAAGCAGTAAGAATGTCACCTTTATCATTCCAGTAGTTATCAACAAACCCCCCAAATCAAAACCACAAACACAACAAGCAGAATGAAAGATTACGTGCAAAAGTAAAGAAATACTATTCAATACAAGTTTCATGTTATGAAAATATATGGACATAAAATGTTAATCCCAACTCTTCATAAAGAAATATTTGCAATGTTATGGAAGCAATGAGATCAGAATGGTTGATATTTAACCCAGCATTCAATTTGGTAAAGTTTTCACTGGTGGTGTCAAATGAGAGATCAGTCCCAAAAGAAACACAATTGTTTCCAATCACACCAGAAAAGTTAACAAGAGGGCTTGCAGTCAATCCAATGTTGGTGCTTATGCCAGCATATTCATGCTAATATTGTAGCTCGACCTTGACAAATTGCAATAAGAAAAGTTCAATGAACCTGAGAATTAATGTTATTGTTAAATGATTAAAAATGGACGAAAGTAGTACAGCTGAATTTTACTATATATTAATCCCTAACCTACCAATTAATAGAATTTATGTCCCAGTCCGCCTGATTCATCTCTCATATCAACTACACAATAACCAGAGACCTCATTATATATCTAATTGGTTATAATGCATATATATCACGATACAAAGTTTGAGTTATAAAAATGAGATGAAAGCTAAAATGTATATTTTGTTACAAGTAAGACTCACTTTTCTCTATGGCTAGCCCATGGTTCTTCAATATCTCAGCAATGGTAACAACAATAGCAATAGCTGTCAGGCAGCATAGAAAGCTAGTTAAAAGAAAAACAAGAGAAAGAAACAATTATGTTTTCCTCAACATTCAAAACCAAGAGCCGCATTGCAACACAATCATAAATCACGTTCCATAAATATACACATAGCATGTTTGTATGTCAAGGTAATGTGTTGTATTTCAGCTCGAGTGGTTAAAAACCAATCGTTCACTTTGTTCCTTTGATTACATTGAAGTAGTCATGAAAGGTAACAAGAATAAAACAGTTTAAGTGCTCCATGATATTTTAGCCAAAAAGGTTGAAGCTATCAATTTAGATGACAATCCCATCTCTCAAAAGCTAAACATATAACATTTAATAAGAAATACAAAGAGCAACAAAGCAAACTGCCACTTCAATACTGAAAAGAACATCCGAATAAAAAAAGTTCCAATAATGAGTAAACCAAGCAAGTGAAAGTGGAAAGAAGAGCGAAGAAAGAATACCCATTCCAAGCGCTGAGAGTTCCACCTCATTGTATTGTTGCATGTACCTCTGCCAAAAGGGAGCAAAAATAAATGTATAAAAAACTAACCAAAAAAACTAATTTAATTCATTTTTTGTTCATATAATTCCCATTTGTCTTGAATATTTTCACATCATGATCAACAACAACAACAGAAATACGAACGGAAAAAACAAATGAAAACCCAAAGACATAACTCAAAGTCTCATATTATTCATTAATCGCCGAGAGTTAGAAAATTAGAAAGAAAAAACAAAGTTAAGGAACCTTGGCAAGATTATCGTAGAAGAAGAGGGGTTTCTGGGTATGGGAGACTTGGATACGGTTCTTCTTGTTGTTGGAGGCTGATGAATCCACTGCCTCTGTTGTTCCCACCATTCTCGTTGTTTACAGAGACAGAAAACAAAAACTGGAGGCTAGAGCGGTGGAGCTTGAGGAAGGAACGAGTGGCTTTGGAAAGGGATTTCAATTTTGGTAATTCCAATTTTGAGAACACAAACCCATAACCAAGTCGAAGAAGAAGATTTCAGCAGAACGAAGTGGGGGAGAAGGCTATTTTAGACAACGAAGACGGGAATAATGAAATACCTAAGGGAGACAGGGGATAGATATTCCCGGGAAAAAGAGACAAAAAATTACTGTTGGTATTAGTTTTTTACTGGTATTCGGTAATGAGGCTCATCCAAACGTGGGCATATTTCTCCGAGAGAAAAATATTCCTCCCAGGAATGAATTTTACCCTGAACCAAACGGGGCCTAATTGTTTTATGAATGAATCATCCGCCCATTGGCGACATCGATTATGGAATATATTTACATTGTCATGTCCATTTTTTCTCTGAGCATAGCTTTTCGTAGAATTTTCTCTATAAGCATTACTAGGTTGATTAAAGTTTTTAAATTATTTTATATTATTAATAAACATGATGACAATTAAAACATAAAAAATCCAACAATGAACGGTGATCAAAGGTCAGGAAATCAGGGCCACTATAGGACTTGAGACTGTCCGATTGCGATGATCAATCCATTTGAGATAACCATAAGTCGGCTCCGGAGGAGCATTTCCGTCAATCTCTACACTTACAACGAAACTTTGTGTTTGATATTTCGTTGTGAATGTCAGTGTGCTCGGTTCAACAATGACTCAACCATGTGGAGTTTCCCACCACAGCTCGGAAAACTGATTGATCATCTCCCACATTAGTAACCACCCTGGAAAAGTTCTTTACTCTTGAAGAGTTGGGTTCTTCTTTAAACATCGCAACAAACGACTGGTAGTTCAGGTCAGTCCTGTTTCGGGTGCAGTTCCATTGATTTCGTCTAAGAACTATTCTCATCTCCGTGTCGTTATAGCCAAGGCCGCACAAGAAATCGATGTAATCTTGTGTATCCATGTCGTAAATGAGTCTGGGATCCACTGCTTTGTTGGGGTTGATATGACCGGCACCGTAATCCAGAGGTGTTGCAGCAGCAGCAGCAGCAGGGGGAGGAGAAAAAGGATGAGGAGGAGGAGGAGGAGGAGGAGGAGGAGGAGGAGGAGGAGGATGAGGAGGAGGAGGAGGAGGAGGGGGTGACCAAAATGCAAGCGCCCTAAAAGTTTGGGGATTTCGGGTGGCTTTTTAAATGGATTAACGGACAAACTTAACTGTCCGGTCACGGTCTAACCCAATTTGAATTATAGAATGAAACGTTAGGCACCAAATTAGAATGAAACGTTAGGCACCAAATTAGAACAAAACAAACGTTAAACATTTAACTGAAAAAACGGACATACGTTGGGCACCTTTATATATTTAATCAAAAATTTAAATATCAAGTTAAACATTAATCACTTTTATTAGTGTGTCACGTGGGTTTTAAAAGACATGTATCGACGCTACGTGTAGTTAGACGATGAAGGTAGCGTTCGCCCGAGTTGGGGTGAGTCAATTTACAAGAGGCGACTGGAGGTAGGGCTGTAAATGAGACGAGACAGATCGCGAGCTACTCGAGATTGACTCAATCAAGGCTCGATAAATATTTGGATCGAATGGACTCGACTCGAGCTCGAGCTCAACTCGAGTTCTTAAAGAGCAGAAACGAGCTACTCGATATTCAACTCGAAAAGCTCGTGAGCAGCTCGAAAATATAATATATTAAGATTTTATTTAAAAAAAATAAATTATTAATAATATTAATATTTATGTATTGATTTTTTTAAAAAATACAATAAGATTTCATGTATTTAAGGTCTTGTTTGAGGCTTAAATCGAGTTAAGTCTAAGAATTTTTTTTTTATTTCGAGCCTTTTCGAGCTGCTCACGAGCTTCAGTTCAGGATTTCGAGTTTAGCTTGAAAATTTTAAGCTCACGAGTTTTCAAGTCGAGTCGAGCTCAGCAATACTCGAGCTCGACTCGGCTCGTTTACACCCTTAATTGGAGGCGCGCCTACGAGCTTTAGGAAGAAAATAGGGTGAAAATCATATTAAATAGGAAGAAGAAAAGATAAACAATGAAGAATAGGAAAAGTAGAATAATAGAGAGCATCAGAAAATTCTCATTTACCACCGCAGGCGTGGCCCACTTGATAAAGTAAGGGCTCTTGGGATTATGAGTTTGTCTCATGTCTTAGGTTCGAACCGCACTGGCTGGGAATCCTGGAAAAAAGCGGGGGGACAGAGTGGTGGGTTCTTTGAGCCCCTCCAGAGGTTGCCTTATAGGGTCGGGTTCTTTAGTCTGACCTTGGGAGGTCCTACGTTATCAAAAAAAAAAGAAAAAAAAGAAAAGAAAATTCTCATTTATTACACTTTTATCATTTCAACCCTAATCCTAACCCTAACACATATAAAATTACTTATAAATCGTCCCAAATCTATAGCCCACTCTAATATTTATTTATTATAACAAGCTCGTCGCTTCTTTCGTTGTTTACCTGATTTTATTTAAAAGTTTATTGTTTTTATATAAAATGTGTAAATTAATTAATTTAACAATATATATAATTAATTAATTTTAAAATAATAAAATTTTAAATTTAGTAATATTTATTTAATAAATTTTATAAATATAAAAGTTAATTTTATAATAATTTAGAGTTATATGAATAATTTAAATTGATAATAAATGTAATTTATATCATTTATAAATAAATAAAATAATTGTTTTAAATATTAAAACAATCGTTATTCTATCTCAGAAATTTAAGTTTGTGTAGTTATGTTTTTCCTAAAAGGTATTTGTGTGTTATCAAAGTATTAGCTTAATTTATATCATATAGTACAAACCGTACGCCTCGCATATGAAAGAATCGCACCTACGCCTTGCACCTAGGTTCTTGGGACTTTTTGTGTCTCGGTGCACCTTGTATCCATGGGGGAGGATTGACGGAAGAGAGAAACATGAAGTAGAGAAAGCAGCAGAAACAAAAAGGAAACAAAAGAAAATAGAAAAATAGAAAGAGTGCAAAAGAAATAGAGGAAAAACGACGCAAAAGAAGAAGAATATAAAACCCTATATTCCCTTAACCCTAATAAATCTAAGGTTTATATAACCTATTAAGCAGGCCGAAATACATAGCCAAACTCTAAATAAAATACTAATAATTATTTATTTATCTATAAAAGTCCATTACAGCATGTTCCACTAAAAGTGCATCAGTATATTTCTTTTATATCTGATCATTATGCTTTTCGTAAAAAAATACACAGCTTTTATATTATTTTTATGCTTTTTTAATTTATCTATTTAATAGTATATATATAATTATTTTTAAAACGATAAAATATTAAATTAAATAATATTTACTTAATAAATTTTACATATTAAAGTTATTTTTTATAATAATTTAGAGTTATGTGAATATTTTAAATTGAGTATAAATTAATTCATATAGTTTAAAAACGATTAAGTGATTTAAGAGTGAATCAATAAGTAATGGGTGTAAATATACTCTAGAATAAATTTTAAAAAAAATTTAGCATGAAAAGTGCGTCTCGCCTACAAAATACATGCGTTTTCGCCCTGCACCTAGGCTTTAATGGTCTTTTGTGCCTCGATACGTCTAGTGCCTTTTAAACTAAGGTGTCATGTCATCAATTAATGATATTTAACATACCAAAATATTATAAAGGGTAGGCTATGTCAATTGTCACTAATGCTTAGGTTAGTGTTCGTTTTCATCATTGATGTTTCAAAAGTCACAAATCGGTCACTAATGTTATCGTCTGTTACAAATCAGTCACTCCATGTTAACAATCGTTTATAGGTGTAACGAAAATCATAGCTGGACCGTTATATGTTGACCTAGATCGTTGACTGTCACGGTAGACAACCATTGAAATACGTTTGACCGACTCTTTATCTAATATTATAATAAAATTTTGAAATAATAAATAATTAATGAACATTTAATTATTAAATCAACTAAAGAGGGGAAATTATGGGTTTTTTCATTCAGTCCTATTTCTCACCAAAATTTTGAGATTTAAATCTTTTCTTCTTTCATTCCCCTGTCAAACGAATCAATTTCAGAGAGCGTTTGAGAGAATAATTTTAGGGTTTAAGAGGAAAAGAATAATCATGAGGAAAAATAGGGAACCCAAGAAATTGCTTCACACTTTGAGTGATTAAGAGAAACAAAGAATATTTGGGTTTTGATAGAAAAAAACTTACGATTTGAAGTGAAGATGATACTTACATGGAGGCTACGGCAAAAAGGAAGACAACACTATGCTTTACGGTAAGTTTCTTTTGGGTTTGAGAGAAAATATCAAAACCTAGGGTTTTTAAAAGAAAATTGATTGAATTTTCTTTGGATTCATGTTTTCGATTTTGTTTCTATATTTTTTTTTATATTTTATGTGTTGATTTGTTTATTGATTTTCAGTTTTCATTCGTTTTGTTCTATGGGTTTTCATTATTTTGAAGGGTAACTACAACTATATAATTTGATTCACCACTAATTGTATGAATTTTCATTTTCATTCAGTTTTGTTTTGCAACATAAACTGACTCATGGATGCTCTATTAAAAAAATCACAACTACAGTGATCTTATGCATGTTGTTATGTTATGATAAGTATATATGATATGGTACTGTGAGTGTTTATATATATATATATATATATATATATATATATATATATATAGAAATAGCAGAAGCTTGGGACAGCATTGTAGTTGCTCAAATAATAAGGGGCTCCGCGTTAATAATCCAATCAATTCTTAGAAAATATATTATATTACCTTCATTGATAATAGCTAAAAACATTGCCCGTATGTTATTATTTCAATTTCCTGAGTGGTCCGAGGATTTAAAGGATTGGAATCGCGAAATGCATGTTAAATGCACTTATAATGGTGTTCCATTATCCGAAACCGAATTTCCAAAAAAATGGTTAACAGACGGTATTCAGATAAAGATCCTATTTCCTTTTTGCCTGAAACCTTGGCATAGAGTTAAACTACAACCCTTTCATAAGGATCCAATGAAAAAAGAAAGGTCAAAAGAATGATTTTTGCTTTTTAACAGTTTGGGGAATGGAAACTGAACTACCTTTCGGTTCTGCTCGAAAACGGCGTTCGTTTTTTGAGCCTATTTTTAAAGAACTAAAAAAAATAAAAAAATTGAAAACGAAATGTTTTATAGCTTTAACAATTTTAAAAGAAAAAACAAAATTGTTTCAAAAAGTCTCAAAAGAAACAAAAAAAGGGTTCGCTCAAAGTATTCTATTTCTAAAGGGAATAATAAAAGAACTTTCAAAAATATATATATATATATATATATATGTTGACTTTATAAGTGATATGTTGACTCAAGATAATTATATGTGATATATGGTAATGTGAGTGTGTATTGTTGGGACCATCTAGTTTGATGGATATTTTAATAAAAATTTGTTTTGTTTTGATGCGTGTTGTACTTTTATGGACCACTCAACATGAAAAAATATTCTGAAAGTTGTGGACCACCTAGTGTGATAAATATTCCCAATGTTCTAATGTCGTGGGTCATACATGTTTGAGCAATAATGGTTAGTGTTGTGTTGTTGTGGACCAACAATAGGTTCTATAAACTATATTGAATTTATTAATTAAATTTGATATAACTCATTAAATTCAAGAATTCTATTACAGGTTCTGAAGATGATAAATTTATTGTTGTGTGTTATTATGGTGGAATATTTGTTCATTCTCCTAAATTGAAGTTTACTGGTAAAATAATTACTTTTTTTGACCTCTGTGATTGTGACACGATTTCTTTACTTGATTTTTGTGAAATGATGGAGTAGATATGTGTCCATAGTCCTATAAAATTATTTTGGTTAGAACCAGGTGCAAAATTAACTTAATTTTCTATTATGCATTTATCAAATGACAATGATGTAATGTCAATGGTACATAGTTTACCTCGGATATATATATATATATATATATATATATATATATATATATTCATATCTATGCACTAGGTATGGGTAGTGTTGAAAGTGATGCTAGAAGGGGTAGTGTAAATTGTGATGGTGTTGAAAGTGATGTTGTAGAAATGGATAAGTTTGGTGGTGAAGAAGATATAAGGTCATAAAGTGATGGTGTTGAAGAAGATATGATAGAAAATGAAAATAATGGATCTGATGATTTATGTTCTGATTTTATGGAAACTGATGGTGAGACTTACTTTGATAAAGAAAAAACTTTACCTAATATGGCAAAGGATGACGTTATAAATATTTTAGGGGACATGGGTAGGTATGAAGAAATGTTTGACTCTGATGTTGTTAATTCATATGAATTAAACAGTGACAAAGAATCTGACTTGAATGCTCATATTTTTTCAGAGTTCAACAAAGAGATTGATATGGATAACCTTAAATTTCAAAAGGGCGTGTTATTTTCTAGTAAATAGAATTTAAAAGAGGTAATTAGGCAATATGGGAGGGTAAATAGAGTTGTTGTATTATTTAAGGTTAATGATAGAAAAAGATTACAAACAGTTTGTAGAGATGATTTTTCATGAAAATTATGGACTTCCCCATGCTCCTATATAGATTCTGATCCGAACACTTGGCAAATCAAGACTTACACACTTATTCTAAGTTGTTGAAAAATAAAAATGTCACTTATAGGTTCACCGGGATTAGATATGTTCAAAAATTCATATTTGATGTGAATTATTCTTTGACTTCCCTAAAACAAGATGTGATGAATGATAATGGAACCTAATATTCTTTAACTAAATGTGGTAGGGCTAAGGATCATGCCTTAGAACTAATTCAAGGTAAAGTGAAAGAACAATATGGAAAGATTTATGAATATTTGCTTGAATTAATGAACATCAGTGCTAAAACTACAACTATTTGCCAACTAGAGAATTGATTGTTTCAAAAAATGTATGTCTGTCTTAAAACTTGTAAAGGGGGTTCAAGACAGGTTGTAGAAGGATTATCAACTTTGATGGCTGCTTCTTGAAGGGTTATTATATGAGTTACTTACTAACAGTAGCTGGTATCGATGCTATAGCGTATGATGTTGCAAAGAAGGATTCAAGGCAGGTTACAAACTGTTATAATTGAATTGAATGTGTTGGGCTACACATGCTAGAGGGATGAAATACCAAGTTGAATTTGGGCCAGGACATTAATATAGGGTGGACATGGGCTCCTCCTCTTGTTCATGTGGGAAATAGGACTTGACAGGCATTCCATGTATCCATGTAGTAGCAGTCATACAACTGTACAATGATCGGCTTAAACCTTATGCTCATCAATGATATCATAAATCCTCTCAGCTCGCAATATATTCGAATTTCACATGTCTTATTAAAGGTGAACTACTTAACTATTTAAGTACAAAATTAACCACTTATGTTAATTTTCTAAACCTTTTTCTTCTTCTTTATCAGGTGCTAAGCAATGGACTCCTATCACTGACATGGAGCCTATTCTATCTCCAGAATTGGGAATACATCCTGGAAGGCCAACAAAAAAAAGGAAGAAGGAAGTTGATGAATAAAATAATTGACCTAAACTAACCAAGAAAGGTTCGCTAAGAAACTGCTCCAAGTGTGGGAAACTTGACCATAATAAGATGACATGTTAAGGAGAAGTTAGTGGTAATAGGAGACTAAACCAACATGAAACTTAACTTGCACCTAACCACCTATCCCAACAACCAACTCCATGGTAGCAACAAGTAAGGTACAACATTACACTCCCACTTAAGAATCTTGAAGTATAACCATACTTGGGAACTTGAGTTATTTTGTCATATACCTGCTACTTATTGGTTTTGATGTATAATCATTCTTTTGTCCTTATTTTGAATTTGATTAATCTTTTGCTTAATATGATATTGAATTACAACATGTTTGAAAATTGATATTTTAACTTGTATCAGTTTGACAATTTGATTTAAAGTTAATGAAAAGTTATTTTGATTATTCTTGTAGTTCACTGAAAAAGAAAAATTCTTATGTGATTACTTTTCAATGCAAAAAGAAATCAAAGCTTACATCCATTATTACAAATTGCCATTACAAGAACTCATTTTTTCATTTGTTAAGAACTCATCCACCATATCAACATTACAAACTACCATTACAACATAACACCCTAAGAATTCATATAGAAATCAAAGCTTACATCCACTATTACAAATTGCCACTACAAGCTTACAACTAGAAATCACAAGAAGCTTTCATCCATCATTCAAAGCATTCTTCATTTACTAATCCAAAGTTCATATAGACATAAAATCAAGAGAAAAAAATCCTCTCATTTTTTTTCTCTTTCCCTTTCCATTTTTCTCAGTTTCTTCAGCAGTGTTGAGCACACATTTTTTGCCCGGGTCATCATCGGAGGATCCATCCAAACAAAAAAATGATATTTTTTAGTATTTTCCCATAATTTTGGCAACCATAGAACCTTCTCCTACAATTTTCATTTGTCCAAGTCGTGACCACCTTAGTTGGTTGTCCACAATTGCAAAGCATAACATTAATGGAGTCTTCCATCTTAACCTTAGCTAGGTTTTCTCTTAGGGATTTTGCGAGAAATTTTAAACAAAGGAAGTAAAAAAGGCAAATGTCAAAAATTAATGTTAGGGATTGGGTATTTATTTAAAGGGGAAGAGCTGACTATTGGAGCCATTTCACTGTCCACCGTGACAGTCCAAGTCATCATATAACAATCCTACTGTGATTTCTATTACACCTATAAGCGATTGTTAACATGGAGTGGTCGATTTGTAACACACGATAATGTTAGTGATCGGTTTGTGACTTTTGAAATATCAGTGATGAAAACGAATACTAACCCAAACATTAGTAACAATTGACGTAATTTACCCTAATATAAATTAGAAATGACTATGAGTCAAGTCTAGTTAGATTTTTGACCTACTCGAGCTTGACTCGAAAATTAAGAATCAAAATGCAATCTCGACTTGATTCGACCGAATCAATCCAAGATTTCCCATTCTTACCGTTTCTTTCATTTTCTCATTGATTCCCTCATTTTTCTCATTAACCAAACAAACAAATGAAAATAAACAAGAGCGAACTTCAAAACCTAAACAAATTGTAAAACTTAACTAAACCATGCAAAATAAATCATTAAATCGCGGTTACTTCAGCCTATCAAACCATGTCTAACATGGAGGTGGGTGGTCATAATGGGGACAATCTAATATGGGTATTGTTGAGTTAATCGATCGACGGAATCGGCCAAGAGGGGGGTGAATTGGCAATTAAAAATTTCGTGGAAGCTTTTGCAGAAAATTGAAAGTAATTGCACAGCGATTTACAGTGGTTCGACTTTCTCAAACAAAGTCTACGTCCACTACCTTAGCTATCCACACTAAGGATTTTCCAACAAATTCACTAATTTGTTCTTTCTTTTGAGGCCAAAGAGATAACCTTACAAATCCCTCAAGAGTATACCCCAACTCTTGAGAACACTCTTTTTCCCAAAGAGAAGATTACAAATTTGCAAACTTACAAGAAAACCTCACAAGGTAAGATGTTTGCATAATTCTAGAACAAGAAAAGAACACTCAAAGATAATTACAAATGAGCACAAATGGTGTTCTTGAAAGCAAAATGAATATTGAAAGGAAAATTGGCTTGATTTGCACAAACTTGGTGTTTGATGCTTTCTCTCTTGTTTCTATATGATTTCTTATTGATCAAGGGCTTCAGAACTTGTTTAAATACACCTTGAATCTCTTCTGAATGTTGGGGATGATTAGTGAAGATCATATAGCCGTTTTAGTGTGAAAACAATTAATAAAACAGTTTGGAGCGTGGGGGGAATCGGTACCCCCTATGGGGAATCGGTTCCCTAAGTGTAAAATTAAAATATTTCGACCGTTGAACAGGGGGGAATCGGCACCCCCCTATGGGGGAATCGGTTCCCTCCGAGCATTCTGGAAATCTCGGAGCCAAACCATTCAGGGGGGAATCGGTACCCCCTTGGGGGGGAATCGGTTCCCTCTGAGCAATCTGGAATTTTTGGCTTTGAAATGGTTCGAAATACTTTGAAAGATTATTTTGAAATTGTTTTAAGATTAAAACTTAATTTTACACTTAAGTAAGGATTAAAAATGATTTTTGAAATATTTTGAGTAATGTTTTGATATTCGAATAATTATATCGAATATACTTAGAAAATCATTTTGGAAAATCTTAAAATTCATTTAACTTAATTTGTTATATCGAAATATCAAAATGTTTTCAACAATCTCCCCCTTTTTGATATAACAAAACATTTTAGTAATTTTAAGATTTTGAAATCAAGTTTTGAAATTACTCCCACATACTTTAACACTTCTCCCATTTATCATTTTAAAAACACACTTAAAACACACTTCTCCCCCTTTTTGTTAAATCAAAAAGATCCAAATAAACGTGAAAAATATTAAGCCAATTGATTAGGTATATGTATGCATAAGCTGCTAAGATCACAATTAAGAGAAACGTTAGCCATTAGTTCCGTAATCAATATACATAAATAATGTGATATGGCAAAATTGGTCATATTGCTAATAATTATGTAAATGATGCAATAATAAATAAATCACACCAAACATATAAGTTCAAACCATCCATAAATCCAAACAAATTCACAATCCTCAAATTCAAACATCCCAAAATATTCAAAATGTTAAAACAATAAGTTTGGAAAACAAAGTAAAACATTTAATCATATATCCGGATCAGGAGGAGGAAAACGAGCTCGCATAGCGGCCATTTCGTTTGTGAGGTCATTAATACGTGCGTTGGTTGCTTCATTATTTGCATGCATTTCCCGAAGAATTTCTAATTGTTGAGCTCTCATTGTGGATAAATGGGACTCTATAGAATTAAAGCGCGAATCCATGGTCGCATATCGGTAATCTAATGTCTCCATAAAAGATTGAAAATATGGAGGCATTTGAGTCGATTGTTGTGCTTGCTCTTCGGGCTGCTCCTCGGCCTGCTCAGGTTCATCTTCAGCTTCATCGATGTCTCGCATTAGTTGCTCAAGCTCGAGATCTTCGTCAGCTTCGGGTGGAGCTTGTGAAGAACTAGCTCCCGGAGTAGTTGCAGAAGATCGAACCCATTCCCCGGTTTCCTTATCCTTAATCCATCCCACTCTCATTAAGGAAAGAAGGTTAATTTGTTTCTTAAGAGGAAAAACGGCATCTAGACCGACTCTAAGCCCAGCTTTGGAAAACAGATTACTCAAAATACAACCGTAAACAAGTGATGAACAAAGTTTTTTATTAGGAACAAGATTTACGGTCTCAACAATTTCAGCAAAAATAATCTGAGGTAGGTTGATTTTAATATTGTTTTCGAAACAATGTAACCACCAAAGATCTAAGGCTCTAAGAGTAGAATAATGACCTCCAGATGGTCGAAACCACCAAGAAATCATTAGATGAAGAAAACGTTCATGAAGGTCTAGGACACTTGCACTATCCCTTCTTTTATAACGAGATCCTAAAACCTGTTTTTCATTTGAAATCCCTTCATTATCTAATCCGAATGTATTGGCTATGTAAGCCGAGTCAATATATAAGAATTTTCCTAGAAGGTAGGAACGAATTCCTATGGTTTCGATTTCAGTTTGGTCTTTAACACAAACGGCATTAGAATAGAAAATACGAACAAGTTGATGGTAAACGATGGGTTCAAGGTCAAAGAGTTTATCAAATTTCCACTCTTGTAAAAGAGGAAGATATTTAAAATTGATAGCTAACATAGCTTGACGAGAAGGAATAAGCTCTTCCCGGATTTTGTAAGAGTCGAAATATTGATAATACCAAAAACGATGATTTCTAGGACCAGGATGATTGAAACACGAATTTTGGATAGTCAAATTAGGATCAATAGGATTAGGATTAGAAATTGGAATAGGTGGAGGATTTGGAGGTGGATTTGGTTGTCGGTGTGAACGACTAGATGAAGACCTAGCACGTTTAGGATTAGACATGGTGAAGGAAATCGGAATAGATTGGATAACCTGCAATTTTAAAATCAAATGTATGCAATTTAATTAATCCCAAAACTCAATTGAGTCCTCAATATTTCAAGGTTCTCTAAATCAATCCTAATGGGCAAAGTTTTTGAAAAACTTTTGAAAAATATGGTTTTGAGAAATAATATATGTATAGTTTTCATAACAACAACATAATTTAATCAAAACACAATGATTTGAAAAACAACAATTTTTTTTTTAAATTTTGAAAATTTAAAAATTTTGGAAAATTCTTGTGTTTTTGATGAAATTAGTTGTAACATCTAGTTTCTAATCACTAAACAATCAATGCCCGATCACTATTTCAACCTAGAACTAATTAAAACTAATCCTATGTTCAAAAACAATGAAAGAGAGAGTTTAGAAAAATTTACCTTGAAAGATGAAGATTGAGGGGATTTAGATGTTGTTTGCACGATTTTAATGATGATTGCAAGTTTAGGAGATGATATTTGAAGTGATTTCCGATTAAAATCAATGATTTGAGGCAAGAATGGAGATTTGAGTGTTTGATGGAGAGAAACGACGGAATAGGTTTTGGGGTTTTTGGGTTTTCTTGCCCGATTTTAACAGAACCCCAGGGGGGTATCGATTCCCCCTGTGGGGGAAATCGGTTCCCCTTCAAAGGGGGAATCGGTTCCCTCATGGGGGGATCGATTCCCTCTGCACCAAAATGCTAAAATACGACTTTTAAGCACATAAAATGCTAAATTAATCTTCTCTAGTGGTATAGGCAACTCATATATTGAAAATAATTATGTTCAAACAATTAAATTAATCTTTAAACATTATTTGAACATAAAATTAATTTTCACTAAGAATCATAAACTCCCCCTAACTAATAGTAAGAATGCAATCAAAAATTATTATTATAAGCATTTTTCAGTATTTATTAAAAGTGCTAAATTATTTTAAACACTAAGTGAAGATAGGTTAGTTAAACCTAATTCTCTTCTAAGTGTCCAAAACCTTTCCTTGTCTAAGGGTTTTGTAAAGATATCCGCTAATTGATGTAAAGTATCAACATATTCTAAAACTACATATTCCTTAGTGACATGGTCTCTAATGAAGTGATGTCTTATTTCAATGTGCTTAGTTCTAGAGTGTTGGATAGGATTTTTAGTGAGACAAATAGCACTAGTATTGTCACACTTGATAGGAATGGTACCTACTTCAATTCCATAATCAAAAAGTTGTTGTTTCATCCATAAAACTTGTGCACAACAACTACCGGCTGAAATGTATTCCGCTTCAGTGGTAGATAATGCAACACAATTTTGTTTCTTTGAAAACCAAGAAATCAGCATATTTCCAAGGAATTGGCAAGTACCGGAGGTGCTTTTCCTATCTAATTTGCATCCTCCATAATCCGCATCAGAAAAGGCATGCAAGCTAAAGCTAGAGTCTCTAGGATACCAAAGTCCTAAACTAGGAGTGTCCTTAAGGTATCTAAAGATTCTCTTAACAGCTAGTAAATGTGATTCTTTAGGACATGATTGAAACCTAGCACACAAACAAACACTAAACATAATATCCGGTCTACTTGCGGTTAGATAAAGCAAAGAGCCAATCATTGACCTATATAATTTAACATCTACACATTTACCTTCTTCATCTAAGTCAAGCTTTGTTGAAGAGCTCATTGGAGTGTTATGAGGTTTCCCATTTTCCAGTCCAAACTTCTTGAGCATATCTTTGACGTACTTAGCTTGATTAATGAAGATGCCATCTTTTCTTTGCTTGATTTGGAGTCCCAAGAAAAATGAGAGCTCCCCCATCATGCTCATCTCAAACTCACTTTGCATTAGCTTAGAAAATTCTTGGCAAAGAACATCATTAGTAGAACCAAATATTATATCATCAACATAAATTTGAACTACTAATAAATCTTTACCTTTTCTCTTTAAAAACAATGTAGTGTCAACCTTTCCTTTTAAAAAACCTTTTTCAATTAAAAAATTTGACAATCTTTTATACCAAGCTCTAGGAGCTTGTTTTAAACCATAAAGAGCTTTTGTCAATTTTAAAACATGATCCGGAAAATTTGAATCTTCAAAACCTGGAGGTTGTTCCACGTACACTTCTTCTTTTATAAAACCATTTAAAAATGCACTTTTAACATCCATTTGATATAATTTAAATTCATTGAAACATGCAAATGCTAATAACATTCTAATTGCTTCCATCCTAGCTACGGGAGCGTATGTTTCATCATAGTCTATGCCCTCTTCTTGAGTATAGCCTTGAGCAACAAGTCTAGCCTTGTTCCTCACTATATTACCACTTTCATCAAGTTTATTTCTAAAAACCCATCTAGTACCTACAGTAGATTTATTACTAGGCCTTTCAACTAATGTCTATACTTTACTTCTCTCAAATTGATTTAATTCTTCTTGCATAGCCATAATCCAATGTTCATCTTTTAATGCTTCTTTGATGTTGTTAGGCTCTATGCATGAAATAAATGCAACATAATTATAGATATTTATAAGAGAAGATCGAGTAGTTACCCCTTTTGATGGATCACCTATAATTTCACCATCCTTGACATAGTTGTACTCTTTTGGAAAAGATACTTCCCTTTCTTCACTAGTTGGATTCTCGAGGGGATCATGAGTTTCCTCATCTTTTGTTTCTTCCTTTGATGATGATTCTCGAACGTCATGTCTAACGTCATTTGCTTGTACAATACCTACATCATCATTAACAGAAGAATCCTTCCTCGAAAGGGGATTATCATCGAAAACAACATGTATAGACTCTTCTACAACTAAAGTTCTTTTATTAAATACACGATAAGCTTTAGAATTTAAGGAATAACCCAGAAAAATTCCTTCATCACTTTTAGCATCAAATTTGCCAAGGTTTTCTTTACCGTTGTTTAAAACAAAACATTTACATCCAAAAGGATGAAAATAGCTAATGTTAGGCTTTTTATTTTTGAGAATTTCATATGGAGTTTTCTTTAAAATTGGCCTAATCATTACTCGATTTACAACATAACAAGCGGTATTTGTGGCTTCCGCCCAAAAATATTTTGGCAAATTATTTTCACAAAGCATGGTTCTAGCCATTTCTTCTAAAGTTCGATTTTTCCTCTCAACAACTCCATTTTGTTGAGGGGTTCTAGGTGCTGAAAAATTATGGCTATTACCATTAGAATTACAAAACTCAATAAATCCAAGATTTTCAAATTTTCCAATCACTTTAACACAGTGATAGAGTAACCTTTTTCAGGATTATTTTTGAAAATGTGATGAAATTTTCTAATGCTTCATCTTTAGTACTTAAGAATAGAACCCAAGTGTATCTAGAATAGTCATCTACCAAGACAAATGCATATTGTTTTCCTCCTAAGCTAGTAGTTCTAGTTGGCCCAAAAAGATCTAAATGGATCAATTGTAATACTCTACTAGTTGATACATCATTAATAGATTTAAAAGAAACTCGTTTTTGTTTTCCTTTAGCACAAGCATCACAGATTTTATCATTATAAAATTTAAGCTTAGGCAACCCTCTTACTAAGTCTCCTTGAATTAACCGTTGCAAAACACTCATACTAGCATGACCTAGTCTCCTATGCCATAACCAACTATCATGCTCATCCTTAGCAACTAGGCATAAATTAGTCATATCAATAGAATCTAAATGCACCATGTAAATGTTTCCTATTCTATGACCAACAAGCATAATCCGATTAGATGCAATGTCAATGACTTTACAACCATTAATTTCAAATAAGACATTGAATCCTTTATCACATAATTGACTAATACTCAATAGATTATGCTTTAATCCATTCACATATAAAACATTCTTAATTTGTATGGAAGAGGTATTACCTATTATATCAATACCTTCAATGTGACCTTTTGAATTGTCTCCAAAAGTCACTTCTCCTCCATTTTTGGCGTTAAGCTCAATGAACCGGCTTTTGTCTCCGGTCATATGTCTTGAGCATCCACTATCAAGGTACCATGAATTTGAATTTGTTTCCCGTGCCTTATAGCAATGCTCCTTTCCCTACAAACATAGATTAATTTTTGATTTTTGGTACCCAAATTCTTTTGGGTCCATATTCATTAGTTTCCAAAATCCTAGTCCCCTTAGGTATCCATTTGTGTAGGATATTTTTATCTTTAGTAGTAATGAGTTCTTTAGGAACCCACATACTTCTAATGATTTTTCCATTAGAGGTTCTTTGGGGACCTCTATGATTGTAGTTTCTAAAACTTTTTCTAACAAAGTTGGATTTTGAATTTCCACCTTTTTCAAAATGTTTTGTTCCAACTTTATCAAAAGAAGTTTTAAGATAATCAATTTTCTTTTGATGATCATCATTGATCTTTGAAAGTAAATTTTGCAAATCTAAATTTTTCTTTTCAAAATCTTCTAGTTTGATTTGCAAATCTTTGATTTTACTTTCAAGATCGTTGTTGGTTTTGGATATGAGTTTGTTTTCATTTTTCAATTTTGAAACATCATTTTTATATTTTAAAAACAATTTCTCATAATCCGAAGCCAACCCATTGTACTCCTCAAATAACTCATCATAAGATAAATCATCAAAATCGGATGAGTTAGAGGTTACCTTAGAATCTTCCCCGAATGCCATCAAGCACAAGTTTGCTACTTCTTGTTCCTCTTGATCGGAACTTTCTTCATCGCTCCATGTAGCCACATGAGCCTTGTGCTTATTCTTTGATTGACCCTTTTTTCTTCAATTGTGGGCAATCATATTTGACATGCCCCAGCTTTTTGCATTCATAGTAAATGATTGGGTCATTCTCTTTTGGTTCATTTTTGAGGCCTTCGTTTCGTTTGAATTTTCTTCATTGGTAAGGTCTCATCATTTTTCTGAACCGTTTGGCAAACAATGCCATTTCCTCGTCATCATCATCATTATTAGAATCACTCTCATCTTTTGTGGATTTGAGAGCAACTCCAATATTTTTCTTCTTCTCCTTTTCCTTTGGTGTCTCTTCAACTTTATCAAGGTCTACCTCATCTTCAAGCATCATCTCATGAGTGAGGAGTGAACCGATAAGTTCTTCAAGAGTTAAGGACGATAGGTCCTTAGACTCGATGATTGCCGTCTTCTTTGATTGCCATGATTTTGGGAGGGAGTAGACTAACTTCCTCACAAGCTTTTCATTTGAGATGATCTATCCATATGATTTGAGACCATTGACAATCGTTGAAAATCTATCTGTCATAGCTTTTGATGTCTTCATTTGGTTTCATCCTGAAATTTTCATAGCTATGCGTTAGAATACTAATTTTTGATTTCTTTACCTCATCTGTACCTTCATGTGTGACTTGAAGCTTGTCCCATATTTCTTTGGCGGTTGTACACGATGAAACTCTTCCGTATTCATCTAGTCCAAGAGCACAAAAAATAATATGGATGGCTTTGGAGTTGAGCTGGAACATTCTTGTCTCTCCTTCACTCCACAACCTTGGATGAGTGAGAGGTTTGATGTATCCTTCTTCTACAGTATTCCATGCTCCCATGTCACTTGCTTGAATGAAGTACATCATTCTATTCTTCCAATAGGCATAGTTAGCTCCATTGAAGAAAGGAGGCTTGTTGACGGGCATCGAATCGAGACCGGAGTCGAAGTTTGAAGCGGAGGCCATTGATGACTTTAATAATTGATATAACTCTTCCCGAATCGACTCAAGAGGCGATTAAACCTTCAAATGAGTTAGGCTCTGATACCAATTGTTGAGTTAATCGATCGACGGAATCGGCCAAGAGGGGGGGTGAATTGGCAATTAAAAATTTCGTGGAAGCTTTTGCAGAAAATTTAAAGTAATTGCACAGCGATTTACAGTGGTTCGACTTTCTCAAACAAAGTCTACGTCCACTACCTTAGCTATCCACACTAAGGATTTTCCAACAAATTCACTAATTTGTTCTTTCTTTTGAGGCCAAAGAGATAACCTTACAAATCCCTCAAGAGTATACCCCAACTCTTGAGAACACTCTTTTTCCCAAAGAGAAAGATTATAAATTTGCAAACTTACAAGAAAACCTCACAAGGTAAGATGTTTGCACAATTCTAGAACAAGAAAAGAACACTCAAAGATAATTACAAATGAGCACAAATGGTGTTCTTGAAAGCAAAATGAATATTGAAAGGAAAATTGGCTTGATTTGCACAAACTTAGTGTTTGATGCTTTCTCTCTTGTTTCTCTATGATTTCTTATTGATCAAGGGCTTCAGAACTTGTTTAAATACACCTTGAATCTCTTCTGAACGTTGGGGATGATTAGTGAAGATCATATAGCCGTTTTAGTGTGAAAACAATTAATAAAACAGTTTGGAGCGTGGGGGGAATCGGTACCCCCTATGGGGAATCGGTTCCCTAAGTGTAAAATTCAAATATTTCGACCGTTGAACAGGGGGGAATTGGTACCCCCTATGGGGGAATCGGTTCCCTCTGAGCATTCTGGAAATCTCGGAGCCAAACCATTCAGGGGGGAATCGGTACCCCCTTGGGGGGAATCGGTTCCCTCTTAGTAATCTGGAATTTTTGGCTTTGAAATGGTTCGAAATACTTTGAAAGATTATTTTGAAATTGTTTTAAGATTAAAACTTAATTTTACACTTAAGTAAGGATTAAAAATGATTTTTGAAATATTTTGAGTAATGTTTTGATATTCGAATAATTATATCGAATATACTTAGAAAATCATTTTGGAAAATCTTAAAATTCATTTAACTTAATTTGTTATATCGAAATATCAAAATGTTTTCAACAGGTATGGAGAATTAAAACCAGTGAAAGAATCAGATATTTTATTTGGTTGTCCTACCTTGACAAGCTTAATACGAATGAAGTTAGATGCAGGAAGAACATGACTCAGAATGCGAACTGCAAAGATTGTCGAGCTGATACAGAGTCAATTAATAACATATTCGGGACGTGTCGAGCAATAAAATTTCGTTTGGGAAGAACTACAAGCGAAGGAGCAGGACAACCAATTTACTTCGTTGGAGTTTAGGAGTTGGCTGAAGCGAAATTGTCTTTCAAAGAAGGTCGGGTTGGATGGATTAGAATGGGGTTCTTTGTTTATGGCTATAATTTGGGGACTGTAGAAGAGCAGGAATGAAAGGATTTTCATAGAAACGAAATTTGATCCCTTTAAAGTAATAGATTATGCTAAACAATTTGCAGGGGATCTGGAGAAGTCTCTGTCAAATGTGCATAGAAGGATGGTTCAAGATCATTGCTTGATTAAATGGAAAAAACCTCCTGAGGGAGTATAGATTCTTAATACTAATGGTGTGTATAAATTGAATTCAGGCATGGCTGCTGCAGGTGGTTTAATCCGAGACAGTAATGGTGACTGGATTGCGGGGTTTATGTTGAGATTAGGGAGGGTTAATAGTTCGATTGCGGAAATTTGGGGGGCTCGTCAGGGTCTCAATTTAGCTAAAAGTCTTGGTTCAAGAAATCTGGTACTAGAAATGGATGCTAAATGGATTGTGGATTTATTCAATGGAGATAAGAAGGAAGATTTTCCAGAATTTGAGTTGGTTACTGACTGTTTAGATATTATAAAGGAAGGATGGGTGATTGAAGTTCGACACATCTGGCAAGAAGGAAACAAATGCGTTGACAAACTGGCGAATATGGCACTCATTCAAGAAGAACATTCCTCCATATTACAGTCGCCTCCAACGGAAATCCAAGCGATGTTGGCAGCTACCAAGAACGAAGCAAGCGAGTTGAGAATTTAATTTTCTGTTTTCTCCTAATGTACCAAAAAAAACAAAAGAACATCTAAACATTAAGATCTGAGATTTTTCTAAAAAATAAAATTAAAAATAAAATTAAATATTAAAAAACTTTGATCTATAAATAACATACAATATTTGAATGAGTTGAATCAATATTACAACTTTAAAATTATCGTATTTTGATCATCAGATTTTGAAATTCTCATAAAAATCACAGAAAATTATTGTACAAGTAGAATGGAGATTGGAGTAGACGATCCTTATTAATAATAAACCGAAGATTGAAGAAAGTGTGAAACTTTCTTTATTGAAAAGATAAAATGGAGAATAAAGAAAAAAATAAGGAAGGAAATGAATAATAAAAAGAAAAGGAGCGAAAAAGTGAACAAAAACGTGGGCCGGTTGCCAACCAATGTTGAAGGAGAAATTAGTAGACAATTAGACATGATCGGAATGGGGTATGTTAGTTAGGGTAATAATTTAATTCGAAATCGACGAGTTTTTATTCGATTCAATTTGATAAGATTGATTTTTTTTAAGAAATTGAATTTGGGAGTTGGATCGGATCTTTAAGGGGGTGAGATCGGGTTGGGTCTAGTGGAGAGTAAAAAAATTTTGACCCGACCCAATCCAAGAATAATAATGTATTTTTGTTTAAAAATATTGTTTTAAATCCTTATTTTATATCAGGTCGGATCGAATTAAATTTTTGCTTTAAAATTTTGGGTTGAGTCAAAGTCGAGTGATAAATATATATTATGCAGATCAGATTGAAATATATATAATTTTTGAATCGAATCAAATTTATATGAAGTATACATATTTTCGGGTTGGATTGAATTGAAAAAAAAAAACCTAACTATGACCCGACCTTTTGACATCCCTGGGCATGCACCACTCGTAGCCACCGCCCACGCTAGCTTTTAGCCGTCCTACTGACGTGGCATCAACCCCAATAAGTCACACATTCATTTTAGTCTTCGGAAAGTCCACATCATCATCATCATCATCATCTCACCAGAATCTAAAGAGACTCGACGTTGATTTTTAGACAGCTAATATAACGCATTTGTTTTGGATTCCTTTTTATCTGTCTGTCCAAGATATTCCTTTTTTTCTTTTCCTTTTCCGCACCGAAGAAAATCCTTTTCCATTTTATTATTATTTTATTTTATTTCTCAGCAGCCAAAACAGAGGTAAGCTGAATTTGAGTTGAATTTCATTTGCATTTGCATTTCATTCTCATTTCTGCTCCTACATAAAGCCCGCATATTCCATTTCGCTGCCTCTTCAGTCTTCACTCTCCTGTTTCAGCCTCTGCAAAAGGAATTGTCATTTTCTCCCCTTTTTTGCTTAAACAAGGTATTTGCCTTTTACCTGTTTTTCTTTTTTGCTTTGATCTATTGAGTCTCTAATTGCCGGCCTTATTTGTAGTTAACTAATCGCGTGCCTGCCATGTTTTGTTCTTCCCGATGCACTATTAAGTGTCAAATAGCCGGCCTTATCTGTGTTTTATGATTTGGATCTGCCTAAAGTTGTCTTAATTAACCTATTTTCTGGTATCGGCTTGGTTTTCCTGTAGCGGTTTTATTCTTGCGGAATCTGAAATTTATTTTGATCTCCTCATGCATCACATTGATATTTATTTCTGATTCATTTAGATCTTGGTGAAGTATGGAGTGATGTTTTCTTGAGAACTATAGATTCTGCAGAATTTGCTGTATACTTAGTAGTAGCTTACTGTGTTATATGTTTTAGATTCTTTTATAGTTTCGATTTTATGATTTCGTAAATGATTTATATTATCGGAAATTGATTTCTAGAATGGCTGGTTCTCTTATTGTTTGGCCTTTGTGTTTTAGGAATTTACTTGCTGTGAAGTGCAAAACTTGTGAACAATTGGAAATGATACAGAATATAAATGACACCAACTAATTGTTCGTATTTGGCATTGATACAGTTAACTACGTAACAAACTACTTGGATACTAGTTTTAGTAGTGGGTCGATTTTAAGATTTGTCAAATCAGAGATGAAAAAAAGTTGATAGTAATTATCTTCCTTTCTGAATGGAAAAAGGTTTCCAATAAATAAAAATAATTTTTTTACTACAATTCTTTTTCGTAATGCAGGGGAATAACTAGTAAGAGATGGCGGATGAAGATATTCAACCTCTTGTCTGTGACAATGGAACTGGAATGGTCAAGGTTAGTCAGTTTTCTGATGTTTATACGATCGGTTTATTTTCCTTGCATGGATTCTATATACATTTCATTCCAAGTTTTGTTGCCTTGAAAATTTTGATAATGACAATATGTGAATAATTCTATTTTTCATTATGTAATGGCTTGGTTTTACTCTTGATGCAATATACTTTCGGATTTTCTTGTGTTTTATTAATTATTTGTTCTAATATGTAGCTGCTGATGCTTGCTTTTTTCTTGTATTTGCAGGCTGGATTTGCTGGTGATGATGCCCCAAGGGCAGTCTTCCCTAGTATTGTTGGTCGCCCACGACACACAGGTGTCATGGTCGGGATGGGTCAGAAGGATGCTTATGTTGGTGATGAAGCCCAGTCAAAGAGAGGTATCCTTACTTTAAAATACCCTATTGAACATGGCATTGTAAGCAATTGGGACGACATGGAGAAGATTTGGCACCACACTTTCTACAACGAGCTTCGTGTTGCTCCTGAAGAGCATCCAGTGCTCCTTACAGAAGCACCACTCAACCCTAAGGCTAATAGGGAGAAGATGACCCAGATTATGTTTGAAACATTCAATGTTCCTGCTATGTATGTTGCTATTCAGGCAGTTCTTTCACTTTACGCCAGTGGTCGTACCACAGGTATCTATTTATGGCTTGGAAACTAATTTTGATTATATTCCAGAGTTTGTGATTGAAATAAATTTAGCTTTACAATCACTAGGCATTACTCTATTTATTCTATTTGTTATACAATATTGGAAACTGAAACTAGCATGGAGATTTTGATTTGCTTGTTTCCTCCCGTTTATTGTTAACTCTATTCTCTTATATCTGTATAGGTATTGTCTTGGATTCTGGCGATGGTGTGAGCCACACAGTGCCAATTTATGAAGGCTATGCTCTCCCCCATGCTATTCTCCGATTAGACCTTGCTGGACGTGATCTTACAGATTCCTTGATGAAGATCTTAACTGAGAGAGGGTACTCTTTTACAACAACTGCAGAGCGGGAAATTGTTCGGGATATGAAAGAAAAACTTGCTTACGTCTCCCTTGATTATGAGCAAGAGTTGGAGACTGCCAAAAGCAGCTCTGCTATTGAAAAGAGTTATGAATTGCCTGATGGGCAAGTAATAACAATTGGAGCAGAGAGGTTCCGTTGCCCAGAAGTACTCTTCCAGCCATCTTTGATTGGAATGGAAGCTGCCGGAATCCATGAAACTACTTACAACTCCATCATGAAGTGCGATGTTGATATCAGGAAGGATCTGTATGGAAACATTGTGCTTAGCGGTGGATCAACCATGTTCCCTGGCATTGCTGATAGGATGAGCAAAGAAATCATTGCCCTTGCCCCTAGCAGCATGAAGATCAAGGTGGTTGCACCTCCGGAGAGAAAATACAGTGTCTGGATTGGAGGATCCATTTTGGCATCTCTTAGCACCTTCCAGCAGGTAAATTCTGTGCCTACTCGCACTTCTATTTTTCCAAATATAGCTCATTTGTGGAGCTTCATTGGGGATGAAAGATATCCACTTTCATTGCTTACCGTCTACTTTTCATGCCGCAGATGTGGATTTCCAAAGGTGAATACGATGAATCTGGACCGGCTATTGTTCACCGGAAGTGCTTCTGATTCGAACGTATCCTAAGCCTTCATTTTCAGTCGTTTCCGTGTGAGTTATGTTTGTGTTTATTTCGTAAGCTTTGGTTTTTTTGTCAATGGAGGAAAGATTCTAGTACATATAGTTAATGCTTTTGAGTGCTCTCTCCCTCTCTCACATCAGGTTTCAGATTTTAGATACCAGATTTACTGTTGGCAAGTGGCTTGTATTGTTTTCGGATTTCATAGTTGTTTTGGTCTTATTATTTAGTATGCCAATAATTTTCTTCTGTTGGGTTCATTTTTTTTAGACCATCTACACCTAAAAAGATATTTTTCTTTTGGGTTGTTGGCATACTAGGATTTCCTTTTTCTCAAAATTCTGTTTCTGGATCCGACTTAATGAACACTTTTATTTTTTAGTAAATTTAACAAAAAATATAAAAATATTAAACTTAATAAAAAATTTAAAGGGTCAAATTACAGAAAAAAGTTAAAAGACTAAATAACAATATTTTAAAATTTGGGGGATCGAGGTCCTAGTCATTACCATCAGCAATTGACGAGTGCTCAAATTTGTTAAACTTGTAAAAGCAAACAATGCATGCAACAATCCTATCCTTGTATGTTAAACACCTTTATTCCCAGGACTAATAGAGGAAGTTTTTCCGTTCTTTCCTAGAATCTAAATATTTGCACGAAAATCAATCATAAAATATGGTGGTTTTGATTTAAATGGTTTTGAGAAAAAATGGAAAAATAAATTCTCTTGTTAATTTTTGTAATTTGATCTATAATTCCTTTATATTGATCTCTGAATTTATTAATTTATTTCAACTTTTTGATGGTGTAATATAATATTAAAATAATACATCATTAAAATAGTTAAAAGTTAATAAATTTAAAAATTAAACAAATTAAAATAAAGATGCTGAATTAAATTTTAAAATTAAAAATCATTTTATCTCTTAAAAGTATCTGTAAGGCACCCAAAGTTCAAAGCCTTACAGGGAAAGACAGGTGGAGGTTACCAAAACGGGCACCGATTGAAGGACAAGCAAGAGCGGCTGAAAAGCAAAGCAAAGCCTGACGTTTGCAGTGGAAAACTCACATGCAACGGTTCACACTACATACACTGAATTTTCATTCCTTTTAAACACGAGTAGTTAGAACGAGGCTCAGTAAATTTTGATTAGATTTTATAATTTAATTTTTATCTGATTTAACTCAAATCGATTTTGAATTTTATTTTATAAATTTGACTCGACTTGTCATTTTTTTAAAATTCGAATTAAGTTATAAAATAGAATTATAATATCTCAAAAATTTTAAAAATTAATAGATTATTTTTTTGAGTCAATTCTTTCGACTCTGTACAATATGTGAATATAATGTAAGAAACAATATAAAGAAATATATATGTATTATATATGACTGTAAAAAATTATTTAAATTTGAATAAAATAATATCATAATATTATAAATATTGACAATTAAATTTAAACATAAACTCGAATAATTCGACTCAAATTTTATAAATTCAATTTAATTCGAAAAAAGTTTCAAATCTAGTTTGAATTATAATCAACTCGAATAATTCAAAAATACTTTAATAAAACAATTAGCCCTATCTGGAGGAGTACAAGTTTGAGAGCAAAATATAATTTGCTTTAGAAATAGATAAATTGTAATTAATTTATACATTTTCCAATTTCATTGAATAAATCAAAAGGTAAAAATAGGGGTGGGTGGGGTAGGGCCACTCCCAGTGACAGAGTGGTTCATCACTGCTTATAAATTTGAAGGTATCTCATTCCCCATTTACTCACACGCTCTCTGGTATTTTTATACCAAAGAGAGAGAAGCTTGATTTCAACTGCCCTTTTTTTGTCTACTTGGTTTTTCAGTGAAAAAATTATGGGACAGATTAGTAAGATATTGCATGAATTAAAGCCGGCCATGCTGATGGTGGTGGTTCAAGTAGTATCCGCGGGGCTTAATGTGCTTTACAAATTGGCAGCAAACGATGGGATGAACTTGCGAGTCGTCGTGGCTTATAGAATGTTATTCGCCACTGCTTTCATGGTTCCCCTTGCGCTCATCGTTGAAAGGTTTTCTCTTTCTCTCTCACTCTTCATTTTTTTCTCTTCTAATTAACCATTATTAGATCATCAAATAACATCGTTTTTTCACGCCATGTATGGAGAAATCGAGTGAGCAACTTATTTTTTTTTATTAATATGGGTGAGTTAAAGTAATCTTGTTTAAAATCTTTCTTATTTATTGACGACGTTCACACACTATAGACACAACTATTCGAACTCGAGATATTTTAAAAATAACAATACTTACTTTTACTATTGAGGTGGCTCATTGTGTTCTTGAGTGAAAAACTAAACATGAATCAAATTTTGTCCTTTTTACGGTCTCCTTTCATAATGTTTATCCAACGAGCCATTCTAACAAGCTTTTTCAGCTTCTTCGTTTAAGTCAATAGTCACGTTTTAAATCTGAAATTTTGATCGAAAATGGGTTGTTTGGAAATGTTTTTGCATTTGAAACGGAATTTTAGACTAAAAACATTTACGGTATAGATATTATTCCATTTAAAACCTACCATATATAGATTTGCTTTTATATATATCCGATTATTAATCTGAATATACTGATTATAAATAACTTGAAATTGTATTAATTACACTGGTTTTTGCTGTGTAGGAAGAGGCCAAAAATGACATGGACTATATTTTTTCAAGCATCTCTCTGTGCGTTGCTAGGGTAAGTAAAGTTGTTACACAGGCTTTATTTGGTTAAAGATTCAATGGTGCATTTTGATTAGTTAAAATGGACCATTCAACACAAATTGGATAAAGAGATAATAAATATTACATTGTAGGATTTATGCTTAGGTGAAGTGTACATTTCAGAGAGAATAATAGGTAATAATTTTCTAAACTTAGACAGGTCCGTGGACCCTGCTTTTAGTTTTTTAGTATTTCCAATAAAATGCCAATATTACACATTTTTTTAAATTAGTAATATGGCTGCTCATAATTTAGCCACTTGGACTCTTTCTCTGGCAATGTTAATTATTTTGGATCGGTTTGTCCCGAGGTTATTCGAAACAATTTATTGAATGATTATTCTCATCAGTGATATAGTTCTTATGGGTACTCTTTTCCCTTCATAGGTATTAGAAGGGAATTTTAATGAGGCCGATTTTTTTTTTAAAAAAATAGTATAAGTAATTTTAATATTTACTTGCACTTTGCAGGGGTTCACTAGCTCAGAACTTGTACATAGAAAGCCTGGCCTTAACATCAGCAACATTTGTTTGTGCCATGGTTAATGTCACTCCTGCCGTAACTTTCATTATTGCCATCACTCTTGGGTATGTATGTATCTATGTTTGTATGTATGTATGTTTCTTTTGATTAAAACTTTGATGGTTCCAATACAAAAATTACGACAGATTGGAAAAGCTAGCATTGAGGACAATGGCAGGGAAGGCAAAGGTATTGGGAACTGCACTTGGAATAGGTGGGGCAATGATACTCACTTTTTACAAAGGATTCCAATTCAATATATCAACCCATATTAACCTTCTTCCTCATAAGCACAATGCCTCTAACTCGTCAAATGCTATTAAAACTTTGATGGTTCCAATACAAAATTACGACAGATTGGAAAAGCTAGCATTGAGGACAATGGCAGGAGGCAAAGGTATTGGGAACTGCACTTGGAATAGGTGGGGCAATGATACTCACTTTTTACAAAGGATTCCAATTCAATATATCAACCCATATTAACCTTCTTCCTCATAAGCACAATGCCTCTAACTCGTCAAATGCTACTCATTATCTATTGGGCGCTTTCTTGGCCTTTGTCTGCTGCATTTGTTATGCTCTTTGGATGAACATTCAGGTAATTCAAATACACCTTTGCTTATTTTCAAGCTGACATTATGAAGCTTTTCGTTTTTCATTTGTTTCATAGGCAAAGATGGGTGAGAAATACCCGTATTATTACTCGAGCACCGCGTTGATAAGCTTGATCGGAACCGTACAAGCAGTTGCGTTTGCATTGTGCGTGGAAAGAGACATGAGTCAGTGGAGATTAGGGTGGAATATAAGGCTTCTCACCGTTGCTTACGCGGTCTGTAATCTGTAGAGGCCAAATCTTTAATTGGGTTTAGTTTAGGGTTGAATATAAAGTGTAGTTTTTATTTTTCATTGGTGCAGGGAGTTTTTGGAATGGGACTGACGTTTTGGTTGATAGCTTGGTGCGTGGGGATAAAAGGCCCACTTTATACATCTATTTTCAGCCCCTTGACACTCGTCTTAGTAGCCATTGCAGGCTCCTTGTTTCTCCAAGAAAAACTCTATCTGGGAAGGTAAGTGAATGTATGTTTATAGACATAATCGAATTGAATTAAGTGAGCAGTGTAATTAACACAGGAACACTTATTTTGTGTGTGTAATGACAGCATAGTTGGAGCAGTGCTAATTGTGGTGGCACTTTATGTGGTGTTGTGGGGGAAAAGCAAGGAGATGAAGAAGATTAGTCCATCAATTAGTTCTCCAAAAAATAAAGATATGGAGGTTGCTGTTACTTCTTTTGACGACAACACTTCCATTGTTAACAACGATCACAGTATTTTCGTTGGTAAAGATTCACCAATGAAATAGGAAAGAAATGAGGGAAAATAAGAAGGGAAATAGAAGACCAAATGAAATACTTTCACTCAAGTTTTTCTTATTTCCGGTCTACTCTATTGTTCTATTTAATGGTTTAGTAAAATGATGAGTTTGATGACTTTTAATTAGCTTAATTAAAGTAATTAATTATAATTATTATGCATCTTCTATTTTTTTAAAAAAATTTAAAATGTTTTTAAAAAGTGTTAGACTGAATATTAGTTTAATTGTCAATGCTACTATCACAACATGTTCACCATGGGTGAGCTGTGTTCCAGTGGAGTCGGTGTCGGGTGGCTGTTGGGTTGGAATTTCTGGAGTCGGTGGTTCATTTCTTGATCCATGGTTCCTTGGGGTTGGAGGGTATCTCCTGGTTCGTGTGATAGAATGTTTCCTTCTCTCTACGGTTTCTATTTTTTAGCACGTCAACCTCTTTGCTACTCTCACCGGTACCAACGCTCCAAAGTTGGTCGAATTTTATTTCTGCAGGAAATACAAAGCAAAATTATTTTAATCAACCTCAAGTGTTAGGTGTATAGTAACACTAACGATGGCTCCCTCGCCCATTTAGGGTCGGGGAAAAATTATTTTCTCATATAAGTTATCCATCATATTATTTTCTGAACTATGGCTTCTTATTGGTCTAAAGACGCCGTACAATCGTGGAGTCTTTATATTTAACTTAAGGACGCGCGGATACCTGACGTCTTTAGGTTAGTACTGTTCAATTCACCATAGATGGGGAAATAATCCCCTAAGTGGATTAGTTTGGGAATTAAAAAATCCCACTTACATTATCCCAACCATTTTCCCACTAACAATTGCTTACAACCAGATGTTAGTAAAAGAGTTAGATAAGAACAGAAGCGACCTTCGTGGGTCAAGAGGAGCCTTGCCCCTATTAATTATTTTCTAAGTATTAATTAATATTGAAAAAATAAAATAAAGAAAAATTTATCATGTCCCTTCAATTAAAAATTTGTATTTATATAAAATAAAAAAATATTTTAACCCGCTATAATAAATTCTTAGTTCGCTCCTAATAATAGTTAATTTCTTGCAGTCTATTAAGAATTAGTTAACAACCTAAGCATTTCTATTATAACTAGTTAACAACCTAAGCATTTCTATTATAACTAGATACAAGCTTCATGTATATATCAAGAATTCAAGATGGGTACAAACACATATATTTATATTAAACTCTCTGCTAAGACTAATAGAAAGCCAGCTGTAACAACCCTAACAACTTTGCAACAGATTCTTAACAGAAACGTGTCAAACATGCAAAGGCATGCAACACATGTAAAACTCATTCCTCAACATTCCCCTGGCTACTCAATCTCAAGCAGAACTTTCAACAACAACGCATGTAACATGCATACAAACCCATTCCTTAACATTCCCCTTGCTACTCAACCTCAAGAAGAACTTGCAACATTCTTGTTCTTGAGCTGCATAACCAACAACTTCTGCCTATGCTTGAATAACAATGGTGTTGACAAAGGTTTGGTCAACACATCAGCTACTTGTTCAATATATGAAACCTCATGAACTTGCAACTGTCCCTTACCAACCATCTCGCGAACAAAGAGCAAATCCAGTTCTACATGCTTGAATTTTGAATGAAGGATCGGGTTAGCACACATTGCTACTGCGCTCGTATTATCACACCACAACGTTACCTTCCCATGGGAAACTATATGTAACTCACTTAATAATGACTTCAGACATACTAATTACTAAGCTGCAACACAAGCATCACTCCGATATTCTGCCTCACAGTGGATCGAGCAACAACTTGTTGCTTGCGAGAGCTCCACAAAACTAAATTCCCACTAAAGTAAACGCAATACGAGGTCGATCGCCTATCATCAACACCCGACCTCCAATTCACATCAGCAACGACATCTCGCACCCTTGTCATTTTGTCATCTACACCACAGATCAGAAACGCCATCTCGCACCCTTGTCATATCTCGGCAACGACATATTTGTTGAACTCTTAGTTCAAGTTGTGGTCCTATGGCGTTTCCTTGTGATTCGGCCTTGTTTGAAAACATAGTCTTCGTGGTTCAAAAAGGATTGGATAGATACCTGGAGAAAGCTCTTCTTAGTTCCATTTCTCCTAGGGTGCTACTTTCTTTGCACATCTTTCCATCAAGGACAGACATGCCATTTTTACGTTCCTTTTTATTAGTGTTACACAACCTATTTCTAATAAAGAGACGGTGTCGTTGTGTAGTTGTTTATCACGTCAGTTTATCATACTAAAGGTCTCTAGTTAGAGTCCGGACGACGCCATTTTTATGTTCTTTTGGGACACTGAACTATTTTTCAGATACTGATGCACTATTTTTCTTCTTTTTTCCCCTTTGGGGAGTCTAAAGGACTTATTCTCTCTCACACGTCCTTAGCCCTCACAAGATCTTAGAACTATGATAGTGAGTCATTATTCATACCAACTTGTGTAACATTATTTTTTTCGGTTTATTGGTCACATGATTGAAAGATACACAAGCACTTTAAATCTTTCCATATTAATTGATTCATTCCCTGCTTTATACCAATGGTTGTAAAACGGATCGAAAGGTATGCAAAAAGATACAAGATAATTCGGGAGTTTCCGGTTTTTCACATAAGCTTGCTTTAACTGGTGTCTAGCCATTTTGCTTGAAAATGTCTTATTATCACCATTTATCCCAAATCTTCTTTCTCCTCTTTCCATATCTTTACCTGTAAGACCTTTTTGTTCGAGGTTTTTTGATTAAATTGCATAATCATCCCCGGTCTTTCATATTCAGATGAAGGCATTTGTTACACAGATTAAGCATGCTGCAGGACATAAGATGATGGTTGTTGTTACTGATGCTGCAACTAGGGATGGATCTAGGAGGCTGGCGGGGCGTCACTCCTCTCAAGATTTCAAACTTTTATAAAATTTAGATATTTTATTTGTATTTTTTATTTTATAAGTTTACCACTAACATAAAATCATATGGTCGTCTTTCACTAAAAGACACCTACAAGTGTAATATGAAGTATATTAGTAGTGCAGTTTACATCTGACATGAGGATATTCATTTTTTTCCATGGAAATGGATGGTTCTTTCTGTGTTCATGTTCGAATATGTGTTGCACATAAATATCGAACACGAATGCTTCAACAACAATAAAGAGACTGAACGTAGGAGAAATTTCGTTATTTATCCTCCAAATTTACTCTGGAATTCTTATTGATCTTAACTAGCCTCGACAGAATCTCTTCCAGATTGCGAAGGTAGATTCCTACAAACAAAGAAATCACGTGCTTGAGATTTGAAATTCACTGCAGCATGGCAAGGAAATTTGGTTCTTCCTGTATAAAATAAGACTGACTTCTTTCCATCGGCAATCACTTATCACTGGAAGATAACACATGGAGTAAGCAAATACGATACCCACCAACAAACTCATCAGAATGGCAAGTGGCAGAACCGCAGATGATGGCAGCCATAGGAAGATAAGAGAATTAGTTCAGTAAGGAAATATATAAAAGATGGCAGCTGCAAATCATTCTAATCAATCATCAACTGCTGATAAAGGCTGATTTGTAACATACACAAGTGACGAGTGACGTCTTCTGATCCTCTTGGCTTTTCTCGGCAACCGCGGTTTCCTCGGGCACTTCAAGATGTCTTAAGAGGAGTTGGGACTACCAAGTGGTAGGACTATAATTTTAGACACTAGCAAATACTAATAACTATGTAGCACCTGTCTGACTAAAAATACAGTTGTACAGTGTTATTAACTTATTCGGATTAGATAACTTTTTTCAAACTCCTAAGCACATCGGTGTCGTGGTGTAGTTGGTTATCACGTCAGTCTAACACACAGAAGGTCTCCGGTTCGAGTCCGGGCGACGCCATCTTTGCGTTCCTTTTTTATTTTCACGTTTTCCGGATACTGAAACACATTTTTTTTCCTTCTTTTGATGTTGGGATTCATGCCATCAGGGACAGTAGAAACTAGAATCTTGGGAACGTAGGGAAAAATCAAATTTCTGCTCAAATCCATTGCAAAACATCAGCCACATTAATATATATTTTGAATCCCACGAAATATGCAGTCTTCCATTTGTTGGACGTAGTCTTCCTATTTCAAAGCAGTTATGTCATGTTAAGTGTAGAGAGAGATCCAGAAAATGAAACAAAACATGACCCAACAGCACAGGAAAACATTAACTTGTTTTAATTTAGTATATGGAATTTGGAAATTTGTTCAGGATTCAGAGGAACTTGTGGAAAAATATAATTAGTCCAGAGATAATATGTCATGTTTTTTATTTTGTAAATGATAATTGAGAATTCTCCAGATTTTGTTTCATGCTCGGTTGTCTGCCATGCCAATCATCCTTTAATCTTAACTACAACATCACCTACACGACCATACAATTATCCTTGTCAGCTCAACCATGGAAGACTGTAGTGAAAAATGGAAACCGTTGTTTCAAATTGACCAAACTGTTGCAGAAGACGGCTATTGAATAAAGCAAAATCACAACTGATAATTTGAGAAAATAAAAATGAAGATAAAAGAGACACAAAATTTACGTGGAAAACCCCTAAATAATATAGGGTAAAACTCACGGGCAACAGTAGAAGAATTTTACTATGAGAAAATAGGAATTACAACTTCTCTCAATCTACCAAGGAGAAAACAATGATAATTATCTCTTGATAAAAAAGGAGAAAACAACTCTCAAGAAACTCTCTAAATTCTCTCTAGTATTGGAAGAAAGCTAGAATGCTTTGGGATGGTTTTGAAGCTAAATGAGCTAGGGTATTTATATTAGAAGCTTTAAGGACTAATCTTGAAAATACCCTAAATTACAATGACTAAATGTGGGATTTTGTTATATCACTTTTCAACCATTATTAGTGCCAACTATGAACCATTATTGTTGCCAACTTACAATGCATTATGAATCATTATTATGCATTATACAACTATTATTAGTTGTATGACAACTAATAATTTTGCATGACAACTAATAATCTCCCACTTGAAGATTTGATTAGAATAATCATATCTTCACACCATTCTTTCTACCTTGTACCTTCATGTTGCTTACGTTTCTGACAGGCCACAAGAGGATCGACACCAGGTAAATTTATCAGCGTTGATCGCCTTCGTCATGAAATCTACTATGTTCTCTTTGGTATGGATCTTCTGCATATCTACCGTCCCTTCTTCCACCTTTTCACGAATGAAATGGTATTGAACTTCTATGTGCTTTGTCCTTGAATGAAATGCTGGATTCCTTGCTAGATGCAAGGCACTTTGACTGTCACAAAACATAGAGACATACTCTTGATTGTGCTCAAGCTCCTCCAATAGCATCTTCAACCAAATTGCTTCTTTACTGGCTTGTGTAGCTGCTACATATTCTGCTTCTATCCAAATCCCAGCTTACAGCTCCACCAGCAACTTTAAACACATATCATGTAGTAGATTTGCTTTTATCCAAATCCCATGCATAGTCAGAATCAACATACCCATTGATAAGTAAATTTGATCCTCCGTAACATAATGCAACATTTGAGGTCCCTTTGATGTATCTCATGATCCTCTTTACTGTATTCCAATGCTCTTTGCCTGGATTCGCCATGTACCGACTAAACACTCCCACTGCTTGTGCAATGTCTGGTCTTGTGCATATCATAGCGAACATTAAACTTCCCACTGCCGATGCATTCGGTACTCGAGACATCTACACCCTCTCTTCTTCACTGCTAGGACTCATACTGGAGGATAATTTGAAGTTAATAGGAAGATGGATAGAAATTGGCTTACAATCTTGCATGCTGAATCGTGACAAGATCTTCTTTAAGTAATTCTTTTGTGAAAGCCAAATCTTCCTATTACTTCTGTCTCGGTGAATTTGTATCCCTAGAATCTTGTTTGCTGATCCCAAGTCCTTCATTTCAAATTCCCTAGCCAGTTGTGCCTTCAATTCTTTAATATGATCTTTGTTGGGTCCTGTTACCAACATGCAACAGTAATATAACAAAATCGTTATCACCAGACCTCTTAAAATAAGCACAAGGGTCTGCATTAAGTCTGTTGTATCCAAGGCATATAATGAAGGAATCAAATCTCTTATACCAACACCTCGGTGCCTACTTTAGACCGTACAGAGATTTGTTCAACCTGCAAACCAAGTTCTTCTTTTCTTTTTCTTCAAAACCTTCAGGCTGGAGCATGTAAATCTCTTCTTCAAGATTTCCATGAAGAAAAGTTGTTTTAACATCTAGCTGCTCTAGATGTAAGTTCAATGTAGCACACATTGCCAAAACTACTCGAACTGTTGTTAGTCGAACCACAGGAGAAAATATTTCATTGAAATCAATACCTTCTTTTTGAGCATATCCTTTGACCACCAGTCTTGCACGATACCTCTCAACTTGATCGTCACCATTTCGCTTGATTTTGAAGACCTATTTGTTACCAATTGGCTTCATTCCTTGTGTTAGTGGCACAAGGTCCCATATATTATTTTTATGAAGGGCTTCAATTTCTTCTTGTATCGCCATCATCCACGATGAAGCATCTGAGCTATTTATTGCCTCCTGGTATGTTGATGGCTCACCGTCCTCTATTAAAAGGCAATATGCAATATTACATTCTATAACATAATCTGAGTGCCAATTGGGACGTCTTCTCACACGATCTGATTGACGAGTTATTGGAACTTCAGAACTCTCTGGTTCTTGTTCATCATGTGCTGGTTCTGCTTCAGAAGAATCTCCTTGTTCAAACTCATTTTCCACATGTATTTGTGTAGTCTCTAACTTTTCAGCGCTATCATCATCTTATTTTCTTTGTAGCTTATCCTCTACAAAGATAACATCCCTGCTAATGATCACTTTGCGGGCAGTAGGATCCCATAAGCGATACCCCTTTACTCCATTAGCATACCCCAAGAATTTGCATTTCTTGGATTTTGGATCCAACTTTGAAATTTCTTGGGCGTTGTACATCACATACACAATACTTCCAAATACATGGAGGTTTGAATAATCAGCTGGTTTACCAGTCTACATCTCCATTGGTGTCTTCAGCTCTATTGCAGTTGATGGAGCCTGATTCACCAAATAACAGGCGGTATTGACTGCTTCTGCCCAGAATGAATTTTCTAGGCCTGCATCCCTCAATATTGCTCTTGTTCTTTCTAACAAGGTTCTGTTCATCTGCTCTGCCACTCCATTTTGTTGAGGAGTGTTTGCCATTGTGAACTGTCTTTTGATGCCTTATTTCCTGCAAAAGTTATCAAATTCTTCACTTGTGTATTCTCCTCCATTATCTGTTCTGAAACACTTGATCTTATTTCCAGAATCAAGTTCCACCCGCGCTTTGAAGTTTTTGAAAGTGGAAAACACATCTGACTTCTTCTTAATAGGGTACACCCAACATCTCCTAGAGTAGTCATCAATAAATGAGACAAAGTATTTTGCTCCGCATAGGGATGTAACTGGTGCTTGCCATACATCAGAGTGAACCAATTCTAGAACACTTTTGGCTCTAGAATTTGACGTGTTGAATTTCAACCGGTGTTGCTTACTTGTTATGCAATGCTCACACAAAGGAAGTGATACCTTTGTTAAGCCTAGAAGTAGCTTTTTCTCCACAAGGACTTTCATTCCTTTTTCTGACATGTGTCCAAGTTTCTGATGTCATAGTATTTCAGAATCTGAACTACATAAGGCAACAAAGGCTTCTGCTTCTAGCAAAGTTTCTCCCTTCAGCATGTACAAGTTTGCAGCTATCTTTTCGCCTTTCAGCACCACAAGCGCTCCACGGAACACCTTCATGATTCATTTCCGTGTTTTAATCTTACTTGCATTATTATCCAACAATCTGTAGGATAATAAATTTTTCTTCAGGCCTTTCACGTGCCGCACATCTCGAATAACTTTAATTGTTCCATCATACATCTTCAATTTGATGGTTCCCACGCCAATGATCTCTAAGGCGTGATCATTGCAACTATACACAGATCCTCCTGAGACAGGTTCATAATGATGGAACCATTCTCTTCTTGAGGTCATGTGATATGTTGCTCCCGAATCAATGAGTCATATTTCTGCATATCTCTTTCTACCTTCTACGGTGGTTGACGCTTCACAACATAAAGCATCTCCATCATCTGAAGTGTTTGCAGTATTGCCTTGTGGATTGGAGTTTTTATTTAGACTCCAACAATCATTCTTCACGTGACCCTTCTTTCCATAGTTGTAGCACTTTAAATTCTTCTTGCTTCTCGACTTCGATCTACCATGTTTGTGACTGCTGCTTTGGCCACGTTTTGTTGATCTCCCTCTCATCGTTGTCAACGCTTTTGCTTGTTGCAGATTTACTTGTCTGTCTTTCTTGTTCTTGCGCCGATTTTCTTCTTGTAGAACAACAACTGCAACGTCATCGAAGACTAGACTGGTGACATTACTGTTTGTCAAGTTGATGATGAGTTGATTATACGAATCCGGTAGACTTTGAAGTAGAAGTTCAACACGTTCTTGTTCTACTATTTTACAGCTTAAGGATGTAAGCTGAGAAAATAAAGTGTTCAGTGTGTTTAAGTGATTCGTCACTGAAGTAGATTCTGACATCCGGAGAGTGTACAATTTCCTCTTAAGGGAAATTTTATTGTGCAACGATGTGACATCGTACAATTTGGTGAGATGATCGCATATCTTCTTAGCTGTCTTCTTCTCCTCGATGCTTGACAATACTTCATCTGCTAATGCTAGATGAAAGTTTGCCATAACATTCTCGTCCATTTCGATCCATTTGTTGTCGTTTGTGAAATATACCGGCCTTTCACTGATAGCTGCTAGACAACCGTCTTTCCTCAGAATGAACTTCATCTTCAATTTCCACAATGAGAAATTTCTCCCATTAAATTTTTCAATATCAAATTTCGTTGCCATAGCTTCTATTACGGATAGCTCCATACTATTTTACTATCGTGAATAGTTCTCTGGAACCTTCAAAGAATGGCTAATACCTTCTTACTTTCTTATGTTGGAGGATCTACCTTTTGGTGGCAACCACAAAGACAATAAGTAGATATTACACACTCAAATCTGACTCTGATACCAATTGTTGCGGAAGATGGCTATCGAATAAAGCAAAATCATAATTGATAATTTGAGAAAATAAAAATGAAGATAAAAGAGGCACAAAATTTACGTGGAAAACCCCTAAATAATATAGGATAAAAACCACGGGCAACGGTAGAAGAATTTCACTATGAGAAAATAGGAATTACAACTTCTCCCAATCTACCAAGGAGAAAACAATGATAATTCTCTCTTGATAAAAAAAGAGAAAACAACTCTCAAGAAACTCTCTAAATTCTTTCTAGTATTGGAAGAAAGCTAGAATGCTTTGGGATGGTTTTGAAGCTAAATAAGCTAGGGTATTTATAGTAGAAGCTTTAAGGACTAATATTGAAAATACCCTAAATTACAATGACTAAATGTGAGATTTTGCCATGTTACTTTTCAACCATTATTAGTGTCAACTATGAACCATTATTGTTGCCAACTTACAATGCATTATGAACCATTATTATGCATTATACAACTATTATCAGTTGTATGACAACTAATAATTTTGCATGACAATTGTTGCGGAAGACGGCTATCGAATAAAGCAAAATCACAACTGATAATTTGAGAAAATAAAAATGAAGATAAAAGAGACACAAAATTTACGTAGAAAATCCCTAAATAATATAGGGTAAAAACCACGGGCAACGGTAGAAGAATTTCACTATGAGAAAATAGAAATTACAACTTCTCTCAATCTACTCAAGGAGAAAACAATGATAATTCTCTCTTGATAAAAAGGAGAAAACAACTCTCAAGAAACTCTCTAAATTCTCTCTAGTATTGGAAGAAAGATAGAATGCTATGGGATGGTTTTGAAGCTAAATGAGCTAGAGTATTTATAGTAGAAGCTTTAAGGACTAATTTTGAAAATACTCTAAATTACAATGACTAAATGTGAGATTTTGCCATGCCACTTTTCAACCATTATTAGTGCCAACTATGAATCATTATTGTTGTCAACTTACAATGCATTATGAATTATTATTATGCATTATACAACTATTATTAGTTATATGACAACTAATAATTTTACATGACAACTAATACAAACTGCGTCTGATAATTGAAAAAAGAAACATGGGCCATGGCACGACCACCTTCGTTATAACACGGTAAAAACCATACAACTTGCTGATGTTAAATAACTAAATCTTTCTTTTCGCACGAATAAAATGTTTTGATGGGCAGAAGAGACAAACTTGATGGATTAGAAAAAGAAGAAGAAAAACTCAGGTTGGAATTTTCTTGGGGATTAGTCCCATGGAAGGTATGGATCTTCATGTTTCATACAGTTGTGAAGCAGAAAGTTAACTTCCTTCTGCTTTATCATACACCCAAAATGTCAAGTTCTGTTCTAAATTGAAGCTCGGATCAGCAGCATCTCTTTCAATGTCATGAAATTCGTCTTGCATCAATTATTACATATTTAGAAGTTCATATTATTTAATCTCTGATAAATGATCATGTTAACCACATAGATAGGCAATGGAGCTAGGTAGTATAGAATTCATGGATGAGGAGGCTTCATTGTGGCCCTTGTCGTATCTCAACAACTACACATATCAAGTTGTTGGTCATATTTTCAACAGATTTGTTGAAAATGGCGAAAAATGGATTCAATCAAGAGAAAAAGAATCACATTATCAAGAACCACCATGGATGCAGAAACAAACAGTTGCAGCACATCAACGGCGGTCGAAAACGGTCATTTTGTTGTATACAGTGTGGATTAGAAGCGCTTTTTACTTCCTTTGGAACATCTAAAGAACAAAATTGTGATGGAGCTATTCGGCTCGGCAGAAGAAGAGTTTGGACTACCGGACGATGGGATTCTAATCTTGCCTTGCGACGCAAACTTTATAGAATATGTAATTGCTCTCGTCAAGAGGAAACCGAATAAAGAAGTGGAGAAATCATTGATCCTTTCTGTAGCCAATAGTCGTTGCTCAACGTCATATCTTTATCAGCAAGAAATGAGCCCACAATTGCCGATACAGCTTTGGAAACAATTTTCATTTTTCATCTTACAATCGATCCACACTATGATAGATTAAAGTATATAATGCAAAACATCACAATTTTTGTTTCTCATGCTTAGTCTCTCTTGAACCTACACAGGAAATTTACTTGTTATCCACAATATTACATCAATCAATTCATACTAAAAAAGGCATACTCATCACGTCAAATAAATACAGTTGTACAAGTTGTTTATTAGGTTTAAAAACTACTTAGAAAATTCAAGGCCAATGTGTCGCGGTGTAGTTTGTTATCACGTCAGTCTAACACACTGAATGTCTCTGGTTTAAGTCCGGGCGACGCCACTTCCGTGTTCCTTATTCATTTTCAGGTTCTGTTATCAGGGACAATAGAAACTAGAAACTTAGGAACATAGGGCAAAATCAAATTTCTGCTCTGATTCCATTGCAAAACATCAGCCACATAATATATATATATAGTGAATCCCACGAAATCGGCAGAGTCTTTGAACACAGTCTTCCTATTTCAAAGCATTTATATTATGTTAGATAAGTATAGATGAAGATCCAGAAAATGAAACAAAATATGATCCATTAGCACAGGAAAAACATTAACTGGTCTTGGAGTGAAAATATAATTAGTCCACAGATTGAACCATACAATCTGAACCAGCAAGAAACAAGCCAACGGTTGCCACAATTGAGCTTCTAAAGATAAAATGTCATGTTTTGAAATTTGTAATTTACCCTACATGATATATAATGAGAAATCTCCAGATTTTGATTCATGTTCAGTTGCCTGCCATGGAAATCATCCTTTTACATCAACAACATCACCTTCACCATCATAAAACTATCTCTGTATTGTAGTGGAAAGTTAAAACCGTTGTTTCAAATTGACCCAACCGCATATGCCAAAAATGTGTCTGACAATTGAAAAAAAAACATGGCAGGGACCACCTTCCAGGACCTGCCAATTCCTTCGGTCATCAGAACACGGTAAACACCGTACAACTTGCTGATGTTAAATAACTATTTTTTTTCTTTTCACACGAATAAAATGCTTTGATGGGCAAAAGAGACAAACTTGATGGATTAAAAAAAGAAGAAAGAACTGAGGTTGGAATTTTCCTGGGGATTGGTCCCATGGAAGGTATGCATGCATGTTCAGGTTTCATGGCCGATTAAAATAGTAGCAAGTTGCATTTTACAATATAATCAGCCATTTCCCGTTGACGAAACTGTGTTTGGTGAAGACCGGTGGGTTCAAACTGAGTCGGCGCCGAAGCAAACGTACCAACTCATTTAGCATCAATTCTTGACCATGCGGAGATTATTAGTTGGTAATAGTGGCTTCTTCCTGCTCATTAATTAACTACTATTCTCTTGTCTATTATCGTAAAATAAATAAATCAACTTTTCCCCTTTTTTAGTTTAATATTTAAATTTATTTATTTAATCAAAATTAATATTTGAATTTGATAATCTTTTCACTTTTAGTCCTTACGATGGTATGAAACATTTATTTTAGGAAGACAAAACCTTGTGAAATTTGTGAGAGTTCAAAGAAGATATATCATATTACGTACGCGAGAGGTTTATATGTCACGGTCTGAAATTGGTCAAATAAATTGACTTTCGCATAACAAATGTAAGAAAATAATATCATATATACGTAACAATATGTAATTACATAATTTAACCAAATTTATTAACTAAAAATGAATAAAAAAAAAGTTTAAAAAGTCATTTTGGTCAATTATTGGTGTAATTCATCAATCATCTTATCTTTCCTAAGGATTGAAAAATATAATTAAAATACACCAATTTATTCCATTCATGCAACTCACCTAATTATGGGTACGTATATATATATATACATGCCGTTTAAGGACAGCAATTTAATCTAAAATCGTCGATTCCAACCTTATCAGATAGGGTTATTTGTTTCTTAAATTTCAGGTCCGGGTAGGGTTAGGTCTAGTTGAATCTTTTAAGGGGATGAGGTCAGGTCAGGTCGGGTTTGGATGGAGGGTGAAAAAAACTCCGACCCGACTCCACCTGAAGATAATAATGTAATTTCTTTAAAAAATTATTCTTATTTTATTTAAGTCTTTATTTTATATCGGGTTCGGTCGGAATAGAATAGATGATATATTTTCTGGATCGGTTAGATTAGATGGAAGATATATAATTTTTAGATCGGATCAAATTCGGATGAATGATACATATTTTCAGATCGAATCAAATTGATCAAAAATCTAACCCTAACCTAACCGGATGCCATCCTAACACCATTGCCGTATGTTGACACCAACCTATTTACCAACATTTAATGCACTATAGGACTTGGAAATTTGAACAAGCAAATTCAAACATAATAATTGACAATATACAACATAAGTTCAATCTGTCTTACTTATTAGCCACTTTCTTAGATTATAGAACAATAAATCTGACAATTTTATCATAGAAATTTTGTTTTCTTAAACAATATTGTAATACTATAGTATATGTCATGCATTTCGTTCAAAAATGTCATCTTTACTTGGTATGGACATAACAGGAAACCGTGGACAACATTGACTACAAGTTTAAATTCCCACACCTTTAGTTGTATTATTTATATTGTTAAAGTTACTAAAGAATTTTATATTTCAAACATTTACGTTTATGAATGAAACAAATTAGCCATCACAGTACCTAATCTCGATACTAATGATTAATTCAAAAAACAAAACAACTATCAAGTTTTCTTTCGACTTTAGGATTATAAAAGATTTGAAGATATGTTTTAATATTTACATTACAAAGATTTTACAAGGATATTAGAAGAGTTTTAAAATATATCATATTTCGATATATATCAAATTCTTAGTTGCATAAGATATTGTATATTTATATTTTTTATAATCTTTATATTTAAATTTGTGTAGTGCCTAATTCAGAAATATTTTTGAATAATGACATACACTTATTAATTATTATAAATTTTCGAATGCGTAAATAATATTTTAAGGTGAATATGTATGATAAAATAAACAACTAATATAAATCGTGTATATACTTTGCATCCGTCATTGAATTTGTAATTCTTTTATTTATAGAAGTAGATAAATTTGAACCATAATAAATTTTATTTCTTAGGCATATTTTAGTGTATATTGATTTCATTTTTATTGGTAAATGTGTACGTAAGATGACCTAAAATTGGATTGGATGGCTACTTTCATTGACCGGCACTGCTAAAGCATCAAGCAGGGGTACATGGCTCAATAGGGAGAATTATTATTTTGTGAAAAAATGTTAAATTTAGTTGAATTTATTAATGAGAATAGAAAAAAAATAAAAAAATTTACATACCAAAATTTTTAGAACCGATTATTAAAATTTTAAACCCTATATTTTAATTTCTAAATTCGCCACTGACATCTTATGTATACGATAAGAATTGGGTATGTGTTGAAAAAATATGAACAATTGAGTCCCGTCTGGCTGCTACAGTATTTTATTTTCCTGCATTTTGAATATTAGTAGTAGAATATTTATAACTATTTTTGTCTAAAATCAACTACTCCTTCAGCAACCAGTAAACTATATTCATATTACTCCATTAAGACTAAAGTCTATATATATGGGAGATATTTTAGCGCATATTTGTGAGGGAACATCAGGGGAAAACAATTAACAATAATTTGAGAGAGTTCAAGGTGAGAGCATACTAGGGAAATTAAAATGGTTGATGTTAATGAAATAGGCTCCTACCCCGGAACACCGAGACCGGCTTCGGCGGCAGCTACGCCTGCGATATCGGCTCCTCCTTCGCAGTTTCATTCTCCGTCACTCACTCGGTCACCGCTTCTTTCCGCGGACGATCATATCCAACCCGCGACCACCAAAACATCGAGAAATGTTACCCCGAGGATTCGAACCCCACGCTTTATTACTCCGTTGGGAAGTCCAATTAGAAGGGCTCTTAAGCTTACCAGGCTTGACCCTCATGATGCTTGGCTTCCCATCACTGAGTCGAGAAATGGAAATGCCTACTACGCTGCGTTTCATACTCTCTGTTCTGGGATTGGTATTCAAGCCCTTGTGCTCCCTGTTGCTTTCACAATCCTCGGGTGGTACGCAATCGACGACAACAATCTCTTCAATTCGATGTTTTGTTTTATGAAATTTTCTCTTCAATTCGATCTTTGTTTTATGAAATTTGCAGCTAAAAGTGACATGTTTATCTATGCTTTTTGTTGTTTCCAGGTCTTGGGGGGTCATAACCTTGACATTGGGCTTCATATGGCAGCTTTACACTCTAAACTTACTGGTGCAACTCCATGAATCAACGGAAACTGGAATGCGTTACAGCCGATATCTTCAGCTCTGCGGCGCAACTTTTGGTAAGACCGTTAACATAACGTAACATTCTCGATTTACTTGTGAATTTCGAAGTTGATATTGAATGTTTATTCATGACCAATTCAGGTGAGAGATTGACAAAATGGCTGGCAATGCTCCCCATCATGTACCTATCAGCAGGAACATGCGTGACCCTGATCATCATCGGTGCCACGTCATGTCAATTGTTTTTCGATACTTTATGCGGAGGAACATGCTCCGCTCACCCACCGACGACCGTGGAGTGGTACTTGATATTCACTTCTTCCGCGGTGCTTCTGTCTCAGCTGCCTAATTTAAACTCGATAGCGGGTGTGTCCCTCGTGGGAGCCATCACGGCTCTTGGGTACTGCACTCTGATTTGGGTTGTTTCACTTGCTGAGGGCAGAATGCCTGGAGTATCATACAACCCGGTACGAGGAAGAACTGAAGTTATTAGGATTTTCGACATTCTAAATGCACTTGGGATCGTTGCTTTTGCGTTTCGAGGCCACAATCTCATACTGGAGATTCAGGCAACCATGCCATCCGACGAGAAGCATCCATCGCGTGTGCCAATGTGGAAGGGAGTCAAGGTCGCTTACACGCTCGTGGCAATGTGCTTATTCCCTCTTGCAATCGTTGGCTATTGGGCTTATGGTCAAATGGTACTACTTATTACAACCTTCCACTATAATTCAATATGTTCCACATTAACCCAACAAAAAAATTAACATTTTGTTACTCATTAACAGATACCGGCAGATGGGGGCATGCTAACAGCCCTATTCGCATTCCACGGGCAAGACACACCCGACTTCATCCTCGGATTAACAAGTTTATTCGTCATAATCAGCGCATTAAGCTCATTCCAAATCTACGCAATGCCGACGTTCGATGACATGGAATCCCTATACGTTAAGAAAAGGAAGGAGGCATCCCCGTGGTGGCTCCGAGCAATTTTCCGATCTATGTTCGGTTACATATGCTTCTTCGTGGCGGTGGCGATCCCGTTCTTGGCAAGCTTTGCCGGTCTCGTGGGCGGGATATCGTTGCCGGTGACCTTAGCTTATCCATGCTTCATGTGGCTTAAGGTTAAGAAACCCAAGGTTTTTGGGCCAAGATGGTGGCTGAATTGGTCGTTGGGTCTCTTAGGGATGGCTCTAAGTGGAGTTTTGATAGCGGCTTCGCTCTTTGTTATTATTGATAGGGGTGTTGAATTGAACTTCTTCAACCCTTAGTAATTCAAATAAGTTCTGCATAAAGTTATGTACTAGAGTTTGGTCGGGCATAAATCTGAGATATTTTTTGTATACAAAATAATAAGATTCAAAGAGTCAAAATGGGATAATATTTTGTAATTGGTCATATTCTTCTATTAGTCCTTATATCACGTGTAAATTGTGAATTTGATCTCTGTGTTTTTAATTTAATATTTTTTGTACCTATATTTGTGTAATAATTCTCACCTGACGCCATTAAAGTCATGCTAGGCAGCTTGAAATATCAAAGCTCCAGGCAGCAGAAAATTTGAATTGAACATTTGATCATGTAATATATTCTGCCCTTCAGTTACAAGGAAATAATTCATAAAACTTGGTTCTATTTTTCTCGTCTTCAAGCTGTGTCGATACCCAAAACTATTGTTGCTTATTTCCTTTTTCGTTCTTTTAAAAAAAAAATTATTGGGATAGTTTTGAATTTCCCAAAACTAGGAGTCCGATTCATAGCAAACAATAATCGACCAATTTGGCACGAACAAAGTGACTTCCGTGGTAATAGAATTGTTGTAATTTCTTGAGGAATTGGGTTCGAGCACCATAGATGTCAAAGGTGTGAGCCTTTAATGTCAAAAAGTTAAAAATTATCTTTTAACAGATATTATATTGTACTTACCTAAGATTAATTATCAAATATGACTTCTCGTTTAATTGTAAATTATAGTTTTATTTTTAAAAGTTACTCTACATTTCACGCACTCTATACACCAACATCCTGGTTGCCCTCTAGATATTTCAATAGATGAGGATAATCTTCAATATACTTCATGATCCTTGCCACTTTCTATTGTCATTGCAACCAACACATTTTGTCGGAATAAGGCATGATGAGATTTTGATGGCTTGGTCAGACCATCAACCGTTTGATGTGTGGCTGGGATGTAATTGTCTTGTAACAGTTTGCTTGCCACCTTTTCTCGGACAAAGTGCATATCGAGTTCAACATGCTTGGAGCGAGCATGAAAATCGAGATTAGCGTTCATTGCAATTGCACTTGTGTTGTCGCTCCATATGACTGGCATGGTATCAATGGTCTCTCCCGTATCTGATAGAAGTGTTCTAATCCACATAACTTCCAAGACAACATCTGCAATCCCTTTGTACTCAGCTTCTGTGGTAGATCTTGCCACCATTTTTTATTTCTTAGAACTCCAAGCTACTAGATTGTCACCTAAAAACACACAACAACTGGAGATGGAACGAAGATCATCGGCGTTGCTTGCCCAATCAGCATCGACAAAGGCAACTATGCGACGAGATTCAAAAATTTCAGCAGGTCGAAACACCATTCCAAAGTTAATGGTGCCACTCAAATTACGTAAGATTTGCTTGATTGCAGACCAATGTCCCTCGCATGGTTTGTGCATGTTTTGTGCCATTCAGTTGACATTATACACAATACCAGGCCTTGTGTGGCTAAAGTAGAGTAAGGAGCCAACCACACTCCTATAATATTGTGCATCAGCTCAGCAAGCTCCCTTCGTGCATCCCATGTTAGCTTAGGAGAGACACTCATTGGTGTTGGTGATGAATTAGCACTACTCATATGAGCTTTTGCAAGGATTTCTCTAATAAATTTTCGTTGTCTCAAAACAAGTTGTTCATGACTCCTCTTGTAACATCCTTAATACCGGGTTAGTGACTAAATTGGAAAGTTTTAGATTTTGGTGATTAAAATAGAATGAATGTGTAACATCCCGAAATTCAGGGTCTGTGACTAAATTGCAAATTTTGAAAACTATGTGCTTGATTTCGAAATAAATTAAAAGTTCATGGATTTAGTAGTAAAGCTGGAAAATAACAAGGGTGTTATGGTATTTTCTAAGAGAAGATTTTTATTTTCCCTTTTTAAGGAAACCATGTGGGAAAGGAGAGAATTATCCAGAGTCTTCTTCTCCAGCTTCTTCTTCTCCCCGTAAGCCTCATTTAAAGGTGAGTTTAATTTCAGCTGTTTAATTCTTGGATTTATAAGTTGATTTTGATTCTTGGAGTATTATATAAGCTTAAGGAAAGCTTATATAAGCTTTAAACATCAAGAATAGAGAATTAGAAAGGAAATGATATGAAGGGTGTAGAAATGAAATTTTGTTATAGAAAGGTTTTTGAAGTTCTAAAGATGGATTTGACTTGTCAAGGGTATAATTAAGAAGCTAGAAGCAATATAATTGAATTTGGAGCATGTTGAAAATTTAGTGTAATTCTTGAATTACATATGGAGAATAGGATTTTGATGTTAAAGACGTGATTAATGAATAGAAATGAGTTTGAATATGAGTATGTAAGTTAAAAATAAGAAAGGGGATGATATATGAAGTATTAAGCTCAAAAGAGTGGATTTTCGGGCATAAAAGAGGATTCTGGGCAGAGTGCATCGATGCACATTCATAGTGCATCGATGCATCAAGGTTAAAACCCATAAATTGTTTGAAGGTGTATCGATGCATTGGTAATGCATCGATGCACTCTTTTAAAATAGAAACATCGAATGCAATTAGTGCATCGATGCATAAGTCATGCATCGATGCATCCCTATAATAATACAACATCGAATGCATTTTATGCACCGATGCATCAGTAGTGCATCGATGCATACCTTCATTAAAAGATGAAATTGGCTTTTCTCTGAGCCTAAGGAGTGATAGTTTCGAATATATATCAATCTGTATATTGATAAGTATTAATGTATTATTATGTAGATATAGAATGAAAGCTTGTTCCGGAACAAACTAAGGATTAGGATTGATTCAAAACAACGAGGCCCAGGTGAGTGCAATTTAAATTGTACTTATGTACCAAATAAACATTGGATTGCGATGAGCCAGTGATGGAGTCACTATGGTAAGAAGGGACTCTTAAAAATGTTATTTGAATTGTGATTCTTATGTTTGCATGAGTGCATGAAAATGGGTACATATGTTATATGTATTGCATATGTTACATGAATTGAATGAATATATGTTAGTGTGATAAGCTATGTGAACTGGTTTAAATAGTATATGTGATTATATAAGTTTATAATATAAATATGTGATATAAGACATAAGTAAAGAACTATATGATATTAGATAAGATAAACATATGCTATTATAATTGACTATAGGATCGCGAACTATGTAAAAATAGCAAGGACTTATGTGATAGCAAGAGAAAATGATATAAAATAGATGATATAGATATAAATGATAAGTTAAACGACATAGACATATGTGATTATATGAAAAAGAATATAAGTTATGTGATTATGAACATGTGGATATAGGTCTAGTTGAGGATATAATAACAAGATATAAATTACACGAGTTAAATATATGAGAATTAGTATAACCAACTTATGAGATGAAATGAAAAGTGAGACAAGTTAAATAACATTGACCTATAGGACAATATGAAAATAATATATAAATTAGGAGACATTGACAGAAGTGATTATATGAACATGTAAGATAAGCTATATGGGAAGAGTTATGGGCTTAAATGAACATATAATATATGAGTCATATAGTAAAGATCTATGAAGCTATAGGAAGATGTTATGGGAGTTATGTGATGATAAGTTATAAGAATATATATAGGTAGCAAGTTATGTGAAATTGAATTAAGTAAATATATGAAACTAGGATATAAATAATGTGAGATAAGTTATAGGGCATTGATATACGAACTATATGAAAGTATGTACATGAATATATGTATAAGTTTATATGTTATTCTATGTGATATATGATGTATATATGAACATATGTGAATAAGATATGACATGTGTGTTTACATGAAAAATGAGAAATGATATAATCCATATGAAATGATCTACGTGATTACATGTAATACGTGATTACATGCACTTGAGATAAAGGTTATATGATATGAGATGTATGTTCACACATACATATGGTATGTGACAGAAGAAAAGGAACAAGTGATATGAAACATAAGAATAATGCCCATAGTATATGATATGAGAGCTATAGGTATAGTTGGCATGCCAAGAGTCGAGGGTTCTACGTGGTCCTTCGGGACATGTATGTAATTATGTGGAACCTATATGTAGTACTTCGGTACACTTATTGGAGCCATTGTATTATGTATATGGTTCTTAAAGAGTAGTCCTTCGGGACATAGTGGTCCTACGGGACATATACAGTGGTCCTTCGGGACATAGTGGTCCTACGGGACGAATACTGAACTAAGGTTCGGTGCCCCATGAGGGAATTGATACGAGTTGTGGTGACAGCATTAGTGCACAACCTCAATGTACTCACATACCTCTATTCTCAATAATATACATGGGCAATTGAAATATAAACTTTAAAGTGAAAGTGGTACAAGAAGGTAAGTTTCGTATGTGCATGATATGATTATATATGTTATCGTGTAATAGATACATGCATATTGAAATGCCATGATCAAATGTTTAGAATACATATTCATCGGATGAAATGGGTATTGATTGGAAAAATGTATGATATTATATGATAGATATGTTAATGATAATGATAGTATTTGTACAGGTATGTGTTTTGTTACATGAAATGTTCGATGGTTTTTATTATATGTTTATATGCCTCACTAAGTCAACGACTTAGCGTGTGATTGTTTCACACGTAGGTTTCGAGAAGAGTAAAGAGCAATATGGAGCAAGACAGGTCAGTTACATCTTACCGAAGATCAGATCAGAAAAGATGTTTTGAATTAGATGTATTCTGTACATTGAAAATGGTTGGTATGTAAGTAAATGTCTGAATTGTATATGCACTGAACGGTTTTGCAAAAACATTTAAGCTCTGAATAGTTCTGGAAATCTTTTGAATAAGCTATATGTATAAAAGTTTTAAATTACTCACTATTTTATACAAGTAAATGGTTTGAAAAAGTCAATGTGACACCTCGGACTCGAATCCAGGTCAGGTATGGGTGGGGGTGTTACATTTAATGGTATCAGAGCTAAGGTTTAGCCGATTCTAGGCTTAAACCGAAGTCAAAGGAGGTTTAAAAATGTGTACATGCCAACTAAAGGTGAAAATTTCTGATCTGATAGTGTAAGGAGTATACTGTCTTGCTAATAGAATAAGATTTGTATGAGATAGTAAGAATTGATTATAGAAATTGTCAAAGTAAAGTAAATCAATAACTGACAAATCTGATGGTGATAGCAATTCACCTGCCCTGGCCAGGCAGGATGAAGAGCAGAAACCTCAGAAAGTGTCTTATAAGATTAAAGGTTGATTTCAGAAAGTTGAAATCATATTAGAATAGTGATAGAAGATCTTTATTGTGTTGAATCGGAAAAGTTATATGAATTAGTTTTGTTAGTATGTGGATAAGACAGAATATGGTGAACAAATGTCACCATAAGAGCGTTAAAAAGATCAAATGATGTAGTAAGATTTGGTAGAAGAGTTCAAGAATAAGTATGTTAGTGACAAGCGTATAAGATGTATAAGTCAGAGCTTATGAGTTCGAAATGAAGGGATAACATTGCGTATAAGCCAGAGTGTTTATATGATAAGGGTTTGCAGTTAAGACAGAAAAAGTTAGCGTTGGCTAACAAGAATATGTGATGGGAATATACGGGAAGTATAAGAATGTAAGATATTGTCGGGATATGATAATCAAATATGAAATGGATCTGGATACAGTTGTATATTTGAGTAAAGCTGAGAATTGATAAGAAGAGTTTGAGAATGTGTATATCGATAATTAGTTTATAAGACAAAGAAAGTCATAATGTTGAGTTTGAACAACGGAAATTTCGGGATGTATATGATTGGATGATTAGGACTTGTGCCCTAGATTGAACAGATGTTATTGAATAGTTGTCATAGTAAAGGTGATAGAGTTATAAGATTGAAGGAAAAGATAAAGTTGAGTTAATTGATTATGATGTGAATTTGAATATAGTTGTATATTCTGAGCAGATAGCTATGATGTAGAAACAGAGATAAGTATTTGCATGGAACCTTCAGGAAGGAAAATACAAGTATAAGAAATGATAAAGAATGAAGTTATGTATAAGAAATGGGTTATCAGAGTAATGAGGATGCAATGAAGATTGGTACATAAAGATGAGTATAAGTGATAAGACAAGAGTATGTGAACATGAAAGGAAATATATGATTTATGTATAAGGAATAATGAATAAAGAAATGAAAGGGATTGATTTAAAGGATCAAATACGATAAATATGGAAGTACAGATGACAATTTTGATATACAAATAAGACAAGTGTGCAAGGTGATGTGAAAAGATTCTTTAAAGTGTATGTTGAATCGTATTTAAGAAGATTTAAGGTCGTATTCTTGGTTAAATGATGATGGAAAATGAATTTGGTTATTATAAAGTATTTAGAGATGAATTTATGATGTTAAGTGATGAAAATTGATGTTACCGTCTATGTGATTAGTGACATTATATGAAATTTCAGAAATGGTCAAAGGAAAATGCATAAAGGAAGGAGAGAGAAGACATAAATGAATTAAAGTTACTAGTTATTGTTTATATGATAAGTGTCAGTATATGAATGTATAAAGGAAAAGGCAACTGAAGAAATAAAGGAAGGAAAGATTAAGTGAAAGAGGTAGTATGAGAACATTAGAAGATATGTTCTTATTGATATGTTCAGTGAAAATTCGAGGACAAATTTTCTTTAAAGGAGGGGAGATTTGTAACATCCTGAAATTCAGGGTCAGTGACTAAATTGCAAATTTTGAAAACTATGTGCTTGATTTCGAAATAAATTAAAAGTTCATGGATTTAGTAGTAAAGCTGGAAAATAACAAGGGTGTTATGGTCTTTTCTAAGAGAAGATTTTTATTTTCCCTTTTTAAGGAAACCATGTGGGAAAGGAGAGAATTATCCAGAGTCTTCTTCTCCAGCTTCTTCTTCTCCCCGTAAGCCTCATTTAAAGGTGAGTTTAATTTCAGCTGTTTAATTCTTGGATTTATAAGTTGATTTTGATTCTTGGAGTATTATATAAGCTTAAGGAAAGCTTATATAAGCTTTAAACATCAAGAATAGAGAATTAGAAAGGAAATGATATGAAGGGTGTAGAAATGAAATTTTGTTATAGAAAGGTTTTTGAAGTTCTAAAGATGGATTTGACTTGTCAAGGGTATAATTAAGAAGCTAGAAGCAATAGAATTGAATTTGGAGCATGTTGAAAATTTAGTGTAATTCTTGAATTACATATGGAGAATAGGATTTTGATGTTAAAGAGGTGATTAATGAATAGGAATGAGTTTGAATATGAGTATGTAAGTTAAAAATAAGAAAGGGGATGATATATGAAGTATTAAGTTGAAAAGAGTGGATTTTTGGGCATAAAAGAGGATTCTGGGCAGAGTACATCGATGCACATTCATAGTGCATCGATGCATCAAGGTTAAAACCCAGAAATTGTTTGAAGGTGTATCTATGCATTGGTAATGCATCGATGCACTCTTTTAAAATAGAAACATCGAATGCAATTAGTGCATCGATGCATAAGTCATGCATCGATGCATCCCTATAATAATACAACATCGAATGCATTTTATGCACCAATGCATCAGTAGTGCATCGATGCATACCTTCATTAAAAGATGAAATTGGCTTTTCTATGAGCCTAAGGAATGATAGTTTCGAATATATATCAATCAGTATACTGATAAGTATTAATGTATTATTATGTAGATATAGAATGCAAGCTTGTTCCGGAACAAACTAAGGATTAAGATTGATTCAAAACAACGAGGCCCAGGTGAGTGCAATTTAAATTGTACTTATGTACCAAATAAACATTGGCTTGCGATGAGCCAGTGATGGAGTCACTATGGTAAGAAGGGACTCCTAAAAATGTTATTTGAATTGTGATTCTTATGTTTGCATGAGTGCATGAAAATGGGTACATATGTTATATGTATTGCATATGTTACATGAATTGAATGAATATATGTTAGTGTGATAAGCTATGTGAACTGGTTTAAATAGTATATGTGATTATATAAGTTTATAATATAAATATGTGATATAAGACATAAGTAAAGAACTATAGGATCGCGAAATATGTAAAAATATCAAGGACTTATGTGATAGCAAGAGAAAATGATATAAAATAGTTGATATAGATATAAATGATAAGTTAAACGACATAGACATATGTGATTATATGAAAAAGAATATAAGTTATGTGATTATGAACATGTGTATATAGGTCTAGTTGAGGATATAATAACAAGATATAAATTACACGAGTTAAATATATGAGAATTAGTATAACCAACTTATGAGATGAAATGAAAAGTGAGACAAGTTAAAAATCATTGACCTATAGGACAATATGAAAATAATATATAAATTAGGAGACATTGACCGAAGTGATTATATGAACATGTAAGATAAGCTATATGGGAAGAGTTATGGGCTTAAATGAACATATAATATATGAGTAATATAGTAAAGATCTATTAAGCTATAGGAAGATGTTATGGGAGTTATGTGATGATAAGTTATAAGAATATATATAGGTAGCAAGTTATGTGAAATTGAATTAAGTAAATATATGAAACTAGGATATAAATAATGTGAGATAAGTTATAGGGCATTGATATACGAACTATATGAAAGTATGTACATGAATATATGTATAAGTTTATATGTTATTCTATGTGATATATGATGTATATATGAACATATGTGAATAAGATATGACATGTGTGTTTACATGAAAAATGAGAAATGATATAATCCATATGAAATGATCTACGTGATTACATGTAATACGTGATTACATGCACTTGAGATAAAGGTTATATGATATGAGATGTATGTTCACACATACATATGGTATGTGACAGAAGAAAAGGAACAAGTGATATGAAACATATGAATAATGCCCATAGTATATGATATGAGAGCTATAGGTATAGTTGGCATGCCAAGAGTCGATGGTTCTACGTGGTCCTTCGGGACATGTATGTAATTATGTGGAACCTATATGTAATACTTCGGTACACTTATTGGAGCCATTGTATTATGTATGTGGTTCTTAAGGAGTAGTCCTTCGGGACATAGTGGTCCTACGGGACATATACAGTGGTCCTTCGGGACATAGTGGTCCTACGGGACGAATACTGAACTAAGGTTCAGTGCCCCATGAGGGAATTGATACGAGTTGTGGTGACAACATTAGTGCACAACCTCAATGTACTCACATACCTCTATTCTCAATAATATACATGGGCAATTGAAATATAAACTTTAAAGTGAAAGTGGTACAAGAAGGTAAGTTTCGTATGTGCATGATATGATTATATATGTTATCGTGTAATAGATACATGCATATTGAAATGTCATGATCAAATGTTTAGAATACATATTCATCGGATGAAATGGGTATTGATTGGAAAAATGTATGATATTATATGATAGATATGTTAATGATAATGATAGTATTTGTACAAGTATGTGTTTTGTTATATGAAATGTTCGATGGTTTTTATTATATGTTTATATGCCTCACTAAGTCAACGACTTAGCGTGTGATTGTTTCACACGTAGGTTTCGAGAAGAGTAAAGAGCAATATGGAGCAAGACATGTCAGTTACTTCTTACCGAAGATCAGATCAGAAAAGATGTTTTGAATTAGATGTATTCTGTACATTGAAAATGGTTGGCATGTAAGTAAATGTATGAATTGTATATGCACTGAACGGTTTTGCAAAAACATTTAAGCTCTGAATAGTTCTGGAAATCTTTTGAATAAGCTATATGTATAAAAGTTTTAAATTACTCACTATTTTATACAAGTAAATGGTTTGAAAAAGTCAATGTGACACCTCGGACTCGAATCCAGGTCGGGTATGGGTGGGGGTGTTATATTTAATGGTATCAGAGCTAAGGTTTAGCCGATTCTAGGCTTAAACCAAAGTCAAAGGAGGTTTAAAAATGTGTACATGCCAACTAAAGGTGAAAATTTCTGATCTGATGGTGTAAGGAGTATACTGTCTTGCTAATAGAATAAGATTTGTATGAGATAGTAAGAATTGATTATAGAAATTGTCAAAGTAAAGTAAATCGATAACTGACAAATCTGATGGTGATAGCAATTCACCTGCCCTGGCCAAGCAGGATGAAGAGCAGAAACCTCAGAAAGTGTCTTATAAGATTAAAGGTTGATTTCAGAAAGTTGAAATCATATAGAATAGTGATAGAAGATCTTTATTGTGTTGAATCGGAAAAGTTGTATGAATTAGTTTTGTTAGTATGTGGATAAGACAGAATATGGTGAACAAATGTCACCATAAGAGCGTTAAAAAGATCAAATGATGTAGTAAGATTTGGTAGAAGAGTTCAAGAATAAGTATGTTAGTGACAAGCGTATAAGATGTATAAGTCAGAGCTTATGAGTTTGAAATGATGGGATAACATTGTGTATAAGCCAGAGTGTTTATATGATAAGGGTTTGCAGTTAAGACAGAAAAAGTTAGCGTTGGCTAACAAGAATATGTGATGGGAATGTACGGGAAGTATAAGAATGTAAGATATTGTCGGGATATGATAATCAAATATGGAATGTATCTGGATACAGTTGTATATTTGAGTAAAACTGAGAATTGATAAGAAGAGTTTGAGAATGTGTATATCGATAATTAGTTTATAAGACAAAGAAAGTCATAATGTTGAGTTTGAACAACGGAAATTTCGGGATGTATATGATTGGATGATTAGAACTTGTGCCCTAGATTGAACAGATGTTATTGAATAGTTGTCATAGTAAAGGTGATAGAGTTATAAGATTGAAGGAAAATATAAAGTTGAGTTAATTGATTATGATGTGAATTTGAAATATAGTTGTATATTCTGAGCATATAGCTATGATGTAGAAACAGAGATAAGTATTTGCATGGAACCTTCAGGAAGGAAAATACAAGTATAAGAAATGATAAAGAATGAAGTTATGTATAAGAAATGGGTTATCAGAGTAATGAGGATGCAATGAAGATTGGTACATAAAGATGAGTATAAGTGATAAGACAAGAGTATGTGAACATGAAAGGAAATATATGATTTATGTATAAGGAAAAAGGAATAAAGAAATGAAAGGGATTAATTTAAAGGATCAAATACGATAAATATGGAAGTACAGATGACAATTTTGATATACAAATAAGACAAGTGTGCAAGGTGATGTGAAAAGATTCTTTAAAGTGTATGTTGAATCGTATTTAAGAAGATTTAAGGTCGTATTCTTGGTTAAATGATGATGGAAAATGAATTTGGTTATTATAAAGTATTTAGAGATGAATTTATGATGTTAAGTGATGAAAATTGATGTTACCGTCTATGTGATTAGTGACATTATATGAAATTTCAGAAATGGTCAAAGGAAAATGCATAAAGGAAGGAGAGAGAAGACATAAATGGATTAAAGTTACTAGTTAATGTTTATATGATAAGTGTCAGTATATGAATGTATAAAGGAAAAGGCAACTGAAGAAATAAAGGAAGGAAAGATTAAGTGAAAGAGGTAGTATGAGAACATTAGAAGATATGTTCTTATTGATATGTTCAGTGAAAATTCGAGGACAAATTTTCTTTAAAGGAGGGGAGATTTGTAACATCCTGAAATTTAGGGTAGTGACTAAATTGCAAATTTTGAAAACTATGTGCTTGATTTCGAAATAAATTAAAAGTTCATTGATTTAGTAGTAAAGCTGGAAAATAACAAGGGTGTTATGGTCTTTTCTAAGAGAAGATTTTTATTTTCCCTTTTTAAGGAAACCATGTGGGAAAGGAGAGAATTATCCAGAGTCTTCTTCTCCAGCTTCTTCTTCTCCCCGTAAGCCTCATTTAAAGGTGAGTTTAATTTCAGCTGTTTAATTCTTGGATTTATAAGTTGATTTTGATTCTTGGAGTATTATATAAGCTTAAGGAAAGCTTATATAAGCTTTAAACATCAAGAATAGAGAATTAGAAAGGAAATGATATGAAGGGTGTAGAAATGAAATTTTGTTATAGAAAGGTTTTTGAAGTTCTAAAGATGGATTTGACTTGTCAAGGGTATAATTAAGAAGCTAGAAGCAATAGAATTGAATTTGGAGCATGTTGAAAATTTAGTGTAATTCTTGAATTACATATGGAGAATAGGATTTTGATGTTAAAGAGGTGATTAATGAATATGAATGAGCTTGAATATGAGTATGTAAGTTAAAAATAAGAAAGGGGATGATATATGAAGTATTAAGCTGAAAAGAGTGGATTTTCGGGCATAAAAGAGGATTCTGGGCAGAGTGCATCGATGCATCAAGGTTAAAACCCAGAAATTGTTTGAAGGTGTATCGATGCATTGGTAATGCATCGATGCACTCTTTTAAAATAGAAACATCGAATGCAATTAGTGCATCGATGCATAAGTCATGCATCGATGCATCCCTATAATAATACAACATCGAATGCATTTTATGCACCGATGCATCAGTAGTGCATCGATGCATACCTTCATTAAAAGATGAAATTGGCTTTTCTCTGAGCCTAAGGAGTGATAGTTTCGAATATATATCAATCAGTATACTGATAAGTATTAATGTATTATTATGTAGATATAGAATGAAAGCTTGTTCCGGAACAAACTAAGGATTAAGATTGATTCAAAACAACGAGGCCCAGGTGAGTGCAATTTAAATTGTACTTATGTACCAAATAAACATTGGCTTGCGATGAGCCAGTGATGGAGTCACTATGGTAAGAAGGGACTCCTAAAAATGTTATTTGAATTGTGATTCTTATGTTTGCATGAGTGCATGAAAATGGGTACATATGTTATATGTATTGCATATGTTACATGAATTGAATGAATATATGTTAGTGTGATAAGCTATGTGAACTGGTTTAAATAGTATATGTGATTATATAAGTTTATAATATAAATATGTGATATAAGACATAAGTAAAGAACTATAGGATCGCGAACTATGTAAAAATAGCAAGGACTTATGTGATAGCAAGAGAAAATGATATAAAATAGTTGATATAGATATAAATGATAAGTTAAACGACATAGACATATGTGATTATATGAAAAAGAATATAAGTTATGTGATTATGAACATGTGTATATAGGTCTAGTTGAGGATATAATAACAAGATATAAATTACACGAGTTAAATATATGAGAATTAGTATAACCAACTTATGAGATGAAATGAAAAGTGAGACAAGTTAAATAACATTTACCTATAGGACAATATGAAAATAATATATAAATTAGGAGACATTGACAGAAGTGATTATATGAACATGTAAGATAAGCTATATGGGAAGAGTTATGGGCTTAAATGAACATATAATATATGAGTAATATAGTAAAGATCTATGAAGCTATAGGAAGATGTTATGGGAGTTATGTGATGATAAGTTATAAGAATATATATAGGTAGCAAGTTATGTGAAATTGAATTAAGTAAATATATGAAACTAGGATATAAATAATGTGAGATAAGTTATAGGGCATTGATATATGAACTATATGAAAGTATGTACATGAATATATGTATAAGTTTATATGTTATTCTATGTGATATATGATGTATATATGAACATATGTGAATAAGATATGACATGTGTGTTTACATGAAAAATGAGAAATGATATAATCCATATGAAATGATCTACGTGATTACATGTAATACGTGATTACATGCACTTGAGATAAAGGTTATATGATATGAGATGTATGTTCACACATACATATGGTATGTGACAGAAGAAAAGGAACAAGTGATATGAAACATAAGAATAATGCCCATAGTATATGATATGAGAGCTATAGGTATAGTTGGCATGCCAAGAGTCGAGGGTTCTACGTGGTCCTTCGGGACATGTATGTAATTATGTGGAACCTATATGTAGTACTTCGGTACACTTATTGGAGCCATTGTATTATGTATGTGGTTCTTAAGGAGTAGTCATTCGGGACATAGTGGTCCTACGGGACATATACAGTGGTCCTTCGGGACATAGTGGTCCTACGGGACGACTACTGAACTAAGGTTCGGTGCCCCATGAGGGAATTGATACGAGCTGTGGTGACAGCATTAGTGCACAACCTCAATGTACTCACATACCTCTATTCTCAATAATATACATGGGCAATTGAAATATAAACTTTAAAGTGAAAGTGGTACAAGAAGGTAAGTTTCGTATGTGCATGATATGATTATATATGTTATCGTGTAATAGATACATGCATATTGAAATGTCATGATCAAATGTTTAGAATACATATTCATCGGATGAAATGGGTATTGATTGGAAAAATGTATGATATTATATGATAGATATGTTAATGATAATGATAGTATTTGTACATGTATGTGTTTTGTTATATGAAATGTTCGATGGTTTTTATTATATGTTTATATGCCTCACTAAGTCAACGACTTAACGTGTTATTGTTTCACACGTAGGTTTCGAGAAGAGTAAAGAGCAATATGGAGCAAGACAGGTCAGTTACTTCTTACCGAAGATCATATCAGAAAAGATGTTTTGAATTAGATGTATTCTGTACATTGAAAATGGTTGGAATGTAAGTAAATGTATGAATTGTATATGCACTGAACGGTTTTGCAAAAACATTTAAGCTCTGAATAGTTCTGGAAATCTTTTGAATAAGCTATATGTATAAAAGTTTTAAATTACTCACTATTTTATACAAGTAAATGGTTTGAAAAAGTCAATGTGACACCTCGGACTCGAATCCAGGTCGGGTATGGGTGGGGGTGTTACATTTAATGTATCAGAGCTAAGGTTTAGCCGATTCTAGGCTTAAACCGAAGTCAAAGGAGGTTTAAAAATGTGTACATGCCAACTAAAGGTGAAAATTTCTGATCTGATAGTGTAAGGAGTATACTGTCTTGCTAATAGAATAAGATTTGTATGAGATAGTAAGAATTGATTATAGAAATTGTCAAAGTAAAGTAAATCGATAACTGACAAATCTGATGGTGATAACAATTCACCTGCCCTGGCCAGGCAGGATGAAGAGCAGAAACCTCAGAAAGTGTCTTATAAGATTAAAGGTTGATTTCAGAAAGTTGAAATCATATTAGAATAGTGATAGAAGATCTTTATTGTGTTGAATCGGAAAACTTATATGAATTAGTTTTGTTAGTATGTGGATAAGACAGAATATGGTGAACAAATGTCACCATAAGAGCGTTAAAAAGATCAAATGATGTAGTAAGATTTGGTAGAAGAGTTCAAGAATAAGTATGTTAGTGACAAGCGTATAAGATGTATAAGTCAGAGCTTATGAGTTCGAAATGAAGGGATAACATTGTGTATAAGCCAGAGTGTTTATATGATAAGGGTTTGCAGTTAAGACAGAAAAAGTTAGCGTTGGCTAACAAGAATATGTGATGGGAATGTACAGGAAGTATAAGAATGTAAGATATTGTCGGGATATGATAATCAAATATGGAATGGATTTGGATACAGTTATATATTTGAGTAAAGCTGAGAATTAATAAGAAGAGTTTGAGAATGTGTATATCGATAATTAGTTTATAAGACAAAGAAAGTCATAATGTTGAGTTTGAACAACGGAAATTTCGGGATGTATATGATTGGATGATTAGGACTTGTGCCCTAGATTGAACAGATGTTATTGAATAATTGTCATAGTAAAAGTGATAGAGTTATAAGATTGAAGGAAAAGATAAAGTTGAGTTAATTGATTATGATGTGAATTTGAATATAGTTGTATATTCTGAGCAGATAGCTATGATGTAGAAACAGAGATAAGTATTTGCATGGAACCTTCAGGAAGGAAAATACAAGTATAAGAAATGATAAAGAATGAAGTTATGTATAAGAAATGGGTTATCAGAGTAATGAGGATGCAATGAAGATTGGTACATAAAGATGAGTATAAGTGATAAGACAAGAGTATGTGAACATGAAAGGAAATATATGATTTATGTATAAGGAATAAGGAATAAAGAAATGAAAGGGATTGATTTAAAGGATCAAATACGATAAATATGGAAGTACAGATGACAATTTTGATATACAAATAAGACAAGTGTGTAAGGTAATGTGAAAAGATTCTTTAAAGTGTATGTTGAATCGTATTTAAGAAGATTTAAGGTCGTATTCTTTGTTAAATGATGATGGAAAATGAATTTGGTTATTATAAAGTATTTAGAGATGAATTTATGATGTTAAGTGATGAAAATTGATGTTACCGTCTATATGATTAGTGACATTATATGAAATTTCAGAAATGGTCAAAGGAAAATGCATAAAGGAAGGAGAGAGAAGACATAAATGGATTAAAGTTACTAGTTACTGTTTATATGATAAGTGTCAGTATATGAATGCATAAAGGAAAAGGCAACTGAAGAAATAAAGGAAGGAAATATTAAGTGAAAGAGGTAGTATGAGAACATTAGAAGATATGTTCTTATTGATATGTTCAGTGAAAATTCGAGGACAAATTTTCTTTAAAGTAGTGGAGATTTGTAACATCCTGAAATTCAGGGTCAGTGACTAAATTGTAAATTTTGAAAACTATGTGCTTGATTTCGAAATAAATTAAAAGTTCATGGATTTAGTAGTAAAGCTGGAAAATAACAAGGGTGTTATGGTCTTTTCTAAGAGAAGATTTTTATTTTCCCTTTTTAAGGAAACCATGTGGGAAAGGAGAGAATTATCCAGAGTCTTCTTCTCCAGCTTCTTCTTCTCCCCGTAAGCCTCATTTAAAGGTGAGTTTAATTTCAGCTGTTTAATTCTTGGATTTATAAGTTGATTTTGATTCTTGGAGTATTATATAAGCTTAAGGAAAGCTTATATAATCTTTAAACATCAAGAATAGAGAATTAGAAAGGAAATGATATGAAGGGTGTAGAAATGAAATTTTGTTATAGAAAGGTTTTTGAAGTTCTAAAGATAGATTTGACTTGTCAAGGGTATAATTAAGATGCTAGAAGCAATAGAATTGAATTTGGAGCATGTTGAAAATTTAGTGTAATTCTTGAATTACATATGGAGAATAGGATTTTGATGTTAAAGAGGTGATTAATGAATAGAAATGAGTTTGAATATGAGTATGTAAGTTAAAAATAAGAAAGGGGATGATATATGAAGTATTAAGCTGAAAAGAGTGGATTTTCGGGCATAAAAGAGGATTCTGGGCAGAGTGCATCGATGCACATTCATAGTGCATCGATGCACATTCATAGTGCATCGATGCATCAAGGTTAAAACCCAGAAATTGTTTGAAGGTGTATCGATGCATTGGTAATGCATCGATGCACTCTTTTAAAATAGAAACATCGAATGCAATTAGTGCATCGATGCATAAGTCATGCATCGATGCATCCCTATAATAATACAACATCGAATGCATTTTATGCACCGATGCATCAGTAGTGCATCGATGCATACCTTCATTAAAAGATGAAATTGGCTTTTCTCTGAGCCTAAGGAGTGATAGTTTCGAATATATATCAATCAGTATACTGATAAGTATTAATGTATTATTATGTAGATATAGAATGAAAGCTTGTTCCGGAATAAACTAAGGATTAGGAATGATTCAAAACAACGAGGCCCAGGTGAGTGCAATTTAAATTGTACTTATGTACCAAATAAACATTGGCTTGCGATGAGCCAGTGATGGAGTCACTATGGTAAGAAGGGACTCCTAAAAAATGTTATTTGAATTGTGATTCTTATGTTTGCATGAGTGCTTGAAAATGGGTACATATGTTATATGTATTGCATATGTTACATGAATTGAATGAATATATGTTAGTGTGATAAGCTATGTGAACTGGTTTAAATAGTATATGTGATTATATAAGTTTATAATATAAATATGTGATATAAGACATAAGTAAAGAACTATATGATATTAGATAAGATAAACATATGCTATTATAATTGACTATAGGATCGCGAACTATGTAAAAAATAGCAAGGACTTATGTGATAGCAAGAGAAAATGATATAAAATAGATGATATAGATATAAATGAAAAGTTAAACGACATAGACATATGTGATTATATGAAAAAGAATATAAGTTATGTGATTATGAACATGTGTATATAGGTCTAGTTGAGGATATAATAACAAGATATAAATTACACGAGTTAAATATATGAGAATTAGTATAACCAACTTATGAGATGAAATGAAAAGTGAGACAAGTTAAATAACATTGACCTATAGGACAATATGAAAATAATATATAAATTAGGAGACATTGACAGAAGTGATTATATGAACATGTAAGATAAGCTATATGGGAATAGTTATGGTCTTAAATGAACATATAATATATGAGTCATATAGTAAAGATCTATTAAGCTATAGGAAGATGTTATGGGAGTTATATGATAAGTTATAAGAATATATATAGGTAGCAAGTTATGTGAAATTGAATTAAGTAAATATATGAAACTAGGATATAAATAATGTGAGATAAGTTATAGGGCATTGATATACGAACTATATGAAAGTATGTACATGAATATATGTATAAGTTTATATGTTATTCTATGTGATATATGATGTATATATGAACATATGTGAATAAGATATGACATGTGTGTTTACATGAAAAATGAGAAATGATATAATCCATATGAAATGATCTACGTGATTACATGTAATACGTGATTACATGCACTTGAGATAAAGGTTATATGATATGAGATGTATGTTCACACATACATATGGTATGTGACAGAAGAAAAGGAACAAGTGACATGAAACATAAGAATAATGCCCATAGTATATGATATGAGAGCTATAGGTATAGTTGGCATGCCAAGAGTCGAGGGTTCTACGTGGTCCTTCGGGACATGTATGTAATTATGTGGAACCTATATGTAGTACTTCGGTACACTTATTGGAGCCATTGTATTATGTATGTGGTTCTTAAGGAGTAGTCCTTCGGGACATAGTGGTCCTACGGGACATATACAGTGGTCCTTCGGGACATAGTGGTCCTACGGGACGAATACTGAACTAAGGTTCGGTGTCCAATGAGGGAATTGATACGAGCTGTGGTGACAACATTAGTGCACAACCTCAATGTACTCACATACCTCTATTCTCAATAATATACATGGGCAATTGAAATATAAACTTTAAAGTGAAAGTGGTACAAGAAGGTAAGTTTCGTATGTGCATGATATGATTATATATGTTATCGTGTAATAGATACATGCATATTGAAATGTCATGATCAAATGTTTAGAATACATATTCATCGGATGAAATGGGTATTGATTGTAAAAATGTATGATATTATATGATAGATATGTTAATGATAATGATAGTATTTGTACAGGTATGTGTTTTGTTATATGAAATGTTCGATGATTTTTATTATATGTTTATATGCCTCACTAAGTCAACGACTTAGCGTGTGATTGTTTCACACGTAGGTTTCGAGAAGAGTAAAGAGCAATATGGAACAAGACATGTCAGTTACTTCTTACCGAAGATCAGATCAGAAAAGATGTTTTGAATTAGATGTATTCTGTACATTGAAAATGGTTGGCATGTAAGTAAATGTGTGAATTGTATATGCACTGAACGGTTTTGCAAAAACATTTAAGCTCTGAATAGTTCTGGAAATCTTTTGAATAAGCTATATGTATAAATGTTTTAAATTACTCACTATTTTATACAAGTAAATGGTTTGAAAAAGTCAATGTGACACCTCGGACTCGAATCCAGGTCGGGTACGGGTGGGGGTGTTACAGAATGAATAGTTTAAAGATTTATATGTAAATGATTGTGTAGGATTGAATTGAAAGGAAGAAGGAATGGAAGGGCAAAAGAGTCATTTGCAAGGAAAATTAATTAAAGAAGGGATAAGGATATATATATGAGTACAAGTGGGATGAAAAGAAGAGAACACCAAAGCCTTCTAGAGTTATCTTCTTCTTCTTTCTTCCTTGTACGTGTGAACCAAAGCAAAGGTAAGATTTCTGATTATTGAGTTTCTTGTTAAATTTAATATTGGGTTTTGATTATTAGATGATAACTAAGTTTAAGGAAAGCTTAAGTTATCTTAACATCAAAGGATGATTGAGTTAGGAGAGATTTAAGATTTGAAGTTCTTAAATGAAATCTTGGAATATAGTTCATAACTAGAATTGAAAGTTATATTTGACTTGTCATCAATCTAGTTAAGATATACGAAGTGTTAAAAACGGAATTCAAACATGTTGATTTATTAATGTAATTCTTGAATTACATATGAAGGATAGGATTTGAAGGTTTAAGATGAAATAAATGAGTATAAATTGATTTAAGGATGTGTACTAGAATTAAGAATGAAAAAGGGGATTAAACATGAAGGATTTAATCCAAAATGAATGAACTTTCGGGTTCAAAAAGATGATTCTAGGAAGAGTGCACCGATGCACATTCATAGTGCATCGATGCATCAAGGTTAAAACCCAGAAATTGTTTGAATGTGCACCGATGCATTGGTAGTGCATCGATGCACTCTTTTAAAATAAAAACATCGAATGCAATTCATGCATCGATGCATAAGTAGTGCATCGATGTATCCCATTAATAGTGAAACATCGATGCATCCCAGCAATAATACTACATCGAATACCTTTTATGCACCGATGCATCAGTAGTGCATCGATGCATACCTTTATTAAAAGATGAAATAGACTTTTCTCTTAGTCTAAAGAGTGAATCATTAGAGTATATTAGTTATAATACTGATATAGATCCATGTGCGATTATGTAGATACTAAAAGTAAGCTTATTTCGGAACGATCAAAGGATTAGAATCGAATCAAAGCAAAGCTAAGGTAAGTGCATACTATATGTATATTATAATGGAATAAGACTTGTGATAAGTCTAATCCCTATGTTGATTTTTATAATACAGTAGTTGTGAACATGCATTCATGATAATTATTGTGATACATGCATAAGATATATATATGTTCATGTGATATGATATGTGATATGACATGTGATATGAGAACATGATGTGAAGTGACATGAGCTACATGATCACAAGAGAAATGACATGAGCTACATGATCACAAGAGAAATGACATGAGCTACATGATCACAAGAGAAATGACATAAGTACATGAACATATGAAAAATAAGAATAATGCCCATAGTATACGATATGAGAATTATAGGTGTAATTGGCATGCCAAGAGTCGAGGGTATAATAGTCCTCCGGGACGTAGTCCTTCGGGATGTAGGAGTCCTACGGGACGAATACTGAACTAAGGTTCGGTGCCCCATGAGGGAATAGATACGAGCTGTGGTGACATCATTAGTGCACAACCTCAATGCACTCACATACCTCTAATCTCAATAAGATACATGGGCTATGCAATTGAAATACCGATTTACAGTGAAAGCGATACAAGAAGGTAAGTTTCGTATGTGCATTATATGTTATCGTGCGATAGATACATGCATATTGAAATGTCATGATCCAATTGTAAGTATGAACATTCATAAGTTTATTGTTGCATATTCATTTATTGCCTCACTAAGTGTAAGTGATTTACACGTAGGTACCAAGAATTAGGAAAAGTGGAAATAGAAGTAGCACAGACAACAATACTACTAAGAGATCAGATCAAAAGTAATTGACAAAGTATGTACTTGGTTATGTATAGAGTGTTGGCATGTAATAAGTGTTAATTACGAATACTATGATCGATTTTGTATTTTATGGTCTTATGTAAATTAAAGTATTTCGTTTTAATGAAAGTTTTAAAAATTCCCGGGATTTTCTATAAGAGTCAAGGTTTTGAAAAGTCAATGTGACACCTCAGACTTGTATTCGGGTCGGATATGAGTTAAGGGTGTTACACCTCTGAACTTCAATACCAAGGAAGTAGCTGAGGTCACCTAAATCTTTTAATAAGAAATGTTGACCAAGAAGTTGAACTACTTTGTCTATGTCATCAATAGATTCTCCTGTCAAGATTATATCATCAACGTAAACAAGCGCCATAGTTCATATTCCATTAACACTTCGAACAAATATGATGAATCAATGGATGTGCCTCGAAATCCCATCTCAAGAAGAAAATGATGTAGCTTGGAATACTGTAGATTTGTCTAGAAATTAAGTTGACAAGTTGGAAATTTCATCTTGGTTGGTGGCCAACTTATTGGAAATTTCATCTTGATTGGTGGCCAAACTTTGAACATGTGAATTTTATATTTGGTGGCTAACTTGTACACATTGGAAAATTCTTTGGTAGGTGGCCAAACTTTGAACATATTGTTCTTAAAACTCAACTATAAATAGGCATAAATATTTCCATTAGAAATCATCCCAAAAACAAGTTCTCTCTTCCTCTTGTATTCTTCATTCTCCCTCTTTGGGAATTCTAAAGAATTTCATTTGTTGTAATATTGGCGAAATAGTGAAGTTATCATCCAGTGTGGTGCCAGAGGAGTAGACGATATTCTCGTCGAACCTCGTAAATCTGGTGTGTTCTCTCCTTTATTATTTTTATTCGGTTCTTTTAAATTGTGTTTCAATATTCAATAGTTTGATAGGTTTATCCGCTGTGCAACCTTTGGTGGTTTTAATCTTGACATTTTAGGTCAATTTTAAAACTACGTTCGTGTGGGAAATAACCCGTTTTCCCAACAATTGGCATTAGAGCTTCGGTTGAGGTTATCCTGGTGGTTCCGTTGCTGAAAAGATACAGTTTGTGATATTGAATATTGTTCGTTAGAATTAAAATGCCAAAATACGGATCAGTTGAGACATCAAGCTCTTCATCTGGACCGGTGAGGAGGGTGATGTCAAATGCAAATTTCTCGGTGGAGTTGTTCGATGGATCCGGTCATTTTGGCATGTGGATGCTTTATTCCAACAAGGTCTAGACATCACCATTGAGGAAGAAAAGCCCGAATATATGGAGGAGAAAGAATGTGGAACAATCAATCGTTTGGCGTGCAGCACGATTCGATCTTGTCTTTCCATGGAGCAGAAGTATGGCTATAAGAACGAGACTTCTGCAAGTAAGATGTGGAAAGCTTTGGAGGAAAAATTCCTGAAGAAAAGCTCTCAGAATCGTCTCCACATGAAGAAAATATTGTTCAGATTTGATTATCAACCAGACACCAGTATGAATGAACACATCACTGCGTTCAATTAGCTAGTGGAAGACTTATTGGGCATTGATGAAACCTTCAAAGATGAAGATTTGGCTTGATGTTGTTGTCATCTCTTCCAGATGAATTTGAGCACCTTGAGACAATGTTACTTCATGGTAAGGATAATGTTACCCTTAAAGATATAAATATTGCTTTGTATAGTTATGAACTCAGGAAGAAAACCAAGAAGGAGAGCAAGTACGAAGCAGCGGAGGCCATGATGGCAAGAGGTCGCTCGAAAAGTCAAAAGCCAAAGTGGAGAGAGAGATCAAAGTCGAAGTCCAGACTGGGAAAAGATGAATGTGCCTTTTGTCATGAGAAAGGCCATTGGAAGAAATATTGTCCGAAGTTTAAGAAGAAAGAAAAAGCTTCTCTAGATGTATGTGTTACAGAGCATGATGCAAATGACTCTGAAATATCATTGGTTGTTTCATCAACAACATTCCATTCAGATGAATGGATATTAGATTCGGGTTGCACCTATCATATGTCCCCTAATCAAGAGTGGTTCTCCGATTTAGTAGAACTAGATGCAAGAGTTGTTTATATGGGCAATGACAATGCCTGTAAAACTGTTGGGATATGTTCAATTCGATTGAAGAATCAAGATGGATCAACCAGAGTTCTGACGGATGTCTGATACGTGCCCAGTTTGAAGAAAAATCTCATCTTGTTGGGAGCCTTGGAATCCAAAGGCTCAGTAGTCGCTATGAGAGATGGAGTTTTAAAAGTCACATATGGCGCACTTGTGATGATGAAGGGCATCAGGAAAAATAATTTGTATTACTATCAAGGTAGTACAATTATTGGAGCAGTTACAGCAGCTTCCGGAGGTGATGATTTAGACGTAACCCAGTTGTGGCATATGCGATTGGAACATGCTGGAGAGAAATCCTTGCAAATTCTGGCAAAGAAAGGATTGTTGAAAGGTGAAAAGGCTTGCAAATTGAACTTTTGCGAGCATTGTGTTCTGGGAAAGAAGAAGAGAGTGAAGTTTGGCACTACTATACATAATACAAAAGGTATTATAGATTATATTCACTGAGATATATGAGGTCCTTTAAAGACATCGTCTTTGGGAGGAAACCATTATTTTGTAACTTTTGTAGATAACTTTTCCAGAAGAGTTTAGGTGTATCCGATGAAGTCTAAAGATGAAGTGCTTCAAATTTTCCTGAAATGGAAAAATATGATTGAGAACCAGACTGGTAGAAAGATCAAACGTCTTAGGACGGATAATGGAGGGGAATATAAAAGTGACTCATTCTTTGACGTTTGTCATGAGTATGGTATTGTTCGACACTTCACTATTAGACATACACCACAACAGAATGGGGTGGCAGAGCGTATGAACCGAACACTATTGGAGAAAGTTCGATGTATGTTATCTAATGCTGGGTTAGGCAAAGCATTTTGGGCTGAGGCTGTGACATATGCTGGCCATCTCATCAATCGTCTGTCGTCACCAGCAATAGGAGGAAAAACACCATTGGAGGTATGGTCTAGAAAACCTGCTACTGATTATGATTCCTTACATGTATTTGGATCCACTGCTTATTATCATATGAAGGAATCCAAGCTTGGTCCGAGATCAAAGAAGGCTCTCTTTATGGGAATCACCCATGGAGTGAAGGGATTTCGCCTTTGGTGTTTAGACACCAAGAAGATAATTTGTAGCAGAGATATTACCTTTGATGAATCTGCCCTAGTAAAGAAGGTAACAAATGAAGCTGTCTAGACAAGTAGTACTTCGCAGCAGGTGGAGCATACTCCAAAACAGATGGAGTTTCAACAGAAGATGATCCCAGAAGTTGATGCAGCTGATTCTTCAACTCCAATAGAAGAATCAGAAGATGAAGAGGTTCAAACCCAAGAACTGTTGGAGACACCAGAACCACTTGCAGTTACAAGGCCAAGGAGAGAAATTCGTAGACCTGCTTGATTTGTTGATATGGTGGCCTATGCTCTTCCAGTTGTTGATGATGATATCCCTATCACTTACCAAGAAACAATACAAAGCTTGGAAAGTGATAAGTGGAAAAGTGCCATGGATGAAGAAATGCAATCCCTCCAAAAGAACAACACTTGTAAACTGGCACAATTACCGAAAGGTAAAAGAGCCATTGGATGCAAGTGGGTATTTGTAAAGAAAGATGGATCTCATAGCAAGAAAGATGTTCGCTACAAGGTACGGTTGGTAGCTAAAGGCTACTCTCAAAAGGAGGGAATCGACTACAATGAAGTATTTTCCCCTGTTGTGAAGCATTCCTCCATTAGAATATTGTTGGCCTTGGTAGCACAGTTGAATTTGGAGCTAGCTCAACTTGATGTAAAGATGGCTTTCTTGCACGGTGATTTAGAAGAGGAGATCTATATGACTCAGCCAGAAGGATACAAAGATGGTGGTTGTGAGAAATGGGTTTGTAAGTTGAACAAATCGCTATATGGATTGAACCAATCTCCGAGGCAGTGGTACAAGCGATTTGATAGCTTTATGAGGAGGCAAAAGTATACTAGAAGCAAATATGATCATTGTGTGTATTTGCAAAAGCTCAAAGATGGATCTTTCATTTATCTTCTCTTGTACGTTGATGATATGTTGATCGCTTCGAAGAGTCAAAAGGAGATAGACAAATTAAAGGCTCAGTTGAATCAAGAGTTTGAGATGAAAGATCTAGGTGAGGCCAAGAAGATTCTTGGTATGGAGATAAGCAGAGATAGACAGAGAGGGAAGCTTTGTTTAACACAGAAGCAGTATCTGAGAAAGGTATTACAATGTTTTGGCATGAATGAAAATACCAAACATGTAAGTATCTCATTGACTTCTCATTTGAAACTTAGTTCTCAATTATCTCTTAAAACTAACGAAGAACTAGTGTATATGGCAAAAGTTCCATATGCTAATGCATTTGGGAGCTTGATGTATGCAATGATGTGTACGCGTCCTGACATTTCACAAGCAGTTGGAGTTGTGAGCAGGTACATACATGATCCTGGATAAGGACATTGGTAAGCTGTGAAATGGATTCTATGGTATCTTCAACAAACCGTGGATGTTGGTTTAGTTTTTGAACAGGATGAAGCACTTGGTCAGTGTGTGGTTGGATATGTTGATTCCGATTATGCTGGTGATTTGGATAAGCGTCGATCAACTACTGGGTATTTGTTTACTCTTGCTAAATCCCCAGTAAGTTGGAAGTCTACATTGCAATCTACGGTGGCCTTGTCTACTACAGAGGCAGAATACATGGCAGTTTCAGAGGCTGTAAAGGAAGCAATTTGGCTTAACGGGTTGATGGAAGACTTGGGAGTTGTTCAAAGTCACATTAGTCTCTATTGTGACAGTCAGAGCACTATTCGCTTAGCGAAAAATCAAGTCTACCATTCAAGGACTAAGCATATCGACGTGAGGTATCACTTTATGCGGGAGATCTTTGAAGAAGGAAAGATTCTACTTCAGAAAATTACGACATCAGAAAATCCTACAGATATGATGACCAAGGTGGTAACAGTAATCAAGTTCAATCATTGTTTGAACTTGATTAACATCCTGAAAGTATGAACACCTTCGGGTGTGTGGCGCTTGTGAGCGCAATTAGAGGCACTACAAATTTGGGGAGTTGAAGAAGTTGAGTAGGCTTGGTAATTTCAAGCCAAGGTGGAGATTTGTTAGATTTGTCTAGAAATTAAGTTGACAAGTTAGAAATTTCATCTTGGTTGGTGGCCAACTTATTGGAAATTTCATCTTGGTTGGTGGCCAAACTTTAAACATGTGAATTTTGATATTTGGTGGCTAACTTGTACACATTAGAAAATTCTTTGGTAGGTGGCCAAACTTTGAACATATTGTTCTTAAAACTCAACTATAAATAGGCCTAAGTATTTCCATTAGAAATCCCAAAAACAAGTTCTCTCTTCCTCTTGTATTCTTCATTCTCCCACTTTGGGAATTCTAAAGAATTCCATTTGTTGTAATATTGGCGATATAGTGAAGTTATCATCCGGTGTGGTGCCCGAGGAGTATACGATATTCTCGTCGAACCTCGTAAATTTGGTGTGTTCTCTCCTTTATTGTTTTTATTCGGTTCTTTTCCATTGTGTTTCAATATTCAATAGTTTGATAGGTTTATCCGTTGTGCAACCTTTGGTGGTTTTAATCTTGACATTTTAGGTCAATTTTAAAACTACGTTCGTGTGGGAAATAACCCGTTTTCCCAACAAATACCACATTCTCGGTGCTTGTCTGTTGAGAAGTTGAATAAGAAGAAGTGAATAGCATCTGTTTTTTTTATTATTGCTTTACTGTAACTATAGCACAACTAGTTTATATAGTAGTCATGTCTTCAAGTTTACTCAATCTCACAACTACTTATAACAACATCCATAACAAACTTCATACGTCACTATTCTTAACAACCATAACAACTCACACACACAGTAAAGCTCACTCAATGCACACATTAGCATTCTACACACTCCAATATTCTCCCTACTCTTTTCCTTTTCCTTGAGCAAATGATAAAACCTGCACTTTGGGTCAAAATTGTTCAAACAAAGATTTGGACAATGATTTAGTAAATCATTTGTTCTAGTTGAATCGAAAGTGTGATGCCTCCTTTCGTTCGACTTGAATCAGAAGTACGATGCCTCCTTCCGTTCTACTTGAATCGAAAGTGCGATGCCTCATTCCGTTCGACTTGAATCAGAAGTGCGATTCTTCCTTCCGTTCAACTTGAATCGATGCAAACTTTTTGATGTGAATGGACATTAAAAAATTTCTAAAAAAATCTATTCTATAACAATGTGAAACAAACCAGACACCAGCAACATCATTGACACATTTGGTCGAACAGATTGAAAGCATGACCATATGAACCGTGGTTAGGATCAACCGCTTTTCCTTGAGCAAGATTGGCACTCATCAAAAGTTTCTCAACTTGAGTATCAAACTCAACAAGTTGGGTTTCGACATCAGCAAGCACAATACATAAGTTTTCCAGGGAAAGTGATTCCCTCATGGCAATTATAACAGCCACAAATGGCTGGTATTCACACGACAACCCCTTCAAAATACTGATCACATGCTCCATCGACAGAATCGGACTTACGCAGAAGGCAAGAGCATCGCACACCTCTTTAATTCGAGTAAGGTAAACCCGCATTGTATCACTACCCTTCTTGAGCGATTGAAGTTTATAATGGAGGCTCATTACTATTGTTGTCGACCGGTTTGCAAATCCATTTTGCTTCAGGATCTCAGCTATGGTGACAACAGTAGGAATAGCCATTCCTAAGCTGCAAAGTTCAACCTCGTTGAACTCATTGATGTACCACTTGGCATCCATATAGAAAACGAAGGGCTTCTTGGTGATAGAGACTTGCACCTCCTTCTTTTGTTTCTTTTTCTTATCATTCTTCATGCTCTTGGTCTCTTGGACTTACTCGAATTGATAGCGGCTTCGCTCTTTGTTACTATTGATAGGGGTGTTGAATTGAACTTCTTCAACCCTTAGTAATTCCATACATTAATGTCATTAATTCAAATAAGTTCTGCATAAAGTTATGTACTAGAGTTTGGTCAGGCATAAATGTGAGATATTTTTTTTGTATACAAAATAATAAGATTCAAAGAGTAAAAATGGGATAATATTCTGTAATTGGTCATATTCTTCTATTAGTCCTTATATCACGTGTAAATTGTGAATTTGATCTCTGTGTTTTTAATTTACTATTTTTTGTACCTATATTTGTGTAATAAGTCTCACCCGACGCCATTAAAGTCATGCTAGGCAGCTTGAAATATCAAAGCTCCAGGCAGCAGAAAAATTGAATTGAACATTTGATCGTGTAATATATTCTGCCCTTCAGTGACAAGGAAAGAATCCATAAAACTACAATTGATTCTATTTTTCTCGTCTTCAAACTGTGTCGATACCCAAAACTATTGTTGCTTATTTCCTTTAGAAACTTACTTATGGATCCACATTTTAAAGCTTATTTCATCAAAAAGTTTCCTCATTTAATTGTTTGACAACTTCGTAGAATAATTTGGAAATAATGTTTTTAATATGTTGGCTATCCTTTTCATTTTATTTCTACAATATTGACTCACCCATGAAACTATTATCGTTTCTGTTGACATGATACTGATAAATTATAGGTCTAATAGTTACTTTTACCCATGTAATAGATTTAATTCATCATACTCGTTTCTATTGTAGTTTTACATCAATTTAACCCTCAAACTTGTTTGATTTCAACATATTATATCCTGACACTAACTTAAAACCCTAAACCACAATCCCTAAGCCTTAAACCCCTAAATAGTAGTAAATATTTTAAACATCGATGCTATTGAGTAACTTCAAAGACTAAATTAATAGGGAAATATGATATGAGAAAAAAATGATAAATTAAATCTATTTCGAGAAGAAAAGTAACTCTTAACCTAAATTATAAAATTCAAAACGTAATCGAAACCATCATGTCTCAATTACGTTCTGGAACAATTCAGAACCAACAGACTAAACTCTCTGAGGAGATGATTCGAAAACGGACCATTAGCAGAACGATAGATTGTAATCTTAGTTTTACCAAATGCACAAGTTAAAAGCCCATTGATTTATGGGCATGACATTTGACTTCGCAATCGAATCAAAGTAAACAACAAATATGAAACTAACTGTCATCACTGTCGAAACAACTTATGTATATTATCAAGGACTTCTATATTTGACATGCACCTTACGTGTGAGACACTTTACGGGTTTAATTACAGTTTAGTCCCGATAAATTATAAGATTTCGGTAGCTCAATTACCCCGTAATTTCACTGACACCCCAACTTAAGCACACTATAAAAACATGATTAACACTCCAACAACCAATACCAAATCATTCAATCATTCTCCTTCCTTTTTTGAGGGGAGGTTGGATTTTCCATCTTTTTGTTTATTTCATTCATTTATTTCATTATTCCCCCCCTCCTTAAGTCACGTACCAGTGTCTCCTGCTCTTCTGTAAAGCTTGTAACTTTTTTTTCTTCTAGAGCTTCTTAAACCCTCTATATATCTTCATACTGTGTGCCCTTAAATCATATCCAGTTCTTCAGGGGGAAAAATGATGCTTAAAGGATCGTCTAGAAGATTATGGCAAAGATTTGCTGTCGGTTTGGTTCTTCTTTCTGCTGCTGCTGTTGTTCAGGCTGAGGATCCTTACAGGTTCTTCACCTGGAATGTTACGTATGGTGATATCTTCCCACTTGGGGTTCGCCAGCAGGTTTGTATGCCAATACATTATGCTTTATTGGGGTTTTTTTTATCTATATTTGACGTTAAAAATTTAACCATTTTTTTTACCAAATTTGAACACATTTAACAAAATTGTATTGTTCCATGTTACCCACAGGCAAAACGTACATGTTTCGGATATCGAATGTTGGGCTTCAGAATTCACTGGATTTCCGAATTCAGGGTCACAAAATGAAGCTGGTGGAAGTGGAGGGAACCCACACGGTTCAGACCGTCTATGAATCACTTGATGTCCATGTGGGTCAATCCTATTCCTTGCTTGTTACTATGGACCAGGCTGCCCAGGATTTCTACATTGTGGCCTCCACTCGGTTTACTGACAAGATCCTTACAACCATAGGAACTCTTCATTATGGTAACTCCAACAAGCCGGTTTCCGGGCCGATTTCTGGTGGACTGACGACCCAAATTGATTAGTCTCTTAACCAGGCTCGATCCATCAGTTAGAAGCTTGATCCAACTTATAAATTGTTCTCGGGTTAATTTCACCAAATATCCTTAAACTATACACTTAACTATAAATTGAACACTAAACTTCAAAGTATCAATTAGATCATTTCACCGACCTAATGTTAGTTCATGCTAAATGTCAGCTTGTATCAAATGGTAAACATATTTAAAATACGTATATCAAGTTTCAAACATGTGTATTTCTACTGCTTAGATAATTTGAATCTAATGTATTAAATAAATTATCATTAAAATTTAAAAATTATTTTCTTATTTGATATATCATATTCAAGCCTTTCATGTATGTTTTAAACCCGGTCCATATTAAATGTGTGAGAATGGTTGTGGGGTGGGTTAAATCGAATTTTTGATTGATTTGAGTATTATATCCTATTTAACATATGATCTAATTTTAAGGCCAAAATTTATACTCAATCTCACATATATATATATATATATATATATATATATATATATATATATATATATATATATATATATATATATATATATATATATAAATAGAGATAAAGGTAACTATATTAGTCATTCATAAATATAAAAAAATAATTATAATATTATTTCGGGTTATATTGTAAATTTGAATATGATTTTATTCTTAGAGAAAACCAATCCAATCAGAACTGAATATAAATTAAAGAAAAGAACTAATTTTATAAGATCAAAATTTTTCGGATTCGAGTAAAATAATAATGGTTAAATGTGTTAAACATTTTAACGTCCAAATTAATATCTAAACAGACAAAATGATCTCACTCATGATATTTCATTTTGGTGCACTTCAGGACTAACCTAACCGCAAGGGGACCAAGGCCAAATCCACAGGGATCATATCACTACGGTCTCATCAACTTAACCAGAACAATCATGCTAGTGAACTCAGCTGCTCGAGTCAATGGGAAGCAAAGATACGCTGTTAACAGTGTCTCTTTTGTTCCGGCTTATACACCTTTGAAACTAGCCGATTACTTCAAGATCAGAGGCGTTTTTCAAGTCAGGAGCATTTCGGATAACCCAACCGGTCAGCCAATGTACCTCGACACATCAGTTATGGGTGCCGATTTTCGAGCCTTAGTGGAAATCGTGTTTGAGAACCACGAAAGCATTGTCCAGAACTGGCATACTGATGGGTATGCCTTTTGGGTAGTCGGGTAAGAACTTATACATAACAACCACAGTCAAAATATTGTCTTCTTGCCCTAAACTTGCATTACTTTTCCATGGCATCATGGATGGAGGATTGTGGACACTGGACAGTCGTAAAGAGTACAATCTAAGAGATGCAGTTTCTCGATCGACCACACAAGTTAGAAACTTATTTAAAAACTCGAATTGATCGAATTTAGATTAACTCAACTCAACAACGGGTGGTATTTAGAGGTGTATCCTAGATCATGGACTGCTATTTAAATGGCTCTTGATAATGTTGGAATGTGAAATGTGAGGAGTGAATTTTGGGCACGGCAATATCTTGGGCAGCAATTTTACTTGCGAGTGTATTCACCCGTGCACGACTCAAAAGGCATACCCCAGAAGACCCTCCTGAAACATTTTACCTATCTTAAGACGTTTTTGGTATCAAGAAGATTGTAATATGAAATACAAGACGTCATAAATATTAAAATTTGAATTCTAAATCTTCCGATCATACTATCGTTTTTCTGTTAAGAGAGATGAAACTATAACTCTCGAGTTTTCAGTCAAATTCACAATTGTAATGGCAGTTCCACACCTAAGGTAGGGTGGACAAGTACCCACACTGAAATTCAAAATTTCTTGTCTGCTACTTGTTTTATTGATTGTATATCCTAAAACTTTATTTGTACACACTCGGATACAAAAGTTTTATGTGGTTAAATATGTGCTCTCATCCTCAAAAATATTTGTCGATCTACATTACTAATTTACATTTGTTTATCGATTGGTTTAACAAGAAACCTTTGCATCCGACTCGGGAAACTATAAAGAATATGATATGCCGGAAAAGGCCAATGAGGTCGATGAAATATGCTTCTTTGTTTCTATCATACCCCAGAAAAAGTCGAGAGAACGTAAGAAACTGTTTTAAAAACAAGGGGTCAAAACTGCATCGGAATTACATATTCCGGCTAATAGCGTACAAGACAGTAAAATTTCTTGCACATTGGAGCTCCTCAACGGCAATTTCTATAGTTTTCCTACTTCTTTCCAGATAGGTAGTTGACATTACAACTCACTACTTATATATATGCTCAAAAACCAAATGTTTCCACTCAAATGTGAGTTTGAAATACTCTACCAAGCACCATATTTACACTGTAATGAGGTAGATGGAGATGTCAAAAGAAATGTCTTTTAAAGAGAGGCAATCAGGCAAAATTGTCAGGAATAAGAATTCCAAAAATGCATGATAAACAAAATTGTCATTAGGCTCCAATACCACCTGAGCATCAGTCTGTTATATCCTAAAGAGGAGCAATTCCTAAATCCATAACACCATAACACGAGTTTGTTGCATCATATGCATATCAACTTAACGGATGAAAACCAATTCATGAGAAAATTATTTTGGCAATGTCCCAACCCGAAAAATGAGGTAGAACTCGTTCACATATGATATCACAGCAATATTCCATAATCTCATTATGTAAGGAACCATCTTGGTTAACTCATCCTTACAATTAAAAAGAAGAACGTGTATTGATTTTCATCGATGCTCCTAGTCACAGGTAAAAAAAATATCCTTCAACTAAGGGATTACGTTATGGTACGGTCATTAAAACAAATAAGATGGTTATTGCACATTAACTTGGCCAAATTGGAAGAATGATGGGCATCATTTTAGTGCACATGCTTTATGATGTTCAGCATTTAACAAGAAAAACCTTTCAATATTTAATTATATGCATGAAGACTTAACCACTAGACTGTATGATAAATACCATTTCATATAATTACTGTTACCTCATTTCTTATTTAATCAATATTCCACTTGAACATGCAACTTCAGTTTCTAATCTTCCCAAAGGCCTCAAGGCCACAAAAAGAGCCATTCAGCAATATTGTTGACACATATCATTGAAGAATTTATCAGATTTGTCCATGGAAAAACAAACAGCAGTATCCCATTAAATTTGAAGAGCATTCCAGTGAACAAACCAAATTGACCTAGATACCAAAAACTAACACTAAGACGCAAGCTTCATTAGACCTTTACAGTCATTGAAACAATTTAATTGAGGCATTCCTAATTCATCCTTTGAAAAAGCAATTATCTTCAACTAGATTCACATGGATACATATGACACACTTCCATGTAAACAAGCAATAACAAACAGTTGAGTAACAAAATAGGATTTAAAATGTAGGATATCACCTTTAAAAAAAAATTAATATCAATGGATAATTCAGAAGCGTATTGTGATTTTAGTCAAACTCGCATATCATGTGCAATTTTCATTAATGAATGGTAGACCTCCCGCATGGTCTATTATATAATCCATGCCAAGTACTATTTCTCTTCATGTACATCAGTCAATCTTTTCTGACCCTTGACAAAAGTTAAATAGAAAATTGGGCACCAATCATAGTTAAACTAACTAAACAGCAGATGTAAGATCCTGAACAGTAATAACAAGTAGCAAGCATTATTTGATCACTAGCGTTTCATTCAGTTTTATGCACAAAGCAAACATTGAATATATAGAAGGCCAGAAACCCCATAAGTTTATAAACAAAGAACACGCCTGCTATTCTAGCCTGAGAAAATTTTTGAAGTGATCACTCGGCAACCTGCAAACAAAAAATGAAAAATAGTTAAACAATCATAAGCACTGGCGAATAGCAATTGTTTATTGGTAGTCAACAAAAGCAACACACAGGATCCATTTCAACTCAGCTGAGGGCATCGACCCAGCATTAGTTCAAAGTTGGTAATAAACTTGCCTGGTTTAGTGGATTATCAGGAGATTTCTTCCAAAGTTTCCATATCATATCCTTGTATTGAGTGTGAGTAAGACCCGGCTTCTCTTCTTTAAGCCTGGGAAACTCAGCTTCTTCAAATGCCTACATTCATTCATTGAAATAATTCAGTACTATTATTTAGATAAAGATTAAGGCACAAAATTATACTACCTTCTAAATCTAATTAAGAGAGCAATTGAAAGTTACGAAAAGCAAGTATGGAAGCGCGTATAATGAACCTTGAAGGAAGCCTTAAGCCGTTTCTCTGGGTGGCGATCCGTTGGTAGGTTGTCCGCCACAGACATCTGCGCAATTGCCTCTTCCACGCTCCTTGCTTCAACCAACGAATCATCCCTATTCGTGTTTGTCACCAACACCATCCTCTCATACTCTTCCTCCGCCGCAGTCCTATTCTGCTTCTTCTTCGTCTCCTCCGCTTTCTTCGCCATCTCCGCCTGCTGCTCCTCTCTCCGCTTCTGTAGCTCCGCTTCCGTCACCTTCGGCACCGGAATCGCCACACGATTCGCCTTCTTATCTGGTTTCTTCAAAGCTTTTTCGATCTCCTTCTCCTCCATCTCGGCCTGACGGCGAGCCTCAGCCCGGCGAGCGGCGGCTTCAACCCGTTTCTCGGCTTCTTCCTCGCGTTTCTTGGCCGCCCTAGATTTAGAACCCTCGGCTTCTCGCCAGTATTGCTCTTCTTTCTCCCGGGCTTCCCGATCTTTGCGTTCAGATTCGACGGCGCTCTTGCGCTCACGCGCTGCCTCGGCTTTGCTGTTTACACCCATCTTCTTCGGCATCTTGTAATGAATTTCAGCGTCAGTGAAAATATTCAATAGAAGGAACAGAGGATTAAGCTTTACCCAACCCAACAATCAAAATATAGCACCCAGCTTTTACGATTGTTCCTTTCAGGCTAATATACGAAACAAGCCCTCAAACTACTGTGCGATTTTTAAACAAGCCTTTATATTTATTTTATAGCTAAAAACCCTATTTGTTTTTTAATTTTACCATTAAAATCCTTATTTTTAATTGAAATGCTTCTGTATGCTAACAAATAGTTATATGCTTATATATGTCACAAATTTATTATTTATTTAATAAAATATTTTAATAGTTATAAAAAAGTATTTTGTATCCATAAAATAAAAACAAAAACTGTTTTAAATTAAATTCAAGAATTATATATTCATACAATTACAATTAAGGATATGTATTTTATCTTAGTTCGATGAATTTTGATTTAATTTAATATGATGGATTAATCTTTTAAAAAAAGAATTCAGGTTTGGATTGGATTAAATTCACATTTGAGATTAAAAAAACCTTGATCTAACTTGATACGATATAATGTTATAATTATCTCTTATATATTTTATAAATAATTATAATAAATCATCTCTATATTATTATTTTTCAATTAGATCATCATTTTAAATTATAAAATGAATTTATATATATATGATTGGACAAAATAAAATATAAGTTTTTATCTAAAAGATAAATTAGTTTTGAATTGAATAAATTCTTTTAAACTCGGATCAAATCAAATATGAATTGAGAGATTTACTTTTCAGGTCGAATTACTATAATTGTTATTTGTTCAACTATAATTATTATTATAAAGTTGTTATTATATTTATTAGACTTTATCTATTGAATTTTTAATTTTAATATAATAATAAAATCATGTTATAATATCTAAGTATAAAATAATTTAAAATAATAGCTATTGTTTATTTTAAATTAAATTAATCAAAATTGTAATAAAATTGTAATTTAATATGCATATAAAGTTAAATTTAATATTTATTGAATTCTGTCTACTTAGATTCAATATTTAGTTTTGCTATAATGAAATATTTTAAATTATAATTTAAGATAACTATAAAGTATAATTTATATTAATTTACTTACCTATATTCAATAAATATTATTTACATGAGAAGACAATTTAATAGATAAAGTTTAATAAATATAATAACAATTATATTAATTTGAGATCACGCTTTAATTGTAATTGAATTTTTAAAATTTATAGATAAACAGTATTATTAATTATTCTTGTTATGTGAAATAAATAAAATATTAAATGCATAAATACATGTACTGGAGACGTGATGAAAGAAATTAATTGCTGGGGTAAAGATGTGGGCTTCTACAACGTTATCCTGGGTGGCTAAATTGTCCCATAACCGACCCTAAAACAAAAAAAAAAAAATAAGATTTCAGGGCACATTGATTTTTAATTAAATATCTACGACATTTATTATAGCACGTCACCTCGTGGTGATCAGTTTCATGAAATATTATTTTTTATTGTGTGCATATTATTTTATTTTTTAAAAAACTAGTCACCTCGAGTTGATTAGTTTTTTTAAAAATAAAATAATATGAACACAATAAAAAATGAGATGACAAGTTCCGTTAAAATATTATTAATTTTTTTAGTAATATACTTAAAATTATAATTGAAAAAAATGTTGGAACTCGTCACCTCAAAGTGACAAATTCAATTGGATTTGAATAGATAGTCGTTTTATAGCAGCTGTAACTCGTCCTGAGGGACTGACAAGTTTCAATGATCATTTTGCGAATATTTTATCTATAAATAGGAGTTTGATTAGCAATTTTGAATAGACTTATTGTGGAACTTTGATATCATGCATACAAGTTGTCTTGATGAAGAAATATTTCAATAAAGTCGATTCTGAAGAGATGAGGATAAAGTTCGTCTTCAGATGAGGAGGGTGATGAATAAATGATGAATGAATGAATGAATGAATGAATGAATGAATGAATGAATGAATGAATGAATGAATGAATGAATGAATGAATGAATGAATGAATGAATGAATGAATGAATGAATGAATGAATGAATGAATGAATGAATGAATGAATGAATGAATGAATGAATGAATGAATGAATGAATGAATGAATGAATGAATGAATGAATGAATGAATGAATGAATGAATGAATGAATGAATGATGAATGAATGAATGAATGAATGAATGAATGAATGAATGAATGAATGAATGAATGAATGAATGAATGAATGAATGAATGAATGAATGAATGAATGAATGATGAATGAATGAAATGAATGAATGAATGAATGAATGAATGAATGAATGAATGAATGAATGAATGATGAATGAATGAATGAATGAATGAATGAATGAATGAATGAATGAATGAATGAATGAATGAATGAATGAATGAATGAATGAATGAATGAATGAATGAATGAATGAATGAATGAATGAATGAATGAATGAATGAATGAATGAATGAATGAATGAATGATGAATGAATGAATGAATGAATGAATGAATGAATGAATGAATGAATGAATGATGAATGAATGAATGAATGAATGAATGAATGAATGAATGAATGAATGAATGAATGAATGAATGAATGAATGAATGAATGAATGAATGAATGAATGAATGAATGAATGAATGATGAATGAATGAATGAATGAATGAATGAATGAATGAATGAATGAATGAATGAATGAATGAATGAATGAATGAATGAATGAATGAATGAATGAATGAATGAATGAATGAATGAATGAATGAATGAATGAATGAATGAATGAATGAATGAATGAATGAATGAATGAATGAATGAATGAATGAATGAATGAATGAATGAATGAATGAATGAATGAATGAATGAATGAATGAATGAATGAATGAATGAATGAATGAATGAATGAATGAATGAATGAATGAATGAATGAATGAATGAATGAATGAATGAATGAATGAATGAATGAATGAATGAATGAATGAATGAATGAATGAATGAATGAATGAATGAATGAATGAATGAATGAATGAATGAATGAATGAATGAATGAATGAATGAATGAATGAATGAATGAATGAATAATGAAGACTTAAAAAACCGATGCAACAAATGACTTATCGAGAGGAAGAAGAAGATGAAAAGTTGTTTATTTTGTTGAAAAAAAATAATTTAAATATATGCATGAATTTGAGTTTAGTTAAATATATGGTTATTGATATTGATAAATTATTCAAAACATGTACAACAGACAACATTTGAAGCAATACAAATACAAAGGTTTATCGGCCCGGTCGATATTTTAGAAGATGTGAATAGGGACGGACATGATTTTATGTTAATGGGGGCGATTTTAACTTATAAAATTTTAGGGGACAAATAAAATTTTAGGGGAGGCGAAAACATAATTTCAATATAAAATATATAGAAAAATCTAAAATATACGGTAATTTTAGATTTTTAGGGGTCCATCCCTGGATGTGGATATTTATTCCTGGTGTGGCCTTCACCTCTATAGTGGCTACAAAGCTTTGGTAGACCTTTATCTTGTTGTGGATCATCCATATCAGTATGAATTCGACTAGATTTAGGACCACCCTTGAACTTTCTTCGTAATTGTGGAATGGGCAACCATTCATCAGAAATAGTTGGTGGTCAATATGTAGCGTTTAGGAGATACTTAAATTCATAATTATATATGTTGCACATAATATGCAAGCTATAACAATCATCAACGTATGAGTATGGGTCTACATTGACATACATACATGCAACAATCGTGTGAACGCATGGGTATATGAAGGCTTAAAATCGACCACAGTCACACCATCTTCTATTCAAATTACCAGTGTATGTGGTAAAATTCCTACCCTCTTGTGGTCAAACAAGTGCTTGGACAACGTAATCAAAATCGAGTCTGGCGAAATTAGGAAGATATATCGATGTTGCATGTGTTTGATTTTTGTTCATTGCTTTCTCTAGATCTTGAGCCCAATTTATGCCTTCGTTGATCATTTCCTTTACTTGGGCACATTTGTCTACCCATAGTTTACCCAATCTGAAGTAAGTCTCCCGAAAAATACTTGCCACCGGAAGATGTCTAGTCTCTTTAAGTACTGAATTGATACATTCAGCAAGATTGGTTGTCATAAGACCGTAATGTCGACCCTGATCGTCATATTCCTATGACCATCTTTCTCGAGGTATTTCAGTTGCAAAGTTAAAAATCTATTGTCTATATTACCTCAGATTTTCCAGCCTTCCTCGGAAGTTCAACTGAACTAAATCGTATCCTGAAAAAAGTTAAATTTAAGTATAACAATAAATGAATAACATAAATGAAGAAAAAAGAATAAGTTATCATGTTGATAATCTCTTTCTTGATATTCTTATTCTTAAACCTCGTCATAACATTTGAGGCGATATAACATATGTAATACACCGATAATGCATGAGAGGCGACCACTTACTTTCCCGTCTTTTAATCGTGGCCAACAACCCTGGTGAACGATCAGAGATCATACAACCCTCAGCTTGAGTGACAACATGGGAGCACAATTTTGATAGAAAGAAATTCAATGTTTCTTCTGACTCATTTTTAACAACGGTAAAGGCAATGAGGACAATGTTTCTGTCACTATCTTGTGCAACAACTATCATTAGGATGTGCTTGTATACGCCATATAGAAAAATAATATCCACTTGAACAATTTGTTTGCAGTAACAAAAACCTTCAACGAATGACTTGAAAGCCCAAAACAAGCCTCCAAAAACTCTCTTCCATGGGATACATGTTCATCAAACGTGGTTACATTATAGGTTTAAGAACAAACAATGGTTTCTGGGATGAAGAATTTCATTGCGTGCAACAGATATGGAAGCTCATTGTACGACTTATCCCAATCACCGTATAATAGTGTCATAATTTTCTTTTTCACCATCCACATCTTGTAGTAAGATGGAATATAACCAAATGTATTCCGAATTGATGCCACTATCATTGAAATTGAGATCATTTCATTTTTCTCCACCAAAAGCTTAATGTATACACGTATGACATCAAAATCTAAGTGTTTGTGGTCTTGTGTCAATGACTTCAACATACAACTGTGCTAGTTGTAAAACCTTGTGACTTCCTACAACATCTTCCGTTATAGGTATGACACACGTATCCTCCACTTACATCAAACATTGTTATGTATACACTTGATAAGGTATGTCTTTTGATCAGACTCATTAACAATGAATTTCATATGAGATTTTAGAAAGAAAAAAACTCCTTAACTGCTAGTTGAGCATCCTTTTTAGTTTCAAACTGCAACCCAACTACCAACTCTGTTGATCATTCTTCCAATGTACCCCAGTGGGCTACGCATATCCCCGTCATATCATGAATCTTATGATTATTCACGGCATCATAGTTTATATCATGCATTATAAATGAATGATGATAGTGAGGTATTTGGGGTTACGACATTTTGGGTTAATTGGGTGTTGTTGAATGTGCCCAACCTTGTTGAGGATTCGGGTGTCCATGACCATGAGAAACCGCTGCCTCCTAGACATCACCCTCAATATCAAAATCTTGGCTGTAACATCCCAAAATCATGGCTAGTGACTAAAATGTAAGTTTTAAAACTTTGAGGTCTACTTTTGAAAAATTAAAAAAGTTTAAGGACTTAGTTGGTAATTTATTTGAGGGAATGGATTAGTAAAGATAAAAATGTTTAAGGGCATAATGGTTATTTGATAGGAAATGAATTTAAAATTTATTTATTGGGTATTATAATTACATGTGGAAGAGTAAAAAAGGGATAATGATATCCAGAAAATTCTCTTTATCTTTCTTCTTCTCCACGGTGACTCCATGGCTGGGGTGAGAAATTTTTCTAGTTGGTTAATTCTTGCATTTTAGTCATGGTTCTGATTCTTAAGGTACTAGGAAAGCTTAAAACGGTTTAAAACTCAAGGATGGATAAGTTATATAAGAGATTGAATTTAAGGAGTTTTTAAGTGAATTATTGAAAGAGAGTTTGTAAATGAATTTAGAAGTCATATTTGACTTGTTATCAGTTAGAATAAAGTTAAAAGTTTAGTAAGATTTTTAATTGTAACTGTTATGGTGAGTTATTGGATGTTAAGATAAGTTAAAGTGAGATAAGAAGATTTGAATAAGTATAGTTAAGTCTCAAGGGTTAAAAAAGAGGTTATAAAAGGATATTTAAGTGAGTTTGGTGAAATTTTTGGGTTAAATAAATAAGTTATGGGCATGGGGTATCGGTACTGTTCATCCAGTACCGATACTTCAAAGCAAAATGAGCATATTTTAGCTTGGGATATCGGTACTAAAGGAATAGTATCGATACCATAAGATATAAGATGATGAAATCTGTAAAAAGTATCAATACACAAAGGGGTGGTATCGGTACTGATTGAATAAGTATCGATACCAAGTGTCTAATATCGATATCATTCTTAAATTGTAATTGCAGAAGGTAAAAATGATATCGGTACCTGGGGGAGTATCAATACCATAAGAGGGTAGTATCAGAACTATAGTAAGAGTACCAATACTATTAAGCTAGAAATGCTAAGTCAAGTGTTTCTTCCAGCCTAAGTTATATTGATTGGTTATAAGTTATAAGAATGTGCAAGAGTCATAAGTGTTCGAATTGGCTAGTGAGGCTCATATGAGTGTATAATATTAGATATATGATATTTGATGGAAATAAGACTTGTGATAAGTCTATTTTCCATATTAGAGCATATGAATATGAGTGTATACATTATGTGTTATTGAATGAGTTACATGTTATATTATGTATGTTGAATGAATTATGTGATGATATGAACCTATAATATAAGCTATGTGGTATATATATAAATGATTATATAAACATGAAAACTAAGTTATATAATATGACTTATGTGATTGTATGAGAAAGGATATGAGCTATATGAGGACATGTATACGTGAATGAGCTATGTGATTATGTGAACATGAGAATATATGTATATGAAAAGATATAAGCCTTGTGACATGTGAATGTGAATCATAAGAAAATGTTCTACGTGAAAGTAAATTGTGTGCTTATATGAATATGTGATAAACATAATGATAATGCCCATGTTATGTGAATTGAGAGCTAGGGGTATAGTTGGCATGCCAAGAGTCGAGAGTTCTACGTGGTCATTCGGGACATATATGTAATCCTTTGGAATATATATGCGGTACTTCAGTACACTTATTTGGTCCATTGGAATATATATATGGTCATTAAGGAGTGATCCTTCGGGACATATATGTGATACGTGGTCCTTCGGAACAAATTCTATATACCCCTAGTGGGAATTTATACGAGTTGTGGTAACAGTATAAGTGCACAACCTGTATGTACTCACATATCTTTAGTTCTCACATGTGAACATGGGCTATTAAAAAGGCACAACATGAGTAAATTACATGTGATGTTATGTGTTTGCTTGGTGATAAGATATTATATGATGTGTATGAGTGTTAAGGATAAGATGATAAGATAAAAAGGATTAATGGTAATAATATACGATAATGTTAAGAAAGTAAATGATGGTATATGTGCATGTGTATATGTTACGGGAAAGAATATATGCTTTTGTATGATATGATAATATTGATTGTTATGCATCGTTAGGAGTTAGAATTTATATTATATGTTTTATACACCTCACTAAGTTAATGACTTAGCATGTGAGTGTTTCACACTTAGGTTCCGAATTGCATGAGGAGCAAAAAGTAGCAAGACAGATTAGCTTCCCCTTTCCGGATATCAGATCAGAAAAGTATTTTATTAATATGTATTTGTTATATGAAATGTAGTTAGCATCAAATTAAATATTTGAATTGTATACGCTCTAATAAGTTTTGTAAACTTTTTTGATTAAAATTGTATAAATTATACACTTTGATTTGATAAAAGATAGATTTTTCATTCTTTTGTAAAAGTAAATGTTTTGAAAAGTTAATGTGATATCTCAGACTCGTATATGAGTTGTATACGGTTTAGGGTGTTACATTTAATGGTATCAGAGCTAAGGTTTAGCCGATTATAGGCTTAAACCAAAGTTAAATGAGTTTTAAAATGTATACATGTCAACTCAAAGTGAAAATTTTATGATCTGATAGTGTAAGGAGTATGTTGTCTTGCTAATAGAACAGAAAGGGTTATGTTATATGAGATATCTAGCCATAAGAATTTTTGAAGAAAAGTGAGAGGTGATGAACCTGATGGTGGTAGCCATTCACCTGCCCTGACCAGGTAGGATGAAGAGCGGACACCTCAGGAAGTGTCTTGTGAAAGTAAATGTTATTTTCAGAAAGTTGAAAACATGTTAGAATAGCGTTAGAGGGCTCCACTGTTTTGAATCGAAAAAGTGATATGGAGTAGTTTTGTTATTACATGGATAAGATAGGATATGGTGGACAAATATCACCATAAGAACGTTAAAAGATCAAATGATGTGGTTAGAATTTGTAGAAGACTTCAAGAATAAGTGCATCAGTGACAAGTGTATAAGATAATGAAAACCAATGTTTATGAGTTTGAAATAAGGGAATAATATTGTATAAGTAATAATGTGTATTGTATAAAGGTTTCTATCCTAGATTAAAATAGTTTGTACTGTCTAATAAGGTTATGTGATGGAAAGTGTCTTTGAGTTAAAAGATTTGAAGATATTGTCAGGATAAGTTAACAAAATAAGAAGTGGACATGGATATGGTTGTGTATCTTGATCATGTAAATATGATGCAGTGAAGGAGATAAGGATTTGTATGTATGAAGAAAGCTAAGAGTACAGAAAGTTAAGATAATTTCGAGCAAGGATTTTCAAGAATAAGATTTGTGCAAGTAGGGTTGACTATTAGAGTTATGAGGATGTGATATGGATTGGTAATCAGAGATAAGCATAAGTGATATGAAGAGAGTATGAGAGTATGAAGGAAAATATATGACTTATGTTATGATTTTTGGAAGTGATAAATATATCAGAATGAAAGATAGAATGTAAAGGATCAAGTATGATAAGGGTGATATTGAGGTGAACATTTCTTATAAAAGTAAATAAGGTTATATGAAAAGATTACTCGATTTCGTAGGGTGTGTCTGAATCATATCTGATGAAGATTTAAGGTTGTGTATATGGGTCAAGTAAAAGTAGTCAGAGAAATATAATGATTTATTTATATGTAATAAGAAAGTTTAAGATACAGTCAAATGATTATTTTTCCTATGATCAAGTTGTTAAGGGAAATGTATGTTATTTTTGAAATGATAATGAATTAAAGGTTGAGTTATTATTGTAAGGCAATTAGAGAATGATGAAAGAAATCAATTGACTCATGATCATGAATGATAAGGATTGAGATTTATGTCTATGTGATGGGTGATATTATAAAGATTTATAAAGGTCGGATGTATATGAAGATTTGAGTGGGGGAAAAGGTAAGTCTACTAACAGTAAACAAGAAAGATTAAGTAAAGGAAATAACATGAGAACAATAGAAGATATGTTCTTATCGATGTGTGCATCGAAAATTCGAGGGTGAATTTTCTTAAAAGGATGAGAGATTTGTAACATCCCAAAATTAGGGCTAGTGACTAAAATGTAAGTTTTAAAACTTTGAAGTTAGATTTTGAAAAATTAAAAAGTTTAAGGACTTAGTTGGTAATTTATGTAAGGGAATGAATTAGTAAATATGAAAAGGTTTAAGGGCATAGTGGTCATTTGATAGGAAATGATTTTAAAATTCATTTATTGGGTATTATAATTACTCGTGGAAGAGTAAAGAAGAGATAAGGATATCCAGAAAATTCTCTTCATCTTTCTTCTTCTCCACCGTGACTCCATGACTAAGGAAAGAATTTTTTTTGTTGGTTAATTCTTGCATTTTAGTCATGGTTTTGATTCTTGAGGTACTAGGAAAGATTAAAACGGTTTAAAACTAAGTATGAATAAGTTATGAGAGATTGAATATAAGACGTTTTTAAGTGAATTGTTGAAAGATAGTTTGTAAACGAATTTAGAAGTCATATTTGACTTGTTATCAGTTAGAATAAAGGATTTAGGAGATTAGAAAGGAATTGTAACAAAGTTGAAAGTTTAGTAAAATTTTTAATTCTAAGTGTTATGGTGAATTATTGGATGTTGAGAAAAGTTAAAGTGAGATAAGAAGATTTGAATAAGTATAGTTAAGTCTCAAGGGTTAAAATGAGGTTATAGTAGGAGATTTAAGTGAGTTTGGTGAAATTTTCGGGTTAAATAAATAAGTTCTAGGCATAAGGTATTGGTATTGTTCATCCAGTACCGATAATTCAAAGCAAAATGAGTAGAATTTTAGCTTGGGGTATCGGTACTGAATAAACAATATCGATATCATATGATATAAGATGATGAAATTTGTAAGAAGTATCGATACTCAAAGGGGTGGTATCGGTACTGATTGAATAGATATCGATACCAAGTGTCTAGTATCGATACCATTCTTAAATTGTAATTGTAGAATGTAAAAATGGTATAGGTACCTGGGGGAGTATCGATACCATAAGAGGGTAGTGTCGGTACTATAGTAAGAGTACCGATACTATTAAGCTAAAAATGCTAAGTCAAGTGTTTCTTCCAGCCTAAGTTATATTGATTGGTTATAAGCGATTCAAATTTCGATATTCATATAAGTCGTATATTTGTGTAGATATCGATCGAAGACAAGCCCAAGAAGATTCGAAACTATAAGAACGTGCAAGAGTCATAAGTGTTAGAATTGGCTAGTGAGGCCCAAGTGAGTGCATAATATTAGATATATGATATTTGATGGAAATAAGACTTGTGATAAGTCTATTTTCCATATTAGAGCATATGAATATGAGTGTATGCGTCATGTGTTATTGCATGAGTTACATGTTATACAATGTATGTTGAATGAATTATGTGATGATATAAACCTAGAATATAAGCTATGTGGTATAGATATAAATGATTATATAAACATGAAAACTAAGCTATATAATATGACTTATGTGATTGTATGAGAAAGGATATGAGCTATATGATGACATGTATATGTGAATGAGCTATGTGATTATGTGAACATGAGAATATATGTCTATGAAAAGATATAAGCCTTGTGACATGTGAATGTGAATCATAAGAAAATGCTCTACGTGAAAGTGAACTATGTGCTTATGTGAATATGTGATAAACATAATGATAATGCCCATGTTATGTGAATTGAGAGCTAGGGGTATAGTTGGTATGCTAATAGTCGAGGGTTCTACGTGGTCCTTCGAGACATATATGTAATCCTTTGGAACATATATACGGTACTTCAGTACACCTATTTGGTCCATTAGAATATGTATGTGGTCCTTAAGAAGTTGCCCTTTTGGACATATATATGATATGTGGTCCTTCGGAACATCTATGCGGTCATTCGGGTCAAATTCTATGTGTCATTAGTGTGAATTTATACGAGTTGTGGTGACAGTATAAGTGCACAACCTCTATGTACTCATATATCTTTAGTTCTCACATGTGTACATGGGCTATTAAAAAGATACAACAGGAGTAAATTACATGTGATGTTATGTGTTTGCTTGGTGATAGGATATTATATGATGTATATGAGTGTTAAGGATAAGATGCTAAGATAAAAGGGATTAATGGTAATAATATACGATAATGTTAAGAATGTAAATAATGATATATGTGCATGTGTATATATTACAGGAAAAATATATGCTTTTGTATGATATGATAGTATTGATTATTATGGATCGTTAGGAGTTAAAATTTATATTATATGTTTTATATGCCTCACTAAGTCAATGACTTAGCGTGTGAGTGTTTCACACGTAGGTTCTGAAATGCAGGAGGAGCAAAGAGTAGCAAAACATGTCAACTTCCCCTTTTCAGATATCAGATCATAAAAGCATTTTATTAATATGTATTTTTATATGAAATATAGTTGGCATGTAAATTTAAGATTTGAATTGTATACGCTCTGATAAGTTTTGTAATCCCTTTTTATTGACATTGTATAAATTATACACTTTGATTTGATAAAATATAAAATTTTCATTCTTTTGTAAAAGTCAATGTTTTGAAAAGTCAATGTAACACCTCAGACTCGTATCCGGGTCGGATACGGGTTGGGGGTGTTACATTGGCTCTATGAAGTAACCTCGGTGATATCAGAATCATCAATTATTGGTTTGTCATAATCTAGCATCAGTGGAATAAAAGTTTCATCATCCTCGTTAAAATTAACAAGGGTGTCACTGAATCACCCGACAAGGTTATTGAGATCTTCTGATGGTCTTGCTTCTTTGGGTGCAACAGTTGAGAATGTAGGAAAATATGTAGTTTCAGCATATAACTCAACCAGTTGATTATTTGAAGATTGATGCAGGTCAACCATAACAGCTGCATCGTTATCCTTGTCAAGCTAGATTGCTTCATAATTGATCGAATTCTATAAAATTAGGTGTCAATAACTCAAACATGATATATAAGCTCCAAGTTTTCTCTCAATTTTTTCTTCATTTGCCGATGTAGTACATCTATAGGGAAAATCATGTTTACAGGCCACTGTAACATAAACACAACATTGTCATCATTTTTGGTGACTTGGCCATTTGAGTGAATGACGATGAAAATTTTATTAGCCATAGCTTCTGAACGGTTTTTGAAGAAAGGTTTTTGCTGAATATTTACACGAAGTAAGCCAATGTAATAAGCTTTAACCTGAAAATGTCAAAACGATCCATTAATAATCTTCAAAAAATGTCATTAATAATGCATCATGCCAAAAAATGTCAGCAACTTTTTAGTGTCTCATCAATCATCTTTACCAACTTTTCAATGAAATGTTATCTCTAATAATGCACTATGCCCGAAAATGTCAAAACGGGCCATTAATAATTTTCATAAAATAACATTAATAATGCACCATGCTAAAAAAATGCCAACAACTTTTCAGTGCCCTATCAGTCATCTTCAGCAACTTTTTAGTGAAATGTCATCTCTAATAATGCACCATGCCCGAAAATGTTAAAACGAGTCATTAATAATCTTCATGAAATGCCATTAATAATGCATCATGAATAAAATGCAAGCAACTTTTTAGTGCCCCATCAATACTCGTCAACAACTTTTGAGTGATATACCTACCTATTTCTAAAAATTTTCATTACTTATATATCACTTCATATCAGGTACAACCTGCATTTCAACAACTATCTTAAATAATCCACCATGCCATAAAAGTTTTAGTTCACAAACTTTTTTTTGCCTATAAATACGTATCTAGTGTAAACTATTTTACCGGTCTAGAACAACTTTAATTTTTCACTTCCAAATCTTGAGTTTTTTACGAACATGACAACTATTCATGCAACTATTTTTTATGATTGTAAATCTTTAACCACGTGCTTAAAAAAATATTCAACTAGACGATTTGAAGTTCAATATACAAAGAAGGGTTCATTTGGGAAGCAGTAGAAGAATATCTTTTTATATTATAGAATTCCACTACCATGCATGAGGTTTCATCTAAACGATGATATCAACCTTATTGGTATGATTGAGACATACTTCAACTATTCTTTGTCTAATGTTGATTTGTTTGTAGAGTTTGATGATCTCGACCTTTCTCGTACGGTTGAAGATTTTACTTCCAGCTCGAACATCCCAACAACTTAGATAAATGACAAAGCAACAAACATAGATGATGGAGACCCAGAAGCATAGTTCATATTTATACGTGAATGAAAACAAGAAAAAGCATGGAAATGTATTAACTGTGTTGAAATATTACTTTTTAATACAATAGATGTTTATGAATTTATGATTTGATTTACTGTTTAGTGTGTGTGTGTAAGGTTTGTCATATTTACGTCCTTAAGGTAATGTATTAACTATGTTGTAATATTACTTTTTAATGTGCATTTCTCAAGGTTCATTGTGTTTTTTCTCCATATATCAGTAGAACCGTTCGAGCTCCTCGCTTTAAGAAGATAAAAAAACTGAATATGACCACTCAAATCATGTAACCTCAACATTACGACTTTCTTGTTTAAATATAATATTAAACAAAAAACAACCACAAAAAAACTTTAAAAAATTAAAGTAATCAGTAATAACTTCAACGAACTCGTCAACTCAATATAATAATATCTCATAGAAATCGTCACCTCGAGGTTACGAGTTTCTCTCGTACTATAACAAATGTCGTAGATATCTAATTAAAAATCAATGTGCCCTAAAACCCTAATTTTTTTTATTTATGGTAATGGCAAAAAAATAGCTATTGTGGGTTGTATGAATATATAATGGCTTTTTTGGCCCAATAATATTTTTTATAAAATTTAGGGTTTTACTCATCTTAAACTTTTAATTAGAGATCTACGACATTTGCTATAGTTTGGGATGAACTTGCCAACTTAAGGTAACGAGTTCCTTCGCATTAAAAAAATTAGTCGTTCTGTAATCATTGGTCAATTGATAGTTGTACAACGGTCATAACAAAACTCATTACATCGAAGAGACAAGTTTACCTTATTTAAATTTTAAAAAAATAATATTTTTTATTAAAATATCATTGTTTACAAACATGCCAAAAATCCTCCCTCTTTAAGATATACTCTTGCACCTATGCCACTCCGAGGGATCCTTCCCCCACAAGAATATTTTTAATCAGCTGTAACAAGCAAGCCCTGTTCCAACAAGTTGTGCTCCTAAGTCCTCCCTCAGATTTTAAAGAGCAAAAATGCTTCCAAATTATCTGAGCGCCAGAAGCAGGTGTCTCCCCTTTCCAGAAAAATCGAGTGCACAGTTGATGGATTCTACTTCCCACAGTCCGGGAAAACTCTAAGTGTCGACACCAATAGTTCATTACACTAAAGAGCACAACCTTGATGACCTGTAGTGTAACCTGCTAGCATAGCTAAGTTTCTTAACAGACCACTGACTCAGCTTTTGCCTAACCTTTTCAATTAAAGGAAAACAGTCCCCCCAGAGAGTTTCTCTGGGACAAGGAGAACCCTTAAATAACGCACATGCAAGTGTCCCAAACTAAACCCTGTAGCATCCTTAATAACCCTACAAGGATCTTCACACTCCAGATATGTACAATTCACACATCCTTGGATTAAGCTTCAACCCAAAGTATCTATAAAACACACCCAACACCCCCTACACGCTCATAATCGATCAAGTGTGCCCTTACAAAAAATAAGTAGGTCGTATGCAAAATACAAGTGCATTGGACCAAGCTTCTTATACTTAGGATGGAAATCGGGCACTCCCTTAACAACAGCAATATTAAGAAGATTAGACAAAACGTTCATAGCAAGGATAAACAAATAGGACGAAAGCGGTATAAAAAATATAATAATTTATACTTAAAATAGCAATATTTAAAATTAAATCAGAATAAAATTATATGTATATATAATTCAACCAAATAAATGTTTCAGATCTGTCTACAATTTTTAAACATATTTCTTAAAGTTAAATTACAGTCTCTTCTGCGGTCAGTTCTAAAGTTAAAAAAACTAAATTAATTACAGTTATCGCTTACAAAGATGAATTTAAAACCCGTTTAATTTCGTAATCCAATGTCTTAGGGATGCCAAATCACGTTATTTTAATTGTAAACAGAATTCTAATCTCAGTTTGGTCCCTCGCAAATGCCGTTTCTTCAAAGTAATCCACATTTGGGACTCAGAACATCTCTGTCCACGCAAGCAAATTCGCGCCATACTGAGGAAGAAATCTGGCCACGTCACCTGTAAATTCCAAGCAAATTCGACCATAGCAAAATCTTAGCAAATATTATTGAAAGAAGATTCAAACATACATGGATGAATCGAGGGAGGTTGACGAGGACAATTGTCTCTTGAAATCTTAAAATTATTATATATTTAAAAAAATTATATATATTTTTTAAAAATTTTATTTTCGCCACCTTGAAATTCAAATTCACCCCTTAGAATTTTAAAAGTTCAAGTTTATCTTCTAACATAGAATCATGCGTCATTCCTTGTATATATATCAAGATAAACTATGAATTTAGTCATTGAATTATTTATATGATTTTGTCTTGATCTTTTAATTATTTCTTTTAAAATCATGCCTAATGTTACATGTTAGTTATATTTTAGTTACATGTTAGCTATATTTTAGTTACATGTAATTAAAAATTATCGTGATATTAATATAATAACATAAGATATTATCACATTACCATTGAGAAATAAAAAATATTACTTTAATTATTTTATTAGTTTTTATCGATGATTGATTAAAATAAAATAAAAACGGAATGTTACGTTACGTATGATTTAAAAAAATAAATAATCAAAATAAAATTATAAAAATAATTAGGTGATTAAATACATAATTTATTTTACATATTAATTTAAAAAACATAATAAAATCATAAAAACTAAAAAACACTTAAACTGAGGGATCAGTCTAAACGTAATGCAATTTTATATTAAAAACTCAAAATAAATAATTATTTTAAAAAAATAGGATCTTCTGTAAATTATTTGGAAGAATAACTCCCAAATCGTCCATATTAGACAACCTCACGGCCTGCAAATCACGTATTAAATTCTCGTACCCTCCAACACGCGAGATATATTCGACGTTGACACACTTTCCAGGTAAGCCAATAAAACAATTGGATAAAATGATCTCGCGTATTGCGAAGCGCAATGTACCCTTTATGATCCAAAATATCATAAGATTTATAAGAGACTTTGCGCCCTGCAAAGCGCGATGTTCTTTCGAATTCAGCAGCCTAATTTGAAATGTAGAAATTAAATGAATATAATAATAATTATTAAATTCAATAAATAATTAAAATATAATAATATATAAATATAGTAATTAAAATATATATTTTATAAAAAAATTATAATATATTTTGTAAATTTTAAAATAATGAAAAATTATATGTGTAAAATATTAAATATAATAAATAATTAATAATGTTATAATTATAATATATTTTAAAATTTAAAAGATAAAATTTGATAGTAATATTGCGTCTTGCAAACCGCGAGTTACTAGGAACAGAATAAATTTCGCGTGTTTTCAACGTAACTCGCATCTTGCAAGATACAAATTGCATTTAAAATTGCGCTTCCTCAGGTGAGAGAATGGATATAAATAGGGCCATCCACTCCTATTCATCACCGCACCCTTTCATATTGTAACATCCCAAACTATGGGTTAGTGACTTAATTGTAAAGTTTCAGAATTTGGTGATTAAAGTAGAAGAATGAATTAGTTCAATGATTTATCTGAAAATAAATCCTAAAAGTTGTTAGTAATTATTAAAGGATTTTAAGGTGAGTATTCTACTTAGTTAATTATTTGTTAAGTTTAAGATTGGGTTTTGATCATTAGATGATAACTAAGCTTAAGGAAAGCTTAAGTTATCTTAAGATCAAAAGATAAAGGAGATAGAGAAGATTAAAGATTAGAGGTTCTTGAATGAAATATGGGAATATAGTTCATAACAAGAATTGAAAGTTGGATTTGACTTGTTATCAATCTAAGTAAGAGATATGAAGTAATAAAATTGGATTTGAAACATATTGCAAAATTGATGTAATTATTGAATTACATATAGAAGATAGGATTTTGAGGTTTAAGATGAAATAAATGAATATAGATTGGTTTAAGTATGTGTACTAGAGTTAAGAATGAAAAAGGGGATGATATATGAAGTGTTTGAGAGGAAATGAAGTAATTTTCGTGCTGAAAAATGATTTCTGGGTTAGGGGGAATCGGTACCCATTCAAAGGGGTACCGATACCCTCTCAAACGACAGAATTCCTGAATGTCATGAGGGTATCGATACCCCCAGTAGGGAATCGATACCCCCTAAAGGAAAATTGAAAATATGGGTTTAATAAGTTCGTTTAAGTTGATAGTATCCAACTATAAGGTGTAGGTATCTAATAATTGCCTTAAAATGAACATTTATGTAGATATTGAGCCTAAACAAGTTTCGGAATAATCAAAGGATTATAATCGAATCAAAGCAAGGCTAAGGTGAGTGCAATTTAATTTGTACTTATATTATTGAATAAATATTGGCTTGCGATGAGCTAGTGATGGAGTTACTATGGTAAGAAGTAACTCCTAAAATGTGATTTGATTGGTAATCTATGTGATGATTTGTGTGATTATGGGATATGTGTTAAAAGACAATGATCTAAATGACTACATGAATCATGTGGTATAAGTTATGTGATTACATGTATGCATTAATACATATTGCTTGCATTACATGTTAATGTGATTATGAATAGGTAGAAAGGAAACAAATGATGATATAAGAATCTATTATAAGATATATGATATGAAAATATGATAGTGAGCTATGTGAAAGAACTATGAGATATATGAGTTATATGGAAAATATATGCAAACAAGATATGACATCTATGTTTATATGAAACAATGCAAGGTGATATGAGCTATGTGAGATATGCATATAAAATCATATGAGAAGTGAAAAGAATTACATGAAAATAGACTAAGTGATTACATGTATATGTGAAAGAAGCTATGAGCTTATATGAATATGTGATATGAATGAAGCTATATGATACGATCTATGTGATTACATGCACATATGATATATGTTATATGAAATGACAAGTAATGTGAACTGTTAAATGATAATGCCCATGTTATGTGATATGAGAGCTAGGGTATAGTTGGCATGCCAAGGGTCGAGGGTTTACCTATGTTCTTAGGGACATATGGACTGTTTACCTATGTTCTTCGGGACATATGGACTGTTTACCTATGTTCTTCGGGACATATGGACTGATTACTTAGGTTCTTCCGAATCTATGGACTGGTCCTTCGGGACATTGATCGAGCTGTGGTGACAGCATATGTGTGCACAACCTCAATGTACTCACATACCTTAAGTTCTCACTAGTGTAAATGGGCTAATAAAATGATTAAACAAGCATACTGAATGTGATATGTATACGATGGGTTTATAAATGGTTATCAAAGGTAAGTGGTTTGAAATGTGTTACATGAACCATATGATGTTATGTGTGTTTCTTAATGATAATGATAGAGATTATGATAATGATGGTATATGTTTATGTATGCTTTATGTTATATGAAATATTATATGTTTTATATGCCTCACTAAGTCATCGACTTAGCGTGTGATTGTTTCACACGTAGGTTTGGAAAGCGAAAAGAAAAGTAAAGAGGAATAAGACAGGTCAGTTCTCCTCACGGAATGTCAAATCAGAAGAGAGGTGAATAATATGTATTTTTGTATATAAAGTTCTAGTTGGCATGTAATCAAAAGAATATATTGTATAAGCTCTGAATAATTTTGTAAATGTTTTGATTAATTTAAATGTTATAAAAGTTTTTAAATTACTCACTATTTTATACGAATAAATTTTTGAAAAGTCAATGTGACACTTCGGACTCGTATCCTGGTCAGATACGGGTTGGGGTGTTACACATATATTCAAAGATTCAAAGATTTCTTATCATGGCGGCGAGTCTATTAAGACATGATCGAAGTCACGTATTCGATTATTGAAGGCGAAATGATGAGGTAAATTAATTAATATTATTTTTTATTTTTACTATTTATTTATTTATTGGTATTTAAATAATTTTTTAATAATTATATTTTGTAGGGATATGAACGTGTATTAGAGTGTCATATAAATCGTATGACATCGCCCGATACAAATATTATTGACTATTTACACTTAGCGGGTTTCAGATATATCAGTAGTATAACTGGTGACAGTGTGTAATTGCATCATTCACTTATAAATGCGTTGGTGGAAAGATGGAGACTAGAGAAGCACACATTTCATTTACCGTGTAGGGAGTAAACTATTACTTTGCAAGATGTTGCATTTCATCTGGGACTGCCTATCGATAGAGTAGCTATTACTAGTGTTGTCGACGCCCCTAGAAACGTATATGAGGTATTGCTTCAAATTGATCCACCTGATGATGCACGCGATGGTGAAAAAATAAAAATTAAATTTTTGGATGAAAATTTTACGAACCTACCCAGAATGCAGAGTATGAAGTGAATGGGGTAAATATAATTGTTTTTATCTATGAATATTTATTAATATTCCAATTTATTTATTTATTTTTTTTGGAAATTAAGTAGTTATATTATTTTATTAATTTTTTGAAGTAATTTGCTCGTACGCATATACTACGAGTTATTGGGGGATTTTAATGCCAGACAAATCCTGAAATAAGGTGCATATGATATGCTTGAATTATTTGTAAAACTTGAGTGATTCAAGAAATATAAGTTGGGGGTCGACAGTTTTAACATTTTTGTTCCGATAACTTTATAGAGTCGTAGATTCGACGAAAAATGTCATTGGAGGGTGTTTATTGTTGTTGCAGTCGTGGGCCTAGATCTGAATGTCATTTTTATGTATGATCCTTAAAACACATATCTCATATGAATTTCCGTTACTTAAGAAGTAAAAATATTTATTTTTATAATATTACTAACAAATAATACAATTTTATTGTATTAATGATAGGTGGACTAATGAAATCTCTCACACCCACTTACTTACACATCAACGAGACTTCAGACTCTTGATCGATAAGTTTAGATATTAGTTAATAAAATATTTTCCTTCGACTTTTATCTTATAATTTGAGAATAATTTAATTTATTTGATTTTTAGCTAAAAAGTTATATAATTTTAATTTTATAGTTTATGTAGACGTCGTACTGCGATGCTGCTATTTCCGACTATGTACCGTATGAGATTCGGGTGACTAATGCGCTCGTGTACATCGTGTTAGTCTCGATGATCTTGTATGAGATAGTCGAGTGGCATCCTACCGAGCAAGTCCTTTGATAAATTAACTGTGTCCAATCGATTCCGCCACATCTACCTTGCTTGGATGAGTTGCATCGACTGACACGACAAGAGAGGACAAAAATTAATTGGGCAGACCATAATGTGGTGTATCCAAACAAGTGGGTTCAAAGATTCGAGAAGACGCCCATGACTCAACCTATCTTTGACAACAACGTGACATACGATTATATGCGGTGGTAAAAAAAATATGGGATGCCACATATATTGAGCGATGAGAAGCGAGTGCAAAAGTTATATGTTCCTTCATAGAGTCGGCCTCGGTTGGGGAGACAACTTGTAAGAGTCAAGGCAGAGAATAATAAGACAACAATGTGTATTCTCCTCATCGCTAACAACACAGGGACCTCCTCAGACATCGCTAACACACCCTGACCCTGTCTTCACCCACTCGACTCAATCAACATTTCAGCAAATGGAGTAGTTCTCAAAAGGTTTCTTCACCGAACATCTTTGACCAGTTGAATTCACCACCGACACAATTGATAGCTAACTTTGGATCTAGTATTGTTGACCAGACATCATCACAGAGCATATTCTACATCGGTCCCGATTCTAGTACCAGTGGTGGATCAATTTCATATACAACTGCTGGTCCTAATGATGATGATATTGCTGAAAGAAAGAGGAACTGCACTTACGTCCACGTCGGACTCGTCGCCTACCACGATGCGAAACTGGTGGACATAAGCATTATTAGTTGTTATTTATTGCGTTATTCAAAACTGAAATATTTGTACTAAATTAAAATTTGAAATATTTGTACCAAACTATTTTATTTTGAGTTAATCAAAATATTTTCAATGAAAATTGTACCCTACATCTCGCGATATCTATAGTACGTTAGCATAACCATGTATCTTGCAAAACGCGAGATATCAGGATCTCACACCCTGCAACCCGCGTTATTTGGAATCGCATCTTCCAACCCGCGAGATTCTTAAAATAAAAAACATTAATTCAATATTATTAGGCAACAACTCAGCTAAAATGTCAAGGAGAGAAAACCTTACTACTTTGGTATCTTACGATGGTGAAATGATCGGTGATGAATCTTTCGGTGTCTTGTTTCAGTCCACACACGCAGTGATAACAATGCTACCAACGAAGTCAACGAATAACAAGTTAATGAAGGAATTGAAGAAAAATGTTCCACATGCTCGCAGTACAAAATTGTTACCCTTGAAGTATCGACTACCGACGTCGTTAGAACCATTAACGTACACGATATACACCGTTGAGGACAGTGGTGATATGCATATGATGGTCAACGCTCACTTGTAATATTCATTTGGAGGGTCGATGGAGTTGTATGCATTATTTTCTGATGCTGATGATGGTATCAGTGTACCAAGTTGGAGATAAGCGGAGTTTGATTTTGATCCATATGTTGACAGTCTGACGATAAATTTGATAAACAAATTCAATTTGTAAAGCACACATGGTACACAGAATGATTTAGGTCATCATCGTCTTCGATGCTAAGACATTCTTGCATTGCTAGATTTGAGTTTGACTTCAACATGCCACCAACATAACAATCCATATTTAACCTATTCGATGATTTCTTATCTAGACGACATTCAACGTATATCCCTTATGTGGATAATGTCTCAACACATATGGGGATACATTCTTTTACTGGTGTGCGTGACGTTGATCTTGGGGAACCGAATTGTGAGTGATCTCGTAATCGATAAACACATGTAGTAGCAGCTTACTTTGATTTAAATGAGACTAAACTATTCCGCTTTGAGGGGGATAATTCTGAAGAATAACCAATAAGGGAGTCCGACCCCGATGATGATGAGTTAGGCCCCTTCTATGAAGAACCAAAAGACATTGACATGCCAACAAAAACAGAAGAAAACAAAGAATACGGCGCGACTACAACTCTTCCACATGTTGTAACGCTTATTTCTTATTACTAGCCACTATCGCACTTTACAATAATTGATATGGAAGCATTCGACGCTCCGAAATTTTCCCAATTCACACACATTAAGCAATACAATCAACGTAGTGATGGTGATCTCTATGTTTGAATGGTTTTGGGTTAATATAATGTTTTAATTTTTTCATTATTTGTTTTGATTTGTTTATTGGTAAGTTGGCAATTTTATTTACACTTTTTACGAATGAGTTTTAGGACAAAAGAACAAGTTATGGTTGTAATCAAGAACTACAACATACGTCGCTTTGTCATATCAACTGTGAAAAACTGATGTGGATAAGTACATCATTGAATGTCTCCACAAGAAGCAGGAATGTAATTGGAGGGTTTATGTATCACGGTTGAAGACGATGTACAACCTTTGGAAACTCACAAAATACGTCTAACACATACATGCACCGCCAACATCCTGAATCAAGATCATCGTAACTTGTAAGTACACATGCTTTCTGAAGCCTTTATTCCGCTGCTCAAATCAATTCCACGTGTTACGATTGCGACATGTATTGTTTCAGTTATATCGCTATGCGGGTACACAATTGACTACCACAAAGCATGGTATGCAAGGAATCAGACCCAACAAAAATTGTTCGACCAATAGGAGGAATCATACAATGAATTAAGGTCATGGCTTAAACTGATGCAGAAACACATTCCGGGAACAGTTGTGAAATTGAAAATAGCCACAGTGTATGAAAAATGATCGTGTTCTACAAGGTGTCTAACAATTCTACCGGCTCTTTTGGACTTTTCCGCAATGCATTAATTCGTTTTAACACTGCAATCCGTTTGTTCAAATCGACGACACTTGGTTATATGATCGATACACTCAAATAATGTTATTGTTGGTTACACAAGACAACAACAAAAAAACTATTCTTATTGACTTCATAATTGTCGAAAAAGAAGATATCGACTCTTGGGAATTCTTTCTTACGAACTTATAAACATATGTTCTATCACATATGATGCATGATAGAGATAATGAGATTTTTCTTGTTTCTGACAGAGGCGAAGGTATTAAATACGCACTCCAGCGTATGGGTCAGTCTTGTCAACCCTCCAATATTTATCACTAGTACTATTTATGACATATTACCACAAACTATTTGCAGAAGTTCAAGAGTCAATATGAGCATCTAATGGTGCTTCGAATGGGTACGTCTTTCACTTTTTTTTGATTTATTATATCTTTATAAAAAGTTATTTCAAATTAATTGTTTCATTTTTTATTGATAGGTTACACACAATCCATACATGAGTTTGAGGACCTGATGTATGAGCTGAGTCACATGAATTCTGAGGGATTCAACTACCTTACTAGAATCCCAAAGAAGAAATGACTTCGATCATTTGATGGAGGTAGACAGTATGATCACATGACAACGAACTTGGCTGAGGCAATAAATTCATCACTAAAGGGAATGCACCATTTGCCTATCACGTCCGTTGTCAAAGCAACATATTATCGACTGACAACCCTTTTCACAACCTTGGGAAGGAAATCAACTGACTGGATGATAGGTGGCCATCAAATCCACCCAGAACTCCTCAGAAAATTGCAAACATTCCAGTACCATTCCAACACGATGAGTGCCATATGTTTCTCTCTCGAAATCTCATTATTCCGTGTATCATAATTTGCGAGGCCATTAGAAGACATAAAACATAACACATACATGGTTAATTTACAATAAAAAAATATACGAGTGTAAATTCTTCTAAACTTTTAAATACATGTGTGCACACACCATTGTTGTTGCTTCTTCTATTCGTATACCCTACATGAGATTCGTTGATTGGGTTTACTTACTTGAAACTATATTCAAGGTTTATGAATACGAGTTCCCTCCCATTATTAATGAATGAGATCTGGATGAAGCTAATGATGAACCTACAATACGACTAGATTATGCACTACGACGAAAAAATCAGTCGTCCATGATCAACCCGAATTTTTGTGACAAGGATTTGGTCGAACATCAAGAAAGAACCGGAAAATCAAAATTATGCTTTATATGTAATAATCTCGGACACACGAAGAACAAATGTCCCAATCGTTCAAGCCAACGTATCAATTAAAAGGGTTTTTTGCATTATTTATTTTTTAATTAAAGACACATATTATTCATATTTACAAGTAAAAAATAACACTACAATGTGTATATTAAACTATTTTTTTATTATTCCTTGACAAAATCATGATTTCTAAATATTTTCAATGCCATTTTTACCCTGCTTAAAATGTCTTATATAAGTTGATATTATAGTCACCTTAAAGATAAATTGCAATACTACGCGTTTATAATTAAACATTAAAAAAATTAGTTTCCCACCCAAAAATATTATCCGAACAAAGCTATGGACAATAAAGAGTAGGGAATTGAAAGAACCTTACGCTTTGTAGCCTGCGAGATCTCCATAGATCTCGCGATATTTTAGATTATAAATGTTACCTCGCGCATCGCAATGCGTAATGTCATTTTATCTAATTATTTTATTAGTTTTCTTAGAAAATGCATCCACATCATATGTATATAGCGTATTAGAGGGTGTAATGATTTAACACATGATTTACAGGTCACAAGATTATCAAATGTAAACGATTTGAATATTATTATTTCAAGTAATTTTTTTGGAGAGTTTTATTTTTTAAATAATTATTTATTTGAATTTTTTAATATAAAATTCCCCAAACGTAAGGTTCGGTGTCGGGTGATAAGACCAAACCGTGACGAAAAGATAAACACCGTCAAAACGCCGTCACTTTTGATTTTCGCCACACAAAGACAATCATCACTACCACTAAAACCATAGCAGTACTGAGCATGTCAGGCACAGTAAACAATTTCAGCGAGAGCAACAAAAGAAAAAAATGCTTCCAGTTCTGTTAATTCTACTTTTCTAACCAATCATTTCACACTCTACCGCTACCGCGCGAGGAGCCGAATTTCTTCTCGTCGTTGTTAGCAGATGTGTGATCGCTGAGGGATTTGTTCTTCCAATCGTTGGATATTGTGATTGACAAGGTCATGGGAAGTGTATCTTCAGATGATGGCTTTGATCAGCGGAGCGAGCGATGCGGGAGTTATAGTGTGAGTGCTGATGTGAGTGAGTCCGAGAGTTGTAGTAGCTTTTCGTGTCGGCGACTCGATGGAGATGGTTGTTCGAGTTCTATGACCTCATCGCCGAGGTTACCGGCGGCTGGAAGGTTCGGTTTTCAGGTGCCGTTGATGTTACCGGTGATTGGAGGCAAGGATGTGGTAATTTGGGATGATGAGAGTCCTGAGAAACGGGACACCAATTTGTCTGGTATTTCCATTTTCTTTGTTTATTTTGGTATTTTTCCTATGTATGTGACTGAATTGCTTCAACATTTTGGTTAATTATAGGATTAGGCGAGATGTAGATTTATGCTTGGCAAATTTTTGACCGAACTGATTTTACTTGTTTCTATTTGTAGCATTTTTCTTTGTATACGTTGTAGTTGTAATATCTTTTTAGCTATAGTTTCAAATAATATCGTTGTTTGGTGTTTTTGAAAAATTGAGTGAAGAATCTACTTGATTTGTTATTATTCGTTGTTTTTCAATTTTAATCTGAATTTCCTATGATCTTCGATTTTCTGTTTTCGTAATTTTATACAGAAGTTGAGATGATGAAGGAGAGATTTGCAAAGCTTCTTTTAGGAGAAGACATGTCTGGAGGTGGGCATGGAGTGTGTACTGCACTTGCCATTTCGAATGCCATCACAAATCTTACCGGTTGGTGTGATTTTGCTTATGATTTCTTGTTTTGCGTACTTTTTTATATTGGATCAGTTAAATTTTCTTTTAAGCTAATGATACTCTTGTTTGTAATGGCAGCGACCGTCTTTGGTCAGCTCTGGAGGTTAGAGCCGTTAGCACCACAAAAGAAGGCAATGTGGAGGAGAGAAATGGAGTGGCTCTTGTGTGTGAGCAATTCGATTGTTGAACTTGTACCATCAATACAACAATTCCCTGGAGGAGGCACGTATGAAGTCATGGTGACAAGGCCACGTTCATATTTGTATGTAAACCTTCCTGCCCTTAAGAAGCTTGATGCAATGTTGATTACCATACTTGACGGATTTTGTGAGACAGAGTTTTGGTATGTTGATCGGGGGATGGTTTTTGATGATGGTGGTGATTGTGAAGCTTCTCCATCATTTGTTTCTGGAGGGGGGCCCTCAATTAGGCAGGAAGAGAAGTGGTGGTTGCCGTGTCCGAAAGTGCCACCAAATGGCTTGTCAGAGGATGGAAGGAAGAAGTTGCAGCAAAGTAGGGATTGCACAAACCAAATACTGAAGGCAGCCATGGCTATTAATAGCGATGTGCTTGCAGATATGGAGATACCTACTGCATACTTGGAGAACTTACCAAAGGTAATTTGACTTTGTTCATTTATCAAATAATGAAATTTGTGCAGTTTTTCAGAATAACCACGTTAGCTATCGCGCATTGGTTCTCTTCATTGGGGTAATAATCCTTCAATATTAGTAGTTGGTACTTAGCATTGGTCTGAGCATCTCTAACATGAAACCTGTTAGTTAAGGAAGGTGCTCAAATTGAGATTGAAAAGTTAAAAGTAGCTTTGGAAGGGAATGGATATGCATGATTACATTTAACAGGTGGAGGAACGACTCCTTGCGACTGTTATGGTGAAGCAACTGTTTTATGACATTGCTTTTATTGCATGTAATTTTAATGTTAACAAATTTTCTTCGCCATCAGAATGGAAAGGTTTGTCTAGGAGACATCATCTATCGATACATAACAGCTGATCAATTCTCCCCAGAATGTCTCCTTGATTGCCTTGATCTATCAACAGAACATCACACTCTGGAAGTAACTAACAGGATCGATGCTGCCGTGCATGTTTGGAAGCTCAAAGATCAAAGGAAACAAGTTAACGAAATCAAGGCTAAGCGCTCATCATGGGGCGGAAAGGTTAAAGGCCTTGTTGCCGACAGTGAAAAGAATAATTTTTTGGCCCAAAGAGCCGAGACTCTCTTAAATGGCTTAAGGCATCGTTTTCCCGGTCTTCCGCAGACAGCATTGGATATGAGCAAAATTCAATATAATAAGGTATTTTGCATAATTTTTTATGGCGAAAGTAGGTAAATGTCTTCATTCTCCACTATAACCAGATGATTATTCTGGCATGCGTATCTACAAACCACGTGCCCTTATAGATGAGATTTTGGAAGCTCCTTGTTTTAGACTAATAAGCAGAACTGAAAATAGTTCCCCATTATTATGTTTTAATTGCAGGATGTTGGGCAATCGATTCTCGAAAGCTATTCAAGGGTGATGGAGAGTTTGGCCTTCAACATTATGGCAAGAATAGATGATGTCCTTTATGTTGATGATACTATCAAGCGCTGTGCCGAGGAGGAAACAGTTTCCCTTTTCAACAGGAGCAGTTTGAGCGGTCTTCCAATCCAAAAACAAATGTCTCGAAGCCCCTTTTCAATTCAGCACACTCCATATGCCTCTCCTTTCACAACACCCTCCTCTTGTTCTTCGACCCCACACACCGGAAGTCCCAGAAAGGCACGGTCCTCTTTGAAGAGAAACGTTCTTAAGGAGGAATCTGAGGATAAATTTGAGAAGCCATGCTCGACTGAGTTCGAGAGGGTGTAGTCATATACGGGGAGCCTCAGTGCGAGAAGAGTTTCCGAAAATGCTCCCGAGAGAGATTGATATTGAAGATTAATGACCCTATGTGAGATTAAGTTGTATGAATGCAGACAGGTTAAGAGAATTCGCTGGATGTAATCTTGTACATTTCTTACCATTAGGAATATGAGTACGAAAGTTTTGATTTTTTTTCATCTGTTTGAATTTTTAACTTGGAGTCGTGTTAGTCAAGGGAGATAAAATTAATTTCAAAATATATTATCTCATGCGAGATAAAATTAATTTCAAAAGATATTATCTCATGCGAAATAAAATTTCAAAAGATATTTTCATTTCAAAATTCTACTTCAAGAGAAGTATTCTCAAAAAAGAGTAGAACTTTCAAGAGAAAGAAAACTTTAAGCAAGACAAGTTGTTTCGAAAGAAACAATGTTGATGTTTTGGGTTTCAGGTTTCGAAAGAAACTATCTCAAGCGATATAAAATTAATTTCAAAAGAGATTATCTCATGTGAGATAATTTTTTTTTTTTTACTTTTTGAGATAAAATTAACTTGAGAGAGGTAAAACTTGTTTTGTATTTCAAGAGAAACTTTGATAAGCAAAATAAAATTTTACTTCAAGAGAAACAATCTCAAAGGATACAATCGATGTTTGTTGATGACGTTATTCGTTTATGATGAGGACAACTAGCCACATTTGAATGGCTATGCATCTAAAGACAACTTTGTTCCTTCTTGTTGAGGAAATCTGATTGCTTGGAGATAATTTAATGTTGGAAATGACACTAATCATCCACGATGAAGAGAATCTGACCACCTTTGGGGTAATTTGCTCGATGAAAAATCTGGTGCTGACATTGCTTCTTCATGTTGAGGAGGTTTAGTCGGCGGACAACATTGTTCTTGCTTGATGAGGAAATCTAGTCGCATTTGAAGACAACACTGTTCTTTCTTGTTGAGGAAATCTGATTGCCTAGAGATAATTTCGTGTTGAAAACGACATTGTTCATCCACGATGAAGAGAATCTGACCACCTTTGGGGTGATTTGTTCGATATCAAATCTAGTGCTGACGTTTCTCCTTCATGTTGAGGAGGTCTAGTCAGCGGACGACATTGTTCTTACTTGATGAGGAAATCTAATCGCATCTGAAGACAACAATGTTCCTTCTTGTTTAGAAAATCTGATTGTCTGGAGATAATTTGGTGTTGAAAAACATCATTGCTCATCCATAAAGAAGAGAATCTGGCCTCTTATGATGACATTGCCCATTCATGTTGAGGAGGTCCTATTGTCACCAATCCTTCTTTCCCGAAAGACTTTAAAAAAATGTGTACATGTATTAATACAACTATCTTAAGGGTTTTCATGAATGACATTATGAAATTCATTTTTGGTCAGATGTAATTTCAAGAGAAATTTCAAATGTATCCTCATGAGAGGGAAATTAAAGCTTCTTATGTATATGATGATGAATGCTTGATGTAAAGATGTAAATTTATGTAACATGTATGTTTGCTATAGTGGCCCCAGTTCCTGTACTATTTAACATCGGTGGCCAAATCCTTATACTATTTGACACTTAGTTGCGGTGACCAATTTTGTTGGGTTTTACGGAAGTTCGAATCGACAACCGAAATGATTCACCAAGAGGGGTTGGATCGGTTTTTGTGTTTAGGGAGTAAGGAGATTGAAAGATAAAAAATTGCACAACGATTTATAGTGGTTCGACTTCTCAACCAAGTCTGTAACATCTCAAATCAGGGCCAGTGACTAAATTGCAAATTTTAAAACTATGTGCTCGATTTCGAAATAAGTTAAAAGTTCATGGATTTAATTGAAGAAATTTGATGTTGGATTTAATGGTAAAGTTTAGAAATAACAAGGGTATTATGGTCTTTTCTAAGAGAAGATTTTTTTATTCTCTTTTTAAGGGATATAAAAACGTGGGAAAGGAGATAATTTCTCCAGAGTATTCTTCAGTCTTCTTCTTCCTCCTCTCCACCGTGAAGCCTTGTATAAGGTAAGTGGGTCTTCAGTTGGTTAATTCTTTCGTTTTAAAGCTTGTTTTGATTATTGGGATGCTAAGAAAGATTAAGGAAAGCTTTAGGTGGCTTAAAACTCAAAGATTAGCAAGTTATGAGAAATTAAGAAAAATGAGTTTTTAAGTGAATTTTTGAAATAGAAGGAGTTAATAGATTTTGAAGTTTAATTTGACTTGTCAAGGGTTAAATTAAGAGATATGAAGTGATAGAATGGGTTTTAGAACATGTTGGAAATTTAGTGTGATTCTTGAATGCCATGTAAATGATAGAATTTTGAGTTTAAAGAAGTGATTATGGAGTATAAATGAGTTTAAGTATGTGTATGAAAGTTAGGAATATTAAAGGGAGTGAAGTATGAAGTGTTGAGCTGAAAATGAAGTGATTTTCGAGCTAAAAATATGATTTCTGGGCAAGGGGAATCGGTACCCATTCAAGGGGAACCGATACCCCTTCAAACGAACAAAAATTTCCAGAATGTCATAAGGGAATCGATACCCCCATAGTAGGGAACCGATACCCCCTAAAGGAAAATTATGAATATTGGTTTAATAAGTTCGTTTAAGTTGCTAGTATCAAATTACAAGGTGTAGGTATCTAATAATTGTCTTAAAATGTATAATTATGTAGATTCAGAGCCTAATCAAGTTCCGGAATCATTGACAAGTAAGATCAATCAAGGGGAAAGATAAGAGATTGGAATTGACTAGTGAGGCCAGGTGAGTGCATACAAGTTAGTTTATGATGTTTAACGGAAATACGACTTGCGACAAGTCTATTTCCTATATTAGAAGGTCTGAATGTATGATCATATGCATATGTTTGATTTGGGTATATGTGATATATATATATATATATATTATAGTATGTATTAAATGATTTGTGTGAATGCATGCAGTGTGATAAGCTATAGGAATTAATATGAATGATCTATATGATTACATGAGAATGTGAAATAGGTTATATGATAGGTGACCATACATTTTACATAGTAAATGTGATCAATTATAAGAATCAATATAATAGATTTATATGACTATAGGAGAAGGGTGATGAGTTAAATAAGATTAGACTATAGAGTAATATGAGAATAATATATTAGTGAAGGGAATTGAGTATAAATGATGATGCCAAACTATAAGATAAGTGTTATAGAGAAGAAGTATATTTAAAGAGAATTATGGTATATGATTTAAGTAAAATTTAACTAAATAAATAGATTAAACTGGTATAAATGGAAAATGAGATAAGTTTGGTAGCATTTACCTAGGAGATAACATAAGATTATATGAATAAGTAGCATAAATGACATAAGGAAAACTTATGTGTTATATGATTTAAGCATTGAAATGAACAAAAGATATATTCAGGTGAAGTTATTCGGTGATATGAGTATATGCCATTATTATACGGTTTAGATGAAATACTATACATGAATAAATGTGATTGTGTGAAAAATGATAGAAACTATATGAGAATATGTATATGTGAAAGTAATCTATGTGATTATATGTTATATGAATACAAGAACCTGAGATATGTAACATGTGAATTATATGGAAATGATCTACGTGTAAGTGAACTATGTGACTACGTGCCCAGGTAATATGAATATGTGAACATGTGAAATGACATAAATGATAATGCCCATGTTATGTGTCATGAGAGCTAGGGGTATAGTTGGCATGCTAAGAGTCGAGGGTCTACGCGGTCCTTCGGGACATATATATATTCTTTGGAACATGTGTGAAGTCTTGTGAGACACATACTTGATCCCTAGTATATGTATATGATTCTTAAGGAATGATATGTGGTCCTTATGGACATTATTATATGGCACTTCGGTACATTTCTACGCGGCACTACGGTGCAATTCTACATGGCACTTCGGTGCCTTTATACGAGCTGTGGTGACAGCATTAGTGCACAACCTCTATAGACTCACATATCTATAGTTCTCACATGTGTTCATGGGCTAATAAAAATAATAAGATAAATAAACTTGGTATGATTATATGTTTATTTCGTTGTGAACTGATATATGTGCTATGATGTGATAATTAAGGATATTATGGATAAGAGTATAAAATTATAAGGACTAATGTACAAATTGATAATAAAAGAAATGGTTGTACATAAATATGTATGTTTTGATATAATGATATGTGTGTTTCTCGTGACATGGTACAAGTGCATATATATGTTGATGTATATGTAAATGAGCTATATGATTTGATAGCATAAAACAGTCATGCATGATTAGTGGGTATGAATTTCATTATATGTGTGTTTTTTATGCCTCACTAAGTCATCGACTTAGCGTGTGATTGTTTCACACGTAGGTTACAGAAGTGAGAAGATAAGAGAAGAAGAGTAAGACAGGTCAGCACCTCCTTTACAAAATTTCGGATCAGAAATTAGAGGATTTAAATGTTTTTGGTTATTTTGAGTATAGTTGGCATGTACTAATTGGTTGAATTAGTTATGCACTGATTGATTTTGGGTATTGTGGTTAATTTATGTAACTAAACCGCTTTTACTTTAATGAAAGATTTAAATTTTCTTTGAATTTTGTCAAGAGTCAAAGTTTGAAAAGTCAATGTGACACCTCAGACTCGTATCCGGGTTGGGTACAGGTTTGGGGTGTTACAAAGTCTACATCCACTACCTTAGCTCCTCACCAAGGATTTTCTAACAAATTCACTAATTTGTTCTTTCTTTTTCAAGGACAAAGAGATAACCTTTACAACTCCCTAGTTTTTCACGGGTTAAACAAGAACCAATCCCTAGCTTTTAACAGGCTCATCTAGAACCAAAACCCCTTTACAAGGAAAAAATGTAAACAAAAAAACCTCTAAGCTAGGGCAAGAACATAAATATTTACAAGAGAAAGATGAAATAAGAATGAAAAATTCTTCTCTTGTGTTTGATTGCTTGGATATTTGTTCTCTTACTTATTCAATTGTCCTCAGCTTGTTTTTATAGCTTGGAATGAGTTTGATATCATATCTAGACATTGGGAATGTTTTGGAGCCATTGGGGATTCATTTTCTGCAAAATAAAACTGCTCAGAACAAGTAGTATCGGTACCCCTTCAATGGGTATTGATACCCCTTTGTAATATTTGAATTTTATGACCGTTGGGCTTGAAATTACTGTAGCAATATCGGTACCCCTATAGCAGTATCGATACCCCTGTAGCATTCTGGAATTTTTTAGCATCGGTATATTCATTACTGTTCACACAGTATCAATACTATTCATACAATATCGATACTATTCATACAATACAATACTATTCATAAAAAAACATTTTTGTGCTCAATTCCAAATTAAATGGACTTTGAATTATTTTTGTAAACTTTGAAAACTTTGAATAAATTCAATTAAGTCCAAAAACATTTTGCCTTAATTTGTTATATCGAAACATAGTTCTACAATCTCTCCCTTTTTGATATAACAAAACTTTTGAAAAATTGTTTTTGGCAAAACTCCCCCTTAATAAAATGTTTAATGAAAATGATATCAATTGTTAACAAAATAATATCAATTGTTAAAAAATATACTTGTTAAAAAGATACCAATTGTTACCAATTCTTGGAAAATATATGAAAATGTTAAGCTCCCCTTTTTCATTAAGAAATTAAAATTTTCAAACCATAACTTCTCCACCTTTTTGTTATATCAAAAATAATTCAATCTTTAAAGTTCTAAAATAATATTGGAGAGTAAGTGATAAATTTGACATTTAAAAATCATTTGAAAAATCAAAGCTCCCCCTTAATAAATGCATTACAAACGAAATTTAGCTTTTAATAACTTGACACTTTAACAAAATTGAATTTCAACAAAGAATAACAAACATGTTAGTAGTACATGAAATTCAATATATATCCAAGTCTACAATACTTTATGCAATATCAATTTTTGAAATTAAGTGCATATGCATAAAGCTTTCCAAAAATGTTAAGCATTTAAAAATTTGATATCAATTGTTAGAGAGATATCATTTTCATTTAAACCACATGCATAAACATTCAAATTTAGGTAAAAAATTTAAAATTTATAAAATCAAAGTATTTGAAAAGTTGATATCAATTGTTAGAGAGATACCAATTTTGACCAAAATTTTATTATGATGAACTAAAAATTCTGAAAAATTATTAAAACTTTAAAATGATCATCATAAAACCTTTTTAACATACATGAGATTAAAACAATAATGTATAATCATTTAAAATAAAAAAAAAACTCATGCATGATTAAAATCAAATGAGCAACCAAATAACCAAAATTAAAATCATTAAGCTTAGAGGTTATCCATTCATTTTTCATGGTGCCTAGAGCATCTTGAATATCATCATTTTCATTACCATTGCTCCCACACACCTACAGGAGACATTTAAGTAGATTTTGGTATCCAAATTTCTTTGGATCATTGAAATTTAGTTTCAATGCTCCTTGTTCCTTTCGGAACCTATACTTGCCTAATTTTAAAACGTTTTCCTTTCTTTAAAGGACAAGTATGTTCCAAATGACCATGAAAATGACAATGTAAGCATTTTGCCATTTTTACGCATAATAGATTGTTTTTAGAAATTATTTTTTTTTCTTTTGTTAAGCTTTCAAGCTTAACTCCTAACTCAAAATTTTTCTTTTCTAAATCATTTATTTTGATTTTTGAAAGCTCTAAATCATTTTTCAACAATTCATTTTGATTTTTAAAATCAACTCTAGCTTTCAAAATCGATTTATTTTCAATTTTGAGTTTTGAAATTAATTTTGTATATTTGGAATTCATGGTCTCAAATCCCAAATACAACCTATTATAAGCATCTTGTAACTCATCAAAAGTAAATGAATTAAATTCATTTGAGTTAGAAGATACCTCGAATTCTTCTTGAGTGGCCATGAGGCATAGGTTGACTACTTCATCTTCATCATTTGAATCATTTTCATCGCTCCAAGATACAACAAATGCCTTCTTTCCCTTTTTCTTTAGAAGAGGACATTCATACTTGACATGCCCCTTTCTTTGACAATTGAAGCACACCGGGGGACTCTTCTTTTTGGATGATTCATGCTTTACTTCCTTGGAAGTCATGAATCTCTTTAACTCTTTTAAGTGCTTGACCATCTCATCTTCTTGTTCATCGACTTCTTCATCCACCGCATCACTTGAATCTTGATAGCTTTCTTTGGTGGATTTGAAGGCAATGCCTACCTCCCCCTTCTTCTTCTTATTTTTCTTCTCTTCATATTTTTCCTCTTCCTTCAACATCATCTCATGAGTGAGAAGGGAACCAATTAGCTCATCGAGAGTGAGAGAGTTTAGGTCTCTAGCTTCAATGATGGCGGTCTTCTTTGATTGCCACGAACTTGGAAGAGAGTAAATCATCTTCCTTACAAGCTTCTCATTAGGGATTATTTCTCCAAATCCCTTGAGACCGTTGACAATCATGAGAAATCTATTTATCATATCTTTGATTTCTTCATCAGGTTTCATCTTGAAATTCTCGTAGCTATAGTTGAGAAGATTTTTCTTTGATTCACTCACTTCGTCGGTTCCTTCATGAGTGACTTGGAGCATATCCCAAATATCTTTGGCACTAGAACAAGATAAGATTCTTCCATATTCATTTGGGCCTAAAGCACACAAGAAAATATGTATAGCCTTAGAATTAAGCTGGAACTTTTTCTGCTCTTCTTTACTCCAATCATCGTACTTGCCTGGTAAAGAGGAGTAACTGTTCATGATTGAGTTCCAAGCTCCTAAATCATAGGCTTGAATAAAGTACAACATATTATTCTTCCAATGAGCATAATTTGCTCCATAGAAGAATGGTGGCTTGTTGACAGGTCGCGAATCCATAATAGGTATATCTTCAAGGTAATAAGCACCCGAGGTTGAAGCCATTTCTTTGTCGGTTGCATTAGGAATTGGTAGAGCTTCTTCGAGGATCATCTTAAGGATGTTAAACCTTCTAATGAGTTAGGCTCTGATGCCAATTGTTGGGTTTTAAGGAAGTTCGAATCGACAACCGAAAGGATTCGTCAAGAGGGGTTGGATCGGTTTTTGTGTTTAAGGAGTAAGGAGATTGAAAGATAAAAAATTGCACAACGATTTATAGTGGTTCGACTTCTCAACCAAGTCTACATCCACTACCTTAGCTCCTCACCAAGGATTTTCTAACAAATTCACTAATTTGTTATTTCTTTTTCAAGGACAAATAGATAACCTTTACAACTCCCTAGTTTTTCACGTGCTAAACAAGAACCAATCCCTAGCTTTTAATAGGCTCAACTAGAACCAAAACCCTTTTACAAAAAAAATGCAAACAAAAAAAACCTCTAAGCTAGGTGTTTACAAGATTTAAGCTCACAAGAATATAAATATTTACAAGAGAAAGATGAAACAAGAATGAAAAACTATTCTCTTGTGTTTGATTGCTTGGATAGTTGTTCTCTTACTTCTTCAAGTGTCATCAGCTTGTTTTTATAGTTTGGAATGAGTTTGATATCATATCTAGACGTTGGGGATGTTTTGGAGCCATTAGGGATTCATTTTCTGCAAAATAAAACTACCCAGAACAAGAAGTATCGATACCCCTTCAATGGGTATCGGTACCCCCTTTGTATTATTTGAATTTTATGACCGTTGGGCTTGAAATTACTGTAGCAGCATCGGTACCCCTGTAGTATTCTGGAATTTTTTAGCATCGGTATTGTTCATTATTGTTCACATAGTATCAGTACTATTCATACAGTATAATACTATTCATAAAAACATTTTTGTGCTCAATTCCAAATTAAATGGACTTTGAATTATTTTTGTAAACTTTGAAAACTTTGAATAAATTCAATTCAAGTCCAAAAACATTTTGTCTTAATTTGTTATATCGAAACATAGTTATACAAATTTGCTTATTATTACCTTTAATTTATCTTTTTTGACTTGATCGGAGAACCAGATCTTTCGCGAAAGTCGAATCCTCTTGAAATAAGTCGATTGAATGAGACCATACATGGAGTACTCCTTGAAATTACTGACTTATGCCAACTTCTTTTTCTTGCCCCAACAAATTTTGTCTTTTCTTGCCCCAGTTTTGATAACGAGCTTCTATGTCTAAGAGACATTTATCAATTACCAAGATCTATTCCAGAGAGTTTATCTTATTTGAAGATGTGTTTTCTATTTTTTTTTTTTTCAAAAGGTGAAAAAGTTTGATAAAGAAGTTTTGAAATTGCTTTAGGAAAGAATTTTATATAATGAAAGAATTTTAAATATTTTTTTTATGAAAGAACTTTAAAAAAAATTTGATGAAAGAATTTTGAAAAATGTTTGATGAAGTTATTTGAAAAATAGTTCCCCTTACTTTTGGTTCATAATTTAGACAAATTGCAAAACAAGAGTTCATTAAGTATCAAAAGAATCTATTGCTCTTTTAATTTCTCAAAGTTATGATTTATTGACAAGTGTCAAGAGTTGACGGGGTGATTTTAGGTTGACTTCCTAAATTCTATGGTTTCTGTCATCGAGTTGTCTTCTTTGTCTATGTGAACATTGTGGCACACTCTTTTTTAGCGGCTTGGCATTTTAGTCGGAAGCGGACAAAATAATGCAGCTAGCATATTCAATTGCTAGACCATTTAAAACACTTTTATTTCAGTTCTCTGAAATCTTTCATTTATTCAAGCTTCGTATACTCCTTTAGTAGAGGTAGTGCAGAAATATCAGTCTAAAAATAAAATTTATGAGTGCTTGTGTGAAGTCAACTATAACAGGTGTTTATCAACTCCCTTAGTCCATCTTCACTGAAACTCCCTATTCATTTAAACCTCGGATTTTGTCGCTTTCCTGAATTTATTAAATCTAATTTCTTTACCTTAATTCGATGAGCTAAAAGATTCATCTTGTCACGAAGTCTTCGACTTGACAACTATAGTATAACAAACACCGAATTGTCAGGTCTTCAATCAATGTCACATTTTGAATGCAACTTATTCATAAAGCTAGGGCTTTTAACCAATTGTTTTAGCATAATAACTAAGCTTTATTGTATATATATGTATAGTTTTTCTTTGCCTTTATTTGACTAGTTGAAAGATTCATCTCATCATAAATTCTTTGACTTGACAACCACAGTAGAGCAAACACCGGATTACCAAGTATCGGATCAATGTCATAGTTTGAATGTAATATATTCATAAAGCTAGGGCTCTTTGAGTTAACTCCATAACCAATTGCTTTAGCGGAATATCTCAACTTTATTGCATATATATAATTATATTTAAGTTACTGGGTATACAAATTTAATTTCTTAAGCTTATTGAGAAGAACCTATTATAGTCTAAGTTTCTTTGAAGGTCAGAAAACCTCATCTTTAGAGTTCAACTCTCAAGCAACTGACCTAAACTAGATTCATCCACTCTACTATTCCATTTGTGAATATTAAAATCATCATTGAATGTCCTAAAAAAAAGTGTAAACCCACCAACTTTGTAACCTCATATGCAAGGTGTCCTATTTTGTCCGCTCCCATACATACTTGAATACCAAGCTCTTTGGTCTTCTCTTCGTGAGAGGAGAAAGCTACCTTGATCTCTTTGAGAGAAGGGTATGATGTTCGGGTGTATCCGTTAGAGAATGATCATTCTCTAATTCAGTTAATATTTAAAGAATTTCAATATTAAAATTTGTTAATTGTTCATAACCTCATAAGGTAGCATTTTATTTAACATGTTCAAAAAAGTCTAGTGACTTACAAACTTGTAAACATAGGAGAAAGAAAGAAAAATAAATTCAGAAAAAATGATATGCTTTTTTCATTTAAGTGCATTAGAGCTTCGTAGTGGATGCAACAACTTCATATTGATTCACATAGGCTCATTGGTAAGTTTCAAGCTTTCGGGGAATTTAGATCTTTCATTTTCAAAGCAAAACAACCCCTCCGTGATAAGTCTTTGAACCTCTAATCTTAAGGCCCAATAATGCTCTGTGGAATGACTGGCTACACCAGAGTGAAATTCACACGGATCCTCGACACTCTATTCACTTGACTAGCCATAATTGTCTGCTCTTGGTGGAATAGGCTAGTAAATACGAGTCTTGAATAGTAAAAGCAATAAATATGAGTTTGCCCAAGGGATAGGGACGAGTGGTGGATTTGCCATTTTATTCTTTTTAATTTCCTTAATTGACATTTAAATTTCCTCTATGCCTCTTTTTTTTGGAGTGAGACTCATCATTTGTTGTATTTTTCACTCATTATCACTTTGTCAATGTCTTTTAGAAATGCATCTGGTTTCTGATGTTGATTTAAGCTATTTCATACCTTAATAATCTCATTTTCATCAGCTAATACTACTTTGATCTTACCACTATCGCTCAGACCCTCATTCAAATCCTTCGCCTCTTCTTACACAACAAGATCCTCTGATGACCTCTCACCACATATCACTATAGTCAAACATGTTCATCATTTTGGATATTTGATCTCTTCACTCATCTTGAAACTTCCTTGCTCCAATAATCATTTTTTGTTGAGTCTTGATAAGTTTTTCTTGGAATTCCTCTATCGTCCTAACACGTGCTAATATCTCATTCATGGCTCTGGACCTTTTGTTAATGATCGGAAAGTCTTTAATTCCTTTAGAATTTCTGTCACCAAATTTTCCACAAGTTATTCCTACGTTTTCAAGAATGATGTATGCAAAAAATGTAGTGCATATGCAAAATGAAGGGATGCAAATGTGAATGCAATGCAACAAAGTTATTGATCCCAAATATGAATATCATAGAACAAGTTTCATTAGAGACAAAAGTCTTCATTTTTACAAGGTAGTTTGTTTTCACAGACATGCTTTTGCTTGTACACTTGGTCTAAAGTAGGTCGATGTTTTTCCTCAAAGTTTCATCCTCAAAAACTATGCCCTTTAAGTGTTCTATGACATCCTAGACTTGTGTAGAAGCTCTATTCAAAATACGACCCATCTCAGATTATGCCCCTATGACGTTGGAGTTGTGCATTAGGTCTTAATGACGAAAATGAAAACTTTGTAGGCAATATTTGTGACTGCATTATTGCTTTGATCAAGGGATCATCTCTCAAATATTGGATGTCCTTTTGTCGATCAACTTTGATGTCTGATCTTTAGGAGAACTTCCTCCTTGTTTTCTCTAAACTTCAGTTAGCTAACAGTGCATATATATGCATACGACTACTTGATTGATAAATATTCTCTCTATTTATGAAAATTCTAGTTAGAGAGTCATTTGCGGATCAACACATTCATATTATGCAATGATGGTGCAATGCAAAAAAAGTGAAAAATGACAAAGAAATGAAAAGAACAAACAAATTAGTACAAGTAAAATAATCGATAAAAAGTTATTTTTAAAAATAAATATAACACCTACCCAATCATGGTTTTTACCCAAACGTGCTTTTATTAAAATAACAATTCTATCCGGACATGCTTTCTACCAGACATGATTTATTTCACAAAATAATTCTAATCGCATGGTATCTAGTTCACATGTTCTCGTTCAAAAAAAAATTATTCTATGCAACAAAGATTAAATATGTAAAGTCGTTCCTCCTTTTCATACACCTATTACGGTGACTATAGAACTTCAGCATGGCTCTACCTAGGGTAACCAGTCTATGGTCCACTACATGCATGGTTTCGGCTCTAAGGTAATAGAGGTACTCGAATTGTCCTTGTTGTTGGTGCCCCTTAGGTAGCCAAATCCTCAATCCTCATCCATTACAGACTTAAGCTGATCGAGTTTAATTCGAGGAAGTACATTCCTTATATATGCAAGGAGGGTTTGTCACGAAGATCATAAGGTCATGTACTTCGGGAGTTACTCAATAGCCTATGCGGAGGGCTACTCATGAAGGCACTAACGATTCAATCCCACTTAGTAGGATAGAGCTCGGGTATTGAGCTTATGGTATGCGAACACAATTGACGTGTGTGAGGAGGAACTCACAAACCTTTTGACAAAATAAAAAAATAAAGACTCACTTTTGAAAATCTTAACAAGTATGAAAATAAAGAAATCAAACATTAGTACAACTATTTACAAGAGTAAAAAATGATGCACAATAAAAATTGAAATTAATAGGATCTAACTTAAATAATGGTTAGAATTTGTAAAACTTCATTCACTCGGACAACGTATAATCAAACAAGGTCTGACTCTCAAAATTCCTCAATGGAGTCGCCAAACTATCATAACCATTTTTTAAATAATTAATAATAAAATAATTATGACTTTATTTTTTAAAAAAGTGAATTTTTATTTAATTTGAAATTTAGAGTCACCATCGACTTTTGTGTTAGGTAGGTTGAATACCTAAAAAAGTCATTTTAAAACAATTTTAAGCAAAATCATTTTAAAAACAAAAATTGATTTACGCATTACCATAAATCCATTTTAAAGAATTCGGAAGTCGATTATGCAAGTTGAAGGATTAGCAACCCACAATGCCCAAAATTAGTACCTTTAATTATATGTTATCTAAATAGCATAATTTTATATAAATTTGAATTCAATATTTAAGTTATGATTTTTGATTTGGATGGATTAAAAAAATGAGTGAATTTATATATAAAATACTTAACTCTATAAAGGTGGTTTAATTCACTCGATTTTTAAAAAAAGATGTTCCCTTACTATGTGAATTAATTGAAATTGAAATTCAGTCATGCTGGATGTAATTTCGTTAATCCACAACGCAAGATAACATTGTCTTTTATAATTTTAGAAAGCAAGAGAATGAATGCATAGTTTATGAATGTGACAGTTAATAAATGATAGATAAAAAATTAGGTGAAATATCAACATGGTAAATAAATAAAAACTAATTAGAGATAATTTAAATAAATAATATAATTAAACAATAATAGATGGATACACAAAAAATGAACATCTATATTATTAAAATAATTATAAAAATACATATATCTAGATAAAAAAATACATATATAAAAAATATATTAAAATAATATATGTAATACAATTTATTTAAAATGAATAAAATATATTTAATTAACTTAATAAGAAAAAATATTAAAATGTTTTGTTCGAATAATCCTCGAAAGGACTCCCAGATTTTTGGAGATCTTCCATAGGTTAGTCGAACAATTAAACAAAAATTTATAAATTTACAGGATACTAATAATAAATTTTGTTATTTAAATATACCCAATAAAATAAAAAAGAACTTTTTATTAATACCTAAATACATTCATAAATTATCAAAATATTATATAAAACTCCTATTATAAAACCACATATTCATACATATTCCAAAATATCATTTAAAATAACAAACATAGATATATATACCAATCACAAAAATAAATAAATAATGACTAAATCAAAATAGTTGAACAACATTTAGGCCTAATCAATAATAAATCTGGGATTGAAATATGAATAATACATTATTTAACTAAAGTACAAATAGGGATTAAAATAAAATTAAAAGTAAATTAAACGCTCGAAACGTAAAACAATAAACTTCATTAGATGACCAAAATTGAAAGATTAAAAATGAAGAGGGTCTCACTTAATGATTTTTCCATGCTCCTAACTCACCAAATCTTTACTCTTCAAAACGGCAGCATTTATGTACCTACATATAAACCATTTTAGGATTTCAAAAACCCCCTTCTCAAATCCTGGCGCCGGTCTCTCTTCTCAAATCAAATCCCCTCTCCCTCTTTTTTTTTTCTTTTTGTTCACAGGTAGAGGAGGCCACCGCTCCGCGACGAGTTCACGGCCATACACGGCGGCCAGAGCTCTCACAAGGTTCTTGTCGTAACCGGTTTTCGTCCGGACACGAAATATTTACTTGGCGGGAAAAGTGATGTGAATAAATGGTTTTTAAAATAATTTGGGAGTCGCCATCGGCCTTTTACGTCAGGTAGGTCGAATACCTAAAAATCATCATTTAAAAGAGTTTTTAAGAAAACATCGATTAAAAGATAAATTGATCTACGTTTTAACCCAAAAATTCGTTCTTTTTAATAATAAAAAGGGATTCGTGGTCGGTTACGTTTAGGGAATGATTAGCACCCCTACAACGCCCAAAATTGGTACTTTTTAATTATAAATTGTCTCTATTATTAGAAATTAAAAATTAAAAATATATTTAATTTATAATCCTATTATTTTAAAATTATAATTATGAAAAATATATATTAATAAAATATTTATTTATTTAGAAATATCAGAAAATGACTTCTAGGTGCCTTAAGACAGCTCTTTTCTTTGATATTAAAAAATAAATAAATAAATAAAACAATTAATATATAATTTATAAAATAAGATATTTATTTATTTTTTTAATATCAGAAAATGGACATCCAGTTATTTTAAGACTGCCCTTACTTAATATTGGAAAATAAATAAATATTAAAATAGGATTAAAACAAGTTAAAAATAATTAACTAAGATTTTAATAAATAAAATACATATTATTTATTATATAAATATATATATTTATGGTTAAATAATAATAATAATAATAATAACAGTAATAATAATTAAAAGTAAACATTAACATATAACTAACAATAAAATTAAAACTATATATAACTTGTAAAAAAAAAAAAATTAAATTAGTGACTAAATTATAAACTAATAGCATTAAATACCTAATTCATAATTAATTATTTAAAATTACAGGGATTAAACATGTTATTTTACTCATTTATTAATTTATGGACTAAAATAAAATTATATTAAATTCGAATGTCAGATTAAAATAAATTAAAAATATGTACTCGGGATTAAAATATTAATTATTAAAATTAAAGGACTAAATCTGTTATTTACCCTAAATATATATATACAGATAAGAATTAAAATAATATCAAATAAAATTATGAGACTAAATTAAAAAGATCAGAAAATAGTTCCAGTGACTAAATTGCAATGTTACAAATATATGGGGATTGCGGGTATAGTTTACCCTTTATGAAATTACAGAAATACCCTCCTCAAAACGGCGCCGTTTGGGAAAGGGTATAAATACCCGAAACCGGCTGGCCCGAAGGGCCAGCCTCTCATTTCTTCCTTTCTCTTCTCTCTCAAGCAGAGAGAGTTATAAAACTCTCTCTCGCCTCTCTCTAGCTTCCCTCACCAAAGGGAAGCCGGTCATCGGCCGGCAGCCGTCTGCCGCCGTAATCCCCACCGCCGGCCACCGTCTCTGGTGGCCGGAAAGTTTTGTTTTACATGAAAATAAAGGCCTTCTCTTCCTAAGGCCAAATCTGGCTTTAGTTTACCCTAAAAAACTCCTAATCGGAGTAAATCTAAGAAAATATCTTTGGTATTTTCTGTTCTCCGGCGATGTTTGGCTTCCGGTAATGATCGAGGCTCCAAGGGTAAGTTTTCTTTCTTCTCTCTTTTTAGTTTCTTTTGTTGCTTCCTCTCTCCGTTCCTTTTTAGGTGGGTCGAGGCTTTTATAGCCTCGACGAGATGCGCCTCAGACCAGTCACAAGAGTGAAGGCCAGTGAGTCACCAAACCTATGGTGGTGACTCACAAAAAACAATCGACGTGTGCGGCTGTAATGGATCTTCTGGAAACTTTGACAGGGCATCATGGTAGCGGCGGAGCGACGTGGAGCCGCTGGAAGTAGAAATGGCACCGCATGGTCCTTAGGGTATCATTACCCTAGGGTTTGTTCTGGATGAGTGTGGGCCGTTGGATCTCTCAGATCCAACGGCTGTGATGCTGAGGTGGCTAGGGTTAGATGATACAAACCCTAAATTGGGTTTAAGGTTTCCTAATGGGTTTGGGTCAGTTGGGTCCTTTGTAACTGGGCCGGTCCAGTCTGATTTGGGCCTGTAATAATATTTATTAATAATAAAATAATAATAATAATAATAATAATGATAATTATAATAATAATAATAATAATATAAATAATATTCAATCGAAAAAATGAGTATCTTCAGCTGCCCCTCTTTGCTTATTCTTGTGTTAACAAGAATAGAGCAAAGACAAAAAGATAATAAGTTTTTTTTCATTTGACTTCACTTGATTGTGATGGGAATGTTGAAATAATTCTTCTTTGGGATTAGCTCTTCTCATTATGAACTTTTCCACTGGGGATGACAACTCATCTCCTTTTGTGATATAATCTAGCAAAAAGTTGAACAAATTCTCCTCCTTATGAATTTCTTTTTCTTCAGATGAGTTCTTCTCATTATGAACTCCTTCTAGAAACGCTGATGATGATATATCTCCTTCTGTGATAGAGTTATGCAAAAGGTTGAACAAGCTCTTCTCATTACGAACTTCTTCTTCTTCTTCAGATAAGTTCTTCTCATTATGAACTTTCTCTGGAAAAGTTGATCCATCGAGTGATGAATTCAAACAAAAAGTTGAACAAATTCTTCTCATTATGAATTTCTTCTTCTTCAGATGACGAGTTCTTCTCATTATGAACTATACCTGGCAATGTTGATCAATCAAATGATGAATTTAAACAAAAGGTTGAACAATCTCTTCTCATTATGAACTTCTTCTTCCTTCTTCAGATAAGTTCTTCTCATTATGAACTTTCTCTTGAAATGATGATCCATCGAATGATGAATTTAAACAAAAATTTGAACAAATTCTTCTCATTATGAACTTCTTCTTCCTTCTTCAGATGAGTTCTTCTCATTATGAACTCGAACTGGAAATGTTAATGCTGATCTATCTTTTTCTGTGATAGAATCAAGCAAAAAGGTTGAACAAGCTCTTCTCATTGTGAACTTCATCTTCCTCAGATGATAAGTTCTTATCATTATGAACCTTCTGGCAACGTTGATCCATCGAATGATGAATTCGAGCAAAAGGTTGAACAAGTTCTTCTCATTATGAACTTCTTCTTCCTCTTCAGATATGTTCTTCTTATTATGAACCTTCTGGCAATGATGATCCATCGAATGATGAATTCGAGCAAAAGGTTGAACAAGTTCTTCTCATTATGAACTTCTTCTTCCTTCTTCAAATGAGTTGTTCTTCTTATTATGAACTCTAACTGAAAATGTTGATCCATTAAATGATGGATTTAAATCTTTGCTAAAATCTTTGAAATTCTTGTCAAAATTCAACATGGATAAAATGAATGAAAATGCACCTATTTTTGCAAATGCCTAAATATGATGCATGAATGTTAAGTTTATTTTTATTTGATTTCAAATTGGTGAACTTAGTATTTCTTCAGTTGTGTAGAAATCCAATAAATCTTTCTTCTTCAAATCAGAGAATCTATCATCTTTGAAAAATGTAGATGTAGATATAATGTCACAAAACCCCTTGAGAACAAAACTCAATGGCACAGGCTCTTGAAAAGTTTGCACTCATATAACATGTTGATTCTGATAACTACTCATCTAATTATGAAGTGATCTCTCAATATGATTTCACAGATATTGATAGTTCTTTTGATACCGATAAAATCCTGAATTCTGATTCTGATGAGGAGAGTAAACTGTTATACTTGACGAAAATGGGATACTCAAATGCTATGTCTTCAATAGTCATAGAGATATAATCATGATTCATCAATTGCAGAGTTGACAGATTTTATATGTGCTGCTCAAATAGCTAAGGCTGCTGACACACTTCTTCCGGTAAAAGATAGGAAGCCATTATACAATGATCCTAATTACAAGAAAATGTGAAACTTGGGCTATGATTTTCTTAAAAAAGAAGAAGCAGAGGAAGCTTGAAAAGAAGCTTCTTAATGAAGACGATCATGCAGTTCATCTTTCAATTCTAATGATTGGTTCTGGGGTTCTTACCGAACTAGATCAGATAACTCAAAGAACACTTCCAGAAGATGCTAATGGGTCTTCTTATTTCTACTATGAGCAAATTCATCTTTCAAATCCAATGATTGGTTTTGGGGTTCATACCAAACCATATCAGATAACTCAAAGAACACTTCCAGAAGATGCTATTGGGCCTCCTTATTTCTACCATGATAACGTGGCACATACTCCAATTAATGTTTGGACTGGAATATCACAGTACTTATTCGATGTAGAGCCAGAATTTGTAGATTCGAAGCATTTTCATGCTACTACACTGAAAAGGGGCTATATTCATAATCTGCCAATTGAGAACAGATTTCTTCTTGTTCCGCTTCCAAATAACTATATGATGGTAATAATTTGTTTGCTTTTTAACAATGATTGCAAACGTTGATAAGACTTACTTTGTATTCCATGCCTTTAAAAGCATTAACATAAAGTGATATTCAGAAATCTTTAACTTAATCTATTTACAAAATAAAAGAATAAGTTGAATTTTCGAAAATAAATTGAATCTCAAATAAATTGAATTTAGAGAAAATAAACTTAGAATTTATTAATAAATATATAGAATTGTATTCAAAGTTATGGCAAGCATAGGAATGATAAAAATTCAAATGACTCAACAAATTATTAGCATAAGTATTTCTAAATTAATCAAATTGATATAATTTAGAGTACTGATGTAAACTTTTGTCTGAAAGATCTCAAACGTTGTCAGAATGCTTGTAGATGTGAAGTTCCTCCCAAACTATCAAAATCTTAAGAGGGTTCAATTGCCATATGCCTAATATCAACATGCATATGAGTCGCCCTTTCAGGTTTTCAACTCAAATTCTTCCTTTGGTTACAAGATGCCCTTTGCGGGTTTTCATCTTGACCCCCTCTTTTTTTCTCTTTTTTTTCTTTTTTTCTTCTTTTTTTCTTTTTCTTTTATTCTTTTCATTTTATTTTTCAAGCATAATATTTCTTGACAGAATCCGAGTTTATTGGATTTCTCAGAATTTTTCCATCCATTTCTGCCAAGATCAACGCTCCTCCGGAAAATGCCTTTTTTACAACGTATGGCCCTTCCTAATTAGGCATCCATTTCCCACGGAAATCTTTATGTATAGGCAAGATCTTTTTTAGTACTAGATCACCCTCTTGGAATTCTCTTGGATGTACTTTCTTGTCATGAGACTTCATCATCCGTTTATGATACATCTGTCCATGGCAAATAGCTTTCAATCTTTTCTCCTCAATAAGGTTCAACTGATCAAATCTATCTTGGATCCATTCAGATTTATCCAATTTTGTTTCTCTCAAAATTCGAAGAGATAGAATCTCAACTTCAATTGGTAAGACTACTTCCATCCCATAGACTAAAGAAAAAGGCGTTGCTCCAGTAGATGTTCGAACAGTAGTTCGGTATGCATATAAAGCAAAAGGTAACTTCTCGTGCCAATCTTTGTAAGTTTCAGTGGTCTTTGTAATGATTTTCTTGATATTCTTATTTGCTGCTTCAACTGCCACATTCATCTTTGGACGATATGCCACTGAGTTTGCATGTTTGATCTTAAATTGTGCATAAAGTTCAGTCATCATCTTGTTGTTCAGGTTCAGAGCATTATCTGTAATGATCCTTTCTGGTAGGCCATACCAGCAAATTATTTCTTTCTTTATGAATTTGCAGACTGTGGACCTCTTAATATTGGCACACGAAGCAGCTTCAACCCACTTGGTAAAATAATCAATTGCCACAAGGATGAAACAATGTCCATTCGATGCTTTTGGTATGATTGCCCCAATGACGTCTGTTCCCCACATAGAAAATGGCCAGGGTGCTGTCATTACATGTAAAGGAGATGGGGGTACATGAATCTTATCTGCATATATCTGGCATTTATGACATTTCCTTGCATAATCAATACAATCTGTGTGCATGGTAGCCCAATAATATCCATATCTCATTATTTTTCTAGCCATGGAAAGACCATTTGCATGTGTTCCACATATTCCACTGTGTACTTCTTCAATGATGCTTCTGGCTTCGCTGGTATTTAAACATCTCAATAGCATTTGATCATTGCATCTTCTATACATAGTCTCGCCATCCAGAAAATATCCAGCAGCCATTCTTCTCAAGGTTCTTTTATCAATTTCAGATGCATTTTGTGGATAACTTTGATTTTTGATATATTGCAAGATATCATAATATCATGGTTTTCCATCTACCTCTTCTTCCACACTATAACAATGTGCAGGAATTTCATATACTTGCATTTTGATTGGCATCATATCAACTTTCTTAGTTGCCTGAAACATAACAGCTAATGTAGCCAAAGCATCTGCCATTTGATTTTCTTCTCGAGGGAGATAATTGAAGGTGACTCTCTCAAATTCTTTCACTAATTCGAGGGTAAAATTTCGATATTCCAATAATTTGGGATCTTTTGTTTCCCATTCACCTCGTAATTGATACACCACTAACGATGAATCTCCATATATCTTGAGACATTTGATTTTTCTTTCCATAGTTGTTTTCAATCCCATGACACAAGCTTCATATTCCGCCATGTTATTGGTGTAAAAGAACTCCAGTCTACTTGTAAAGGGATAATAAATATTTTCTGGAGAAATTAACACTGCCCCGATTCCTCGTCCCAATGCGTTGGATGCTCCATCAAAGTAAAGCTTCCAAGATGCATCATTTGTTCCGACTTCTTCATTCATGGATATGCACAACAAATCTTCATCTGGAAAATTAAAATTCAAAGGTTGATAATCATTCGATACACGACTGGCCAGAAAATCAGTTATGACACTTCCTTTTATCGCTTTTTGGTTGACATATACAATATCAAACTCGGATAATAACATCTGCCATCTAGCCATTCTACCTGTCAAAGCCGGTGATTCCATTAAGAATTTCAAATGATCAAGTTTGGATATCAACCAAGTAGTATGATATAACATGTATTGTCTAAGTCTTCGAGTAGCCCACACCAAGGCACAACATAATTTTTGTATTGGTGGATATTGAATTTCACAATCAGTAAATTTCTTGCTCATATAATAAATGGCTTTTTCTTTTCTTCCAGATTCATCATGTTGTCCCAATACACATCCCATCGAATTTTCAAAGACTGCCAAGTAGAGAATTAATGGTCTATCAGGCATTGGTGATACTAAAATGGGGGCATTGGATAAATATTTCTTAATAATATCCAAAGTTTCTTGACATTCGTCATTCTAGACTTCAGGATTGTTCTTTCGAAGTAATTTGAACATTGGATCACATTTGTCAGTTAATTGAGAAATGAACCGAGATATATAATTTAATCTTCCCAAAAAGCCTCAAACTTCTTTTTTTGTATTGGGTGGTGGAAGATCTTGAATTGCTTTCACTTTATCTGGATCAATCTTGATTCCTTTTTTGCTGACCACAAATCCCAAAAGCTTCCCGAAAGTTACTCCAAAAGTGCATTTAGCGAGGTTGAGCTTTAATTGATACTTCCTCAATCTCTGGAAAAGCTTTCTCAAATTTTGAATATGTTCTTCTTCAGTTCAGGATTTGGCAATCATGTCATCTACATATACTTCAATCTCTTTATGCATCATGTCATGAAACAAAGTCACCATGGCTCTTTGATACTTTGCCCCTGCATTTTTCAATCCAAATGGCATTACTTTATAGCAGAATGTGCCCCACATGGTTACAAATGTTGTTTTTTCCATGTCTTCATGATTCATTTTTATCTGATTATATCCTGAAAAGCCATCCATGAATGAAAACCATGCATGTCCTGCAGTATTGTCCACCAATGTGTCTATGTGGGGTAATGGAAAGCTATCTTTCGGACTAGCTTTGTTGAGATCTCTGTAATCCACACACATTCGAACTTTCCCATTTTTCTTTGGTACTGGAACAATGTTGGCTACCCATTCTGGGTATTTGGCTGCCTGTAGGAAACCTGCATTAATCTGCTTCATCACTTCCTCTTTGATCTGCAACAACATTTCTGGCCTCATTCGCCTGAGCTTTTGTTGGACCGGTTTATATTCTGGATTGATTGGAAGCTTGTGCATCACTATATCTGTACTCAAACCAGGCATATCTTGGTAAGACCAAGCGAAGATATCTTTGAACTCTTGAAGGAGATTTATCAATTCTTGTTTTATCTGGATTGTCAGAGTAGTACCAATTTTCACCTATTTCATTTCTTCATCTGTTCCCAGATTCACAATCTCAATCTCTTCTTTGTGAGGTAAAATTTGTTTATCTTCTTTTTCTACAAGTCTTAATAATTCAATAGGAACATCACATTCCAGTTCATCCTCACACTCATTGATTTCCTCCAGACATATGGGCTGCTCTAAATTTATCTCTCGATTAAATTTAGGAATAAACATGCTATTAACATTGTGACACCTGCAAATTTAAGTCGGACATATTTCTGAAAGAATATAGTAAATTTATGAAATAAATGAATGTAAAAATGTAAAAAAATGTAAAGAATGATTGTCACTTGAAAATTTTTAAAGAAAATTTCTTATATTTAATATTAGATGAACTTAACATAATTTCCTTTACAATATAACAAAAAGTTTTCATACTTTTGGGCTAAACATAAAGATTAGTTCTGAATATTACTCTGTGTTAATATTAAAAACTACAGGAAGGTCTTCAGTGGTCCAATTGTTGAGTGTTTCTCCAGGAAAACAAGGGTGAATCCTAGCCAAGTATTTGACAGTCTTGTTGTCATTCATGATCATGTTGATAAATAATCCTTTCATATCTTCTTCAACTATGCTTTGATCTTTCGTCAACTTTTCTTCTTTAAAGGCCTCAACAAGCTATTGTTCTACATTAATTGTTCCCCCTGATCTTAATGTGGTCTTCAACTGTGGGAAAAACATGTATTCCCAAAGGATTTCTTCTCCTTTCAACCTTGCCTTTCTATCTTCACATCTTCTTTTCATCTCTTTGTTCTTTTGCTGAAAATTGGGCTTAAATCCAAGCCCAAAACGATCTTTCTTCATCTTCATACATACAGGAACTGAACTCCCTTGAAGATTCTTTCCTAAACCTTTCCCAGTTTTAGCTCCGATGCCTAAAGTCTGTCGTACAATCATCTTGGTGCAATCAGACAATCTGGGATATGGAATTTTGCTTCCCTCTGCAATAAAGGTTGCATTGACAAATTCAAGAGCTCAGAAAGAGCATTCGAGAGCATCATCATTGGTTTCAATATATGGAACATCACTTGTTATAGACGCAATGATTTCTTCTTCAACTCCTACGCATATTAGTTGTCTATTAACAACGAATTTCAATTTCTGATGTAATGAAGAAGGAACGGCTCCTGCAGAATGAATCCATGGCCTCCCTAATAAACAATTATATGTAGGGTGGATTTCCATCACCACAAAGTCAATATTGTACACGACTGGTCTGATTAACAACGGTATTTCCATTTTCCCAAGCACCTCTTTTTGAGTGCCATCAAAAGCTCGCACTACATTCTGATAACTTTTCATGTGTGATTTATCCATAGGCATTCTTTAAAGTGTAACTAGAGGCATCAAGTTAAGAGCGGATCCATTGTCAATCAATACTCCTGGCAAAACATGACCATGACAATGTGTGGTAATATTCAAAGTTTTTACTGACCCCATTCCGCCTTCAGGTATTTCATCATCCGTGAACGTTATGTAATTGTCAGCGGCTATATGTCCCACAATTCTGTCAAGTTTATTGAGGGATATATCTTCAGGGATAAAGGTTTGATTAAGCATTCTCATCAAAGCATTTGTGTGTTCTTCTGAATTCATCAATAGATCAAGAATAGAAATTCTCGCTTGTTGTTTATGTAGTTGTTCAACCACACTATATTCACTATGTTTCAGGAATTTCAAAAATTCTTACGCTTGTTTTTCTGTTACAGTCTCATTGAATGCTAGAGGGGATTCATCATCAAATACCTTTTGGGGTATTACCATGGCTTTTCCTTTTGCTTTCACCTGTTCTGATGCATTGGATGTTTCGGGAGAGTAACATCTTCCACTTCTTGTAAAGAATCCAACTTCACTCACTGTTTCAGACGTCGAATCCAGATTCTGTATTTTCTCTTCTGTTTTTTCCATAGAAATAGATCCTCCTACCATTGAAACATTGGTAGTATAATTCCAAGGTACCCTGCGGGTATCATTGTATGGGAATGGTAAAGGGGTTGTGATAACTACTTTCGGCTTTGTTGGTGCAGGAATCACTGTAGATGATTTCACATTAATGATCATAGGATCACTTGTTCTCTGATTAGGTTTAGAATCTTCTGATGAGTAAACATCATTTTCTCTTTTCCCTGGTTCTTCTTCAAAGAATTCTATTTCTCTGTTATTCATCAATTTTTGCACCAAATCCCTAAATTCAGGATATAGTTAAATTCCATGCCCCTTCTTTTGATGATATTCACAATAATTCTTGCCTTCATTATACTTTGGCCTGAATTCTTGTGGAATTATACCGGCTAAGGAGAGTTGTTGAAATATCCAAACAAAAGGAGATTTAATTTTAGAAATGTCTTGCTTTCTTTCTGTTCTCTTCCTGAATTGCATTCACATTTTTATCTCCATGATTTGGCAGTGGATGATTTGATGTAGATGGTGAATTGAATTCCAACTTTCCAGTGTTGATCAAATTTTGAACCACCCTTTTGAATGCCAAACAGTTTTCAATAGAATGACCCGTAATTCCTTCATGGTAAACACAGTGTGCCTTTACATCATACCATGGAGGGAATGGTGGTTGCATGGGAACTAAAGGATAGGGTCGTATGACATCTGTTTTTAATAGTGAATCATAGATCTCAGCATAGGGTACTGGTAAAGGTGTAAAAGACAATCTTTCATTTTCCTTTCGAGATCCTCTGGACTCTTCTCGATTAGTGTTTGTTTCTTCTTTCTTAACCCTTGGCTGGGTTATTATAACACTTTTCGATGAATCCTTGTTGTAAGAGTTTGCATTGTTGACTTCATTCTCCTTTTTTCGGTACATAGGTCTTTTGGAACTAGACCCCTCATTTGATTCAATTTTGCCACTTTTCAAGACATTTTCAATGAGTTCTCCAGAAATGACCAAATCTATAAAATTTCTGGTTACATTCCCCATTAGATGATTTAAATAAGGAGCTTTTAACGTATGGACAAATATTACTGTGGCCTCTTTTTCTGATAGAGGTGGTTGAACTTGGGCTGCTGTGTCACGCCATCTCTGAGCATACTGTCTGAATGTTTCGTTATTCTTTTTCTCCAAATTTTGGAGAGTCCATCTATCAGGGACCATGTCTGTTACGTGGCGGTACTGCTCTAGGAATGCCTTAGCCAGATCTTTCCAGGATCTAATGTTGGCTTTGGTCAATTGAGTATACCATTTTAAGGCTGGTCCTGTCAAACTATCTTGAAAGCAGTGAATTAACAATTTCTCGTCTTTCACATATCCTGTCATTCTGCGACAAAACATGGTAATGTGGGATGAAGAGCATATGGTACCGTCATATCTATTAAATTCAGGAACTTTGAACTTGATGGGGAGGATTAGGTCTGGAACCAAACTCAACTCACTAGCATCAAACCCATAGAATGATTCAGTTATTTCCACGGATTTCATTCGTTCTTCTAAGCTCCTGATCTGTCTGGTCAATTCTTCATTTACTTTTTCTTTCTCATTCAGCTCATTCAAATCTGGGATTAGATGCTCAGCATTAAAATCCCCTATTTTCACATCTGATATAAGTGGATTTTTACTTGAAGATGCAGGATCCACTTGTCGATTTTCATGTGGTTTGGCTTCTTGAAATGCTGATGTGCGGGCATTGATTTGTATAGGTGTAATACCAGAGTGATAAATTGGTTCTGGTGGGAAACCTAGAGGATACATAGGTTCTTGTTCGAAAGATACAGGATTTTCATGCATTTTTCCAATGATAGCCTGTCTTTTAAACATGTCTTCTATTTTCTGCATCATGTTGTCTTGTGAGTTTGCAATACTGGCTTCAATTTTCTCTAGCTTCATTCTCATCTCTGCTTTTTCTTTATTATGTTGTTCCTCAATACGTTGTATTTTATCCTCCATAATTTTCTTAGTAGATTATCTAGTACCGTAGTGATGTTGTATTTCTCTTTTGGCCAGAATAACTGCGATTGAAAATTCTTTTGATATTATTTTTTCAAATTTTAATTAATGAATGTTATCTTAATAAAATTATACATAAAGAAAATAATGCAATGAATAATGAATGTATGCAAAATGCATGTATGCAAAAGGTATTGATCCCAAAAAGTTAACTGTCATAGAACAACTTTCATCGGCATACAAAAGTTTCTTTATAATAGTTCATAACTACAGATAAGGCGTAGCTTTCCTATTAAGCTATATAATTTCTTTCATTAGCCATGACACCTTCTTTCCGAACTTAGAAACTGGATCAACGTGATGCTCAATTATTTTTGCTTCAACAGCTAGTTCCCCAACATATCTAGCAACTTCGCTCATTTGTACCATGGCCTCGAATACCATATTACTTCTTTCTTCACTTCTTTCTACATAGAAATCAGTTGATTTTTTCCATTATTCATTAGTTCCTGTGAGAGTTTGCTCTAACTCAGTGATTCTGACTTGACAATTATGCAGAGTTTTTTCAAGATCTCTAATGCGTCTTCGTAGTGAAGCGCTTTCCTCATTACTTTCTTTAAGATCACTAGGTCCTAGACGAACCTTTTCTTGAAATAATGACTCTTCAAGTTGCAAAATGTAAGCATTAAACTCTGAGTTTTTGTTTCTAGACTGATCCAGATCTTCTTCAAGTTTTGTTCGTGCTTCTTGCGTCCTTTGATTAAGCTTCTGGATTTCAACATTCTTATTTCTTTATCTTTGCATCCAATTGCTAGACACTTCTTGCTCTAACTCAAGTTTGGTGTTGAAATTCTTTCTTTCCAGCTCCCATTTTTCTTTTTCAACATTGAACTCTTCAATCCTTTGGCCCTTGACTTCGAGTTCGGCAATCAGATGGTTCATTTCAGATTCAAATCCCTGGAACATGATATTTTTCTCACTTTCAAATTTATCAAGGATGTCATTCTTCATCTCTTCTAAATCTTTGGCTCGATCCCCTTCTCTTTGCATTTCATTCATGATCTCGCGGTGTTCAGCTTTGTGTTTTATAATTCGCTCTCTTCTATCAACCTCAAAATCTTCCATTTTCTGCTTTCCTTTCTCAAGGCTTTTGAGTAGACGGCTATTCTTTCTTTTCAGATCTTCAACTCGATTTTTCTCGATGTTCAATTTTCAGGTCATCTGTACTGTTGATCGGCTCGGTCCTGATGCTTTCCGGGATTTATATAACTCCTGGTAATTTTTCTTTAATGTTCTGAATTCACCATCAATTTTGTCTTGGTTTTCTCTCAACATTGCACATTGTGATGAATGAAAGTCAATGTCAACACCCAACATGGCTTTATCTCGTCTCATTTGCTCTAATTCTCTTGACCAATCTTCTCTTTTTGCTTCAAACTCAGCTCTCAGGATTTCAATCTCTGATGGAACCACCTTAATGCGATCTTCCATAGAGATATCCTCATTTTGGTCTGGTAGAGGGATATTTTCATTTTTCCTGACAGATCTCTATTCCTCATAATCAGGAGTTAGCATTTCTTTTGCTGCTTTAGCTCGGATACAAAAAGTTGTTTTCCAAGCTGTAAAGGCCTCCATGATATTTCTTTTATAATTTTTGTTGTGGAATGCGAACTCAGACGAATGTAATCCAGCAGTGGCAGGTACAAATTGACGACTTTCATACTGTCTTATGACCAGAAGTGGTGCATATCCGATTCCTCCCCACAATCCGAGCAGCATTATCCAGTTATAATCACCACATTTGTAAAACAATTCCCTTTGGATTTGCCACAGGGCTCGCCAAACAATGTCATCGCTTTGCAGATTTCGAAAGGCATTAATCCACATATCTTTTGTAATTTCTTTCGGTCATTCTTGCTCCAGAAATTCTTTTAATGGTGAGTAGTCCGTATTAAAGCGCCGGTATGAAACCTTTTCTGTCCTCCAGAAATGGCTACGGATCCAGACATATAACAATTGGGTACACCCTGAGAATCTTCCACCTCCTAGCTTTCTACAAGCGTTTAATGATCTGAAAGTCTCTGCTAGAATTGCAGATGCATGATTAATCTTTTTTGGTAGCTGCTCAAACAAATCTACTACTGCAGCTTCAATATATCCCAATACTTTTGGGAAGATGACCATACCATACATACCCAGAGCAAAGAGATCGAATCGTACTTTAGTGTCTGGATGACTCTGAATAAGTTCTTTAATGTTGGTCCAAGCAATGCCTTCGCTTTCGCCCTTTTGTTTTGTACGGGATGCCACCCATTCCTCTCGTACTCCAGCAATCTTTGTTAATTTAACTCAAAAAGGTTGAGTTTTAATTGACCTTGAATAGATTCGATTCTCCAAAGCCCCTTCTATATGTAGCAAAGTCGTGTACTCTTCAATAGTAGGAACCAAGTCCTCCTTATTGAGAGTGAAGCAATTGTACCCTGGATTCCAAAATTGAATTAGGGCTCGAAGTAAGTCATCATCAACTTCGACATAGAGCAAATATGGGATGTCTCCGTAAGTCTGATAAAACTGCAACTTTTTGTTTGAGTCCCAACTCTCCCAAATGCCTCGCAAATCTTGCATATCATTTCTTTTTAGCGAAACTGGAGCATAACTGGCTAAGTCAGATACATAGTCATCCTGCAGACTGTCTCCTCCTTGTCTTTGTAAGTCCTCAGCCCACTGTCTTACTTCTGAGTTTAGAACTATTTGATTTGAACACTTTTTATCCATGGATGAAGGTTTTCCAATGAGACAATTAACATGAGAATCAATGCCTTTTATCCTGTATGATGCTATGCAAACAGAAGAAATGAAACAAAAAAATGAATTAGTTTAAATAAAGGAAAAATAATTTGATAATAATGTCCATCTAAATATTTCTATTTAAGCATGCTTTCTTCATACTTTAAATAATTTAAATTCACATGCAATTTATTCAGTAAGAAAATAAATAAATAAATTAAAAGGAAAAGTTAAAATTCATTTCTCCTGTGTGTACACCTATTTTGGACAAAATTTCGGCATGACTTCAGATCGGAAGAGTTTCTAGGGTTTATTATATTCAGGGTTTCAGATCTAAGAATAAAGGTACCCGAATTATCCTTGTTAGTGCCCCCTTGGGCTGCTAACCCTCATTCCTAGTCCATCACAGACTAAAGTGGATCGAGTTCAATTCAAGGGGATACACTTCTCTATGCCTGACACGGAGAATAAATTCTCACGAAGACATAGAGCATATGAACCCCGAAAGTTACTTGCTAGGTCTGACACGGAGAATAAATTCTCACGAAGACGTCGCTTTCACTCCCACTTAAAAGGGACAAACTCAATTATAGAGCTTTATGTTATGCAATGCAAGTGTTGTGTGTGAGGAGAAATGTTCAAACCTCTGACAGAAAAATAAATAATGAAATAAAATACTTGCAAGTAATATGAAATATTAATATAAATACTATAAAAATAATAAGTATATAAAAAATTTGAAAAGAAAGAATTATAAATTAAATATATGAATTTATAATTTATAATTAATAGAGACAATTTATAATTGATTTTTAAAAGCCTGACAAGTCCCCAGCGGAGTCGCCAAGCTGTCGTAACCGGTTTTCGTCCGGGCACGAAATATTTACTTGGCGGGAAAAGTGATGTGAATAAATGGTTTTTAAAATAATTTGGGAGTCGCCATCGGCCTTTAGGGTCAGGTAGGTCGAATACCTAAAAATCATCATTTAAAAGAGTTTTTAAGAAAACATCGATTAAAAGATAAATTGATCTGCGTTTTAACCCAAAAATTCGTTCTTTTTAATAATAAAAAGGGATTCGTGGTCGGTTACGTTTAGGGAAGGATTAACACCCCTACAACGCCCAAAATTGGTACTTTTTAATTATAAATTGTCTCTATTATTAGAAATTAGAAATTCAAAATATATTTAATTTATAATCCTATTATTTTAAAATTATAATTATGAAAAATATATATTAATAAAATATTTATTTATTTAGAAATATCAGAAAAGGACTTCTAGGTGCCTTAAGACAGCTCTTTTCTTTGATATTAAAAAATAAATAAATAATTAAAACAATTAATATATAATTTATAAAATAAGATATATATTTTTTTTAATATCAGAAAAGGGACATCCAGTTATTTTAAGACTGCCATTTCTTAAAATTGGAAAATAAATAAATATTAAAATAGGATTAAAACAAGTTAAAAATAATTAACTAAGATTTTAATAAATAAAATACATATTATTTATTATATAAATATATATATTTATGGTTAAATAATAATAATAATAATAGTAATAATAATTAAAAGTAAACATTAACATATAACTAACAATAAAATTAAAACTATATATAACTTGTAAAATAAATAAATAAAAATTTAAATTAGTGACTAAATTATAAACTAATAGCATTAAATACCTAATTCATAATTAATTATTTAAATTTCAGGGATTAAACATGTTATTTTACTCATTTATTAATTTATAGACTAAAATAAAATTATATTAAATTCGAATGTCAGATTAAAATAAATTAAAAATATGTACTCGGGATTAAAATATTAATTATTAAAATTAAATGACTAAATCTGTTATTTACCCTAAATATATATATATATATACAGATAAGGATTAAAATAATATCAAATAAAATTATGAGACTAAATTAAAAAGATCAAAAAATAGTTCCAGTGACTAAATTGCAATGTTACAAATATATGGGGATTACGGGTATAGTTTACCTTTTATGAAATTACAGAAATACCCTCCCCAAAACGGTGCCGTTTGGGAAAGAGTATAAATACCCGAAAGGCCAGCCTCTCATTTCTTCCTTTCTCTTCTCTCTCAAGCAGAGAGAGTTATAAAACTCTCTCTCGCCTCTCTCTAGCTTCCCTCACCAGAGGGAAGCCGGTCATCGGTCGACTGCCGCCGTAATCCCCGCCGCCGGCCACCGTCTCTGGTGGCCGGAAAGTTTCGTTTTACATGAAAATAAAGGCCTTCTCTTCCTAAGGCCAAATCTGGCTTTAGTTTACCCTAAAAAACTCCTAATCAGAGTAAATCTAAGAAAATACCTTTGGTATTTTTTGTTCTCCGGCGATGTTTGGCTTTCGGTAATGATCGAGGCTCCAAGGGTAAGTTTCCTTTCTTCTCTCTTTTTTTAGTTTTTTTTGTTGCTTCCTCTCTCTGTTCCTTTGTAGGTGGGTCGAGGCTTTTATAGCCTCGACGAGATGCGCCTCGGACCAGTCACAAGAGTGAAGGCCAGTGAGTCACCAAACCTATGGTGGTGACTCACAAAAAATAAGCGACGTGTGCGGCTCTAATGGATCTTCTGGAAACTTTGACGGGGCATCATGGCAGCGGCGGAGCGACGTGGAGCGGCTGGAAGTAGAAACGACATCGCGTGGTCCCTAGGGTATCATTACCCTAGGGTTTGTTCTGGATGAGTGTGGGTCGTTGGATCTCTCAGATCCAACGGTTGTGATGCTGAGGCGGCTAGGGTTAGATGATACAAACCCTAAATTGGGTTTAGGGTTTCCTGATGGGTTTGGGCCAGTTGGGTCCTTTGTAACTGAGCCGGTCCAGTCTGATTTGTGCCTGTAATAATATTTATTAATAATAAAATAATAATAATAATAATAATAATAATAATAATAATATAAATAATATTCAAATGAAAAAAAAATGAGTATCTTCAGTTCTCTAAATGATTACTTAGCACCCGAAGACTCAAAACAATCGATGAACTGTGGGCCTTTTGGGTTAGGGGCATCAAGTCAGAAACTAGTTTCCTTTGGAGTGAAAACTAGGAGTGTTCGCGATCGGTTTAGATCAATTTTTGGTTAAAAATTCATTCGATTTGAAAGTATAAATGTTTTCGGTTTGAATCGGTTTGGATGTTTCTAAAAAAAATCTAATCTGATCCGACCCAATTAAGTGTGGTTTGATTCGGTTTAGATTTATACGGGTTTTAGATTCTAATTTTTTAAAATAATTCTTAAATTTTTTTTATAAAAAAAAAATAACATATGTATAACAAAAACAAAGATAATATATATTTTAATAAATGCAAGCTTGTGAAACTTACAAAGAGAATATATATTTTAACAAATGTAAGCTTGTGAAGTTTGTTCACATTAATAGTTCAGCAACAGTTTGTAGATAGACTTATTAGGCTGGTTAACTTACTTTCGTAATTCAAAATCTCAGCTTAATCTTGCTAGATTTTCCAGAATATTCGACTTGAACGTGTACTGATTCAATTTTGTTGCAAGCGATTTATTTAGTCTATGCGAATTACTGGAGTTAATTGCGTTATTCTTTTATTTAATGGCCGTTTAAGAATTATTTACATGTTTAATGATTTTGGTATGAAGCATTGTGCGAGGTTTTGAGGATCTGGTTCTAGAAAGCCATAAGTAGAACAACAGTTTAGATGATATGCAACAGTTGTTTAAAGAGTGTAATTGTTCAAATTGGGCAGATATGAACACTATTAACCCAGAAAAGGCTGCATTTACGAAATACTGCAAGGACTTTATATGCCGGTGGTGCTCGATTGCCAAGATTTTTTCATCTTACATTCATGGTAAGAGATTATCGGTTCGGTTTAGTTTGGATCGGTTTCAGATTTTCAAACCGAACCGAATCGATCGGTTTTTTTAAAAAAAAAAAACCAAACACACTAAATCGGTTTCGGGTTTTTTCAATTATCGGTTTTTTGGATCTATTTTTGATTATTTTTTTAGATCGAATTGGATCTGAACACCCTAGTGAAAACAAGTTTTTATTACGTGCAAGAGCCAGAAAAGAGCTTCCCTTGAAAGCAGCTCACTCAAACAAGTAATTTTCTCATAGGACTAGGAGGCTTGCAAATGGACTTCATACCTAACTAGCTAATAACAATGAACTTAGAAAGCATGGCTCCGGTGTCAAATAGAAAACTTTGCATTCATAAGAAGTAGAGAAATGTTTAGCTTGTTAGAAGCAGCAAAACCTGAACCTGCATTTTGAGCTTGGAGAGGGACACTGGCCCTCCACTTCTTTGCCTGCAGAAAAGTCACTCTCTCCGGGACATTTCCTGTTGGAGAGATAGCTAAATGGGATTCAGTTTCTGTAGAAGTAGATGTTACTGGATGAGTCGAGTTGGTCATAACTTGAGTCCAAGAAATCACTTATTCTGGAGAAGTAACCCATCTTGGAGGTGGCCAGATCAAGTTACAGTAGGCAGAGCAATCCTCCACAGGACTAGCGGTACCAGTTTCCATATCAAACACAAACATACGCCTATCTTCGGATACTGCATATCCCGAGACACATTCGGAGAAGAAGATGAGGTTTCCTCTACCCCATCCGAATTGGAAAGCGGATGCGGAAATCGCTTGACGATAATCCAGAAACAAGATTTGATCCCTTAAACTTTCCATTTCATCCCACTTCTGTTCTTCTTCATTCATCTTGAACACTTTGAAACCAACCACATTTTCCCTTACTAATCTACCGTATCTCACACGGCTTTCACCATCGGAATCATAAAGCATTTCAACAGCCAACAAATTATCAACACACTGAACCAACCACTTTATACTGCTCCAAGAGCCTATATATCCCAAGAAACTAACGTTTAAAGATTGGTCAACGACTATAGTTCTTCCTCGTTTCTCCATGACGTAGAATTTCCCATTAAAGGAAATAATATGATAACCATACACTGAAGGTTCAAGCAGAGTCCAGTCATTTTCACCCGATCTCAAAGAAGCCAGGCGGTACCAGCTAAGGCGGGTAAGCATTATAAAACCATCACGATCGGTACACCGTGAGTAGACTAATTTCTGTATGTAGTCCCGATGTTGGGGCTCTAAAGGATGATCGATATATTCTCCACGCCGAACAGTATACTCATGGCCTAATTCAATGACAAGAAACTTGTTTAAATCCAATGAAAAGTTATCTGGAATAAGTTTGAGCTCAGAATCCGTAAGAGGATTGAACAGTCCCATTCCATCGCTGATTTTGACCAGCCAGCAAGCAGGGGCTTGTGTTTGATTGCCGTGGGACGGTCTAATAAGGTAAAGGGTGTGTCTGGTAATGTCGCTCAGATAGTTCTCGCATCTACCGAAGGTATTCGACGGGAGATGTGTCGGGAAAGGGTAAGGGTAAACTTTTGGTGGAACAGATACAGATGAACGCCAATAAGAGCAGACGGATCGGAATCTGAGAATATCGAATCGAGTGTCGAGGCGTTTGCCGATTAGTAGTAGAAGTTCTGGTGGGAGTTGCGACCAGTCTGCCATTGGGATTGACCTCAGATCTGCAATGGGCTACCGTTTGTCTGCGTTCGTTTTTATCTTGTGTAAAGACATTATAGAAGTCAAAGAAAAAAAAAAGAGTAAATATATAATTAATCTGCCTGTGTTTTTTCTTTACTGAAAGTATCTTTATAAAAAGTTACAAAAATCACACTCCTACCACATGCTACCTCAGCTCAAGAGATTTGTAGAGGAAGATGGATAGAATAATTGTCCATTACAAATTTTAAAATATTATATATTTTAAATATTTATTTATATTTTTATTGATAATTAATTATTATTACTCTTTAAATTTTATAATTTTATATTTTTCTAAAATTTTAAAAGTTCATTTTTAACATAAAATTATGTGTTGGTCATGCTCTTCAACATAAACCCATAACCATATTTTGAAAGTGCATCTCAAGTGGAGTGACGTTTAGTACACCTCATCTTCAACAAGCAAATGAAGATGAAGACGATCGAGATGAACGATCCTGACGTACTTGACGAGTCTCGCTTCATCATCATTTAACGACTCCTCGACATCATCAAGAACTAAGAAAATAAAAATAAATTTTATTATCTATTATATTAGTTTGTAATAAAATTATTTATTTAAGTTTTTTAATATTATTTTATTTATCTTTTTAAATTTTATTTAAATTAAATCTGATGAAACTCGTCACCTCGACGTGATAAGTTTCAACGATTTATTTTTTAAAATTTAAAAAGTTATTCATTGTACGACGAGTATTTTTTAAAAATTCAAAAAAAATTAAAAAATTAATTTCTAACAGGATTTATCATTTTGAAATGACGAGTTTCTATAAAAATAATAAAATATTAACTCGCATGAAACATATCTATCTGAGACTATTAAAAAAATATTTTTAATAAAACTCATTACCTGTGACGAATTTTAGATTTACTGTAATAAATGTCGTAGTTCTCAAAATAAAATCTAACTTGCCCGGTTAGACTAATTAATAAAAATATTTGCACTATTGAAAGAAAAAAAAAGCCATGTGAGCCTTTTGGGTTAGGGGCATCAAGTTAGAAACTGCTTTCCTTTGGGCTGAAAACTTACACGGAAGAGCCAGAAGGAAACCTCCCTTGAACCCTGGAACATATGGAGAAGAAGCAGGAGCAACAAAGCAGCCATAAAAGCAAATGAACTGAAATAAAAGCTGCTTCTTTGAAGATATTTGGGAGCAACTCAATCGATGGAGACGATGATGCTTCGAGCTTAGTTGGGAACATAGTCGAAAAGGGTATTGTTTCAAACGATGATATTAGTAAACCCATTCAACCGCCTCGCCTCTCAGTGCTCCCTTTCCCTGTTGCACGCCACCGCTCTCAGGGTCCTGTAAGCCACTGCAATGATTTCGTTCTATGTTGTATTTTTATTTTATTGATTTGTTACTCGAAAGGGGTAGCTTTGTAGCTTTTTACTCTGGGAAGTTTAGCTGATTTGGTAATTCAGTGTCATTGGTTGCTACAAATTTGGCTAAGGTCGTTGCTTGAAGGAGCAAGACAAAACCATAAGTTTAAAGCCTAAAAGACATGGCTATGGAATGGGGCAGTCAACTAATACTAGCACCGATGATGTTCGTTTTTGGTTTTTATATTCCTTGTGTTAAATAATTAACTGGTTTTATTTGTTCAAATCAGAAGTTGCTTGAGCTGATATTTGGACTTGTTTTAACAGCATAGGACTCCAAGAAGCAACAATAGCGATATTGTTGAAGAAGATGATGGAGATGAAAATGAATTTGCTAACTTTGATCCCATATAAGTTTTTGCTAAACCGGTGCAGAGGAAAGAGAAAAAGAGTTTGGATCTTAGCCTTTGGAAAGAGGCAACGCAGAGTGATAATTTATCCATTAACAAGGGAAGAGAAGCAAACAAGTCTGATGTTGGGAAAACTGTAAGACAAAAGGTGGATGGAGAAGCCTTTGGTGCACATGCAGATATAGACTGTATGAATTTAGATGTAGGATCACATTTAAATGCCCATAGGCCTCTGGCTAAAACTGACAAAGCCATGAGGGGTGAATTGAATGCTTGTTCAGTCATTGAAATGGACATAGATGACGCACTTCAACTGCACCAACAAGAGCATGTTCGTCAAAAGTTTATTTGTTCATCAAAAGTCTGTATTCTTCAGCTTTCTAGATAATATATTTGTAGAAGAATACTAGACATAGAAGGAACAGCAGATGACCGAAATTAATATCGTTTTGGTTTTTCCTTTTGGTACTGTATTACAGTGGTGAAAATGTTGCTGGACGCAATTTCTTACGGACAGAAGGGGATCCAGGAGCAGCAGGATACAATTAAAGAAGCAATTGCACTCACAAGAAGCACGGTTAGTTCGTATTTTATTTATCAGATTATTGATAACATTTAGATATTCAAAGCAAATGCAGTTATGTTGATGACTTACAGTTATATTGTGTATTTTAAATACTAAATATTGTTACAGTATATCTTTGATATAACTGTTTTGATCTCCAGTTATTTACTGATATTGTTGAATTTATATTCCAGGTGAACGGGCTCTTGCACTGCATCTTCTTGTATCCGTGCTTGATAAGGCATTACTTAATATTCAGCTCAATTCTGTTGGCTCTACTCTGACCAATAATAACATTGTTGACGGTGCTGTTGACTGGAAGCTGTTTGGGCTTTTGCACTGGGCCCAGAACCTGACTGATCTTATCATTAAGGTTAAATGATTTTTTTTTCCTTTCTTTTTTTCAAAATGCCAATAATGTCAGGTCACATGTTCTATTTCCCGTTAAAATGTAGATGTTGATTCATAAAATCAGTTTTATTCTATATTCTTTACCCTTAATTGAATATTTTGATATATGTAGGATGTCTCTTGATGATAATCACAATTCTGTTGTTTTAGCAAGCGCCAAAGTTATTCAGTGCATATTGAGTTGTGATATAAATCAGTGTTTCTTTGATCTTTTGGAGGTAAATTTTTATTTTTAAGTCACGTTACTCTTCTATGTCTTTATGTAATGCAGAGTTTACCAACTGTTATGATTTGCAGAAAACAGCAATTGACATGAAGGATACTTATACTGCTCCTATATTTTGAAGTAAACCTGAGATTGATGTTGGTTTCCTTCATGGTGGATTTTGGAAATATTGTGCAAAACCATCAAATATTCTTCTTTATGGTGATGGTATCATGGAAGATGAAACTGAAGGGAAGCAAACAATTCAGGATGACGTTGTTGTTGCCCCAGCAAGATTTTGCTGCCGGTCCTTCCAAGGATTCAATATCTTTGGAAGGTGACATTTTTTTGTTCAATCAATCCATTTCAATAACTGTTTGCTTAATTCCTTGATATACCTGCCATCAGGTTTTTCTTAAATGTATTCAAATTTTGTATTGATCTAGACTCTTGTGCTAGCATCTTCTTTTTCTCTAATGCCGATATACATGTTTAGATATTTTTTCTTTTTTCATAGTTGCATGAGACTCTTGAAACCAATAAGTTGTACAATAATCTCAAGATTAATTTGATAGGTCTATATTTTAGTTGTTCTGACTCCCAACAGGACAGCCATAGTGTGTCTCCCGGAAGCTCAATGCTTAGGTTGTGGGATATTTCTGATATGTATTTTTTTCATGTTTCCAGATTGAACCGATGGCAACTTTGGAAGAATGCATGATTTCAGTCCTAGTCGCAATAGCAAGACATTCCCCAATGGGTGCAAATGCAATAATGAAGTGTCAAAGACTAGTTCAAACTGTTGTTCACCGATTTACTGCAAATAGCAGTATGGAGGTTTATCTGTCTAAGATTAAATCTGTTTGCCTTTTGAAGGTAAGGTTCTATTAATTTGTTTTTGGAATAGAGGACTATGAGGCTGCCTGACCATCTTCTGTGTTTGGAGAAAATAATGAAAAATGTGATGTGTTCTATTTTTTTAAATGGTTTATTTTCCTACCATTTAGCGTAATGAATTTATATTGATGTAATCCTTTTTGTTAAAAAGGTGCTAGCACAATCAGACCGGAAGAACTGTGCCGAGTTCATTGAGAATGGGATTTTCCAGGCTCTGACATGTCAATTGCATCAAAAGTATCAAAATCCTTATTCTCTGGAACAATGGTTGAAATTGGGAAGAAAAATTGTGAACTTTCATCTGCTCTAATGGTTGAACAACTACGTTTTTGGAAGGTTTGCATTCAGCATGGGTATTGTGTATCGTACTTCTCCAACATTTTTCATGCCTTGTGCTTGTGGTTAAATCCTCTTACAATTGAAAAACCGGTTGAGAACAATGTTTTAAGTGAATTCTAAGTGATAGCATGGGTGCTGATGATAATGTGGAAACCTCGTCTTGGATCCATGTTGGACCAATGGTTGATTTAGCTGTTAAATGGATATCATTGAAGTCTGTATTCATTGATTCTCAGGATGGAATAATGGGAAATTATATTCTTCATGATAAATCTTCCTCTCCCTTATTGTGGGTGTACTCAGCTGTCATGCACATGCTTTCCCAAGTGCTTGAGAAGGTGATCCCTGAGGATGCCATGGACCTCCAAGAAGATGATGGTCACATGCCGTGGTTGCCAGATTTTGTTCCTAAGCTTGGACTTGAAATTATTAGAAATGGTTTTTTGAGCTTTACAGATGTGGACAGTGCACAATATGGAACTAGCCTGGCTGCTGGTAATTCTTTTATTGAGCATCTCTGTTCTTTAAGGAAGCGAAGTGAATTCGAAACATCATTTGCTGCTCTATGTTGCCTTCATGGCTTCTTCCAGGTTGTTATATACATTAACAATTTGATCCAGTAAACAAAGACTGTAGTCGGTAATCCTTCTCAAGTATGCAATTTATATCATGAAAAGAACATACTTGCAAAGGGGGTACTGGTGGAATCATTGTTTGAATTGAGATGTGTGTTTGATATTTTTCTCAAAATTAGTCGCATCAGAATGGCACTTTGTGCGGTCAGTTGAGATTTTTGGTAGAGGCGGCCCTGCTCCTGGTGTGGGGCTTTGACGGGGTGCCTCTGGTGGAGGATTTTGGTCAAAAACTATTTTATTGGCACAAACAGATGCTTGGTTGCTCAGTCAGTTGCTTGAAATCTTCCAGACTATCTTTATAGAAGTTTTGTCCTTAGATGAAGAGAGGACCTTTACCAGGGAAATAATCCTTTCTGCTTTAGGATTATATTTAATTGCTGGACCAAGAGACAAGGTCATCGTGGAGAAAGCGTTGGATGTTATGCTTCAAGTACCTGTGCTAAAGTACCTGGATCTTTGCATTCAGCATTTTATCCAGGATAAGGGGAGTATAAAATCATATGGGTGGGAATACAAAGAAGATGATTATATGCTCTTCAGTGAAATATTAGCTTCTCACTTCAGAAATAGATGGTTGTCTTAGTCTAATAAGAAAAAATTGAAAGCCTCGAGTGTAGATAAAACACCAAGGGGTAGTGTTCCTCTGGAAACCATACCAGAGGATCTGGACACATCAAAGATGAGTCCAGATCACGACTGTACTTCGTTGATGGCAGAATGGGCCCACCAGAAGCTGCCGCTTCCCATGCACTGGTTTCTTAGTCCAATATCAACCTTATGTGATAGAAAACATGCTGGGCTTGGGAAGGCCTCTGATATACAAAATATTTTGCAGGAGCCTGGTCATATACTTGAAGTTTCTAGAGCTGGGATGTTTTTCCTTTTAGGTTTGGAAGCCTTCTCCACGTTCTTGTCTGCAGTGTTACTGTAATCTGGAAACTGCATTCATTATCCATCATATTACTCGTTGGAATGGCTGTGCTTGAAGATAAGAATACTAGGGATGTTTATGAATCTTTGCAAGAGCTATATGGACAACTTCTTGACGAGGAAAGGTCTAAGGGAAGACGTGAAACTATTTCAAATGTCTTCCGGTTTAACTCCAGAGACCGGAGAAAAATATACTGTAGAATTTCTGAGGTTTCAATGAGAAATTCATGAAAGTTGCTCAACATTTATTGATACTCTTGTTGAGCAATATGCTGCTTTATCTATTGGTGATTTGACATATGATCGACAAGTTGCAGTATATCTACTCCTTTGTGTTGAAGCTCCTATACAACTGGCTGCCCGGAATGATTTGTCTAATTCTCGTGTTCTTGAACTTCTTCCACCCTTGCAGAAATGCCCGGGAGAGGCTGAAGGATACCTTGAACCTGTTGAGATACTCCATGATATCTGTTATTTTTATGTTCTATTAGAGTGCATAGCTATTTGCTGTGTAGGCTAATGTAATTGAATGCTTTTATTAGTTTATTTCGAAATCGTAAATACTGTGGAGGTAGAAATAATGAGTTTTCATTAAGTAGAATCTGACTCCAACCCCCGTAGTTAACTCGGTAGTGAACTCCATTTTTGTTTCTGATATAATTTGAGGGAAAAAATACTTGTGGAGATTATTTGCCAGCTACATGTATGAGAATGTCGAGTTTTGGTTGTTTACAGGAGAATGAAGCGATTTTGGAGGCTTATGCGAATGTCCGGTGCCCTTGACAAAGCTACAACTCGGGGATCAGTTGCATTCACATTAGTTCTGCATCACCTTTCATCTTTTGTTTTCATCTCTAACAAAAGTGACAGGCTGTTGCTACGGAATAAACTCGTGAAGTCCCTACTGCGAGACTACACCAGGAAGAAGAACCATGAGGTATGCAACATTTCCGAAAAGCTCTCGAAACTCTGCACTGGTTCAACAAGTCATTTGAAATATGAAAACAATGCATCGGTTCGTTATCAACTCTCTGTGTATTGAATTTCATTCTCTTGGAATATGAATACAGGGAATGCTGCTGCAGTTCATCGGATATACGAAGCCATCGATTGTTCCGGTGCGGAGCAACGTAGAGGAGAGGTTGCAAAGGCTGAGGGAAGCTTGCGAGAGAAATCCCTCTCTTCTGACAGAAGTTGAGAAACTTAAGTCTTGTCTGAAAGAAGAGTTTGTCTTGTAACCAACAGGCTACAAACCTACAGCATTTGTATATAAGAACAAAAATATTGTTAACATAGTCTAATTTCCGGTTTCAAACACAGTTGTGCTGCTATGCCATAATCCAATTTACATAATTAATTTGGTATGAGCTTTGCCTTATGATTAATTGTGTTAATTTATACATTTTTATTTCCACAAGATTATATACAAAAGACTGGATTCTACATAGATTCATACCAAGCAGATTTCTTTAAATAAAATCAAATTAAAGAATACCTAAAATATTAATCATCTTAAAAACCTGCTGAATCTGATAAGTAGACATTGCATGAAATTTTGAACATTTATTCATTGTTTTAAGATTTAGCATAAGGGATTAAGAGGAAACAGAGGTTAAAATTAGACTCGATTAAAATAAGAAGATTTAAAATTTTCAGGATTTAGTGTATAGTAATAAACTTTAAAAGATTATAAACTTTGATATTCAAAATAGAAATGATAATAAAGTTAAGTGATATATTTGTCATTTAACCTTTTTCCGTACTAAAAACTTTATCTTTTGATGTCGAAACTTTCGATAAATCATAGCAATTGAGATTGACCTAACAATGAAAGCTTGGTTCACCTCATACTGGTGAAAGAAAAGAGCCAAAAAAAAACTGAGGTTGAAAAACACAGAAATGATGGCTTTTTCAACCGTGTTAACATCGATTCCAAGTCTCTACTTCACGAAGAAATCCAAGAATTTGCACTCCCCAATTCGATGCCTTTCGTCACCATCCGTCTCAGTTTCAAGCGGTCAATCAAATTTGACCCAATTCGATTTGAAGACATACTGGGCTACCCTTTATGCAGAAATCACTCAAAAGCTTGAAGAAGCAATCCCAGTGAAATACCCAGATCAGATCTACGAAGCCATGAGGTACTCTGTTCTCGCAAAGGGTGCTAAGCGATCCCCTCCTGTCATGTGTGTGTCCGCCTATGAAATCTTTGCGGATAATCGCCTAGCTGCTTTTCCTACAGCTTGTGCTCTTGAAATGGTTGATCCCCTTTCTCCCTTTTATCCAAATTTCCTTTGTTTCTCAGATTATATAAACTTACTGTTTATATGATATGATCACTTGGGTATCTGTTTAAATACATGATATGATTTCTTACATTAGTAGATGCAGCTTGGAATATTGAATTTTGATTTACTTTTCATGCCTTTTTTTAGAGAATCAGGTTGATTTGATCATTTTTTCCAGCTAGATCTATTGTTGATTACGGGAAAAGATTTCTGGGTTGTTTTTGAATAATTATGTCAGTGTTCAAATTAACATAAAATCTTGAATGGAATGAAAAATGTCCCTGGATCGTTTACAATGATTTTCTAGTTATTGTGCACTTTACTTTTGATATTTGCAGTTTGATTTATTCGATAAATTCAGCTTAACTGATTGTTTTCTTAGTACACTCTATAAGGTTCACTGGCCATGGAATTCAGACTTAAATTTAACTTCATCTTTTAGTTTGTTTTACTTTTACTATGTAGTATATCATCTTTTTGCTAAGTAATTAAGCATCCAAATACGAAATAAGGACACTACGATAACCAATCTCTATGTTGAAGTGAAAGGCTGGCAACATCTTTGATTTGTCGTGTGCAAGCTCTTCTATTTGGACTGAAGTCGTCTTCTACGTTGTCTGTATGTAGTTTAAACTGGTACCAAATGGTGTGATATTCTTATAATTTTATTGAAACTTCATTTAAATAAGTGCAAGTTTTAATTGATCTCTTCTTTTTCATAGGTTCACGCTGCCTCCCTCATTCATGATGACCTTCCATGCATGGATGATGCTTCGGAACGTAGAGGCCAACCCTCGAACCATAAAGCCTTTGGTGTTGACATGGCAATCCTTGCTGGTGATGCACTCTTCCCTCTTGGCTTCCGCCATATTGTCATGTATACGCCTCCCGAACTTGTTCCCGAACTCCGCCTCTTGCGTGTGATTGCCGAGATTGCCCGCACCGTGGGATCTGCTGGCATGACTGCAGGGCAGTTCCTAGACCTCAAGGGTGGCCTGAATTCTGTTGATTTTATCCAAGAGAAAAAATATGGTGCAATGGGCGAGTGCTCCGCTGTGTGTGGAGGGTTGTTGGCTGGCGCCAAAGATGACGAGATAGAGAGGTTGAGGAGATACGGAAGAGCTGTTGGTGTATTGTACGAAGTGGTGAACGATGTTCTGGAGTCAAAATTGATGGAAGAGGAAGGAATTGAGAGGCACCAAAAGAAACGTAAAGGTTACGTGAGTTTGTACGGAATCGAGAGGTCTATGGAGATTATAGAAGAGCTTCGAACTAAGGCTAAGAACGAATTGGATGGCTTTGAAAAGTATGGTGACCGTGTGGCACCACTATATAGCTTCATAGATTACGCTATTAATAGAGGCTTCAATGTCGGTGACTTAAGTCAATGATATGCTGTTTCTCTCTGCGATCTAAAATCGATGATACACTTCATGCTGGTGAATTTACATTGATGATTGCAAGTTATTGATACACTTCATGCTGGTGAATTGTAAAAAAACTGACCCTCTTTTGTCTCAGGCCGCTTGATGACCGGAGTTGGTCTTGTCGCTGGTGCTCTTTTCTACTTACTTTGTTGCCTTTCTCCTATCGATATGGGAGGCTCTAATCCGGAAAATAAGACCCCTTTAGTCGGTTGTGACTCGGGATTTTTTGAATCCTCGGTGATTCGTTTTCTTGGCCATGGTGTGGCTCAGCTTATTCAAGTACACGATGACTCGTTTCTCCGACGTCTAATTTATGGTTTTTAACGTGACAAGGCATTACAAGAAAACCACTAAATTTGATATAATGACGGACATCAAATTATGAGGTATATATGGCGGGGTTTTACATTATTGGTAAATTTATAATTTTAAGGAAAAATGAAAATAATTTTTTAATTAAAAAAAATATTAAAATATATACAGATGACTATCCTGACGTGCTCACCCCTCATCCATCAGGAAGAGCTTCCTCTACCTTAACAGCTAATCCCTATGTTAATTAATATGCTTATCTACACATAACTGCACTTTCTTTTTATTGGCCACTCGTAATATATTTAATACTAAATCGGCCAGACCATCTTTTGGGTCCCACGTGTTCAACGTTTTTATTACATGAACGACTTCGATGTTAACTAATTATTTTTCGTTTGACTAAAAAAGTTATATTATGGGCCATCTTTATTATGGGGGTTTACTATTCGACGAATTAACACATCAAATTGAATTAGTCAGTTACTTCAATTAGTTATCGAATTAGTTTGGTTGAGGAATGGTTAGTTTTTTTAATTATTCGATTAACGGTTAATTCAATTTAAAATCGGTTAATTAATCAAAATTATTAAATATTAAATATATTATATAAATATTAAATCCATATTTTAAGCTCAAACTCATTAAGAATTAAGATCAAATTATTTTTTTAATCACAATGAATTCATTAAATTATCAATACCTAATTAAATTTTAATCCAAATAAAAAAATATCTCTATTATAATCAAATTAATCTAATTAATTGGGTTAACCGACCGAGATAACCTAACTTTGTTCATTTCGGTTAATATTTAAAAAAAAATTGGTTCGGTTAACGGTTAAATAAAAAAATTTGATTAATTAAGTTAATGATAATTCGGATTGATCGATGATCGAATTAACCGTTTAAACACCCTACTCTTTATCATATTAGGCACGGTTTGAATTAATAAAATATTTACTTTATTATTTATATTATTTTTTAATCAAAAAAATTTTACTATTATTTTTCATGTTACTTTTTAAATATAAATTTTTAGAAATTATAATTTAAGTAACTTAATGATAAAAATTGTAAACATATAATTTTTTGTTGATTGAGATATGATCTATGTTTTAGTGGTGATCCATAATATAATTTACTTCAAGTATTTGATTTGGCTCAGTGGTTATGATTGTTTCATCCATGTTTGCAACCTTTTTTAAAAAAAATTAACAATGCATTAATCACCCGAAAATAGCGTCAGTTACAAGGACTTCCGAAATATAATTTGGATGATCATACTCAAAATAAACATACAAAGCATTAATAGAAACATGAGACGCTAGTAAATAAGCAGCTCCATTCGCTTCACGTCTTATAAAACAGACAACTATATGAGTTGGCATCAAGCAGTTGACGAATTTCCATCAGGATGAGATGGAGGATTGAACGATCGGTGGCAGGATTCTCCAATTTACGGACCACAATCAAGCAATCAGCACTTGAGGAAACTCCAAATCGATTTCGAAACGTACTACCCCATGTAAAATCGTCAGCGCCTCAATCAGGCCAGCAATACTAGGACAGGATATTGGGAATCCACGACTAGCAACCACGACTCTCTCACTATTTCGAGCAACCATACCAACAGCCGGTGTACCCACAGTAGTTGCACAATCACCATCGACATTTATTTTCCAGGTATCAAGCGGAGGCTTTTGCCATCTACGAAGTGTTGATGTTGAAGACAAATGAGATGAATCACAAGCAACAACACCGTAGGATGTTTGTAGAGCAGTTGCAGCAACATATAATTGGTAACATTTGTCCCTCGTGTAAGAAAGATTCCTGCGATACTAGATCTTCCATAGCAATGTAAGCAGCAGAATGAATTTAACAGATGGAAGAACAGACCATTGATACTCCAAACAAGCTCCAAAAGATGCATCAATATGGCTAGGAACAAAAACAGACAACCCCGCAAGTTCAAATATTGGCCTTACCGTCGGGCAATCTCCCACAAGTTTAAATCCCTTTGTCAGTATTTTTACTTTATCTATTCTGTCATTAACTGCTATAAGTTATATAAAAAAATATTCTAATATAAAACCAAGTTGAAGATGTAGCCTAGTGGTTTAGGTGTTGATCAACACTAAGGTTGTCCCAAGATTGAATCTTCATGGGCGTGGGAGCCTATTTTCTCACTTTAATATGGTCACTACCTTATTGGATAGAAAAATTATTAGATTAAATAAATAAAAATACAGAAAAATTATTAGATTAAATAAATAAAAATTAAGAAAATATTCTCTAGTAATCACAATTTAATTAGAGATCAAGTTTATTTTAATTGAATAAAATGATGACTAAAATGATACAATGTATAAATATTGAGGATTAAATATGTAATTATACCAAAATTTTTAACTGCTACGTTATTTCATACTTTAAAAGCTAACGGTCAGTGTGGTGTGATTAAATCACCTATGGTCACTCGAGCAATAGTTTAGTGGTCACCCTTGTAGTTTACCCTTTTGTTAAAGGAAAACTTTGGTTCGTTGGCAGTGTGCGCCTCGTCTGACCTTTGGTGAAATCCAAAGGACGAAGATCAATTAATTCCTTCCTCTGTCCAGATAGACATGGAGCCCTACCAAGTCTTATCGTATCTGCTCCAGCCACGTGTATGTGCATCCTCCGACATTAAAATAACGATAAAATTAAATAGTATAAAAATATTAAACGAAAATTGTCCTTTAAACGATGAATCAAACATCATTATATAATTTGTTATAATTTTTTATTGGTCATTGGGAAACAATTATTTATAATAAAAATGAATAGTTTTAAATTAAATAAAATATTAGTTAAATTTAAATAATTCTCATCAAGAAAACGTTTATCAAAACCCTTAGTTTTAAAAACATGAATTCTAGTGATTGTTATGCCCAACTTGCTGAATTATGTTAATGGCAATTTTTTTAAAAAAAAAATAGTTGATTCTCAATCATGATCCACGATTTGCATTAAGGATTTAAAATCTTTAGGTGTGACGGTCAATGAAGCAGGTTAAAACAGGTGGCGAGCTGATTTCTAAACGAACCGAAACAATGATGGTGACTTTGATTCTCCAAACAACAAGGTTCAAACTATTAATTCTACAATCAATTGAATCGAATTATTAATTGAATTAATAAAAAATTAATTTTTAATTGAATTGAATAAAGTTCGATTATTTCGGTCAGTTAATCAAATTAATTATATTTTTTTATTACATTTTTAATTAGAATAATTTATTATAAAGAGATGATTTTTTAATTTGGATTAAAATTTAATTAGGTATTGATAACTTAATGAATTTAGCGCAATTAAAAAATATATATGGATCTTAATTCTTAATGATTTTAGTTTAAAATATGGACTTAATATATTTAATATTTAATAATTTTGGTTAATTCAATTAATTAACCGATTTCGAACGAATTAATCATTAACTGAATATTAAAAAATTAATTATTCTCTGATTGAACTACTTCAGAATCGATTGGATTAATCGAACTAATTTAATTCGATCCATTAACTTGATAAAAACCGAATAGTAGACTGATTAACTTTGATGTTATCACATCTTGCTGCATGACACGTCACCATCTAAGTTTTAGCACCTACTTCCATAACTAACGGTCTTTTGTAAAATTCAAAATATTAATTGGTAAAAGAATTATTATTATTTTTTGAATTTTTAAGTTTGAGTATTGAAAATACCAATGATATAAATATTTAATATTAAATTAGTAAAAATTATATTTTAAAAAATAATAACACTTATTTTAGATTAATAAAAAAAACATTGTTATCATTCATTTTCCAAAAAGAAAAACTTTGCTATCATTCACGTTCTTTCTCGTCCTTCAATAAATAAATAATATTTTTATTGATGTATTTAAAAAAAAACTAGTTATTGATAATATATATATATATATTAAATTAAAGATTATTAAAAAAATATCTTCATAAGCATTTTTAATAAATTAAAGTAATTATTGATATAATATTTATGAAAATGCTATTTAAATATAAACTTTGATTTAGAGATTAAAAATTATATAAATATCTTTTAAAAGTACGTATCGAATTAAATTACAATCAATTTAATTGTAGTTCAATGAGAAAAAAATCTCCATTCAATCTTTGTTATCCTTGTTTTATTTTTTTAATTAATATGGGTAAGTACAAGATATTATCTTATCATAAATAAACTCTTAACTTTTTGTCATTTAACATTCATATCCCTAACATTCATAATGTTTGAATCCAAATCTTTATAGTCTTACATAAATACCGAAAAAACCGAAATAAAACATTTGATGTCTTTTATAATTTGTTCTCTATTATACAGATATTTTCCACATTTTCGAATTTTAAATCCAACTCAAGCATGTAACTCTAAAATGTAATGGGGATATATAAGACAAAATAACATAATATAAGACTAAGAAAATACGATACAGAAAATGTTAATATTTTTTTAATATTTTCGGTAGAGTGCTATTTAAAATGTTATTTTTTTCTACCATAAATGTTAATATCAAGTAAAAATAAATTTTTAAGTAGCATTCTACTGAAAATATTAAAAAATATTAACATTTTCAATAATATCTTTTATTAATCTTATATTGATGTACAATATAACTACTAAATGTAATACAATCAAATGTTACCGTATAAGGGAAAAAAGAAAGGTTTGTTATTGTTAAATAAGAAAGCTACTTTATCCAAAGGTGACCCTACAAACTGACTACTGCTCCAAGCAGTGAGGAGAGGTGGCTTATTTTGCTCAGTGTATGAAAAAGACATCCCATCTTCCACTAAGGACCATTTTGGTTCATTTGGCATTTTAGTGAAAACAATTTCGCATAAGATTCAATTATAAAAATCAACATAATCAATCATGTGTTAATTTTTTTATTAATGTATAATTGCTTGTATTTGTTTTTATATAAACCTAATTTATTAGGAATGACTTGTAGTGTCCCCCACCCCCACCCCCAAAAAAAAAACTAAAGGGGTATAGTTGTCTTTTCAGAATCAATACCTTATCCAAATAAGTGGGCGTATTACGGATTCATAGGGGATTATTCAATTTTATTTTCAGGCTTTATTTAATTTAATTATTTAACATGTTTCTGACGTGGCTTATCACAGGGATTAATTATTGATTACCCCTCACATAATACAGAACTTCGAAAAAGAAGGGAGAAAATATACAGAGTTGCGCAGCCTTATCATGTCTGACGTGGATTCACCCTTTACACCTCACTTAATTTGCTTAAAAAACAATTTTAAATAGAGAAAATAACCTCAGTGACAAAAAATGTCTTATAATATACGATTTTAACCAATTTTTTTTGGATTTGCCAAAATGACCAACTAAATCGCAATGTGATCGCTAATTCGCAACGCGATCTCCGGTATCGCAAATCAGTTTCCAGATTCGCAACGCGATTCTGACTATCGCATTGCGATTTTCCAAATTCGCGTTGCGATTTTTCGACTATCGCAATGCGAATATGTAAATCGCAATGCGAGTATGACTATCGCAACGCGAATATGTAAATCGCAATGCAAGTATGACTATCGCAATGCGATTCTGACTATCGCAACGCGATTCTGACTGTCGCAATGCGATTTTCAAAGCGCTAATTCTGACTGTCGCAATGCGATTTTCAAAGCGCCATTATTATCGCAACGTGTATTTTTTTTCAAATTCCAAACACGAATATTAATATATCGGAACACTGAACCGTCCACAGTATATCCCGTAATCGCAACTCATAGCCTAAAACCCTAAATCACAACTCAGTCCCATCTCTATCTCTCACTCTCTAAGGCGACATTCGTCCCCATCTCCGACGAAATCAGTCCCCATCTCCGACGAAATCAGTCCCCATCACGGTCAGAACTGGAAAATCAACCAAATCAACCACCGAGTGTTAGTTTTTTTAATTATTTTTATTTTGAAATTTTTGCATTATTATTATATTTTTCATATTGAAATTGATGACAAGTTTACTGGTAATTTCAATAATAGATTAACCATTTCATTTAGATTGCTTATTAAATTCATTCGATTGCTGCCAATACTGCTAAACTGTTTAGTCTTTAAACCCTGTGAATTTAGTATTTGTCTTTGTTTTGTCTTTTGATTGAAGTGATGCAATCCATTCAAGTTTCAATTTTAGTATTTGAAACCGAGAATAGCAACGCGAAATGAAAATTGCAACGACAGAATCGCAATGCGATTTTAGTTTCGCGTTGTGATTTTCATTTCGCGTTGCGATAATCAAATTCGCGTTGCGATAGTCATTTTCGTGTTGCGATTTTCATTTTCGTGTTGCGATTTTAAGTTTCAGAAACTATTCTTCTTCTGCAAATTGAAACTTGAATGAATTGCATTACTTCAACAAAAAAACAAAGACAAATACTAAATTCACAGTGTTGCAAATTTAAGTTTGAAGAATAAACTACTACTCTTTATGTTTATTGTTCTTGGTATATCTTCACAGTGTAGTTTTTGGTATATCTAACTTTGTATGTTTATTGTTTTTGTAGAACTTTTATTCGGCTCAATTGACCTTAAGAAATAAATTAAGCCTGGCCAAAACAATTGCGTCGAAGCTTTTACCTGCACAAAGAAAATATTTGAGGATACTTGCTTCGGGTCATGGCTGAAAGTACAACATCCGGGTGGAGATGCTATGTTGACCCATCTGTTTCTTCAAACCATGACTAGCGATCTACCAGAGACTATACAACGTCGTGATGAAGAGATATGGTTTGATTTTCCACCGGCATATACGTGTTTTGGGCGGGAGGAGTTTTGCTTAATCACCGGTCTACGCTTCGGACACGATGATGTAGGTCGGTACACTAGACATATTACCCGCCTATCATGGTTATCCCGGGTTTTTCTTGAGCTGTCAATGGAGAAGCCGAATTTACACGTGGAAGACTTGACGAGATTATTGAATAAGAAAGATGGTTTTACTCGGATGGATGACGTCGATGTTGTCCGAGTATGCTTTCTAATACTTTTGCATGCCGGCTTTTTAGGCAGAGAGGCCAGACAACCTATTCCTAATGATCTAATTAAATTGGTAGAGAACCTAAATGCATGGAACCTGTTTCCGTGGGGTTCGTATCTATGGAAAGCTACATGGAATAAGTTGTCGTCTGCCTTTGATGATCAAAAAAGTTTGCGTGGCGATGGTTCCAAATACACTTTGTCAGGCTTTATTTGGGCCTTTAAGGTAAGAATTTTTATATAATGTTTCCAAAATTATAATTAATTATTATTTAACAATTACTAATGTTTGTTATTATATTGTTTGTATATTTGGATATTTGAGGCCTTTCCCGCCATGCAGACATATGCATTAAAAACTGCTAATGATATTCATAGGGCTATTTCCTAGAAGAGGAAACGGACCTTGCAGCAATGGGAAGATTTACTATCGTATATGACAATAAATAATGTAAGTTAACATAAATACTACCATATGTTTATAAACAAGTTATTACTAGTACACGTTTAACTTTGTTTGAGCTTTTATATTGTTAGGAGTCCAACACTCCATTACAGAGGTTGACACCCACTGAAGCTGAGCTTGCCACTAATTGGTGGCAAGCTAGTAAGCGTTTTTTTGATAGCACAGATGATGAGCAGCCTCCACTTCGAGAGCCATCACCTCACCCAGAGCCATCACTTGATCGACCCGACTATACACCTCCACAACGAGAGCCATCACCTATTCTGTCACATCATCGAGCCTCTTCTCCACCATCACCTCATGATAGGCGACCGGCAAAGATGCCACGACGTTTATCTCTCTATTCTCCACCTCCACGGGATGAGTTAGGGGAGTTACGTGATGAGGTCAATGCCTTGCGTGAGGAGGTCGATACTTTACGCGATGACAATGGTGCATAGCATGTTGAGGTGTCTACTTTACGTGGTGAGGTAGCCGCTCTACGTGAGATGGTAGCATGGTTGCAGAATGAGGTTCATACTCTACGCAACGAGGTAAGTTTAATATTTTTCATATTTAACTTGATGATAAATTTACTCGTAATTTCACTTAGATTAACCATTTCACTTAGATTGCTTAGTAAATTCATTCGGTTGCTGCCAATACTGCTAAACTGTTTATTCTTTAACCCTGTGAAGTTAGTATTTGTTTTTGGTTGTCTTTTGGTTGAAGTAATGCAATCCATTCAAGTTTCAATTTGCAGAAGAAGAATAGTTTACTTTCGCAACGCGAAAATGACTATTGCAACGGGAATTTGACTATCGCAACGAAAGAATCGCAATGCGAAATGAAAATCGCATTGCGATTCTCTCGTTGCGATAGTCAAATTCGCGTTGCGATAGTCATTTTCGCGTTGTGATAGTCATTTTCGCATTGCGATAGTCACTTGTGTTGCGATTTTAAGTTTCAGATTCTATTATTCTTCTGCAAATTGAAACTTGAATGAATTGCATTACTTCAACCAAAAGACAAAGACAAATACTAACTTCACAGTGTTGAAAATTTAAGTTTCAAGAATAAACTACTACTCTTTATGTTGTCATTGAACCTACACTAAACCTATATGTTGTCTTTTTAAATGTTTATATAAGTGATTACTTCTGGAATGTTATCTGATGCATTTTGTGAACAATGATAGAATAATGACTTGGATGAATACCGTGCAAGTTTGAAATATATTTGTCTTTGTTTTCACTGTTTAATATCATGTCTGTTTATTTACTGATTTATGTATTAATTTATTTTTAGCGGCCCGCTAAGGTGGATGCTCTACGTCGGGTTTTTCTTGTAAGACAGAGTTCACGCATCAGACGGCATGCACGTGCCATTAAGTCTCCGTTCACCCCAATAGTGCAAAGAATCCGTAAGAAAAAGCCCGACTCACCTGTCATCGTTCAAGAGGCTTCCCCTATCGTTCAAGAGGCCCTTATCATCCCTCAAGAGTCCCCTCCCACCGTTCAAGAGGCCACTGTCATCGTTGAAGAGGTCCCTCCCAACATTCTAGAGCCCGATCCACATGGCATAATATATCGAATTATTGAGAAACCCCCTCACATACCGGACATGATGGATGACTGTTGGCTTTCGTATAAGTTACCGGCCAGTACCATTCCGGCTGATGAAGTGGAGAGGAAACAACTACCGGAAACAATTCTGGATAATACCCTTTGGGCTAAGACCGCAGTTGATTTTTATCTATGAGCAGAGCCAAGGGTGTTACGCTGACATATACAAACTCAACGATGATATGCATTTGTTGATTGAACGGTCTTGGTGGGGTGTGTTATTAGGGGTTGAAGACAATGGCTATTTCGATGGGGGTAAGTCTTATATTTCTTCTTATATTTCATTTTGATTAATTGTTTTTTAAATTTATGTAATTCACTAATATATGTCTTTTTTTGTAAAACAGCATATTGATGCATGGTTGTCACGTCTTCTAATAGTAAGGGCTTTGAAGAAAAATAAAAATAAAAATAAAAAAATACGCGATATACAATTATGCCGACGTCTTTTCACGTAGTTCACTTGAAGAATCAACGACAGGAATCATATGTGTTGGCTAATGGACAAGGTAAACTTTATCCTGCATGGTGGGAGGTCGATAAAGTTGTTATTTATTTTTTTTAAATATTTTAAAGGTGTTCATAAATAAGTGCGCAATTTTAATTATTACTTATGATTGCAGGTGTTTATCCCTGTTTGGAACGTACTCATTGGCTTCTCGTCGAGCTTCATCTCCCATCCCTGAAGATAATAGTATATGACAGCATGATAAATTACATATCATTGTCTGATTTGAGAGATATTATTAAGGGATGGAGCTCTCATTTGGCTAAATTATTGGATGTGATTAATTATTGAACTTACTTTGGAAACAAGAAGCCAAAGAAGTTCAATGTTACAGTTATCAGAGATGAGACCGCGCCACAACAAATGTCGGAAGCCAGAGGGGATTGTGGTCCTCTCGTATGCATGTGCTTAGAGCGTTTGACGACAGGAAGTACACAGTTTCTACCTCCCACCGATAGAGATAGAGGTGCAGTAGGCTTGTGGTTTCGGTATTTTATGGCTAGAGCGATATATTCGAGACGCTGCCTACCTGCATCCGCGTTATGAAAGTGTCCATAAACAATTTGTAAGTCAAATGCAAGTGTTGTTAAGTACCTAGAATTCAATAATAATTTGTTGTTTATTGGTTTTAGATGTGTAGAAAGTGTTATTTGAGCAAATGTTTGGTTTCTGCAGGTTAATCCTAAAGTGAGCTGCGTGAAATTGATGTGCATAAACAACTGTCTGGGGTACACATTTTTTTATTGTAATTGATTCTTAAAAGTCTGACTTGTTTAATTGATGAGAAAAATAATATAATAAGAGTTGATTTGTTTAATTAATGTGTAAATAATTCTTATTTGTTTAATTGATGTGTAAATAATTCTTATTTGTGCTTGTTTAATTGATTAAAAGTTGATTATTGATGTGTAAATAATTCTTATTTGTGCTTGTTTAATTGATTGAAATGTAAAAGTTGATTTGTTTATTTCAATCTGCATCATATTCGCGTTGCGATAGTCTAATACACTTTGCAATTTTCTCGTTGTGATAGTCAAATTCGCGTTGCGATAGTCATTTTCGCGTTGCGATAGTCATTTTCGCGTTGCGATAGTCATTTTCGCATTGCGATTATCCCGTTGCGATAGTAAAATTCGCGTTGCGATAGTCATTTTCGCATTGCGATTATCCCGTTGCGATATTCAAATTCACGTTGCGATAGTCATATTCGCGTTGCGATAGTCATATTTGTGTTGCGATAGTCATATTTGCGTTGTGATAGTTAAATGAATGTGTAATAAGTGATAACAACTGAACAAATCATAACAATGTTCAAACTCAAGTTACTAATATACATGGGCCTAACTGAAAATGTTAAAAGTTTACACATAAAATACACATAATACAACGTTTGTATTTAAAAATCACCTAAGTAAATAGTCCCAAAAGGTGAAGCCGGTTGTGATTGGGATTTTGATTTTGATTGCGATTTTGATTGCCTTTTGCTTGACACCATATGAGCTTTGGATTTTGATGATGATCCATATTTTGGTAGAGGAAAAGATGATTGTGATGGCACTGGTGATCTACATGTCAACCTTGTATGACCACTTTCCTTGCACCGACTACATGTCGATCTCTTCTTCTCTTCACCCTTAGACGGTATACGATCGTGACTTTTTGGTCGGCCAGGTAGCCTTCTGTCCATGGCTGGTGGCAAAACTGTTTGTAAGTCATCTGGTATGTCCCACTCAGAAGGATGTGGAATAGGGTAGATAATCTCGGCATAAGTCTGTCGATATACTTCTGTAGTGTAGCAATCCATAGTATATGCGCTTGAATCATCTTGGTTTAGATGAAGAGCAACTTTTATAACATGGCCACACGGATAACCAGATGTTTGCCATTTCATACAACTACACGTCTTTGCATTTAGATCGACAAGCCCATTTAAGTTATTATCCAGTACTTCAAACAAAGTGTTTGAACATGGTTCAACTCTCCATGACGTTGACTTCACAACACATTTCGTTATCTTTTTTTCAGTCCATGGTGTAACACGATGTTCCAATGTTCCTGTAAATTTAAATAAATAATACTTAGTAAAATATATGATAAGTTATGAATTTAAAGAAATAATACCTACATGGTTTTTTTTCTTGTAGTACCACTATTGAATAGAGGCTCAAAAAAACTCCATTAACATAGTAATGGGTAATTTCCGGGAATGAAGACTTAGAGCGTTGATTGATTCTGCACTATTAGACGTCATGAAACCATATCTTGCTCCAAGTTGATGTACTCTTGACCATCTTTCAAACCCGACATCTTCTAGTGTTTGAGCACACTAAGGCAAAACACGTCTTAAACAATTTATATGCTTATTAAAATCCACTTCCCGATAAGCTTTTATAGCCTTTCAGTATGTCCATTTGTGATTTTTTATACCAGCAGACCTTCATTTTAGATTTCTATATAAATGAACACCACAAAGTCCATGAAAAGCATCTGGGAAACACCTTCTAACAGCGTTGTCAATTGAGTTTGCCTTATCGGATATGATTTTCAGATTGCTAATAGGACCTATGCAATCCCTAAGATGCCCCATAAACCATATCCACGAATCAGAGGTTTTAGATTTGCCAACCCCGTAAGCTATTAGCAGTATCCCATTGTTAGCATCCATGGCTACTGCTAATAAGTTTACTCCAAGGTATCAACCTTTTAAATGTGCTCCGTCAACTATAATAACTGGGCACATGCAAGTAATAAACGAACGAATCTACAAAATCATATACACAAGAAATATAATCATTTAAATGTGAAATGCATGTAACTAACAAAAATGAGTCAACAAAATTATATTGATTTACTAACCGCAGCACCAATGGCGATAAACAGCAACTTAAAGCGTCCATCTCTATCTGTTTTGATATAAGTTACTGACCCATGATTTTTCAGCTTTATATTGTGACAATAAGCCGGCAGTTGGGCAAACGATGCTTCTGGTGACCCCTTCAACAATTCCAAGGCATAACATTTGGCTCTCCAAGCTTGAGAATATGAGATACTAATCTTGACCCGAGCATTCATGTCAGTCATAATTTCATGTCCCCGATATACCCTGCCATTCAAAAACATTAACTCAGCCAGAAAACCACCCAACACCTTTTTGTTTGCCTGTCTATGGTGAGGAAAAACTTGGGTTATTGAACATGTATGTTTATCAATAAAAGTCCTAACTTGAAACATTTCACAATCTTTTATCCTTTTTGCAATCATACACCATTTACAGTTTTTGTCAATCATACACCTTGTTTCGAAACGATCTTTGCTTGATTTGTTAACTTTTAGTTGATAGCCATCTTCCACACATTTCGTATACAAAGCTATCTTCAAGTCTTCCTTTGTATCAAAACAATCATCTTTCTTGATACGAATAATTTTTGTGTAACAATCAACTGCTATTTTTACCAACTCTTCTTCCGGTATCTGAAGTAATTCTGGCATATTCCAGTTATACTCCCGTGGCATTTTCTTCGGGGATTTCTTCTTCTTCTTTTTCTTCTTCAGGGTTATATGAATTACAGAATGGATGTTCAACATGTTCATTCACAGTCGTAACTTCCTCCTCATTATCATCAACAACATCTTCCTCGGCAGCGGCTGTTTCATCATTAAAATTTGGGTATTGATCAATATCAAAATCATTACACGCAGGGTCTGTTTCTTCTTCTGAAATATCATCAAAATCTGAGTATTGACCAAGATCAAACTCCGGGTATTGACCAAGATCAAATTTCGAATACCGACTAGTACTCACAATTTTTTCTGTTGGCTCATCATCGTCTAACTGGTTAATACGAAAACCGGAATTTGGTGCTGAAAGTTGATTGGGATTTGGATTAGGGAAAGGTTGTGGGTTTTGAGATTGTGTTTGGTATTGGAAATGTGGTGAAACAAAATTTGCTTGGTGATGAAATTGTGGTGGAACCATTAAATTTTAAGCACCATAAACTGGGGTTGAAAAACTTAGTTGATTACTACCCGCTACTGACCCAACTTCACTACTTCTAGGTTCAACAACATACAATGTAACATCATCTTGCGAAACACTAATGTAAGCAATGAATCGTTCAACATCTTCATTGTCGGTTAACAAATAAACTTTACCTTTTCTCTGATAAGATAGCCTAAATCCACTTAAGGGCTCTAAATTCAATTTATTTGCAACACGCAACATTAGAGTTTCATAAGTTAACTTTTTTAATGACAGTTTTAGTTGAAGATTCATGGGTAAAGGCATATATTGTAAAACACCATGAACATTCTCCCATGACCCTCCAAAACACAAATCTATCCAAACATGATCAACATTAGATGATTTCATTATTGTAAATTAATTTACTAAACAAACGAGCTGCGAAACTAAAACCTGTTGCCGGATAGGGAAGGATGTCGTTGGATATAAGAACGGATGTCGCCGGAGAGAGTGATAGATGGAGATGGAATGAGTTGCGATTTAGGGATTTAGGTTATGAGTTACTTCTGCTACGTAGTTATATACCCAAAACATTTGTGTTGCGAAACTAAAACCTGTTGCGAATTTGAAATTCAGCATTGCGACAGCCAGAATCGTGTTGCGATAGTCAGAATCGCATTGTGATTTACATATTCGCGTTGCGATAGTCATACTCGCATTGCGATTTACATATTCGCATTGCGATAGTCGGAAAATCGCAATGCGATAGTCAGAATCGCATTGCGAATCTGGAAACTGATTTGCGATACCGGAGATCGGGTTGCGAATTATCGATCGCATTGCGATTTAGTTGGTCATTTTGGCAAATACAAAAAAAGTTGGTTAAAATTATATATTATAAGACATTTTTGGTCACTGAAGTCATTTTCTCTTTCAAATATTGCTAGTTATTTTTTTTAAATCATAAAAAATAACAAGCTGGCAAAAAAATTCAAATAAAACGCAAAATAAATATATCTTTAAACATCCTCCCTAACCCAAATTAAAAATAAATATATTTACATAATTTAATGAAAGATAAATTACATTTTTGGTCATTTAACTTTATCTTTATTTCTATTTTAATTATACAACTTTAAACTTGTTTTTTTATCATTTAATTGTTAAGTTTTTTTTTTAATTTATTAATATTATGTAAAATTCTCTAAAATGTTCTTTTCAAACTTAAACTTTTAGATTTATTTTGTTTGATCGGCACTAAAGTATTTTCTTTTAGATTTGAATAGTAAAAGATCAAGAAGGAAAAAGTAAAATATTATATCTTAATTTCATGATAATCAAATATTAGAAATTACAGATCAAACTAAGGTAATATTAAAAAAAAATATTGAAATTTTATCAATTTTGAGAGAAATCAAGATAAAAGAAAATGCAGAGAAAGTGAAAATTTATTTTGATATTAACTTCGAATGAATAGTTAACGATGATAAAAAAATTACTAAAAATATCGATTATAAAAAGATATATTAAAATTTTATTTATCATTATTCTTAAAAATGTGGTAGAAAATTGATTTTGATATTTTTTTGGATTATTTGATTTAAGATTTAAATGTTTAATATTGTCTTCAAATTTTTTTGGAGAGGATAAATGATTGTTTTAAACAATATATTGTAAGTTAAAAATATATATTTAAATACCAATCGCCAATTGGTCTGGTGAGATGAGACACTATAATCTTTAAGTAAGATTATGTGTTTAATCTTGACATTTCCGTATAGAGTAAATTGGGTTGGGAGGGTCGTCCTTATAATAAGCATCTACAAAATTCGATCTAGATTTGTCGATTAATAGATTAGATACCAATGATTGATTTTAAAATTATACATTTAAATATTTTTTAGTTTTTAATATTACAATATAAAATACATCAACTTAAATTATGATAAAAATATACATTTTTTTAAATTTTTATGTATTTTACGAGAATATATAAAAATTTAAATAATTTTATCTAAAAAATTTAACATGATATAAATTCTTCAAACTCATAAATAATTTATTAATTAGATGAATATATTTTAATAAAAAATATACATTTATAAACTATAAAAAACATATTATAGGATAAAATAAACATATTTCAAGTATTTATCTAAACATAAATACTAAAATATTCAGTTTTTGCGCTTAAGTTAAAAAAATACTTTTTAAAACTATTTTTTCTCTAAAATTTATTTGTTTAAAATTACTTATAAAAAATACTTTTAACCTCAAATACATTTTTAATAAATAATAGTAAATACAAAGTTTTTACGGAGTGACTAAATGCGTAATTTACACAACATTTTTGTTAAATCTTCCCTTTTTCCCATATAAAACTCGACGTAAATGAAAAGCAAAAGATCATCGCATTCACGCATTTCCTTACCTTCCCTTGCTTTTTAGGCTTTTGCCTTGTATTTTATTTGTTCCCCCTTTCATTGCTTTTGTATTTTCTTCTTGTTTTTTCAATGGTGATAGAGGATAACGCGAGTTACGTGAGCAAAGCGAACGATTTGTCGCCGTTGCAGAGCCGGCAACAGCGGCAAAAGCTCGAGGTTTACAATGAGGTTCTCCGGCGGCTACGTGATTCCGACCTAGAAGAGGCTAATCGGCCCGGCTTCGATGAAGAGCTTTGGGCTCACTTCAATCGTCTCCCTACTCGGTATATCCTTTATTACATTTTGTTTTTTTTTCTTGAAAATTTACTGCATGCATAAAATACAAAAGCAAATAGCAGTAATATTTCTGCATATTTATCTTCTTCTTTTATCCGTATATGTTATAATAAATTTATTTAAAAAAAATTGAGATACTGAATCTCAGGTTGGAGATTCCTTTTTTATCATCTTATTCTGTTTGGTTTTTGTTCTTTGCATTTAACTTAGCTAAGGAACTGTTTGTTTTAATATTTTGTCTAAATCAGTAAGGCTTAATATAAATTTCTTGTTTAAGGTTTTGTTTTTTTTATTATTATTATTTTGATTCTTTATTTTTTTGGTTGATTTTTGGCTTGTTGCCTATAAGATCAGAAATAAGTAGAGTGAAGCCGATTTGATTAGTCATTTTCTCATTTTGTTTTGATTAATCATTAGTTGTTTTAATTAAGCGCGGGTTTTCTCATTGCAGCTATGCGTTGGATGTGAATGTGGAAAGGGAAGAAGATGTCCTTATGCACAAGAGATTACTACATTTGGCTCATGACCCTGCCAATAGACCGGCAATGGAAGTTCGGCTTGTGCAGGTGACTTGTTCTTTTTCAATTTCATTACAGTGCACTATGATTTGCTTTACTTTTCTAGTACAAGTTTAAATTTGTTATATTTCTTTGGCAAATCTTTAGAATGATAGGATGCCTATGGGTTACTGCCACGAGTCATGTGATTTGGTGTACCTTGCCTTATCAGGCCTTGTAAATTGAAAGATTTCATGTTCCTGTTCTAAGTACCTAGCTTTTTTAGATTATTAGAAATATTATTAATTGTATCCAACAATGATAAGCATACAAATGTTACTTATATCTTTGAGAAAATTTCGAAGTTGAAATAATAATGATCTTTTTGGGGGTCCAGTAGAATTCTGTATATGCTGTAACATAAAAGTTTTCGTTTGCATTGACTAAAGCATCTATATTTAGTTGATTAAGTTGCCTTTTCTATGTTGTTTCAAAAATGCGTGCTGAAGTGCATACTAAGTTTTTATTTAATTAGCGAGTTTATATGAGTTTGGACATTAAATTTGACTTAATTTGCCTAAATATCCATAGCTTATGTAAAAATTCTTTTGCCTGTAGTTGTCACCCCTGTCAAGTTGATCTCTGTCTCTAACTTGGTTGCATCTGACTTATTCTTTCTCTTGTGCTGCATTTCACATCGTGGAGATCATTCTTTGTGTTGTATCTTCTTTTCAAGGTAGTAGCAGTCATAGTAGAAAGAAAGAGAGGGATTCTTGTGAAATATGAACATTATTCAACATGATAATCTTAAATTGCATACCGAAACTGTTAGATTTATTGAATTCCATCTAAATGTGATAACCTATAGGTCCAAGCCCTATATTTGTTTTCAAATATTCTGGTACTTTGTTGTATTTGTTTATAGTCAAACGCACAATGATGACTTCCTGCTTTTGTAGGTCCAATCTGTTTCTGATGTGAATTCAGCTGTTTCAAATCCCATGTGTGGGGAATCTGCTCAATGTTCTCCAAAACACTCTAGAAGACAGAGGTTTGATTTTGAAAACTTTTCCATCTGTAATGTACATGGATTAATTTCATAAAACGTGTGGGGCTGATATCTTTTAATTTTTTTTCCTATCAATATTTTTGTTCATGTTGCATCTTGACTGTTTTTGGTGTCAGTGCTGACAATTTTAGCTGGGGTTTGGATTGTCAGCATAATTCCGCCTCCTACCTTTGGCTCATCCCCTAATCTTGAAGCCCTTGCACTAGAAGCAAATAAATCTCAAGATGAAGATGGGGATAGCTCTGTACATGCCAATGCACATTTTTCCCAGTATGTATTTTGTCTTAAAATATCCTTTTTCAAGAGCTGCATTTGGGTTTTCTTATACTTTTCCAATATTTTATGTTATTTCTTTGAAATACTCAGTAGTGCATTGATAAGCTCTTATATTCAACTTTCTTACTTAGAGTCACGAGTCCTCACCCACTCTGTTGCTGTTCATAGACTGATATGTGTGTCCTTCTTAATATGTTCTATCCATTTGGTTTTCTAATTGTTGCCGATGCAGGCCCATGCATGAAATTATGTTTTCAACGGAAGACAAACCCAAACTTCTCAGCCAGGTATATATAATTATGTTCGTCAAATAGAAGTGTAAATTTTTGTTTTCCCCCTCTTAAATTCCATCTAAGCTACTGACAGTTTATACTGTTCTTAGGCAGTCATTTTTCTTGCAGAAATAGTTCAAATGTTTACAATTCAGTATTGTTTCTCATTCCATTGGATCTTGCTCGTGCAATACTTGCAGTTGACTGCATTGCTTGCTGAGATTGGGCTAAACATCCAGGAAGCACACGCATTCTCCACTGTTGATGGTTACTCCTTAGATGTTTTTGTTGTTGATGGTTGGCCTTATGAGGTAAATTTCATTAAAATATCTTTCATATGGACATAGTTTTTTTTGTACACTGACCATTTGACTAGATGAAAAGTTACAGCTATCATGATATTTTCCCCAGTCTTTTATGTTTATCTGCCAATATAACTGTCCTTATCATTCCTTAAAATTTTTCTTAACTGTCTGTTTCCTCAATTTGTGATTTCTATTTGTTATTTTAGAGGGTAATTATTTTTTTTGTTGGCACACATGTTAAGGTTTAATTTAGTGAATTGCATTGGTGCTTACTGTACTTAAATGGTTTAAGCGTTTTTGTACCAGAAAATTATAATATTTCTAGAACTTGTTTGACAGACTTGTGATATGAAATTGTCAGGAGACAGAGGAGCTTAAAGTTGCTTTGGAAAAGGAAGTCTTAAAAGTTGAGGTAATCCATCCATCCCATCAGCATAGTTTATATTCTTGCTCGCACCGAGTGTGCTTATCATATTTATGTTGCGGTATTATGTTAACATACAGGTTTGTTGAGGGTCCAATTCAGTAACATGTTTGAGCTATTTGTCTTTGATTGCTTTCTATAGCTTTGAAGTGGAGCCCTGCAAAATTATTCAGCTGTAAATAGGTCTAAGGCCTTTCCATTACTGGAAATGATTCTTTATCATATCATTCTGAATTAGTTATTTTCATGCATCATTAACCCTTTTGTTACTCTTCACTGGAGGTTTACATCTGGCTGACGGTCAACTAGTTCTAAGTAGTTTGATGACAGTCTTTAAATCTGAATTGATTAATATTTGTATTGTGATCTGCATAAGCTCTTTGGATGTATTACATGCTTTCGGCATAAGTGATTGGTACAGCATTACTGCTGACATGCTTAATGTTCATAGAGAAATGAACATTTCTGCTGTGAAAGTTATAATTTATTAGCTAAAATATTATATTTTATTATGAGCAACTCAAACTCAGTTTTCTCTTTCAAAGGGTTTTCTGCAGAAGCAATCTTGGGTGAATCAGCATTCCTTCCCTCCAAGGAGGTACTATGAGAAAATGGGGACCAATGGTGATCAGAATCACGTGGCAATTCCTAATGATGGGACTGATGTTTGGGAAATTGATCCTAGACACTTGAAGTTTGGGAACAAAATTGCATCTGGGTCATATGGGGATCTGTAAGTGAATAATTACTTTCTTATGGAGTTTTTTTTTAAGCTTTAATATAATATTTTCCCCTTTTTATCTGTTTCAGGTTTAAAGGTACTTACTGTAGTCAGGAAGTGGCTATTAAGGTCCTGAAGCCAGAGAGTATAAATACCGATTTGCAGAAGGAGTTTGCCCAGGAAGTTTTTATCATGAGGTTTGTATTGAATTGTCTCGATGATTCTAACTTTTAATTCTAACAATATGACATTTGTAGATTTTTTATTTTATCAAAATGGAATGCGTCTTAGTTCCAGGAACAATCTATTCCGCTCATGACAAATTTCCTTCAAATGTGCAGGAAAGTTCGGCATAAGAACGTTGTGCAATTTATTGGTGCAAGTACCAAGCCACCAAACTTGTTTATTGTAACAGGTACCCTACCGATTCTTTAGCTGTCTTTATTAACATGATGAAAGTGAAATTTATGATTATTGATCTTTCTCACTTTGTTATTCTTTTGTAGTTGAAAGAAAATGCTAATGCTAGTTTTCTTTCTGTCATTTCTCTCTGCAGAATTTATGTCTGGTGGAAGTGTATATGACTATCTTCACAAACACAAGGGTGTTTTCAAGCTTCCAACCTTGCTTAAAGTTGCAATTGATATTTCTAAAGGAATGAACTACTTGCATCAAAATAATATAATCCATAGGGATTTGAAGGCTGCCAATCTTCTAATGGATGAAAATGAAGTAAGATGATTGAAGTTACTCAAGTTTGTACATGTAATTGACTTAAGCTTCTGAGGGATTACTCCTTTCCTGAAATCTTGCTTGGGAACAATTCATTTTGGTTAAATTCTATTAAAGGCTTTGCTTTACAGGTGGTCAAGGTTGCTGATTTTGGGGTTGCTAGAGTGAAAGCTCAATCTGGAGTTATGACAGCTGAAACTGGAACATATAGATGGATGGCTCCTGAGGTGAGGTCTTATTGTGAAAGCCGTTAAAAAAATGTTCCATGAATATCCCTAAACTCTCCTTTGGGTATCCCACGAATTATAAAAAGGGACATGTGCATCGTATGCAGTGCCTCATGTTCTAGAAATGTGGTTTGGCTTAGTGAATGCTAGCTGATCCAGTCGGTTAATTTCCAGTAAAAGTTGATTAGAGAACTGAAGTCCTTGATGAACCATGATCCAAGTTGTTTTCTTCATTTACATATTTACCATAGTTTAAAGCTTTGAGAAAAAAATTTGCTAGTTTTGTTGGTAATTTAAAGTGCAAAACTTGTCCTAGATGTGAGATATTTTGAAAAGGCAAATAATACTTTTTGGAGGGAACATTCAGGAATTGGTTTATTTGCCTCTTCGCCTTCGTTTGCGTTTCTTTATTGTGACTAGAAGGGAAAATAGAGCTGTAACTTGATCAGTTTGTTCTCTATATTCATTCTTGCTTTTGTTTTCCTCTTTAAGTAAATTGGTTATAGTGTTAATCCATTTGAGTTTAGATTATATCATTCCTCCTCTAGTTGGTTGTTCATCTCCTCATTTTCTTACGACAGTTCTTATGCATTGAAGGTTATTGAACACAAGCCATATGATCACAAGGCTGATGTTTTTAGTTTTGGAATCGTACTGTGGGAATTGTTAACTGGAAAGGTATTTTCTCGGTCACTATCTTTTCTTTGATATGTTTGGCTTACTTATACCCGAAGATGCCTGCTGGTTCGTTTTGGTTTGTTCGTTGGTTCCCCTGGTTATTTGCCTTTGTTTGGATTTTCAGATTCCATATGAGTTCTTAACACCATTACAAGCTGCTGTTGGAGTGGTTCAAAAGGTTTGCCTTCTGTCTCTATCCATTTAATCTTAAGGTTTAGAAAAGGTTACTTTTGTAGTGCTTAGACCAACGGTGATCACTTTTTTTTTAAATATATATCGATTCTAGGGTCTACGTCCTACAATTCCAAAGCATGCTAGCCCGAGGCTCACTGAACTGCTCGAGAGATGCTGGCAGCAAGATCCAGCACTAAGACCTGATTTCGCTGAAATTATAGAGATTTTACAGCAAATTGCCAAGGAGGTTTGTTTTCATTCTCTGCAAATGGCTTTTTATCTTATCTCTCTTATTTTCAAACAGTCACGCTCTCCCTTCTCTTCACCCTTTTCCGAAGCACAATCTGGCACAAATAATGAATATGAACATCAAACTAAAAAGTTTAACGCCGGATAAATTTGTAAAACAGGTAGGAGATGAAGGCGAGGATAGAAGGAAATCTTCGGGAGGAATTTTGTCTGTCCTTAGAAGAGGCCACCATTAAAGACAAAAGACTTGTTATACGGTAGATATGTTTATAACTTGAATATAAAGCTTTTTAGCTATGTCGGACAGGCCGTTCCCGGCATTTTTATCAGTACTGTACAGTATGTTTTTTATTCACTTGTTTCCCTTGTGATTTACGGTCGTCTACAACCATGAATGTCAATTCTTCCGGCCAGCCGTTTCCATTGGGATATAAAAGAAAGGTTATATTTTGTAGGTATTAGCATTTCGAATCTTAAACTTCTCGAATATAAGTTTTACGAGTAATTTGCATTATCCAATAGGATCAGTTACAGGTTCATGTTGAGTTTCCCTTTGGTTGAACAATTGACCCCTTAGCTGTTTAAATCACCAATTAAATCATCGTATTTTGTTGTTGTTGTAGAAACAATTAAATCATCGTTGAATCAGAAGAAAGAGTGAATATTTGTTGTACTATTGTTAATGCATTAAAATTCAGTCCTTATAATAGATAAAATTTCATTAAATAATATTTTTAATGTCCTTGAAATTTTGAAAATCAATCTTAATGGATAAAATTCTCTTAAAATTATTTTTAATATCCTTGAAATTTATATTCAAAATCTTATATAAATGAGACATCAAATTTTAAATTTTTTAAAGTTGATTGTACAAGAGATCTTCAAATCGTTATATTTACAAGTTTAAAATGTTTTATTTTAATCATTGAATTATCAATATTATATATTTTTTTTTCATTTTTTGTTACCTGACTGTTGATACAAGGGGTTATAATCAATCCATCATTTGATTGGATGTAATATTTTGGTGAAGGAATAGGTATAACAAAAACATTTCTGCTTCAAGGAATCAAACCCAGGAGCCACAAAAATCAATCATTTTTTCCTTCTACCTTTTCTTATCAGTTCGAACAATTATATTGTTGAGAATAACATATTTACAAGGAGAATATAGTTTGTGGATCTTTTGTGTAATAACCCCAAATCTTAAATTGTTAGACCTGGCATGTGGGTAGAAGTAATTGTTTATTTATATTCCGGTGTTTACAAGTGCAAGCTTCTTATGAGTTGTTCGGTTTTAGTTCTGAAGCTGAACATGAACGTAGACAGTGACACGTAAGACTTGGTTGACTTTTTCTACATTTTTCTGTTCAAAATAAACTGTAAATGGTTTTTACATGTCTCATCATCTCTGTCAACACGTGAAGTTTTAACTCTCCATTCTTCGTTCGGATTTTTTTACCTACTTTCAAGTCGCCATCTACGTGAGAAGAGGGACCGTCAGGTTTTACTCTCACAAATTAACTGTTTTACTTATTTATTTATTACTAATAAAAAATCAGGCAAATTATCGCTCAAGTTGCTTCTTATTTTTATTTTGGTCACTAAAATTTAAAAAATTTTAATATCTTGAGTGGTCTAAGAAGATGTCGATGAATGATAAATGCAGCACCAATGTGAAACAATGATGAAACTGTAAAAATTTCTTCTTTGAATGAATAAGAAAAAATAAAAAAAAGAAGAAGAAAAAAGAGAGAGAAAATGACATGGATCACACATGAAATCCATGTTAATAAAAAACAGTCTACATTAGTGTATATGATTCCCATATCATCATTTCATTTACGTTAAATTGAGTAATTAAAGTAGGAGCAAATCGAAAGTTTTATTAATGAAATAAATATTTTTAAATCTTAATGACCAAAATAAGAGTGAGAAGAAAATTGAATGATGAGATTCATAATTTTTCCTAAATTGATAGAACATTTTACCAAGGCATAATCATAATCTTTGATAAAGATAAAATAATTACGGATACAAATATATATTACGAATATTAGAGAATGTATATTATTTGAGGGAGGAGACTTTGAACTTGGAAATAAATGATAATCAGAAATTAATTATTCTAGATGATAAAAGAAACCAGAAATTCTTATATATATATATATTACTCTTTATAATTAGCAGTAACTGTGTAACCATGCATTTTCTCTGTCTCTTTCGTCTTCAACGCCACCTTTTACTCTAATCTTCATATTGCTTCTCTCTTTCTTCGCTTTCTTGATTGTTAGTATGTTACCATTAACAAATTTTCTTCTTCCAATTTTCTCAACAGAAAAAGAAAAGAGAAACTCATTTGGAAGAAGATCAGGCACGACACCAATATTCTAGCAGCCCCAAACCCTACGTTTAAGATTTAAATTTTCGCAGGCTGCAATGCAGAGATTGCATCCATGGCCTTCACTGAAGCGAATCCTCAATGACGAAACTGAAACCGAAGGCCTTGTCATCGTCAAACTCATCCAAGAAGGAAAGAAGCAATAAATCCAGCACCGAAGAGGTTCCAATTCTATCCGATTTCGATACGAGGAAGCGCTGTTCGCCATGGATGGTGATCCCAGGAAATCTTCGGTATCGCTCGAGCCGGCAGAGTCGAGGACGGGGAACAGAGATCCAAACCACGAAACCAGTTTCAGGCAACCTAATTACGAGTTCTGGGGAGATAGGGATGAGAGGATGGAGGGTGGTAATTATGGCTTCGATTACAAGCAACGATGGCCGGCGGGCGAACAATCGTGGAAGATGATGAATGATCATCTCATGAACAAAAGCACCAACAGCAACGAGATTGCATTAGAGATGGGTGCAGACATAGATGATCTTAGACACGATCCGTCCGCTATATCTCGAGACTCTAGAAGAGTTTCTTTCGAAACAGGCGTCGCAAGTTTCCAAAACCAATCGCAGGGACACGATGGAAACGGAATAATCAATCGGAACGAGGATGCGTCGAGACGTGTATCGAACGTGTCTGCTCCTTACGGAAAGTCGGGTTTGCTATCGAGGCTGAGGAGTACCAAGTCAAGGCTTATAGACAGGTCACCGGAAGAGGTACAATTGATGTCTGGTTTGTTAGGAGGTTCGGGTCAGATGAAGTCCGGAATGTTAGGGAAAGCTTCGGAAAATGAAGAAGACGATGACCCTTTTGCAGATGAAGATTTGCCCGATGAGTACAAGAAAACTACTCTTAATGCATTCACTTGGCTTCAATATTTGAGTCTTGTTGTTATTATCGGTGCACTGCTTTGCAGCTTAGTCATCCCTTCATTGAAAGATCTGGATGTATGGCAGCTTAAGCTATGGAAATGGCTAGTGTTCTTGCTTGTTTTGATATGCGGCCGATTGGTTTCGGGTTGGGGAATCCGAATAATCGTCTTCTTCATCGAGATGAACTTCTTTTTAAGGAAAAGGATGTTGTATTTCGTTTATGGTGTAAAGAGACCGGTGCAGAATTGCTTATGGTTAGCCCTGGTGCTTTTGGCTTGGCATTTCTTGTTTGACAAGAAAGTTGAGAAGCAAAGCTTATTTCTTCAATACGTTACCAAAATCCTCATATGTTTCCTGGTGAGCACGTTCTTATGGTTACTCAAGACACTGCTAGTAAAAGTACTGGCCTCATCTTTTCATGTTAGTACTTATTTCGATAGGATTCAAGAAACGTTGTTTACCCAATACGTGATCGTGACACTCTCCGGTTCTCCGATAATCGAAGGCCAAAGGATGGAAGAAGAAGATGAGAGAACCGCAGCAGAGATCAGAAGGTTGCAGACTGCCGGTGCAACCGTGCCGTCGGATCTTCGTGAGGATGCCTTTCTACAACAACAAAGTAGTGGGATGTTGAAAAAAACATTCACCAGGCTAAAAACACTTCCTAAATCGGGTTCCACAAAGAAAGCGGATAGCGGGATCGCATTAGAACACGTCCATAAACTCAATCAAGAGAACATTTCGGCTTGGAACATGAAGAGGTTGATGAAGATGGTCCGACACGGGACGTTGATGACATTGGATGAGCAGATAATGGAGGATGACTCGATGAGGCAGATCAGAAGTGAACAAGAAGCAACAGCGGCTGCCAAGAAGATTTTCCATAATGTGGCCTGCCGTGGCTCAAAGTGAGTATCACTGGTTGGGTAATTAGTTTGCAAAATGTATTTGTTTCAAAGTTAAAAGATCAAATTAAGCTAAGGAACACTCATTTTGATTGATAGATTTATCTACTTGGAGGATTTGATGCGGTTCATGCGAGAAGACGAAGCTTTGAGAACAATGGCTACCTTTGAAGGTGCTTATGAGCAGAGTAGAATCAGCAAAAAATCCTTGAAGAATTGGGTGGTAAGACTCTTTATCAATACTAAAAGATTCATATCTGACACATATTCGAATACGAATACCAGTACATAAGCACCCTACCAATCTATAAAAGAAATAATGTTCATTGTTGGAACTCTATCTATACATACAATAGCTTTTTGTTTCAGTTGAATGCCTACAGAGAGCGAAAAGCTCTTGCCTTGACCCTAAACGACACAAAGACCGCAGTGAACAAGCTTCACAATATCATAAACGTCGTCGCCGGAACCATCATCATCGTAATCTGGCTCATCATCCTCGAAATCGCTTCGTCACGGATAATCACACTCTTCAGCTCCCAGCTGGTCCTAGCGGCCTTCATCTTCGGGAACACCTGCAAAACCATCTTCGAATCCATAATTTTCTTGTTCATCATTCACCCTTTCGACGTCGGTGATCGGTGCGAGATCAATGGAGTGCAGGTACAAGAAAGAAAAACCCCAATTTTGTGTTAATTATAACGTGTCGTCTAAGCACGCATTGGTGGTTTCAGGTTGTGGTGGAGGAGATGAACATTTTGACCACCGTCTTCTTGAGATACGACAACATGAAGATGGTTTTTCCCAACAGTGTTCTCTCAACGACGCCGATTGGCAACTTTTATCGCAGTCCGGATATGCTTGATTTAATCGACTTCACCATCCATATTGTCACACCAGTCGAAAAGATTGCCATCGTGAAGCAAAGAATAACAAAGTAGGTACAGCTGGAAAACACACCATTTTCAATCGCTATTTGTTAATTTAACTCAATGTTTCATTTTGTTTGCAGTTATGTCATAAACAGAAAGGACCACTGGTGTTCTGATCCCATGATTGTGGTTAAAGATCTCGACGAGTTGAACAGGATGAAGTTTTCGCTTTGGGTAACTCACAAAATGAACTACCAGGACATCGGAGAGAGGCTGGAAAGGAGGTCTCGACTGGCTGAGGAAATAGCCTGCATTTTCAGAGAACATGACATTCAGTACCGGTTGTTCCCCATCGACATCAATGTCTGCGCCTTGCCTACCTCCTCTCGTTACCCTTCGACATGGCCTACGGCAGAAAATTCTGAGCAAAAAGCTACCGATTAATTATTGTAAAGTTCAGGTTAAAGATTTTTACCGGTAGTGAGGTGTTAGTGTAGACAGGGACGACATCAGAACCCTATCCTCAAAACACTTACAATTTAATTAGTTCCCTAGAAAATAATGATACAATTACTACTTCACTCCACTCCACATCTTAAAGAATTATAACTTAGTATAGGGGTTTGAGCTCAAGTTCTTGGGACTTTTTATGTTTTTTTGGCCTTCTTGGTGTTTCATCTCTTTGATTATGAAATTGAAACTGGCTAACTACATATATTGTTGTGATCTTGGTTAAATTTGATTGATGGCAGGTGGGTTTTACTTGATTTATTAGTTTATAGCTTCCATTGATCTGGGATTGGAAATGAATAACAAACCATGAAAACTGGTAACTATAAAAATGCCTTCTTTTACAAGGATTTTGTTTTGAAAAATTGATCTCTTGCTTTCAATGTTCTCTTGAAGCCGAACACTGTGATCTCTGCCATTACTTCTTTGCAAAATGTTTCGAAATGCAGCCTCTTTCATTTGTTGCCCTTTGCTGCATTATACGAAGATGACGATGATGATGATTAGTATGATGATGGGGAAAATGAGTATGATGATGAATATCTTGATGTTTCTCATGATGACATTGATGATGGTGATGGTGACAATGGTGAAGACATTAGTAAAACCTGAAGATACTATTTTTTATCCATATTATTATTATTATTATTATTATTATTTAATATTTATTATTACTTATAATATTATTATATATTATTTATTTTTATTATTATTATTATTATTTTATTATTAAATATATTAAATACATATAATTACAAACCAACCAATTACAATTCAACGGCCCAGTTACAAACCACTGAAACCGGTCCAAATCCAATCAGAAACCCTAAATATTTGGGTTTTCAGTTAGGGTTCCCTAACCCTAATCCCCGCCCTCATCATCACAGCCGTTGGATATGAGAGATCCAACGGCCCATACTCATCCAGCACAAACCCTAGGGTATGATACCCTAGGGCCACGCGGCCGCCGCTGCTGCGCTTCCAGACTCCGCCGCTGCCACGTCCAAACCGAGGACTCCAGAAGACAGAATACCAGCCGTCCACGCCATGGCTACTCAGTGAGTCACCACTGGTAGTCCGGTGACTCACCGAGAGTCCCTCTTCGGACCGGTCTGAGACGAACACCGGTGGTGGCTATAAAAGCCCCACCCCACCTGCGAAACAACAACACACAGAGACAGAAGGACAGACAACCAAAAGAAAAAAAAAGGAAAATAGAGAGAGATATAAAACTACCAACGATCTCAGTCAGCATCAACCACAGCAAGGAAAAGAGAGAAGAGACAAAAGCTTACCCTGTCATCGGAGAGCCCCTTACCCTGTCATCGGAGAGCCCCAACCGTCACGAATCTCACCAAAACTTCGAAAAGCCAAGGTATTATTGTAGATTTGCTCCGATTGGGAGTCTTTTAATGAAAAAAAAACATAGGAACCGTCATTAGGACGGTCCTATCTACATTTAGGATGAAAAATATTTTTTTCCGGCCACCGAAACGGTGGCCGGCGGCGGTGGCCGGCAGAAATCGCGCAGCAGACGGCTGCCGGATTCCCTCCGGTGAGGGAATCTAGAGAGAGGCCAGAGAGAATTCTCTCTCTCTCTCTCTTTCTGCTGAAAAAAAAAAAAAAGGAAAAAATGAAATGGCTGGCCCTTCGGGCCAGCCGGTTTGGACATATAGTCCTTCCCGAACGACGTCGTTTCGGGAAGGACTATACGCGTAATTATAAAAAAATTAAATCCCTTCCGCAGTCCTTAGTACTTGTAAACTTTATATTTTAGTCACTAAATTGAATTTATAATATTTTTAGTTCAGTCTTCGAATTTTAATTTCTTTTATTTTAGTCCTTCATATTAAAATAATATATTTAGGATAAATTACAGATTTAATCCATTAATTTTAATAATAATATTTTAATCCCTATTTATATTTTTAATTTATTTGATTCTAATATCCGAATTTTAGATAATTTTATTTTAGTCACCAACAAATAAAATAAAGAAAAATATATTTAATCCCTATAATTTTGATTAATTATGAATTAGATTTTTAATTTTATTTTTATTGTAATTAGTTATTTTTTATATGTTTTTCATTTTTTTATTTTGTTTTTAAATATATTTTTAGTAATATTTGTATTTTATATTGTTAAATATTTTTATGTTCATAAATATATAATAATAGTATTTTTTAAATATTTATTTTAATATTGAAGAAAAAGGACAGTCTTAATACAACTGGATGTCCTATTCTGATATTTTAAAATTAAAAGTAAACCATATTATTTAAATTAATATTTATCAATATCAAAGAAAAGAGCTGTCTTAAGGCACCTAGAAGTTCTTTTCGGATATTTTTAAATAAATAAATATTTTATATATAATTTTGAAATAATAGGATTATAAATTAAATATATTTTTTATTTTTAAATTTTAATAATAGAGACAATTTATAATTAAAAAGTACCAATTTTGGGCGTTGTAGGGGTGCTAATCCTTCCCTAAACGTAACCGACCACGAATCCCTTTTTATTAGTAAAAAGAACGAATTTTTGGTTATAAAACGCAGATCAGTTCATCTTTTAAATATGGTTTTCTTAAAAACTCTTTTAAAAGATAATTTTTAGGTATTCAACCTACCTGATCCAAAAGGTCGATGGCGACTCACAAATTATTTTCAAAATTATTTATTAACATTAATTTCCCCGCCAAATTTTAATATTTCGTGCCCGGACGAAAACCGGTTACGACAGCTTGGCGACTCTGCTGGGGACACTGGTCAACTTTAAAAATCAATTATAATTGTCTCTATTAATTAAAAATTAAAATTTATATATTTAATTTTTAATTCTTTCTTTTCAAATTTTTTATTTATTTATTATTTTTATAATATTTATATGTTTTATTTTATTTGCAAGTATTTTATTTCAGTATTTATTTTTCTGTCAAAGGTTTGAACATTTCTCCTCACACACAATACTTGCATTGCATTACATAAAGCTCTATAATTGAGTTTGTCCCTTTTAAGTGGGAGTGAAAGCGACGTCTTCGTGAGAATTTATTCTCCGTGTCAGACCTAGCAAGTAACTTCTGGGGTTCATATGCTCTCTGTCTTCGTGAGAATTTATTCTCCGTGTCAGGCATAGAGAAATGTATCCCCTCGAATTGAACTCGATCCACTTTAGTCTGTAATGGACTAGGATTGAGGGTTAGCAGCCTAAGGGGGCACTAACATGGACAATTCGAGTACCTTTACTCCTAGATCTGAAACCCTGCATATAAAACCCTTAGAAACTCTTCCAATCCGAAGTCATGCCGAAATTTTGTCCAAAATAGGTGTACACACAGGAGAAGTGAATTCTGTCTTTAGTGTTTAAATTACATGTTTATTTAAATTATTTAAATTTAGAAAAGCATGTTTAAATAAAGAATGTATGTAAATGCTATTATTAAATTTCTTTATTATGTAAACTAATTTATTTTCTTTTTGTGTGTTCTTTATTTTTCTGTTTACATTGCATCATACAGGATAAAAGACATTGATCCTTGTGTTAATTGTCTCATTGGAAAGCCTTTATCTATGGATAAAAAGTGTTCAAGTCAAGTAATTCTAAACTCAGAAGTAAGACAGTGGGCTGAGGATTTACAAAGACAAGAAGGAGACAGTTTGCAGGATGATTATGTATCTGACTTGGCCAGTTATGCTTCAGTTTCACTAAAAAGAAATGATATGCAAGATTTGCGAAGCATTTGGGAAAGTTGGGATTCAAACAAAAAATTGCAGTTTTATCAGACTTACGGAGACATCCCATATTTGCTCTATGTTGAAGTTGATGATGAATTACTCAGAGCCTAGTTCAATTCTGGAATCCAGGTACAATTGCTTTACTTTCAATAAGGAGGACTTGGTCCCTACTATTGAAGAATATACAACTTTGTTACATCTTGAAGGTGCTTTGGAGAATCGAATATATTCAAAGTCAATTAAAACTCAACCCTTTCGAGTTAAATTAGCAAAGATTGCCGGGGTACGAGAAGAATGGGTAGCATCCCGTACAAAACAAAAAGGCGAAAACGAAGGCATTGCTTGGACCAACATCAGAGAACTTATTCAGAGCCATCCAGATATTAAAGTACGATTCGATTTATTTGCTCTGGGTATATATGGTATGGTCATCTTCCCAAAAGTATTGGGATATATTGAAGCTGCAGTGGTAGACTTGTTTGAACAACTACCGAAGAAGATTAATCCTGTTTCTGCCATCCTAGCAGAGACCTTCAGATCATTAAATGCTTGCAGAAGGTTAGGAGGTGGACGATTCTCAGGGTGTACTCAGTTGTTATATGTTTGGATCCGTAGTCATTTCTGGAGAACAGAAAAGGTTTCATACCGACGCTTTAATACGGATTATTCACCATTAAAGGAATTTCTGGAGCAGGAATGGCCGAAAGAAATTAAGAAAGATATGTGGATTAATGCCTTTCGAAATCTGCAAAGCAATGACGTTGTTTGGCGAACCCCGTGGCAAATACAAAGGGAGTTCTTTTATAGATGTGGTGATTACAACTGGATAATGCTGCTCGGATTATGGGGAGGAATTGGATATGCACCACTTCTGGTTATAAGACAGTATGAAGGTCGTCAATTTGTACCTGTCACTGCTGGACTACAGTCATCTGAGTTTGCATTTCACAGAAAAAATTATAAAAGAAACATCATGGAAGCCGTTACAGCTTGGAAAACAACTTTTTGTATTCGAGCTAAAGCAGCAAAGGAAATGCTAACTCCTGATTATGAAAAATGGAGATCTGTCAGAAAAAACGAAAATATTCCTCTACCAGATCAAAATGAGGATATTCCTATGGAAGATCGCATTAAGGTGGTTCCATCAGAGATTGAAATCTTGAGAGCTGAGTTTGAAGCAGAAAGAGATGGCTGGTCGAAAGAATTAGAGCAAATGAGACAAGATAAAGCTATGTTGGGGGTTGACATTGACTTTCATTCATCACAATGTGCAATGTTGAGAAAAGATAAAGAAAAAGGTGAGGATGAGTACAGAGCCTTACAGAAAGATTACCAGGAGTTATACAAATCCCGAAAAGCATCAGAACCCAGCCAATCAACGGTACAGATGACCAGAGAATTGAACATTGAGAAAAGACGAGTTGAAGATCTAAAAGGGAAGAATAGCCGTCTACTCAAAAGCCTGGAAAAAGGAAAGCAAAAAATGGAAGATTTCGAGGTTGACAGAAGAGAGCGAATTATAAAACACAAGGCTGAACACCGTGAGATCATGAATGAAATGCAAAGAGAAAGAGATCGAGCCAAAGATTTAGAAGAGATGAAGAATGACATCTTTGTTAAAATTGAAAGCGAGAAAAGTATCATGTTCCAGGGATTTGAATCTGAAATGAACCAGTTGATTGCTGAGCTTGAAGTCAGAGGCCAAAAGATGGAAGAATCCAATGTTGAAAAAGAAAAATGGGAGTTAGAAAGAAAAAATTTCAACACCAGACTTGAGGTAGAGCAGGAGGTGGCTAGCAATTGGATGCAGAGATGCATAAATAAAGATATTCAAATCCAGAAGCTTAATCAAAGAACGCAAGAAGCACGAACAAAACTGGAAGAGGATCTGGATCAGTCTAGAAACAAAAACTCAGAGTTTAATACTTACATTTTACAACTTGAAGAATCATTGTTTCAAGAAAAGGTTCGTCTAGGACCTAATGATCTCAAGGAAAGTAATGAGGAAAATGCTTCACTGCGAAGACGCATTAGAGATCTTGAAAAAATTTTGCACAATTGCCAAGTCAGAATCACTGAGTTAGAGCAAACTCTTGAAGGAACGAATGAGCAATGGCAAAAGTCAACCGAGTTCTATGTCGAAAGAAGTGAAGAAAGAAGTAATATGGTGTTCGAGGCCATGGTTCAAATGAGCGAGGTTGCCAGATATGTTGGGGAACTAGCTGTTGAAGCCAAAATAATTGAGCATCAAGTTGATCCAGTTTCTAAGTGTGGAAAGAAGGTGTCATGGTTAATGAAGGAAATTATAGAGCTTAATAGGAAAGCTACGCCTTATCTGTAGTTATGAACTATTATAAAGAAACTTTTGTATACCGATGAAAGTTGTTCTATGACAGTTAACTTTTTGGGATCAATGTTTTTTTCATACATGCATTTTGCATACATTCATCATTCATTTCATAATTTTCGCTATGGATTATTATTTTATTTATTAAGTTAAAATTCATTAATTAAAATTTGAAAAAATAATATTAAAAGATTTTTCAATCGCAGTTACTCTGGCCAAAAAAGAAATACTACATCACTACGGTACTAGACAAGCCACTAAGAGAATTATGGAGGATAAAATACAGCATATTGAGGAACAGCATCATAAAGAACAAGAAGAAATGAGAATGAAGCTGGAAAAAATTGAAGCCAGTATTGCAAATTCACAGGACAGTATGATGAAAAAGATAGAGGACATGTTTAAAAGGCAGGCTATCAGTGGAAAAATGCATGAAAATCCTGTATCTTTTGACCAAGAACCCATATATCCTCTAGGTTTTCCACCAGAATCAATTTATCACTCTGGTACTACCCCTATACAAATCAATGCTCGTACATCTGCATTACAAGAAGTCAAATCACATGAAGATCAACAAGTGGATCCTGCATCTTCAAGCAAAAATCCACTTATATCAGATGTGAAAATAGGGGATCTTAATACTGATCAGTTGATCCCAGATTCAAATGAGCTGAATGAGAAACAAAAAGTAAAGCAGACAGATCAAGAGCTTAGAAGAACGAATGAAATCCGTGGAAATAACTGAATCATTCTATGGGTTTGATGCTAGTGAATTGAGTTTGGTTCCAGACCTAATCCTCCCTATCAAGTTCAAAGCTCCCGAATTTGATAAATATAATGGTACTACATGCCCTTCATCCCACATCACTATGTTTTGTCGAAGAATGGCAGGATATGTAAAGGACGAGAAATTGTTAATTCACTGCTTTCAGGATAGTCTGACAGGACCGGCTTTAAAATGGTATACTCAATTGACCAAAGCCAACATTAGGTCTTGGAAAGATTTGGCTAAAGCATTTCTAGAGCAGTACCGACATGTGACAGACATGGTCCCTGATAGATGGACTCTCCAGAATTTGGAGAAAAAGAATAATGAAACATTCAGACAGTATGCCCAGAGATGGCGTGACATTGCAGCCCAAGTTCAACCACCTTTGTCAGAAAAAGAGGCCACAGTAATGTTTGTCCATACATTGAAGGCCCCTTATTTAAACCATTTAATGGGGAATGCAACAAGAAATTTTGCAGATTTGGTCATTTCTGGAGAATTAATTGAAAATGTCTTGAAAAGTGGCAAGATTGAATCAAATGATGGGTCTAGTTCCAAAAGACCTACGTACCGGAAAAAGGAGAATGAAGTCAACAATGCAAATTCTTACAGCAAAGATTCATCGAAAAGTGTTACAATAACCCAGCCAAGGGTTAAGAAAGAGGAAACAAACACTAATCGAGCAGAGTCCAGAGGATCTCGAAAAGAAAACGAAAGGTTGTCTTTTACACCTTTACCAGTACCATATGCAGAGGTCTATGATTCGCTGTTAAAAGCAGATGTTATACGGCCCTACCCTTTGGTTCCCATGCAACCACCATTCCCTCCTTGGTATGATACAAAGGCACACTGTGTTTACCATGAAGGAATTACAGGACATTCTATTGAAAACTGTCTAGCATTCAAAAGGGTGGTTCAAAATTTGATCAACACTGGGAAGTTGGAATTTAATACACCATCCGCATCAAGTCATCCATTGCCAAATCATGGAGATAAAACGTGAATGCAATTCAGGAAGAGGACAGAAAGAAAGCAAAGACTGACATTTCTGAATTAAATCTCCATTTGTTTGGATATTCCAACAGCTTTCTTTAGCCGGTATAATTCCACACAATTCAGGCCAAAGCAGAATGAAGGCAAGAATTATTGTGAATATCATCAGGAGAAAGGGCATAAAATTCAATTATGTCCTGAGTTTAGAAACTTGGTGCAAAAATTGATGAACAACAGAGAAATAGAGTTCTTTGAAGAAAAACCCGGGAAAAAAGAAGATGATGTTTGCTCATCAGAGGATTCTAAACCAAGTCAAAGAATAAGTGATCCTGTGATCATTAATGTGAAATCATCTACGACGATTCCGGTACCAATAAGGCCAAAAGTAATTATTACCACTCCTCTACCATTTCCATACAAAGATATCCGCAGGGTACCTTGGAATTATACTACCAATGTTTCAATGGTAGGAGGATCTGATTCTCTAAATAAAACAGAAGAGAAAACACAAAGTCTGAGTACAACATCGGCATCTGAAGCAGTGAGCAAGGTCGGTTTCTTTACAAGAAGTGGGAGATGTTACTCTCCCGAAACATCCAATGCTTCAGAACAAGTGAAAGCAAAAGGAAAAGCCATGGCAATACCTCAGAAGGTATTTGAAGATGAATCCCTTCCAGCATTCAATGAACCTGTGACAGAAAAGCAAGCTCAAGAATTTTTGAAATTCTTGAAACATAGTGAGTATAGTGTGGTTGAACAACTACACAAACAACAGGCGAGAATTTCTATTCTTGATCTTTTGATGAATTCAGAAGCGCATAGGAATGCTTTGATGAAAATCCTCAATCAAACATTTATCCCCGAAGATATATCCCTCAATAAACTTGACAGGATTGTGGGACATATAGCCGCTGACAATTACATAACCTTCACAGATGATGAAATACCAGAAGGCGGAATGGGATCAGTAAGAGCTTTGAACATCACGACACACTGTCATGGTCATGTATTGCCAGGAGTATTGATTGACAATGGATCTGCTCTCAACTTGATGCCTCTAGTTACACTTCAAAGAATGCCTCTGGATCAATCACACATGAAGAGTTATCAGAATGTGGTACGAGCATTTGATGGTACTAAAAAAGAAGTGCTTGGGAAAATGGAAATACCGTTGTTAATTGGCCCAGTCGTGTACAATATTGATTTTGTGGTGATGGACATCCACCCCACATATAATTGTCTCTTAGGGAGGCCATGGATTCACTCAGCAGGAGCCGTTCCTTCTTCATTACATCAGAAATTGAAATTTGTTGTTGATGGACAACTAATATGCGTCAATGCTGAAGAAGAAATCATTGCGTCTGTAACAAGCGATGTTCCATATATCGACACCAATGATGAGGCTCTTGAATGCTCTTTTCGAGCTCTTGAATTTGTAAATACAACCTTTGTTGCAGAAGGAAGGAAAATTCCATATCCCAGATTGTCTGATTGCACCAAGATGACAGTACAACAAACTTTAGGCATCGGAGCTAAAACTGGGAGAGGTCTAGGAAAGAATCTTCAAGGGATTTCAGTTCCTGTCAGTATAAAAATGAAAAAAGACCGTTTTGGGCTAGGGTTTAAGCCCAATTTTCAGCAAAGGAACAAAGAGATGAAAAGAAGATGTGAAGACAGAAAGGCAAAATTGAAAGGAGGAGAAATCCTTTGGAAACACATGTCTTTCCCACAGTTGAGGACAACATTCAGATCAGGGGGAACAATTAATGTGGAACAGCAGCTTGTTGAAGCCTTTAAAGAAGAAAAGTTGACGAAAGATCAAGACATAGTTGAAGAAGCTATGAATGGATTATTTATCACATGATCACGAATAACAACAAGACTGGCAAGTACTTGGATATGATTCGACCATGCCTTCCTGGAGAAACACTCACCAATTGGACCACTGAAGATCTTCCTATAGTTTTTAATATTAATGCAGAGTAATATTCAGAACTAATCTTTATGTTTAGCTCAAAAATATGAAAACTTTTTGTTATCTTGTAAAAGAAATTATGTTAAATATAAGAAATTTTCTTTAAAATTTTCAGATGGCAATCATTCTTTACATTTTCTTACATTTTTACATTTATTTATTTTCATAAATTTACTATATTCTTTCGGAAATGTTCCGACTTAAATTTGCAGGTGTCACCGTGTTAATAGCATGTTTATTCCTAGATTTAATCCAGTGATAAATTTAGAGCAGCCTATATGTCTGGAAGAAATCAATGGTTGTGAAGATGAACTGGAATGTGATGTTCCTACTGAACTATTAAGATTGGTAGAAAAAGAGGACAAACAAATTCTACCACACAAGGAAGAGGTTGAGACTGTGAATTTGGGAACAGATGAAGAAATAAAAGAGGTGAAAATTGGTACCACTCTGACAGTCCAGATAAAACAAGAATTGATAAATCTCCTTCAAGAGTTCAAAGATATCTTTGCATGGTCTTATCAAGATATGCCTGGTTTGAGCACAGATATAGTGATACACAAGCTTCCAATCAATCCAGAATATAAACCAATCCAACAAAAGCTCAGAAGAATGAGGCCAGAAATGTTGTTGCAAATCAAAGAAGAAGTGATGAAACAAATCAATGCAGGTTTCCTACAGGCATCTAAATACCCAGAATGGGTAGCCAACATTGTTCCCGTACCTAAGAAAAATGGGAAAGTTCGAATGTGTGTGGATTACAGAGATCTCAACAAAGCTAGTCCGAAAGACAGCTTTCCCTTACCCCACATAGACACATTGGTGGATAATACTGCAGGGCATGCATGGTTTTCATTTATGGATGGCTTTTCAGGATATAATCAGATAAAAATGAATCCTGAAGACATGGAAAAGACAACATTTATAACCATGTGGGGCACATTCTGTTATAAAGTGATGCCATTTGGATTGAAAAATGCAGGGGCAACATATCAAAGAGCCATGGTAACTTTGTTTCATGACATGATGCACAAAGAGATTGAAGTATACGTGGATGACATGATTGCCAAATCCCAAACTGAAGAAGAACATATTAAAAATTTGAGAAAGCTTTTCCAAAGATTGAGGAAGTATCAATTAAAGCTCAACCCCGCTAAATGCACTTTTGGGGTAACTTCCGGAAAACTTTTGGGATTTGTGGTCAGCAAAAAGGAATCGAGATTGATCCAGATAAAGTAAAGCAATTCAAGATCTTCCACCACCCAATACAAAAAAAGAAGTTCGAGGCTTTTTGGGAAGATTAAATTATATATCTCGGTTCATTTCTCAATTAACTGACAAATGTGATCCAGTGTTCAAATTACTTCGAAAGAACAATCCTGAAGTTTGGAATGAAGAATGTCAAGAAACTTTGGATATTATTAAGAAATATTTATCCAATGCCCCAATTTTAGTATCACCAATGCCTGATAGACCATTAATTCTCTACTTGACGGTCTTCGAAATTCGATGGGATGTGTACTAGGACAGCATGATGAATCAGGAAGAAAAGAAAAAGCTATTTATTATCTGAGCAAGAAATTTACTGATTGTGAAGTTCGATATCCACCAATACAAAAATTATGTTGTGCTTTGGTGTGGACTACTCGAAGACTCAGACAATATATGTTATACCATACTACTTGGTTGATATCCAAACTTGATCCTTTAAAGTTCTTAATGGAATCACCAGCTTTGACAGGCAGAATGGCTAGATGGCAGATGTTATTATCTGAGTTTGATATTATCTATGTCAACCAAAAAGCGATAAAAGGAAGTGTCATAGCTGATTTTTTGGCCAGTCGTGTATCAAATGATTATCAGCCTTTGAACTTCAATTTTCCAGATGAAGATTTATTGTGCATATCCATGAATGAAGAAGTCAGAACAAATGATGAATTTGCAACTTGGAAACTTTATTTTGACGGAGCATCTAATGCTTTGGGACGAGGAATTGGGGCAGTGTTAATTTCTCCAGAAAATATTTATTATCCCTTTACAAGTAGACTGGAGTTCTTTTGCACCAATAATATGGCGGAATATGAAGCTTGTGTCATGGGATTGAAAGCAACTATAGAAAGAAAAATCAAATTTCTCAAGATATATGGAGATTCATCGTTAGTGGTGTATCAACTGCGAGGAGAATGGGAAACAAAAGATCCCAAATTATTGGAATACCGAAATTTTACACTCGAATTAGTAAAAGAATTTGAGAGGGTTACCTTCAATTATCTCCCTCGAGAAGAAAATCAAATGGCAGATGCTTTGGCTACATTAGCTGCTATGTTTCAGGCAAATAAGAAAGTTGATATGATGCCAATCAAAATGCAAGTGTATGAAATTCCTGCACATTGTTATAGTGTGGAAGAAGAGGTAGATGGTAACCATGGTATCATGATATCCTGCAATATATCAAAAATCAAAGTTATCCACCAAATGCATCAGAAATTGATAAAGAACTTTGAGAAGAATGGCTGCTGGATATTTTCTTGATGGAGAGATTATGTATAGAAGAAGCAATGATCAAATGCTATTGAGATGTTTAAATACCAGCGAAGCTCGAAATGTCATTGAAGAAGTACATAGTGGAATATGTGGAACACATGCAAATGGTCTTTCCATGGCCAGAAAAATAATGAGATATGGATACTATTGGGCTACCATATACACAGATTGCATTGATTATGCTAGGAAATGTCATAAATGCCAGATATATGCAGACAAGATTCATGTACCCCCATCTCCTCTACATGTAATGACAGCACCCTGGCCTTTTTCTATGTGGGGAATAGATGTCATTGGGGCAATCACACCAAAAGCATCGAATGGACATTGCTTCATCCTTGTGGCAATTGATTATTTTACCAAATGGGTTGAAGCTGCTTCATATACCAATATTAAGAGGTCCACAGTTTGTAAATTCATAAAGAAAGAGATAATTTGCCGATATGGTCTACCAGAAAGGATCATTACAGATAATGCTCTGAACCTGAACAACAAAATGATGACCGAACTTTGTACACAGTTCAAGATCAAACATGCAACTCAGTGGCATATCGTCCAAAGATGAATGGGGCAGTTGAAGCAGCAAATAAAAACATCAAGAGAATCATTACAAAGACTACTGAAACTTACAAAGATTGGCACGAGAAGTTACCTTTTGCTCTATATGCATACCGAACTACTGTTCGAACATCTACTGGGGCAACGCCTTTTTCTTTAGTCTACGGGATGGAAGCAGTCTTACCAATTGAAGTTGAGATTCCATCGCTCCGAATATTAAGAGAAATAAAACTGGATGAATCTGAATGGATCCAAGCTAGAGTTGATCAATTGAACCTTATTGAGGAGAAAAGATTGAAAGCTATTTGCCATGGACAGATGTATCAAAAACGGATGATGAAGTCTCATGACAAGAAAGTACATCCAAGAGAATTCCAAGAGGGTGATCTAGTATTAAAAAAGATCTTGCCTATACATAAAGATTTCCGTGGGAAATGGATGCCTAATTGGGAAGGGCCATACGTTGTAAAAAAGACCTTTTCCGGAGGAGCATTGATCTTGGCAGAGATGGATGGAAAAACTCTGAAAAATCCAATAAACTCAGATTCTGTCAAGAAATATTATGCTTGAAGAAAAAAAAGAAGAAAAAAAAAAAAAAACGAAAAAAGGGGGTCAAGGTGAAAACCTGCAAAAGGGCATCTTGTAACCAAAGGAAGGATTTGAGTTGAAAACCTGAAAAGGCGGCTCAAATGCAGGTTGATATTAGGCATATGGCAATTGAACTCTCTTAAGATTTTGATAGTTTGGAAGAAGCTTCACATCTACAAGCATTTTGACAACGTTTGAGATCTTCCAGACAAAGGCTTACATCATTACTCTAAGTTGTGTCAACTTGATTAATTTAGAAATACTTATGCTTATAATTTGTGGAGACATTTGAATTTTTATTATTCTTATGATTGCCAGAACTTTGAATACAATTCTATCTATTTCAAGTTCAACTTATTGGAGATTCAATTTATTTTTGGAAATTCAATTTATTCTTTTCTATTGAATTAACATAATTTTGAAATAATTTAAGATTTCTGAATATCACTTTATGTTAATATTTTGAATACATGGAATACAAAGTAAGCAAATCATCACTAGCTTAAAGCCATGAACATCAAGATTGTTATAAGTGGTGCTACCGACAACGAGGTCGAATCCGCCAAATCTACTCATCAATTGCTCCAACCGATCACCATTCAGTTCTTGCACATCTGTTTGCAAAGATATACTAAGACAATAAAAGGCAACCTTTGTAGCATTGATTCCAACAAAAAGAAACAAGACATTGATATCACTGGGAAACATGTTTCTATACAGATCCTTGTATATGGTTTTTAAGGAAACCTAGAAGCATTTCCACCTTATCAGGTTCAAGTGGAGCAACTTTATTCCTTCCAACCCATACTAGATTCCATTTTCAGCACTCATCAAGAACATACTTCTGGACACTCGAAAGTGGCTCTTTGTCATAAGCTTCAAGAACATTACAAATCTTTTCTATTAATTTGGCACTTCCTGTACATGTTTATAAACAGTTCAACTTTGTTTTTGGATTCCAAGAAGGCCATCATTTCTTTGTCAATGGAAAAGCATTAGCACATGGAGGAAGCATAATAAGAGAAACTCTGTTCTTAATTGGCAGATTATGAATATAGCCTATTTTCAGTGTGACAGCAGGAAAATGCTTCGAATCTACAAATTCTGGCTTTACATCGAATAAGTACTGTGATATCCCAGTCCAAACATTAAATGGAACAAATGAATGTGCTCATAGCATCTTCTGGAATTGTTCTTTGAGTTATCTGATCTGGTTTGGCAAAACCAATCATTGAATTTGGAAGATGAATGTGCTCATAGCATCTTCTGGAAGTGTTCTTTGAGTTATCTGATCTGGTTGATCAGAACATAGCATCTTCTGGAAGTGTTCTTTGAGTTATCTGATCTGGTTGGACAGAACATAACATCTTATGGAAGTGTTCTTTGAGTTATCTGATCTGGTTGGACAGAACATAGCATCTTCTGGAAGTGTTCTTTGAGTTATCTGATCTGGTTGATCAGAACATAGCATCTTCTGGAAGTGTTCTTTAAGTTATCTGATCTGGTTGGACAGAACATAGCATCTTCTGGAAGTGTTCTTTGAGTTATCTGATCTGATTGGACAAAATCAAGTATTGAATTTAAAAGATAAATTTGCCAATAACATCTTCTGGAAGTGTTCTTTGAGTTATCTTTTACTAGAAGAAGTGCATCAGCAGCCTTAGTCATTTGAGCAGCACATATAAAATTTATCAATTTTACAATTGATGAGTTTGGACCACATTTCTACATGGCTATTGAAGCTTCAGCCTTTGAGAATCCCATTTTTGTCAAGTAAACAGTTTATTCTCCTCATCAGAATCAGAATTCAAGATTTTTTGGTATTAGAAGAACTATCGATATCTGTGAAATCATCTTGAAAGGCCATTTCATAATCAGATGAGCTGTTATCAGAATCAACATGTTGCTTGAATGCAAGTTTTTCAAGAGCCTACACAATTGAGTTTTATTCTCAAGAAATTTTTGTGACATTATATATACCTCTACATTTGTCAAAGAGGATAGATTCTCTGATTTGAAGAAGAAAGATTTATTGGGTTTCTACAACTGAAGAAATATTCAATTCACTCATCTGAAATCAAATAACTTAACATTCATGCATCATATTTTAGGTGTTTACAAAAATAGGTGCATTTTTATTCATTTTCATCTATGTTGAATTTTTAACAGGAATTTTAAAGATTTTAGCAAAGACTTGAATTCATCAAACTGATGGATCATCATTTCCAGAGGAAGAGTTCATAATGAGAAGAACTCGTCATCTGAAGAAGGAAGAAGAAGTTCATAATGAGAAGAACTTGTTCAACCTTTTGCTTGAATTCATCAATTTGATGGATCATCATTTCCAGAGGAAGAGTTCATAATGAGAAGAACTCGTCATCTGAAGAAGGAAGAAGAAGTTCATAATGAGAAGAACTTGTTCAACCTTTTGCTTGAATTCATCACTTGATGGATCATTCTTTTCCAGAGAAAGTTCATAATGAGAAGAACTCATCTGAAGAAGGAAGAAGAAATTCATAATGAGAAGAACTTGTTCAACCTTTTGCTTGAATTCATCACTTGATGGATCATTCTTTTCCAGAGAAAGTTCATAATGAGAAGAACTCATCTGAAGAAGGAAGAAGAAATTCATAATGAGAAGAACTTGTTCAACCTTTTGCTTGAATTCATCACTTGATGGATCATTCTTTTCCAGAGAAAGTTCATAATGAGAAGAACTCATCTGAAGAAGGAAGAAGAAATTCATAATGAGAAGAACTTGTTCAACCTTTTGCTTGAATTCATCAAATTGATGGATCATCATTTCCAGAGGAAGAGTTCATAATGAGAAGAACTCGTCATCTGAAGAAGGAAGAAGAAGTTCATAATGAGAAGAACTTGTTCAACCTTTTGCTTGAATTCATCAAATTGATGGATCATCATTTCCAGAGAAAGAGTTCATAATGAGAAGAACTCGTCATCTGAAGAAGGAAGAAGAAGTTCATAATGAGAAGAACTTGTTCAATCTTTTGCTTGAATTCATCATTTGATGGAACATCATCCCCAGCAGAAAGTTCATAATGAGAAGAACTCATCTGGAGAAAAAGAAGAATTTATTCAATATCTCCATAATGATCAAAGTAAAGTCAAATGGATAAAAAATTTTATTATCTTTTCATCTTTGCCCTATTCTTGTTAACACAAGAATGAGCAAAGAGGGGCAGCTGAAGATACTATTTTTTATCCATATTATTATTATTATTATTATTATTATTATATATTATTATATTATTAATTATTATTTTATTATTATTATTATTATTATTTTATTATTAAATATATTAAATACATATAAATTACAAACCAATTACAATTCAACCGGCCCAGTTACAAACCAACTGAAACCGGTCCAAATCCAATCAGAAACCCTAAATATTTGGGTTTTCAGTTAGGGTTCCCTAACCCTAATCCCAGCCGCCTCATCATCACAGCCGTTGGATCTGAGAGATCCAACGGCCCATACTCATCCAGCACAAACCCTAGGGTATGATACCCTAGGGCCACGCGGCCGCCGCTGCTGCTGCTTCCAGAAGACTCCGCCGCTGCCACGTCCAAACCGAGGACACCAGAAGACAGAATACCAGCCGTCCACGCCATGGCTACTCAGTGAGTCACCACTGGTAGTCCGGTGACTCACCGAGAGTCCCTCTTCGGACCGGTCTGAGACGAACACCGGTGGTGGCTATAAAAGCCACCACCCCACCTGCGAAAACAACAACACACAGAGACAGAAGGACAGAGACAGAACCAAAAGAAAAAAAAAAAGGAAAATAGAGAGAGATATAAAACTACCAACGATCTCAGTCAGCATCAACCACAGCAAGGAAAAAGAGAGAAGAGAGACAAAAGCTTACCCTGTCATCGGAGAGCCCCAACTGTCACCGGATCTCACCAAAACTTCGAAAAGCCGAAGGTATTATTGTAGATTTGCTCCGATTGGGAGTCTTTTAATGAAAAAAAACATAGGAACCGTCATTAGGACGGTCCGATCTACATTTAGGATGAAAAATATTTTTTCCGGCCACCGAAAACGGTGGCCGGCGGCAGAAATCGCGGCGGCAGACGGCTGCCGGATTCCCTCCGGTGAGGGAATCTAGAGAGAGGCCATAGAGAATTCTCTCTCTCTCTCTCTCTTTCTGCTGAAAGAAAAAAAAAAGGAAAAATGAAATGGCTGGCCCTTCGGGCCAGCCGGTTTGGACATATATAGTCCTTCCCGAACGACGTCGTTTCGGGAAGGACTATACGCGTAATTATAAAAAAATTTAAATCCCTTCCGCAGTCCTTAGTACTTGTAAACTTTATATTTTAGTCACTAAATTGAATTTATAATATTTTTAGTTCAGTCTTCGAATTTTAATTTCTTTTATTTTAGTCCTTCATATTAAAATAATATATTTAGGATAAATTACAGATTTAATCCATTAATTTTAATAAATAATATTTTAATCCCTAGTTTATATTTTTAATTTATTTGATTCTAATATCCGAATTTTAGATAATTTTATTTTAGTCACCAAACAAATAAAATAAAGAAATAATATATTTAATCCCTATAATTTTGATTAATTATGAATTAGATTTTTAATTTTATTTTTATTGTAATTTAGTTAGTTATTTTATATGTTTTCATTTATTTTATTGTTTTTAAATATATTGTTTTAGTAATATTTGTATTTTTATATTGTTAAATATTTTTATGTTCATAAATATATAATAAATAGTATTTTTTTTAAATATTTATTTTTAATATTGAAGAAAAAGGACAGTCTTAATACAACTGGATGTCCTATTCTGATATTTTAAAATTAAAAAGTAAACCATATTATTTAAATTAATATTTATCAATATCAAAGAAAAGAGCTGTCTTAAGGCACCTAGAAGTTCTTTTCGGATATTTTTAAATAAATAAATATTTTATATATAATTTTGAAATAATAGGATTATAAATTAAATATATTTTTTATTTTTAAATTTTAATAATAGAGACAATTTATAATTAAAAAGTACCAATTTTGGGCGTTGTAGGGGTGCTAATCCTTCCCTAAACGTAACCGACCACGAATCCCTTTTTATTAGTAAAAAGAACGAATTTTTGGTTATAAAACGCAGATCAGTTCATCTTTTAAATATGGTTTTCTTAAAAACTCTTTTAAAAGATAATTTTTAGGTATTCAACCTACCTGATCCAAAAGGTCGATGGCGACTCACAAATTATTTTCAAAATTATTTATTAACATTAATTTCCCCGCCAAATTTTAATATTTCGTGCCCGGACGAAAACCGGTTACGACAAAACCGTTGAGGGCGGTGATGATAGTATTAGTAATTGTAATGATGACGACGATGATAACAATGCATGCCAAAAAATTTATTGGTTGTTATGATGATACTGATTAGTATTACTAATGATTGGAATTTCGCACTTTCTGTGTCCAGTTCAAACCAAAACTTCTAGATCTTTGATCGACACTGCATGATGCTTCAGATGATGATCCGGAGGACTCGTATAGTTTATGAACCAAAATGGAATAAAAATAATAATTTATGTACTACACGTGTAGTTTACCTTTTTATTTTTTGCCCAGTCTAAATTAATAGTATAATAAAGACTTAATACAAAAAATAAGTACTCAAATTATGTATTGAAAAACATTTTAGTGTTTAAAGAATTTTTTGCTAAAAATAGATGTCTAATGTTTCCAACGCTATATTTTTAGGTACACGGATGTTAACCACTTTTAAAAATCTCTATTAAGAGACGTGTGTGTCACGTTATGATAATTTTGAAAATTTATTTTAAAAAATAAAAAATAAAAGTATTTTTTATTAAAAAAAAAACCAAACAGCTACCGTGTTCTGTCCCCTCTCTCCTTCTCTATTCCCCCTTCCCCCTTATCTATTCCCCCTTCACCCTTCCATAGTTGTTGGCCAGTCAACATTGATTGTCACAGCTACCGTTATCAGTACAGGTATCGAGTCCCGATCAAACTCCCGTTGATCATCGTGATTTGCCATTATTTGTTATAGAGAAGCGTTCAAAGGTTCGTCGGATTTTAAGCCACTGTCGTCGTTCGTCGTCGATTCCGACATCCGTAAGCCACACTGCCACCACCATTCGAACATCGTGCAATTTCGATCAAAATCCAGTCGTTCATTGATGAAGATGACGATGATGGCCGACGACAATCGATAATATGGTTAAAATGAGAAATTTTAATTTTTAGGGTTTTTTATAATTTCAGTAAAATTTTAAGTTTTTATAAATAAATTAAGTTTTTTTAATTTTTTTTCCATTTTTTTAAAATAATATTTTTATTATTAAAAAATTAAAAAAAATTAAAAATATAAACCTAAAATATAAATGAAAATTCGTTAAACACCTACCTTTAAAAAAAGTTCTTTAAATATCAACACGTTTTTGGAGTTATAATTTAAACCGAATTTTTGTATTAAGCCTATATTAAAATACTAAATAGTAGCGGGTTTAACGAAAGGTAGCCGCCCACATAAACAGAATTAACGGTTACGCTATTACAATCCAGAAATCCAAAGAGAAGAGCTTTCGATTTCTAATGGCAATCTCTTCAACTTCTGAATCTTGAAATCAAATTCAAAAATGGTTGCAACTCTACTCACTCACAATTACTTCTCCAATTTCAACGCACCCAGAATTGTTTCCCTTAACCCCTGCGAACCCCCCAACCCAAACCAAAGCCAATATGCTGTAAGCGGTCCAAGATTTCCCAAACTGAATCAACTCCAATTAACCCATTTCAGTGCTTCAAAAACCTTAACCGAACCGTGCAATATCACACTCATTGATGCTCTTCGTTCTTGTATTGATTCGGGGTCGATAGAGGATGCACTCTACTTGTTTGAAGAAATGAACCACTCGGATACCTTCACGTGGAATATCGTGATTAAGGGTTTAGTCCAAAAAGGGTTGTTCGATGAAGCAATTAGTTATTTCCACAGGATGGAATTTGAAGGAGTTAGACCGGATAAATTTACATACCCATTTGTGCTCAAGGCCTGTGCTGGGTTATTGTCTTTTAAGGAAGGGAGTAAAGTTCATGCGAAATTAATTAAGGTTGGATTAGATTTGGATGTTTATATTTGTAACTCTCTTATTTCTATGTATATGAAAGTCGGGTGCCTCGAATCGGGAGAGAATGTGTTTGAGGAGATGTCTGCGAGGGACTTGGTTTCTTGGAATGCTATGGTTTCTGGGTACCAACTAGTTGGTGATAGTTTGAGCTCGTTGGTTTGCTTAAGGGAAATGGTTTCGGTAGGAATAAGACCGGATAGTTTCAGTTTTATTAGCGGTCTTGGGGCCTGTTCTGTCGAGGGTTTTGGAAGAAATGGTAAAGAGGTTCATTGTCAGGTTATTAGAAATGGGTTTGAAATGGATCCTAGGGTGGAAACTTCACTGATTGATATGTATGGGAAATGTGGGAATGCGATTTATGCAGAGAGGGTGTTCAACATGATCGTCGACAAAAACATTGTCACTTGGAATGTTATGGTTGCTGGGTATGCTTACAATGCTCGTTTCTATGAGTCATTCTCTTGTGTTAAGAAGATGCAAGATGTTGGAAAGTTGACGCCTGATGTTATTACAATGATAAACTTACTTCCAGCTTGCGCACAAACGGGAGCCCTTTTGATGGCTAAGTCTATTCATGCTAGTGCAATCAGAAAAGGGTTTCTCCCTCATATAGTATTGGAGACTGCTCTGGTTGATTTTTACGGAAGGTGTGGGAAGTTGAAACTGGCTGAACATGTCTTTACGCAAATCAACCAAAAGAACTTGGCATCGTGGAATGCGATGATTGCTGCTTATGTACAGAATGGATGGTATTCAGAAGCCTTGGAACTGTTCCTAGACATGTGGTACAATTCCGTTAAACTGGACGTGATAACATTTGCAAGCATATTACCAGCATATGCTGAAATAACCTCCTTGAGTGAGGGTAGGCAAATACATGCTGTTGTTACGAAATTGAGGCTTAGTTCGTCTAATGTCATCATCTCAAATTCAATTATTTATTTGTATGCCAAGTGTGGAGATCTCCGGACTGCAGGGAGATGTTTTGATGGCATGGTTTGTAAAGATGTTGTTTCATGGAACACAATCATTATGGCTTACGCCATTCATGGGTTCGGGAGAGTTTCCGTCCAGTTTTTCCAGGAAATGATAGAAAACGGTATCAAGCCTAACAAGAGCACTTTTGTTTCGCTATTATCAGCTTGCAGCATTTCTGGCATGGTCGATGAAGGGTGGGAATATTTTAATTCAATGAAAAGAGATTACGGTATTAACCCAGGAATAGAGCACTTCGGTTGTATGCTGGATCTTATTGGTCGAACTGGGAATCTTGATCTAGCTAAGCATTTTATTGAAGAAATGCCGCTTGTCCCGACCGCCCGGATTTGGGGTTCTCTACTATCTGCGAGTAGAAAAGCCAATGACATCGAATTCGCAGAAGTTGCATCCAAGCATGCTTTATCCCTGGAGCATGACAATACAGGGTGTTACATCTTGCTTTCTAACATGTATGCTGAAGCTGGGAGGTGGGCAGATGTAGAGAAGATCAAAACACTTGTGATTCAAGAAGGCATAGCAAAAACAATGGGATGTAGTACAGTTGAGAAAGACTATAAAGTTCACAGGTTTGTCGATCAAGATGGGTCGAACGCTCAGGTGAACATGATCAATGACGTGATGGATATCATCACGAAAATGACAGTGAAAGATGAAGATGTTTATGCTCGTCGTATTACCAAGTTGAGAAGAACAGATTTGACAAGAAAGAAACCAAATGTACCAGGGAATCATAGTGTGAGATCGGCCATCTCGTTCGGATTGATCTCGACCAAGTTGGGGTCTCCGGTTCTCATCAGAAAGAACGTTAGAATTTGCGAGGCTTGCCACATCTTTGCAAAGAGGGTCTCAAAGATTAGTAAAAGAGAGATGGTAGTGGGAGACTCCAAGGTCTTTCATCACTTTGAAGATGGAAACTGCTCTTGCGGTGATTATTGGTGATAGCTGCTGTTGTACAATCCATATATAGCCTAGCAAAACAACTATAAACAAACCTCCTACACAATTGTAAAAGACCAACGACAAATGAATAGAGACACCAAGTAATTGTGTATAGACATGTAAATTCAAATAAGTAAATTCCTATTCGAATTCGAAAATTTGACCGATTAATCTGAATTAAATACACACATGATATTATTTATAATAGCACGTGACATGCAACATTTTGGTTAACGAAAGACAACCAAAACAAGCAATCACAATGACTCGACATGCGTGTAGGAATGGAGTTGTTACACCATTAATTAAGAAAAAGAATCGTCATTTGTTTGTGGTTATGAAAATGTCAATGTCAAAAGCCATAGATGATATTGGTGGTATCGACTTAAATGTAATTGAGACAGCATGTAATCAAACTCAACCATTAAATAATTACTAGCATATATTAGCTTTATCATGTAAGACAAACCATCAAAGCTTGCTTCCTCTCTAAACAAACATTGGGTTATAGACGGATTGAGGAAGGTTGGTGTGATCGTATATCCGAAAATTTTAAATTTTTATAGTAATTTTTTATATTTTCTTATTGATAGTTTATTTTCATTCACTAAAATTTATAAATATGTCTAGTAAAGTTTTATATATTTCTTTCTTAGCATAAATCTTGCATCCGTTCTTAGATATTATTTTTTTGGTACAATACTATTTAAACATTTTTATCCTATTTTAATATAGGGTAAATTACAAATTTGGTGACTTAACTTTATCCTCTCTCCTATTTCACTCATTTTACTTTAAATATTTTCAAATTCCTCACTGAACTTAATACATTGGATTTTTTGGTTACTCGACCGTTAAATAATTAACGACGTTAAAATGGATTGTTGTATAGATGCAAAACGACGTTGTTTTGGTGAATTTTTTTTTTAAAACTGCATCATTTTTAATAACATTAGCTCTTTAACGACAGAGTGACCAAAATAGGAAGTAGAGTAAAGTTCAGTGATAAAAAACGCAATGTACTAAAGTTCAGTGAGCAAAATAAAAGAGAGTAAAATTCAGTGTTGAAATTTGTAGTTTACCCTTTAATATATAAATAATCACTTTATACTAATCTAACTCAAAATAAAAGAAAATTAATCTTCATTTTAATATTCTTGCATCCGTTCTTAGTTAATATTTTAGTACTCAATAATATATAATTTAGAACTTCAATTATCAAGTTAAAATTTGTTCTTGTCAATTTAAATTAATCTTCATTCTAATGATTAGATTCCAAGTTCTGATGAAGAACATCGTGCAAAAAGTAGAAAATCCAGAGAAGAAACGAAAGAAAGGGTCGGTGAGTCTGATCTTCGAGGTAAAGTTTCCCTGTTCTTATCAGCTTGTGTGTTCAATATCAATAGGCGCGTATCGTATCAATGGGCCTTTCGTACCAATAGGTGTATGGGCGATGTATAGGTTTCCGAGTTACCGATCTTTTATGCGTTAGTTAGCCTCGCTTTCCAACGCCTGTAATGCGGTAGGTCTCGCTACACGCGCCAGTAGGCTTGAGGTTGACACCTTTCTTTCGGTACTGCCATCCTAAACTCCTGGAATTACAACGTGGTTAACAGTCAAGTCAGTTACGGCTAGTTTCACTCCAACCTAATTTAATGCTAATTTAAATTGATTTTCAACTTCAAATATTATCAGTTTAATCTAATATATATATATATATATATGTATATGTATAAGTTAACAACCAATTTCTCTCGTTTTTTAACCTTTTATTAAAAATTGTATTTTAGGATTTCTGGTCTGTCACTGAACTGGCACATGCAATGTCCTAGTTTTGGAAATTTCGGATTCTACATCATACTTCGCTGAACTGCTATCTTCAATTCAGCATCAAGCAGAAAGGGGGGATATATGTAAAACCAATGACATTTCTCAAGAAATTTAAGCAAATTCAACACTATTGATCATCCAAAAAAGAAACCCTAACTTAATACAATAATTAAACAAATAAAATATGATCAAAACACAAACAAAAAGTATGGCATTCAAAGAGGCCTAAGATTTATTGATATGTGGGCAAACAGTGAAGAGAAAAGCAAAGGGGAAAAAAATCCACCCTCCAATTCCAATAGTATGTTTCAGATCTCGAATAATACAGAAATGACACCCCAAAACTAATAATAGAAGACAATGAAAGCCCTTGTACAAAACAATCTGTGGAATCCACAGATCAAAACCCTATTCCTATCTCACAAAACAATCAAAAGAAGAAAATTAAAAATAACAAATGCAAATTGCTTCAATCAGATTACCTTACCCCCATGTTTCAATTACTAAACACCAAATAGAACTCCCTCTTCAAGCTTTTTGGAGGCTGCATATTCCTGCATGCTAAAATCCATACAAAAATACCCCTCCCCTCCTCGAAACCGTGCAAAATGGGGACAAACCCCAACTTGTTTTAAGACAAGGAAACTGATATTCTTTGCTTCGGAAAAATCCATAACCACCTATCGGAACTTGCTTATACGAATCGCAGCTCCAATACAGTCAGACAATAAACCAACAGTATGGATGCTGATAAACATCTCTCAAGAACCACAAATGATGTAGAATAACGACAAGCATGGATAACGGCCAAGTTCTTATACTTGATACTTTGAAAGTTTATCCTTAACAGGTGGCTCCAAAGCAGACATACATTGGTCCCACGCCCCATTCCTAAGCATCTGCAGGCAAAATTTATTCACTTGACTCGGTAACTGACCTAGTCTATTGCATGTTATAATAATTATGTATCCTTAGCAAAAAATATAAGCAACCAAAAAGCACTAAAGTTTCCTCGTTAATTGGATAAAGAAAGAAAGAATAACAAAGGAAAAAGAAAAAGAATTTTCAATCAATAAAGGAGCACAAGACAAGAGATTCATAAGCAAGGAGATAGGGTAACCTATATGATTGCAGAAGTACATAGAAGCAAAAAAGGCATGCAATAACAAAATATAAGGATTTTGATAATTTTAATATATATTAAGTTAAAGTAATCAGCAAACCACAAACTTCCAGCAAGAATGTATAATCAGCAAAAGCAAAGCTGACGATGACAGATGCCTACCTGTTTGTAACCATTCAAGACCTGACAAACTTCATTATGAAGTTCTACGCTCCTTATTTCCTACAGGCAGAGAAAAAAAAGTTAAGGTCAAACTTTAGTTTAACATATACAAAAGCCTAAAATACAATTAATAACAGCACCCTTACATGCCAACTTGCAATAGCTCTGCACATGAAAACAAGTGAACTCAGAGCACCTGATGGATTTGCCCTGACCTGGAAAAGTGTGCATCCAGGAATAAATTAGTTTCTTGCCTCTGTTAATTAACATTATTACAAAAACAGATGCATACCATTGCACATAGACCTCGGAAGGCATCTTCTTTCTCAACATCATCCCGTATCCTGACAGTTACTTGTCAAATGAGTTGACATAGACGAAGCAACAATTACAAGTGTAACTTAGCTCTACATCAAACCAACAATTACAAGTGACGAAAATAAATTATACTTACATAGACAAAGCAATACACCATGATTGCATGAAATGCTCCATGTGTGGTGATACAAGATCTGGACAGACCAATGCAAGCCTCCCTAGTGTAATTGCACTATTTTCAACAAGTGACTTGTTGAGCCCCTGCAAATCATACAAAGATGAGATTATGGCATCAAAATGACTAATACAAGAACTAACATACAAACAATAGTTATGCATATATGAGGACGCATACCAACAAAGTTCACCAACAGAAAGGGAATATTACCTCTGCATGCTGAAGGATTGGAACCAAACACGAGACCACTGAAATGACAATTGGAGAAATTTCTTGATGTACCTGAAACTCAAAAAGGCAAATAGTAAAAAAAAAAGGATTCAAAGCACCCAAAGGGTAATCAACTTATGAAGGCAAGTCGATAAAACGGTAAGTAATCTAATTTTATCCTGATTGAGAATGAAGAACACACATACCTTAATTGCTAGCTCGCCAATAGCCCAGCATGCATTATTTGCTACTGAAATGGTTTCCTTTATCTTGGGGGTATTCTGCATTGAGCATAATATACTTTGTAAAAATGTAAATGAGGCAAACTGAGATACAGAATCCCAAAATGAGCCCTTACCAATTGCTTTGCTGCAATATCAAGAAACTCAGACAAACGAGGATGTAAATGAGCAGGGCACACCTAATCAAAGTCAAACATTTGAATGCAGTTAACATACACTAGCTAAACACTATATAATAAGGACTTTCAAGTTGATCAGCTAGGACCATGTTTGAGGCTTATTTAATAATAGACTTGCAAGCTTCATGTCCCTAGAGGTAGAAAAGTGATGTTTTATTTAATCTATAGTTCTAAACTATCATAACTGGTGAGTTCATTTTTAACATACTCTTGCAAGGTCCCCAAGAAGTGCAAATGCACTTTGACGGACATCAGAAGCATCATCATCCATGCAGCACTGCAGAAGCAGATCCCTCAAATTGCTCTGTGAAACCTGGCATATAAAGGTCCACGTATGCTAAACAAACATCTCAGGACACATTACACATGTTAACTTATATAAATTTTATAGTTAAGGAAAATTTCCAGTTTGCACGCCCAATATCAGGAACAAACGGACAAGTCCTCAAAACCTAGGTATGATGACAATTAATCTATTAAACATCAAGGCGGGAAATACAAAAAATTTAAGTAATATGTTGTGCAAGGAAGTTTCTGTGAATAATAGTCCATTGGCTCATTACACTCATCCATGTGTTCTCTGCAATTACTCCAGTGTCTAACATAGGATAATAGCAAAAAAATCTCGCTTCACATGATTTCTCATTAAATAGATAATTCCATGGACTAAAAGAATAGCCCACGTCAGTTCAAGATAGAAAAAAAGGATGCAAGGAGAAAGCAAGTACCAAACTCTCTATTCCACTACCAAGGCCCTCCGTCAGTCCAGAGAGCAAATCAAGTGCGCATACAATGAACTCCTTATCATACTGAACCCCGGCTGAAACAGTATCAACCTGCAATATAAATTCCATCAATTTCTTTTTTTTTTTGATAAAATAAGGCCTCATTAAAAACCCCCTTCTTATCCTACATGTTACAAACATAACATGAAGGACATTGGAAGGAGGAAAAGAGTGCCTCTAACTTTTATTAATTAGAACAATAATACACCTCCACTACTCAACAGCTAACAACTTCTTACAAAACAGAAAACCATAAATCTGAAAACAAAACACACCCTGAAACTCCTAAAAAGGAACTACCAAGGCATAACACCTTAACCATTACACAAAACGTAAGTTCAGCCTATACCAGCTTTAGCTAATACATCCGCTTCCCAATTTGCTGCTCACGAGATGAGCCTTGTGATGATACCCTTCCTCTCCACAATAGAAGCTATATCCCTTACCAAGGAATGAAACAAAGTAGTACTAAGGTTCGGATTATTAATCCATTTCAGAGCATTAGAAGAATCTGATTCCAAAATGATCCTCTGATTTGAAAAGAGATCAGCTTCAACTTCCTCAATAAGAATCAACCCTCTCTTGATCGCCAAAAGCTCAGCGAGTAAGGGAGGACCTCCCCCTACCTTCTCTGAAAAAGATCCAAGCACCATCCCTCTGCCATCTCTAGTCAAGCCACCTATTCCACCCTTATCCCAACCTTTGACCATTGCACCATCAACATTAACTTTTAAGAACCCTATCGGAGGAGGACTCCACCTAGAAGAAGGAAGATACCTCTTATTCAGATTGACATGTTGATCAGCTAGTTTTAAATCCCCCATCAAAGAATCAAAATGAAAATGAACATCCTTAACTGATGTTTCAAACCAAGAAACAGTTCTGAAACGTGAAATGAAGAACAACAGCGCTGAATCAACCTTTCCATTCTGGAAAATCACCTCATTCCTACATTTCCAAATAGACCACAACACTGCTCTTGAAATAAACTTCCATATATTGGATCGCGGCACTAAGTCATCCCAGGCAATTAGGAAGTCCATCACCGAACCAGGAACCACAAAGAAAACATTCCAAAACTTTAAAAACTTAGCCCACAAAACCCATACCACTTCACAGTGAAGAAACAAATGAGAGATCGACTCATTGTACTTCCTGCACAAAGGGCAGACAGAGTCTTCAACCCCAGAAACTCCTCTCTTCAGCAATTCCTCTTTCACCGCAACTCTATGATGAGCAAGTTGCCAAACAAAGGATTCCACACGTGGTGGAGCTACTCCCTTCCAAACATACCGTTCCCAATTACTTTCTAATTGATCAATATCCTCTCTATCAAAATAGGTTTTCATGCATGATTTTGCTGTAAAACAGCCCTCTCCATTTCCCAACCAAATCCAACAATCTTCCTCTACTAGAGACAAAGAAGAGCTATTCAATAGAGAGATAATTAGCAGCCACTGCTCAACCTCCCAATCCACCAAATTCCTTCTCATTTGAATATCCCAAACCCAACCCGAATCATTGTGCAATCTGAATTCTGCTACCTTAACCTCTTTGTTATTCGAAAGAGCAAATAACCTTGGAAACCTATCTTTTAGAGGAGCCGAACCCAACCAAACATCATGCCAAAACTGAACAGTTTCTCCATTTCCAGCCCTAACACACAAATTTCTCCTAAAACAATCCCCAAATGCATCACTTGAAAAGAAGTTCTTAACAATTCCTCTCCAAATCCAAGAACTACGAGCTGTCCAAGTATTCCGGATCATCAAAGAATTAGGATCCATATTGTAAACACAACACACAACTGATTTCCACCAAGAATTTTTCTCTCCAGCAAATTTCCACACCCATTTCCCCATAAGAGCCCTGTTTAAAAGCAGCAGATTCGGAATCCCTAAAACCCCCAACTTCTTTGGCTTACACACCAAATCCCACTTGATCCAATGAATGTTCTTTTTATCTGATGATCCCCCCATAGAAACGATGCCATGATAGAGTTTAGTTTGTTGAGAACTATGTTTTTAGATCCGAGAAATAATCATATATTCCTTGATCATTATGCAAAGAGAAAAGAATCATGAGATTAAGAAAATGGTTCAGTTGCTTTGAGGTTTCAGGCACAGGTTGGAGTAACATTACTATGCAAATAGAACATCAGATTGAAAGATCATGTGGTGACCTAGCTTAGTCGGTTTAGCCTAAGTTAGTGGTGTTGTATTTGGTTGTTTATGGGTGTTGTTTGGTTTTCTGATTTAGATGGGGGTGTTGTCCTGGATGTATCTTATGTAATTTATGTTGTTGAATGAAATCCTAAGGCACTCTTTTTGTAACATCCCAAAATACGAGTTAGTGACCACAATTGTAAAATTTCAGAATATGATGATTAAAGTATAATAGTTTAATAGTTTAATGATTTGTTCGGAAATATTTCCTAAAAGTTTATAGTAATTATCCAAATAATTAAAGGGCAAAATGGTCATTAGACTTGAAAATTATAATTAAATGATATATAATATGGATAAGGATGGGAGATTTTCCAGAAAAATCTCTTCTCTCTTTTCTTCTTCATTTTCTCTTCTCCACGTGTGAAGCCAAGCAAAGGTGAGTGCAATTTAAATTGTACTTATGTGATTGATCAAACATTGGCTTGCGATGAGTCAATGATAGAGTTACTATGGTAAGAGGTAAATTATATAATGTTATGTGATTACTCTGTGTGCATTAGTACATAGAAATGGATGTATGTTTATATGTTACATGATTTACATGCTTACATGAAAATGCAACATATGATATTAGATATGTGCTTACACATACATTTGATATGTGATAGAAGAGAAGGAATATGTGATTATGATATCAAGGATTACACGTACATGTGATACGTGACTGAAAAGAAAAGATATGTGGTTATAAGAGAAAGAATATGAATAAGTAATGTGAACGGTCATAAATGATAATGCCCATGTTATGTGATATGAGAGCTAGGGGTATAGTTGGCATGCCAAGGGTCGAGGGTTACCTATGTTCTTCGGGACATATGGACTGTTTACCTATGTTCTTCGGGACATATGGACTGTTTACCTATGTTCTTCGGGACATATGGACTGTTTACCTAGGTTCTTCGGAATCTATGGACTGGTCCTTCGGGACATTGATCGAGCTGTGGTGACAGCATATGTGTGCACAACCTCAATGTACTCACATACCTTAAGTTCTCAAAAGTATACATGGGCGAATACATGGTCCTTACAGAGAGTAAATAAATAAATTGATTTGTTACTATGTATGTTTGGTTGTGAAGTAGTATATGTGTTCAATGGTATGTAGAGAAAGGTTCGATATATGTATTTATATGATAAAAAGGTACTAAAAGTACTTGTATTATCTCATGTTATCATGTATACTGAATTATATGCGACTCGATTGAATGTTTATATTTATGAGAAATGCATTATTATTATGTTTTTGCTTCACTAAGTCTATGACTTAGCGTGTAAGTGATTTACACGTAGGTACTGAGAAGCAGAAGGATCAAAGCTAAGTTCATAGTAACAACATATCTCTGCTCAAAGACCAGATCAGAAGTAAATTACACAGTATGTATTATTATGTGATAAATAGGTTGGCATGTAAATAAAGTAGGTAAATTAGGTATTTATGCTCTGATCGAGTTTTGTAATATTCTAAACATATTTATATAAGTACAAATGCAAAGAAATGAACTGTTAAATTTTTACGAGTGTTATGTACAATTTACGAAAATCACTGTAGCAGGTTACTGTATTACTGTTCATATAGTATTTCACCGTTCATAAACACGTTTTTATCTCCAAATTTTATACCAAACATAATTGAATAATACATGATTGTATTTTCTTAACATTAATTCAAATGTCCAGTTATTTTACAAGAATAAAGGTTTTGAAAATGTCAATGTGACATCTCGGACTCGTATCCAGGTCGGGTATGGGTTGGGGTGTTACACTTTTCCTCCTTCCAATGATTAAGGAGCTCTCTTTCAAGCTCCATTAATTAAGAAGGGGGGGGGTTTAATGAGGCCTTCAATTCTTATAAAAAAAAAAAGATCATGCGGTGAAGTGTATCAAAATTACATGCAAAAACTTTCACTAGTGGATAATATAACACACACATAAGAAAGCACAGATAAATGCAACTGATTTCTTTCTACATGACTACATCTATTTTAGCTTTAAGCATTTCAAATCAAATAAATTTGAACACTTGTTGTTAATGCAACACAAGTTTAAAGGAAAGCACTGTACTGGATATATTTCACACAAGGAAATTTCAGACAATCTTAGCTAAGCTCAATCCCCAAAACCAAGCACATAATAACATGAAGTAGTTAAACAAATAATCAAGGCACTAGTCAATATGCTGCTTGATTAAGGAGATTAATTACAGTGAACAAAAAATCCATAAAAGCATCAGTCAACCATGAAGAGGAAAGCACAATTGAACAAATCAAAGTTGGAAAATTGTTGATGATTAGAGAAGTAAAAGATAATAAAAAACCTTGGCCAATTGTTGACTCTGGATGATATTTATGCACCTTTGGAATACAGGTGGAGCAAATTGAGAGAACCCAGTACCCAATGCCTGAAAAAGTAAAATACATTAATCCCAATGTTAACTTTGCTACAATTGCGTACAGTCATCTTGTTCAAATATATAATCCAATATCAAGTTGAAGAATACTATAGTGCTAAACTGACAGCAGATTAAAAAATTAAGCAGATTGGACTGTCCCAAGAATAAATAAAAAATTCTAGAGTTTGCACACACACCCATTTTCCAGGTTACATTATCCAGAGGAAGATGTAATTACAGACAACTCTATAGCAGCTTTAAGTCTCTTTCCAAAATACTACTAGATGTATTCAGCATTCACTATTCAATACTTGCTGAACTCAGAGTAAACAAAAAGTTAAATTCAAACCACAAAATCAAGATTCAAAGACAACAACACATCTATCCTCCTTAAAGAAAAATGTTATAAATAAAAAGGTCAGACAAGAAGAGACAACCGACCTGTGCTATGGATGTGAAGCACTCAAGCAGTGGAAAGAGATCCTTGTCAGAATTTGGAACCTGATGCCACTTCGCAATAAGCGGAGGCATCAGAATTTCAAGATAAACAGGCTGCAAAATGACAAACTAGTCAATAGAGAGAATCATCTTTATAGCAAAAAAGAGCAATGACTTTTGTGCATAGTAAGACTCAAATAAACAACAGAAGGAAGAGACAAAGTGCAAAGAACATTGTTTATATTTTAGCATACAAATAAACCTGATTTAGTTCCCCTCCAACAGCATCTGCTAGAGTTCCAATAGCATCATAAACAATTCTAAGGTTCCGTCTCTGTAAGTATACATAAATGATAATCTTATTCAACGGTGAAGATGAAGCAGAGCATCTATCATAAGGCATAATCGCAACAGTCAAAATAGCTTTATTATCCAGAAAACAACCTGATACTTGCCAAAAGCACACAGAAGATGCTGCAAAATTACTTCCAACCTAGGTGCCAACTCTTCGGCAGCCTCCTGCAAACAATATTAATATATTATATATATGTTGAAATGTATAAGAATTTAAACCCCATATGCAATAATTTGTACAGTATGTTTATAACAACCTCTTCAAGTGTTGCAAAAGCCGAACAAGCAGCCTCTTGAACCCGCTTGTTAGTATCCAATATTCTTCGCAGAAGACCCATAAGAGTTGCATCAAATTGCTCGTAGCCCTTTTGATGGCCACTATCCTGAAATAAACGAAATATTAGAGTTTTAAAGCAAAAAATCCAAAGCTATAGACAAAACAACAAAAATGTGGCAATAACAAACAAAAGATTGCCATAGTATGCAAAAGAATATATTATTTTGTTGGATATAATAGTAATTTATCATTAGTAGGTTAAGAAAGATTTACAGCTAAACAACATTGTGTAATTATGATCTTCAAAAGAAACATCTGAAGCAGCAATTTTCGTCCATACCTGAACAATGTATTTGCTGAATCGAGAAAGTGTCCAACAAGATATACTCCTTATGAGAGGAAACTTATCATCCAAAAGAGGAATTAAAAATGCCACAATCTGGGAGGGAAATACGTTTTTCTATTAATTCAACATCATGGCAAACAAAATAAAGAAAAGTCAATGACAAAAAGAAACAATGATAAATTGAGCATAATAACTTGATTTAAGTAAAACAAATAAATGTTATACATGCACAATTTATTCTTCACCTCAAAATCTGCCCCAGAACGTTGTGCATCAGTACAGAACAACAAGAATTACCTCAGACAAATGAGGATGGAGACCATTGATGCAACCTTCACCAACTGCACCAAGAGTCAAAACAGCAGCTTCCCTATCTTTCCAGGCTTCATCACCACTAGCAGCTAACTTGGCCTACAAAAAATCAACAAGGAAAAATCTTGACGTAACTCTCATTTTTTTTTTTGATAAGAATGGAAGGCCTCGTTAAAAGCCCCCTTCTTGATGTAACTCTCATCACCGTTAACTCCAATTAAGCTCGTGCACAGAGCAGCAGAAGTTTGACATTTGCAATAAAACAATAACCTTCTTGATCAAACTAGCATTTCTATGTAGCAAATTATTTAACTTTGCAAAGTTAGTGCATGAAACAATCTTATCTTCCGATATACTTTTCTTCTTTAGTCCCATGTATGTGGATGTAACCAATTCTAGTGACCAACAACATAAATAGATAAGAAATAGATACAATTTTCCATGTCCTAATACTAACATCCATAATAGTAAGTTACCTGAATAATAGGCATCAGAGTTGGAAGAATTTCATCCCCAAACACATTTGATAAAACATCAAGAGCTGCTGCACTGCATTTCCGTAGGTTCCATATGTTGAATGAGTCATCATCCTGAACCAAAATGATCATTTAGGGAAAAGTTCCACCAGAAAACAGATATTTCTAAAACTAAAAGAACCATAGAACTTAGCTCTGTTCTCTGATTGACTGGCACAGAAACGGAATCAAATACTTACATCATCTTCTGCATCCTCAGAACCACGAAATCGTGATGTATGAAAGCGAGGTTTTAGATCCTGAATGGAAAATATTAGGGAAAAACACATTCATCAAAATGCTAATTTAGAATACATTATGGAAAACTAAGAGAACAATGATCAGAAACAAATTATATCAACCTGGTCTTTGTCTGGAAGAGATTCATCTTCCTACAAGAATGAATAAATTCCAAGTAAATTATCAATTATGATTGCAAATTCATATAATCTGAATATAAGAAGTTGACTAAAAATAACCTCAGTCTCAATAAGTGATTCATCATCATCTGCATAAATCATGTTTGACAACAAAATCTACAAAGAGGAGTGCATATGTGTGAAAACTAAGAACATTATTTTATAAAAAAAGAAAAGACTATATTAAACTCAGTAAAGTATTAGCATACTGGAACTAGTTGTGGCAAAAATTCTCTCAAAATCGCAGGTGGTAATTGGGCATCACAATATGCAGACCTACAAACCAAGATCAATGTTGAATCATTAAGATTAGTCAAGACCAAGGTAAAATGCAGTAAGTAAATGCATGACCTTCAACTCTCCATATCTGAAAGCAAGAAAAAGAATCAATATTTTCTAACAGAAACTATTTTTTTTGATAAGAATGACAGGCCTCCTTAAAAACCTCCTTCTTGATCAAAGAAGGAGGAAAAGAGTGCCTTAGAAACTTTATTACTCCTCCGAAATTACATAAGATTTAACGTAGACACCATACTGAAAAAACACAACAGACTAAGCTACTCAACATAACCGAAAACCTAAACTCAAACGATAAAACGCACTGGAAACGACTAAACATCAACCAATTCCCATCTTTGCTAAACTATCAGCCTCCCCATTACACACCCTTGGAATCAGTCTAATAGAGTGCACCCTGTCCGTGATAAAAGATGAAATCTCTTTAACTAATGGGAGGATAAAAACTGGGGCCATAGCTGGTGTATGGACCCATTCCACAGCCGACTTACAGTCACTTTCCACAATCAACCTTCCAACCTTAACCCAACAAGAAGACATATAGATTTCAATGCCTCTCTTAATAGCCTTTAACTCAGCAACCGGCGGGGGACCCTGACCTACATTTTCTGAAAAAGTCAGAAGGGAGTTGCTATTCCAATCTCTCAAAATACCTCCTATACCTCCATTTGAGCCATCAAGTCTAACAGCTCCATCGACATTCATCTTCAAAAAATCCATAGGGGTGGAATCCAGCGAGAAACCTGAAAATTGTAAATGTTGAGAGCTTTAATACCATCTGCAAGAGATGGATCACCAATCAGCACATCCTCCTGAATAGGACACTTAGGATACTTGGCTAGAAACCATTTAGATAACCTGAATCTAGCAATAAAAAACAGAGACATCCTATCCAAGGGGGAACCATCGAACACCATTGCATTCCTAGCTTTCCATATCGACCAAAATACTACTCCCGGGATAAATTTCCAAATCAACGATTTCCCCCTCAGCTCACCCCAAGAACATAGCAAAGAAGGTGGATCCTTTGGAAGGACTAAGGCTATTTCCCAATAGCTTGCTATCTTGTTCCAAAGTTCCCAAACAACATCACATGAAATAAATAAATGCTGAACTGATTCCACCTGTTTTTTACAAAACGGACATAAAATTTCATCCCCTAGCTGCAAACCTCTTTTCACCAACTCCTCTCTCACTGCCACTTTCTGATGAGCTAGCTGCCACAGGAAGACTTCAACACGAGGAGGAGATAAACCCTGCCACACCCCTTTTACCCATAAATCGGACTCCCCAGACACCTTGCCGAGTTCCTTTCTACAAGATTTCACTGAAAACAGTCCATCCCCACTTGCAGACCAAGAAAGAAAGTCTTCAACTGAATCAGTCAGTTTAAAGTCCTTCAGTTTTGTCATTAAATCCAGCCACTGATCCAACTCCCAGTCACACAAATTCCTTCTGGTATCGATGTTCCACACCCAACCGTTCGAATCTGAACTTCCAAACTCAGCGACCATACCCCATTTATTTGTTGACAACGCATACATTCTAGGGAAAAGATATTTTAAAGGAGACTCATCAGCCCATGAATCCGTCCAAAATGCAATAGACTTTCCATTTCCCAGTTTCAACTTGGAGTTAGATCTGATACGTTCACCCTCCGAGTCGTTCTTCAAGAAATTGTTGGCAATCCCTCTCCAAATCCAAGAAGATTTGGGCGAAAAAACCTTACAAATAGACATGGAATTACTACTTACCTTGTGCCTGCAACATAACACACTTTTCCACAAAGTATTTTTTTCATTGGCGAACTTCCACACCCATTTTCCCAAAAGAGCCCGATTAGATATGTTCACATCAAGAACACCAAGGCCACCACAATTTAGAGGCGTGCAGACTGATTTCCAATTAACCCAGTGTATCTTCCTTTTGTCCTCATTATCCCCCCATAGGAAACTGGCCATTAAAGAATTAAGCTTCTTACCAATTTTACAAGGCATTCTAAAAAGAGATAAGAAGAATATTGGTAGGGATGTTAACACCGACTTTAATAAAACTGTCCTGCCCGCCAATGAGAGACAATTAGCTTTCCAGCCGGCTAGTTTGGAACTAAAATTCTTGAAAACTGGATCCCATAAGGCTTCTGAGTTTTTCTTAGCACCTAGAGGAAGTCCCAAGTAATCTGTTGGAAGAGAATCAATAGAGCAGCCCACCGAAGATGCCCATTCTGATAAAACTTCCTCTTCCACATTAATACCAAATAGCTTACTCTTAGCTAGATTAAGATGCAACCCTGTCATAACACTAAAAATCCTCAATACTCTCTTGACATTTTTAATCTGGGAGAGAGATGCTTGACAGAAGATGATCAAGTCATCTGCAAATTGTAGATGTGTCAATCGAACAGAATTTTCAGATTCCCCAATAACAAAGCCTTGAAACAGACCCCTGTCCACTGCTTTAGATATCATCAAATTAAGCAGCTCACCTACAATGTTAAACAGTAGCGGAGATAAACTGCACCCTTGCCTAAGTCCTTTGGCCATGTGGAACTCTTCCGATGGAGACCCGTTTACGAGAACTGAGATTGAAGCTGTTGAAATACACTGAGATATCCACGACAACCATCTCTTACCAAAACCCATCTCTGACATTATTCTAATTAAAATTGGCCATTCCACGGAATCATAAGCCCTACGAAAATCTACTTTGAAGGCAACCCCTTTTAACCCTTTTTTCCTCCAGTAATCAATCCCTTCGTTTGCTATAAAAGCACAATCCAGCAACTGTCTCCCTGGTATAAACGCAAACTGAGAGTGACTAATAATATCACCAACACAACAACTCAGTCTCTTCGAAAGAACTTTAGAAAGTATCTTGTATAAGCTGCCTACAAGGCTGATTGGTCTAAATTCCTCTACACTGTCCGGATTAAGCTTCTTCGGAATAAGTGTGATAAAAGCATGGTTTATACCGTGCTCCCATTTCCTTCCAAAATAGAAATCTTCAAAAAATTTCAACACGTGCTCCTTTAAAATCGGCCAGCAGTTTTTAAAGAAACCCATGGTGAAACCATCTGGTCCTGGAGCTTTAGAGCTGTCTGATGAGACTATAGCTTGCCAAATTTCCTGTTCTAAGAAGTGCTCTTCAAGCTTCTTAGACTGATCCCCTGATAGCTTAGCAAAATCCAGTAGTAAATCCTCCGTTTCCAATGTTGAATTGGAATTATAGGCTGCCTTGAAAATTCTGAAATATGTACCTTTAATTGTTGAGGATCTGAAACCACACTCCCATTTATCTTCAAGCTTAAGATTTCATTTCTTTTGCTTCTGTTCAGAGCAGACAGATGAAAAAACCTTGTGTTCCTATCCCCCTCCTTGATCCATCTTGCCCTTGACTTCTGAAACCAGATGCTTTCTTCTGTCCTATACAACCTCCATAGATTTGTCCTACACAGCCTCAACTGATCCCACTCCTGCTTCGAAAGAATTCCACCTTGAGCTTTAAGATCCAATTCATTAATTTTCCTCTCTAAATCAGAAATCGACTCAGGGATCCCAGTAAATTTACTGCTGGACCAATTTCTGATTGAATTTTTAGTACCTTTTAAGATACTGAAAATACCCCTTTTATTATTTCTCCCCCTCATAGCAAGCATTGAAGATTTAACCAATTCCTCAAATCCTTCCTCCTCTAGTAAATAATTAAAAAACCTGAATGGTTTCGGTCCCCAATTAACAGCTTTGTCCTCTAATGAGACAGGATTATGATCAGATAGGGATTTAGGCAAGAGACTTTGCACTACATTTGGAAAACATGACAGAAACGTCCCAGAGATTAAGAACCTGTCTAGTCTTTCCCAAGTCGAGTCTTCTCTATTATTGCACCAAGTATACCTTCCTCCCACCAACGGTAGATCAATTAAATGTGATTGCTGTAAGAAGTTTCTAAATAAATCAATAGAATGCCAGTTTTGTGATTTTCCCATCTTCTCGTCCGGATCAAGATACACATTTAAATCTCCCCCAATACACACTAACATATTTTGAGCCGAAACAAACTCCAACAATTCCCTGAAAAAATCTTCCTTTTCTGCTTCAATTGATGGACCGTATACATTGATAATCAGACACTCTTCACTTGAATTTCTGAACTTCCCAAAGACTGCTATGAATCTGCCATTAAGATGGGTGTTCGAAACTTCAAAATCATTTTCATTCCACATAATCATCAATCCACCAGCAGATCCCACTGCTGGCGCAACAATCCCTCCTCTAAGGAATCTCCCCCCTATCCTTCTTCTAAGAGCCAAAGAAACAGATTCTAGTTTTGTTTCTTGAATTAGAATCAAGTTCGGCTTATTCTTCTTCACCAAATTAGCTACCACTCTTGACTTTTCCTTTTTTCCAAGACCCCTTACATTCCAAGAAATAATGTTGACATTTATCATATCAAGAAGATCTACACCAAATCCTTATAGCTAGTCTCCAGAGAAATAGAGACTAAACCCCTGACTTCCCCTGTTCCCTACTCTCAGCCGAACCCTCTTCAAGGTTGATAATTTTGTCCAAAAAAGCCTTCTTCCCATCTTTGAAAGAAATTCCTAGAACTTTACATACTTCCCATGTAACCATCGCTTCCTCAACCGCCTTCGAGAACTGAGGAGTAAAAACTAAAGGAGAATTAACCATATCAACTGCTTCCCTTGTTAAAACTCTTCTCTCCCTTCTTTTAGACCTTTCTGACCCTACAGCAGAGAAAGGAACTACTGCCAAGACCTCCGAAGAACTATTACAATTAGTTGGTGCCACATAAGGGTTCTGATCATCAGCTGCACCATTTAAAATCACTTCCCTTCCACCTTCCATATTTATTGAAGGAGGCTGCAAATCCTTTCTCACCGGAATACCTTTGTGTTTATTCTCAAACCAGTTAATTCTCACCCTCGACCTGGTATAATGTCTTTTATAGCTGGCCATTCTCCTCCTCTCTATGGGCAAACTTTTGGGCCAAAATGTTCTTCTATGCTGGAACAACGATCTGTCTCTATCCCTAATCAGTTCAGTTCCAACCCCCCTACAATCGTCCTTTTCCAAGACTACTACTTCCTCTAACAGATCCTTATTTGGCTTATTTGAGATCCCTTCAGATTGAGACTGTACTCTATCCGTGAACCCACCCTCAATCGAAATATGTTTGTAACCTGACAAATCAGTATTCGAATTCTGCATTTTTGAGTCTACCAAAACAGAATGCTGAAACTCTCCTTGAACCTCCATCCTACTTAATTTAACATCATGCCCCCCTGGAATTAGATTATTAGCTGGTGAATCATACTCCCTGTTAGATTGTGAAGACCCAGCAGGCAACAAATTTGGATTTAAGTCTGCCGAGACATTAGCCCAATTCTGCACCTTTATTTTATCTGAATCAGATTGCTGCTGAGAACCTGCAAATTCCACCCGAGACTCCAAACGGTTACCATATCCCAGTTTTAATAAATTAACAGCTGGCCCAGAAGGTACTATTCTGTAGATATTTGTATTGGACTCACTTGAGCCCTCTAAATGGGCTTCTTCAAATTCATTAATAGAGACATTCCTTAGACCAAGGCCCCTATAGTCCTCTTTAAAATTCAAATCTTCTGCAGAAAAACCTGACACCTTAGCACCACTAGGTTGACTTTCTCCTTCCTGCAGTATTAAATGTTTACTTCCACTGCCTCCTGCCACTGTTGTGCAGACATCACCTACCAACCATCTGTCTACTGTGTCCCTAGAATTCTCAGCTGGCAATTGTGGGCTACCTACTCCACCTGAACTCCGGACTTCTTTCTCTTCCGATGAAGAATCAACTCTAGACACACCATCTCCGGCCACCTGAAGAATTTCTGCAAAAAAACTCTCCTGTTTATAACTGACCGATCCCACACTAATCTTAACCTTATACGATCTCCCATATGCACCCAAGGTAACAGAATCCTGTATATCATAAGGACTCGCCACCCTCAACAAAGCTCTTGCCACCGCCAAATCCTCTCTTCTGATCGTGGACTCATGAATACACACCAATTTCCCCCACCTTGAGACCAGCTTTTCCAAAAAAGATCCATTACAACATAGTAAAGGGATTCCATGCAACTCCACTGAACAGAAAGCCATCGGGACTCCATCTACACTCATAAGTGGATCAAGCCAGTCGAACCAAAGTGACACTTCATCCCTTCTGTTTTTCCACGCCTCCTCGAACTCTTCCTTCGACCCAAAGGTTATAATGCAAGAGTTCCAGGTATAACCCCATTTAGTTCCCTTGACCTTGATCCCTTTACTAGCCAACCCCTTCACTACTGTCCCCAGATCAAAATGGGATTTAATGATCCCAGTTATTGATCTTTTCACCCAATCATATTCGTCTGGGGGAATATGCATTTCCCACAAATTCCTCACCCCTACTTCCTTGTCTTTATGGCCTTCCCAAATCACTTTAGACGCCGGACCTTCTCTCCTTCCATCCAAAGACGCTAACGCCTCCTTGTAAGATCTCTCATCTCTCAGTCGGCTATAAGATTCTGGTCCAGCTCTTCTACTCCGATGCGTATCCTTTTCCCACTTATCAACTTCCTTACTGTCGTTACTTCTAACAGCCTGCTTTAGTCTCTTCTTCTGGTACTTAGCAACTCCTACTGATATTTTCTTACCATCAATCCAGATACCATTAATTTTTGCTATCGCCCTCAACAACCCATCCTCATTAGCAAACTGGACGAAAGCAAACGTATAATTTCTATAATTCGGCTTGTTGGAATTATTCGGAATGTAGACACGAACAACACTCCCCTGTTGATGAAAAATTTCCTTAAGAGTTTTCCTAGTTACCCTTTTACTCAGATTGTCAACGAAAACCGTCCACTCCTCACCGGAAAACTGACCAACTGAAAACCTCTCTCTCTCTCCCACTTTCTCCCTGACACTCTCTCTCATCTTACTGGGTTGTAACTATAAAGAAATTGAATATTTTAGCAATCATTTTTTAATAGTTTCTAACAGAAACTATTAAAAAATGATTGCTAAAATATTCAATTTCTTTATAGTTACAACCCAGTTTACAATATACTAGCACATAATGCCAAAAGGGAAACACACCGCAAATGCAAACAGAGATGAAAAAAAGGATCTAATTTCAGAAGATATGGCATTCCACCAAAAACTATTTGTTTGAAGCTTGTCAAACTGCATAAGCTATCAAAAATATGGTTTTAATAATTTCTTAATCTACTAAGAAATTTAGAAGTGTAATGCACAAAGGAAATTACCAGAATTCACATGCTTCAAGTGCTACTTCAGCATTGGTGTCCTTATTAACTTGCAACATATATTCAATTACATTCTTCATATGTGGCTGTGAAATAACAGTCACTTCAGAGAAAATAAAATGCAGGTTGTAAACAAGCCTAAAAAGACAAAAAGAACATGAAAAAAAAACTAAAAAGTTTTAATATATACCACAATCAAGAAAGAACGTATAAAAACTAAAATGCAACAAATAAAAGATACCTACCTCCAGAACAGATGGACGGACTTCAATTAGCTGAACAAATGCTGCACAAACCTGGTCATTTGGTAAGAAAAAGAAAAGGGAACATTGGTGTGAAGATGCATAAGCTAGGAAGAAACAATATAGCTTTCCATAATTCATCACTAGCTCACAATTAAAAATTTAGAAATGTTATACAGAAAATTATAACAGGAGTTGAAAACAGTCTTTATCCGTAGTATTCAATTAATATATACATGGTCCATGATAGAAAAAAGACAAGAAACATTAAACATCAAAGACTAGATGAGAAAATATGTCGGATTCTAACACTGCATTCAAAATAAATGTTCAAATCAGAAATGATAACTAATAAATGTCAAGCTTTTATAGGCTTCAATAATAAATTATAAGGAAATATTCACAGTAGAGTATTCATAAAAGATATTAGGTTATAAATACAATAAGAATACAAGAGAAAGGAGAAACTATTCACCAATTTCCGCACTTCTGCTGCAGGGTCATTAGCAAGGCCAAACAAACCATTAAGGTATTTATCCATGGATGTATATAAAGCCTGAAAGAAATCAATGCACAATTCAAGTATTTCCATAAAAGCATCATAATAACATCTATCACTAGAAGAATATAAATGTTCAAACTTTCAATTTAACTTACAGAAGGCATCAACATAATATATTGGTTTACAGAACCCAGTGAAAGCTTTCTCAGAGAAGCATGGGGAGATTTAAAAAACTGCTCAGAGAAAAACATACATAATTAGAAAATTTTAAAAAGCTGACAATTTAAAAGTACAGAAATGCATTTCACCTGAAATAACCGAGGAAGGAATATGTTGATAGGCCTTTCAGCTAACCCAGGCACATCTGAATCCAGCACTTGGGGTATATCCTCACAAATCTGTGTTACAAAAGGAATGGTTGATGTGTTAAAGGTAATTCAAAGTCAGCATATAACCATGTCTTTACCAGAGGGCGTTTGTCAGCTACATTTAAGGTTGACCCTCAAAATGCAGTAAGACCACCAATAAAAGAAGAAGAAACCGTATAGATCAGCTGGTGTAAGTTAACCCATTGACATTCACCAGGATATATTGCTATTCATTAGTGGGAAAGGCACTTAGAATAATGGAAACATGTGTCGAATACCAAAGAAAATCAAGGAGTCTGCATCAGGAAAACTCCATATATATATATATACCATAAGGAAAAGAAAGAACTACCTGGTACAATTTCAAGGCAACCTCTCATTGAGGCTTAGAACCTTGTTCCAGAAACAATTCTTGTTTTGTTTGCATGTAGGCAAATATATTCTAGATGGCCAAAGAATCATCTCATTTATCTCACTAGACAAACTGAGGGAAGAGTAATACATCTTACGCTGAAGTTTTTTGCTTACTAACTTCATATAACTAATGGGGACATTTTCGAATAGCTTTCACACTAAATTACAGTCACACGATTCTATTGATTTAAATTGACCATTCCAAAACTTAACGGCATAAACTATGTAAAAGCATAAGAAACATGGTTCAATATTGAATAAACCCGCATGATTCTATTGATTTCATTCATTCAACGTTTAATGGCTTAAAGTCTGAAACCATTTAAAAGCATTATAAAACCATCGCTCTATATTGAATAAACGAAAAGGAAGCTTCTCCACAGTAAATGACAACTTCCATAAAATGATAGCAGAGATTAGAAAATTACTAATCACATACCTTTGACAATGCATCCATAGCACCTTCCATGTGATTTATGTCATTACTATCCAAACAATTTACAAAAGCTTGCAATAACTCAGGCCATCCCACAATTCCCCCTAGTTGAACAACCACAGTTATAATATTCCCAACCGTTGACCTAATGTGTTTATCTCCAGCTCCTAAACAGGGCAATAGCTCTGATTTTATATATTGTTGTTGTGCAGGAGAAATTATCTTATAAGCAGTTCTTAGATTATTTTTCAGAAGCAAACCAGCAACTTGTCGAATCTCTACCGACTTACCCTGCATAAATTTACAAAAATGAAACAAAGACAAAGTTTCATTATCACATTAAAGAAAACAGATTCTCATAGTATATCCAAAGGCTTCTGATTTACCCTGCATAAATTAACAAAATTGAAACAAAGTTCTATTGTCGCATTAAAGAAAACAGATATCCCTAATACATCCAGAGTAAGAACATTGATTTCTTGCATTAGACACATGAATGGGCACAAAACTGTATTTTCAGTTTTAAAGGTGTAATTCAATTAAATACCCAGAATGTAGTCCATCAAAGAAATGCACAATCTTTGCAAATTCTATTACAGTGTAACTAACCCTTACAAAACCCCAATTCTAGTATCGAATAGAAGCGTAATCCAATAAAAAAAATTCCCCAAAAGAAAAGAGAACAACAATCGTATCTCCTCCATTGACACATAACCCGATCAATACCCATAATCCAGTTCCTCAAAAAGCACTACAAGAAAATAAAATATCTGTAAACTAGTCACCGAAGAAACGAACGGGGATAGAAAACGAAGCAAACCTCGGCTCGTGCAAGGATAAAAACGAGATAGTTGTTGAAATCAGGGAACTGAGAGTAATGCTGAAGCTGTTGCCAAATCTGAGATTTATCAGCCGAAGAAGATGGTGAAATCTGCTGCTCCAGCAGTCCACAGATCTCCTTCAACCCCTCCTCTTGTGGCTGCCACGCGGCACTTCCGGTCGCCGCCATTTCTGTAATCAGATTCTGATTCAAATAAAATTTTATTATCCGGTTTCGACTTGGCGAACAAATATGGGTTTTTTGGTATTTTCTCTGATTGAGGGGTTTTCGAAGAGTTCCGGACAAGCTGGGAGATTTTGCCTTCTGGTTGCAAAACAGGCCAAAACACCGCTAGGAATAAAAGCAAATCAGGTTTTCGGAGGGGATTTTCTTATAAATTTATTTTAATAAACGATAATACCATAAAATAAAAACATACAATAACAATAAATTATATATTTTTCCAACAAAAATACAGGCTTTCTTCAAATTTATATAAATTGCAAGTATTGTTATGTTAAGGCCAAAGGATTTTCAGTATAGATGGCTGAATGATGTTGAGATATGATCGTAATTTTAATAGTTTTAGATTTTTATATAATTTTTATATTTTTATTATCAATTGAATTTTATATATTTTAATTTTAATATATAATTTTATTAAAAAAAATCCCGTATGTGTGTCATTTTTAAGGGGTTTTTTTGTTCGCTAGGTCAAAATAAAAATTACCGTTTGGAGTGAGGTGGGGTTATTCAATTATTGACCCAAAACAATCATTATGTGCTTGAATTTAACACTTCTCGTGAGTGCCTAAAGTTCTATGGACCGACTAACAGACTGCTAAAAGTTGTCGCTTATTAAGAAAATAGTAAACTACACAAATGGTCACTAATATTTTAGTATGTTTTCAAAGTGTTAAAAGTGACAAATTGATCACTAACGTTATGAACTTGTAATAAATTAGTCACTTGACGTTAACTACCGTTGACGTGACGGACAGAAAACTGATGTGTCACGTTAAATCAATGACATTATATTGTTTTATTACAATAGTATTTTTCGTATCTCTTCTTCTTCAAGTGATGGATACCAAAACACAACTACCATGAAAATTTTACAGAGTTCGTGATGTAACAGCTAGTGGAGCATCAACACCCTAAATGTAAATGTATTAAATCATCCATTCATGAGATAACCAATCAATGACATTATCGTAAAGCTAAAAATCAATAAATTACTAATCATATAGCAATGATAAACATATTTTAATCACAGTAACAATATGGTACCATTGATTTTCCAAGAACAAAACAGTCCACGAGCAACACATTCAGAGGATGGAAGGTGTTCTATTCGCAGTCACCTAGCAGAAATCACACATTTCTCTTCAATGTTGAGGCACTCCCACACTTATGCTCTTACTCGATGGCAGTCTTGTCCCTTTATGTTAGTGAAAACAAACGTTCGATGCTAGCTTCTTCTACATAGAAAATAAATTATGTTCAAGATTTATGGTTTGAGATGACATAAGACAAATTTTAGAATCATACTACAGATTAAATCCTCATATAACTTCGATCTCCATGGTAGAAGCTTTGGTTGTTCTCTAAGTAATGATTTTCACTAAGAAAATGGGGATTGGAAAAGTAATTATTGAAAGAAATTCCAAATCTATTATTTCGAAGATTGAGAGCGAGAATGATACCTTTCTGTTCTTGGACCTCTTATCGACGACATTAGGGTGATGGCAACCCACTTTGAATCATGTTCGTTCAAATTAATTCGCTGAGAGAAATAGAAACCAAATGGCACATGCAATAGCTTCTGAGGGCCTTAGAAACATCGAAAACCTCTTTTGGATGGAGACAACACCATCGAAAGCTATTCAGACAGTTGACTCTGATCGACAGTTTGAGGACCCTCTATGAAATCCCAATCTTTGTTGCATCTATTTTTTTGGATAAGTTTTATGTGTATTTATCCAAGAAAAAGAAGGTTGCACCTGCTACAACCAATAAAGTATTAAACAAAAATGAATACCCTACTCAACAACCCCCAATTAGTACAGAGAAATCTATTAACAATATCCTCCCCATTCACTCTCCTATTCACAAGTATACCACTCACAACCTCACAAATATTTCCAAAAATCATATTCCAATCCCTATTATAATTCTTAAATTGCCTAACATTCTTTTCCTCCCATACACAGGAAACAACAGCGTTCCTAGCAATCCTAAGGATAAAGAAAACCAAAGGCTTACCCCTAAGGTGCACCGAGGCCCAATCAAGTTCCTCTTCCCAGCTCATAATATCTCTATGGAGATTACACATTTCCAAAACAACCTTTCAAATCCTATGAACATACCACAATTCAAAGAACACATGGTTTCTGGTTTCCAATTCATCACAAAATCTACACTTCCCCTCTATAACAATCCTTATTCGCAGAAGCCTATCCCTAGTAGGAAGTCTTCAAGAATAGTCATCCACCCAATGATAGAATGTTTGGGAACATGCAAAAGGAACCGAAGGGTTCTGTGCAAATCAATCTTATTTCCTCTTGGTCTAATAGCATCCCAAACCCAACGAGAAGTTACCCTCCGAGAAACAGAAGAAGTAAATAGGTGTTGTGCATTCTCCCTTAAATCCAGCAGCTTCCGCAAGCACCAGCTAAAAGTAGCCTTCTTCTAACCACCCCAAAAGTAATTTCCCCTGAAAACATAAACTTCAATCCATGCAGCCCATAATGATCCATTTCTAGGCAAAATCTTCCTAATGAGCAAGAATATAGAAGACATGTTCCAGCAACTAATATTCTTCAATCTGAGACCTCCCTCAAATTTAGAAAAACAAATGAGCTTTCAAATAACACGAGCCCCACTAGCAGTTGAATCCTCACCCTTCCAAAAGTAATGAGTACAATGTCGATCAATTTTTTTAATGATCGTCTTGGGGAGAATGAGTTGTCTACACCAATAATTCATGATATTGAAAAAGATCGATCGAATTAGTTGAAATCGGCCTACATAGCTTAAATACTTACTAGCCCAACACTCCAACTTACCCTTAATCTTATCAATGAGAGGTTGACAATTTTTTTCAGTCACTTTTATTGTAACCAGAAGAACTCCCAAGTATCGAACATGTAGAAAACCAATATTAAACCCCAAAAGCTCATAATGGCTACAACCGGATCAACTGCCACTCCAGAAAGAAAAATGTCGCTCTTATAAGCATTCAACCTAAGCCCAGAAATTAGATAAAAAAAAATCTAAAACACACTAAACACCAATAACCGATTCCAAATCCCTTTACAAAAGATTAATAGATCATCTGCAAAGCAAAAATGAGTCAATCCCAGTTTCTTACATTTGGGATAGTACCTGAACACCTCGTTAGTAGCAACCAAATCTAGCATTTTTTTTATAAAATATTCATGGACAATACAAACAATATAGGAGAAAGAGGGTCCCCTTATCTAATGCCCTTAGCTCCCTTGAAGAACCCAACCAATCTACCATTGAAGGACACTAAAAATCGAGCACCGATAAAACAACATCTAATCCACTTCTAGAATTTCAAAGGCATACCAAGAACCTCAAGAAAACAGAGCAGGAAGCCCTAATTTATCAAATTAAATGTTTTTCTCAAATCAATCTTTATAGGACACTGAGGGGGAAAACGACTTCCTAACATATCCCTTAACCAATTATTGAGCAAGGAGCGTATTGTCTACAATGTCGTGCCCATGAACAAAGGTTGTCTGATTTAATGCAATTATACGAGGAAAAACCCTACCAAATCTAATAGCAATTATCTTAGTGATGGTCTTATAAACCACCGAACAATATGCAATTGGATGGAAATCCTTCATCATACTAGCATTAGGGATCTTAGGTACCAGCACTAAGGTAGTAGCATTGAAAGATGGCAGGAGAAAAGAAGACTAAAAAAACTCTCTCACAGCCGCAATGAAATCATTCCCAACCACCGACCATGCTTCTTTGAAAAACATAAATGTGTACCCATCAGGACTAGGGGCTTTATCATTCCCCTGACAAAAGATGTAGTCCTTAATCTCCTTAATAGTAACCTCCCTAGTTAGCCCCCTCCCTTTCCTCCTTATACAAATCAAATCCAATGAGCTCCCTTAGTGTAACATCCTCAATACCGGGTTAGTGACCAAATTATAAAATTTTAGAATTTGGTGATTAAAGTAGAATAGTTGAATAGTTTAATGATTTATCTATAAATATTTCCTGAAAGTTGTTAGTAATTATCAAAGGAATTAAAGGGAAAAATGGTCTTTTTATCTAAAAAATAATTATCTTATCTCTTTATTAAGAGATAAGCATGTGGGGAGAGTTATCTGGAAAACTCTTCTCCATCTTCTTCCTCCTCCCCGTGAAAGCTCAAGGCAAAGGTAAGATTTCTTTGTTGTTGATTATTAGTTGAAATTTAAGTTAGGTTTTGACCATTAAGTGATACTTAAGCTTAAGGAAAGCTTAAGTTGTCTTAAAATCAAAAGATGAAGAAGTTATGAAAGATTAAAGAGAATGTTTTTTTAAGAGAATTTCTGAAAAAGAGTTGATAAGTTAAATTTGAAGTTAAATTTGACTTGTCATCAGCTTAATTAAGAGATATGAAGTGATAGAATTGAAATTAGAACATATTGAAAATTTGGGTATGATTATTGATTCCATTAAAAGATAGGATTTTGAGGTTTAAGATGAGATAAATGAGTATAAATTAGTTTAAGTATATGTACTTGAGTTAAGTATAGAAAAAGGAATGAAACATGAAGAATTTAAGCTGAAAATGATGAATTTTCGGGTGAGAAAGCATGTTTTGAGCAGAGTGTATCGGTACCCTATGTATGTGTATCGATACCATCTTGAAAAAAAAAATTCCAGAATGCAATAAGGGTACCGATACCTTAGGGAGGGTATCGATAGCCCTAAAGGAAAATGTGAATATGGGTTTATTAAATTCGTTTAAGTTATTAGTATCAAATTACAAGGTATAGATATCTGATAATTACATTAAAAATGTATGATTGTGTAGATATCGAGCACAAGCAAGTTCTGAAACGACTGCAAAGATAGGATCAGTCCAAAGAAATAAATCATAGAAGTGATTTGAATATATAAAGTGTCAAGGTGAGTGCAATTTAATTTGTACTTATGTTATTGAATAAACATTGGCTTGCGACGAGCCAGTGACGTAATTACTATTGTAAGAAGTGACTTCTAAAATATTATTTGATTTGTGATGCATGCATAACTTTATATATGGATGTTTTATACATCATTGAGTATGATTGATATGATTCTCATGTATGCATGAGTATATGAAAATGGGAATATGGGTCACATGTTATTTTATGTGATTTTGATTGGTGTGAATACATTCATATGTGAGCAAGATATGACATATGTGCTTACATAAAAACATGAGAAATTATATAAGCTATATGATATAATCTATGTGATTACATGCAAAGTGATATGAACCATGTGACATATGAATGTGAAATAAGTTATGTGATAATGACATAGAGAATGAAATGACTACGTGGTAATGAAATATGAAATATACGAGAAAGTCATATGATATAAGATCAATGATTACACGTACATGTGATACATGACAGAAAAGAAGAAATATGTGTCTATAAGAGAAATGATATGAATAAGTGATGTGAATATGTGAACTGTTATAAATGATAATGCCCATGTTATGTAATATGAGAGCTAGGGGTATAGTTGGCATGCCAAGAGTCGAGGGTTACCTATGTTCTTCGGGATATATGGACTGTTTACCTATGTTCTTCGGGACATATGGACTATTTACCTATGTTCTTCGGGACATATGGACTGATTACCTATGTTCTTCGAAACATATAGATTGGTCATTTGGGATATTTATACGAGCTGTGGTGACAACATATGTGTGCACAACCTCAAAGTACTCACATACCTTAAGTTCTCAAAAGTATACATGGGCTAATAAAGCAATAATATAAATATATTGTATGTGATATGTGTATGTGTGACATGTTATGAGGAATGGATTACAAGGATTATATGATGCTATATGTGATTCTTTGGGAATGATAATATATGTGCAGGTGGATAATGGTTGCATGATAGAATACAAGTTGTTATGTGTGTATTGTTTAATTAAGAATGACTAAAATATAAATGACAATGGAATGAGGTAAGGATGGAAATGATGAATTATGTATATGAATATATTTAATTATATGAAATGTTATATGGTTTTGTATGATATGATAATATTAATTGTACATGCATTGTTGTAAGTAAGAATTTACATTATATGTTTTATATGTCTCACTAAGTCAATGACTTAGCGTGTGATTATTTCACGCGTAGGTTCCGAGAAGAGGAAGAATGATAAAAGTTAAACAAGACATGTCAGTTTATCCTTACCGAATGTTATATTAGAAAAGAATTGAATAGTATGTATTTTGTAATACTGATATTAGTTGGCATGTAAATAAAGATTTGAATACGATATGCTCTGATTGAGTTTTGGAATGTTTTAAACGTATTTATGTAAATGACAAATGTATAGCGATGAAAGTTTAAATTTTATGAGTTTTTATACAAGTGGACGAAATTATTGTAGCAGGGGTATCAGTACACTGTAGCAGGATATCGATACCCCTGTAGCGTTATGAAAAATTTTAGCATTTGGTACTGTTCATGATATTGTTCATTACTGTACATAGTAATGTTCATTACTGCTCACGGTACTGTTCATACTATATAGTATTATTCATAAAAACGTTTATTTCCTTAAATTTGTTTTACCAAACATAATTTAACAATATATGATTCATATTTTCTTAATATAAGTCTAAATATTCTGTTATTTTGCAAGGATATTGTTTTAAAAAGTTAATGTGACATCTCGAACTCGTATCCGGGTCGGGTACGGGTTGGGTGTTTCATTTAATGGTATCAACATCACAAACCCTAACCTCCAAATCCACAGTACCAATCAACTTGGCAAAATAATCCACTGTTACAACAACCATCTCATCAAAAGTTTCCAACATATTCCCTTGCTCATCATTAATCACCCTAATGGTATTATTCTTCAACTTTATTTCAATCACAGAGTAGAAGAATTTTGTTCCTTGGTCCCCTTTGTAAAGCCAATCAATTTTTGCATTTTGTTGAAAAAATTGTTTTTCTGCTCTATCCAAATTCACAAGTTCAGGCTGTAGATTTTGTTCATCAACAACACCCTAAGCAATCACCTGACTAAATTCTCAAGCTACGATCTTTCCAACTCCTCCCTCTTTACTCGAACTCACCTAAAGATATCATTAAAATAAATTTTGTTAAATCGTCTTAAGCACCCCTTCAACCTTTTAAGCTTCAGGAAGAGAATATGCATAAAACAACAACCTGAACATGTTCACTCCAGAAGCATCTATTGTAGAAAAGAATGAACTGTTCCTAACCCAAAATTAAAGAATTTAAAATGTTTAGGTTTATCAGCAAGAACTTCATTCGACAACCAAACCAAAACTAAACAATGATCTGACACCCCTAGCGCTTGAAACTCAACAAATATTTTTATCTAGCGAATATTTTTCAGCACCCCTCATTTCTTCTTCGGCTTAAACCCTTAAGCAAAGCATCTTCTCTGGATGGTTGAAGAATATGGCCAATGATTTTACTCTAGTGTTTTGATTTTTTGTCATGGTAATTTCTTTATAATTGATTTTCGACTTTATGATATTTCACTTATTGTTTATATCATGAATGATGGATTTAATAAATACACATTTAGGGTGTTGATGCTCCACTAGTTATGATGGTTTTAGACCACCATCTATTAGAGTGTGAGCTTTGTAAAATTTCCTGGTGATTTTGTTATGGTATCCATCACTTGAAGAAGAAGAAGATAGAAGAATAACACTGATCAAGAGGTTTGAGAGTCAAACTTATGGTAAAAAAATATCAAGTCGTTGATTTAACGTGTCACATCAGCTTGTTGTCACCTACATTAATGGTTGTTAACGTCAAAAGGCCGATTTGTTACAAACCGGTAACATTAATGATCAATTTATTACAAATTGATAATGTTAGTGACAAATTTATTACTTTTAAAACTTTAGTGGGGGAAACGAAATTTACTCAAAAATTAGTGATTATTTGTATAGTTTACCCTTAAGAAAGTTTTAAACACCTTATAATCCCCAATATATTAAAAAAGTGTAAACTACACATTTAGTACTTAAACTATAGTTTTATTTTGTTTTATCACCTAAATTTTCATTTGTTTGAAAATCAAACCTAACTTTACTTTTTGTTTCGTTTTGATACCTCACTGTTAAAAACTCAATGAAATTGTTGTACATGGTACCTTTTTTATGGGGATATTGTATCATTCATCACTCAACTATCTTCCCACTCATATTTTTCGTTACTAAACTTTAATTTTTTTTAATTTAATTACTTAACTTTTAAATTTCTTCTAATTTATTCACTCTAACTTTCATTTTTTATTTTAATAAAATAATAATATGTCATAAAAATTATTAATAAAACAAATTAGAGGGGTTAAAATATGAGTAATTTGAAAGTTGAGTAGTTAAATTAAAAAAATTATACTTTTGTGACCAAAATAAGAGTGAGAAGATAGTTTTAGTGATTTTGTGACCAAAATAAGAGTGAGAAAATAGTTTTAGTGATGAATGATGTAATTTACCCATACTTAAATGAAACAAAAAATAAATGTTAAGTATAGTTTTGAAACAAATGAAACAAGACTAACAATTTAGGTGATAAATGTGTATTTTACCCTTAAAAGTTACTAATATATTTTAACTCTTAAATTATCAATATTATTTTAGAGACCGTTAAAAACACATATCTTAATCAACTAATCACATGTGTTATTATTTGATTAAGCATAATATTTGGATAAAAAAATCAATAACATTTACCCATACTAGTTTTCTCAATAATTAAAAATAAACTTTAGTCGTCTCTCCCTCTTTTCATCTTAATTTTTTCTCAATATTTTGTGTCATTTTTTATTTTTGTTTAGCCGGTGGCGACATCAATCTTAATTTTAGTTGTCGACCATTGGGGATTATTAGTTCTCTTATTTTTTTATATTATTTCCTTTTTTTTCTTGAGTCTTTTTTTTATTTTGAATAAGAATCTATGTCCTTGTGACACTGTTTCCTTCTGGCATGCGTTTTATATGCTATTGTGGCACGATCCTTATGGTTTTAGTACGTTTTTCGCATTCCTTTGCAATCGTTTTGGTTCTCGCACGAAAACCATAATGACATCTATTTTTTGATTGGTTTGTCGGTGGTCACGTATAGTAAAATCCCCTTTTTTGGCAAAAGGTCGTTTGCTTATGTAATCAAAATTGTGTAGCAAAGCAGGTTGCCGGATTGTTTGGTTCGTTCTCCACTCCTTTATCACTTCATAAGCGTCTCATTCAACAGAGACAATGAGTCTTTATGAAGGTTATTGGGTTTTGGTTTGGTTGTCATTCTCAATGGAAGGTTTTATTTTTCTTCATATTTTTAAGTTTAATGTTTTGCTTTTCTATGAGTATTTTGATGACTATTATCTCCAAAAAAAATTATATTTTGATGCGTTGTAATTTTGATTCCATCCATTATTAATGAAATTCAGTTGGCATTGTTCAAAAAAAATATTGAAAATTTGAGAACTGAAATAAGATATTTTAAAATTTAAGAATTAATTTATAAAGATAATCATAATTTAAGAACCTCCTATGCAATTGAGTGAAAACAAAATCCATGATTACTAGAGGCAAAAATCAAAGGTAATTCAGTAACTATGGTGCTGCTTTGACAATGTTGGGCTTGCACCCCACTACCACCACCCTAGAACCCTTACTCCGTTTCGGCGTCACGGTGGCCGAGCTTGCAGCTGCCGTTCTCATCTTCTCAATCAAAGCCCCCGTGTTCACCTGCTCCGACAAGATATCCTCAAGTTGGTGACTGTCAATCACCAGTTTCACTTTCCAAACCCCGTTCTTCTTCCGCGACAACACTTGCATACCCGATAAGTTCTCCAAAAAACCCGCCGACGACGACACCCCTCCTGCGATTCCACCGTCATTCCCAACCGTTTCCACTGGGACAAGATGATAAAATCCGTCGCAAACCAACCATTCATCCCCGTTCAACGGGAACATCGAAGCTTCACCTTTTCTACAAACAACATATCCGGGAAAATTGTTCACGATCTGTCGTGCAAGTTTAGGGCCTTTAACGTCGATGATTTCACCTGCATTGGTTAAAACCTTGATGGAATTTCCGCAATAATTCCCCATTCTCAAATTCACTTCAAGGTGCTGCAAAAAAAAAACTTGGGGTATTTAATTCTAAAACGTGGAATCTATGGCAGAAAGTGGACAACCAAAGTTGTCTCCTTTTTTCTTTTCAAAGTTTGAAGTGGCATGTGATTGTAGAAGAATGTATTAAAATTTTGAGTTTAAGGGAATATGGAAGGGTAAGAACAGATAAGTTTCAAATTAATGGTGCAGGGTGTCACGGACTTAATCTCTCAATAAGCCTCGTGCGGCCTTAGCTCATTTTCTCCCCTCGCGATAGCTAAGTCAGCCTCACTCAAACTCGTGCTAATGTGGGAAAGGATTGGAAAGGAAATAAAGAAGAAATGAAAGAACTTTGAGAGAGGGCTTGTTGATATGCTTGAAAGCTTACAACTCTTGGATGATTTACAAATGAGGATTCTACATCTATTTATAGCCTCCCACCTCCTTAATGGACGGTGGAGATTGACTTGATCCTACAGTAGGGAGATATTCTCTAGAATTCTCCATAATTTCCTACCTAACATGAAAGACTCTAGAATGCTTCTAGAATATGTACAAGTCTTGAGTGTTCTAGAATAATCTACACTATTCTATCAACCTCCAAGACCAAGTGTGGCCCAACATAGCCAAAATAGCCCAAAATGTGGGGAAAAAGCCCAATTTTGTGACATTCTCCCCTACCTATTATGGCGTCGTCCTCATCGCTTCGTACGCTTTTAGATGCTCTTCGAACTGCCACAAGTCTTCAGCTAGTTCCCATGTTGCCTCGGATTCTGGTAGTCCTTTCCACTTGATTAAATACTCGGTACGCGGTGGGACTCCTCTCTTGCAGACCGTCCTGCTTGTGAGCACCGTTTCCACCTCTTTGTCGTAAGACTTGGTTATTACGGGAGGTGCTCGATGCGAATACCCTCGGCTTGGGTCTTCCTTGTCGGCATGATATGGCTTGAGCATACTTACATGGAAGACCGGATGAATCTTAAGTGTACTTGGCAAGTCTAAGCGATAAGACACTTTACCCACCTTGGCAAGTACCTGGAACGGTCCCTCGTATCTCTGTATTAGTCCTTTGTGAACGCTTTAGAGAGCTTTGAACTATTGTGGCAAAAGCTTCACAAGGACTAAGTCTCCGACAGAGAACTCTCGATGTCGCCTCTTCTCGTCCGCCCACTTCATCTTCTTCCTCGCTTTCTCTAAATATGCGCGGGCGATGTCGGCGTTCTCTTTCCATGACCTAGCCATCTTGGTGGCTCCGGGACTTTTACCCTCGTCAAGTGGCATTGTCAATGTGTGCGGCGTAAGCGGTTGTTGTCCGGTCGCAAGCTCGAACGGACTTCGGCCTGTGGCTTCACTCCGATACAGGTTATAAGAGAATTGGGCGACGTCTAGCAACTTTGCCCAATCTCGCTGGTTAGCACTCACGAAGTGCCGCAAGTAACATTCCAACAAAGCGTTCACCCGTTCGGTGTGCCCATCAGTTTGAGGGTGAAAGCTTGTGGAGAAATTTAACTAGGTGCCAAGGAGCTTGAATAATTTCGTCCATAGGCGTCTGGTGAATCGAGGGTCTCGGTCACTGATGATGCTCCTTGGTAAGCCCCAATGCTTCACGACATTCTTGAAAAACGCTCGCGCAGCCTTCTCCGCAGTGTAATCCTTTAGGCATGGTATGAAAGTCCCATACTTGGAAAATCAGTCCACGACGACCATAATCGAACCGTATCCTTCGGACTGGGGTAATGCACTAATGAAATCCAAGGTGATTGAATCCCAAGGTCTTTGGGGAACTGGTAAAGGTTCGAGTAATCCCACCGGCTGTCGGTTCTCTACTTTGTCTTGTTGGCACACAAGACAAGTCTTCACGTAAAGCTCCACGCTATCCTTCATATGGGGCCAAAAGTATGCCGTCTCTAGCAATGACATAGTGCACTTTTGACCCGGATGACCGGCCCACTTGGTGTCGTGGCACTCTTTGATAAGATCTCGCCTTAAGTTGTCCCACTTTGGAACATAGATTCGCCGTCCCTTGGTGTAGAGTAGACCGTCCTCTACCCAAAACCATTGGGTTTTGCCATCGCTAGCCAGCTTTACTAATTCTCTTGTCAGTGGATCTTGCTCAAGGCCCTCCTTGATGCGTTCTAACACGGTTCCCTTGGCTAGAGAGATCGTGGCAAGCTCTGTCTTTCGACTTAAGGCATCGACTACGACGTTGGTTTTGCCTGGCTTGTATTCCAACGTGTAGTCGAACTCGGCTAAGAAGTCTTGCCACCTAGCTTGTTTTGGTGACAACTTCTTCTGAGTCTGAAAATAACTCGTCGCCACGTTGTCGGTCTTGATGGTGAAGTGTGCGCCGAGTAAATAATGTCTCCATACCCGCAAACAATGGATGATGGCCGTCATCTCCTTCTCTTGCACCGTGTATCGCCTCTCGGTGTCATTCAGCTTGCGGCTCTCAAATGCTATCGGATGTCCCTCTTGCATTAGTACTCCCCCGATAGCGAAGTCGGATGCATCGATATACACCTCGAACGACCTGGTAAAGTCGGGTAAGGCCAAGACAAGTTCTTGGCTAACTGCTGCCTTCAGGTCTTCAAAGGCCTTTTGACATTGTTCGGACCACTCCCACGCCTTCCCCTTCTTGAGTAGGTCCGTCAATGGTGATGCTCGTGCGGAATAACCCTGTATAAACCGATAATAATAGTTTACTAGACCAAAGAAGGACCTCATCTCACTTACCTTGGTCGGCGGCTCCCACTCGGTTATGGCCTTGATTTTGTTTCCGTCCATTAATAGCTTCCCATGGCCGATTACATGTCCAAGGAAGTGTACTTCCTCGGTGGCAAACGTGCACTTTTCCTTCTTGACGTACAGCTCGTTCTCTCGAAGTATCTTGAACACAATTTTCAAGTGGTCTACATGTTCCCTGATGGAGTTACTGTATACCACGATATCGTCTAAGTAAACCACCATGAACTGGTCCAAGTACGGTTGGAAGAGCTTGTTCATGAGCGTGCAAAACGTCGCCGGTGCATTGGTTAGACCAAAGGGCATGACCAACCACTCGTACGATCCGTATCGGGTGATGCATGCGGTCTTTGGCTCGTCGCCTTGTGTGATTCGAACTTGGTAGTAGCCTTTTTGCAAGTCCATCTTTGTGTACACCTTGGCTCTTCCAAGTCTGTCAAATAAATCGGCAATCAAAGGAATCAGGTAGCGGTTCTTAATTGTTATCTTGTTAAGTGCCCGGTAATCGACACATATGCGCAACGACCCATCGTGCTTTTTTTGGAAGAGTACCGGTGCGCCATATGGTGCCTTCGAAGGTCAATTCTTTCCCGTATCGGTTAGCTCCTTAAGTTGCCTTCGAAGTTCCTCAAGTTCGGGTGGGGCCATTCGGTAGGGTGCCAGGGCAGGTGGCTTGGCACTAGGTTCAAACTCGATCTTGTGATCCACTTCACGCCTTGGTGGAAGTTTATTCGGTAACTCGGGTGGCATTACGTATTTGTTCTCCTCTAAGACATCACGGATGATCAATGGTAGGTCATCCGTTTTCTCGATCTCGTCATCTTCCTTTAGCATGGCCAAGTAAGTAATGTCCTCTTTCTTGATGCCTTTACCAAGTTGTATGGCCGAGAGTTGTGTGGCATCTCGACCTTGCTCTTTTGGTGCCTCGACAGTGGGGATCATGCAAGGAGACCTTTCTCCAAGATGCAAACGGAACTAAATGAAGGTATAGGGAAAGTGGTTACCTGTTGGAGGAAGTCCAACCCTAAAATGACCTTGAAGTCGTCCATGGGAATGACAGAAAAGTTCACTCGGCCCTTCCAATTGCCTAAGCGTAGCTCGACCTCGTGCCACACCATAGAGTGGTGTCGTTTGTGCATTTACCGTCTTGAGTCATCTTGTGCTCTCAGTGTACTTCAGGCCCAAACGGTTGGCTTCATCTTTAGACACGAAGTTGTGGGTAGCCCCCGTGTCCACTATAGCTCTTGTCGGCTTTTCGTTGATCACCGCTTCCACATACATGAGCCTATTACTCGGTGTTGGTGTCAACGACTTGGCCTTCAAGGCGTTTAGAACTTGGAGCGATCCCATCTCGGCTTGAGACTCAGTGTCTTGACGATCGACGATGGCAGACAATGAACCAAGTTTGGGACAACTACTCATCGGATGTGGCCCTTTATACAAGAAGCATCCTCCTTTAGGAACGAAGGCCTTTTTCTTCTCTTCGTAGTCCCTTCGACCCAGACATCAATCTCGATCCCCCTCTTTAGCTTGTGACCTTTGGTGATCTTGGTCTCGGTTACCTTAGTTATTCTCCCGCCGTTCTCCCCCACCTCTGTCTGGATACTTATCCTTGTTCTTCGCCGTATTGGTGTGGGAGTAGGGTTGGAAGTCGACGAGTGACTTGGCGATGGCCTCATCAACCATTCTAATGTCCCGACGGTGCATCTCTTGCTTGGCCCATCCTTGTAGTCTGTCAATGAAGTAGAACAAGAGATCTTCTTCGGACATATTGGGAATTTGAAGCATAAGGGTTGTGAATTCTTTCACATAGTCCCGCATAATACCCCGTTGCTTCAACTCCCGCAATTTCTTGCGAGCCTCGTAGACCACATTCTAGGGATAGAAGTGCTTCTTGAACTCATCCCACGTATCTAACCGACAAGCCCCTCTCTCAATGTCGGCATATTTCCTAAGCCACCATAACATAGCAGTATCGGAAAGATATAAGGCAGTGGTCTTTACCTTGGCGGCCTCATCGTTAAGGCCGATTCCCTCGAAGTATTGCTCCATCCGCCATAGGTAGTTTTCAACTTCCTTGGCGTCCCTTGCCCCGTTGAACCCTTGCGGCTTGGGGCACTCGACCCTCGGGGTGGGGACATTGTTAGCACCCCCGCTAACGATGGCTCTCTTATAGAGCGTCAAGTCCTCCCGCATCCCCTCGATGCTTTCACGTACGGCTTGGATCATATCCTCTAGCCGTATGAACCGAGCTTCCACCTCGTTGTTGGTCTCTTCGGCATTTCCTTTAAGTATGTCGACTTGCTCCAAGACATAGTCCTCCAACGTCTTGAAGTCGTACTGGACCCTCTCCAGCCTCTTGCCAAACTCTGCCACCATCGGTTCTAAGAAAGCGCTCTCGTGGGCCTTACTTTGGTCCCTCTTCTTATTCTTGTTTGTGGGTGCAACTTCTCTCCCACGTTCCTCAGCAACAGTCGAATCGTTCGAGTTCCCGACCATTCTTACTAGACACGTGCACGATATTGACGCCTTTACCGGCTCTGATACCAACTGTCACGGACTTAATCTCTCAATAAGCCTCGTGCGGCCTTAGCTCCTTTTCGCCCCTCGCGATAGCTAAGTCAGCCTCACTCAAACTCGTGCTAATGTGGGAAAGGATTGGCAAGGAAATAAAGAAGAAAGGAAAGAACTTTGAGAGAGAGCTTGTTGATATGCTTGAAAGCTTACAACTCTTGGATGATTTACAAATGAGGATTCTACATCTATTTATAGCCTCCCACCTCCTCAATGGACGGTGGAGATTGACTTGATCCTACGGTAGGGAGAGATTCTCTAGAATTCTCCATAATTTCCTACCTAACATGGAAGACTCTAGAATGCTTCTAGAATATGTACAAGTCTTGAGTGTTCTAGAATAATCTACACTATTCTATCAACCTCCAAGACCAAGTGTGGCCCAACATAGCCAACATAGCCCAAAGTGTGGGGAAAAGGCCCAATTTCGTGACAAGGGGGTCTGCATCTTCTAATCCGGTGTAGACATCTAGATTTTCTAGACAAATTATTTTAAATATGATATTTTTATTAATTATGTATTATATTTATAATTTGTTATCCAGATCATATGATAAGTTGAAATTATATACTCCTCCCGCCTCTTATTATTATATATATATAACAATTATGTTTCTAAGGTCAATTTCTTTTTGAAATATAACCTTTATTATATTTAATATTTTAGTTAAGTGAATTTATAGTAAAATATATTTAGAAACTGTTACATTTATATTTTTAATTTTTTTATCAATAATTAACTTAAAATGACAAAAAAGAATGAAGTGAGTTTAATCTGTTAATTTTTTATGATTTAATTAAATTAAATTTAGAATTAACTCGAATTTTTAATGAATGCAACTATAGGGTTAGTATTTTTAAACTATGCTTAGACGTTTTGCCTTTTAGTTAATTATTTTTGTCGAAATATTTTGATGAATGTAACATTTGATCAAATGGGGAACTGGATCGTGCATGTGCATGAGTTTCTGGTGTAACTTTAGTTTATATAATATATTGACAGTGATTAATTTGATTAAATACAATTATTTTCGGTTTAAGAATTACAGAATTTTAACATTTAAACATTATAATTTGTAATTTCAAATAGAGAAAATAACCTCAGTGACCAAAAATGCCTTATAATATACGAATTTAACCAACTTTTTTTGGATTTGCCAAAATGACCAATAAATTCACAACGCGAACTCCAATTTTGCAAACCAGTTTTCAATTTTACAACGCGAATATATAAGTCGCATTGCGATTTTCCAATTTCGCAACGTGAATATGTAAGTCGCATTGCGATTTTCCAATTTCGCAACGCGAATATGTAAGTCGCATTGCGATTTTCCAAATTCGCAACGCGAATATGTAAGTCGCATTGCGATTTTCCAAATTCGCAACGCGAATATGTAAGTCGCATTGCGAATCTGTAAATCGCTATGCGAATCTGTAAATCGCAACACATAAGTCAAATTCGCAACGCGAAAGTCAAATTCGCAACGCGATAGTCAAATTCGCAACGCGATAGTCAAATTCGCAACACAAATTCGCAACGCGATAGTCAAATTCGCAACACAAAAGTCAAATTCGCAACGCGAATTTGTAAATCGCAACACAAAAGTCAAATTCGCAACGCAATAGTCAAATTCGCAACGCGAAAGTCAAATGTTTTTACGCGAAACACAATATTAATTTCGCAACACAAATGTAAACAATATTATCGCAAATCATCTCTAACCTAAAACCCTAAATCACAACTCAGTTTCATCTCCATCTCTCACTGTCTACGGCGACATCCGTCCCCATCTCCGACGAAATTCGTCTATCTCCATCTCTTAGAGCAACCCTCACAACCATTCATGGTCAGAAATGGAAAATCAACCACCGAGGGTTAGTTTTTTTAATATCTTATTTTTATTTTGAAAATTTTGTATTATTATTAGATTTTTCTTATATTGATGATAAATTTACTGGTAATTTCAATATATATAGATTAACCATTTCACTGAGATTGCTTAGTAAATTCATTCGGTTGCTGCCAATACTGCTAAACTGTTTAGTCTTTAACCCTGTGAAGTTAGTATTTGTCTTTGTTTTATCTTTTTGTTGAAGAAACTCTAAATCGTAACACCAAATTCGCAACGCGATTTTAGTTTTGCTTTGCGATTTTCATTTTCGTGTTGCGATTTTCGTGTTGAGAATTTAAGTTTCAGAAACTTCTTTTATTCTGCAAATTGAAACTTGAATGAATTGCATTACTTCAACCAAAAAACAAAGACAAATACTAACTTCACAGTGTTGCTAATTTAAGTTTCAAGAATAAACTACTACTCTTTATGTTGTCCTTGAACCTGTACTAAACCTATATATTATCCTTTTAAATGTTTATATAAGTGCTTACTTCTGGAATGTTATCTGATGTATTTTGTGAACTATGATGGAATAATGACTTGGGTGAATACCGTGCTAGTTTGAAACATATTTGGCTTTGTTTTAACTGTTTAATATCATGTCTGTTTATAGTGTATAATTTTGGTATATCTAACTGTATGTTTATTGTTTTTGTAGAAATTTTTTTCGGCTGCATTGACCTTAAGGAATAAATTAAGCCTAGCCACTAAAATTGCGTCGACGCTTACACCTCTACAAAGAAATTTGTTTGAGGATACTTGCTTCGGGCCATGGCTGAAAGTGCAACATACGGGTGGAGATGCTATATTGACACTTTTGTTTCTTCAGACCATGACTAACGATCTACCCGAGGGGATACAACGTGGTGATGAGGAGATATGGTTTCATTTTCCTCCGGCACATACTTGTTTTGGGCGGGAGGAGTTTTGCTTAATCACTGGTCTACGCTTTGGACACGATGATGTAGGTTGGTACACTAGTCATATCGCCCGCCCATCATGGTTATCTCGGGTTTTTCCTGAGCTGGTAAAGTCGAAGCCGAGTTTACACGTCGACAACTTGAAGAGATTATTTGATAAAGATGGTTTTACTCGGATGGATGACCTTGATGTTGTCCGAGTATGCCATTTGTTACTTTTGCATGCCGGCTTTTTAGGCAAAGAGGGCAGACAACCTATCTCCGAGGACCTAATATTATTGGTAGAGGACCTAAATGCATGGAACCTGTTTCCGTGGGGTTTATATATATGGAAAGCTACCTGGAAGAAGTTGTCGTCTGCCTTTGAGGATCGAAAAAGTTTGCGGGGCGATGGATCTAAATACACTTTGACAGGCTTTACTTGAGCCTTTAAGGTAAGAATTTCTATATAATGTTTCCAAAATTATAATTAATTATTTAACAATTACTAATGTTTGTGTATTATATTGTTTGTAGATTTGGATATTTGAGGCTTTCCCCAGCATGCGGACATATGCGATAAAAAGATCAAATGATATTCCTAGGGCTATTACCTAGAAGAGGATCTGCATGTTGGATTGGGAAGAGTTACTCCCATATACGACGATGAATGATGTAAGTTAACACACAAATAATACCATATATAAACAAGTTATTACTAGTACAAGTTTAACTTTGGTTGAGCTTTTGTTAGGAGGCAAAATATCCATTACAGAGGCTGACAGCCACAGAGGCTGAGCTTGCCACTGATTGGTGGCAAGCTAGTAATCGATTTTTTGATGGGACGGATGATGAGCACCCCCTACCTCGAGAGCCATCACTTGATCGGGCCGATTCTACAGCTCGACACCCGGAGCCATCACCTAATTGAGCCTCTTCTCCACCTCCACCATCACCTATTCCATCACATCATCGAGCCTCTTCTCCACCATTACCTCATGATAGGCGATCGACAAAGAGGCCACAACATTTATCTCCCTGTTCTCTACCTCCATGGGATGAGTTAGGGGAATTACGTGATGAGGTCGGTGCTTTGCGTCATGAGGTCGGTACTTTACGTGAAGATAATGGTGCATGGCGTGATGAGGTTCGATCTTTACGTGGTGAGGTGGATTTTTTACGCAATGACAATGGTGCGCTACGCGGTGAGGTATCTACTTTACGTGATGAGGTTGCCGCTCTACGCGAGATTGTTTCATTGTTGTAGAATAAGGTTCATACTCTACGCAATGAGGTAAATTTGTTTAATACTATACTAAAAAAGCAAATAACCTTTTTTCGACATTATTTATTTATTTATTTACTGATTTATGTATTAATTTATTTTCAGCGGCCCGATAAGGTAGATGCTTTACGTTGGGTTTTTCTTACACGACGGGGTTCACGCATCAGACGTCGTGCACGTGCCATTACGTCTCCGTTCACCCCACTAGTGCCAAGACTCCGTAAGAATAAGCCCGATGCACCTATCATCATTCAAGAGGTGCCTCCTATCGTTCAAGAGGCCCCTCTTATCATCGAAGAAGCCCCTCCCACCGTTCAAGAGGCCTCTGTCATCGTTCAAAAGGTCCCGCCCGCCGTTCAAGAGCTCGATTCACATGACTTCATATGTTGACATATTGATAAACCCCCTCCCGTGCCGATATGATGGATACGAGTTGGCTTTCGTATGTGTTATCGGCCAATACCATTCCTCAGCAGGAGAGGGAAACACTACCGGACACAATTACAGATAATACCCTTTGGCTAAGACCGCAGTTGATTTTTATCTACATGAGCGGAGCAAGGGGTGTTATTCTGACCTATGCCAAATCGACGATGCTATTCATTTGTTTCTTGATCGGTCTTGGTTGGGTATTTTATTAGGGGTTGAAGATAATGGCTATCTCGAAGGGGTGGTAAGTCTTATATTCTTCTTATATTGCATTTTGATTATTTTTTTTAAATTATTAATAAATTCACTAATATATTTATTTTTTTATAAAACAACATATTGATGCATGTGTGTCACGTTTTCTAATAATAAGGAAATTGAGGAAAAGAAATACTCGATGGACTATTATGTCGACGTCTTTTCACACAGCTCACTTGAAGGATCAGAGAGATGCTTCATATACGTTGGGTAATGAAAAAACTAAACTTTATCCTGCGTGGTGGGAGGTCGATAAGGTTAGTATTTATTTTTTTGAATATTTTAAAGGTTTTCATAAATTTTATTTGATGTGCGCAATTATTTATGATTGCAGGTGTTTATCCCTGTTTTGGAACGTCGTCATTGGCTTCTCGTCGAGCTTCAGCTCCCATATCTGAAGACAATGGTATATGACAGCATGTTGAATTACATACCATTGTCTGATTTGAGAGATATTATTACAAAGGGATGGAGCGATCATTTGGCTAAATACTTGGATGTGATTGATTATTGGACAAATTATGGAAACAAGAAGCCAAAGAAGTTCAAAATTACAATGATAAGAGACGAGACTGCACCACAACAAACGCAGGGAGCCAGAGGGGATTGTGGTCCTCTCGTATGCTTGTGCTTGGAACGTTTGATGACAAGAAGTAAACAATATCTACCTCCCACAGATAGAGATAGAGGTGTAGTAGGCTTGTGGTTTTGGCATTATATGGCCAGAACGATATATGTCAGACGCTGCCTACCTGCATCCGCGTGCTGAAAGTGTGCATAAACAATTGGTTTGAGCAAGTGTTGTTAACATATATACTCTTTAATTGGTTTGAAAATATTTGGTTAAGTACCTAGAATTCAGTAATTTGTTGTTTGTTGGTTTTAGATATGTAGAAAGTGTTGTTTGAGCAAATGTTTGGTTTCTGCAGGTTAATCCTAAAGTGAGCTGCATGAAATTGATGTATTTGTGCATAAACAACAGTCTGGGGTACACTTTTTTTGCTTTGTTTAATTGAATTTTACATTGAAAGTTGATTTGTTTAATCGATGAGGAAATAAGATTTATTTTTTGATTAATTGATTTGTAAAAGTTGATTTGTAAAAGTTGATGTGTAAATAAGAATTATTTTTTTGCTTGTTTAATTGATTTGTAAAAGTTGATTTCTAAAAAATTCAATCTGCATTATGTTTGAAGGCAAAAAAGACCTGTTGAAGGTACAAATTTGCAACGCGAAATAAGCGTTGCGATAGTCAAATTCGCAACGCGATTTTCGGTTTGCGAATTTGACTTTCGCGTTGATCGCAACATACAACATCAAGGTATATACAACATCAAACACATTCTAAGCTATAAATACAAGCTAAGGACACTTGAAGAAGCAAGAGAACAACTATCCAAGCAATCAAACACAAGAGAAAATCCCAACATGATAACAACTGAACAGATCATAGCAATGTTCAAACTCAAGTTGTAGATTTTGATTTCCTTTTGCTTGGCACCATATGAGATTTGGATTTTGATTTCATTTTGCTTGGCACCATATGAACTTTGGATTTTGATGAGCATCGGAAGCATTTCGGACTTATGATTTGGGTGGTACTTGGAAGCATTTCAGACTTATTATTTTTATTATTATTACAAGTTGTAGCCCTCAATTATCGAGATTTTTAGTTTCCATTTGTTGCATTTCTCGTATACCACCCAGATCATACGCCCGAAACGTTTCTGACGCTTTAAAGTTGACCAAAAATTATGATGGTCGGAATTTCCCTCGCGTTTAATGTTGAAAAAAACAATGGAAATTAGGAATAATCAATGATAACATGCATATTGGCTTGGGCTAATATTTATAGTGGAGCCGAAATTTATATTGAAATTCAAACTCAAATTGAAATTTAAATTCAAACTCCAATTACATATGAAATGAATTTGAAATGCAGTGTTAAATTGAACATGGAAATTGCATAATTGATTCATATTGTTCAAGTAACATGCTTTATGAACCATCAAGCTAAAAGACAATATTGATTGAGTTCAAAGATGAGTTGTGAGTTGATGGGGTTGTCACACTTGTCACATGGTTGGAATAAAGTACTCACATGGAAGAGATAGATTGTTTTGTTATACACTGCCCATCTTATCTTAATGAAAATATACATACAATATAATCAAACCAAAATATACATACACAACAAATTTATACAAAATAATGTTCAAATAATGTACCCACAAAAATGAAATTAATCCGATGAAAAAGGGTTATTTCTAACGAAGTCCGAAACATTATTTTCCAAATAATGTACCCATAATAATATTCAAATAATGTACAACGCGATAGTCAAATTCTCAACACGAAAGTCAAATTCGCAACGCGAAAGTCAATTTCGGTTTGCGATTTTGCGTTGCGAATTTGACTTCCGCGTTGCAAATTTGACTATCGCAACGCTTATTTCGCATTGCGAATTTGACTTTCGCGATGATCGCAACATACAACATCAAGTTATATACAACATCAAACATATTCCAAGCTATAAATACAAGCTAAGGACACTTGAAGAAGCAAGAGAACAACTATCCAAGCAATCAAACACAAGAGAAAATCCCAACATGATAACAACTGAACAGATCATAGCAATGTTCAAACTCAAGTTACTAATGAATGTCTAACTAAAAATGTATGCATTCACATATAAAATACACATAATACAACGTTTGCATTTAAAAATCACCTAAGTTAATAAGTCCCAAAAGGTGAAGCTGGTTGTGATTGGGATTTTGATTTTGATTGCGATTTTGATTTCCTTTTCTTGGCACCGTATGAGCTTTGGATTTTGATGAGGATCCATTTTTTGGTAGAGGAAAAGATGATTGTGATGGCACTGGTGATCCACATGTCAACCTTGTATGACCACTTTCCTTGCACCGACTACATGTCGATATCCTCTTCATTTCACCCTTAGACGGTATACGATCGTGATTTTTTGGTCGGCCAGGTAGCCTGCTGTCCATGACTGGTGGCAAAACTGTTTGTAAGTCATCTGGTATGTCCCACTCAGAATGATGTGGTCATGGGTAGACAATCTCGGCATAAGTCTGTCGATATACTTCTGTAGTGTAGCAATCCATAGCGTATGCGCTTGAATCATCTTGGTTTAGATGAAGAGCAACTTTTATAACATGGCCACACGGATAACCAGATGTTTGCCATTTCTTACAACTACACGTCTTTGCATTTAGATCAACAAGCCCATTTAAGTTATTATCTAATACTTCAAACAAAGTGTTTGAACATGGTTTAACTCTCCATGACGTTGACTTCACAACACGTTTCGTTATCTTTTTTTCAGTCCATTGTGTAACACGACGTTCCAATGTTCCTGTAAATTTAAATAAATAATACTTAGTAAAATATATGATAAGTTACGAATTTAAAGAAATAATACATGCATGGTTTCTTTTCTTGTAGTACCACTGTTGAATAGAGGCTCGAAAAAACTCCATTAACATAGTAATGGGTAATTTCTAGGAATGACGACTTAGAGCGTTGATTAATTCTGCACTATTAGACGTCATGAAACCATATCTTGCTCCAAGTTGATGTACTCTTGACCATCTTTTAAACCCGACATCTTCTAGTGTTTGAGCACATTGAGGCAAAACAAGTCTTAAACAATTTATATGTTTATTAAAATCCACTTCCCGATAAGCTTTTACAACCTTCCAGTATGTCCATTTGTGATTTTTTATACCAGCAGACCTTGATTTTAGATTTATATACAAATGAACACCACAAAGTCCATGATAAGCATCTGGGAAACACCTTCTAACAGCATTGTCAATTGAGTTTGCCCTATCGGATATGATTATCAGATTGCTAATAGGATCTATGCAATCCCTAAGATACCCCATAAACTATGTCTATGAATCAGAGGTTTTAGATTTGCCAACCCCGTAAGCTATTGGCAGTATCCCATTGTTAGCATCCATGGCTACTGCTAATAAGTTTACTCCAAGGTATCGACCTTTCAAATGTGCTCCGTTAACTATAATAACTAGGCGCATGCAAGTAATAAACGAACGAATCTACAAAATCATATACACAAGAAATATAATCATTTAAATGTGAAATGCACGCAACTAACAAAAATGAGTCAACAAAATTATATTTATTTACTAACCGCAGCACCAATGGCGATAAACATCAACTCAAAGCGTCCATCTCTATCTATTTTGATATGAGTTACCGACCCAGGATTTTTCAGCTTTAAATTGTGACAATAAGCCGGCAGTTGGGCAAACGATGCTTTTGGCGACCCCCTCAACAATTCCAAGGCATAACATTTGGCTCTTCAAGCTTGAGAATATGAGATACTAATCTTGAACCGAGAATTCATGTCAGTCATAATTTCATGTCCCCGATATACCCTTCCATTCAAAAACATTAACTCAGCCAGAAAACCACCCAACACCTTTTTGTTTGTGTAACATCTTCAATACTGGGTTATTGACCAAATTGTAAAATTTCAGGAATTGGTGATTAAAGTGGGATAATTGAATAGTTCAATGATTTATTGGAAATATGATGAAGGTTATTTAGTAATTATTGAATGAAGTAAAGGGTAAAATAGTCATTTGACATGGAAGATTTTTATTTTCCTTTATTAGATAAGGAAGCCACGTAGAAGAGAAAAGAAGGCAAAATAAACTTCCAGAGTTCTATTCTTCTTCTTCAGCCGTGAGTCATGATGGCAAAGATGAGTTTTGTGGTTAGTTGATTATTTGTTAAAATAAAAGTTGGTTTATGATTATTAGATGATAACTAAGCTTAAGGAAAGCTTAAGGTATCTTAAAATCAAAGTATGATGGAGTTAGGAGGGATTAAAGATTTGAGGTTCTTGGGTGAAATCTTGAAATAGAGTTCATAACTAGAGTTGGAAGTTAAATTTGACTTGTCAATGGTCTAATTAAGAAGTTCGAAACCATAGAATTGGAATCAAAGTTGGTTTAATTCTTGAGTTACATATGAGGAAAAGAATTTTGAAGCTAAAGATGGTTTATATGGATATAAATTGGTTTAAGCATGTGTATATGAGTTGAGAACATGAAAGGGGTTGAAAGATGAAGCATTTGAGTTGATTTGAGTAGATTTTTGGGCTTAAAAATAAATTCTGGGCTATGTGCATCGATGCACATTCGAGGTGCATCGATGCATCAAGGGTAAATTTCCAGAAATTGTTCAGAGTGTATCGATGCACAGGAAGTGCATCGATGTACTCATTAAAAATGGAAACATCGAATGCAATTAATGCATCGATGCATAAGGAGTGCATCGATGCACATGTTAAGGGATGCATCGATGTACATTTTAAGGGATGCATCGATACACTGTAGAATGCATCGATACACTTCAAGGGAAATAGAATTATACCTTTCTTTTGGTCTAAGAAATGATAGATTAGTGTATATCAATTGGATACTAATATGTATCAATGTATGATTATATAGATATCGAGCACGAACAAGTCCCGGAGCGATTATCAAGTTATGATTCAATCACAAGAGATGAAATTATAAAAATGGATTGGAACTTAGTGAGGCTAAGGTGAGTGCGTATTATTTTATATATGATGTTTAATGGGAAATAAGACTTGTGACAAGTCTAATTTCTATAGTATTGTGCATGAAGCATGAACATGAACATATGTTTGTTATGAGTGTCTGAGTTATATGTTATGGTATTTGTTGACATGTTATTGTATATGTATTTCATGGTTGATGTGAATATATGTTATATTATGATGATATGATAAGAAGTTATATGAATATAAAAGAGAAGTTATGTGATAAGATCTTTGAGATATATAGAAATGGAATATAAGATTACACGAATACATGATATGGGATAAATTAGGTAATAATATGAGAATATGGTAAAAAGCGAGTTTAGAATAAATGATGGGATTGAAGTACTCAAGTGTAAAGGTTATATAAACAATAATAATGTGAGTTGGGTAAGTGAATAATGGTATGAACATTTATGTGAAATAGTAAAATAGAATTATATCATTGAATGAGAATTGAAAAAAGATAGATAATATTGACCTATATGATGATATGAAACTTGAACATAAGTGATAATAGGAACATATAAGATGAGTTAGATGGGAAAGATACATATGATTAAATAAAATTATGATATATGGGTTGTATGATGGAAATCTACGTAGTCATATTAGAAAGTTATAGGTACTATATAAATTGAATTAGGTAAATAGATTAGATTAGTATATAAATGAAATAATAGAAGTGACATATGTTTATGAGTGTGACAAATGTGATATGATCTAGGTTTATATCATAGAATGAGGTATAAGCTATATGATATGAGATAAGTTATTTTATACATATATGATATAAGCTATTAATCAGGACATATGAGATTATGAGAAGGAGAATATAAATGATGTGAATACAAGTATAGGAAAAATGATATATATATATATATATATATAGGAAGATGAACTATATGAATACACATTTAGATGATGAAATGATGGATTATATGAACATGTGAATATCTATATATATATGATAAGACATAAAAGTAAGATATAAGCAATGTGACAAGAAATGTGAAATAGTATGAAAAGTGAATATGAGCAACGTGATATGTGAAAGTGATTTACGTGTTTATACATATATGTGATTCAACTTACATGACATAATCTACGTGCTATGTGAAAGTGAACTACGTGTTTATGTGAAAATGTGAAATGACATAAATGATGATGCCCATGTTATGTGTCATGAGAGCTAGGGTACAGTTGGCATGCCAAGAGTCGAGGGTCTACGCGGTCCTTCGGGACATATATGTATTCTTTAGAACATGTGTGAGGTCTTTTGAGACACATATTTGATCCTTGGCATATGTATATGATTTTTAAGGAATGATATGTGGTCCTTAGGGACAACCTTATATGGCACTTCGGTGCATTTCTATGCGGCACTACGGTGCAATTCTACGTGGCACTTCGGTGCATTTATACGAGCTGTGGTGACAACATTAGTGCACAACCTCTATAGACTCATATATCTGTTGACTTATTCTTCTTCTTTTTCTTCTTCAGGGTTATATGAATTACATAATGGATGTTCAACATGTTCATTCACAGTCGTAACTTGTAACATCCACAATATCGGGTTAGTGATCAGATAGTAAAGTTTCAGAATTTGGTGACTAAAGTAGAAGAATGAAATAGTTCAATGATTTATTTTGAAATATTACTTGAAAGATATTAGTAATTATAAGGTGAATTGAAGGGCAAAAGGGTCATTTGCAAGGAAAATATTTAAATATGGTTATATATTAAACACGTGGAAGGAAAGAGGAAACAAAGTGGTTTCCAGAATTCTCTTTATCTTTCTTCTTCCTTCACGCGTGAAAGCCAAGAGCCAAAGGTGAGTTTTCTGATTATTGAGTTCTTGGTTAAATTTAAGATTTGAGTTTTGATAATTAGATGATAATTAAGCTTAAAGAAAGCTTAAATCATCTTAAAAGCAAAGGATGGTGGAGTTAGGAGAGATTAAAGATTTAGAGTATACAAATGAAATCTTGGAATAGAGTTCATTACTCAAATTGGAAGATAAATTTGACTTGTCAAGGGTTAAATTAAGAGATATGAAGTGATAAAATGAGTTTTAAAACATGTTGAAAATCTGGTATAATTCTTGAAGTTAATAAAGATGAGAGGATATTAAGGTTTAAGACGAGATAAATGAATATAAATGAGTTTGAATAAGAGTAAGTAAGTTAAGAATACGAAATGGAATGATATATGAAGTAATTAAGTTAAAAAGAGGGGATTTTCGGGCATAAATTGGATTTCTGGGCTATGTGCATCGATGCACATTCAAGGTGCACCGATGCATCAAGGGTAAATTTCCAGAAATTTTTCATTGTGTATCGATGCACAGGAAGTGCATCGATGCACCTATTAAAAATGGAAACATCGAATGCAATTAATGCATCGATGCATAAGGAGTGCATCGATGCACATGTTAAGGGATGCATCGATGCAATGTAGAATGCATCGATGCACTTCAAGGGAAATATAATTATACCTTTCTTTTGGTCTAAGAAATGATAGATTGGAGTATATCAATTGGATACTAATATGTATCAATGTATGATTATATAGATATCGAGCACGAACAAGTCCCGGAACGATTATCAAGTTATGATTCGATCGCAAGAGAGGAAATTATAAAAATGGATTGGAACTTAGTGAGGCCAATGTGAGTGTGTATTATTTTATATATGATGTTTAATGGGAAATAAGACTTGCGACAAGTCTAATTTCTATAGTATTGTGCATGACGCATGAACATGAACATGTTTTTGTTATGAGTGTCTGAGCTATATGTTATGGTATGTGTTGACATGTTATTATATATGTATTTCATGGTTGATGTGAATATATGCTATGTTATGATGATATGATAAGAAATTATATGAATATAAAAGAGAAGTTATGTGATAAGATCGATGAGATATAGAAATGGAATATAAGATTACGCGAATACATGATAGGAGATAAATTAAGTAATAATATGGGAATATGGTAAAAAACGAGTTTAGAAGAAATGATGGGAATGAAGTACTCAAGTGTAAAGGCTATATAAACAATAAGAATGTGAGTTGGGTAAGTGAATAGTGGTATGAACATTTATGTGAAATAGTAAAATAGAATTATATCATTGAATGAGAATTGAAACAAGATAGATAATATTGACATATATGATGATATGAGACTTGAACATAAGTGATAATAGGAACATATAAGATGAGTTAGATGGGAAAGATACATATGCTTAAATAAAATTATGATATATGGGTTGTATGATGGAAATCTACGTAGTCATATTAGAAAGTTATAGGTACTATATGAATTGAACTAGGTAAATAGATTAGATTAGTATATAAATGAAATAATAGAAGTGACATATGTTTATGAGTATGACAGATGTGATATGATCTAGGTGAATATCATAGAATGAGGTATAAGCTATATGATATGAGATAAGTTATTTTATACATATATGATATAAGCTATTAATCAGGACATATGAGATTATGAGAAGAAGAATATAAATGATGTGAATACAAGTATATGAAAAATGATATATATATATATATATATATATATATATATATATATATATATATATATATATATATATATGAAGATGAATTATATGAATACACATTTAGATGAGGAAATGATGGATTATATGAACATATGACTATCTATATATATATAGGATAAGATATAAAAATAAGATATAAGCAACGTGACAAGAAATGTGAAATAGTATGAAAAATGGATATGAGCTACGTGATATGTGAAAGTGATTTACGTGTTTATACGTATATGTGATTCAACTTATGTGACATAATCTACGTGCCATGTGAAAGTGAACTACGTGTTTATGTGAAAATGTGAAATGACATAAATATATAGGATAAGATATGATGGATTATATGAACATGTGACTATCTATATATATATAGGATAAGATATAAAAATAAGATTTAAGCAACGTGACAAGAAATGTGAAATAGTATGAAAAATGGATATGAGCTACGTGATATGTGAAAGTGATTTACGTGTTTATACGTATATGTGATTCAACTTATGTGACATAATCTACGTGCCATGTGAAAGTGAACTACGTGTTTATGTGAAAATGTGAAATGAAATAAATGATGATGCCCATGTTATGTGTCATGAGAGCTAGGGTATAGTTGGCATGCCAAGAGTCAAGGGTCTATGCGGTCCTTCGGAACATATATGTCTTATTTGGAACATGTGTGAGGTCTTTTGAGGCATATACTTGATCCTTGGCATATGTATATGATTCTTAAGGAATGATATGTGGTCCTTAGGGACAACCTTATATGGCACTTAGGTGCATTTCTACGCGGCACTACGGTGCAATTCTACGTGGCACTTCGGTGCATTTATACGAGCTGTGGTGACAGCATAGTGCACAACCTCAATAAACTCACATATCTACAGTTCTCACAGATGTACATGGGCTAACAAAGAGATAATAATAAACATATATATTACATGTAAAGTATATGCTTTTGTGATATGAATTGTATTATATGATTGATATGATGATGTGTATATGTGTACATTTGATTACATGAAATGTTATATTGTTTTGATCAGATAGCATGATATGATATGTTCATGCATGATTAAGTAGTTAGAGTTACTTTAATGTGTTTAATGCCTCACTAAGTCATTGACTTAGCGTGTGATTATTTCACACGTAGGTTACCGAAGTGAGAAGAGTAGAGAGCATTGTGGAGCAAGACAGGTCAGTTCTCCTTACCAAAGGTCAGATCAGAAGAAAGGTGAATAATATATATTTTAATACATAAAGTTCTAGTTGGCATGTATTCAAGATAATATCTTGTATAAGCTCTGAATAGTTCGATAAAGGTTTTGAATCAATTATATGTAATAATAAATTTTAAATTACTCACTATTTTATACAAGTAAAGGTTTTTGAAAAGTCAATGTGACACTTCGGACTCGGATCCGGGTTGGGGGTGTTACATAACTTCCTCCTCATTATCATCAATAACATCTTCCTCGGCAGCGGCTGTTTCATCATCAAAATTCGGGTATTGACCAATATCAAAATCATTACATGCAGGGTCTGTTTCTTCTTCCATCACATCATCAAAATCCGAGTATTGACCAAGATCAAAGTCCGGGTATTGACCAAGATCAAATTTTGAATACTGACTAGTACTCATAATTTTTTATGTTGGCTCATAATCGTCTAACTGGTCAATACGAAAACCGGAATTTGGTGCTGAAAGTTGATTGAGATTTGGATTAGGAAAAGGTTGTGGGTTTTAAGATTGTGTTTGGTAGTGAAAATGTGGTGAAACAAAATTTGTTTGGTGATGAAATTGTGGTGGAACCATTAAATTTTGGGTTGAAGAACTTAGTTGATTACTACCTGCTACTGACCCAACTTCACTACTTCTAGGTTCAACAACATACAATGTAACATCATCTTCTTGCGAAACACTAATGTAAGCAATGAATCGTTCAACATCTTTATTTTCGGTTAACAAATAAACTTTATCTTTTCTCTGATAAGATAGCCTAAATCCACTTAGAGACTCTAAATTCAATTTCTTTGCAATACGTAACATTAGAGTTTCATAAGTTAACTTTTTTAATGACAGTTTTAGTTGAAGATTCATGGGTAAAGGCACATATTGTAAAACACCATGAACATTCTCCCATGATCCTCCAAAACACAAATCTATCCAAACATGATCAACATTAGATGATTTCATTCTACAAATTGTAAATTAATTTACTAAACAAACGAGCTATAAACTATATATCATCACTAACTTAGAGAAAAACATACCTTTATTAAGTTGATAGTTGATAATTTGGGAGAGAAATCATTGAAAAATTATATAGAAATAAAATTATGTAAAAAAAAATTAGAGATGGGGAAGGATGTCGTTGGATATAGGAACGGATGTCGCCGGAGAGAGTGATAGATGGAGATGGAATGAGTTGCGATTTAGGGATTTAGGTTATGAGTTGTTGCTGCTGCGTTGTTATATACCCAAAACATTTGTGTTGCGAAACTAAAACCTGTTGCGAATTTGACTACCGCGTTGCGAAATTGGAAACTGGGTTGCGAAATTGAAGTTCGCGTTGCGAATTTGTTGGTCATTTTGGCAAATCCAAAAAAAAGTTGGTTAAATCGTATATTATAAGGCATTTTCGGTCACTGAGGTTATTTTCTCTTTCAAATATATATAGGTAACTCTTTATTGTTCATAAATAATAATTTCATTATTTGATAAAATCATTTTATGTATCTATTTTCACCGCGATTTCAATCGAGCAATGTCGATAAATTATAATAAATAAAAGGATAAATTATCTATTTAGTAATTAAATTATCAATTTTGATCTATTTTAATATCTAAATTTTTAACTTTTTTAAAACTATACCTTAATACTTAAACTTTTAACTTTTTTTCAAAAGTACTAAATTTTAAATGGAGTACTAAAATAAAATAAAAACTAAACTTTAGGTATACTTTTAAAAAATGCTTAATACCAAAATGAGTTCCCAAATTATGCCAAAATTCTCGAATATGTGTCTAAATTATTTTTTGATCCATCTAGGTGTCTAACGTTAATAAAAATAAAAATTTCAAAAATTATAATATTGTGACGTGTTACCTAACGGAGATTTATAACGGTCGTTATAATCGAGACACCTAAAGTGGTAACGGGTTGTTATGACCGAGACACCTAAAGTGATAACAATTGTAACATTAGACACTTAAAATGACAACATTTGTAACATTAGACATCTAGATGTATAAAAAAATAGTTTATGTACCTATTCGAAAATTTTGGTATAATTTGGACACTTATTTTGGTATTAAGCCAAAATAACAATATATTTAAAAAAAAAAAAAAACAAACAAACGGTAAAACCCCGCGTGCCCCCCTTCTCCCTCCCTACTCCTCTCCCCTTGCTCGACATGATGAAGAAAAGCTCGATGACAAGGGTACCGAAAGGTAGAGTTCCAGCACCAAGAACCAATAGCCATGATGGGTATTTTTGAGGGATCTGGTTGGTTCGAACAGGGCATTCAATGTGAGGTGCCTTTGCCCCGAAGTATCCACCGATTAGGGTGAGTGGAACCGAGATGCAGAACCAGAGTAGCAGTAGGATAACGAAGAGCGAAAACGGGATAGCTCCTGTGCTATGGCTTCCCCAAAATAGGAAATTCAACGTGGTGAGAATCGAGAAGGCAATACAAGGAAAAACAAGCTGCCTTCCATGCGACCGAAGCCCATCCCTTGTGATCTGATCACCATAGCTGATAGTTCTCCAAAGCCGAACTGCAACATAGCCAGTTGCAATCACGAGAATCATGTAGAAGAATAGCATACATGCAATGAGGGTTCCTCGAGATGCCGGGGACATAAATCCGAAAGAAGCAAACAATATAGTCACGATTCCCATCCCGAGGATCTGAACTCCATAGCCAACCATAATACACAAAAGTGCAGAATGAGAGAGGATGGGGAGGGACGCGGGGAAGAAGAAATGTGTCTTTTTTTATGTTTTTTTTAAAGAATAAAAATTTCAAAATTCTAATATTGTGACATATGTCATTTAACAGAGTATTATAACAGACGTTATGATCGAGACACGTGATAAAAAATAATTTAAACTACTATTTAAGAATTTTGTTATAATTTGAGTAGTTATTTTAATATTAAGCCTTTAAAAAATTAAAAGTTGAGATACTAAACGAATAATTTATCCTAAATAAAATTTGGAGAGTAAATACTATTATGCAATAATAGCATGTTAAGATTTATAAGTTGTTTGAGAAAGAAATGTGAAATGTTAAAATAATTTCACGTGTACAACTCCCTATTGGCTAATTTTTTTTAATAATGCAGTGTAAAAAAATTGTTTAAATAATATTGAACGAAAATTATTCACTTGAATTAAACGAATACTACAGTACCATGCAAAACATATGAACTACCATGCGATACTGATGTTTCCATCCATGGAAATCGCATGGATTTCCATGCATTACCCAATTTTATTTTTTTACTTATGGTCACAAGTTTCTCGAATCATACCTTGTTACCTTAATCAAGTTGCTCGAGTCATGCCTGCTACCCTAATAAAGTTGCTCGAATCAAACCCTGCTATCAAATTACTTGAATCGTGGCCTGCTACCTGACACTACAAGTTGTTCTTCTTGCTACCTCAATAAAGTTGTTTGAATCATTCCCTGCTACTAAGTTTCTCGAACCATGTCTGCTACTAAGTTTCTCGAACCATATATATTACTAAATTGCTTGAACCATGCCTTGTTATCCTAACACTTCAACAACCTGTAGTGTCAAGGTAACAGAGCATGGTTTGAGCAACTTGATAGTAAGACATGGTTCAAGCAACTTGATCAAGATAGTAAGACATGATTCGAACAACTTTATTAAGGTAGCAAGACATAGTTTGAGTAATTTAATTAGAGTAACAGAGTATGATTCGAGCAACTTGTAATGTTCATATTAAAAGAAAAGAAAAACACCAAAAAAAACAAAATTTTGATAACGCATGGAAATCCATGCGATTACCATGGATGCACCCGGTGTCACATGGTAATCCATGTGTCGTCTTGTACGGTACTGTAGCATTCTTGTGCAGTACCGTAGCATTCTTGTGCAGTACTGTAGCATTCGTCTTATTCCAGTGAATAATTTTGTCCTATTCCAACAAATAATTTTCATTCGACATTACTCGAGCAATTTTTTTACACCGCATTATTCAAAAAATTTAGCCTCCCTACATGTTATACAGTATAATAGGTAAAATATATGATAATTTGAAATTTTTCTATGTTATCACAAAAATAAATCCCTATGTTCTCCCTCATCTATCTCTGGTCATTCCCCTAGTCCATCACTGTTACAAAAAAAAATTCCTATGTTCTCCCTCATCCATCTCTGGTCATTCCCCTAGTCCATCACTGTTGCTGCATGTATAGTTAAAATGTGATTTTAAACATTATCTTCAAGGCCTTTTCTACATCACTTCTGTTGTTTTTCGGCAGCCTGATCATAAACAGAATCAAATCTCAGATAGTGCAAATTTAACAATAAATTTAATGAGAAAACAATAGTTTAATGAACATCTCTAATTACCAAACTTAATATACTGCAGCAAGGTCATACCTTTTTCAGTTTGGATAAAACAGAATCTTCAAAAGCTTGGAAACCAGCCCCAACCAGATTACTGAAACGATCTTGTTCCTCGGCCTTCTGGGGAGCAGGAAATTCTGCAGCAATTGCCGGTTTAAGAGGCACAACCAGCAATGGATTGTGTAGAACCCCAGTAACGCTTCCAGTAGCAGCAACCTGAAAAGAGATAAAATAGATGAAGAAAATAAAACAACAAAACTAAAATAAGATTGACACAAAAGAAATCTCACTTACAGCTGCTTCTTTAGTAGCCATGACCACTAGAGCAGACCCTTTTTTCTTTGAGCTTTTGATAACAATATCCTCCACTTCTCCAAACCTGGAAAACAATTGCCTTAGCTTCTCTGCTGTATAACCTTCCTCAATTCTTTCCCAAGAAACCTTTAAAACCTTCTCTTTATCCAACTCCCCACTAGCCCCACCCTCATTATTCCCTTCTATCCCAACCTTGTCTTGATTCAAGCCCGAACCTGAGCCTGTAGGCATACCAGCACCCTTACTAGCGTGCATTGCACGGATCCTTGCAATTTCCTCTTTTAATTTCCTAGCAATCCTCTCTTCTTCCTCTTTAGCCGTTACATCAGGATCCGGAGCAAAAGAAGCACGTTCTCTATCTTCCAAATCTGACATCATTTTCCTTCGTTTTGAGTCTTGCTGTGCAAAACGACGCTGCTGTTCATGTTTCACCCGGAGGAGATCATCAAAGAGCTTACGAGCTTTGTCGTCAACAAGAATTTCATACGAGGATTTGAGCTTTATAAAGTTTTCATGGGCATTTGGATCATCTTTTCGTTTATCAGGATGAAGAGCACGAGCTTTTTCTCTATAAGCCTTGGTAATTTCTTTTGTGGTCAAATTGGCTCCTTCCTCGCCTGAAGGTAAACCCAGAATGCTGTAATGGTCAACTTCCATAGCTGAATCCAATTCAAACGAAATACAAATCAGTAAACTGTTTCAAAGATGAATCTAGTGTCAAACAAAACACAAATCAGTAACAATGCTTCAAATTGAGGTAGTCTTGCCCTCTATTTCACAGTTGCAGTGCTGTCAGCTACCCACGAAAGAACAAAGTAGCTGTGTGACAAATTTGACATCAATTGCAGCAGATTGCTGCCGCAAATTGCAGTGTAACAGAAAATAGAGACAATAACGATCCATTATTTCCAGTAAACCAACAGCTTCATAAAAATATCTTCTCAACAATGTAAACAGAGGAGTAACAATCAGTAGGATTGAGAACAGAAGAAAATATATAGTATACTTATGCAAAGACTAGATAACTGCAAATCTGACTCAAGAAGAATAATCTTCCAAGTTAGGTTTTGGGTTCCAAAAAATTACTTTACTTAATTCCCTGGTCAATCGGAAACTAGAAAGCAAGAGGCGGCTTCCGTCAGGCACCGGAGGAGTAGGAGAGGGGCAAGCATCAGGGTCGAAAACATAAAAACAAATATAGCAGAAAGACAATGATGCAGAGACCAAATAAATCGTAATTTCGAGACTCGAGTAGAAAGAAATCTTCAAATTAGGTTTAGGGTTTCAAAATTACCTTATGAATACCCTGGTCAATCGGAAACTAGAAAGCAAGAGGCGGCTTCCGTCAGGCACTGGAGGAGTACAAAAGGGTAAACATCATGGTCGAAAACAGAAAAACAAATAAAGCAGAGTGATGACGATGCAGAGACCAGATAACTCTAATTTTCGTGACTCAAATTAGGTTTAGGGTTTCAAACATTACCTGATTATATTCCTTGGCCTGTCGGAAACTTGAAGGCAATAGAGGCTTGCGTTGGGCACCGGACGAGGAGACGAGGGATGCGCAGTAGGATCGAAAACAGAGAACACAACACTAGCAGAAATCAGATAACCAAAAGCAAACGTTACTCAAAATCTTTAAAAGTAGAAATCTTCAAGTTGAGTTTAGAGTTTCAAAAAAAACTTATTTAACTAACCGGGCCGTCGGGAACTAAGGAAAAAGAGGGTTGGGGTCAGGGACGGGGGAGGAAACGGAGGAATGAGAATGGGATAAAATTAGAGGAAAAGACAGACGATGCTTTGGACAGAGTAGCGGTTGTTCGGCGAAGATGAGAGCGGATCGGCAACTTTTAAACGGGAAAATTATATGGTGTTTTTAATCTAAATATGCCGTAATTTTTAGATTAAACTGCACCATTAATCATTAAATTAGGGTAAAATACTCATTTAGTCAGGCACTTATTACTTTATTTTCTATTATATTCACTTTATTATTATTTTTTTAAATTATGTCTAACGTAACGTTTTATTTTTATTTTCGTCACCCATCGTTAATCATACAAAAACATAAACAAAATATAACGTAATAAGTTGAAATTAATTGCAAAAGAATGACAACAAACGTTTGTTCACAATGTAATAATTTTTCAACGATCATCATAACAAATGATACAACTAACACCGTAACTTGCCAAGAGGACATTTAACTTAATAAAAACCTTATCTAAAAAATATTTTCCATGTTCTAAATCTCTCTCAAACTTATTTCTATTCACAAATTAACCACCAATTTAAAGTGTAATATAAAGTGAATGAGTGTTATCTATAAAATATAAAGTGAATGACACAATTGAAAAGTACAAAGAAAGATTAGTGACCAAAAGATACACACGAACATATAGCATTGATAATCTTGAGATATTAGCTTACATCGCAAAAATGAACATAATAATAAGTATCTTGCCTTTCGTAGCTAATTTTAAATGGGATCTACAACAGTTTGAAGTTAAGAATGCATTCCTCCATGGTAATCTTGAAGATAAAATTTAGAGAAAATAACCTCAGTGATTAAAAATGCCTTATAATATACGATTTTAATCAACTTTTTTTGGATTTGCCAAAATGACCAATTAAATCGCAATGCGATCGATAATTCGCAACGCGATCTCCGGTATCGCAAATCAGTTTCCAGATTCGCAACACGATTCTGACTATCGCATTGCGATTTCCCAAATTCGCGTTGCGATTTTCCTAATTCGCAATGCGAATACGTAAATCGCAACACGAATTTGGAAAAGAGAAAATAACCTCAGTGACCAAAAATCCCATATAATATACGATTTTGACCAATTTTTTTTGGATTTGCCAAAATGACCAACAAAATCACAATGCGATTTCTAATTCGCAACGCGATCTCCAGTATCGTAAATTCGCGCTGCATTTCGCGTTGCGATAGTTGAAAATCGCGTTGCGATTTTCCATTTCGCGTTGCGATAGTTGAAAATCGCGTTGCGGTTTTCCATTTCGCGTTGCGATAGTTGAAAATCGCATTGCGGTTTTCTATTTCACGTTGCGATAGTCTACAGTGTCGTTGTGATTTTCCATTTCGCGTTGCGATAGTCTACAGTGTCGTTGCGATTTTCCATTTCGCGTTGCGATAGTCTACAGTGTCGTTGTGATTTTCCATTTCGCGTTGCGATAGTTTTAAAAATGGTATTGCATTTGTTTCTTAAGAATTTTCTCTAAAAAGATAGTATCCGCGCGGACGTGTCGAAGACACGTATTACCACGACCACGACCACGACCACGACCCGACCCGAGACAAGACGGCGGCGGCGACTGCGCGCGAGAGTCCCCCTTGTTCTCTTTCACTCAACAAGGAAGTGCAAAATCCAAACCTTAAATACCATTCTCAATAGTGTTTCCAAAACTATGTGGGATTGAGCATTACCAACACTTAGATAATAGAATATATTTATACAATGTTCAGCTCATTAATATGGTGAATCCTATAGTAGTTTTAGCTTTTTATACATTCAAATATAAGCCAAATTCTATATATTTAGTCTTTGCATTTTATTCGACTTAAATAATTACGTGTTGATATATAAAAAGATAGCGAGATCGAGATAATTTTTTTAATGAATTATGTTGTACAATGATTAGACTTAAGAGTGGAGAGAGGATGGTGAGGTGCTTGAAGGAGAGGTAGTGATTAGTAATTGAGTGAGACTGAATGTTATGCTTGATGATCTTTCAAAATATTTAAAGAGACTCTATTATCTATGAATTGATAAAATAATTTATGAGTTGAACATTGTATAAATATCTCTTCCTCATAGATTTTCTTATGTGATATAGTTTGATATGATACTGTAAGATCCGTGATATTACTATTGGGAATGCTCAATCCCACATAGTTTTGGAAACAATATTGGGAATGGTATTTAAGGTTTGGATTTTGCACTTTCTTGTTGAGTGATAGAGAACAAGGGGGACTCTCGCGCGCCGCCGCCGTCGTCTCGGGTCGTGGTCGTGGTAATACGTGTCTTCGACACGTCCGCGCGGATACTACCTTTTTAGAGAAAATTCTTTAAAAACAAATGCAATACCATTTTTAAAACTATCGCAACGCAAAATGGAAAATTACAACGACACTGTAGACTATCGGAACGCGAAATGGAAAATCGCAACGACACTGTAGACTATCGCAACGCGAAATGGAAAATCGCAACGACACTGTAGACTATCGCAACGCGAAATGGAAAACCGCAACGACACTGTAGACTATCGCAACGCGAAATGGAAAATCGCAACGACACTGTAGACTATCGCAACGCGAAATGGAAAACCGCAACGCGATTTTCAACTATCGCAACGCGAAATGCAGCGCGAATTTGTGATACTGGAGATCGCGTTGCGAATTAGAAATCGCATTGCGATTTTGTTGGTCATTTTGGTAAATCCAAAAAAAATTTGGTCAAAATCGTATATTATATGGGATTTTTGGTCACTGAAGTTATTTTCTCTTTGGAAAATCGTAATGCGATTACGTAAATCGTAATGCGAATACGTAAATCGCAATGCAAATCTGTAAATCGCAACGAGATTCTGACTATCGCAATACTGAATTTCAAATTCGCAACTCGATTTCTGAATTCGCAACAGGTTTTAGTTTCGCAACACAAATGTTTTGGGTATATAACTACGCAGCAGCAGCAACTCATAACCTAAATCCCTAAAGCGCAACTCATTCCATCTCCATCCATCACTCTCTCCGGCGACATCCGTTCCTATATCCAACGACATCCTTCCCCATCCGGCAACATGTTTTAGTTTCGCAGCTCGTTTGTTTAGTAAATTAATTTACAATAATGAAATCATCTAATGTTGATCATATTTGGATAGATTTGTGTTTTGGAGGGTCATGGGAGAATGTTCATGGTGTTTTACAATATATGCCTTTACCCATGAATCTTCAACTAAAATTGTCATTAAAAAAGTTAACTTATGAAACTCTAATGTTACGTGTTGCAAATAAATTGAATTTAGAGCCCCTAAGTGGATTTAGGCTATCTTATCAGAGAAATGGTAAAGTTTATTTGTTAACCGACAATGAAGATGTTGAACGATTCATTGCTTACATTAGTGTTTCAAGTGATGATGTTACATTGTATGTTGTTGAACCTAGAAGTAGTGAAGTTGGGTCAGTAGCGGGTAGTAATCAACTAAGTTTTTCAACCCCAGTTTATGGTGCTCAAAATTTAATGGTTCCACCACAATTTCATCACCAAGCAAATATTGTTTCACCACATTTCCAATACCAAACACAATCTCAAAACCCACAACCTTTCCCTAATCCAAATCCCAATCAACTTTCAGCACCAAATTTCGGTTTTCGTATTGACCAGTTAGACGATGATGAGCCAACAGAAAAAATTATGAGTACTAGTCAGTATTCGAAATTTGATCTTGGTCAATACCCGGACTTTGATCTTGGTCAATACTCGGATTTTGATGATTTTTCAGAAGAAGAAACAGACCCTGCGTGTAATGATTTTGATATTGGTCAATACCCGAATTTTGATGATGAAACAGCCGTTGTCGAGGAAGATGTTGTTGATGATAATGAGGAGGAAGTTACGACTGTAAATGAACATGTTGAACATCCATTCTGTAATTCATATAACACTGAAGAGGAAAAAGAAGAAGAAGAAATCCCCAAAGAAAAGTCCCCGAAGAAAATGCCATGGGAGTATAACTGGAATATGCCAGAATTACTTCAGATACCGGAAGAATAGTTGGTAAAGATAGCAGTTGATTGTTACACAAAAATTATTCGTATCAAGAAAGATGATTGTTTTGATACAAAGGAAGACTTGAAGATAGCTTTGTATACGAAATGTGTGGAAGATGGCTATCAACTAAAAGTTAACAAATCAAGCAAAGATCGTTTCGAAACAAGGTGTATGATTGACAAAAACTGTACGTGGCGTATGATTGCAAAGAGGATAAAAGATTGCAAAATGTTTCAAGTTAGGACTTTTATTGATAAACATACATGTTCAAGAACCCAAGTTTTTCCTCACCATAGGCAGGCAAACAAAAAGGTGTTGGGTGGTTTTCTGGCTGAGTTAATGTTTTTGAATGGTAGGGTATATCGGGGACATGAAATTATGACTGACATGAATGCTCGGTTCAAGATTAGTATCTCATATTCTCAAGCTTGGAGAGCCAAATGTTATGCCTTGGAATTGTTGAGGGGGTCGCCAGAAGCATCGTTTACCCAACTGCCTGCTTATTGTCACAATTTAAAGCTGAAAAATCCTGGGTCGGTAACTCATATCAAAACAGTTAGAGATGGATGCTTTGAGTTGCTGTTTATCGCCATTGGTGCTGCGGTTAGTAAATCAATATAATTTTGATGGCTCATTTTTGTTAGTTACATGCATTTCACATTTAAATGATTATATTTCTTGTGTATATGATTTTGTAGATTTGTTCGTTTATTAATTGCATGCACCCAGTTATTATAGTTGACGGAGCATATTTAAAAGGTCGATACCTTGGAGTAAACTTATTAGCAGTAACCATGGATGCTAACAATGGGATACTGCCAATAGCTTACGGGGTTGGCAAATCTGAAACCTCTGATTCATGGACATGGTTTATGAGGTATCTTAGGGATTGCATATGTCCTATTAGAAATCTGATAATCATATCTGATAGGGCAAACTCAATTGAAAACGCTGTTAGAAGGTGTTTCCCAGATGCTTTTCATGGACTTTGTGGTGTTTATTTGTATAGAAATCTAAAATCAAGGTCTGTTGGTATAAAAAATTACAAATGGACATACTGGAAGGCTGTAAAAGCTTATCGGGAAGTAGATTTTAATAAGCATATAAACTGTTTAAGACGTAGTTTTCCTCAGTGTGCTCAAACGCTAGAAGATGTCGGGTTTGAAAGATGGTCAAGAGTACATCAACTTGGAGCAAGATATGGTTTCATGATGTCTAATAGTGCAGAATCAATCAACGCTCTAAGTCATCATTCCCGAAAATTACCCATTACTATGTTAATGGAGTTTTTTCGAGCCTCTATTCAACAGTGGTACTACAAGAAAAGAAACCATGCAGGTATTATTTCTTTAAATTTGTAACTTATCATATATTTTACTAAGTATTATTTATTTAAATTTACAGGAATATTGGAACATCGTGTTACACCATGGACAGAAAAAAAGATAACGAAACGTGTTGTGAAGTCAACGTCATGGAGAGTTGAACCATGTTCAAACACTTTGTTTGAAGTACTGGATAATAACTTAAATGGGCTTGTCAATCTAAATGCAAAGATGTGTAGTTGTATGAAATGGCAAACATCTGGTTATCAGTGTGGCCATGTTATAAAAGTTTCTCTTCATCTAAACCAAGATGATTCAAGCGCATACGCTATGGATTGCTACACTACAGAAGTATATCGACAGACTTATGGCGAGATTGTCTACCCTATTCCACATCCTTCTGAGTGGGACATACCAGATGACTTACAAACAGTTTTGCCACCAGCCATGGACAGAAGGCTACCTGGCCGACCAAAAAGTCACGATCGTATACCGTCTAAGGGTGAAGAGAAGAAGAGATCGACATGTAGTCGGTGCAAGGAAAGTGGTCATACAAGGTTGACATGTGGATCACCAGTGCCATCACAATCATCTTTTCCTCTACCAAAATATGGATCCTCATCAAAATCCCAATCACAACCGGCTTCACCTTTTGGGACTGTTAACTTAGGTGATTTTTAAATGCAAACGTTGTATTATGTGTATATTATGTGTGAACTTTTAACATTTTCAGTTAGGCATGTATTAGTAACTTGAGTTTGAATATTCCTATGATATGTTCAGTTGTTATCACTTATTAGACATTCATTTAACTATCGCAACGCGAATATGACTATCGCAACACAGAAATGACTATCGCAACGCGGAATTGACTATTGTAACACGGAAATGACTATCGTAACGAGAGAATCGCAATGCGAAATGAAAATCGCAATGCGAAAATGAAAATCGCAACGCGAAACTAATTTCGCGTTGCGATTTTCATTTTCGCATTGCGATTCACTCGTTGCGATTTTCATTTCGCATTGCGATTCTCTCGTTGCGATATTCATTTCCGCGTTGCGATAGTTTGTTTTGCATTCAACATAATGCAGATTGAAATCAACAAATCAACTATTACATTTCAATCAATTAAACAAGCACAAATATTATGTACACATCAATTAAACAAATCAACATTTACAAATCATCTTTTACAAATCAATTAAACAATCAAAAAATAATAATGAAATCAACTTTTGCACCCATACATCCATTTCACGCAGCTCACTTCAGGATTAACCTGCAGAAACCAAACATTGAATCAACAACACTTTCTACACATCTAAAACCTACAAACAACAAATTATTGAATTCTAGCTACTTAACCAAACATTTTCAAACCAAAAAGAGTATATATGTTTAACAACACTTGCATTTGACTTACAAATTGTTTATGGACACTTTCATAACGCGGATGCAGGTAGGCAGCGTCTCGCATATATCGCTCTAGCCATAAAATGCCGAAACCACAAGCCTACTGCACCTCTATCTCTATCGGTAGGAGGTAGAAAATGTGTACTTCCTGTCGTCAAACGCTCCAAGCACATGCATACGAGAGGACCACAATCCCCTCTGGCTTCCTTCGTTTGTTGTGGCACGGTCTCATCTCTGATAACTATAACATTGAACTTCTTTGGCTTCTTGTTTCCAGACTTAGTCCAATAATTAATTGCATCCAAGAATTTAGCCAAATGAGAGCTCCATCCCTTAATAATATCTCTAAAATCAGACAATGATATGTAATTTATCATGCTGTCATATACTATTATCTTTAGGGATGAGAACTAAAGCTCGACGAGAAGCCAATGAGTACGGTCCAAAACAGGGATAAACACCTGCATCGAAATGTAATAATTCAAATTGCGCACTTATTTATGAACACCTTTAAAATATTTAAACAAATATACTAACCTTATCGACCTCCCACCATGCAGGATAAAGTTTAGCTTGTCTATTAGCCAACACATATGATTCCTGTCGTTGATTCTTCAAGTGAACTACGTGAAAAGACGTCAGCATAATTGTATATCGCGTTTTTTTTAATATTTTTCTTCAATTTCCTTACAATTAGAAGACGTGTCACCCATGCATCAATATGTTGTTTTATAAAAAAAGACATATATTAGTGAATTACATAAATTTTAAAAAAAATTAATCAAACTGAAATATAAGAAGAAATATAAGACTTACCCCCCCATCGAAATAACCGTTGTCTTTGTTGAAAACATTTTGATATTTCGATATAACAAATTAAGTTAAATGAATTTTAAGATTTTCCAAATGATTTTCTAAGTATATTCGATAGAATTATTCGAATATCAAAACATTACTCCAAATCTTTCAAAGATCATTTTTAATCCTTACTCAAAGTGTAAAATTAAGTTTTAATCTTAAAACAATTTCAAAAATAATTTTACAAAGTATTTCGAACCATTTCAAAGCCAAAAATTCCAGATTGCTCAGAGGGAACCGATTCCCCCCTAAGGGGGTACCGATTCCCCCCTGAATGGTTTGGCTCTGAGAATTCCAGTATGCTCGGAGGGAACCGATTCCCCCTTGTATAACAGTCGAAATATTTGAATTTTACACTTAGGGAACCGATTCCCCATAGGGGGTACCGATTCCCCCATGCTCCAAGCTGTTTTATTAATTGTTTTCACACTAAAACGGCTATATGATCTTCACTAATCATCCCCAACGTTTAGCAGTGATTCAAGATGTATTTAACCAAGCTTAGAAGCCATTGATCAACAAAAAGAAACATCAAGCAATTAGAATCAAGAGAGAATCAAAGAGAAAGCATCAAACCTCAAGTTTGAGCATTTCAAGCCTATTTTTTCATTCAATATTCATTTTGCTTTCAAGAACACTTATTGTGCTCAATTGTATTTATTCTTGAGTGTTCTTTCTTTGTTCTAGAATTGTGCAAACATATTTGCCTTGTGAGGTTTTTCTTGTAAGTTTGCAAATTTGTATTTCTCTTTGAGAAAATAGTGTTCTCAAGAATTGGGGTATATTCTTGAGGGAGTTGTAAGGTTATCTCTTTGGCCTCAAAAGAAAGAACAAATTAGTGAATTTTTTTGGAAAATCCTCAGTGTGGATAGCTAAGGTAGTGGACGTAGACTTTGGTTGATAAAGTCTAACCACTCTAAATCGCTGTGCAATTTCTTTCAATTTTCTGCAAAAGCTTCCACCAAATTTTTTATTGCCAATTCACCCCCTCTTGGCCGATTCAGTCAATCGATTAACTAAACAATTGGCATCAGAGCCTCACTCATTTGAAGGTTTAATCGCCTCTTGAGTCGATCCGGGAAGAGTTAAATCGATAAAGATGGCGTCTACTTCCGGTTCATTCTCTATGGAAGAATCCAGACCTATTGACGTGCCTCCACACTTCAATAGAACAAATTATCGTCATTGGAAGAGGTGTATGATGATATTCATCAAAGCATTTGATATGAAAGCTTGGATGATAATCAAGAAAGGATATTCCTCTCCTACTATGAAGGCAAAGAAGTGGAGTGTTCAAGAACGGAAGGAAGCTCAACAAAACTCAAAGGCTATGCACATGTTGTGTTGTGCAATTGATCCTAATATATATGAAGGAGTTTCTTCTTGTTCAAGTGCCAAGGAAATTTGGGATAAGCTTGAGGAGATCTATAGAGACAAGGAAGATGAAGAACCAATAAAAGTGATGTCTCTATTAGCTCTCACAGAGCCAAAGGTATCTTCTAACTCAAATATATCAAATTCAAAATCTTTTAATGAGTTACAAGATGCTTATGATAAATTATTTTCAGAGTTTGAGACCATGAACTCCAAATACAATAAATTGATTTCTAAATTTATTGCTAAAAATGATCTTCTTTTAAAAGCTAAAACAGACTTGGAAAATCAAAATGAAATGTTGACAAAGAAGTTAGAGCTTTCAAAAATAAAATCTGAAAACTTTGAAAAAGAAATTTTCAAATTAAACAAAGTTCTTCTAGAAATGAAAATGGATTTTGAAAATCAAAATGAAATCTTGAAGAAGGATTTAGAACTCTCAAAAATGAAATTTGAAAGTATTGAAAAAGAAAATTTCAATTTGAAAGATAAGCTTGAATGTTTAACAAGAGAAAAAGAGATCATTCTAAATAATTCATCTAGTTCAATAATGACAATATGTTCACATTGTCATTATCATGGTCATAAGGAACATACTTGTCCTTTAAAGAAAGGAAAACGATTTAAAATTAGACAAGTATGGGTTCCAAAAGGAACAAGAGGCATTGAATCTAATGTTCAAGGATCCAAAGCAATTTGGATACCAAAATCTATTTAAATGTCTCTTGTAGGTGTGTGAGAGCAATGGTGATAAAGATGATGATATTCAAGATGCTCTAGCCACACATAAAAAGGGAATGGAAAACCTCTAAACTTAATGTTTTTATTATTTGGTTGCTCATTTAGTTTATGCATGCATGAGTTTTTAAAATGTTGAATTACGTTTTATCTCATGCATGTTAAAAAAAATATTGTATGATGAACATGGTAATTTTTTTGGTAATATTTTATAAACTCTAGTTCATCATATTATTTTTTGGTCAAAATTGTTTTTAAATGTAATTGATATCTCTTTAACAATTGATATCGATTTTTCAAAAACTTTGGTTTTGCAAAATTTTGACCTGAAATTTTTCTTAATGTTTATGCATAGATTTTTGTTTAAATATTATAAAGTTTTAATACATAACATTTTCAAAAATATTATGCATGTGCTCTTAATCTCTATAATCAACATTGCATAATGTTTTATATGTGAATGGGTTAAAAGCATAATCTTTTGAAAAATAAATTTGATAAAAGATACAATGTTTTATTTTAAATGATTGCAAAATTGATTGACATTGCATCTATTTTCGATTATGCTTGTTGGTCATAAAATAGGGATGTATACATGATGCATTTAGATTTTATTGATATGACTATTTTGTGCCTAGTTGCTAGGGATGAGCATGATAGTTGGTTATGGCATAGGAGACTAGGACATGCTAGCATGAGTGTTTTGCAACGGTTAGTTCATGGAGAATTGGTTCAAGGGATGCCTAAGCTTAAATTTGATAATGATAAAATATGTGATGCTTGTGCTAAAGGAAAACAAAAAGCGAGTTTCTTTTAAATCCATTAATGATGTATCAACTAGTAGAGTTTTACAATTGATCCATTTAGATATTTTTGGGCCAACTAGAACCACTAGCTTGGGTGGAAAACAATATGCATTTGTCTTGGTAGATGACTATTCTAGATATACTTGGGTTCTATTTTTAAGTACTAAAGATGAAGCATTAGAACAATTCATCACGTTTTCAAAAGCAATCCAAAATGAAAAAGGTTACTCTATAACTAGTGTTATGAGTGATCATGGAACTGAATTTGAAAATCTTGGATTTACTGAATTTTGTAACTCTAACGGTATTAGCCATAATTTTTCAGCACCTAGAACCCCTTAACAAAATGGAGTTGTTGAGAGGAAAAATCGAACTTTAGAAGAAATGGCTAGAACCATGCTTTGTGAAAATAATTTGCCAAAATATTTTTTGGGCGGAAGCCACAAATACCGCTTGTTATGTTGTAAATCGAGTAATGATTAGGCCACTTTTAAAGAAAACTCCATATGAAATTTTCAAAAATAAAAAGCCTAACATTAGTTATTTTCATCATTTTGGATGTAAATGTTTTGTTTTAAACAACGGTAAAGAAAACCTTGGCAAATTTGATGCTAAAAGTGATGAAGGAATTTTTCTGGGTTATTCCTTAAATTCTAAAGCCTATCGTGTATTTAATAAAAGAACTTTAGTTGTAGAAGAGTCTATACATGTTTTTTTCGATGATAATCCCCTTCCGAGGAAGGATTCTTGTGTGAATGATGATGTAGGTGTTATAAATACAAATGACGTTAGACATGACGTTGGAGAACCATCATCAAAGGAAGAAACGAAAAATGAGGAAACTCATGATCCTCTTGAGAATCCAACCATTGAAGAAAGGGAAGTATCTTATCCAAGAGAGTACAACTATGTCAAGGATGGTGAAATTATAGGTGATCCATCCAAAGGGGTAACAACTCGATCTTCTCTTAGAAATATTTGTAATTATGTTGCATTTATCTAATGCATAGAGCCTAAGAATATTAAAGAAGCATTAAATGATGAACATTGGATTATGGCTATGCAAGAAGAGTTAAATCAATTTGAGAGAAGTAAAGTATGGACATTAGTTGAAAGACATAGTAATAAATCTACTGTAGGTACTAGATGGGTATTTAGGAATAAGCTTGATGAGAGTGGTAATATAGTGAGAAACAAGGCTAGACTTGTTGCTCAAGGGTATACTCAAGAAGAGGGCATAGACTATGATGAAACATACGCTCCCGTAGCTAGGATGGAAGCAATTAGAATGTTATTAGCATTTGCATGTTTCAATGAATTTAAATTATATCAAATGGATGTTAAAAGTGCATTTTTAAATGGTTTTATAAAAGAAGAAGTGCATGTGGAACAACCTCCAGGTTTTAAAGATTCAAATTTTCCGGATCATGTTTTAAAATTGACAAAAGCTCTTTATGGTTTAAAGCAAGCTCCTAGAGCTTTATATGAAAGATTATCAAACTTTTTAATTGAAAAAGGTTTTTCAAAAGGGAAGGTTGACACTACATTGTTTTTGAAGCTTAAAGGTAAAGATTTATTAGTAGTTCAAATTTATGTTGATGATATAATATTTGGTTCTACTAATGATGTTCTTTGCCAAGAATTTTCTAAGCTAATGCAAAGTGAGTTTGACATGAGCATGATGGGGGAGCTCTCATTTTTCTTGGGACTCCAAATCAAGCAAAGAAAAGATGGCATCTTCATCAATCAAGATAAGTACGTCAAAGATATGCTCAAGAAGTTTGGACTGGAAAATGGGAAACCTCATGACACTCCAATGAGCTCTTCAACAAAGCTTGACTTAGATGAAGGAGGTAAATGTGTAGATGTTAAATTATATAGGTCAATGATTGGATCTTTACTTTATCTAACTGCAAGTAGACCGGACATTATGTTTAGTGTTTGCTTATGTGCTAGATTTCAATCATGTCCTAAGGAATCACATTTACTAGCTGTTAAGAGAATCTTTAGATACCTTAAGGACACTCCTAGTTTAGGACTTTGGTATCCTAGAGACTCTAGCTTTATCTTGCATGCTTTTTCTGATGCGGATTATGGAGGATGCAAATTAGATAGGAAAAGCACCTCTGGTACTTGCCAATTCCTTGGAAATATGCTAATTTCTTGGTTTTCAAAGAAACAAAATTGTGTTGCATTATCTACCACTGAAGCCGAATACATTTCAGCTGGTAGTTGCTGTACACAAGTTTTATGGATGAAACAACAACTTTTTGATTATGGAATTGAAGTAGGTACCATTCCTATCAAGTGTGACAATACTAGGGCTATTTGTCTCACTAAAAATCCCATCCAACACTCTAGAACTAAGCACATTGAAATAAGACATCACTTCATTAGAGACCATATCACTAAGGAAGATGTAGTTCTAGAACTTGTTGATACTTTGCACCAATTAGCGGATATCTTTACAAAACCTTTAGACAAGGAACGATTTTGGACACTTAGGAGAGAATTAGGTTTGACCAATCTATCTTCACCGAGTGTTTAAAATAATTTTAGCACTTTTAATAATAAATGAAAAATGCTTATAATAGTAATTTTTGATTGCATCCATTGCTATTAGTTAGGGGGAGTTTATGATTCTTGATGAAAAATTAATTTTATGTTCAAATATCGTTTAAAGATTAATTGAATTGTTTGAACATGATTAATTTTTAATATATGAGTTGCCAATACCACTAGAGGAAATTAATTTAGCATTTTGGGTGTTTAAAATCGGATTTTAGCATTTTGGTGCAGAGGGAATCGATCCCCCCTTGAGAGAACTGATTCCCCCTTTGAAGGGGAACCGATTCCCCCCACATGGGAATCGGTACCCCCCTGGGGTTATGGTTATACACGGGCAGAACCCTTTAAAATCCTCAAAAACCCTCTATTTTCTTCCTTCCACCGTTTCTCACCCTCTAAGCACTCAAATCTCCATTTTTGCCTCAAATCAACATTTTTAATCGGAATTCACTTCAAATATCATCCTCTAAACCTGTTGGAATCATAAAAAACGTGCAAACTTCATCTAATCTCACTCAAATCCGAAATCATTCAAGGTATTTTTCCAAAACTTATATTTTATCAATTTATGAACATAGAACTAGTTTTAATTAGTTCTAGGTTGAATTTTAGATCGGGCATTGATTATTTAGTAATTAGAAACTAGATATTACAACTAATTTCATCAAAAACACAAGAATTTTCTAAATTTTTCTAAATTTTTGAAATAAAAAAAATTAATTTTCAAATTATTGTGTTTTGATTAAATTATGTTGTTGTTATGAAAAACTATACATATATTGTTTCTCAAAACCATATTTTTCAAAAGTTTTTCAAAAACTTTGCTCATTAGGATTGATTTAGAGAACCTTGAAATATTGAGGACTCAATTGAGTTTTGGGAATTGCATACATGTGTTTTCTAAATTGCAGGTTATCAATTCTATTCCGATTTCCTAAACCATGTCCAATCCTAAACGTGCTAGGTCTTCATCTAGTCGTTCACACCGTCAACCAAATCCACCTCCAAATCCTCATTCTATTCTAATTTCTAATCCTAATCCCATTGATCCTAATTTCACTATCCAAAATTCGTGTTTCAATCATCCTGGTCCTAGAAATCATCGTTTTTGGTATTATCAATATTTCGACTCTTACAAAATCCGGGAAGAACGTATTCCTTCTCGTCAAGCTATGTTAGCTATTAATTTTAAATATCTTCCTCTTTTACAAGAGTGGAAATTTGATAAACTCTTTGACCTTGAACCCATCGTTTACCATCAACTTGTTCGTATTTTTTATTCTAATGTTGTTTGTGTTTCTAGGACAATTCTTATATATTGACTCGGCTTACATAGCCAATACATTCGGATTAGATAATGATGGTATTTTAAATGAAAAATAGGTTTTAGGATCTCGTTATAAAAGAAGGGATAGTGCAAGTATCATAGACCTTCATGAACGTTTTCTTCATCTAATAATTTCTTGGTGGTTTCGACCATCCGGAGGTCATTATTCTACTCTTAGAGCCTTAGATCTTTGGTGGTTACATTGTTTCGAAAACAATATTAAAATCAACCTACCTCAGATTATTTTTGCTGAAATTGTTGAAATCGTAAATCTTGTTCCTAACAAAAAACTCTGTTCATCTCTTGTTTACGGTTACATTTTGAGTAATCTGTTTTCCAAAGCTGGGCTTAGAGTCGGTCTAGATGCCGTTTTTCCCCTTAAGAAACAAATTAACCTTCTTTCCTTAACGAGAGCGGGATGTATTAAGGATAAGGAAACCGGTGAATGGGTTCGATCTTCTGCAAATACTTCGGGAGCTAGTTCTTCACAAGCTCCACCCGAAGCTGACGAAGATCTCAAGCTTGAGCAATTAATGCAAGACATCGATGAAGCCGAAGATGAGCCTGAGCAGCCCGAAGAGCAAGCACAACAAACGCATCCAATGCCTCCATATTTCCAATCCTTTATGGAGACATTCGATTTTCGATACACTACTATGGATTCACGCTTTACTTCTATAGAGTCCCATTTATCCACAATGAGAGCTCAATAATTAGAAATTCTTCGGGAAATGCGTACAAATAATGAAGCAACCAACGCACGTATTAATGACCTCACTAACAAAATGGCCGCTATGCGAGCTCGTTTTCCTCCTCCTGATCCGGATATGTGATTCAATGTTTTGCTTTGAACTCCAAACTTATTGTTTTAACATTTTGAATATTTTGGAATGTTTGAATTTGTGGATTGATTGACTTTGAATTTGTTTGGATTTATGAATGGTTAGAAATTATCTATTTGATGTGATTAAATTTATTCATTATTGCATCATTTACTTCATGATTAGATATATGACCAATTTTGCCATTTCACATTAATTATGAATATTGATTATGAAACTAATGGCTAACGTTTCTCTTGCTTGTGATCTTAGCAGCTTATATTATATATAATCAATTGACTAACTGATTTCAAAACCTTGTTTAAATTCTTTAAAATGTCTTTTTGATTTAACAAAAAGAGAGAGAAGTGTTAAAGTGTTTTTAAATGATAAATGGGAGAAGTGTTAAAGTAAGGGGGAGTAATTTTAAAACTTGATTTCAAAATCATAAAATTACTAAAATGTTTTGTTATATCAAAAAGGGTAGATTGTTGAAAACATTTTGATATTTCGATATAACAAATTAAGTTAAATGAATTTTAAGATTTTCCAAATGATTTTCTAAGTATATTCGATAGAATTATTCGAATATCAAAACATTACTCCAAATCTTTCAAAGATCATTTTTAATCCTTACTCAAAGTGTAAAATTAAGTTTTAATCTTAAAACAATTTCAAAATAATTTTACAAAGTATTTCGAACTATTTCAAAGCCAAAAATTCCAGATTGCTCAGAGGGAACCGATTCCCCCCTAAGGGGGTACCGATTCCCCCCTGAATGGTTTAGCTCTGAGAATTCCAGTATGCTCGGAGGGAACCGATTCCCCCCCAGGGGGTACCAATTCCCCTCTTGTATAACGGTCGAAATATTTGAATTTTACACTTAGGGAACCGATTCCCCATAGGGGGTACCGATTCCTCCCATGCTCCAAGCTGTTTTATTAATTGTTTTCACACTAAAACGGCTATATGATCTTCACTAATCATCCCCAACGTTTAGAAGTGATTCAAAGTGTATTTAAGCAAGCTTAGAAGCCATTGATCAACAACAAGAAACATCAAGCAATTAGAATCAAGAGAGAATCAAAGAGAAAGCATCAAACCTCAAGTTTGAGCATTTCAAGCCTATTTTTCATTCAATATTCATTTTGCTTTCAAGAACACTTATTGTGCTCAATTGTATTTATTCTCGAGTGTTCTTTCTTTGTTCTATAATTGTGCAAACATATTTGCCTTGTGAGGTTTTTCTTGTAAGTTTGCAAATTTGTATTTCTCTTTGAGAAAATAGTGTTCTCAAGAATTGGGGTATATTCTTGAGGGAGTTGTAAGGTTATCTCTTTGGCCTCAAAAGAAAGAACAAATTAGTGAATTTGTTGGAAAATCCTTAGTGTGGATAGCTAAGGTAGTGGACGTAGACTTTGGTTGATAAAGTCGAACCACTCTAAATCGCTGTGCAATTTCTTTCAATTTTCTGCAAAAGCTTCCACCAAATTTTTTATTGCCAATTCACCCCCTCTTGGCCGATTCAGTCAATCGATTAACCAACAGTCTTCAACCCCTAATAATACACCCCACCAAGACCGTTCAATCAACAAATGCATATCATCATTGAGTTTGTATATGTCAGCGTAACACCCTTGGCTCCGCTCATGTAGATAAAAATCAACTGCGGTCTTAGCCCAAAGGGTATTATCCAGAATTGTTTCCTGTAGTTGTTTCCTCTCCACTTCATCTGCCGGAATAGTACTGGCCGGTAACTTATACGAAAGCCAACAGTCATCCATTATGTCCGACACGTGAGGGGGCTTCTCAATAATTCGATATATTACGCCGTGTGAATCGGGCTCTAGAATGTTGGGAGGGACCTTTTCAACGATGACTGTGGCCTCTTGAAAGGTGGGAGGGGACTCTTGAGGGATGATAGGGGCCTCTTGAACGATGACAGGTGAGTCTGGCTTTTTCTTACGGATTCTTCGCACTATTGGGGTGAACGGAGACGTAATGGCACGTGCACGCCGTCTGATGCGTGAACTCCGTCTTGCAAGAAAAACCCGACGTAGAGCATCCACCTTAGCGGGCCGCTAAAAATAAATTAATACATAAATCAGTAAATAAACAGACATGATATTAAACAGTGAAAACAAAGACAAATATATTTCAAACTTGCACGGTATTCACCCAAGTCATTATTATATCATTGTTCACAAAATACATCAGATAACATTCCAGAAGTAAGCACTTATATAAACATTTAAAAGGACAACATATAGGTTTAGTGCAGGTTCAATGACAACATAAAGAGTAGTAGTTTATTCTTGAAACTTAAATTTTCAACACTGTGAAGTTAGTATTTGTCTTTTGGTTGAAGTAATGCAATTCATTCAAGTTTCAATTTGTAGAAGAAGAATAGAATATGAAACTTAAAATCGCAACGTGAAAATGACTATCGCAACGAGAGAATCGCAATGCGAAATGAAAATCGCAACAACAAAATCGCAACGCAAAAATGACTATCGCAATGCGAAAATGACTATCGCAATGCGAATTTGACTATCGCAATGAGAGAATCGCCATGCGATTTTCATTTCACATTGTGATTCTTTCGTTGCGATAGTCAAATTTGCATTGCGATAGTCATTTTCGCATTGCGATAGTCATTTTCGCATTACGATTCTCTCGTTGCGATAGTCATTTTCGCATTGCGATAGTAAACTATTCTTCTTCTGCAAATTGAAACTTGAATGGATTGCATTACTTCAACCAAAAGATAACCAAAAACAAATACTAACTTTACAAGGTTAAAGAATAAACAGTTAAATATTATTGGCAGCAACCGAATGAATTTACTAAGCAATCTAAGTGAAATTACGAGTAAATTTATCATCAAGTTAAATATGAAAAATATTAAACTTACCTCGTTGCGTAGAGTATGAACCTCATTCTGAAACGATGCTACAATCTCACGTAGAGCTGCTACCTTACCACGTAAAATAGACACCTCAACACGCCATGCACCATTTTCATCGCGTAAAGTACCGACCTCCTCACGCAAGGCATTGACCTCATTATGTAACTCCGCTAACTCATCCCGTGAAGGTGGAGAACATGGAGATAAACGTCGTGGCATCTTTGTCGGTCGCCTATCATGAGGTGATGGTGGAGAAGAGGCTCGATGATGTGACAGAATAGATGATGACTCTCGTTGTGGAGGTGTATATTCGAGTCGATTAGGTGATGGCTCTGGGTGAGGTGATGGCTCTCGAAGTGGTGGCTGCTCATCATCCGTGCTATCAAAAAAATGCTTACTAGCTTGCCACCAATCAGTGGCAAGCTCAACTTCCGTGGGTGTCAGCCTCTGTAATGGAGTGTTGGCCTCCTAACAATATAAAAGCTCAAACAAAGTTAAACGTGTACTAGTAATAACTTGTTTATAAACATATGGTAGTATTTGTGTTAACTTACATTATTTATTGTAGTATACGATAGTAAATCTTCCCATTGCTGCAAGGACTGTTTCCTCTTCCAGAAAATAGCCCTAGGAATATCATTAGAAGTTTTTAATGCATATGTCTGCATGGCAGGAAAGGCCTCAAATATCCAAATCTACAAACAATATAATAACAAACATTAGTAATTGTTAAAGAATTAATTATAATTTTGGAAACATTATATAAAAATTATTACCTTAAAGGCCCAAATAAAGCCTGACAAAGTGTATTTGGAACCATCGCCACGCAAACTTTTTCGATCATCAAAGGCATACGACAACTTATTCCATGTAGCTCTCCATAGATACGAACCCCATGGAAACAGGTTCCATGCATTTAGGTCCTCTACCAATTTAATTAGATCATTAGGAATAGGTTGTCGGGCCTCTCTACCTAAAAAGCCAGCTTGCAAAAGTATTAGAAGGCATACTCAGACAACATCGACGTCATCCATCCGAGTAAAACCATCTTTCTTATTCAATAATCTCGTCAAGTCTTCCACGTGTAAATTCGACTTCTCCGTTGACAGCTCAGGAAAAACCCGGGAAAACCATGATAGGCGGGTAATATGTCTAGTGTACTGATCTACATCATCGTGTCCGAAGCGTAGACCGGTGATTAAGCAAAACTCCTCCCGCCCAAAACACGTATACGCCGGTGGAAAATCAAACAATATCTATTCATCACGACGTTGTATAGTCTCTGGTAGATCGCTAGTTATGGTTTGAAGAAACAGATGGGTCAACATAGCATCTCCACCCGGATGTTGTATTTTCAGCCATGGCCCGAAGCAAGTATCCTCAAATATTTTTCTTTGTGCAGGTGAAAGCTTCGACGCAATTGTTTTGGCCAGGCTTACTTTATTTCTTAAGGTCAATTGAGCCGAATAAAAGTTCTGCAAAAACAATAAACATACCAATTTAGATATACCAAAAACTACACTGTGAAGATATAACAAGAACAATAAACATAAAGAGTAGTAGTTTATTCTTCAAACTTAAATTTGCAACACTGTGAATTTAGTATTTGTTTTTGTTTTTTGGTTGAAGTAATACAATTCATTCAAGTTTCAATTTGCAGAAGAAGAATAGTTTCTGAAACTTTAAATCGCAACACGAAAATGAAAATCGCAACACGAAAATGACTATCGCAACGCGAATTTGACTATCGCAACGCAAGAATCGCAACGACAGAATCGCATTGCGATAGTCATTCTCGGTTTCAAATACTAAAATTGAAAGAAACTTGAATGGATTGCATTACTTCAACCAAAAGACAAAACAAAGACAAATACTAACTTCACAGGGTTAAAGACTAAACAGTTTAGCAGTATTGGCAGCAATCGAATGAATATAATAAGCAATCTAAGTGAAATGGTTAATCTATTATTGAAAACACCAGTAAACTTATCATCAATTTCAATATGAAAAAACCTAATAATAATGCAAAAATTTCAAAATAAAAATAATTAAAAAAAAACTAACCCTCGGTGGTTGATTTGGTTGATTTTCCATTTCTGACCGTGAATGATTTCGCCGGAGATGGAGACTGATATCGTCGTGGGGACTGATTTCGTCGGAGATGGGGACGGATGTCGCCTTAGAGAGTGAGAGATGAAGATGAGACTGAGTTGTGATTTAGGGTTTTAGGTTATGAGTTGCGATTACGGGATATACTGTGGATGGTTCAGTGTTCCGATATATTAATATATTCGTGTTTGGAATTTGAAAAAAAAATACGCGTTAATACGAATGGCGCTATGTAAATCGCATTGCGATTTTCCAAATTCGCGTTGCGATTTACGTAATCGCATTGCGAATTAATCGCATTGCGAATTAGGAAAATCGCAACGCGAATTTGGGAAATCGCAACGCGATAGTCAGAATCGCGTTGCGAATCTGGAAACTAATTTGCGATATCGGAGATCGCGTTGCGAATTATCGATCGCATTGCGATTTAGTTGGTCATTTTGGCAAATCCAAAAAAAGTTGGTTAAAATCGTATATTATAAGACATTTTTTGTCATTGAGGTTATTTTCTCTAAAATTTATATGGAAGTTCCTTCTAGTTTTAAATTTAAGAAGTTAATGGATTGTAGATTGAAGAAAACTCTTTATGGGCTCAAACAGTTTCCACAAGTATTGTTTGAAAGGTTTGTCAAGTCAATGATCTTACTGAATATAAGTGAAGTCGAGGTGAGTATATCTTGTTCATAAAACACTCGGAACTCTTAAAAAGTTCATCATTTTTTGTGTATGTGGATGACACGATAATTACTGGTGATGACAATGAAGTAATGAAGAACTTGAAAGAATGTCTTTCTGAAGGAATTTGACATCAATTTGTTGGGAAAATTGAAGGATTTTGGTTGTCTTTATGAAGGAATTTGACACCAAATTGTTGGGAAAATTGAAAGATTTTGGTTTATCGTAAGTAGTTGTTGGCATTAGCTAATGCTTGTTAAAATGCAGCACTTGCAGAGGTCTCAAACCCTAAAAAGAAAATGAAACTGATAATCTTGAAGTTCTTGCAAAGATCTTTCATCAATGGCAGTTAGAAATGTAATGATGATGATAAACAATCAGCTATATCATCAGAACTGAAACATCATGGAAACATAACTAAATTTGCCTAAGCGAGCTGCTTAGACATGATATTCAATGATATACAAGTAGAAATAGCACCAAACTCATTAAACCAAGATTCTCAGAAACCTCTTTAGCTTTGTTATGTCATCATCTGCTACCATTTTCCTCAGCCTTGGAGCCCTCGATATAGGACATGTTCCCCATTTTTACAGCATTTTCACTTAGAGTCACAAGATCATTGTAGATTTTCGTAGAAGCCTTGGAGAATTCAATTAAGGACTCGAAAACAGTTGAAAACCCAGTCTGAAATCCATTCAATGTGATTCTCTGTGTTTCTTGCATGTAACTGTGGTGTTTCTCCCTTTCCACGTCCAACCTCTTCCTCATCATATCCAACTGATCTTTCTTCTCCATTAGATATACATTCCGCTGTTCCGTATCATGCTCGGATTTAAATTCAGTAAGCAGCTTGGATTCCAAGAACCTGGTTTCTGCCTTCTGGAATGCCATAGTCCTTCTATCAAGTTCTTTTGCCATACCATCAACTTTCCTCTTCTGTTGCTGTTCCTCCCCTTGATGAGCCCACAGTGCCTTAACATCCTTGGAAAAGCTTTTCAATGAAAAGGTGACAGCCTTATCTGGTAACTCTTCCATCGAATTTAACCAATGATAACATATCACAAGAAGTGGAGGCCCACTGCCTCCATACGGGGCACTAGAGCTCCTCCCTCTGGAATAAAATTCTACTTCAGGAACCAAGAACTTAGTTAGCCAGCCATGAAGAGCTTGAATGTATGCTCTTTGAGCCGCAACATAGTCTGTAAAGCAAGCACGCCAGTTTTGAAGCTCAGCTTCAAGTTGAAGCGTAGCAAGCCGGTGAGAATCGTTGCAAAACTTTCCAAATGAAGGGCAGGCGAAGGATTTCACTTCAGAAAGAATTTTGTTTTGGGTTTCATGAGATTCAAGCATAACTTTCCAGGTTCGTGTTAGGCTGCATCGAAGGGAAAGTTGAATCAAAATCCAAAGTTTAGATGAAAATGTAGGATTTTTTTAAAGATTATTTCACCTACCCTTTTAACAGTTCAATAATTTGAGGCAGTAGTTCTTCATCTCTGAGTTTCTGAATTCTCTTTGAGATTGATTCGGCACTTCGAATTGCAATCAAGATACCGGCATACAAATCTTTTACTGCTGCTCTGGTTTTATCCATTGTAAGTTCATTGTATCCCTTGACATCCTGGTTTCTCAGTAGAGAACATTTTCTCTCATAAATTTTCCTTGTGCTATTACCAGCCTACACGGTAAGTTAAAACATATTAAATACCCTAACAGATGCACAAATTGGCTTTGCGAAAATGAATATCGATTTTTTTTCACCTTAACCTCCTCGTAAAGCTTCTTTTCCCACGCATAAAGTGTTCCTAGTGTTGATGAATGGCTTCCTGAATCCATTCCTCCATATTGATAAAAAAGATCAGTCTTATATTCTGCCCATGCTGAAGAACCTTTTGAACTGGATGCCACCAGACTCTTACATGATTGAGGCTTAGACAAAGTGGATCGGTGCCATGTAATAGCCTGGATGATTTTAGTCGAGTTCTCTGCAAGAAAATTAGCAGTCAGTGATTTCCTGTAATAATATGGACATTAGGACCATCAAATTATACTAGAGGACCATGGACTAATAACTGAATGTTAGACCCACAAGTGCAAATGCAGGGGATAAAGACTCAAGATTTTTGTACAAAATACTCATAAACTGGAGCTGAACCCACAAGTTTGAAGCAGAAGAAAACTTCAAATGCCAACTTAAACAATTTTTACTAGTTCTAAACATGTATTAAAGCTTGAGTCAAGCTCAAAATATTTGAAGGGAAACAAAAGAACTGACCTTTAATCCCCTCCAAACCAGATTGCAAATGAACCATATTAGCTTCCAACATTCTTGACACATCTTTCCCAGAATCACAAGCCCTGATGAAATAATCTTCAATATCTTTCAAGGCTTCTAAAAGTTCCCTTCCTTTTTCTGGGCCATCCATCACTGTAATCCCTTTTTGTTCTCCTTGGCTCACATGCGTCTCTTCCTTCACTTTCAACACACCAGTTTCACTCTCCTCATGCTCTCTTTTGTTATCTTTTTCTTCAACAATGACAACCTTCTCTTCCTCTTTGGTGTCCCCTTCCTCTTCTAGCTCCGGTATCCCTTCCTGTTCCCTCACGGCTCTTAAATTATCCTCGGAACACCTGTTATACCCACTCATAATCTCTGGTCTAACAACATCGAACGGATTAAAAAAGTCCCACCCGAAATCCCTTTGCGGTGATGGCATAGGTGGTGGCATTTGCATATAAAAGTACCCACAATATTGTTGTTGCTGCTGTTGTTGGTGGTGGTGTTGTTCTCTCACCAGCTCTTGCTCGGTCACTTCCTCTGAACTATCAGAGCTTGTCGAAGAACCACAAGACTCACAAGCAATGGCTTCATGGCTAGTGGACTCGGAAGGCCTTTGTTGAAGCAGCATTGGGTTGTTCATCACGTTTTGGTCCGTGGCCGGTGGTGAAGGCGGACAAGGTGGCGGAAAGGTGATGAGAAAAGGTGAAGCAGGTGAAGAATGGCGAGCTACAAAGAGCTTAATGGCAGCTGACAAAGCAGAAAGAGCTTGACAGTACCTAAAATGTGCTTCCGCAAGTGCATATCTTCTGTCCACTGCTAGCTTTATAAGGTTTTTCCTTTCTCTACAAATTGACACAACCTCTTCTTCTTCCTCAAGCTTTGAAGCAACACAACCCATTTCCCTCTGCTAAAAGCCTGGGGTGTTTTTGTTTGCCTTTTTTTTCCTGGTTTCAGTAGGCTTAGAAACTACTAACTTATGAATGTATGGGGATAGGGTAAAGAAAGGTAATCTTTTGGGGGAATCTAAGCTTTCTTTTCTGCTAAAAAGGAGGTGGGGTTTTAGCAAAATGGAAGAAAGAAAGATCTTACAAGGGTTTGAGACCAGGAAAATGTAGCTTTATGAGGAGTTTTAGAACCTACAGAAGTACTGTAATCTAAAATACTTGGTTAACTATAATGAAGATTAGTTACTTCATTTAGTTAACTATAATGATGAGCAAGGGCAAGTAGAACAATAAATGACAGAGTTAAAAGGGCGCTGGTAAGAAATTAGAGTAAACAAGATAGGGGCTCGAGAAGGAGGGAGAGAGAGGGAGAGAGAGGGAGAGAGAGGAGAGCTCCTTTGTTTTAGTTATTTGCACGCTATGAAATTGGTGACTAAAAACACTAAAAAATATAAATTATTATTTCCATTTTATAAGCAGACATATTTCCATTGGGAAATCTGGTGAGTAAAAAGAAGAGTCAAATGTATTCTAGTTATAAGGATAGTGACCACACCACTGCAAACACCCCAGAGAAGGTAGGAGAGTTCTTGTCTTTTGCTTGGAAGTATGTATTGGATGAATCATTTTCGTATTATATATTGTTTTATGTTAATACTTTGTATTTAAGTCTTTAATATGAATTTACAAAAGCAGTAGGTTTAAGCTTGAGTGTATGTACGTGTCTCTACTGCTATTCACAAATCTCTTTAACTAAGATTGTTTCTTGGCAATAGGTGAAAAGTATTGCTATATTTTTGCGAGGATTTAGAGCTCTGAAGGGTGATGTTTAGAAAAAAGAAGGTTCTTGTTTGGTCCATAAATGAATAATGTTATGCCAGAAAACTACTGACAATTCCACATGAAGTTGCAGGTTATAATTAGCCTGTGTTATCCAAAGCCAAAGGTGTCATCAGCTTCATTCTACTTTTTTTTTTCCTTTTTTTTGTTTTGGTGAAGGAAAAAGGGAAAGGAATCCTCTTACATATGTTGGCATATATTCAACTTAAGAGCAAATGTGCTTAAACAAAATACAATAGATAAGATTACTGGATTTCTGTTTGGGAAAACAAAGGAAAGAACAAAGGACAATGCTGAGAAAAAGTCTTGTAAAGATAAAAGAACCAAATCTCAAAATTCCATTTCAAGTCAAAGCATATATTATTGTTAACACAATCTTAAGTTCCTAACACACAAAACTCTTCATAACTCACTTTTCATTTGTTTTTTGTCACCTAAAGCCATTGCCATTGAGGGAGAAGTTGCGGATGCAAAGGGGTTTTATGTTAGTGGCGGTGCTTTGGTGGGTTTTGCTTTGTTTATTGATTGATGGTGAGGATTGAGGATCAATGGCATTGAGAATGGAGCCATGGTGAGTAGGTTAGGGAAGAGAAATGTAATAAATAATAATGGGGAAAGGGGTTATTTAGTGGGCTTTTTACCTAAAAATTAACTAAAATATTATAATATTATATATCAAACATTATTTTCTTAAATTTTATTGATTCAGCACTCAAGGTCATTAAGTGAAACTATAGGGATCATTTATAATAAATAATAATAAGAAAATGTTGACATTGCACTACATGGGAAGTCGCATTTCAAAGGCGCGTCTTACCACATCAAATTTCCTAAAAGCATATTAAAAACATATGCTTTAAAAATTGAAAAATAAAACTATAGGGACTAATATCATAATTTAATACATATTAGTTACTTGAGTTGAAGAGCATAACGAAGTTATTTTATATAAGCATATTGGAGTGTTTAGGTTATGTTTCTTGATAATGTGTGATAAAAACTAAAATGTGTATTCCTTAACTTTTTTATCTATATATCTAATTAATCTGCTTATACACTATTATTAAATTACATTATTTTTTTTATAAGTAGAAGTTTATTCATCCAAAAAGAAGCAGCAAGCTGCTACAAATGACAATAAACAACCTAGATTAGTCCCCAAGCTAGGCTCAACCTCCTATTAACATCATCCATCATATTCATATAACATCTATACAATTTAATTCTAAAAGACTCTCTAATGCTATTTAAAATCGTATCAGCAGAACGAATCACACCACGAAAATGCCTGTGATTACGTTCTTCCCAAAGAAAATAAACAAAACCAGTCCACGCGAGCTTTAGAATATGAACAAGGAGGGATTTACCCTTCAAGTTCGAAATCATCCAGTGTATGGCATTATCCCAACAGGTTAGCAACTGTAATTGGAGACCACAAGCATGCAAAATGGCTTTCCATATCACCCTTGCAAATGAACATTCCAAGAACAAATGGTTCCGAGATTCTTGATTATCACCACACAAACCATAGACATTAACAGTGACAATGCCAAACCTTGCTAACCTGTCTTTGGTTGGCAATCTATCGAGGATCACCATCCAAGCAATAATGGATAATTTTGGGATATGTGATGGGAACCAAATAAGCCTATGCCACCCAACCTTGTCCCTCATATCACGGATACGATCCCAAATCCAACCACCCTTGATATGTGGCCAAATAGAAATCAAAATGAACAATCTCCTAGCCTCCTCTCTAAGCTTAATCAGCTTATTGAGGATCCAACTGAAATGGGGTTTTCTGTCAACATTCCAATAGTCCAAAGATTTAAAGCAGTAATCTTTAATCCAAGCGATCCACAAGGAACCTTCACCTGCCAAAATCTTCTTTACAAGCATCAGGCAGCAAGCCTTACTCCAATCAGCTAGCTTCCTTAATCCCAGACCACCCTCATATTTTAAAGAACAAATCTGACTCCAGCTCACCCTGGCACCTCGAGTTGTAGTATCACTACCCTTCCAGAAAAATCGCATACAGAGCTTTTCAATATCATTAACAACCCCTTTGGACAGGATAATATGCATGCTCCAATAACCAAAGATGGTCGATAAAACATATTTGACCAACTGCAACCTCCCTCCAAAACTAAGCTTCCTGCTCGACCAATGATCGATCATATTCTTAATTTTCACAATGAGAGCCGAACAATCTTTACTAGTAAGCTTCCGAGTAACCAAAGGCACTCCCAGATACTTGACTGAAAGCTGCCCAATTTTAAAACCAATGACACTCTGTATCTGATCCAGAAGACTCATAGGAACTCCACAAGCAAAAAGTTCAGACTTCAAAGCATTAAGTCTTAAACCTGAGACTTCATAAAATTTCTCTAAAATGCTAACCACCCCTAATATTGAGTCCAATGAACCATGGCAAAACAAAAGCAGATCATCAGTAAAGCATAAATGTGTGAGAGAGGTTTTCTTGCACTTTGGGTGAAATCTAAAAATACCAATCTTAGCAACCACATTCAATAAAGAGGAGAGGTCATTCATCATAATTACAAAGAGATAGGGGGACAGAGGGTCCCCTTGTCTAACCCCTCTAGCACCTTTAAAATATCCCACCAAACTACCATTTAAAGCAATTGAATATCTAGGGGTAGTGACACATGCCTTAATCCAACCACAAAATATGGCAGGCAACCCCAAAGCTTCAAGAACAACCAGCAAGGAGTCCCATCAAATTGAATCAAAAGCTTTTTGCAAATATATTTTAATAGAGCATCTAGGAGACAAATTCTTTCTTGAATACCCCTAACTATCTCCTGGGCAAGCAAAGTATTATCAGCAATGTTTCTGCCTTTTACAAAAGTTGATTGATTAAGTGAAATCATACTGGGGAGAAAGGTTGCTAACCTAGCTGCCAAAATTCTAGTGATTGTCTTGTAGATCACTAAACAACAGGAAATAGGCCTAAAGTCCTTTGCCATACAAGCATTCAGAGATTTTGGCACCAAAGTAATGATGGTAGCATTAAAAGAAGGCAAGATAGAAGCAGTTTGAAAGAAATACCTTATAGCAGCAAGGAAGTCCTTACTAACAAAGTCCCAGGTTACCTTGAAAAACCAGGAGGTAAAGCCATCTGGACCAGGACTTTTGTCTTTTCCTTGCCTAAAAAGTGCTTCTTTGATCTCTTTATCAGTAACCTCAACAAAAAGTAAATCAGCTCCTTCAGGAAAAGAAAAATTCAGCAGAGGCTTCAAATATTCAACAGAACAGCCCCTAACCAGGGGGTCAGCAGTACCAATAAGGTTCTTGAAAAACTTAACCAATTCAGCAGCCATATAATCAAAAGTTTCATGGTATACACCATTATCATCCTTAATGATTCTGATGGTGTTTCTCTTCTTATTTGATTATACTCTCTGGTGAAAAAATCTAGTATTCAAATCTCCTTCTTGCAGCCAGTGAGCCTTAGCTTTTTGCCTATAAAATTTAGCTTCAGCAGCTTCTAAGGCTATTAAATCAGCCTGAATCATCTTCTCCTCATCAAGCCTCTTTTGATCATAATGAACAAGATTATGGATCTGTACAGATTCAAGTTCTGCTCTCTTTCCAGCAACTCTAGCAGAAATATATGAAAAATGGTTCCTATTAAACTCCTTTAGTAGAGGCTTTAATCTTTTCATTTTATTGAAAAGAATTTGCATAGCATTGCATGTACACTTCTCCTTCCAAGAATCTTTAACAACCCCCAAAAACCCCTCATTTACAGTTCAACAGTTTAAAAATTTAAAAGGCTTAGGTTTGTGAACCTGAGCTTTCTTCTGAGTCCAAACTATCCCAGGGCAATGGTCAGCGACCCCATGAGCTTGGAATTCTACTGCTGAGTCAGGAAATTCTAACAAACACTGAGTTTTAGTTAAAATCCTGTCTAACTTTCTAGCCAAGTAGGTACCATCCTGCTTATTAGACCAGGTGTAGAGTGGACCAGTATAAGGGTGATCTTATAGCTCTAAATCCACCAGACAACCCTTGAAATCGTCCATATCAGATGTACTATGTAAACCCATAGTTTCAAAATCTTAGCTTTCATGAGCATTTGCAATAATGTTGAAATCTCCCCCAATTAACCAAGAGGTGGAGCCAACAACAGTTTCAAGAAGCTTCAAATGCTCCCACAAACCCCTCCTAACCAGATTATTATTGCTGCCATACACTGCAGTGATAAATAACCTGTGGCCAGCCATATTTCCTGCAATAGAAAGGGTCTGATCATAACTATTTAAAACAGAAAAGGAAAGGTCTTTTTTCCAAAGAACCCAAATTCTACCCTCATCAGAGTAATCATAGTTAGTAGCTAAATTCCAGTCAGCAGATAGAGGGGCTACAACCTTAGAAAAATTAGCATTCCTAACTCTGGTTTCCATAAAACAAACCCATCAACGTTTAACATATCCAATCTCCTCATCACTTTGCCTAACTTAAGGCAATTATTGATCCCCCTCACATTCTAAAAACTAAAGATCATTAATTAGAAATAGGAATGTCACCCCTACTTGCATCACCATTAACCTCAAAACCTTTTACCTTGTCCAAATGATATTTCTTTTTAGCTTTAATTTCATTAAGGATCAAGGCAACCCCCTGAGATGTTACCCAAGCCTTCCTAGGTCCCTCAATAACACCTCCTCCAGCCATACTCTCCATTTTATTAGATGAACCAACATTGTCTTTTTTCTTTCCCTTAGCCTTCTTCTTAGGGATCAAAGAATCCTGCAAAGATGGGAAATCACCACCACAACTAATATTTGTCCCAGTTCCTTTAGGTAAGGCCATACCAGCATCCCCTAACTGATCATCAGTTCCAGAACTCTGCTTAGAAGTCATCCCAGTAGTGCCAACAATATCACTTAACACAGGAATTTGAACATCAACCAAACTTCCTTGCAGAGAGCCTTTAGTGTTATCCTTAGGAGGATTAACAGCTTGAGACTGATCAGTAACAGCTTCCTTTGCCTATTGCAAAGGGCCAACAATAGCTTCCTGCAGAGCATGGACAGAAATAACCTCAGCAGTACCAACTTTCAATTCTGCAGTCTTTAATACTTCTCCACTAGAATTGGTCTTCTGCAGAACAGAGCAAGAAGAACCAGCCGTCCCCTCATTGTCAGAAGAACCAGGATTATGAGGATTCACTTTTTTCCTCCAAACCTAAGCTTCCTTACTCTTCAGAGGTCCTTTCTACACTTCAAAACAATTACTTACAAGATGCCCAAAAGTTTTACATTGCACACAAAACTTAGGAAGCCATGGGACATAGACCTTGACTTTCACTAAAGAACCATCCCTTAGAGCAACATGAACCACCTCAGGGATAATTGCCCCAACTTCCACCTCAACACAGACTTTGGCGAAATCGAGTCTCTCCTTGGAGGCAGTAACAGAATCCATGTACAATGGAATCCCCACGGCACTGGCAATATAACTGAGACCCAATCTAGAAAACAGTTCTAATGGAACATTGTATAGCTGAATCCATATAGGCATTCGTTTAAGATCGAAATCTAACTTCTTTAAACTAGGTTCCCATCTCCTAAGCACAAGAGGCTTGTTTTGAATGTGCCAAGGGCCATTCTCAAGCACCCAGTCTCGAAAGTCCACATTAGAAAAAGAAAAGACATATAGATTATGCCCAGCTAAACTGACCTTAACCTTCGATGATTTTCCCCATAAAATCTCAGCTATTCTTTGCATGGAACCAAAGTTTGGAGCATCGCAAATAAATTGTCCCACCACCGCACGGTCCCATTCAGCAATCCCCTCATCAATAACGCTGGGAGGAGGAATGACAGTATGAATCCCCTCAAGAATTTCAGGCGAGAAATATTCTAGGGATTGTTCCTTAGTTCCACGGAAGAGCTTACGCAAATCAAGCTCTGAAGACAGAGATCCCATAAAATTGAAAAGCAGCAAACCAATTACACCCAAAATCGAAAGAAAAGAAGCAACGATCAACACCAAATGAGCACATCTGGGAGCCCATTAGACCTGTTATCATGCGCCCAGAGCATTTCCATGGTTTTTTAAAATTTAATGTTCTACTAAATATAATTTAATTAAAATTTATATTAATTAAAATTAGACATCCATTGCCCATTAGAAGGCGCACTTCAATGCCTCTTCGGTCCACTTAAGCAAAGATACGTTTCACGTAACGTATCTTATTATAAAAGATGTTAGATCGAGAAACGGTATTTGACAAATAATATTATAATATTTAGGTAACTTTCGATTGAAAAGTCCTATACTCCTATTTAGTGTGGGTTTAGCGAGAATATGGCCATGACACAATCTGACAAATGTTATTCCCACCTCGGGAATTGTTACTTCCTCCATTCTCAATACCCCAAGCTTTGGTTTGCTGGAAAAAAAACCCTACTATTTTCTCCCTTGAATACAACAAGAAATCAAAATACCTAACGACACAAGTCAAAGAGAGTTAAAGATCTTGGACAACCTCATCCTGGTTTCAGTTCATGTCCCCAACAACCATTATTTTATGATGTTAATACAAATTTAAACTCAAAAACTGATGAGCCATGTATAAAAGAAAAGGTTACAAAACAGTAACCACCCACAACCAGAAATGCCTAAAACAGCCAATATTCACTGGCATATGAACCATTTTGAAGGATTAGGAAACCAGATAAAACATGGAGTCGTTCTTCACTGACTATTTCCACCCAAATCTCACAATCTTTGTACAATGCAACACTGTTAACAGTTGTGAAGCAGCAAGTACAACAAGTTTCTCAATAGTAAGAACGGATGCACCAGATGAAGACAAAAGGAGACTATCATATAGACTTTTAAGGAACTATTCCCATGTAAATTTAACTATGTTTATTGTCACTTTGTACTCTTTTCTAGGCAAACTAAGTAGTAGTTTCTAGTTAAAAGTTACAGTGTACATTAAAGAATTGAAGGCTTGCCCCTTTTGTCGCTTTTCGGAAGCTACCTGGTATTCACATAGAGACAATACAACAAAGAAATAGAAGCGATGCGGCATGATCAGGTACTGTCAGCTTCAGTTGGCATAGCACAAGGAGCCAGCGTACTATGAGGCAAGGCGATTCCTCCGCCTCGAACGGATAGATTAGGAGTCTTAACGGAGGTTGCCTTGCTCTCGAGGTTTGAGTTAAGAAACGCCACAATAACTGTGATGTCATCGTGGAAATGGCGACGAACACCACAGTCAATCTTCTTCAGGTCAGAATATCTCATGTCTCTCTTCTTTGCTGCCTCTTTTAGTGCAGTTTTTACCAGCCTCTTGGCAATTCCCTGCTTGTAGACCAAAGTCAATAAAAAGTTTTTTTTTCTGTTCTTTCGGAATCCTTATTTTAAGATGAACTGCATGTCGGTCAAGATATTGAAATTGCAGCAACTGTAAAATGTCATATCTCATGTAACAAAGGAAATATTTTCAAGATAATGATCAAAGCTTCATTAGCAACTTGAATTCTGTGTTGTAATATCTATAATCAGTAGCCAACAAGAAAAGGCTTTCATATTCGAAATCAAATTAAAGTGTCAGAGGGAATAAGAGAAAAGATTACAATTCATGACAAGATACATGACATTAAACATCGAGGCATTAACTTACTCTTCTTGGATGATTCTGAACTATATCAACAGCTTCTTGATTGCTTAGGTGCTCCCAGAGCCCATCAGATGCAAATATCACAAACTGATCATGTAGCTGCAACAGGTGCACTGATATTGATGGGTCTGAGCTCAAAATCGGATTTTTGAAAGGTTCGCGAAGCCGGAATTTAAGATACAAAGGCTCCCTGTTGAACTCGGCCCTTTTCAAATATACATCACCAATAGAATTGGAAATCTGTAAGGTTGAGAATTCTATCAATACAACATACTATGAAAATCAATATCAACAAAATTACAATTCTGTACTGCTAGACGGATAGCTCGCACTATTTTGGTGCTTGACTTGGAATATATGGATACATGGCACTTCAATAGATGACCATGATCAAAACACAATACAAAAAGCTTAAGGTTGCAAAGCTTTTCGGCAACAGCCGGTAAGCTATTTATCCTTTCCAATCATCTTTGTTAATTACCAAGTTTTCTCGTAGTAAAAAATATTTATTATTTCCCTTTTCCTTTTAAGCTTTACAGGTAAACCCAAACATCCAACTGTACCTATTCTTCCCCTAAATGGGGCCCCTTATATTTACCATATTGAAAGAGAAAATACCATGCAGCTAATATAATCTTTTTTCTAACCAAATCAAAACCCTTCTTTTGCTTGAACATGTTTCGGAATTGTAATCATAAAAATCCATTTTTTCTCCAAAAACACTGAAGGCCCGTTTTCAGTTCTTATTTTGAAAAGTAACCAAATGGCAGATAAACTCTTCCCAGGTTCATTCTTCGTCCCTAAAATAAAGTTTTCAAATATTTATAGCAAGCATGCTTGATATTTCTCAACTTGAACAAGAGCTGGTTCAAGCTCTCTATGAGTCTGCAGCACAGATGAACGTAATTAATACCTGCTCCTTTATTCACATGGTTATTCTTGTAGACAAATGAGATATAAGGCATAAAGAAAAGCAAGTCTTTCTTCATCTCATTTATTTTCCTACATACTCATCACAGCTAGGAAAAAGTGTCACGGTTAAGAACTCGATGTTATTACTTAACGATATTAGTAGTTAACCACTAAAAATAACAATTGTTAGCACTTAGCATGGTGAAACTTACCTGTATTAGACCTTTTACACGCCACTCATTGTGCTTCAAAACTACAATTTGTGGGTCATCAGGGTGCAATGATTGCAGCTCCTGTCTCACGGACTCTATACACGCATTATGCTCAGCAGAGAGCTGAATGGCCAGAAACTCTCCTGTTACTTTCACAGCTCTACCCAAAACAGCACGGGAATCACCAAGGTTGGCAACATAGAGGGATCCACCATAGATAACACCAGTCAGGCAACAGGATCCAACAGCTGCAATTTGTGGTTTTATAGGCCACTGTTTGGTAACAATAGACAAAAAACCCTCTTCTGTTGCTTGATACGCTTTCTGTATTACATCAACTGACATTGTCTGTTGCTCTGATGAGAAACCTGAACATAACAAATTTTACAGAACAAGAAACATAATCAGTAAAAAAGTGCAAGATAAAAATGTCAAATATGAAAGCAAGCTCTACAGCAAGAAATAAGCAGTGAGGCGCAAAACAACTGAAGGACAATCAGTAACCTATAAGCATTTGGACCCAGAACAACAAACCATAGCTAGGGCGCAACAAGTACCACAGTTATTCCTTCAATTATTTAATCCTATCCAAAACAATTGTTTATTGAATATTTCTTCCATGTACTTAATCAGTAAATAGAGAACTTAACAAGAATTCAACCCAGGCAAAGGCTTTTTACTTACGTTTAAGATGTTGAAAGAGATGATAATTGATGTAGCGCAAGTCTCTGGATCCCCATGCCCGTCATACAAGCCAACGAAAGTACCATAGGGACTGGAATCGTGTGAATTCAAACAACCGGACTCAAGCTGGCTCTGATCCTCAAGTAAATTGTTGGCCTGAACTACTGCCATTGAGAACTCGCCACTAAAGTGTTGCCCTGAGTCCTTATACCACAAAAGCCCATCTTGGCGACCTCCAGCATCAGAGCTTGGGTGAATGTATCGATCTGACCTTGGCCGAAAACGGGCCCTCAAGAAGTTTATAAACCCAGATAACAACCCTCATCTCCTCCAAAAAGCCCTCCAAATTCTCCACATCTAAATCAAGCACTGAATACAAATAGGAGCTAGAAACCAGAACCGTGAGCCTTAAATTTCTTTGAGCCTCAACACAAAAATGGAAAACTACAGCAACATCAACAACAAAAGACGCCAAATAGTTAACAATTCTGCAATGCGAAATTACAACTCAAAAGCAACTAAATCAAGCAAACCTCAAGTAGAAGTCAGTAGCTTTAACTACTCCTCAAGCCTTTGTAATACAATAAACTCGATAACTATATAATCAATAGCTAGCAGAGCAATCAAAGAGGAAATCAAAGACCGTACTTTTCCTGGAAAAATCAATAAAACATGAAGATATTTTGTAAAAACAACAGAATCGGTCAAAGGTTAACGTAGTTGGTCGGCCATTGGGATATCCAGAGGGTCTAAAGTTTCACATTTGAGAACTTTAAACAACCATGTTTCAGATATCGCTTAAAACCCATTAATCGTCATAATTCAACTCATGATTCCCACATTAAAAGTTATAAATTAATAAGAAAAAAGCTCACCTTTTTAAAAACAAATTGACCACTTCGGTTTACTTTGAAATGGCGATCTGGAACCAGAAAAAGAAAAGGCTTCATGCGAGGTTCAAAACCAGAACCAATAGATCTATATATCGATCACATCAAAAGAGAGGGAAAACCAAAAATCAAAGTTTAGGTTTTGCTTTCTGATTTGGGTGGTTTCAACTAGTGATGATATAATTGAAGTAGAACAGAAGATAACAGAAAATTTGAAAGGGACGAGTTTTTCTTTTTCCCTTTTCTTTTCTTCATGATTCCTCAAAAAGAGGGTCTTTTACTCCTTTTATATCTAAGATTTGGGGTTTGGCCCCAAACAACTTATTAAAAAAATATCTCTCCTCCCTCTTCCCTCTCTATTTGTTTATCTTCCTTCTAATTCTCAGCAGACAAGACCCATTAAAAACCAGCAAAGCAGAGGTCCATTTTGGGCTCCACACCCTTAATCCGGTAACAGAGAGGAAGAAACTAAATAAAGATACAAACTCAAAAGAAGTAAATGAAAATCAAGTTAAAAGAAGGATCAATTAATTTCTCTCTCTCTCATTATTTTTATTAATAATTTTGTGCCATTTTAGTATTTAGTTTTATTTTTCTTTCATGTATACCAATGTAAAAGATTTTAGAAATTTGGAGATTTATGTATTACGTATAAAACAATAAATATATTTAGTCGGTTAGACAAATGATTTATGTGAATATTATTATATATTTTTGGTTAAATTTAAATATATTTTAGTATTAAAATAATTATATATTATAATAATTAATTTTAGTTCGTCGAGTGAACTATAATCATAGTTATCTCACTGAAAGAAAGCGATAGCAGAGAGCGGAGGCAAAGGAATGTAGTGGTGAATCAATGGTACTCCATCCATTCATAGTGGATATGTACTTTGTTACTGTTACTTCAATTTCAAACCCCCACATCAACTTACTGCAACCAACGATATATGAAGTTTTTTTTGAATTAATCACTTGTATTCATTTTATCTATTGATCGATTAATCTAAATCGGATACTGTAAAGGCGAGAGCGATCCTCCCAACTCAGTTTACTCCATTCGTAAACGTCAGGATTCGAACCTCTAAACTTACTTAAAAGACCTAGTACCTCATCTTACTAGACCAACTGATTGTTGGTAATATATAAAGTTTTTTAATTCCTCAAAATTTCAACATTTTGTCTAAAATTTGTCTAAAGAAAGAAACATATATTATCAAAATAAAAGTAATAATAATAATAAAAAATTAAATAATTTCTGTCTAAAGAAAGAAACATATACAGTACATTTTAGCATAATCTTAAACATGACTTACAAAATTTTATGTTAAGAATGAATTTCTAAAATTTCTAAAATTTTAGACGAAAAAATCATATTATCAATAAAAGTATAAAGAAATATTTAGATTATAATAAAATTTAAAATTTTAAAAGGATTAACATCCCGTCAACCTCCTCGATTCATCATTGATCACGAGAATAAGTTGGGTTAGATAACGGCACCAACAATATATGTGAGTATTATCTTTAACCATTTAATTACCGTATGTTAAAAAGGTCATATTTAAACACTTAAAAAAATCAGTATCTAATTAATATGATATTTACATTAATTAAATATTACTTTATTTAAGTATTTAAATATAATTATTTATATATATTTATTGAATAGTTGGAAATAAGATTAACATATATGTATTATTATCTAATGTGTTTCATATTTGTGTTAACATATATTTTTATATGTGTTATACATATTTTTTTCAAAGTATTTTTCGAAGAGTGTAATTGACTTTTCGTACTTTTTACTTATGTGATATCGAAAGACATATTATTTTTTATAAATAATTAATAATATGTATTATTTTAATATATAATTTTTTAAATGATGAAATATGATAAAAGAACAAGTGTGAAACGTGGATTATATTTGATAAGTCGTACAGTATCCACCCAATGTGCAATGTTCGGCCTCTGATAGTGGAAGCAATTGTTGGGTCCTCCATTTTCACAGTTCAATTTATTTTCTAATTTATGATGGATTGAGGTTAATGATTGTTCAACGTCTTACAATCAAATACGATGATAATGATGATAATAATAATTAAAATTAATTAATATTTTTATTATTAAAATTATATATATTATATAATAAAATTTACAATTAGTTATAGAATCTGCATATGTAGATGGTGTATGATATCAATTTTTAATATGTATAAATGATTCACATATTAATTTTAAATATAATTATATCAGGAAAAAAAATAATTGAACATTATGGTGGAAAGAATTATTTAAATAAATACACTAAATTATTTTATGATTTAAAATATTTCTTATAATAACTCGATGATTTCGTCACATTACAACAATTTTATCATCTCGTTATGCATGCATGACAAATTTCTCATATTATTTGTCTGCACGCTAGTTAGCAGTGATGTGATCCGGACACACGAATGATGAGGAGCAGAAACTATCATTCGGTTAATGTAACCCCTAGATCCGGTCTGAATGTTAGACTCAAATTTAAGTAGTCATATATCTCATTCAGAGTTTTTTTTTATATATTTAAAACAACTTATAAAATATTAGATATAATACAGAACAAAATATCAATAATACATATATATCCAAAACGATAGCAAAATACATGTCACCATATACAACTGAAAAACAAGTAGAGTTATTCGTTCATACAAAAGTAAAAGTAGTTGATCTCCCCTGATATCAAATCTGCTAGCTTACTGTCTGCTACTATCTGAAAAATGTTAAAATTTACAGAAAGAGCTAAAAAGCCCAGTGTGCTCCGTACAGTGTATAAAAATATACTAATAAAATATTTCAATAAAATTTGTTTATGCAACATGTTTTGAAAAATATGAACACTACTCACATCCTTTCACAATCTGTTTGTGTAGGTTCCCCACAACCATACACCCCGCACAACCAGTAAGGCCCTGAGCACACAACCGAGGAGCCTGCATATAATCTTCCTCCAACAATATTTCCCCCCAATGATAGTAATAAACATGAATGTATTCGAGTAAAACAATGAATAATTCTTTAAAAACATAAGAATGTTTCAAGCTTGAAATCCATAAGCAGAAATGCAGAAATCAAAAATCAAATCAGTAATGTATGGTAATTCAGATGTTGGGTAATCAGTATTCAGAAATTGGTATAAAATAATGTAACCAGAAATCATATCAGAAATATGCGGTAAATCAGATATCAGATACACAGTATTCAGATATATATATATACTTTAAAACAGTAATATAATACTGTCAGGAAACACACCTGTAACAGTCTGAGAAATCAGATAGGGAAGCCTATTATTGGGTTTGTCGATCACGCTCTACTGCAGCGCTAGATCCTACGAATTGGAAAAATTCATATTGGGATCCTAATATAAATAATCTTAACCTTTATTAAAATTAATTTACGGAAACATACGGGTAAGTCTCGTAGTACGCAGTTCGACCTGATCTGAAGAGCGGACAATACCAGACCTAACTGATCCCCTTTTAGGTGAAACACGAGTACCTTCATAAAATATTTTACTGAATCAATTCCTTAACAAAATCTCAAATAAATAATCAAAAATGCTAAAATACTAAGCCTTTTGGGTTGACAAGCTCGATTCGGGGATTTCAGGTCAGAATTTAGAAAAATGGATTTTGGAAAAAGATTCAGGACGTCGAAAAAAAATAAAATATGACCTTCCGAAAATTTAAATTCTTGGTCAAAGGCAACGGTTTTGACTGACGATTTAGAGACTTTCGAGTTCGAATTTGGTGGAACGGACCCCAAAAACAGATTCGAAACGTCAAAAAAGTCAGGATAGGTATATTCAGAAAAGATTAACGGCCGTTTAATGGCCGATCAAATCCAGTCAAAGGAGGTCAACAGTTGATCAACCATTTTACACAATTATCACCTTTTTTAAAAATATTTACGAAACTAACACCCTTTTAAAAATATTTACGAAAATAACACATTTTAAAAATATTTACCAGCACTTTTTTTAAAAAAAAATTATGAAAATAGCACCCTTTTAAAAATAATTACAAAAATAGCATCATTTTAAAAATAATTACAAAACTAACACCCGGTCAACGGTCGGGTCAGACCGGTTAAAAACCGTTTTTTTTACAATCCCAACCGAGTAGAACCTTCCCCACGCGCAGTGGCGGCGCGTGGGATACTTTCCGGTGTCATATAAATCACGGAAAAATTCCTAAAAATAATTTTAAGTGATTATAAGGCACTTATAAAGCTCGATTCAAAATTTTAAACGGTGGAGAGCTCGATTTCAACGAATCGGAAACTTTGACTGCTTCACCTCCTCACGCGCCGCCGCATACGGAGACCAAGGATGACACCGGCGAGATCAAAATGGCATAAGGAACATGATGGTGCGGGAGGTGTCGAAAACGTATCAACGATCGGAGATGAATTTAAGATTTTCTCGATGGTGGTGCTAAAAAAACGTCGAGACTTTGACTCGAAATTCACAGTGTTTGGTAGCATTTCACTCTAATTGGTTTACTGGGTTTTGTTCATGGGTCAAAGATGAATACGATGGTGGTTTCAATTTGACGATCGAAAGTTGGACGGCATCGGAATCGGGTTTCAAAGGAAAGGTGTGGGAGAGCACTTTGGTGAATTGTTTTCTGAAATCAGAAAACAATTCATCACGTTTAATAGAATGTCTGCCGACATTATTTGGGTAAATTCATGTCTTGGTCCCTGAATTTCCTTCAACTCTAAAATAGGCTACAAGTTTTGAAAATTTTCAATTTAATCCTCAAATTTCACCAAATTACTTAATTAAATCCTTAAATTTCAATTAATTATTTTTTTTCAAATTTCCGGGTTGTTACAATTCCCCCCTACAAGAAATTTGGTCCTCGAAATTTACCTTATGAAAATAAATAAGGAAATTGAGCATTCATTGACTCCAATGTCTCCCAAGTAGCTTCTGAGGGGCTACGATTACTCCACTGAACTTTGACCATTGGAATACGTCTATTCCGAAGAACTCGCTCATCCCTCTCTAAAACCTGAACATGCTCCTCTTCATATGAAAAATCAGGTCTCAGCTCTACTTCATCAATTTGAATGATGTGATCTGGATCTGGAGGGTATCGCCTCAACATAGACACATGAAAAACATCATGAATACGACTAAGCTGGGGAGGCAACTCAAGCTGATAAGCAATAGGTCCAACTTTCTTCAGAATACGATACGACCCAATAAATCTCGGACTCAGTTTACCCTTACGTCCAAATCTCAATACCTTCTTCCATGGAGATACCTTGAGAAAAACCTGATCTCCAACCTCAAACTCGATATACTTACATCGCTTATCTGCGTATGATTTCTGCCTATCAAATGCCTCTTTTAAGCGATCACGGATCAATCTGAAAGTATCCTCAGTCTCTCGAATCAAGTCTGGACCCAAAATTTTTCTATCATGCAACTCTGTCCAACATATAGGAGTATGACATCTACGTTCATATAGAGCCTGGCACGGTGCCATGCAAATACTTGCATGGTAATTATTATTATAAGCAAACTCAGCTAATGGCAAAAAATCTCCCCAACTACCACAAAAATTAATCACACAACCCCGTAACATATCCTCCAACACTTGAATAACTCGCTCAGACTATCCATAAGTATGTGGATGAAAAGTTGTACTGAAATTCAAACGAGTACCCAAAGCCTCGTGCAAAGCCTTCCAGAACCTGGAAGTGAACCTCGGATCTTGGTCAGATATGATAGACAACGAAACACCATGAAGTCTAACGATATTAGAAATATACAATCTAGCCAATTTATCCAGAGAATAATTAACCCGAATAGGAATAAAGTGCGCTGTCTTGGTGAGTCGATCAACAATCACCCAAATAGAATCCTTTTTGGAATGAGTCAGAGGAAGACCAATAACGAAGTCCATCGTAATGCGCTCCCATTTCCACTCAGGAATCTTAATTGACTGTAACAATCCATATGGATGCTGGTGTTATGCCTTAACTTGCTGACAAATAAAACACCTCGCGACAAAATTTGAAATATTCTTTTTCATACCAGTCCAAAAGTAACACTCCTTGAGATTATTATACATGTTGTCCCCGCCAGGATGCATAGCATAAAGACTACTATGAGCCTCCTGAAGAATAACCCGTCTCAACTCATCATCTTTAGGAACGCATTAACAACTGTGAAAACACAAAATACCATCCTGATCCACAGTATACTCTGAACTCGATCCATGCTTAACTTGTTCAATAATGGGAAGCAATGAGCTATCCAGAAGTTGTTTGGCCTCAATCTCCTCGGCCAAAGTAGGTTTAACCTGCAACTCTGCTAACAGACTATTATCATCAAATAAACTCAAGTTGGCGAATAAGGCTCTGAGATCTGATATCGTCTTACGGCTCAAGGCGTCTGCCACTACATTATCCTTCCCTTGATGATATTCTATCTCTAAATCATAGTCCTTTAGAAGCTCCAACCAGCGATGATGTCTCAAATTCAATTCTTTCTGAGTAAGCAGATACTTCAGACTCTTATGATCAGTATAAATATAACACTTTTCTCCGTAGAGGTAGTGTCTCCAGATCTTTAAAGCAAAAACCACGGCAGCTAACTCCAGATCGTGAGTAGGATAGTTACGCTCATGCGGCTTTAATTGACATGACACATAAGCGACAACCTTCCCATCTTGCATCAAAACACATCCTAATCCATAGTGAGAAGCATCACTGTAGACAGAAAAATCTTTCCCAGATTCAGGCTGAATCAGTACTGGGGCTTGAATTAAAACAGTCTTCAGTTTCTCAAAGCTAGCTTATTGGTTCTCAGACCAAACAAATGGAACATCTTTCCTCAATAGTTTCGTCAGAGGAGCTGCAATAAGGGAGAAACCCTCAACGAAACGACGATAGTAACCAGCTAAGCCCAAGAAACTACGAATCTCAGAGACGTTCTTGGGTTGCTTCTAGTTCAGAATAAGCTCCACTTTGCTCGGATCCACCCGAATGCCATCAGCAGAGACGATATGTCCAAGAAAAGTCACTTCACTGTGCCAGAACTCACACTCGCTCAACTTAACATATAACTTATTTTCCGTTAGAGTCTGTAAAACAATCCTTAAATGCTCTTCATGTTCTGCTTCAGTTCGAGAATACACCAATATGTCATTAATGAACACAACTACAAACTGGTCCAAATAAGGTCGAAACACCCTATGCATTAGATCCATAAAAGCAACAGGGGTATTTGTTAACCCGAATGATATCACTGAAAACTCATAATGCCCATACTGAGTACGGAAAACAGTCTTCGGAATATCCAAATCTTTCACTTTAAGTTGATAATAACCAGACCTCAAGTCTATTTTTGAAAAGATAGAAGCCCCTCGAAATTGGTCAAATAGATCATCGATCCTGGGCAGAGGATATTTGTTTTTAATTGTGAGCTTGTTCAATTTTCTATAATCAATACAGAGTCTCAGTGTCCCATCTTTCTTCTTGACAAAGAGAACTGGGGCTCCCCACGTTGATATACTGGGTCGGATACATCCCCAATCCAATAACTCCTGGAGTTGGACTTTCAGTTCCTTAAGCTCCTTTGGGGTCATATGATAAGAAGCCATTGAAACTGGAGTGGAGCCAGAATAGACTTCAATCCCAAACTCAACTTCTCTATCCGGAGGTAATCCAGACAACTCCTCGAGAAAAACATCGGGAAATTCCTTGACAATCCGGATGCCTTCAATATCAGAAAGAGAATTCATAGTGTCCAAAATATAAACAAGAAACGCCTCAAAACCTTTCCTGATCATCTTCTCAGCTACTAAAACAGACATAACATTCGTCAGAAATCCACGGCATTCATCGATCATTAAAATCTTTCGATTATCTGGGGTCTTCATAACAACTCTCTTGGTCTCAAAATCAATATTTAATCGATGTTTGTCCAACCAATCTACGAGAAAATCAAATCAAACTCTTCCAAAGGTAACTCCATCAGGTCGGCCAAAAAAATCTCCCTATTGATCTCTATAGGACACTCTCTAAAAATACGATCCAACACAATGGACTTGCCTAAGAGACTTTGAATTATCACCGAATGCTCAGTATTCTCAACAAGAATATTTAGACCCTTAGAAACGGAATGCAATACATATGAATTTGTAGAACCACTATCAAACAATGCAAAGTTGGGAATTGAATGAATAGTAACAGTACCTGCAATCGCAATAGGCCCATCGCGATCCTGTCGAAGTCTAGTAGTGTAAACCAATGCAGGTTGTCTGGCCTCAGATCTGGCTGGACCCCTACCTTGAGATGCTCGACCTCTACTAGCCGATCCAGGTGCTCTCCCCTAAGTACGACCCCCTGCTGGAGTCTGAACTGTACTATGAGAACTAGCGGGAGTACGAGCTGGTGTCTGAACTGAATGAGTTAACTCTGGACAATCCTTTACAATATGATCACCTGAACCACATCTAAAACAGGTACCTAATCTCCTCTTGTATTCCCCAAAATGAGGTCTCCCACAATAATTACATAGTTGCAAAGGCTGCGACCCAGAAGAACCACCATGTCTAGAAGAATGTACAGCTGAAGAACCGGATACCACATGCTTGACACTCGCCCCACCTCTCTGAAAATACGCACCCCTGCCTTTCTTGCTGGGATGTGCAGAAAAATCAACAGAACCAGAAGGCCTCCTGAATCGGTCTGTAGCTCGATCTCTATCTCTCATGCGCTCCATGCCCAATCGCTCTATTTCCTCAGCAGTCTTGGCTATCTCAACCAAGGCATCAAAATTCCTCTCCTAGTGGGTAGCGACTCGACTCCTGATCTCATACCTGAGTCCATTCTCGAACCTCAAGCATCGATATGTCTCAGTATCCATAAGTCCATGAGCATAGCGGCTCAATCGGATGAACTCAACCTCGTAGTCCATAACAGACATATTACCCTGCTCTAGATTCTGAAACTCCTGGCGTCGTTCCTGCAGATATCTCTCCCCAATATAGCGACTCCAGAAACATTTCTTGAAAAAATCCTATGTTAATTGGCTCCTTGGAATACTACCAGAAATTGATTTCCACCATCTGAAGCTTTCTTTCTTCAACATAATTAGGGCCCCTTTTAACTTCTACTCAGGCCTCAGATCCATCTCATGCATAATCCTCTCTGTGTTCTCCAGCCAATACTCAACGTCTGTCGAAGGTCCACCAGTAATACCCTCGAATGGAACTACACCAACAGCGGCCAAAGAATTTGAAATCTCCACTGCAGTCATATTACTAGGGGCTCTGGCAGCTCTCTGAAACATGCGGAATATAGCTCTATTAATGGCGTCTTCATTCATGTCAGTATCCTTATCTCCAGTGACGGGAGGGTCTCTCACATGAGTAAATTGATCGTCATAAGAGGGAGTCGATTCTACTTTTGAAACAAGAGGATCACGTGGTGACATCGGATCATCAATCGTAACAGAAGGTCGAGTGACTTACCCTCGACCACGGCCACGTCCAATCCTACGACCTCTAGCAGCACTCATCGTTGGATCTATAAGGCTCTATAGAAATAATTTGAAACATATGTCAGATTAGCATCAGGGATCTCGAGAAAACTTTAAATCATAAAATAATGTGACACGTTTTTTTTAATCAAAATTTCTTAAAAATCCAAAATTTAGGACCCATCTACAGTCCGAGTGTGTAAAACCGAAAGCTCTGATACCACCAAATGTAACCCCCTAGACCCGGTCTGAACGTTAGACCCAAACCTAAGTAGTCACATATCCCATTCAGAGTTTTTTTATATTTAAAACAACTTATAAAATGCTAGATATAATACAGAACAAAATATCAATAATACAAATATATCCAAAACTATAGCAAAATGCATGTCACCATATACAACTGAAAAACAAGTAGAGTTATTCGTTCATACAAAAATAAAAGTAGTTAAACTCCCCTGATGTCAAATCTGCTAGCTTACTGTCTGCTGCTATCTGAAAAATGTTAAAATTTATAAAATGAGCTAAAAAGCCCAGTGTGCTCCATACAGTGTATAAAAATATACTAATAAAATATTTCAATAAAATTTGTTTATGCAACATGTTTTGAAAATATGAACACTACCCCCATCCTTTCACAATCTGTTTGTATAGGTTCCCCACAACCATACACCCCGCACAACCAGTAAGGCCCTGAGCACACGGCCGAGGAGCCTGCAGATAATCTTCCTCCAACAATATTTCCCCCAATAATAGTAATGAACATGAATGTATCCGATTAAAACAATGAATAATTCTTTAAAAACATAAGAATGTTTCAAGCTTGAAAACCTTAAGCAGAAATAAAAAAATCAAAAATCAAATCAGTAATTTATGGTAATTCAGATGTTGGGTAATCAGTATTCAGAAATCGGTATAAAATATCGTAACCAGAAATCATATCAGAAATATGCAGTAAATCAGATATCAGGTACACAATATTCAAATATATATATATATATATATATATATATATATATATATATACTTTAAAACACTAATGTAATACTATTTGGAAACACACCTGTAACAGTCTGAGAAATCAGATAGGGAAGCCTATTACTGGGTCCGTTGATCACGCTCTGCTGTAGCGTTAGATCCTACGAATTGGAAAAAATCCATATTGGAATCCTAATATAAATAATCTTAACATTTATTAAAAATAATTTACGGAAACCTAAGGGTAAGTCTCGTAGTACGCGGTTCGGCCTGATCTGACGAACGGACAATACCAGACCTAACTGATCCCCTTTCAGGTGAAACACGAGTACCTTCATAAAATATTTTACTGAATCAATTCCTTAACAAAATCTCAAATAAATAATAAAAAATGCTAAAATACTAAGCCTTTTGGGTTCACAAGCTCGATTCGAGGACGTCAAAAAACATAAAATATGATATTCCAAAAATTTAAATTCTTGGTCAAAGTCAACAATTTTGACTGACCATTTGGAGACTTTTAGGTTCGAATTTGGTGGAACAGACCCCAAAAACGAATTCAAGACGTCAAAAAATGTTAGGATAGGTATATTCGAAAAATATTATCGGCCGTTTAATGGCCGGTCAAAGTTTTGGTCAAAGGAGGTCAATAGTTGATCAACCATTTTACACAATTATCGCCCTTTTTAAAAATATTTACGAAACTAACACCCTTTTAAAAATATTTACGAAAATAAAACCTTTTAAAAAATATTTACGAAATAACACATTTTTTTAAAAATACGAAAATAACACCCTTTTAAAAATAATTACGAAAATAGCACCATTTTAAAAATAATTACAAAACTAACACCCGGTCAACGGTTAACGGTCGGGTCGGGTCAGACCAGTTCGGACGGGTCAAACCGGTTAAAAAACGGTTTTTTTACAATCCCAGCCGAGCATAACCTTCCCCACGCGCAGTGGCGGCGCGTGGGGGCGCGTGAGACACTTTCCGGTGTCCTATAAATCACGGAAAAATTCCTAAAAATAATTTTAAGTGATTTTAAGGCACTTAAAAAGCTCGGTTCAAAATTTTGAATGGTGGAGAGCTCAATTTCAACGAATCGGAAACTTTGACTGCTTCAACTCCTCACCCGCCGCTGTCTACGGAGACCAAGGATGACACCTGCGGACTCGAAATGGCACAAGGAACACGATGGTGCGGGAGGTGTCGAAAACGGATCAACGATCGGAGATGAATTTAAGATTTTCTCGGAGATGGTGCTAAAAAACGTCGAGACTTTGACTCAAAATTCACGGTGTTTGGCTATAATTGGTTTACTGGGTTTTGTTCACGGGTCAAAAATGAACACGATGGTGGTTTCAATTTGACGATCAGAGGTTGGACGGCGTCAGATTCGGGTTTCAAAGGAGAGATGTGGGAGAGCACTTTGGTGAATTATTTTCTGAAATCAGAAAACAATTCATCACGTTTAATAGAGTGTCTACCGACACTATTTGGGTAAATTCAGGGTTTGGTCCCTGAATTTCTTTCAACTCTAAAACAGGCTACAAGTTTTAAAAATTTTCAATTTAATCCTCAAATTTCTCCAAATTACTTAATTAAAACCTCAAATTTCAATTAATTATTTTTTTTCAAATTTCCGGGTTGTTACAGTCAACACGTCTTTTTGAAATCGTCGTGAAATCTTGACAAGTGCATGTTGGATTAAAATCTATCATTATGGGCACATATTTATAATGTATATTGTTATCATAAAATATGACATAAATTAAGTGATCAATTATATTATAAAGTCATAATGTATTAGAAGTGTCATGAAAATAAATGTGTAGATGTTATTAAAGTTGTATTTATAATTTGACAAGGGGCATAATTATAAGTAAAGACAATAATTGATTTTTAAATAAGATATATAAAAGGGTTATGGTCCCCAAGAAATAGATAATCTCGTATTCACTCTTATCCCGTCAGAGAGTTTATATTTAAAGGATCTCTATTTTCTTGAAATATCACAACCAAATAAAGATTCATAGATTTCTACCCATCAATTAATTCAGGTACGCTTCCGCATATAGTATTGTTATTCTTGATGATTTGATCCTGGTTTATTATCATATTATTATGGTTTAGTTTTGTTAGGTATGGCTCATAAATATACCAGTAAAGAGGATAGGAGATGGAGCGGAGTGAACATCAACTGTTCTTGCAAAGAAAGTCTCGTTGTGGGGTTACGAATTATGTGGGTTGGGGGTGCGGGGGCGTAGCCCCCGCGGTATGGTACAGGGTTAATTTTGTAATTATGTACCAGGGTTTTCTATTATAAATAGAGATGTAACCTAGACCTAAAATATCATTGAATAAAACTTCTAGCGCCGCCTAGGCACCGAGGACGTAAGCACATTGCCGAACCTCGTAAAATTCTCGTGTTCTTTTGTTTTCTTTACCCGTTTTCGTCAACAATTGGTATCAGATGTCAGGAGCAAAATTCGATGGTTAGGGTAACTTCGGATTATGGCAAACGAGGTTGAAGGATCTATTGGCACAGCAAGGGATCTTGAAGGCTTTGCGACCTTCAAAGCCGGCGTCGATGGATGAGGAAGATTGGGAAGAATTGCAGTAGCGAGCGGCAGGAACCATACGATTATGTTTAGCGGACGAGGTCATGTATCACATCATGCATCTATCGTCTCCAGACGAAATTTGGAGGAAGTTGGAAAGTCAGTTTATGTCCAAATCCTTAACGACAAAACTGTATCTGAAGCAGCGGCTGTATGGGCTGAAGATGCAGGACGATCACGATTTGGTGCAACACGTGAATATCTTCAATCAAATCGTTTCTGATCTGGCTCGGCTTGATGTGAAAATTGAGGATGAAGACAGAGCGATGATTCTGTTGTGTTCGTTGCCTCCCTCTTACGAACACATGGTGACTACTCTTATATATGGGAAAGAGACTATCAACGTTGAGGAGATTACTGCAGCCTTGTTGGCTCACAACCAGCGGAAGCAGAATGCAGGGGAAAGCTCTCAAGCCGATAGCTTATATGTCAAGGGTAATCGAGATCGTGGACGGAAGCCAGAGAAGGCAGGGTCCGGGAAGCGGAATTCCAGATCCAAATCCAGGGATAAGAAGACGATTCACTATTACAAGTGCAAGGAGGCGGGACATATGAAGCGAGACTGTCCGAAGTTGAAAAAGCAGACTGATGAGAAGCGTGATGGCTCATCCAAGTCTGTGAACGTGGTCGAGGATGATAATTCTGATTGCAGTGAGGGTGATATGCTTTCTATTTCAACGAAACAATTGACGGATGCTTGGATTCTTGATTCTGGATTTTCTTATCACATCACGCCAAATAGGGAATGGTTTTCGACATACAGGCCGGTTAATTCTGGTTCGGTTTATTTGGGTGATGATCGATGTTGCAATATTGTTGGTATTGGTGATTTCAGAATTAAGATGCACGATGGCTCCGCTCGGACATTGAGTGGTGTTCGACATATCCCAGACTTGAAGAAGAATTTGATTTCCTTGGGCACTTTGCACAAGAATGGTTTTATCCCTAAAGCTGACGAGGATAGGGAAACAATTCGGATTGTTAAAGGAGCGTTGACTGTGATGAAAGGCAAGATGACTACAGGGAATATCTACAGATTGTTAGGGAGTACCGTTGCAGGTGGAGTTCACTCTGTTGAGTCCTGTGATTATACGACAAAATTGTGGCATATGCGCCTTGGTCATCTTAGTGAACGTGGTATGGCAGAATTACATAAGAGAAACTTGTTGCATGGTGTCAAAAGCTGTAAGCTCGATTTTTGCAAGTATTGTGTTCTTGGTAAACAGACTAAAGTCCGTTTTAAGACTACGAAACACACAACTCAAGGGATTCTTGATTATGTGCATTCTGATGTATGGGGGCCTTCCACAATATCGTCTTTGGGTGGATCTAGGTACAATGTTACTTTTATTGATGATTTTTCACGGAAAGTTTGGGTGTATTTTTTGAAACAGAAATCTGATGTTTTTAAGAAGTTCAAGCTGTGGAAAGTTGAGGTAGAAAACCAAACAGGATGAAAAATCAAGTGTTTGCGGTCAGACAATGGTACGGAATACACAGATTCACAGTTCCTACAATTCTGTAAGGAGCATGGGATTCATAGGCATTTTACAGTGCGCAAGACACCACAATAGAATGGTGTTGTGGAACGAATGAACAGGTCATTGAATGAAAGAGCCAGATGTTTGCGGTTGAATGCGGGGCTTCCCAAACACTTCTGGGTTGAGGCTGTTAACATGGCGTGTTACCTTATCAACAGATCGCCAAGGGCATCGCTGGCTGGGAAAGTTGCAGAAGAGGTATGGACTGGTCATGATGTTAGTTTTGATAACTTACGGATTTTTGGTTGTCCTGCTTATGTGCATATACCTGCTGATGAGAGATCCAAACTTGATGAAAAATCGAAGGAGTGCATTTTTCTGGGTTACAAGAAAGGTGTCAAAGGATTCAAGATCTGGGATCCAGTTGCGAAGAAAGTTGTGATTAGTAGAGATGTCGTTTTTGATGAACAGTCCATGTTGCAGCAGATGCAAGACACGACAGTGGTGGATTTCGAGCAGTTTCCAGTTGAGAAACCAGAAACTTCTCAACCGACTTCTGGTGGTTCCACTACGGATGATTTGCAGGATTATAGTCTCGCCAGAGACAGGGTGAGACGGACGAATATAAAGCCTCCGAACAGATTGGGTTTTGAAGACTTGGTATCTTTTGCACTTATTGTTAGCAGTGATGATCCGGTTACTTTTCATGATGCTGTTACTAGTCAGGAAAACGACAAGTGGATGACAGCCATGGTTGAGGAGATGGAGTCTTTGAATCACAATCGCACATGGGAGTTAGTTCCTCTTCCTGAGGGTAAGAAGCCGATTGTTTGCAAATGGGTGTATAAGAAGAAACCAATAGTAACAGAAAAATAGGGGGAGAAGTTCAAGGCTCGTTTGGTAGCGAAGGGTTTTTCACAGCAGAAAGGAGTTGATTATGATGAAATCTTTTCTCCTGTGGTCAGGCACACTTCAATCCGAGCAGTACTTGTATTGGTGGCTAGTTGGGATTTGCATTTAGAGCAGATGGATGTTAAAACTGCTTTTTTGCATGGTGATTTAGAGGAGCAGATCTATATGCGGTAACCTGAAGGTTTCACTCAACCTGGAAACAAGCATTTAGTTTGCAGATTGAAGAAATCTTTGTACGGGTTGAAACAGTCTCTGAGACATTGGTATAAACGGTTTGACTCCTATATGATCAAGATTGGCTACAACCGATGTGAGTATGATTGTTGTGTCTATGTTAAGACCCTTGATGATAGTTTTATTTTTCTATTACTGTATGTTGATTATATGTTGATTGCTGCGAAGAACATGGATGATGTTATCGGTTTGAAAACTTTATTGAGTAAGGAATTTGATATGAAAGATTTAGGTGCTGTAAAGAAAATTCTTGGAATGTAAATTTGCAGGGACAGAGACTCAAGGAAACTGTGGCTATCTCAATGGGGTTATGCTGAGAAAATGCTAGAAAGGTTTGCGATGAGCAGCGCGAAACCAGTTAGCACTCCATTGGCGAATCACTTTAAGCTCTCATCAGAACAGTGCCCTAAGACAGATAAGGAAGCTGAAGATATGGCAAAGGTTCCGTATTCTAATGCTGTTGGCTGCTTGATGTATGCGATGGTATGTACTCGTCCTAATTTAGCTCATGCTGTTAGTCAAGTTTGTAAGTACATGTCTAAACCTGGTAAGCAACATTGGGAAGCAGTCAAGTGGATCTTTCGGTACTTAAAGGGTACTGTGGGACATGGAATTATTTTTGGGAGTCAGCGGGATAATCCTTTGGTTGTAGGATATGTGGATTCAGACTATGCAGGTGACTTGGATAATAGAAGATCTACGACAGGGTATGTCTTTACTCTTGGTGGAGGGCCTATTTGTTGGAAGTCTACTGTTCAATCTGTTGTGGCTCTATCTACAACTGAAGCTGAGTACATGGCAGCGACTGAAGCTGCAAAAGAAGCTTTATGGATTACTGGTTTAGTGAAGGAGTTGGGTGTTCAACAAGGTGGTGTTCAGTTGCTTTGTGATAATCAAAGTGCTATTCACTTGGCTAAGAATCAGGTGTATCGTGCTAGAACTAAACATATTGATGTAAGGTTCCACAAGATCAGAGAGTTGGTTGCATCTGGAGAGGTTTTGTTTCAGAAGGTACATACTGATGAGAATGCCGCTGATATGTTCACCAAGCCAGTTACGACAGACAAGTTCAAGCATTGCTTGGACTTGTTGAATGTTTCGAGTTGTTAAAGAAGCAAGGTAACCCAACCCACATTGAAGTTTCCAAGGGGCAGGATATTCGCCAAGGTGGAGATTTGTTAGGTATGGCTCATAAATATACCAGTAAGTACGGTACAGGGTTGATTTTGTAATTATGTACCAGGGTTTTCTATTATAAATAGAGATGTAACCTAGACCTAAAATATCATTGAATAAAACTTCTAGTGCCGTCTAGGCACCGAGGACGTAAGCACATTGTCGAACCTCGTAAAATTCTCGTGTTCTTTTGTTTTCTTTACCCGTTTTCATCAACAAGTTTTATCAAGTGATATCATCACCTCGTTATATTATTTTAGAGACTGCCAAGATGCCAGAGGAGTGGAGAGAGTCTACGGTGATACCAATCTATAAAAATAAAGGAGATCCCCAACGTTGTGGTAACTACAGAGGTATTAAACTCCTCAGCCATACCATGAAGCTATGAGAAAGGGTGATAGAGGCTAGGTTGAGACAAGTTACTAGGGTTTCGGAAAACCAATTTGGCTTTATGCCAGGCAGGTCTACCACGGAGGCGATTCATCTACTTCGACGGCTTATGGAGAAATATAGGGAAAAGTCTAGAGATCTTCACATGGCGTTCATTGACCTTGAGAAGGCTTATGATAGTGTTCCCCGCGATACGATCTGGAAGACTTTGGAAACTAGACGGATCCCAACTGCTTATATCCGGGCGATTCGTGATATGTACTGTAGATCTACTACTTACGTCAGGACTACAGTTGGCGACACCGAGGCATTCCCGGTGGAAATCGGACTCCACCAGGGGTCGGCTCTTAGCCCTTACATCTTTGCCTTGATTATGGACGACATCTATTGTGCGACACCAGACGGTGTACCATGGTGTATGCTTTTCGCTGACGACATTGTCTTAGTTGCTGAAACAAAATCTGAGTTGAATAGTAGACTGGCTACCTGGAAGACTGCTTTGGAAGAAAAAGGTTTAAGGATCAATATTGAAAAGACAGAGTATGTATGTTCAAACTTCAATGGGAACCAAAATGATGAAGATGTAGAAGTATGCATAGAAGGACACGTTCTCCCTCAAAGGATTGTTTCAAGTACCTAGGGTCTATGATACATAAAGATGGGGGTGTAGATGATGACGTTACACACCGTATAAAGGCGGGATGGCTAAAGTGGAGGGCCGCTACTGGAGTTCTGTGTGACAAGAAGGTCCCTCTAAAACTTAAGGGAAAATTTTATAGAATGGCAATAAGACCAGCGTTGTTGTATGGATCAGAATGTTGGGCAACCAAGAAGGATCACGTGAGGAGGATTGAGGCCGCAGAAATGAGAATGCTTCGATGGACATGTGGTAGGACTCTGAGGGATATGACGACAAACTCTGCTATTAGGATGTCCTTGGGGGTGGTGTCTGTTTCCGAAAAATTGAGGGAGGGAAGACTACGGTGGTTTGGGCATGTCCTTAGGCGACTACCGTCGGATGCGGTAAGGAGGGTAGAGTCGATTACAGTCGACGGTGCCAGAAGGAAAGGACGACCAAGGCGAAAGTGGGAAGACTGCTTGAGATCTGATTTGAGGGATTTAGCCCTTACCGAAGACATGACCTCTGATAGGAAAATATGGAGGCTAAAGACTAGGGTAGTCGAGTAGTGTGGGTCACATCTATAGGGTGTATCATCTCTGTCTTCTTTTAATGTCTTTGTAGTATTTTCCATGACTTATACTTTTAATACGTTTCTGTTATTGGTATTTATGAAGGATTAGAACTGGGCTTGCTAACGTTGACTTCTGTGTATCATTCTCTTCATGTTTCCTCTTTTAAATTAGCCGGATCTTATGTTTCTGTCTATATGCAGAGATTCTTTCGCAGGGATTATTATGCAGGGATAAATTCCAGTTACAGACGCACATATGATTTTTAATGACTGCATATGAATACTGATTAGCTATGTATTTATGTATTTAATTTATACATGCATTGCATTTTTTTCTAAATTTTTAATTTTCTGACTGCCGGAGGTCTTCCACGGAAGCTACTCTCAACCTGGCGTTGGGAGTAGCCTACTACCCTACCTCCCCCTTACCCCATACATATGGGAATTGGGTTTTGTTGTTGTTGTTGTTGTTGATTCTGATTTAGTTGTATTTTAGTATTTGTTTTTTAATAAATAAAAAATTTGCTTTTAGAATGTTTTAAATTATAAGTTTTTTATGATTATTATATTTGTTTCGAAGTAAACTATTTGTTTGTTTATTATGAATTCTATTTTGAATTCACAAAATTAGAAACCTTTAATTTTATATTAATGAGATAAAAGTTAGACGCAAGTTAATTATATATATATTAAAAAGTAGAATATCCAATTTGCAATCACATTTCGGTTCTAAGGTTTTTGCGTCAACCATGTTTGTTTTCTTAATTCGATATGTGTTAGTATATAGAATTGTATTATAATACCCCAAATTTTAGTTAGTGGCCAAAATGTAAATTTTGAAGCTTTAGTGGCTAAAGTGTAAATTTTGGAAAAGTTTAGGGATCTAAGTGGTAATTTTTCCAAAAATTATTCCATAAATAGATAGTTTACTCTTTAAAGTTGGGTTTTATTGAATTCAGATTCTTGATCTAAAAATTGTATTAAAAATTAGAAAGTGTTTGGTAAAATTTCGATAAATCGGATCAAATAGAAATTTTGGAAAAAAAATTGAAGGATAGTAATTTAGGCTTAAAAATATTATTTCCACATTTTAAAATGATGGAAAATAATCTAAACCATTGTGTTTGAGGATTTAATTCAATGTTAAATTTGAACATTTGGATTAAAATGGTAATATTGTAATTTTTGGGAAATTACAAGGACAAATCGGTAAAGTGGAAAACAATTTGTTCATCTTTGACTTTTGGGAGATGATAAGGTTGAGGTGTGTTGGTTTTATGGTAAATATGAAGTTTCATTAAGGGTAAATTGGTATTTTTTTCATTAAATGAATAAAATATTCATTTAAGCTTAAATTAAAGGTAAATTAACATGAAATTAATCTAAAATTTCATATTATTTTGTTCATCTTTCTCCTACCAAGCTGTGAGCTTCTCCAAAGGTGAGAGAAAGTTTATTTTTAATTTTTGAGCAATTTCCTTTGGATTTTGAGTTATACCGTGAAATAGAAAAATATTCTATGCGAAAAACGCTATCTTTTGGTACCATTTTTGCTTGTTAATCTTGCTTGATTTCAAAGATCCCAATTTCTAGAGTTTATGTTCATATTGTGGTTTATGAAATTGATGATGAATCTTGATTTTTTGAATTGTAGATTCATTTTCAAGCTTGTTTGATGATTAAAACATGTTCAATCTTCCTAGAAATGTTTCTTTGATATTCGGCCAAACTAAAAGTTGGGAAAACTTTGTGTTTTGATGAAATTGGATTATGGATTTGATTGTAAAGATGTTGTAAGGTTGGATGAAAGTTGCTTTTATTCTTGAATCGAATCAAAATTGAGTAAAATCATGAAAACCCTAGTTTTAGGACTTTGGAACATTCGACCATGGCTTGTATGGATGAAAAAATTATGAAAAAAATTATTTAAGGGCTGGAAATGATATAGGAAGTATTCTACAACCCTTAAAAAAATTTAGGGACCATTTGATAATTTTTGAAATGTTAGGGGACCAAATTGGTAATTTTGAAAAATGGTGGGTTGTTGTGTACTCATTCTATAGTTGATATACTATGCTGAAAATTAATGTTTGGGGAATCGAAATGAGTGTTGGGATGTGAAATTTGACCATTATGGAACTTTGGAAAGTTTAGTGAGTTATATGCAATATTAGAATAGTCAGGGTGTTTAAATGTAATTGTGCATTTGTAAATGTACTTGGTTGGTAATAATTTCAATGCTAGAATTTTTTTGTATTGGAAGTCTAAGTGGTAAAATGGTGAAGGACAATTTTATATAATTTAAAAAAGTTGGTGCCAAAATTAAAATAAATAATAAGTGTTGAAGTATTTTGATAGTGAATAAGTTCAATTATGATTATGGATTTTGTTTTGGAAATGTATTTATGTTAGTAGAATACTAACATATGTATCAATATAAATTTGTGATTTTGTACAAATCGTGATTGACTTTGTGTTCAAAGCAAATCGAGTATAAAAAAGATTAAGTTGGAGCATAGTGAGACAAAATCTTTGGAAATATATAAAGTGTCAAGGTGAGTGCAATGCATGCATGACAATCATGTATATTTATACATCATTAGGAATACTTGTGATGAGTATATTTTAATTACATTAGCAAAATATTTATGTCATTTATCATGTATTTGACATGTTAGAATATGTCAACGGTTTTATAGTAAATGCATTGATCATTTATTGATACATATATGTGAATGCTATTTTGGGTATGAACTGCCCAAATGCTGAATGAGATTGATACATTGTTATGGATGAATCAAGAATATACTATAGGCCTAAGTGAGTTATTGAGGGACATGGTATAGTTGGCATGTAATAGAGTCCAACAACATGTTGCATATTCGAGATTACACTAAAGTATAATTAGTGTATTATAGCAGGCACAACCTTATTTGTCATATTCAGGATTTTACTTAAGTATACCTAGTACAGAGGGTGAACACGACCTTATGTGTCATACTCGGGCTAACACTACGATGCATATCTATGTATATATTCGACTCATTTACCCAGGGTCTCAAGGTCTACATTTTGGGCTATAGTTTATTGAAAATATTTTATATTGCATCATTATCATGCTTTTTATAGTAACTAAATGGATATGCAGGTAAGTGACCACGCTATATTTGATTAAGACATATGGCTACAAATTATTGATATGTTGCACTGTTTATTATTGTTGATTGTCTCACTAAGTATATACTTAGCGTGTGATGATTTTCACGCATATGTAAAGATCAGGAGTAGGAGTAAAGAGAACTGAGCAATCCCGAGCATCGAGGCAATCCATCATGAGCAATATGGCATGTATTATCAATCTATTCAGTAAGACATCATTTGATGCGATTTTGACTTAGTTAGTGGCATGTACTTATCAATGTACTAGTTGCTCTATTGAACTATTTTGGAAATGATTTGTAATGGCTAAACTAAAATGTTTTACTCTATCTCACTATGGATGGTATTAACCAGTATTACTTTTATAAATGGATATATTTGATATTAATATATGTTTTAAATATTATGCAACAATTTTATGTAATTTAATATTTTATAATAATAATTACATTTTTAGAAAAATAAAAATATAGTCACTTTTGAGTTTGGAGATGTTTTAAGTAATTCATGTGATATCTATAACCTGTATTGGTATAAGTATACTGGTCGTAGGTGTTACATTTATTGATATCAGAGCTACAAGTTTAGCTATTTTTGGACGTGGATTTGGTTTAGCTTATTATTTAGTAAAGTTACTCCTTACTAATGTTAGATGATTTTGACTGTGTTCATATGTCAGATCATCAGGAATCTAGTAGAGCAGTCGAACATGTTACTCCTGCACAGAGTGAGAGTAATTAGGTGAATCATAATCCACCTCTTGCTCAGTCTAATGTAGAGTTGCCTAATCCGAATCAGTATAATATGCCTATGCAAGATCGAGGATTATTCCTTCAGGCATTGGACAATATAATTAATGGTCGAACCCCTGTTTCGGTTCCTAAAGAACTAAGGAAAATGAGAGCACCTAAATTTTGAGGCGATACAGACGTTGATCCGATGGTTGTCAATTACTGGTTGAATGATGTTAAGAACATGATGAACATGATTCCTTGTGATGATCAGGGAAAACTAGAAGGGGTTGTGTCTCTACTGATGGAGCAAGCTAGCGTGTGGTGGAATACAGTCAACGCACGAGTATTTCCTGAGCAAATCATGTGGGAATTCTTTCTAAGAAAATTCAAGGAAAAGTACATTGGAGACATGTTTATCAATAAGATGATGCAACAACTTTTGAATTTGAAGCAGTCTGGCGGAACAATATATGATTATTAATGTGAGTTTCATAGATTGAGCCGATTTGCATATGAGTTTCTTCTGATGGAGAAAGCTAGAATTGATAGGTTTATTTCGAGATTGGATTCTCAGTACAAAAGAATCCTGGTGTCTCACCATTTTACTGCTTTCTAAGAAGCAATAAACAAGGCTAAAGCTATGGAAAAGTTGATCTTGAGAATCTTGAATTGAAAAAGGCTCAGACAAGAAGAAAATTTTTCCCTCATCTGCATCCACAGGCAGAAAGGAATTTTATGGAGAGAAGTCCAAGCAAACTCAGACAGACGGGTACCAGAGGTTTAGGATTTTGTCTTGTTCCAGAATACGAACATTGTGGGAAGAGGCATATTGTTCAGTGCTGGTATGCTGAAGGAAAATGTTATCATTGCAAACAAGCTGTTCATTTTATTGGTTTGTTTGGTATCTTATCTTTTAAAAATTAGTGGTGATGTTGATATATCATTATAAGATAATGTCATGTTATGATTGAAAAATAATTAAAAAAGTTTTGTTAACATCATTGTTATTTTTTTAAAGCAGATGATCAATATATATATGATTTTTTAAGATAAAGTTTTTATTAGGTTTATATTGGCCCAGTCTATAAATTTTTTCTGGATTCGTCAATATTTCTTGAGGTATAGTTTAGGCACTTAAAAGTATATTAAGCCTTGCAAAAAATAAAGAGCGGATATTATAACAATTATCCCTAAATTTATTAAAAACATTATACTACTACTCCTGATCAGATCGAATATCACATATTTCACAATAAACTCGAACCCAACCTCACCATCTATAAAATCTGACTAATCCAACCTAATTTATTTTTTTCTAATAAAATTTAACCCTATCAAAATAATTTGATTAGAAATCTATCAAATTCGGATTAAATTACTATACCTATCATCTACATATACGTACATACGAGGCCATAAAATAGGAGATAGCAGAATGATGGGCCTTGACCCAATATTATTTAATTGGGCCCAATTGACATTTTCTATAAGAAAGACGATGGATTTCCTCGTCATCGTTTAATACAAAGATTGATTATTTACGATTTCTTCGACTCCTCTCCCCTAAGACCTACTGACGAATCAACTAAACAGTGAAAAGAAACCCCAGTCCTCTGCATGCTCGGCTCTCGTTTCCTCTAAATCTAGCACTTTCTTTCGTGAATAAAAGGTCAAAATTTTCTCCCTTTTATCATTAACTTGGAAGCATATCCATAATCGAGATTTCACCTATTTTTTCCTTATTTTTTTATGTTTCATTTCTATTTGCAATTGTTTCAGATTCTCAAACAATGACTCAAGACGTTGAGATGAAAGAACAACCAGCTCCTTCCAATTCCGTTACTTACTCTTCTCCATCCACTTTGCACCGTAAGCTCACTCAATCTATGCATCTATAACACCCATTCCCCATCTAGGCTCTAGCACGCATCTTGGTGGTAGAACTTCGATTTGCTATTTTTAATTTTTTTCTGAGTTGGGAACTTGTGGGTTTTCTCGGATTTGAATAAATTCTTCTGGGTTTCTGTTAGATTTGAAGGAAATTGCGTCTCTAATAGAGATCGGTGCATATGACCATGAATGTCGCCGTATTTTGAAGGCTATAAGACTTACTATGGCTTTAAGAAGGAAGCTGAAGCCTTCTGTGTTGTCCTCATTCCTCACTTTCTCTCTTAGCCCTGGATTCAAGACCCTTACTTGACTTTCTTCATACCTTTCTAAGGTAATCTTTTGATGGTACATTGCAATATTCAGTTGTCATGAGGAATTATTTCTTTTTTTTTAGTGTTTATACCTTTGGTAAAGTAAGTAGCATGTTTCCTTTTATGTTAGACTTGATGTCTTGGTTAATTAAAAGAATTGAAAATCATACTTGACTAGCTCGTTACCTTCACCAGTTTAGTAGGAAATGCGTTGGTCTCTAGTCAAGTTTCTCTCTTTTACCTTCATGTTACCTTAGAAATATTTTTCTGTGTAAGTACAATAATTGATCTTAATGTATTAAGTCTTGCATTGATTGTTCTTTTAATAATACAATTGTTGAATTTGTTTCAGAAAGATGAGCATGAGATGGAAGTCGATACTGCAACCTCATCTGCTCAACCTCTTGCTAAGCATTCCCTGCCAGAGCTAGAGATCTGCTGCTACTTGCTTGTCCTGATATTTCTGATCGATCAAAAGAAATATGGTGAGGTACATTAGCAATTGACTTCATCAGGACGTTTCATGTATCTTTGTACATAATGTTATCTCGTTTCAGGCAAAGGCATGTTCCTATGCAAGCATTGCTCGGCTGAAGAATCTGAATAGGATGACCGTTGATGTCCTAGCTGCAAGGTTGTACTTTTATTACTCTCTTTGTTATGAACTCACGGGTAATCTTGTTGAAATTAGGAGGTAAGCTTTACCATATTCAAATTTGTCTTCTATCGTATTGTTGTCTTTAGTATATATTTGGAAGCGTGTTTTCTTTTAAGGAAATCTCAATATGTTATGTTTCTAGCATGCATGATCGATAGTACAATGTGATATTCTAGGTCTAATTAGCACGATATTTAATTGATAGTAACCTTCTAACCCTTTCACCGGATTGCAACGTTGCGCCATGACGAGCTGGGTCAGGTAAATTTTCAAATATTTGAGCAATTATATCTCTGATATGTTAGGGTGTTATATATAAATATTTCTACCATGTAGGAAACTCTTCTTAACATGTTACTTCGCAATTACCTCCATTATAATTTATATGACCAAGCTGAGAAACTGAGATAAAAGGCACCCAGATTTGAAGCGCACTTAAACCAACAGGCAAGTTATAATCTTAGTTAACTATTTGGCTTTGAACAGTAAATCATAAAGTAACCCATGGTCTGAGAATATTGCTCACTTTATTGCATTCAATTGAGCTGCATTTATATGGTTATTAAATGGTTTCCTGGAGGTTTAACATGTTTAAATTTATGGTTGTAGCTTTAGAATTTTACATTTAGCTTTTGCTCACATGAGAAAGGTTATCCTCTGCAGTTTTGTCGGTACCTCTTTTATTTAGGAAAGATTGGGACAATCTAATTGGAGTACACAGATGTCAAAGAGTGTCTCCTCCAAGCTGCGAGGAAATCCCCTGTCGCATCACTTGGTTTCCGGGTTCAATGCAACATATGGGCCATCATTGTCCTATTACTACTAGGAGAAATTCTTGAGAGGACTTTTTTTATGCAGAAAGGCATGGAGAAGGCATTCAGGCCCTACTTTGAACTGATAAATGTGAGTTAAAAGAGTTTTTCATACTTTGAAGTGAATTGACAAATTGAGTTAAAAGGGTTTTTCATTTTACTTAATTGTGTGCGTTATTCTTCAAATATTAGATTGTTGTTAGGATCACATAAGGAGGATGGAGACCGCAGAAATGAGAATGCTTCGATGGGCATGTGGTAGGACTTTGTGGGACATGACACCAAACTCTGCTATTAGAATGTCCTTGGGAGTGGTGCATGTATCCGAAAAATTGAGGGAGGGAAGAATACGGTGGTGTGGGCATATCCGTAGGCGACAACCGTCAGATGCGGTCAGGAGGGTAGAGTTGATTACAATCGACGGTGCCAAAAGGAGAGGACGACCAAGGCGGAAGTGGGAAGACTGCTTGAGATCTGATTTGAAGGATTTAGCCCCTACTGAGGACATGACCTCTGATAGGAAAGTATGGAGACTTAAGACCAGGTTAGCCAAGTAGTGCGGGTCACATCTGTATCATCTCTGTCTTCTTTTAATGTCTTTGTAGTAATTTCCATATATGTTTCTGTCATTGGAATTTATGAAGGCTTAGAACTAGGGTAGCAAAGTAATGTTGCCTTAGTTTAGGTTTTAACCCTTTTGACTTTATTCCTTATCGTAGCTTGCTATCGTTGACTTCTGTATATCTTTCTCTTCATGTTTCCTCTTTTTAAATTTAGTCAGGTCTTACGTTTCTGTCTATATGCATAGATTTTTTATGCAGGGATTACTTCCCATTACAGACGCGCATATGAAAACTGCATATGAAGACTGCTCAACTATTTATTTATTTATTTATTTATTTATTTATACATGCATTGCATTTTATCTTTATTTTTACTTTTTTGACTACTGGAGGTCTTCCACAGAAGCTGCTCTCAACTTGGCGTTGGGGGTAGCCTACTACCCTACCTCCCCCTTACCCCATTACATATGGGAATATGGGTTTGTTGTTGTTGTTATTTAAATTAAATTTAAGCACAAAAAAAAAGAGTTATAATAATTTGGATCGCATCTTTGGTTTTGGTGGTTGCTAGATTTTACTAATGGTTTTGAGAACACAAAATGTTTGTGTATTTTTCAGGCTGTCCGCATTGGGCATTTGGAGCTTTTTAGATATGTTGCTGAGAAGTTCTCAAGTACTTTCAATTCAGACCGGACCAATAACTTGATTGTTAGGATGCAGCATAATGTCATTCAGACAGGGCTATGCAACATAAGTATCTCATATTCTCGAATCTCACTGGCAGATGTTGCCAAGAAGCTTAGATTGGACAGTGTTGCTGATGCTGAGAGCATAGTAGCCATGAAAATTAGAGATGGATCCATTGATGCAACATTGGATCATTCAAATGGATGTATGTTGTCAAAGGAGACGGGATACATCTACTCCACAACTGTGCCTCAAATGGCAGAGAAGAGTATCGGGAAATAAAACGAAAACGAGTAATTTCCTTATAACCAGATTAGTGAGAATGAGAAATAAAAGCAGAAAAATAATACCCAAAATTGATAACGGAGTTCAGTCAATTATGCCTACGTCTCCGGATTGCTGCAGATCTTTTACTGAGAGAGAAAATTTACAAGTGTTTACAAAATACTCACTACTCACAAGAAATCTCTCTAGTATTGGGAGAAAGAAATGATTTGGGATGATTTTGAAGCTAAATGGGTTAGGGTATTTATAGTTGAAGTTTAAGGACTAATCTTATAAATACCCTAAAGTCCAGTGACTAATTATAATTATCACATTACAATTTTTCAATAAACATCTACCAAACTTTGAAAAACCATTTTTCAAAGAAACATTTACCAAACTTTGAAAACCATTTTCAAAGAAACATTTACCAAACTTTGAACTTTTAACAATCTCCCACTTGAAGACTGATTTTAATATATCTTCACACCCTCGATCGATGCAACAACATTTCTAGTCTTTTTATTCTAGCATGCCAACTGAAGCTGAACACAACTTCAGTTTGTCAGTGGTCACCGTCTTTATCAACATGTCTGCCAGATTTTGAGTTCCACTAATCTTTTCAAGTTTCAAAATCCCATTCTAGAAGAGACCGAATAAAATGATATCACAATTGTATGTGCTTCGTCCTGGAATGAAAAGACAGATTCTTTGCTAGATGGATAGTACTTTGACTGACGCAATACAAGACATTGTTTTCTTGTTTCTTGCCTAACTCTTCCAAGAAACTTTAGATCCAAACCATCTCATTGCTGGCTTCCGTAACAACGACATATTTTACTTCAGTTGTGGAGAGAGCAACTATCTTATGTAGTTGAGAAACCCAACTCACTACGGTTCCTCCTAGGGGGTGTTTGGTTCAAGGATTGTGGGATTCCCATGGGATGGGAATCCCACATTCCCATGTTTGGTTGGTCGGGAATCTCATTCCCGGTAATGTTTTATTACCAATAGTAGATTTTTTGGGGTATATTACCGGGAATGTCATTACCTCCCTTCCCTTAGGTATTGTAACATTACCGGCGTTTTGGACTAAAATGCCCTTAAATTATTATTTTTTTCAAAAAATATCCTTCTTATGTCATTGAATAATAAAAATTCTACAAAGGTTAAATTACAAATTTATCCTTAAATTATTTTAGATTTACAAAATAAAGTCTATAATTAAAATTTTATATGAAGTTCAGGGGTTAAAAAAATTTTACCCTTTCATTAAACCTTTTTTATATTTTTAATTTTGTAAAAAAAAATGTAAATATTATGAATTTAATTTTTTTAAAGAAAATATATAAATATTTTACAATTTGTAATATTATACAAATATATAATAAGGACAATTTGGTCAAATATACATTCCAATAATCTTTTATTCCTTTAACCAAACACGGTAATCTTACATTCCTGCTAAACCAACCAAACACAAAATACAATATTCCTAGTAATCCTATTCCCTGGTAATCTTTTATTCCCACTGGTAATCTTACATTCCGTGAACCAAACACACCCCTAGAGTATAGACATACCCTGCAGTGCTTCTTCTGATGTCAATATTTTCGGCTAAGTCAGCATCTACATAGTCTGCCAATATGGTATCTCCACCTTTGAAATAAAGTGTTTTGTTTGTGGTACTCCACAGATATCTGAGGATCCATTTGAGAGCATCCCAGTGTACATTGTCTGGATTATTCATGTACCTGCTAACAACTCTCACTGTATGAGCAATATCTAGTCTAGTACAAACCATGGCATATATCAAACTTCCAATTGCTGAGGCATACAACACATTCACCATGTGTGTACGTTCTTCTTCCGTCTTTGGTGACTGTTCTTTGGAGAGACTAAAATGTACACCTAAAGGTGTACTTACTGGTTTAACATCTTGCATGTTGAACCTGGAGATTACTTTGTTGATGTACTCAGCCTGTGAAAACATCAAAGTCCTTGACTTTGCGTCTCTCTTGATCCTCATCCCAAGAATCTATTTTGCAGTGCCCAGATCCTTCATAGCAAAATGCTTCGACAATTTTTGCTTCAAGTTTATAATCTCTTGCATGTCTGAACCTGCAACGTGCATGTCATCAACGTACAATAATAAAATAATGAAGCTGTTGTCGAACTTCTTGATGTAGCAACAATGATCTTCTTGGCATCTGGTAAAACCACTGGTACTCATGAAGCTATCAAACTTCTTGTACCACTGTCTAGGAGATTGTTTTAAACCATACAAGCTCTTTTCAACCTGCATACTAGGTTTTTCTTGCCTGCCTCTATAAAGCCTTCTAGCTACCTCATATAGATTTCTTTCTCCAAATCACCATGAAGGAAAGTTGTCTTTACATCTAGCTGCTCAAGATGTAAATTCTCTACAACTAAAATTTTTAGCACCAGTTTGATTGTAGATAGTTTTACGACTGGAGAGAAAATTTCATTGTACTCAATACCTTCTTTTTGCTGAAAGCCTTTGACAACTAATCTTGCTTTGTAGTGTTTGCTCTCATCGTGCTCTTCTTTGATCCTGTAGATCCACTTGTTATGGAGCGCTTTCTTGCTTGGTGGTAATTCAGCTAATTCCCACGTCTGATTTGACTTAAGCGAGTCCATCTCATCTTTCATAGAAGACTTCCACTTGACTGAATTCTCCACCTGCATTGCTTCATCATAGCACTCTGGTTCACCATTGTCAGTCAGCAACAAGTAGTACAAAGAAGGTGAATAACGCTGGGTTGGTTTAGAAATTCTGGAGGAGCGTCTTAGTTTCGGTGTGCCTAGTTCTTCTTGAACTGATTCAGGACTGATCTGAACATCATTTCTAGAAATCTCCTCAAACTTAGCAAATTCATTTGTTTCAGCTTCGGTATTGGAGCTACTTGATTTTTTGGTTGACCTGTCTTTGTACATCACATTCTCATTGAAAATGAAATCTCTGCTTCTGATGATATTCTGATTTTTATAGTCCCAAAACCGGTAACCGAACTCATTACCACCATAACAAAAAAAAATGCATTTGTTGGACTTGACCTCAAGTTTACTTCTTTCAGCAGAGTTTATGTGTACATAAAAAATACAGCCAAACACTCTTAAGTGTGAAAGGTTTATTTCTTTCTTGCTCCAAGCTTCCTCTGGTATTCCACCATCCAAGGGAACTGAGGCCCACGATTGATTAGGTAAGCTGCATTGTTGATAGCTTCAGCCCATAGAAATTTGGGCAATCCGACATGTATCCTTATACTTCTGGCACATTCATTCAGAGTTCTGTTCATGCGCTCTGCTACGCCATTCTGCTGCGGTGTGATGGGAACTGTTGTCTCCATCTTGATCCCATTATTTGCACAGAAATCTCTAAATCTACTATTTCTGTACTCTCCTCCATTGTCATACCTCAGCCTCTTGACTTTCAAATCAGTCTCATTTTCCACCATGGCCTTCCATTTTCTGAAGGTATCAAAGACTTCTGATTTCTTCTTCAAAAAATAAACTCACACATTCCTTGTTGAATCATCGATGAAGGTGACATAATATAATGAGCTTGCAAGAGATGGAACTTGAGATGGTCCCCATACATCAGTATGAACCAACTCTAACTTTTCTGCCTTGGGTGTCTTGCCAATCTTTACAAAACTAATTTTCTTTTATTTGCCAAAGATGCAATCCTCACATAGTCCGACATCTACATTCTTTAGATCCAGCAGTTTCCCTTTTGACAAAAGTGTCTTCATCCCTTTCTCGCTCATATGGCCAAGCCTTTGGTGCCATAGGTTTGATTTTCCATCAACATCTGTTACTGCAATGATATTCTCTAAATTTGAGGTTACATAGAGAGTACCAGTCTTCTTACCACGAGCAATGACGAGTGCTCCTTTGGTAATCTTCCATTCACAGCCTGAAAATGTTGTACTATATCCTTCTCCATCAAGTTGTCCTATAGAAATCAAATTTCTCCTTTCACCGTCCAGGTGGTCTAGTTTTACAACTTTAATCGGATGTCTCATTTTCCGACGATCTTCAAGGTTTCATCATCAACTAGATGAACCTTCCCAAAATCACCACTGACATAGTTCTCCATGATTTCTCGGCATGGGGCGGAGTGGAAAGATGCCCCTGAATCTAAGATCCATGATTCAATCGGATTGTTGACGCTTAGAATCATTGCATCACCTGTATCCTCTGTCACGTTGACAGATTCTTGTGCGCCGGTATTTTTCTTCGGTGCTCGACAATCTCTTTTAAAGTGACCCTTCTTGTCGCAGATATAACAGGTAAAATATTTTTTTCATGTTCTTGATTTTCCCCTTCTGGATTTGGATCTGCAACGATTTAAATTTCTTTCTGAAGTTCTCCCTTTGGACTCCGTGTGTAAGGTTGAGGAGGTTGATGCTTCACCCGATTTTCTCCGTCAAATTTCTTCGCTCAGTACCAGATCCCAAACATCGTCGAATTTCAATTTACTATTTCCCGACGAGCTGCTAACTGCTGTAACAATAACATTCCAACTGTGTGGTAGAGATGATAAGAGAATTAAAGCTCGAACTTCATCATCGAATTTAATTTTCACGGAACTCAACTGGGTTGTGTTGAATTCATTTAGGTGTTGAGCCACTGATGCCCCTTCCGCTATCCGCAAATTGAATAATCACCTCATCAAGTGAACTTTGTTTGATGCCGATGGCTTCTCGTACATACTGGAGAGAGCCGCCATAAGACATGCCGTTTGTTTTTTCCTTTGCTATGTTGAAAGTAACATTACGGGATAACTCCGAGGGCTTGTCTGTCGAGAAGAGCTCAGTCTTCATTCTTCATGCCCTCTGGTTGCTTTCCTGAGAGATGTTGATATAGATTTTTCTGGTACAGAAAATCTTCAATCTGCATCTTCTAAAAGCCAAAGTCCGCACCATCGAACTTTTCAATTTTCACATTCTCTTCGTCTGCAGCCATCGCTCTCACTCGAATCTGGCTTCATTTGGATCGTTTCTGACAATTCTTGCGAACCATCGTGTATTAGAACACCTCCGTAGATAAATTCGTATCGCCAACAAATTTTTTTTTACTATTCACATAAATAGTAATGAATAGTAACCTTACAAAAAATGACAAAATTCACAACCAAAAGCTCTGATACCAGTTGTTGGGAAATAAAACGAAAACGAGTAATTTCCCTATAATCAGATTAGTGAGAATGCAAAATAAAAGAGGAAAAATAATACCCGAAATTGATAACGGAGTTCAGCCAATTATGCCTACGTCTCCGGACTGCTGTAGATCTTTTACTAAGAGAGAAAATTTACAGGTATTTATAAAACACTCACTACTCACAAGAAAACTCTCTAGTATTGGGAGAATGAAATGATTTGAAATGATTTTGAAGCTAAATGGGTTAGGATATTTATAATTGAAGCTTAAGGACTAATCTTATAAATACCCTAAAGTTCAGTGACTAATTATAATTATCACATTACAATTTTTCAACAAACATCTACCAAACTTTGAAAAACTATTTTTCAAAGAAACATTTACCAAACTTTGAAAAACATTTTCAAATAAACATTTACCAAACTTTGAAAACTATTTTTTAAAAGTTGATTGTCAATCTTTGAACTTTTAACAAAGAGGAGATGAGACAACAACAGGAGCAAGAGCTTGCAAAACATATTGCAGAGGAAGACGATGACGAGTTTTAATCAAGCTGAAACATAATTTATCCACCATATGATAATATCATGAAGTTTGAACATTTTGCTTTTAAATGCTGCAGTGGAATTCTTTGCTTATGCTTTTTTTCTTGACGGCTTCTACTAGGGGTGTTCATTCGGTTAATTCGGTGGCCGAACCGACCGAACTACCATTTTCGAATTAACCGAACTTTTTTTTCTTTAACCGTTAACCGAACCAAACTTTTTTTCGAAAATATTAACCGAACCGAATAATTTCGGTTAATTTTTGAATTAACTGAAATTTTTTAGAATTTTAGAATTTAATATTTTTTTAATTAAAAAAATAATTTACAATTAATTTAAATAATATCTAATTATAAATAATATCTAATTAATTTGATTCAAACATTTGCATTTAGTTTTGATATTATTTTAATTAATTAATATTGATTTGGGTTTTAAATAGATTGTGCCTCTTAATATAATTATATTTAAAGGTTAATTCGGTTAATTAATCGATTTCGAATCGAATTAATCGTTAACCGAATTCTAAAAAAATCCTTAATCGTTCTCCGACCGAATTAATTCGGTGGCCGACCGAATTAACCTAACTAATTCGGTTCGATCAATTAATTCGATTAAAACCAAATTTTGAACACCCCTAGCTTCTGCTTCCATTGCTTTACAATCGTACACTTTGAAGTTGCACTTGTTTCAAGAACTTTAAATTAAGTATTTTTTTTCAGTATACATTTTATAGAATTTATTTAAAATAATTGTGATCAATTAAGTAATCCTTGATTGCGGTTATTACTCTAAAATAATTGATGTTAGATTTGTAATTCTAAGACAGATTATCTTGGGCAGTTTTGTCGTTACATCCTTTACTTGGGAAAGATTAGGACAATCCAATTGCAGTACACGGGCACCAATGATCGTCTCTTCTGAGCTTCTAGGTAGGGGTGTAAAAAGTTGATTCGATCTATAAAATTGACTAAAATCGATTCGAGTTAAAATTATTTTTGATTTGCGTTCTGACGATCCGAAACCGACTTGAGTCAGAACTGGTGTTGACTTGAACCCGAGTTTGACCTGTAAATTGTAGATCTGAACCCGACCTGAGAACGACCTAAACCCGAATTAAACCGAAAATATGATACTCGAACTGCATCCGACTGATATGGACCCGAACCCGAGATTGACCTGGTAAATAATGGGTATTATCCGACATGTTTTCAATCTGACTTGTTATGAACCTGACCTGTAATTGACTCAACCTGTAAATAATCCGACATGTTGTTAAAGGGATTTGATATTGTCCAGACTTATAAGTAATAAGTTACAATTAATATAATTATGTTATTTTAAATTTATAATAAACTTATAATAATTAAATTAATATGATTACTTTTTGAAATTTAGTTTTTATATTAATTATAATTTGTATATTATAAATTTGATTTTTATATTAATTCTAATTCTTTATATTATTTATAATTCTTATATTATAAATTTTATTTATAATCACTAAATTAAATTTAAACATTGTCTTATTGAACATGATTTTATTAAATTATATGAATTGAGTTAAAATATTCATAAATCTAATTTATTTTTAATATTAAAATTGATTAATAATTTAAGTATAACTTAACTTAAAATTTTAAAATAAAAATATATATTAGTTAAAATGATGAACTTATTAAAGATTTGAAACTTGAATAACATTACAAATACTAAAACAAAAAATTTATAAATGAAATTAATTTTATTACAGTTGAAAACACTAAAATTACAATAAAATCAATTAAACAAAATAAATTTATGTTGGAATAAATGATCTCAAATCTTATAGCTAAGGTTTTACAAGGCTAAAAGCCTAGCTATACTACTAGAAATATCATCATCGAGCCTTTATACTTAAATGCTATCAACATGTTTAATTATGGGCAACTTTCTAGCTTCAAAAGCTAAAATACCACCAACATAATTCCACATGAGTAACTATTTAGATAAGAATTTATTAGGTTCAAAAATTGATTTAAGTCAGGCAAACAACAATAATTTACAAGGCATCAGTGAATAATAAACAACAGCAACCGGCAAGCATCAATGTATCAATTCAACAAACATCATTGCATCAATTCAGCAAGTATCCTGCATTAAGAATAGTCGACTGTGTTTGATGATAAACTTCTGGTACATAAGGTGCAGTTTATTGTTCAATACATTTGAAACTTCAATGTCAGAATTTTGATCAGAATAACTATCACTGATGCTAGACCTGAAATGAAGCAGCAAGTATCGAGAATATTTAGCCAAAGAATAACTAATAAAAAGTAATCCCTTCAAACCAACACATATAAACGAAAAAACTAATTAAAGCTGGAGCAAAACATACCCACTTAGATCAAGCAATTCTAATCTAGAATAGCTTGAAGCAATAGCAGCAACAGATGCATCGGTGATGTCTGAGCCAAGAACAAGTGAAAGCATTTGCAAGCCCCTGAACAATAGACAACCTTTAATAAACTAGTGATTATTTACCCTCTAAATGTAGAGATCCCTGAAACAAAACATGGCATTGCTAGAAAACTGAACAAAGTGGCTACTCACGGAAAGAACAAAAAGAAGCAAAGTGGATGGTTTTATCAAGAGACTTCAACAAAATCATTTGTCTTTACAAGGAACCATCATCCTCGACTAAAAGTAGAGCACAAGACAGCTTAATTAGAGACATTCTTGCTTGTATGATTTGCGAGTGAGTTTATTTTCACATCTTGAAAGTTGTCAAATAACCTTCAATAAGAAAGATGAACCCTGCAATAGTCCTAAGATTGATTGAATTATAAATAGTACTTGTATCACAACTTATTAATGGATTCGTCCGACAAATACAGGTAATTCATCGACTGCATAAACATCCTGATGCATTTTAGTTCCTCTTATCTGCTTGTTTTATAGGAAAATGTAATGTAAATCCATTCCAAACCAAAGTGTTCAGTTTCCTATCTCTTATGTTTTGTTTCTTTCCTCTCTCTCATTATATACATGCAAAACATACAATACAAAGGCAGCCAGTAGCACAAACCCGAAGCCATTTGCCAATCCCTTCCCTTCTGATGATACTAAATCGTAAGCCTGCACTTTTTATCAAGAACTTGTTAATTTGTTCCATCACCTTTCCATTAATTGAATTGAGCTTTCGAATGAATTAAACCTAAGACAATCCAAAATGACTAAAGCTTGTATAATCCAAATAAACTTGAAATTATAAGGAACCTGAATCTTAGATCAACTTGATCCAGAAATAATAAAAAATCGAGGACACACCAAACCAAACCAACCAAATTGGCCATGCATCATGTGAAAAGCTGTCTTCACATACAACCCTTAACCCTTTGTATAATGCTCTAAACCGACCAAAAATCATTGAAAGTATTCTCAGACAAGAATAAATAATGCATGAACACATGATAAACTAATAAAACAGACTGCTTTCTCAGCTTCCCGTGTTTTTTCTTTCCCATGCATTATCAACCAACACAGAGGTAAATATCATAATTGCATACAACCATTGTAGAAGTACATATAATAATAGAAACAAGGGAAGATCTCAGTTTTCTCATCAATCAATCCAGATTCATTCCATGTAGAAAACACTACAATAATAAAATCTTAAAATGCACCAGATTAATGTTGGGAAGTGCAATTTTAATACAGCTCAAGGAGGATAAGCACAGGAAGACCTGGAGATTCCATAGCAAAGCTACTGAGGCACTTCTAGGTTCGGTCTTTGGTCAAATACTTCCCTAGTTGATTCATCCGGAAATGCATCTGGATAGGTAGCCATAATTTTTGCCTTCATGCTCTTGTAGAAAAACATAAATAACAGGGGGGAGAGACAGAGAGAGAGACTTTCTGGATTAGATAGGATTTAAATATAAGTACGTTGTGCAGACTCAAGTCAGAAAACTGCAATATGTTGAAAAGTATAAATCCATACAGAAAAATAGGCATAGAGGATTCTGGAAAGCAGACTGAGATGCTTATCCTGATATTCAAACATTGCTAATTGAAGCAGGAGTGAAATGTTTATCCTGGCATTTAAACATTGCTAATTGAAGCAGGAACTGTAATTCTAAAAATCACAATCAGTTTATGCTTTCTTTAAGGGGTTATCAAATGTAACTTTTAGGGGAAAATATGTCTATGCTTATTCAATAGAGGTTAGAGAAGGCCTAACAATGCATGGAACGCATCCTTAAGCTACATTTATACAAAAAGTACTAAAAACATTTCCCAATTTCGCTGATATATATCTAACAATACAGAAATGAATATTTATAATTGTCTTAGAGGGTTTTCAGTAGGGTCTTGTTTTATAGAGGTTGTTGGAACTGTGATAGTTATGCTATTGTTTATGAGAGGTCTGGTCGTATAGGGGGTTTGTTTAAGTGTTCTGTAAATTTTATGGTTTTGTTAGTTTGTCTTCTGGTTGTATTTTATGTTCTGTGCCATTGATCAATAAAATCCTAAGGCACTCTATTCCTATCAAAAAAAAAAAAATGAGTCTAGGAAAGCTAGTTGTGCGAACTCTATATTGGCATAGTACAACAGCCAGATAATAAGGCGAAAATAGTTACCATGACCAGTCACTGGACACAATCCCCATAGTCTTGAAAATTATACAAGGAAACTGCAGAGCTTAGATCTGAATAAACATTTAAGAATCTTCACATATATCATACTTTAAATGTCATCAACTCATCATAGAACACTATAAAAAGAAAATAACTTATTTACTGAAAATCTCATATATAGCCAACTAAAAGTTAAAACAATAACTTCTACCTGAGCTTTTGAAAGACATAATCAAGGTCTGACTTCATAGATTTTAACATGCGTGTATTTCTTGAAAAGTCACTGGAAACCTCAGCAAAGCAATGTTCTGAGTACTCGTTAAAATGAGATAAGACCGCATTGCTGTCTTGTAGCCTTCCCAAGCTGCAAGTTATGGCACACAATCAAATTATAAAAAAGACCTATAATAATACAGGAATAAAGATTGCTACTCAAATCTAAGCTACTATTTTTGCAATCTAAATCAAGGAAAAAACATAACAGTATATATAAGATAGTTTGCACTACATTCAATTGTAATAAATCCATAATCGTTTTGGTAGAGTACACTATTCCTGTTTTCTGTCGGGACAAAAATTTATCCACAGAACAAACATGTAAAGTGGATTCAGCTTGATACGTGACTCTTCTAAGTCACTCTCTGGATACATGCCAGGAGCCATACCCTGTTCACTCTAGTCCTCGAGACAAGGGCATGGATATAGAGCATGGACATATGCATTCGTATCTACATAGCATCTCTTCAAATACAAAATAATCACTATTTATTTTAGATTGCAATAGAAAGAAAAAACTCAACTTTGTACAGTTTTACTATGTAATTATGGCAAACAAATGAACTTCTCAACAGAACATACAAAAACGAATTATCATATACGCCGGGAATCAAATCCAAACTTATTAAAAAATATAAATAGAGAAAAAAAAACGTAGAAAGAAAAAAGAAAAGGGGTGTGAGAAAGCAGCCATGGAATCAACAAACGTGAAAAGAGGAAATGTAAAGAGAGAAAGAGATGACAGAAATTTTCTTATTGAATATTGAATAACACTTTACATAAACCTCATAAAAAGTTACGACTTATATAGCCCAAGAAAGCAACAAATCATAACAAACTAATAACAAATACTAACTAATCTTTATTAACATTCTAATATTCTCCCGACTTCTTCAACCTTCTTGATGAAAAGACGAACACTTGAAACGAAGGTGCGATACATCCTTCCGTTCTACTTGAATCGGAAGTGCCGATGCCTCCTTCCGTTCGACTTGACTCGGAAGGGCCGATGCCTCATTCCGTTCGACTTGACTCGGAGGTGCCGATGCTTCCTTCCGTTCGACTTGAATCGGAAGTGCCGATGCTTCCTTCCGTTCGACTTGAATCGGAAGTGCCGATGCCTCCTTCCGTTCGACTTGAATCGGAAACGGAAGTGCCGATGCCTCCTTCCATTCGACTTGAATCGGAAGTGCCGATGCTTCCTTCCGTTCTTGTATTTCTCGACCTTCGATCTCTTGGCCATGATATGGACCAAAGTTATTAACATTGTTTTCATCTGGTGTCAGATGATTAATAGCCCCTGAATCAGGGTACCATGCTGCATTTACATTTCCTGATAAAACAGGTGACCCATGCATAGTAGCAATTGCAGAATTTACCAAAGTTGGAACAGAATTTTGTAGGCAGCCATTGCCAATATTTTGAACTTCAGTATGCTCATAATATCAATGATTAATCGAGGCAAGGTTATTACTCTTAAGACTAAAAACACAATCTAAATCACATCGAACCTGTAGTAGCATCGATTGACTAAGTGACCGATCTTTCCGCATAGTTGACATTGATGACGAGAGCAACCACCATGGCCACGACCTCCTCTTCCTCTATACGGTGGTGTCGATGTGCGAGATTGTTGATAAGATGAATTATTGTTTTGGTTAGAGCCTTGATGATAAGAACCTTGTTGAACCCCTTGATTCTGAACAACTGATGGTGAAGAAAAAGAACTCTGACCTTGAACAATAGCAGTATTACCTTCCACCAATTGAGTTGAGGGGCTTAATGAATTAAAATTTTGACGTTGACAAAGAATTGAACCTGGACTTTGTATCTGACCTTGCGCCAAGTTAACTGAAAATATACTTTGACTTAGTTGATCTTGCTGGCGAGCTTCTGTGTCGAGCAACACACTGCACACCCCATCTAGTTTATACGGTTGTTGACTAGATGTTATGACCGCCACAACCGATTCATATTCTAGAGGCAAACCAGATAATATTGTTGATATGTGCACCGTTTCAGATAAAGTATGCCCACAAATTGCCAAATTATCGTAAATCGCTTGAATCTGGTCAAGATATTCGCGCATGGTGTGATCTCGCTTTCTTAGGCTTTTCAGCGAACAATATAAGTGCATAATCCTGGTGGTGGAAGAAATAGAATACATTTGCTCTAACTTTTGCCAAATATCAAAGGAAGACTTACACCGAACCAAACCTGGTAAAATGGAGGGACTAATTGATGCGAGCAACCAAGATGCCAACGCACAATCTTGCTGCTTGTAGGCGACATATTCTTCATTAAGAATCTTGTTTCCACTGGGTTTTCTTTCTTGAACTAATAATGATAACCAAACTGACCAAGAATCGTTAGAAAAGGAAACCGTGATGAGCAAACAAGATAGCGGCAGAAATATGCAACGTAGTACCATCGGCGACTGAATCTTCTTCATTGCTGGTGGAGAGTCAGGACTAGGCACGAGATGCGGAGACAAGTCCGGTCCGAGTTTAGTCATTTCAGTAGATCTCTGAAAATACTTGAAGAAGAAGAATGCAGTTGAAAAGATAAAACAAGGGGAAAACAAATCTGTTTTCTGCAGAATATGTACACAATAATAGAAGGAAGAAAGCGCAATAACGGAAGATAAAACGATGCCAAGATCTTTTAGCGAATGATACATGTGAGAAAATAGTCATGGAATCAACAAACGTGAAAGGAGGAAATGTAAAAAGAGAAAGAGATGACAGAATTTTTTTTATTGAATATTGAATAACACTCTACATAAATCTCATAAAAAATTATGACTTATATAGCCCAAGTAAGCAATAAATTATAACAAACTAATAATAAATACTAACTAATCTTTATTAATATTCTAATATTCTAATAAGGGGAAAGTAATGAGGAGCTGCAAGTGCCTGAGAAAATTCAAATCATTCGCATCGATTAGGGTTTTGAGCTGACGAGACACCTCGCTCGAAGCTGCTCTTATTGATTCTATTTCTTTCTCGATTTCTGCCATTTATCTTTCGTCTACTATTTTATAGTTGTTATTTGCACCTGAGAGCAAAAAAGTAAAGGATTTAGACGAAAAGTGGCAAATAAGATGGACTCTCTTCCTTTTGGATGCTGAGCGGGCAAGAAAATGGTTTTGGCACGTATTTTCATCCCTATAAAATTTATATTAATAAACTATTTAATTAATATTAAAATAATTATATATTATAATTAATATTAATATAAATTATAGTCTATAAAATTAATATTAATATAAATTATATGTTATAAATTATATAGTATAGTTTATAAACTATAGTTAATATAATTAATATTAATATAATATAGTTTATAAACTATATACTATATTAATATAAATTATAGTTAAGATAATTAACATTAATATAAACTATATAGTACAATAATATAAACTATAGTTTATAAATTATATACACTAGGTTATAAAGTATAAACTATATAGTACACTAATATATAAACTATTGTTTATAAACTATAGGTTACATATATAGTTTATATAACATATAAATAGATTGTATATTTACATATACTATAGGTTATATATATATAGTTTATATATACTATACATAGTTTGTACATACAAATACTATAAGTTACATATATAGTTTACATGTATACATATACTATAGGTTACATATATTAACTATTGTTTATGCACAATGTTTAGGGTTTATAGATTTAAGGTTTAGTATTTAGTTAGGATTTAAGGTTTAGGGTTTTTATAAACTATATAATTTATTACTTCATATAATTTATGCACAGTGTTTTTGTAAACTATATATTTATATAAACTATAGTTTAGGATTTCTATAAACTATAGCTTATATAAATAGTATAAAATATAGTATATAAATATAAACTATAGTATGTAGTATATAAATATAAACTATAATTTTTATATATATATAATATATATACTATATAAATAGTTTATATAGTTCACTAATAAACTATATATATAGGTCATATGTAAACTATATAGTTTACATAGTTTATATATATAGTTTATACATATAGTTCATATATAAACTATATAGTATATATAATTTTAGTTTATATTGTTTATATATAGTTTAAATACTACTATCTATAAACTATATAATTTATATATAATTCCATAAATTAACTCTAAACCTTAAACCATGTATATATATAAACTATATAGTTTATATTAATAAACTATATAATTTATACAATATATATTATTTATAACTATACATAATATATAAATATAAATTGTATAGTTTATACATATTTCATATATAATTTATATATAAACTATATAATTTATATTAATAAACTATGTAGTTTCTATATAGTTCAATAGTTCATATATAAACTATATAGTATTATAGTTTATACATGGTATATATAGTTTATATATAGTATATATATATATAATATATAGTATATAATAATATAAATATAAAATATATAGTTTTATATATATGTAACCCCCTAGACCCGGCCTATGCGTTTCGACTAAGTCTAGTGGATCACATGCATGATTCTTAAAGACATTTTCTGAAACCGTTATTCAATCATTGTAAAATCACAATATAAATGACATGATATTATACTATCAAAACCCAACTTGTAAATATAATACTAATAAGTAATAAATTAATTTAAAACAGGTCTTCAAAATCAAAATCACAATAAACCGAACAGTAATAGTAAAAGTGTCATTATACTAAAATACGATACTTTAAAATAAGGTCCATGTCACCAAAATAAAGTCAACTAGCAAGATAAAACATTACAATCAGATATACTTCAAGAGATATGTTGATCCTCCAAGTGCTCGAACCGAGATATCTAACTAACAATATCTGAAAGGGAAAAAAACATTTTCGAAAGGTGAGCTAGGCTCAATGTGTCCCAATATTACCTTAAAATCACAATAGGTACATTAAACAAATCATAGTCCAGTAAATCTCATAAATTCATAAAAGAGTTTAACCTTTGAAAATCATAGTTTAAACCCTTTTCTTGTACACCTCAGTAGTTCCCAAAACTATTTTCCATATAGCTTACTTTAAGCACACAGCAAAAAGAAAGCCAACCTAAGGATAAGCTTTAGAGCTTGTATCCTTAGGCCCGTAAGTCCAAGTCCATATAGCTTACCCTAAGCAAACAGCAAGGGAAGCCAACCTAATGTATCTTGGGGCCCCAAGAGTCACATTAGGCCCATTCTGTTTATTAGCTTGATCAGAACTATACTATTATAATTCAATCCAAAAGTTCAATTTCACCGTGTCACAAATTCCATAAATCATCACATTAAATTGGTGCATCAATAAAACAGTAACCAAAGAACTCAGTGTACCACATATTAAAACCAATAAAATAGTTCAATAATAATTAGGGAACACACCTCGATAATAGGTTCAAATAGTAGATCTACTGGTTGCTGGTTTCACCATGCTCTGCTACAGTTTTCGAACCTATTTTATAATAACCCTATATTACTTATGGGTAACATAAATAAATCTCTAAAATCATAAAATTTATGGGTCTTACGGGTGAATACTGGCACACGTGGTTTAACTAATCTAGAAGAGCTGGGTCGAACTGTGGAACGATCCAGAGAATCTCTTGTACCTTCAAACAATAATAATTTATCAGCCCCAAATCTTACTTAATTTTTCAAAGCTACAATTCTTAAGTATATAAGTATTTTCAGGATTTGACTATCAATTTGGAGGATTTTGAGTTTGAATTTGGTCAAACGGATTGCGGAATCGAAATCAGGACGTCGAAAAACATAAAGTATGACTTTTTGAAAATTTAAATTCTTGATCAAAGTCAAAGTCAACCACTTTGACCATCGATTTGGAGGCCTTCGGGTTTGAATTCGACGAAACGAACTTCTGAAATGGATTCGGGACGTCGAAAACTATCAGAATAGGTATACTCGGAAAAGATTAACGGTCGTTTAATGGTCGGTCAAAGCCATTTTAAGTTTTGGTCAAAGGAGGTCAACGGTCAACGGTCGGGTCGTTCGGTTCGGGTCAGACCGGTCAAACCGGTTCAGACCGGTTCGAACCGATCAAACTAGTTCAGACCGGTTTGAACCGGTCGAAACCGGTCAAACCGGTTTTCCAGCATCTCACTCTCCCTGCGGCTGGGCGTGTGGCGCGTGAGACCTCCACTGGGGGTCTAACAATTACGGAAAAATTTCCAAAAATTATTTTGAGCGATTTCGAGATACTTACAATGACCGGTTCAAATTTTTGAACGGCGGAGAGCTCGAATTTCAACTCGGCTGAATATTTGACTGCTCCACCTCCTCACACGCCGCCGTCGACGGCGAACAAGGTTGACACCGGCGAACTCGCAACGACACAAGGAACACGATGGTGCAGGAGGTGTCGTAAACGGAGCAACGATCGGTGATGAATTTGAGATTTTCTCGGCGATCGAGCTAAATAAAATGTCGAGACTTTGACTGGAAATTCCCGACGTTTGGCAGCGTTTCGCTTCAATTAATTTGAAGGGTTTGTTTCTCGCTCGATGATGAACACAACGGTGGTTTCAAAACGACGATCGGAATTCGGACGGCGTCGGGATCTAAGTCGGAAACCGGCGTAGGGGGAAAGGAATTTGGGAGTGTGGTTTTCTGTTTTTGAAACAGAAATCACACGTATATAACATATAACCCCAAACTTACCTAACGTTTTTGGTTAAATTCAGGGCTTAGTCCCTAAATTTTCTTTAACTCTAAAACAAGCTCCAAGTTTTAAAATCTTTCAATTTAGTCCCCAAATATTTTCTAATTTTCACAATTAACCTTCAATTTCAATTAAATACTATTTTGTAAATATTCGAGTTGTTACAATTCTCCCCCTCTACAAGAAATTTCGTCCTCGAAATTTACCTTATAAGAATAGTTGAGGAAACTGAGCCTCCATTGACTCCAATGTCTCCCAAGTAGCTTCTGAGGGGCCTCGGTTACTCCATTGAACTTTGACCATTGTAATACGCCTATTCTGAAGAACTCGCTCATCTCTTTCTAAGATCTGGATGGACTCCTCCTCATATGACAAATCAGGTCTCAGCTTTACCTCATCAACTTGAATGATGTGATCTGGATCTGGACGGTATCGCCTTAACATAGACACATGAAAAACATCATGAATACGACTAAGATGGGAAGGCAACTCAAGCTGATAAGCAACAGGTCCAACTTTCTTCAGAATACGATACGGCCCAATAAATCGCGGACTCAGTTTACCCTTACGTCCAAATCTCAATACTTTCTTCCATGGAGATACCTTGAGAAAAACCTGATCTTCAACGTCAAACTATATATCCTTCCTCCTTTGATCTGCATAAGATTTCTGCCTATCAAATGCCTCTTTCAGACGGTCATGGATCAATCTGACTGTGTCTTCCGTCTCCCGCACTAACTCAGGTCCCAAAGTCTTCCTATCACGCAACTCAGTCCAACAAATCGGGGTGCGACACCTACGCCCATAGAGTGCTTCATAGGGTGCCATATGAATGCTGGTCTAGTAACTGTTATTATAAGCGAATTCAGCCAAAGGCAAAAAGTTCTCCCAACTACCATGAAAATCAATTACACAACCCCGTAACATATCCTCCAGAATCTGAATTACTCTCTCAGATTGACCATCAGTTTGTGGGTAGAAGGAGGTACTATAATCCAATCTCGTACCCAAAGCCGTATGAAGCGCCTTCCAAAATCTTGTAGTAAATCTCGGATCTCGATCTGAAATGATAGATAACGGAACACCATGCAATCTAACAATCTCTGAAATATACAACCTCGCCAACTTGTCCAACGTATAATTTACCCGTACAGGAATGAAGTGAGCTGACTTTGTAAGTCTGTCAACAATCACCCAAATTGAGTCTTTTTTTGAAGGAGTCATAGGTAAACCAGTAACAAAATCCATAGTAATACGCTCCCATTTCCATTCAGGAATCTTGATAGGTTGTAACAAACCTGATGGATGTTGATGTTCCGCCTTAACTTGCTGACAAGTCAAACACCTCGCCACAAAATTCGAGATGTCCTTCTTCATGCCGACCCAATGATACCTCTCTCTCAAATTCTGATACATCTTATCTCCACCGGGGTGCATAGCATATGGACTACTATGAGCCTCCATAAGGATAGTCTGCCTCAACTCAGCATCATCAGACACACAATACCGACCTTTGAAGCATAAAACTTCATTATGATCAAGGGCGTAATTTGAGCTTGTCCCTTGCTCTACTTGCTCAAAGATGGAAATCAAGGAGCTATCAAGGGGCAGCTTAGCTTTGATCTCATCAACCAAGGTTGGCTTAACTTGTAATTCTGCTAACAGAGTGCCATCGTCATATAAATTCATCCTGGCCATTAAAGATCTCAACTCTGTTACCGCCTTTCGACTCAAAGCATCCGCTACAATATTAGCTTTACCATGGTGATAATCAATCACGTAATCATAATCCTTTAGAAGCTCTAGCCAGCGTTGCTGTCTCAAATTAAGCTCCTTTTGGGTCAGAAGATACTTTAAACTCTTATGATCCGTGAAAATGTAACACTTCTCTCCATAAAGATAGTGTCTCCAAATCTTCAAGGCAAAAATCACTGCTGCTAACTCCAAATCATGAGTAGGATAATTACACTCATGCGGTCGCAGCTGACGGGATGCATAAGCCACCACCTTACTTTCCTACATTAGAACACAGCCGAGTCCTGAGTGTGACGCATCACTATACACTGTAAAATCCTTCCCGTACTCTGGTTGAATCAATAATGGTGCTTGAGTCAATACCGCCTTTAATTTCTCAAAGCTCTCCTGTTGTGCCTCACCCCAGTCAAACGGTACATTCTTCCTTAACAAATTTGTCAAAGGAGAAGCAATGATCGAGAAGCCCTCAACAAAACGTCGATAATAACCAGCCAAGCCCAAGAAACTGTGAATTTCAGAGATATTCTTGGGTCGTTTCCAATTCACAATAGCCTCGATCTTGCTTGGATCGACCTGAATACCTCGCGCAGAAATAATATGCCCCAGAAACGACACTTCTTGAAGCCAAAATTCACACTTGCTTAGTTTGGCATATAGACGATGCTCTCTCAAAGTCCGCAAAATGATCTTCAAATGCTCGTCATGCTCTGCCTCAGTACGAGAATAGATCAGAATATCATCAATAAAGACCACCACAAATTGATCCAAATATGGTCGGAACACCCTATTCATCAAATCCATGAAAGCTGCAAGAGCATTCATCAAACCAAAAGGCATCACTAAGAATTCATAATGACCATATCTAGTGCGAATGGCCGTCTTTGCAACATCAGATCCTTTAACTTTCAATTGATAATACCCCGAACGAAGATCAATCTTAGAGAATACAGTAGCTCCTCGCAACTGATCAAATAAGTCATCAATCCTGGGTAGTGGATATTTATTCTTGACCGTCATCTGGTTCAACTTCCGATAGTCAATACATAATCTTAGTGACCCATCCTTCTTTTTCACGAACAGAACTGGATCTCCCCATGGTAAAGTACTATGCCAAATAAATCCTCGATCGAATAATTCTTGCAATTGGACCTTCAACTCCTTAAGTTCTTTTGGAGCCATGCGATAAGTTGCCATAGAAATAGGTGCAGATCCCGGATAAGTCTCTATCTCGAACTCTACCTCTCTATCAGGAGGTAAACCAGGCAACTCCTCTGGAAAGACATCAGGAAACTCGCTAACTGTACGGATCTCTTCGATCGTGGATAATGAACCTTTAGTGTTCAAAATACAAGCAATGAAAGTCTCATATCCCTTCCGGATCATACGATCAATTTCCATTGCTGAAACTATATTGGAGAGATAGCCACGCCGTTCACCAATTAACATAATAGTCCGACCATCTGAAGTCTTTAGAGTAGCCCGCTTGTATTAGCAATCCAGATTTACCTTGTGTTTATTCAACCAATCCATCCCAAGAATTAGATCGAACTCCTCTAAAGGAAGCTCCATAAGATCAGCGAGAAAAATTTCTCCCTGAACCTCGAGAGGACAACGCCGAAATACTTTATTCACTAATACCGCTTGTCCTACTGGACTCGTAACTGTAACAGTATTTTCAGTGTTCTCGATCAGAATCTGAAGGTTTCGAGATATCGAGCTCGATACATAGGAGTGAGTGGAGCCATTGTCCAGTAATGCAAAGTATGGGATAGAATAAATAGTAAATGTACATGCAATAACCTCAGGCTCATCTTTGTCATCCCGACGTCTAGTGGCATAAACCAAAGCTGGCTGTCTAGCCTCAGAAACTGTTGGCCCTCTATTTTGCTGAGGTCGGGCTCTACTGTCAGTCATGGACGCTGAACCACGAGCCTTTACTTGGCTACGATCTCTAATTGGAGTCTGTACTGTAGTCTGAGAACGTACAGGAGTCTGGGTAGCGGTCTGCTCAAACAAAGCTAGTTGAGGACAATCCCTCCAATAATGACCACTAGATCCACACTGATAGCAAAGACCCATCTTCTTACGACACTTTCCTGTGTGTTGTTTACCGCAATACTCACAGAGGAACCCATGATAATACGACGAGGAACCACCTCGACTGCCAACTAACGGTGAGGACGCTGCAGGCCTGAAACGTGTATTGTTTCTCTGAGGGACTGAAGTACGAGTCCTTTTCCCGGACTGTGCTGATGACTCCATCGGGCCTGAAAATTTCTTAGATCGTTCATGTTCAACACGCTCTCTACCAGAAGCTAAAACCTCCACCTCTTCAGCATCTTTGGCTCTGCCCACCAGCACATCAAATATCTCATCCTGATGGGTTACAACTTGTCTACGCAGCTCGTATCTGAGTCCAAGGGAAAATTTACTACATCGATCTCTCTCAGTAGGTACCATACTGAATCCATACTTCAGCAACTTCAAGAACTCGATTTCATACTCAGAAACAGTCATGTCTCCCTGAACCAGGTCTTGAAACTGCTGACGTCTCTGAGCTAAGTAGCGCTCTCCCAGAAAACGACTTTGAAAGCGATCCTTAAATAAATTCCAGGTCAAACGATCGGTAGGAACACTACTGGTCACTGACTCCCACCAAGTGTAGGGATTACCATCTAACATCGCCACAACACCCTGATATCTCTTAGTTAAGTCTAAACCCAACTGATCCATGCATCTCTCTGTATCCTGTAGCCAATCCTCAACTTCAGTAGGAGCTCCACCAATCTGTCCCCCAAAAGTTCTAACTCCATTGGCAATCAAAGTCTATGAAATAGGAACCTCGGATACAACACCAGTAGCTCTGACTACTCCCTGTATTAATTACAGAAACTGTCTACCAAAATTCTCATCCAATGCAACTCTGGTAGGCTCGGACTCAATATTCGTCGCTCCTATGATTGGTGTAGTCATGCCAATACCAGCGGCAGGAGGCAGATTCGTTGGGGTCGTAGGAGCATGATCACCTATCGGAGATGGGGGATCTACCCGTATCTCATCGATCAGATCTGCAAATCTAGCCACTCGACCTCGTCCACGGCTAGTTCGACGACCACGTCTAGCACTCATTTTTTTGGTGGATCTCGAGTTTACTACAAGAGATAAAACTTAGGGTTAGACAAGCACTTGGAGTCTCGAACACAGTTAAAATCTTAATAACTTGTGACATGGCCTTCGTAACTTGTTTTCTAAAATATTTCAAAACCATATTTTTAATGTGGACTCATACACAGTCCGAGGGTTAAAAAACAAAAGCTCTGATACCAATAAATGTAACCCCCTAGACCCGGCCTATGCGTTTCGACTAAGTCTAGTGGATCACATACATGATTCTTAAAGACATTTTCTGAAACCGTTATTCAATCATTGTAAAATCACATTATAAATGACATGATATTATACTATCAAAACCCAACTTGTAAATATAATACTAATAAGTAATAAATTAATTTAAAACAAGCCTTCAAAATCAAAATCACAATAAACCAAACAGTAATAGTAAAAGTGTCATCATACTAAAATACGATACTTTAAAATAAGGTCAATGTCACCAAAATAAAGTCAACTAGCAAGATAAAACATTACAATCAGATATACTTCAAGAGATATGTTGATCCTCCAAGTGCTCGAACCGAGATATCTAACCAACAGTATCTGAAAGGGAAAAAAACATTTTCGAAAGGTGAGCTAGGCTCAGTGTGTCCCAATATTACCTTAAAATCAACATAGGTACATTAAACAAATCATAGTCCAGTAAATCTCATAAATTCATAAAAGAGTTTAACTTTTGAAAATCATAGTTTAAACCCTTTTCTTGTACACCATCAGTAGTTCCCAAAACTATTTTCCATATAGCTTACTTTAAGCACATAGCAAAAAGAAAGCCAACCTAAGGATAAGCTTTAGAGCTTGTATCCTTAGTCCCGTAAGTCCAAGTCCATATAGCTTACCCTAAGCACACAGCAAGGGAAGCCAACCTAATGTATCTTGGGGCCCCAAGAGTCACATTAGGCCCATTCTGTTTATTAGCTTGATCAGATCTATACTATTGTAATTCAATCCAAAAGTTCAATTTCACCGTGTCACAAATTCCATAAATCATCACATTAAATTAGTGCATCAATAAAACAGTAACCAAAGAACTCAGTGTACCTTATATTAAAACCAATAAAACAGTTCAGTAATAATTAGGGAACACACCTCGATAATAGGTTCAAATAGTAGATCTACTGATTGCTGGTTTCACCACGCCCTGCTACAGTTTTCGAACCTATTTTATAATAACCCTATATTACTTATGGGTAACATAAATAAATCTCTAAAATCATAAAATTTATGGGTTTTATGGGTGAATACTGGCACACGTGGTTTAACTGATCTAGAAGAGCTGGGTCGAACTGTGGAACGATCCAGAGAATCTCTTGTACCTTCAAACAATAATAATTTATCAGCCCCAAATCTTACTTAATTGTTCAAAGCTAAAATTCTTAAGTATATAAGTATTTTCAGGATTTGACAATCAATTTGGAGGATTTCGAGTTTGAATTTGGTTAAACGGATTGCGGAATCGGAATCAGGACGTCGAAAAATATAAAGTATGACTTTTCAAAAATTTAAATTCTTGGTCAAAGTCAAAGTCAACCACTTTGACCGTCAATTTGGAGGCCTTCGGGTTAGAATTTGACGAAGCGGACTTCGGAAACGGATTTGGAACGTCGAAAACTATCAGAATAGGTATACTCGGAAAAGATTAACGGTCGTTTAATGGTCAGTCAAAGCCATTTTAAGTTTTGGTCAAAGGAGGTCAACGGTCACGGACAACGGTCGGGTCAAAGGTCGGGTCGGGTTGGGTCGGGTCGGTCGGGTCAATTCGGGTCAGACCGGTTTTCCAGCATCTCACTCTCCCTGCGGCGACGCGTGTGGCGCGTGAGACCTCCTCCGGGGGTCTAAAAATTATGGAAAATTTTCCAAAAATTATTTTGAGCGATTTCGAGATACTTACAACGATCGGTTCAAATTTTTGAACGGCGGAGAGCTCGAATTTCAACTCGGCCGAATCTTTGACTACTCCACCTCCTCACGCGCCGCCGCCGACTGCGAACAAGGTTGACACTGGCGAACTCGCAACGACACAAGGAACACGATGGTGCAGGAGGTGTCGTAAACGGAGCAACGATCGGTGAAGAATTTGAGATTTTCCCGGCGATCGAGCTTAATAAAACGTCGAGACTTTGACTTGAAATTCCCGACGTTTGGCAGCGTTTCGCTTTAATTAATTTGAAGGGTTTGTTTCTCGCTCGATGATGAACACAACGGTGGTTTCAAAACGACGATCGAAATTCGGACGGCGTCGGGATCTAAGTCGGAAACCGGCATAGGGGGAAAGGAATTTGGGAGTGTGGTTTTCTGTTTTTGAAACAGAAACCACACGTATATAACATATAACCCCAAACTTACCTAACTTTTTTGGTTAAATTCAGGGCTTAGTCCCTGAATTTTCTTTAACTCTAAAATAAGCTCCAAGTTTTAAAATCTTTCAATTTAGTCCCCAAATTTTCACCAATTTTCACAATTAACCTCCAATTTCAATTAAATACTATTTTGTAAATATTCGGATTGTTACAATATATAATACATATACTTTATATATAAACTATATAGTTTATATTATATATATATTATAGTTGTTTCAATTTTTTCTCAACTTTTGAAATGAATGCAATTTAGTCCATTTTACAGTATTTTTTTACATTTTGTAATAATTTCGATTTGATCCCTTTGTGTTGTTTAATTTATTTAAATTTTAATTTGTAATTTCATATTTGTTCAATTTAGTCCTTAAAATTATATTTGCATATGAAATTGACCTATACTTATTACTTATTTCTAATTTTTTAGTTGGCCCATAACTTTTTAAATGGTATAATTTAGTACTTTGTTGTATTAATTTAAACCTCACAATTTAAAATTATTTCAATTTGATCCCTCATCAATGTGTGTTGTTTAATTTATTTAAAATTTTATTTGTAATTTCATATTTGGTCAAATTATATTTGCATCTGAAATTGACTCATACTTATTTCTATTTTTAGTTGGTCCATAACTTTTTAAATGGGTATAATTTAGTATTTTTTGCATTAATTTAAACCTCACAATTTAAAATTATTTCGATTTGATCCCTCATCAATGTGTGTTGTTTAATTTATTTAAATTTTTATTTGTAATTTCATATTTTATCAATTTAGTCCTCCAAATTATATTTGCATCTGAAATTGACCCATACTTATTACTTATTTATATTTTTTAATTGGCTCATAACTTTTTTAATGGGTATAATTTAGTATTTTTTGTATTAATTTCAACCACACAATTTAAAATTGTTTCGATTTGATCACTCATCAATGTGTGTTGTTTAATTTATTTAAATTTTAATTTGTAATTTCATATTTGTTCAATTTAATTCTTAAATTTGTATTTTTCATAAAATTGAACCATGATTATTTATATTCTTAGTAATTTACTCTAAATCATATACAATTAAAAATTACAATTCAATGTTCGCAAAAGACGAAAATAATTAATCCAAAAATAAAAATTAACCCGATTTGAACTCAATTTGTATTTGATAGAGATCCGACATGAATTTTATATGCCAATGATGTGACCCGATCTGAACGAGATCGCCTGAAGTCCGTCCGAACCTGAATTAACCTGCTTTTTAACTGCTCCGGACCTGAACTGGCATCGATCCGAACTGAAAGTAACCCGACCTGAACCCGAACTGTACCTAGTGTCAAATCAACCTGAAAATGATCCGACCTGATTTGACCTGGACCTGACCTGATCCGAGTCGAATCATCAAATTTACTTGACTTGACCTGTATCCGATTTTATCCGATCTGACAGGATCTGACTGAAACCTGAACGATTACCCGATTTTACATCCCTACTTCTAGGAAAGCCCCTATTATTGCAGAAAGGCATGAACTACACAACGTTAGTATCTTGTATTCTTGAATCCTTTCGAGTTTTCTAAGTAGTAAAAGTTAGTGATGTTCTCTTTAGAGGATTCGTATGTGTGTGTTATTAATGGTTCAAAAAACTCTAAATAAACATTATTTTACAATCAAAAGAAAGTATCTTGTATTCTCATTTTGTGTTAATTATGTTTGCATGGGGTATATATTTTATCACATCATAGGATTACTCTGCGCCTTGCTATGCACTTGGGTCCTCCCCCACCCCCACACCACATCAAACTCCACAAGGAGAAAGAGGAGCAAGAGCCTGCAAATCATATCATAGGGGAAGATGGAACAAATTTTAATTAAGAATTGATAAATGTTAAGCTGGAACTATAGAAGACTTATGGGTAAGTGGGGTACCTTTATTTAACTCGCTTTAGGTCTACGTTCACTTTCTAATTGGAGTTGTCTAAATGTTGAACCATCCAACCCAAAAACAACCAACCTCTTCTATATCAAAGTATTTAATTTATACTTTGTGCCCACGTTGTCTACTCCTTATCACATAAAGGTATCAAAGACTTTATATACTTGTATCTTTTGTTTGAAGCATCCCCTACCTTCAATCATTGTCCAAACCACATTCATTAACTATACAACTCTTCCTTTCACTGCTCAGAGCTCGGAATCCATTTATTCTAATGATTCAGTGCCAGTTGTATTTTATGATTATCTTTGTTCACTATTTGATGTTTGAATTATATCGATTTTCTCATGATCGTAATATCAAATTCGATTTAAATGTGATTTTCAAAGAAAATTTCAAGGTGAGTCTAATAAGAAGAGGGTACATGTGATGTTTTTTTGACAGCTTTCTTTGCATAAATTGGGACGAAAATAATAGTGTCAAAATAAATTAAAAAAAATCAAATTTCTAAATGAAAACAAATGTATAATTCAGGGATCAAATTGTGAATTAAACATTTATCATTTTTTCATTTATTAAAAATAATTGATGATGACATATCCCCCAACTAGTTGACGCTAAAATCATAGTACATCCGACTTTCCAAAAAAGAAATCATCATTTTCGTTGCTTTCAAAGCCATGGAAGACAAGATTGTTTGTTATGTTAGATTCCCAGTTATCATTCTTATGATCTTGTTTTCGTTCTTCAACGGTGCCGTATCTGAAGTTTACAACGTTGGCGACGAAAACGGATGGAACTCGGAGGTTGACTATGCGTCCTGGACGGCGAAATACAATTTCACCGTCGGCGACATACTAGGTATGCCACTGACTGCTCCTTTCAAACCCATTTTTCCGATTTGATTTTCCGGCTATGTGTTTGACAAGGTTTGCAATTAAGCTAGTGGTGCAATTGTACATCAACTCATCCCAGAAACTTATAATTCCATTCTGGACTCCTAAAAAATCCCGACTTCGGTCGAGATTTTTTAATACAAAAATCAAGGGTGTAAAATGTAAATCAACGTGTTTGGTTCGTTTAGTGTGTATGAATATGTTTATTTAACATTTGACAATATTTTCATTCATATCTTCGTTAATATGTTCGTTTAGTGTTTATGAATATATTTATTTAAGGTATGGCAATATTTTCATTTATATCTTCGCTAATATGTTTATTTAGTGTTAATTGAAACGTTTTTATGATCTGGAATTTGATAGTTTATTTTCAAGTTAGAGAAAAATAGTACAATTAAACTACTAGTCTTTAAGTTTCTTATACTTTATAGTTTGAACTCTATAGTTCGCCATGTGCTCAATTTAATTCTTATATTTACCGGTTTTAATTTTTTTTTAAAAAAAAAGAGAACCAAGTAAATGAGGTTATAAAAGATTTGATAAACAAGCTTATAAATGAGTTTGTTTATGAACATAAACGAGTCGAATACACTTTTATTCGTGTTTTTTCGTTTATTAAATGAACATAAAAGTTTTGTTCACACTTGTTTATTTAAGTTAATAAATGAATATAATATGAACTATTCACAAACAATTCATCAAAGGCTCTATTCATTTGCATCCCTATTCAAAATACGTCAACATATGCTAACCTGTGTGTCCATATGTGTTGTAGAGTTCAAATATAACAAGGGGCAACACAATGCCTTTGAAGTGACGGAATCTACGTATCGAACATGTGAATCGAGCAGTGGAGTTTTAGCAAAGTACGAGAGTGGTGAAGATAAAGTGAAACTGAATGAATCAAAGAAATATTGGTTCGTCTGCAATGTAACTGGTCATTGCCTTGGCGGAATGAGGTTTGGGATCCAAGTCAAAGCAGGACACAACACCACCACTAATTCGGAGCCAGTTCCATCGGTCAATTCTGCCTGTATTTCTGCTTTTGACTCATGGAGTTTTGGTATTTGCCTTTTTGCATTTGGGATTCTGCTGTGTTTGTTTTCTTGATCTGTGATTGCTGTTTAGGTACCCTATTTTTTTTCCAACCATTTATGTGCCAGGGTCTGCCCCTATATTATTGGCAAATTTATGCAGTCACTTGACACGCATGGTCTGGGTCAATAGGGTTTCAAAATTTCTGATTCTTTGGTTACTTTTGGGTTAGATCCTTTCTTATCTGTATTTATCAAGAAGGAAAAAAACTGCTACAAACAAAACAAATATCCAACAAAAAAAAAATACCCTACAATGAATAGCCCAGCTCTCACAAAGCTCTCTATTTACATTATTCCTCCCATCAATTTTTCTATGTACAAGCTTAATCCGAACAATATCACAAATAACATAAAAGATAACATGATGATCCCAAGACACGCCACATAATTGTCTAGCATTCCTCTCTTCCCAAGTACAATATATTAGAGCATTACGAACTACCTTAAGAATAAGGGAAATCAACGACTTACCCCTAAGGTAGACCGTAGCTCAAACAAGCTCCTCCTCCCAACTCATTACCGCCCTGCGAAGGTTACAACGAGCTAGGATAGACTCCTAATGTAACACCCCCAACCCGTACTCGATCCGGATACGAGTCCGAGGTGTCACATTGACTTTTAAAAACATTTATTTGTATAAAATAGTGAATAATTTTAAACTTTCACTATATAAGACTGGATAATTTACATAAAATAAAATCATAAGATTTTATAAAACTTATTGGCGCATAACGGATTCAAATATTTATTTACATGCCAACTACAATTAGTATTAAAATACTTACTATTCAATTCTTTTCTGATTTGATCTTTGGAAAGGAGAAACGAACATGTCTTGCTTAACTTTTATCATTCTTCTTCTTCTCGGAACCTACGTGTGAAACAATCATGCTAAGTCGTTGACTTAGTGAGGCATGTAAAACATGTAATAAAAACCATAGAACATTTCATATAACAAAATGCATACATGCAAAAATACCATCAATATTAACCTCAATATTATTATCATGATCTCTATCATTCTCAACATTAATATCATTATCATGATCTCTATCATTATCAACATCAATATCATTATCATTATCATGATCTCTATCATTATCATGAACCCATTTAAAACATGTCATCTTGTACTTAACATTGGTAACATATCATATAATATATTTCACCAAGCAATATATGCAGTATCACATATAAATCTTGTAATGTATTTCATATAACCAAGCATATGCATCACATACAGTGTATTTATGTTATCTCTTTAATATCTCATGTACTAGTCCATGCATACTTTTGATATCTTTTGTAGGCCCATGTACAATACTGATTTAGTGTAAACAATAATTGATATCATATAATAATGCAAACACTTTTGATATCTTTTATAATCCCATGTACAATACTGATATCTTTTATAAGCCCATGTATTAACCCATGTACAATACTGAGAACTTAAGGTATGTGAGTACTTTGAGGTTGTGCACACATATGATGTCACCACAACTCGTATAAACTGTGTCCCGAAGGACCTATCATCCCGAAGGATGTAATCTGTGTCCTGAAGGACCTGTCATCCCGAAGGATGTAATCTGTGTCCCGAAGAACCTGTCATAAATCTCGAAGGACATATGTAACCCTCGACTCTTGGCATGCCAACTATACCCCTAGCTCTCATATCACATATCATGGCATTATCATTTATAACAGTTCACATCATTTGTATCATTCTTGTATGATCTCATAAATCATTGTGTAATATTCTTCTATGATCTCATAGATCATTTTTCATATAACCCATATCACATAGGTTCATATCATACCACATATATCACATGTGCATGTAATCATGTAGATCGTATCATATAACTTATATTATTTCTCATGTGTTCATATAAACACGTATGTCATATCTTGCTCACATATGAATGTATTCACATATATTAGATTCACGTATCTCATATTTTATTCTCATAAGTTCACGTCGATCGTGTCACATAAAATAACATGTCAAACATATCACATATAATAACATATGACACATATACTCATTTTCATGTACTCATGCACACATAAGCATCATATCAATCACATGCTTGTACTTATGGAATCATTCATTCCAGCATGGGAAATAGACTTATCGCAAATCCTACCCAATGATGTATAAAACATCAATATATAATGTTATGCATGCATCACAATCAAATAACATTTTAGGAGTCACTTCTTACCATAATAACTCCGTCACTGGCTCATCGCAAGCCAATGTTTATTCTATAGCATAAATACAAATTAAACTTGCACTCACCTTGACAATTTATATATCCCAAAAGATGTTCTTCACTATAATCCACAACAACCCTTTTATACTTGACTTGTCTTAATCACATATCAATCACGATATGTACAAATCACAATTTTATAACAATACATATGTTAGTATTATACTAACATAAACACATCTCCAAAACAAAATCCATAATATACTTGAAACTCATTTTCTATCAAAATACTTAACTCTTAATAATTCCTTTTAATATTGACACTAACTTTTCCAATTTATATAAAATGGCCATTCACCATTTTATCACTTAAATTTTAAATACTAAAAATTCCAGAAATTCCAGTAATGAAAATATTACCAACCAATTACTTTTAAAAAGGTATAATTACCTTTAAGCACCCCAACTACGTAATTGTTGCATTTAAATCAACAATCTTTTTAAACTTCCAAAATGGTCATATTTCACATCCAAATGCTCATTTCAATCCCAAAACAACAATTTCCATCATATTACATCAACTATTAGACAATTATACAATTATTCCCAACTTTTCCAAAATTACCAAATTGGTCCCCAAACTTTTCAAAAATTACAAAATGGTCCCCACATTTTTACAAGGCTTGTAGAATACTTTCTACATCATTTCTAGACCTTATATAATTTTTCTCATCCTTTAAGACCAAAGCCTAATGGTTTAAAGTTCAAAAACAAGGTTTTTCATGATTTTAATCGATTTTGATTCGATTCAAGCATGAAATCAACTTTCAATCAACCTTATAACATCTCTACAATCAAGTTCCTAATCAAATCTCATCAGAACACAAAGTTCTCCAACTTATAATTTAGCTGAATTTTACAGAATTATTTCTAGAAAGATTGAACATGTTCTAATCATCATACAAGCTTGAATATGAATCTACAACCTCAAAAACATCAAGATTCATCATCAATTTCATGATCCCTTATATGAACACAAACTGTCGAATTTGAGATCTTTGAAATCCATCAAGATTAGAAAGAAATATTAGTACCAAATAATAGCGTTTTTCGCGTAGATCACTTTCCTATTTCACGGCATAACTCCAATTCTAAAGGAATTGGCTCAAAAATTGAAAATAAAATATTTTCTTACCTTGGAAGCTATCTCACGTGAAGTTGCTGGAGAAGATGAACATTGACATGATATTTCTTCATCTTTCTTAATTAATAATGAATTAAAAATTCATTAAATGTCAAATTACCACTTTACCCTTAAAATCAAAATATCCATACTAATTTATCCTTAATGAACTTGATATTTAAATTGATACCAAGTTACAACAACCATATCATCTTTCAATAGTCAAAGATAGACAAAATATTTTCCCTCTTTACCATTTTGACCTTGTAATTTCCAAAAATTACAATTCAGTCACCTTAATCCAACAGTTCAAATTAAACATAGAATTAAACCATTAAATATTATTTCCAACATTTAAAAAAGTGAAAATAATATTTTTATTCTCTTATTTTCATGACCCATTTGTAATTTTTTAAAATTACATTTTGGTCCCTAAACTTTTCAAAGTTTATACTTTGGTCACTAAACTTTACCAAATTTATAATTTGATCACTAAATAAATCCATTTATAGAATAATATTATTTTTGGGAAAAATACCATTTATGTCTTTAAACTTTTCCCAATTTTCTACTTTAATTCTCAAACTTCCAAAATTTACATTTTGGTCAGTAACCCACTTTTTGGGATGATACACCTAAATACCTCTGGAAACATTACATTAAAAAAAATGAATTTGGGTTTCAAGCCTGTTAAAAAACATGCACTTATCATCAACCGCAAGTCCCATTTGCAACAATTTATCCTTAGTGGGAAGCCTACCAAGAATGGTCATCTACATAATGATAGCATGCTTGGGAATATAAAGAAGGAATCATAACGTCTTGTTCCATGAAACCCTCTCTCCTTTAAGCCAAATAGAGGACCAAATCCAACGAGTATTAATGTCGTGAACATAAACAACAGGGGTAAAGAGGGCTCGAGCTTCCACCCTAAAATCCATCATATTCTGTAAAATCCAACATGTGCAAGGCTTGCCATTAACCTACCAAAAGTCAACCCCCTTAAACACATAATTTTTTATCCACGCCACCCACAATGAACTATCATCAGCTAGAATTTTTCAAACAAGGAAAAGAGAACAAGGTTTGTTCCAACTTTTGGTGTCCTTCAGTCCCAAGCCACCCTATTATTTCAAAGAACAAATATGCCTCCAGCTAACCTTGACACCTGTGACAGTCAAATCTCTTTCTTTCCAAAAGTACCTAAAGCAATATTGGTAAATCCTTTTAATGACAGATTGAGGTAAAACCAAATGTTGACACTAGTAATTCATTATACTGAACATGACCGACCTTATCAATTGGACCCTTCCAGCATAACTAAGATGTCTACTTGTCCAATGACCAATCTTCATCACCAAAGGCACACCCATATAACGAACTAACAACTAAGATGTCTACAGCTGAAACTTTTTCACCTAAGTTTACCTTCTCGTTGTCGGTAAGTCTCATTTTGTTTGTGTAGTGATATTTTAAGAATCTGGTATACCTTGACACTTTTCAGATCACCTCAAGGAAAGGTATGTTTATCTCCACTTTCTGAAAATATCAAGAATTTTTTTCTCCTCAGCTTGCTTATCATATTTAACCAACCTCGACAGAAAGATAAGTGGAACGACATAGAGAGATGGTGTGTGAGGAGTTTGTGATTCATCATCTTTCTTATTTTTGTATATTACGACACTTTCTCTGGGACTTCAGGTGCAACAACAGTGCCACTTCGAAGTGTTATTGCATTAATGTTTTCCAGTGAGTTCAGATCGGTTTGAGACGGTAACTTTCCCTATGAATTCAATCGACTCACAACTTGTGCTAGTTGACTCATTTATTTTTCAAGCTCTTGAAAGTGAGATTTGGTCTTAATCTAAACTTTCTCATAGGATAATACAAAATGTTATACAATCATCTTGATTTGAAAGTTGTAACACCCCCAACTCGTACCTGACCTGCATACAAATCCAAGGTGTCACATTGACTTTTCAAAACGTTTATTCTTACAAGATGGTTGAAAATTCAAATTCACATTTCAAGAAAAATGAATATTTTACATTAATTACAATCATATGAGTTTACAAAATCGACTAGAGCATATCTTATACAAGTCTTTAATTACATGACAACTACATTTACTATAACAAAATACATATGATTTAAATTCTTTTATGATTTGATCTTTGGAAAGGAGAAGTTGATCTGTCTTGCCTATCTTTGCTCCTTAATCTTCTCGGAACCTACGTGTGAAATACTTACACGCTAAGTCGTTGACTTAGTGAGACATATAAAACGTATAATGTAAACTTTAACTCCTAACAATGCATGAACATTTAATACTATCATTCATACAAAATAATATACCCTTTCATATAACACATACATACATGCACATATATCATCATCTACATTCTTTGCATTATCATATATTACCAATCTTATCATTAGTCTTTATAATTATATACTCTTATACATAACATTCATAACAATCATATAATATATTTAACCAAGCTATACACACAACATCACATAAATCCTATAATACATTTCACATAACAATTCATATATATATATCACATACAGTGTATTTGTTTTATCTCTTTATTAGCCCATGTACACTTCTGAGAACTAAAGATATGTGAGTGCATTGAGGTTGTGCACAAATGTTGTCACCATAGCTCGTAATTTGCACCGAAGTGCCACATAATTGTCATGAATGACCACATAGGTTTGTTCTGAATGATCACATATATGTTTTGAAGAACCACATAGAATTGTCCATAAGAACCACATATATGTTCTAGATGACAAAATATTTGTCCCAAAGGACCGTATATATGTTCCAAAGGATCGTATATACGTCCCAAATGACCACATAGAACCCTCGACTCTTGGCATGCCAACTATACCCCTAGCTCTCATATCACATAACATGGGCATTATCATTTATATTTGTCATATAAACAAACACATAGTCACACAAATCCTCACATAACTTATATCATTTCACATGTATTCACACGGGTCATATCTCATAACATATATCACATGGTTCATGTAACATTTTCATATAATCACTTAAATCATTGTCTTATAACACATATCACACAACTTCATGTCACATAACATGTAATGCAAGCAAGGTATATTATTATATACATATAACCACATAGCTTATATCATATAACTTATCCTTATTTCTCTTATGCTCACATATCGACCCATATAATTTAAGCAGTTACTCTTATATATATTTTAATACGGTATATATATCAATACAATATAGTTTATCTCACAAATTTATATAATCATCTATATCACATAAATCTTATACTAGTTCTGTATATTCACTTAGTTCAGCTTCACTTAGGTTGTTACCTAGACATGTATTCTCATAGGGTTTCATATATATATATATATATTCCATACAACTAATATTACATGTTAGTATAATTACTTATCTCAGTATCTCTTAGCTTATCCAAATCTAATAGTATTATTATATATATTAATGATACTTAACTTATCTAAATCTTCATTCAATCACATAAGTCCATTATATCATTTCACATAGATCTAATTCATATAACTTATACCTCATTATCATATATTCACCCAAATTATTATCATCTAATATAATATATGTCATATATTTCCTTAACTTAGAATATTTCATAGGATTTATATTCATATGTCACATGTTCACATACTTGCTTAAATCGATAACACATAATTACGAAATTCCTATTACATGGTTTACATCTTGTTCTTATATCTTTCATAGACATATAAACACATAGGTCCTCATCACATAACTTATATTTCATGTTCATATAATCATTTACATTTATACAATATAGCTTATATCATTTTCTCCTGTTATAACATAATCAATGTTATTGACATAACTCATAATCATATAGCTTATATTCCAGCTTCACATCATCACATAGTTTCATTGTATCATTTAACCTAACTGATCACTCCGACATACATTCACATAGCTCATGGAACACACATAGTATAATATGTAACACATAAATAACACATGACACATATGAATCATATCAAGTGCATGCTAGTATTCATGGATTCATGTACCTTAATATGGAAATTAGACTCATCGCAAGTTTTATTTCCATTGAATATCATACAATTAATATTATGTACTCATCTGGCCTCACTAGTCCATTCAAACACGTACAACTCTTGTACACTCTTATAGCTTCGAATCGCCTTGGACTTGTCTTCGATCGATATCTACACGAATATACGACTTATATGAATATTGGAGTTTGAATTTGCTTAAAACCAATCCATAAAACTTAAGCTGAAATAACCACTTAATTTAGTATTTCAAGCTTAATAGTATCGATACTCTTACAATAGTACCAATACTATCGTCTTATAGTATCGATACCCCTCAGGTATCGATACCATTCTATCATTCTGGAATTATAATTAGTTAATGTTATCGATACTAGTCCTTTGGTATCGCTGCCCTCTTAACTAGTACCGATACTACTCTTTAGGTATTAATACTTCTTAAAGATTTCCTCGAATTTTTATCATATGGTATTGATAATGTTCCTTTAGTATCGATACCCCAAGGTAAATTATACTCATTTAACGTTGAAGTATTGGTACTAGATGAACAGTACCGATATTCCATGCCCATAACTTATTTATTTTACCCGAAAATTTACCAAACTTGCTTAAATCTTCTTCTATAACCTCCTTTTAACCCTTTAAGCTTAACTACACTTATTTAATTCAACTTAGATCACTATAATTCATCATAATCTTCAATATCCCACATACACACTTGAATTCAATAATCATACCAATTTATCAACATATTCCAAATTCATTTCTAACACTTTGAATTTCTTATTTCAACTCATGACAAGTCAAATTCAACTTAAAAATCAATTTACTCATTTTTCAACAATTCACTCAAAACCTCATTTTACTTAATCTCTCATAACTCGTCCAACTTTTAGTTTCTAATTCTCTTTAAGATTCCTTAAGCTTTCATAATGCTCCAAGAATCAAAACTAACCTTAAAATGAAAGGAATAATCACTAAGAAACATACTCACCTTATGCAAGAACCCACGGTGGAGAAGAATAAGAAAACTAAATAAGACTCTGGATAATTTTTTCTCCCATTTTCCACGTGTTTTATATCATTTAAAGAGAGAAGACAAAAATCTTTTCTTTGAAAATACCATAATATCCTTTCAATAATCCAACTTTGATATCAAGTCCTAAACAAAATTTACATATTAGATTATTGAACTTTTCATGTTATTCTAATTAAACCACTAAACTTTGAATTCTTATAATTTGGTCTATGTCCCTGTTTTAGGGATGTTACAAAAGTAATACAACATTGAATTATATTTTCTATGATAAGGAGATGTATGCATTAATCCGAACCATGGAAACTTGGTATCACTACTTATGGCCAAAAGAATTTACCATTCATACCGATCATGAGGCCTTGAAGCACATTCGAGGAGAACACAAGTTGAACAAAAGGCATGTCAAATGGGTTAAATATTTGGAGTCATTTCTTTACATGTTATATTACAAGAAAGGAAAATATAATATTGTAGTCGATGCCCTCTCAAGAAGGTATGTTCTGCTCTCTACTCTAGATTCCAAACTTTTAGGTTTCTCTTTTATCAAAGAACATTATGTTATTGACCTTGATTTTGGAGAAAGGTATAAACTTCGTAATGCAGGTGTTCATCAAAAATATTACAAGCATGAAGGTTTCCTTTTGGCCATAAGTACATGAACACTTTATATTTTCCAAGGATCCATATGAGACTTGTTAACAAATGATGTTCATCAAAAATATTTCCTTTGTTCATATGGATCCTTGAGGTGTGCATAAACGTCTTTCCTTTGTTCATCAAAGACGTTTATGCATACCTCAAGGATCCATATGAGAATTGTTAACAAAGGAAGTACATGAATGAGGACTCATGTGCCACTTTGGCATTGAAAAGACACTTAGCACATTGAAATAACATCTCTTTTGGCCAAAAATGAAAATGGATGTTTAAAGAGTTTGTGAAATGTGTGTTATGTGCAAACAAGCAAAGTCAAGGGTCATTCCTCATGGAATGTTGTAACATCCTAAATCAGGGCTAGTGACTAAAATGCAAATTTTGAAAACTTTATGTTTAATTTTGAAATAAGTTAAAAGTTCAGGGACTTAATTAGAAATATTTTTTGAAGGATGATTTAATAAAGATTAAAAGAAAGAAGGGTAAAATGGTCATTTGACAAGAAAGATATTTATCTTTATTTTGTAGGCTATATAACAAGTGGCAAAATAAAGAAATTCTCCAGAGTCTTCTTCAGTTTCTTCTTCCTCTCCACCGTGGTTTCTTGCTATAGACACCCGTTTTTGTCCGGGCTTTAATTATTATTATTATTATTATTAATTAATTTTACATTTGTGTAGGTTACCCAAGTGCAAAACCAGTAGCCCATTACAAGTCAATCCAACATGCCAGAATACAACCCAGCTGGAGCCCAAGTTCAGATCCTGATCTACTCAGATCCAGCCACTGTCACACCACGTGAAGAACACCAGCAAGCTCCCAAATAACCACTAGTCCACGACTTGATTGACCTAAATATTTAGGGTTTTTAAACCCTAAATTAACTCCTCCGCTTACTCAACCATCGGTGTTTCTTTCAATCAAGACAACAGTGGTTTTGCAATAAGCACTAAAGATTGTTTCAAAATAATTGATTCAAACACCGGAAGGCTCTGCTACGAACGAGTTATTGGAACTTTCATTATTGTTAAGATGATGTACAGTTCCGTTGAAAACATTTTGATGTTTCGATATAACAAATTAAGTTTAAATGAATTTTAAGATTTTACAAACGATTTTCTTAGTATATTCGATTTAATTAATCGAATATCAAATTATTACTCCAAGTCTTTCAAGATCAATTTCAAACCTTACTAAATATGTAAAATTGTGTTTTATACTTAAAATATTTTTGAAACAATTTTTACAAAGTATTTTGAACCAAAATCAAGCCTAAAATCAATTTTTCAAAGTGATGCACCGATACACCAATCCATGCATCGATGCACCATGGATTAAATTGAACATCGAATGCGTTTTATGCACTCTGGCTATTTTGAAACATCGAATGCATTTTATGCATTAATGCACTCTTAGTGTACCGATGCACTAAGGGTCCAACGGACAAAATATTTGAATTTTACACTGATGCACCATGGGTATGCATCGATGCACTGACGCTCCTAACTGATTTAATTAATTGTTTTCACACTTAAACGACTCTATTGACTCCACTAAGCATCCCCAACGTTCAAAATCATTTGTAGGTGTATTTAAACAAGCTTAGAAGCCATTGATCAATAATAAGAAACAACAAGCAACTAGAATCAAGAGAGAATCAAAGAGAAAGCATCAAACCTCAAGTTTGAGCATTTCAATCCTATTTTTCATTCAATATTCATTTTTCTTTCAAGAACACTACTTGTACTCAATTGTATTCATTTTTTGAGTGTTATTTTCTTTGTTCTATAATTGTGCAAACAATCTACCTTGTGAGGATTTCCTTGTAAGTTTGCAAATTTGTAATCTTCTCTTTGAGAAAGATTGTTCTCAAGAATTGGGGTATATTCTTGAGGGTGTTGCAAGGTTATCTCTTTGGCCTCAAAAGAAAGAACAAATTAGTGAATTTGTTGGAAAATCCTTAGTGTGGATAACTGAGATAGTGGACGTAGACTTTGGTTGAGAAAGTCGAACCACTCTAAATCGTTGTGCAAATCTTTTCAATTTTCTGCAAAAGCTTCTACCAAAATTTTAATTGCCAATTCACCCCCCTCTTGGCCAATTACATCGATCGATTAACTCAACAAGTTCAAGTCTTCTCGTCATTGTTGGAGCTCATGAACAACCATCATTATCTCCAAGCCAGCTGTGCCTCCTAATGCTCCATCAAATGTCAACACCAATCGGGCCACCTCAACCGAATTCATTAAGTTGCATGCACCAAAGTCAAAAGCATATCCATAAATCATACCTAAACCTTTCATTTTCATACCAAACACAAAGAAAATTCAGATGCAGCCATGAGGATTTGGTGAAGAGATCAATGATAAATCAAGGGTATTCGAACAGATTGAGGGAGAGGATAACGAGAACCAGGAAAAAAAAAGATCACAAACACAAGAGCGTGGGCTCTCGGTTTTCAACAAAAAAGGAACGAACAACAAGAAAAAATTTATGTTTTGTAATGGGTATAAAAACCCTCAAAAATTCAATGTAAGGGAGATTTCTGAAAGAAATAGAAAAAAAATAGTTCGAATCCAAGGTAATCAATTTTTTTCTTCGTTTTATTCCTTGCATGCATATATATATATAAAAAAAAGATAAAAAGAAGAAGTTGGACTCATCTCGCAGATGTTGTTTTCCATTGGGATCGAGAATCTCGTTGGCTTCGGGTTTTGAGGCGTTGGGGAAGGCCATCATCGGAGCATGGTGGCCAAGTTGGTTTTAGTTTTGGTGTGCGGCGCTGTGGAGTAGAAAGAGGAAGAGAAGAGTTGAATGGTTTCTGTTTTTAGGTTAAGTTCAAGTGTAAAATGAAAAAGCAGAGGAGATATTATGTCTCATGGGTATTTTTGGGTAAATCACCTTAGGTCCCCCACGCCTTGCTATGTTCTTGCATTTTAGTCTTTATTTTTGTTGTTTCTTTAATTTAAATGTTCTATTTGCACTCTTTGAAATCTTATTTTTTTTTATCACCTCCCTATTTAATTTTAAATTGGTAACCATGATTTATTTTTATTGCATATTGGTCCCTATGTAAATTTTGTTGATAAACATTAATGTTAACTATTAATTATTAACAATTATTTTTAAAATAAAGATTTATGTGCTAATTTTTATTTTTCGTACACATGCCATATATTTTCTTTTGGTTCATTTTAGTCACTAGCTACTATACAAAGGAAATGTGTTTTGTGTTTGTAATCCCTGTACTTTTGCTCTAAATGCATTTTAGTTCTGTTTTGGGTTACTTTCATATTATTTTGAGCCCTTTATTTTATTTGCATTATATTTTTATCCTTTATGTTTGTTTACTTATTAGACCAAATTATCTCTATTTATTTTGATAGATTAATTTCACAATCTATTCGATTTATTAAAAATATACGCACTTGCCTTTTAAAACTTAATGTTCGTTTGTTTTAGTACCTGCATGTTTGATTTTCCCATTTGTAATTCATATATTTATTCTCATTTTTATATTAATATATTGTGCACAGTACATCTATATATGTGTTAAGATTTCTTTAAATTGTTATATTTTATCTTGAATTACGTGAATGGTATATATATATATATTATTAAAATATGCATGATATATATATATAAATGTTTTATGCATTATACATATATTTTAACTTTTATTAAATCTCTTTGATAATATTTTTAGTATTTTTATCCGAATGTCTTTCAAGAACTGATTTGTAGAACGGGGTGGAAAGTATCACTCGATCGAAGTGGTACAATCTTATATGGCGTTAGAATAAAATGAGACTTGAAATAAATCTCGTTTATTTTACTAATTAAATAATTTGAGGCGAATTAATTAAATTGTAATAAATGTATTATATTTTAACTTGATATTTAATTCAGGATTTCCACCATTACGACAACGTGTAAGCGCAACGGTACTAATTTTGGGCGCTGTGGGGGTGCTAATCCTTCCCCACGCGTAACCGACTCCCGAACCCTTTAAAATGAACCTCTAATAACGCAGACCAATTTTGTCTTTAAAAAATGATTTTTCTTGAAATTATTTTAAAAAATATTTTTAGGTATTCAACCTACCTAACTCAAAGTTCGATGGCGACTCCTTTTCAATTTAATTCCAATTAATCTAAAATCACTCAATTTTCCAAATAAAAGTCGTAATTGTTTTTTAAAATAATTAAACGATTGTCCCGACCTAAAACGGTTACGACAACTTGACGACTCCGCTGGGGACTTTGTTTTCAGAAAGTCAGGCTGTAAGTCGCTTACACATTATTATTATGGTGGAAATTATGAGTTCAAGTCTTTAGTTAATTTATGATCCTTTTATTGAAGTTTTTAATTGCTTCATTTTATTATTGTCTTACTAACATTTTTATCTTTGTTTTCAGATTTGTCCAAAGTTTTGTCGAGTGGTTTCGTTTTCCTTTTGAGTCAAAGGGCTGAATGTTCCTCCTCACACACATCACGAGCATTTGCATACCATAAGCTCACTTACGAGCTTTGTCCCTTTTAAGTTGAGATGAAAGCTTAACCTACGTGAGATAATTTGTTTCTCCGCATGGGTTTTAGCAAGTAATCTTTGGGGTTCATATACCTTATGTCTACGTGAGATAAATTGTTTCTCCATATGGACATAAGGGAATGTATCCTCTCAAATTGAACTCGATTCGTATGAGCCTGTAATGGATCAGGATTGAGGGTTTGGTAGCCCAATGGGGAACCAACATTAAGGATAATTCGAGTACATTTTTCTCGTTAGAGCCAAAACCATGCATATAGTGGACCGTAGAACAGTCACCCTAGGTATAGACATACCGAACCTTTGACCGTTAGTAGGTACCCAAATTAAGTGTACATAAAGGATGAGTGTTTTTGAACCTTTTTTATTTTCTGTTGAATAACAACATGTGAACTAGATAACATGCAAGGATCATTTCATTGAAAATAATTATTTTGGGTAGAAAGCATGATTGGGTAGGATCGCTATCTAGTAAAAGCATGATCGGGTAGACATCATGATTGGGTAGGTGTTATATTTATCTTTAAATAACATCTTTTAATTTTATTGATTATTTCGCCCATACTAATTTATTACTTTTCTTTTGTGTATGTCATTTTTTCGTTCTTCTTTGCATCAATAAGGCATCTATATTTGCATCTCCGCATTTGCATAATCATCGTGAATAAAAGAAAGGTGTTGATTAAACCAAGTAATCATCAGATTAAAAGAGCGATCATTGAAATGGAAAAGAGTTTTCATAACAAGGAAGAACCCAATCCAGCAGTTCTAGATTGATCTAAAGAAGCATAAATGGCAAAAAAATATGTAGTTTTTCTGGGGATTTCATATCACAAATGATCACAAATGTCAATCTCAAGCAAGAATGATCTATAAGTGCTGATAGAGATTTGGGAAAGTTGGAGAGTACTTACCAAAGAGAGGTTTTACAAGAAATATGATTACATAGCTCAGCTCCTTTATGTAAAAATAGATGAACCGTTGCTCAAGGCTTTGGTCCGATTCTTGAACCCTGCGTACAGCTATTTCACTTTCAACAGATAGGATTTGACACCAACAATAGATGAGTATACATCTCTGTTTAATTTCGAAAACATACAGGTGGATAAAGTTTATTCTAGGCTCCGAAAGTTCAATCCTTCAAGAATAAACTGATAAAGATTACCGGTACATGTGAAAATTGGATAGTACAACAATCAACAAAAATGAGAAAGTGAATGATTTCATTAGCATTGTCTTAATAAGGTGATACTCGAGCATATATATGAATATAACAGATTAGACACATTTGCTCTTGCCATGTGTGGTCTAGTGATATTTCTAAAGACTTTGTTCCATGTGGAAAGTGTTGTTGCAAATTTCTTTGACATATTGGAGAAGGGTATAAATCCAGCACCAACAGTCTTGGAAAAGACTTTTTGATCCCTAAATGATTGCCATAAATTGTAAGAAAGGCAATTCAGATGTTGTACTCAAATACTCACCGTCTAGATTCAGAATCATTTCTAGAAAGAGGAGAAAATTATTGGGGTCATGATCATGGAACTAAATAAAAAGGCAAAATTGCATTCATAGATTGATCTTTCTTGTAAAGATGAAAGTTCTTTTGGAAGAATGAAACTCTTTCTAAGAATGATTACTTTTGGAAATCGATACCTTTTGTATTTGCATTTGCATTCACATCTTTGCATTTTTACGTTTGTATTTACATTTTCATTTTTGCATTTACATCTTTGCATAGTTATATTTATAGTTTCAATTTTACATCATGCATTTGCATTTTGTTTCAAACTATTTTACATGTATTAAATCATGAAAATATGGGAATAATTTATGGAGGATTTCATGACAGAATTTCAAAATCAAATTGGAGCTAACTTGGTCTTCCTAGAGAAGGATAAGAACCATGAATAAGATTTTAGCAAGGGTTGGTAGAATCGATAAACTCCAAGAACAACTCATAAGGACCCAACACGAAATGATTGATGAAGCAAGGAAGTTCCAAGTTGAATCCAAGGAACAGATGTCCAAGTTGATGAGCATGATGGTTACTGTTATATATGGGGAGAAATCATCAAAGGACCCTATTATGCAAGAAAAGATTAAGACTTCGAATGATAATCTGAATGATAGTGATGCAGCCAATGCGATGGCAGAAAATGATCAAGAACCTGTTAAGGGATATGGTAATTCAAGTCAACTCCAAAAATCAAGTATGATTCCAGAAAATGCTACAGAGATCATAGTAGGAAAAGCAGAAGTTAAGGGTGAAACTTCTAATACGAAAGTGGAGCTGAACTCAAAGAAGAGAGACATAGAGGAGGTTCAAGTACCGGTAAAGATGTCAAAAAAGAATAGAAAGAAGAAGAAGATGATACCTCTGATTCTGATTCCGATCTCATATTTGGACTTGTTACCCTTTCTTTTTTAAAGTGGGCTCCTAATGTCTATTCCTCCAAGGCCTAATACTTATTTACGTCCCGATTGGAAAGGTGTCAAAAATTCATGCGGTTATCATTCTGGAGAGTTTAGCCACTCCACGGAAAATTGTGTGACACTGAGATTAAAAGTTTAAAACCTCATAACGGAAGGATTGTTATGCTTTGAAAATGGTAAACCTAAGCTCCCTGGAAGCTCAAAACTTGTCGATGAAGGGATATCTGCAAACCAATGTCTCTCCCAAGTCGTTGGTCAAACATTGAACCTTTAAAATGAACATCTCAATGATCAATCACAATGTCTTCAATATGGTCATAATAATGGCAAGGAGAAAGTTTTTTTTTGAATATCATGTCGGAGCCCGAGGACACTTTATCAAGAATTGTAGCAACTTCAAGCGACAAGTCCCATATCTTTTAACACATGGAGTTATAGAGGATGATGTTAATAATCAATCTGTTTCAGCCAAACAATTGGGATTCAGCTCCCCGAATGGTGTTGATGAGGTAAGAAATGAAGTGCAAACGGAAGAGGGCGTAAAAATAGGAATGAGCAAAATCAAGGAAAGCAAGATATGTGAGGAAGAGATAAATGATCCAACTTTTGAGACCTCTCTAACACTGAAAAATGAGATAAATATGGGAAATGACAAGCAATAAGCTAAAGGAGAGGTAATCCGAGACTGGCCGCAAAAGATGTCTTGGGAAAATACGACCCTCAAGAATTTTCAAGTGCCCATTTCTAACTTGCTATCCCCTTTAATCAAGAATCACTATCTCACTCCAAGGCCTTTAAGAGTAAAGACTAGTACATTTGCTTATGGCTATGACCCGAATAGTGCTTGCAATTTTCATCTAGGGGCATTGGGCCATCATACTGACAAGTGTATACCATGGATGGAAGAGATAGAAAGGCTCGTTGATAATGGACCTTGACTTGACTTCATAAAGATGTGTAAAACTCTTTATGATTAGAGTTTCACATCTTTGACAAATTATCAAGATTTAAAACTAGTAAAACAAGGACCTTGACTTGACTTCAGTTAAAATATACCCAAACATTGTACCCTTCTAAAAATATGAGATAGCCTTCTCCAGTGCAAGGAATAAGATAAAAGGCTTGGTATTTACATATAGGAGCGTACAACATGGGCCATATTTTGTGTGACTTTGCGAAATTGTCTAGATTACTTTCTATTGATGACGTTCGATGATGAAATCTTCACAATTAGGTAAAGTCAGTTGCTTGGGAATTGAACTCTAACGATGAGATTTTCTGATTTCCACCAAAACACCTAGACTATAACAGGTTTTTCTTGACAAGCTTAAGAAATTGATTTGTGATTATAATAGTATATGTATATAATAAAGCTTGAGCTATCCCTCTAAATCAATTGGTTAATAGCCCCGACTTTATGGATATGTTTCAACTAGCTTGATAAAGGTAATTATATTATATGTATACAATAAAGCTAAGCTATTCCACTAAGGCAATTGGTTATAAAGAAAACTCGAAATCCCTGGATTTATGAATAGATTATATTCAAACCATGACTTTGATTGGGTATTTGGTAATTCGGTGTATGCTCCACTGTGATTGTCAAGTCAAAGACTTTGTGATGAGATGAACCCTTTAGTTGGCCCAATAAAGGCAAATTACAATAAAGCTGATCTCAAGTAGCCAGACAATGGCAAATTAAATCAATTTTATAAATAAGGAGTTTCGGTAAAGATGGACTAAGGGAATTAAGGAACACCTGTTATAGTCAACTACACATGAGCACACAGAAATTTCATTTTTAGATCAATATTTTCGCATTGCTTTGGTTGAAGGGAAGATTTTAGAGAAGTGAAATAGAGGTATTCTAGATGGTCTAGTAATTGGCTATGCTAGTTGTGTCATTTTGTCCGCAACCGGTTAAAATACCAAGTCAAGAAAGTGAGACATGTGGCAATGTTCACCAAGAAAGTGAGAGAGAGGAGTGACATCATCAATAGATGTAACCATATAAAATATGAAAGCCAACCTAAAACTCACCCATAAATCTTGATACTTGTCAAAGAACTATAACTTTAAAACATTAAAGAGCTGTTAATTCTTTTGATATTCTATAAACTCATGCTTATGATTTGATTCTATTGTGAACCTGTAAGAAACAATACTTTACAAAATTCTTTTATTCTTTGATAAAGAAAGGAGGAAAACATTTTCAAATAGGACAGTCTCAAATGAGAAAGGTTCTTGAAGCAAGTTGAGGACTGTTATGCCTCTATTTGAGAAAAAGAATGAACGAATGAGGAAGCACTCCACATTCTTGAAAGCAAGTGGTCAGGAAGATCAGGAGGGCTGGAGGAGAGAACTTGTAACACTCTCTTGTGACATTATTAGCAACTTGATAAGAAGACGATGATTGTCTTGTTCGAAAAAAGGAGCATATATCCCATTATGTAGCAAAAAGGCAATAATGCGACCAGTCAAGCAGAAGATGACCACCTTACTCAGAAGAAAAACATATCTCAGTCATTTCTGTTAGAAAGATTGACCACTTCTTAAGTTGGTGATAACATGAAGATAATCCCTCAAAGTTACTTGACAACATTGTTGTTTAGTAACACCAGAATGAGATCATTCAAGATAAATAAATTTGGGCACGAATAGAGCCACAATGATCCACAAATAGGGGTATTATCAAAGTTGTACCTCGTGAGAATCATGAGATTCAAATTCAATGGACATCGAGAATGAACCTTTTGACTTGAAGAATGGGGCATTTTGAAGGCCCATTTTAGACAGAAATAATCCATGTGTGGGCATATTGAAGGCTCATACTAGCATGAAAAGGTTAGGATATTTTGAAGGTCCATTTCAATCAGAAATAGAATGTTGGGGCATTTTGAAGGCTCATTTCAAACAAAAAATTATTCATGTGAGGGCATTTTGAAAATACATTTTGAACGTTCATATCAGCAAATGTTGGGGCATGCTGAAGGCCCATATCATCATGTGTCAAGATCATTGATTTGAGAAAATATTTCCAATGAGATAAAAAGATACGAAGAATGAAAATGATAAATCAGTGACAGTGGAGCTAACTATACATAATTGCTTTGCTCATCAGGAAGTTGTATTATTCTAGTGATTTGATGCTGGCAGTTAAAGTATCCCACTTGTGGTCTCACTTAGCTTTGTTCTTAAGTGACGTCCTACAAAAGCTCCAAACACTATACAAAAAGCATCACTGAGTGAGAAATCTGAGCAGAAGCTACAGGAAATGATGAATGTGTGTCAAATGCTTTACGAACCAGTGATTATGGTGCTGAACCAATGTTGCGATCATATGGTGTTTCTATTTGTAGACTCAAGATGAAGTTTGTCTTCTTCAACCCCAAGGTTAGAAGTGAGATATGATGAAGATTTCTTTCCACGAAAGAGTTGATAAAATCTTAACAGCAAGAGACTAGTGGTATCAACTAAGGCTGAAAGATGGGTTGTTGTTAAAAACGAGTCTCATTTGATGTTTGACTAGATGTGGTGACATGAAAATTTGGATAGGTCTTCCTGATGTCGAGTTTCAAGAGTCAAGTAAAAATTAACGCAACTCTCCCTTTGATCTTTACGGAGTTTGGCATAGTCATACGCATAGTCTCTGAAAATAGGGCAACACAGTCATATTTTTATCGTAGCAAGAAGTTGAGAAAGAAAATGTTTTCTCCGAAATGAAGACATAAACGAAGACGACAAGAAGAGAGAAGAAGATTAAATGGATCTTCAAAAATGCAAGTTGGAAATTATGAGTTGCTACATGAATATTTGAGTAGACTTTGGGAAGAAGTGATCAAGTAGAATAAGACTGAGATGGCCACTTTGAAGTTAAATGATGATTGCATCAACATTTTTTGCATTCATAAGAACATCATTTGCATATAAAAAAGGTATGCATTACACCTACATGAATTTGCATCTTTGCATCAAACATTGATTCATAATAGTTGCATTCAGCTACATTTTTGCAGATCTTTCAGGAAAAAATTAGAGAAAAAGACAACAAGACATCCTCAGCAAAAGGGAACAATCATATGCAGATTCAACATTTTCAGACAAATTTTTTCTCGCTTGAGCAGTCTCATTTAATACGGAAGATTTTATCTCATTCAAGATTGTTTTTCCTTAAACAGAAGATTTTATCTCATTCAAGATTGTTTTTCCTTGAAACATAAGATTTTATCTCATTCAAGATTGTTTTTCCTTGAAACGGAAGATTTTATCTCATTCAAGATTGTTTTTCCATGAAACAGAAGATTTTATCTCATTCAAGATTGTTTTTCCTTGAAACAGAAGATTTTATCTCGCTCAATATTGTTTTTCCTTGAAACAGAAGATTTTATCTCGCTCAATATTGTTTTTATTTTAAACATAAGATTTTATCTCGTTCAAGATTGTTTTTCCTTGAAACAGAAGATTTTATCTCGTTCAAGATTGTTTTTCCTTAAAACAAAATATTTTATCCCGTTCAAGATTGTTTTTCCTTGAAACATAAGATTTTATCTCGTTCAAGATTGTTTTTCCTTGAAACACAAGATTTTATCTCGTTCAAGATTGTTTTTCCTTGAAACAGAAGATTTTATCTCATTCAAGATTGTTTTTCCTTGAAACATAAGATTTTATCTCAGTCAAGATTGCTTTTCCTTGAAACAGAAGATTTTATCTCATTCAAGATTGTTTTCCTTGAAAAAGAAGATTTTATCTCATTCAAGATTGTTTTTCCTTGAAACAGAAGATTTTATCTCATTCAAGATTGTTTTTCCTTGAAACATAAGATTTTATCTCGCTCAAGATTATTTTTCCTTGAAACAGAAGATTTTATCTCGCTCAAGATTGTTTTTCCTTGAAACAAAAGATTTTATCTCGTTCAAGATTGTTTTTCCTTAAAACAAAAGATTTTATCTCATTCAAGATTCTTTTTCCTTGAAACAGAAGATTTTATCTCATTCAAGATTGTTTTTCCTTGAAACAAAAGATTTTATCTCATTCAAGATTGTTTTCCTTGAAACATAAGATTTTATCTCATTCAAGATTGTTTTTCCTTGAAACAAAAGATTTTATCTCATTCAAGATTATTTTTCCTTGAAACAGAAGATTTTATCTCATTCAAGATTTATTTTCCTTGAAACATAAGATTTTATCTCATTCAAGATTGTTTTTCCTTGAAACAGAAGATTTTATCTCTCTCAAGATTATTTTTCCTTGAAACAAAAGATTTTATCTCATTCAAGATTGTTTTTCCTTGAAACAGAAGATTTTATCTCGCTCAAGATTGTTTTTCCTTGAAACAGAAGATTTTATCTCGCTCAAGATTGTTTGTCATTGAAACAGAAGATTTTATCTCATTCAAGATTGTTTTTCCTTGAAACAAAAGATTTTATCTCTCTTGAGATAGTTTCCCTCGAAACAAAGATTTTGTCTCGCTTGAGATAGTTTTCATCGAAAAAGAAGATTTAGTCTCGCTTGAGTTAGTTTCTCTCGAAACAAAAGATTTTATAAGAAACTAAGCCTTCGGGGGTTTCTTGATTTGTAAGTCTTTCGGACCATCCATAAGACCTTCAGTGCATGATGTTTTCAAAAGAGATTTTAGAAACTAAGCCTTCGGGGGTTTTTTGATTTGTAAGTCCTTCGGGCCATCCGTAAGACCTTCAGTGCTGAATGTTTTCAACATTTTCATTGCTTGATTCACGACATTTCAAATCAGTGACAAATCTCAAAACAAAAAAAAAGAACCATACAAAAACTGGTTGTCTTTTTCTTCTTTGCCCTATTCTTGTTAACACAAGAATGTGCAAAGAGGGGCAGCTGTAGACACCCGTTTTTGTCCGAGTTTAAATTATTATTATTATTATTAATTAATTGATTAATTTTACATTTGTGTAGGTTACCCAAGTGCAAAACCAGTAGCCCATTACAAGTCAATCCAACATGACAGAATACAACCCAGTTGTAGCCCAAGTTCATCACGATCTACTCAGATCCAGCCACTATCATACCACGTGAAGAACACCAGCAAGCTCCCAAATCACCACCAATCCACGACCCGACCGATCTAAATATTTAGGATTTCTAAACCCTAAATCAACTCCTCCGCTTACTCAATCATCAATGTTTCTTTCAATCAAGACAATAATGGTTTTGCAATAAGCACTAAAGATTGTTTCAAAATAATTGATTCAAACTCCGGAAGGCTCTGTTATGAACGAGTTGTTGGAACTTTCATTATTGTTAAGATGATGTATAGTTCAAGTCTTCTCGTCATTGTTGGAGCTGGTGAACAACCATCATTATCTCCACGCTAGCTGTGCTTCCTCATGCTCCATCAAATGTCAACACCAATCGGGCCACCTCAATCGAATTCATTAAGTTGCATGCACCAAAGTCAAAAGCATATCCATAAATCATACCTAAACCTTTCATTTTCATACCAAACACAAAGAAAATTCAGATGCAGCCATGAGGATTTGGTGAAGAGATCAATGATAAATCAAGGGTATTCGAACAAATTGAGGGAGAGGATAACGAGAACCAGAAAAAAAAAAGATCACAAACACAAGAGCGTGGGCTCTTGGTTTTCAACAAAAAAGGAACGAACAACAAGAAAAAATTTATGTTTTGTAATGGGTATAAAAACCCTCAAAAATTCAATGTAAGGGAGATTTCTGAAAGAAATAGAAAAAAGAATAGTTCGAATCCAAGGTAATCAATTTTTTTTCTTCGTTTTATTCCTTGCATGCATATATATATATATATAAAAGATAAAAAGAAGTTGGACTCATCTCGCCGATGTTGTTTTCCATTGGGATCGAGAATCTCGTTGGCTTCGGGTTTTGAGGCGTTGGGGAAGGCCATCATCGGAGCATGGTGGCCAAGTTGGTTTTAGTTTTGGTGTGCGGCGATGTGGAGTAGAAAGAGAAAGAGAAGAGTTGAATGGTTTCTGTTTTTAGGTTAAGTTCACGTGTAAAATGAAAAAGCAGAGGAGATATTATGTCTCATGGGTATTTTTGGGTAAATCACCTTAGGTCCCCCACACGCCTTGCTATGTTCTTGCATTTTAGTCTTTATTTTTGTTGTTTCTTTAATTTAAATGCTCTATTTTCACTCTTTGAAATATGATATTTTTATCACCTCCCTATTTAATTTTAAATTGGTAACTATGATTTATTTTTATTGCATATTGGTCCATATGTAAATTTTGTTGATAAACATTAATATTAACTATTAATTATTAACAATTATTTTTAAATTAAAGATTTATGTGCTAATTTTTATTTTTCGTACACATGTCATATATTTTCTTTTGGTTCATTTTAGTCACTAGCTACTATGCAAAGGAAATGTGTTTTATGTTTGTAATCCCTGTACTTTTGCTCTAAATGCATTTTAGTTCTGTTTTGGGTTACTTTCATATTATTTTGAGCCTTTTATTTTATTTGCGTTATATTTTTATCCTTTATGTTTGTTTACTTATTAGACCAAATTATCTCTATTTATTTTGATAGATTAATTTCACAATCTATTCGATTTATTAAAAATATACGCACTTGCCTTTTAAAACTTAATGTTCGTTCGTTTTAGTACCTGCATGTTTGATTTTCCTATTTGTAATTCATATATTTATTCTCATATATTTATATTGTTATATTTTAATATTATGTATATATATATATATATATATATATTATTAAAATATGCATGATATATATATAAATGTTTTACGCATTATACATATATTTTAACTTTTATTAAATCTCTTTGATAATATTTTTAGTATTGTTATCTGAATGTCTTTCAAGAATTGATTTGTAGAACTGGGTGGAAAGTATCACTTAATCGAAGTGGTACAATCTTATATGGTGTTAGAATGAAATGAGACTTGAAATAAATCTCGTTTATTTTACTAATTAAATAATTTGAGGCGAATTAATTAAATTGTAATAAATGTATTATATTTTAACTTGATATTTGATTCAGGATTTCCACCATTACGACAACGTGTAAGCGGAACAGTACTAATTTTGGGCGCTGTGGGGGTGCTAATCCTTCCCCACGCGTAACCGACTCCCGAACCCTTTAAAATGAACCTCTGGTAACGCAGTCCAATTTTGTATTTAAAAAATGATTTTTCTTAAAATTATTTTAAAAGACATTTTTAGGTATTCGACCTACCTAACTCAAAGGTCGATGGCGACTCCTTTTCAATTTAATTCCAATTAATCCAAAATTACTCAATTTTCCAAATAAAAGTTGTAACTGTTTTTTTAAAACAATTAAACGATTGTCCCGACCTAAAAACGGTTACGACACTTGCATAAGGTAAGTTGGTCTCTAGTTAAGATTTTCTTTCGTTTTAAAGTTGTATTTTATTCCTGGGATAGTAAGAAAGCTTAAGTTATCTTAAGAATCAAAAGATGATGGAGTTATAGGAGATTAAAGATTAGAATTTCTTGAATGAAATCTTGAAATAAAGTTCATAATTAGAATTGGAAGTTAGATTTGACTAGTCATCAATCTAATTAAGGAGTATGAAGTGTTAGAATTAGATTTAGAACATGTTGCAAAGTTGGTGTAATTTTTGAATTACATATGAATGATAGGATTTTGAGGTTAAAGAGGTTATTATTGAGTAGAAATGAGTTTAAACATGAGTAGATGAACTAAGAATATTTGAAGGAATGAAATATGAAGTGTTGAGCTGAAAATGAAGTAATTTTCGTGCTTAAAATGTGAATTCTGAGTTAGGGTGTATCGATACCTATTCAACAGGTACCGATACATCAGGAGTAAAATGCAGAAAAATATTCAAAGGGTACCGGTACATAGGCAGTGTATCGATACCCCCTTAAAATGAAAACTTTGAATGTAATTTGTATACCGATACATAGGTAGTATATCAATACACACGTTAAGGAATGTATCGATACCCTATATAGTGTACTGATACCTACCTTAAATAAAAAATAAAAGTAGTATTTCCTTTAGTTAAGAAATGAATGATTAGAGTAGGTTATTTAGAATACTGATAAGTATCAATATATAATTGTGTAGATATTGATCGAGAGAAACGCCCGAACAAGTCGGCAAGAAATAGTCATCGAGAAAAAGATAAGAGATCGATATTGACTAGTGAGGTCAGGTGAGTGCATATTAGTTAGTATATTACGATGAATGGAAATAAGACTTATGACAAGTCTATTTCCTATATTAGCATACATATAAGCATGTTATTGATATGAGCATATTTGTGATAGATTATGGTATATGTTGTATGATCTGTGTGAATGTATGTTATTGTTATGTGATTAAGGTATCAATTATGTGATAATGAATTGTATGGATATATGAAAGGTGGAGTAAGCTAAATAATGTGGACCTAGGTGACTATGTGTGAAAAGGGTATAAATTGTGTGACCATAAAATATGTGAACATGTGTATATGAGATAAGCCATATGACATGAGTGATATGATAAGAAACTATAAGAATATATGTCTATGTGATGTGGCTATGTGAATATATGGTAAACATAATAATGATGCCCATGTTACGTGTCATGAGAGCTAGAGGTATAGTTGGCATGCCAAGAGTTGAGGGTTCTACTTGATCCTTCGGGACATATATGTAATTATATGGAATATATATATGGTACTTCGGTACACTTATTTGGTCTATTGTATTATGTATATGGTTCTTAAGGAGTGATCCTTCGAGACAAATATTCAGTGCCCCTAGTGGGAATTTATTCGAGTTGTAGTGACAGCATAAGTGCACAACCTCAATGAACTCACATATCTTTAGTTCTCCAAAGTATACATAGGACAATAAAGAGATAATATAAATAAACTTAATATGATTGGTATATGTGATTGAGCATTTGAATATGAGTGTATGAGTTTCATTTATTGCATATGTTATAGTTTCTATGTGAAATATGTTGGTATGATATATTTGAATGTAAGAGAATATAATATACTTATATGATATGTTATAAGTAATTAAATGAGAAATCTATTGAACTCTCTCTCTCTCTATATATATATATATAGGTAATGAAGGGGTGGATTATATGATTAATGAGAATTGAGATAAAGTAGATAGTATATTAACTATGAAATATGTATATAAATAAGTATAAGAGTATATTAGATAAGTTGTGTAAGAAGGTGTATACTTTTAAATAGTAGTGTGAACTAACCTTGTTAAATTAATAAGTGATATGAAATTTAGTATAAGAATTTAAGAAATCATACGAGAATATCAAGGGAATCAAATAACAATAAGTTATGCATATATATGTTTATGTAATAAAAATTAGGTGAGAAATGAATTAAGAGAATATAAGAAATTAGCATACTAGAACATGATATAGAATATGTACCGAGAATTTATAGGTTAAATGTTAAATAGAAACATATGGAAATAAGAGATAAGATATGTGGAATTGTGATCAAAATTACATGATTAGGAATTACGTAAGTAAACGACTTAAATGAGGATAGTAGAATGAGATATAAGTTAAGTTGTGTAAATTAAATGATTATAAGAATATAAATAGTAAAACTCATATATGATATGATGATATTTGTGTATGTATGTACTTATTTTATGAAAGTAGACATGAGGTTGTATGTTATGATAGCATTAATTATTCATGCATTGTTAGAAGTTATAGTTTATATTATATGTTTTGTATGTCTCACTAAGTCATAGACTTAGCATGTGAGTGTTTCGCACGTAGGTTCCAGGAAACGAGAAGAGAAGTAAAAAGGAGCAAGACATGTCATATTCTCCTTTGCACAAATCAGATCAGAATTGTAGTTGAATATATGTATTTGGTTATATAGAGTGTAGTTGGAATGTAATTTAAAGATTTAAATAGTATAAGCTCTGATATGTTTTGTAAAACCAATTGATTTTAAATAAATGAAAAGTAATCATTTTCTTGAAATAGGAATTTATATTTTAGTCATTTTGAAAAAAAAATGTTTGAAAAAGTCAATGTGACACCTCAAACTCGAATCCTGGTAGGATACGGGTTAGGGGTGTCACAATGTACACACATCTTCCCATACCAAGCATGTTGTGGGTATATATCTATGGACTTTGTGCTTGGGTTGCCAAGAACCAAGAGTGGTCAAGACTTCATCTTAGTGGTGGTGGATAGATTCTCCAAAATGGCTCATTTCATTCCATGCTACAAAATGGATGATGCTACTCATATAACAAACCTATTCTTCAAAGAGGTGGTATGACTGTATAGAGTGTCAAGAACCATTGTTTCTGATATGGATGTCAAATTCCTTAGTCACTTTTGGATAAAACTATGGAACAAGATTGGAGCTAAGTTTTTGTTTTGAACAACGTGTCATCCTCAAACTAACAGGCAGATAGAAGTAGTAAACCAAACGCTTTCAACATTACTTCGAGCCATTGCCAAGAAAAACATCAAGGCATGAGAAGAATGTTTGTCCCCCGTAGAATTTCCATACAATCGAGAAACATATTTGACCACCAAGAATTCTTCATTCGAGGTAGTGTGTAATACCCCAAATTTTGACTAAAGATTAAAATATAATTTTTAAAAGTTTTGGTGGCTAATGTATAAATTTGTAAAAGTCTAGAGACCAAAAATGTAATTTTAAAAAGTTGTATATTTTAGCCACTAAACGAAAAGGTTGGCCTTTTGTGAGAATCATATTTTCGATACAGAATTTGTGTTAAAAGCTATAAAGCGATGAAGTTCAGTATTGAAATCGGATAATCGGATCGAGCCAAAATTTTACGAAAATTTGAAGGATGTTAGAAAATGGTTTGAAATATTATTTCCACATTTTTTTCAAAGAAATTTGGCTCACAACAGAATAATTTTGCAGATTTTTGAATAGAGGAAATTAGTGACTAATTTTGCCATGCAATTTTTGAAAATTGCATTTCAGGCACTAATTTTTCACTGTTCAACCAAATCTGAAAAACTATTTTGTTCTAAATTGAATCTATTTGATAAAAAATATGGAAATAATATTTTCAACCATTTTCTAACATCCTTCAAATTTCGTAAAATTCTGACTCGATCTGATTATCCGATTTCAATATCGAACTTCATCACTTTATAGCTTTTAATATAAATCTCGTACAAAAAATATGATTCCCACAAAAATCTTTGTTTTAGGCCAAACTTTTCATTTACGGGATAAAATATTTAAATTTTCAAAATTACATTTTTGGTCTCTAAACTTTTATAAATTTATACTTTAACCACCAAACTTTCAAAACTTATATTTTAGTCACTAGTCAAAATTTTGGGTATTACATAGTGTATGGTTTCAGTCCTTTAACTCCTTTAGACTTTCTTCCTTTACCTTTTGAACATATGATCAGTAAAGATGGCAAGGAAAAGGCTGAATACATCAAGAAGCTTTACGAACAAGTTCGAGACAATATTGAAAAGAATACACGACAATACGAACAAGAAGTCAACAAGGGATGAAAGAAGGTAAATTTTGAAGTGGGTGATTGGGTTTGGATTCATTTTCGAAAGGACAATTTTCCAAATCAAAGGAAATCCAAACTCATTCCAAAAAGGGACGATCCATTCCAAGTTGTATAGAAAATCAATGATAATGCCTACAAGATTGATTTACCGGGAGACTATGTTGTACGTGCCACTTTCAATGAGTCAGATCTTACCCTCTATGAAGACAATGACGATTTGAGGACAAATCACTTTAAAGAAAAGGGGATGATGTGAGCACACTGGCACCCGATCCAGAGGTTTTACCATAGAGACCAATCACAAGATCAAGAGCAAAAAAATTAAGGAAGTTCTTTCACTCAAATTCAATCAAGCTTTTGTTTCTTTCAAAGAAATTCTAACTATAAGTGATAAAGTATATCATATCATGTTAAAAAAAACATTAGCAAAATAATCGATTGAACAAACTATAAATCGACCAAACAGTTGAATTGCAATTTATTTGAAGCAGACATTACAAATCTTACAGGCAGACAGAAGAAACTATTTGAGTTTAGACCAAAGACGGCAGTTCGTTTCATCTTTCAAGCCAAAGCTGATCTTTTCTGTCATCTATTTATCTTTACCTCCAAGTTTCGTTAAAATGGAAGCTCCTCCTCAAAACTGAAAATAAAAAGAATGGAAGCTCCTCCTGAACCTATAGGGATTTCTAGTAAAAAATGGCTCCAGGATGCCGTGGGTGTCACTTTCACCTACTGGGATTGTAAAAACACTTGTAAGGATGCTCCTTATGGAACCAAAAGAAAAACCCTTTGCAATGCAACTAGTTCTGACACAACAGAATTATTCTCTCAACACTTTATGTTTCACTGTCTTCGTACCTATGTACCTAAACCTAACACCATTCAATGTTGATAGACATATATAACCAAATTTAACTACATTATATGATCATTGATTTGAAACCTATACTTTTGTGTTGTGCTTGATTCATTCATGACTTTTGTTATATCCCGGGAATATTTCGGGCTATCCCTCGAAAATTGTATCCCATGTATTGTTGAATCAGTCTCATACACCTTATAGAACGATAATATTATAATTAGATTTCTGACAACTCCACATAATTCATCAAAGATAAACTAATATTTATCGCCATCATAATTCTGACCATATCTTCTATTTGATGTTGCCTATATCTTTCTCCATCAAAATCAGAAAAGATAAACGGACGACAAATGAGCAACTACACTTATTCCCATCACCAACTTTAATTTGTTTAAAGTAGAAATGATAATTATATCCGTCATACAGTGACGGAACTAAATAGGCAGTGAGAGGAGGCCTACAGTTGTGAACCAACCGCTGGTCCCGTGGCTCATCAACGGTATGGTCTGTGCACGCTCTAAGCTGAATGTTGTTGAAGTTTTCATCCCTTGTATACACCTAGCCACGTTCAAGGGATGGCCAGTACCTTTCGTAAAAAGACGGGACTATGATTCTCTTTTACAACCCAGAACTAACCACAAATCATTCATTATTATTTATATTATTACAAAACTTTTCCTTTTGTACTGCTACTTGTTTTTTGGCTTTTTCTTTGGCCTTTGTGGTTAAGCCGATTTCAGCAAAGATAAGACCGAGACGTAAACCCCCCCTGTGATGCCATGACGCGTGGCCTCGGATTTCTTTGCTTTTGGGTTGGGTTAGCAGGGGACCACCGGTTCAACTAAAAGAAATACCAATTGACGTGTCAGAGTCCCAAAGTGAGGATGTCTGCCGTACGACAATTTAATATATAATTAAAGAAAAATATTATCAAAAATATTATTCATTTTTTAATATTTTCAATAAAACATTATTTAAAGATTTATTTACTAAAAATATTAATATTAAATGTCATTTGAATATTATTTTTTCTACCAAAAAATTAAGCATATTCAACTGACGTACCGCAAAACTTCCTCAAAATGACCTTTCCAGAGAGGTGAAAAAAGGGTGAGGTCCGGTTCAGAGTGCAGACTCGGTTTTCACCCCTTTTTTAACCCTCTCTCTTCCTTGGGAAGTGGTCATCTTTGGTTCTTTCTTGTAATAGCCACAATGCTTATATTCAAGTGTACCTCACATTATTGCCCCTTTCAAATATGGGAAATGATCCACCTAGGCAAATTACCACTATGAGATCTTTTTCATTTACAGCTTTGTGATAAACTGCGTGCCTATTTTGTCATTTGCCTATAATTAGACACCCATTTTTATGTTTTCTTTTTAGAGTTGGAAAATCTATTAACTTAAATCTGAAAAGATTTTGCACTGCACACAGTAAAAAATAATAATAATGATGGAGAAAACCACTAAAGAGCAATGATACATGAAAGGCAAAAGCTAACAACAAAATAAAGAGAGATGATAAAGAAAGGTAATCATAATCATCTTCTCAATACACACAAACGAACAAATGAAGTATGAGCGAAGTGGGGATTTTGTTCAGTTGGTGGGGTTGCTGCGGAAGGATCCCAAAGCCTTGATGGCTGCTGCTCGGAGGATGTACTGGTGATAAACAGCTGCTGCAAGTGCTCCAACAAATGGGCCGACCCAGAAAATCCACTGTCCATCACAATAAATTAATGCAAGAGTTAGTTTAAGACGCACAGTAAAAAGTAGGGTTATGATCACTTACATGGTCATCCCAGGCTTTCTCGTTGTTGTAGATGACAGCAGCACCGAAGCTCCTAGCAGGGTTGATACCAGTACCAGTGAGGGGGATGGTAGCTAAGTGAACCATGAACACAGCGAACCCAATGGGGAGTGGAGCCAAAACCTATAGACAAAACAGTTTAAACTGCATCAAAAACGTAACTTTCAGTAAGCATGAACAGTTTCGAAAACATCGATGAAAATACATACAGGGACGTGAGAGTCACGAGCGCTTCTCTTTGGGTCGGTGGCTGAGAAAACAGTGTAGACAAGGACGAAAGTCCCAATAATTTCGGCTCCTAAAGCAGTTCCCTTGTTGTACCCAGTCGCCACGGTGTTAGCACCACCGCCAAGGGAGTTATATTCATGTTTCATGAAAGCCTTAACCAACCCAACTCCACATATGGCACCCAAGGACTGAGCCACCATGTAAGCCACAGCCCTAATCAACGACACTTTACGGGCCAAAAACAACCCGAAAGTCACCGCAGGGTTAATGTGTCCACCTAAACCAAAAACCACCGGAAAATCATTAGCGATCAGTAAACAAAAGGGTACTTAGTTTTTTAACTTCTTCTTGCTTACCTGATATACCGGCGGTGCAGTAAACAAGGATGAAGATCATGCCACCAAAAGCCCATGCAATACCCAAGAGACCAACGCCGCCACAAGCGTCGGTTTGTTTCTTGTGGCCAATAACGGTGGCGATGGTGACGTAGAGGAAGAGGAGAGTGGCTATGAACTCGGCTATAAGGGCTCTGTAGAAAGACCATAGCTTGAGTTCGGCCATGTCAATCAGAGGTGCTGGTGGAGGGTCCACATAGTCCTTGCGACCCTGTCCTTCTTCACTAACTTCCTTAGACATTGTTTAGAACCTAGTCGAGCTTTTTCTTGCCTTGGCTGCTCTTAAGCTCATGGAGAACTAACTTTCTTTGTGCAAATAAGTGCCGTCTCAACTCACTCCATTTAAACTGGTGTCAAGGGGCAGCACAAATGGTGCATTTCTAAGTAAGACAAGGGTAGTTTGGGAATGTAATTTGAGTTATGGAATAAAATATTAACAACGTTAAACAATAAATGAAAGGTAAATAAATTATTTATTTAATCACTAAACTATCACTTTAGTTTAGTTTTGATCACTCAATTATTTTTTTAAATCAACCATAATGTTTTTTTATTCTTCGACCGTTAAAAATTAACAAAATTTTTAATATTATATTTTCTTATATCTTTCAGTGATAACTTGATATTATGTTATTTATATTATCGTTAATCTTTTAACGATAGATAATCAAAATAAAATTAAAACATAATGTCAATGACAATTTTTTTAAAAAAATAGTTGAGTGATTAAAATATAATCAAAATAATGATTGAGTGACTGAAAACATACATTATCCTAAACTAAATTGAGAGTATGATTCATATAATACAATTATATACAAACATTTTATTTAAACTAATGGACAATTGTTTTAGAAGTAATAATATTGTTAAGTGAAATGGAAGAAGTGAGGGTGGGGCCTGGGGCTGGGTATGTCCAGCGAGACCATGTGAGGGTGTGAGGACTAAAAGCAATCATCTCTCTCAAAGCAGGGTTGCAAGGGTCAGCCTGGCATCCAACCAATGCCACGCTTAAAAACAACGGTCATATCTCGTCATTTTTCTCTCTTTTTTAATTTTTTTATATTTTCTCCCATTAACTTATACGAATTTCCTACAATACCCCTCCCTTCTCTTGCCACGTCATTCATAATACCATTTCGTTGCTCCCAAGTTATTTACAGCCTTTGTTTACGCATTAAGACTCCAAGAATTTATTTGAAGTTTGTTGTTTTTTAAATTACAATATTTCATTGTGTATCAAATGACAAGCAATTGGTATCAGAAAGTAATTCTACATTATCTTTAAAAGTTCTTTTTGTTTTAAATATTAATTAAAAATATAATACTTTTTAATTACAACGTGCAAAATTAAAAATAATATTTATATGTCAAATAATAATTCAAAGTATAAGGTTAACACTCGTGCTATTTCTCTCTATTTAAGGTAAATGTAAGAGACATCGCCTTACTTGAAGCAACCTCAAAACTACACAAATGCCTGCTTCAAGTAATAGTAAGTGGCTAGGGAGCCGGTCTAATCATGTTCAACAGTTTAATTTTGGAAAAAAATTCATGGGAGGTTGCGGATTCATCAAAGGATCTCGTCGCAACAGCTGGCAAGGAGTATCACGGATGATGCTGCGGCACATTCGGGACCGGTCCCACCCATGGTTTTCGGAACCGGACCGGTTAGCGAACCGGTCATGTTACCGGTTTATTGGTTTAACCGGTTGAATCGGTCAGATCGATCAGAAGAACCGGACGACGTCATAATTATTTAAAAAACTAAATAAAAAATACCAAAAATATTTAATAAAAAATAATTTTTTATATCTCAAGTCATATTCAAAGCAAGTCATAACATATATAAGTTAAAAACCATAAAATTAAATGAAACAAAATGATTCAAATTAACTATAATATAATATTTAAGGTAAAACATATTAAATAATAAATATAATTATATAACTATAATTAAAAAATAAATTTGGGGTTAAAAAAATCATAACAAAATGATATTGTTTGGTTTAATTTTTTTTAAAAACAATCTCACATGGCTAAGAAACATAGAAGAGAATCCCAAAAGTCTAAAGAGTACAAATATGAGAACAAAACAATCTCACATTGCTAAGAAACATAGAAGCGCATCACAACTAACTTCTATAAATAATAGAGGTAATTTGACATTCTAAATCATGGAACCTTTTGGTGAGCATTGAGTGAACTATTCTTTCACTTTAATCAAGCTCAAATTTTAGGCTTCAATCGAGCTTCTAATTTTTTTTGAGTTCAAGTCTTTTTGAGTTCAAGTTTCAATATTATATTTCGAGTTTGAGTTGATCTTGATAATTTTTAGCTTGTCAGTTTGAGTTGAGTTGAGCTTACTTTTAAAGTTTTCAAGTTCGAGTCGAGCTCAGCAATACTCGAGTTCGACTTGGCTCGTTTAACAAACGACGTTGTTTGGTTTAATTTTTTTAAAAACAAAAATATCTGTTTTTCCCGGGTTTTCCCGGTTTTCAGCCTGTCCGGTTCGAACGGTTCAGTGGTTCTGACCGTTTCACTAATAGCGGTTCAACATATTTAGATTGAACCGGACTAAATAACGATTCCCGATTAAACCGACCAATCTAATCCGATTTTCAAAACAGAGGTCCCACCACAACGTGCTTATCATGTTTTTTTTTATTGTTTGTTTTTTTATCACTAACCTATCCACGTCACGATCCCACGCACAATCGAAAGTAGTTATCTACATATCCTCAAATTAAGACATTCATTTTGAATTAGTCCATAAATTTTACCTTCATTAGAATCGATATCTAATTTTTTGAACATTCTAATAATTTATTCTAAAACAATCGAAAGTTTAAGAACTAATATAAAATGATACCATAATTTAAAGTTAAATTTAAAATGAATTATTAAAATATTCAAAAGAAAACATGAATCGATTTAAAAGGAGAACATAATTTAGAGATGTCAGGCTTAATGATAAAGTATCTAAATTATAGTATTTTTAATAGATGGGTGGCTAAACTATTTTTTTAATGATTTTTCGATGTCTAACATTATCACTTTATGTTTCTGGATCGTAAACTCTGTTAATTTCCTTCATTAAGTGAAATGTTTCACATTTTGGTAATTTGAAAAAATCATTTAAAATTTTAAAAATAAAATTATATTAGAAAATTTGAGATATCCTCAAAACTTCGAAAGCTTTCATTTCAACTTCTAAACTTATGTCGACCATCAACTTTTATAGTCCACAAAGCTCTATCCGACCTCACCTCCCTCGACGATCAATACCTCTATGAAATCACGACCGATCGACAGACGACCAATCAACGTTTTATACCTCGTGAACCCAATAATTAAAATCATGATCTCGTACGATTCTGATGGGGAACATCTGCAAATTACGGTGGCGTTGACCAGGAGGATGGAAAGGAGTACGTCGATGGTGGTGGTCGTGACGGAAAAGGGAGATGAAAATGATTAGGATTGATGATTTAGGGTTTTTAGGGATTTTGTGTTTTTATAATTTAAGAAAAAAAATGTTTCTTTTATAAATATTATCATGTTTTTAGTTTTTTAATAATAGATAAATTTTAAAATTATAAAAATATGAAATGTGTCCCTTAATGAAAAATAAACCTTATTTATACTCCGAACACATAAAATGATAATGTTTATAAGTTACGTACTCAAATCATTTAAAAAAATAGATAGGACACTTATTTTACAATTAAACCAGAGATATAATGTAATTAATTTGGGAGAAAATGATATGGTATATCGCTATTTGTCCACGTAGGCAGCGTATTGGGAAACGGCTAGTTGATTCCAGATTCTTCTGGGGAAAGCCGTTGAACAAACGGGAAGGAAGAGATGGACCACCCGCCACCGTTCTCCATCAACGGTCACATGTATATAACCTTTATAATTTTCTCTCTCTTTCTCTTATTGTTTTATAATTACGCTTTTCTGTGTGCGGCTATGATTATCCCTTTGAAAATTTTGAAATCCCTAAAGCACGTTAAGGGCGTGGGGTCCATTTTACATGAAAGCAACCTCCTCCTACTTTTCTTTTCCCAAACGAGATTCCAATTCCACATTTCTCCTCAATTATTTTTCTTCTTCCCCAAGAATTTGGGAAGTTTTATTGTGAGTCGGTTAAAAAACGGTTAAAAAAATAAGTGTCTGGTTAAATAAATAACCGATTAAGATTTATATGGTAAATGTTATATGATTTAATCAAAAATATAAAATATGCGTTACCTATTACATTAAAATACCAATCGATTTTTTTAAGGTTGTAAATAATGTAAAAGGTAAAAAAATAGACGTTACCTATTACATTAAAATATTTACCCATTTTTTGAAGGTTGCTAATAATGTAAACTGTACCAAGAATAGGCGTTATCTATTACATTAAAATACCTACCGGTTTTTTTAAGATTACTAATAATATAAACGGTAAACAAAATATGTGTTACCTATTACATTAAACTACCTACCAGATATGTTGAAAGTATCGATTCTATTTAAATAAGTATTAACAATTTTAGAATTTAAAAGAAAAACAGTCATAGCGCCTATAAAGTATCAATACTTTAAAAAAAATATTGATACATAACAATATAACAGATAAAAATATGACAAAACTAGTTTCATTATGACAAAACAGGTAAAGAGCTACCGAATATGTTAAAAGTATCGATACTTTATAAAAATGTATCGATACATAACAATATAAAAGATAAAAATATGACAAAACTGGTAAAGAGCTACCGGATATGTTAAAAATATCAATACTTTTTGTACATATATCGATACTTTGTTGAAAGTTATGTAATTTATGTTTCAAAAAATTTTAACATTGCTTCATGTTTTCCACCTACAATATTAATTTAATAATTTCATTTACACAAAAAATTATTTGATTGTTTGAATATTTTATAAAATATTATTTAGAATTTAAATTTAACAATTTTAAACAAAGATAATATTAAAAATGTAATATATATGTTTATTATTTTTAATTTAATAATAATATATATCGTAACATAAAAATAAATTATTAGACACAAATAATTACTAAATTAATATCTTAAAACTCACTCAAAAGATAATCCTAAACTAATGTGTTGAAAACATTTTGATATTTCGATATAACAAATTAAGTTAAATGAATTTTAAGATTTTCCAAATGATTTTCTAAGTATATTCGATATAATTATTCGAATATAAAAACATTACTCCAAATATTTCAAAAATCATTTTTAATCCTTACTTAAGTGTAAAATTAAGTTTTAATCTTAAATCAATTTCAAAATAATCTTTCAAAGTATTTCGAACCATTTCAAAGCCAAAAATTCCAGATTGTTCAGAGGGAACCAATTCCCCCCCAAGGGGGTACTGATTCCCCCCTGAACGGTTTGGCTCCGAGATTTCCAGAATGCTCGGAGGGAACCGATTCCCCCATAGGGGGTATCGATTCCCCCCTGATCAACGGTCGAAATATTTGAATTTTACACTTAGGGAACCGATTTCCTATGAGGGGGAACCGATTCCCCCACGCTCCAAGCTGTTTTATTAATTGTTTTCACACTAAAACGGCTATATGATCTTCACTAATCATCCCCAACGTTCATAAGTGATTCAAGGTGTATTTAAACAAGTTCTGAAGCCCTTGATCAACAAGAAATCATAGAGAAACAAGAGAGAAAGCATCAAACAGCAAGTTTGTGCAAATCAAGCCAATTTTCCTTTCAATATTCATTTTGCTTTCAAGAACACCATTTGTGCTCATTTGTAATTATCTTTGAGTGTTCTTTTCTTGTTCTAGAATTGTGCAAACATCTTACCTTCTGAGGTTTTCCTTGTAAGTTTGCAAATTTGTAATCTTCTCTTTGGGAAAGAGTGTTCTCAAGAATTGGGGTATATTCTTGAGGGTGTTGTAAGGTTATCTCTTTGGCCTCAAAAGAAAGAACAAATTAGTGAATTTGTTGGAAAATCCTTAGTGTGGATAGCTAAGGTAGTGGACGTAAACTTTAATTGAGAAAGTCGAACCACTCTAAATCGCTGTGCAATTACTTTCAATTTTCTGCAAAAGCTTCCACCAAATTTTTAATTGCCAATTCACCCCCCTCTTGGCCAAATCCGTCAATCGATTAACTCAACAATTGGCATCAAAGCCTAACTCATTTGAAGGTTTAATCGCCTCTTGAGTCGATTCGGGAAGAGTTATATCGATAATCAAAGTCATCAATGGCCTCCGCTTCAAACTTCGACTCCGGTCTCGACTCGATGCTCGTCAACCAGCCTACTTTCTTCAATGGAGCTAATTATACCTATTGGAAGAATAGAATGATGTACTTCATTCAAGCAAGTGACATGGAGCATGGAATGCTGTAGAAGAAGGATACATCAAACCTCTCACTCATCCAAGGTTGTGGAGTGAAGGAGAGACAAGAATGTTCAAGCTCAACTCCAAAGCCATCCATATCATTTTTTTTGCTCTTGGACCAGATGAATACGGAAGAGTTTCATCGTGTACAACCGCCAAAGAAATATGGGACAAACTTCAAGTCACTCATGAAGGTACCGATGACGTAAAGAAATCTAAAATTAGTATTCTAACGCATAGCTATGAAAATTTCAGGATGAAACCAAATGAAGATATCAAAGCTATGACGGATAGATTTTCAACGATTGTCAATGGTCTCAAATCATATGGAGAGATCATTTCAAATGAAAAGCTTGTGAGGAAGTTAGTCTACTCCCTCCCAAAATCGTGACAATCAAAGAAGACGACAATCATCGAGTCTAAGGACTTAACGTCCTTAACTCTTGAAGAGCTAATTGGGTCACTCCTCACTCATGAAATGATGCTCGAAGATGAGGTGGACCTCGACAAAATTGACGAGACAGCAAAGGAGAAGGAGAAGAAGAAAAACATTGGAGTTGCTCTCAAATCCACAAAAGATGAGAGTGATTCGAATAACGATGACGATGACGAGGAAATGGTATTGTTTGCCAAACGGTTCAGAAAAATGATGAGACCTTATCGAGGAAGAAAATTCAAACGAAATGAAGGCCTCAAAAATAAACCGAAAGAGAAGGACCCAATCATTTGCTACGAATGTAAAAAGCCAGGGCATGTTAAATATGATTGCCCACAATTGAAGAAAAAGGGTCAATCAAAGAATAAGCACAAGGCTCATGTGGCTACATGGAGCGATGAAGAAAGTTCCGATGAAGAGGAGCAAGAAGTAGCTAACTTGTGTTTGATGGCATTTGGGGAAGATTCTAAGGTAACCTCTAACTCATTCGATTTTGATGATTTATCCTATGATGAGTTATTAGAGGAATATAATGGGTTGGCTTCGGATTATGAGAAATTATTTTTAAAATATAAAAACGATGTTTCAAAATTGAAAAATGAAAACAAACTCATATCCAAAACCAACAACGATCTTGAAAGTAAAATCAAAGATTTGCAAATCAAACTAGAAGAGTTTGAAAAGAAAAATTTAGATTTGCAAAATTTACTTTCAAAGATCAATGATGATCATCAAAAGAAAATTGATGATCTTAAAACTTCTTTTGATAAAGTTGGAACAAAACATTTTGAAAAAAGGTGGAAATTCAAAATCCAACTTTGTTAGAAAAAGTTTTAGAAACTACAATCATAGAGGTCCCCAAAGAACCTCTAATGGAAAAATCGTTAGAAGTATGTGGGTTCCTAAAGAACTCGTTACTACTAAAGATAAAAATATCCTACACAAATGGATACCTAAGGGGACCAGGATTTTGGAAACTAATGAATATGGATCCAAAAGAATTTGGGTACCAAAAATCAAAAATTAATCTATGTTTGTAGGGAAAGGAGCATTGCTACAAGGCACGGGAAACAAATTCAAATTCATGGTACCTTGATAGTGGATGCTCAAGACACATGACCGGAGACAAAAGCCGGTTCATTGAGCTTAACGCCAAAAATGGAGGAGAAGTGACTTTTGGAGACAATTCAAAAGGTCACATTGAAGGTATTGGTACAATAGGTAATAGGGGTGTATTCGGTTCGGTTTTTTACCAAAAATAGAACCGAACCGAAATAAACGGTTTTTCAATATTTAAACCGAAACCGAAACCGAATAGTTAAAAAACCAAAAAAACCGAAACCGCTTTTTTCGGTTCGGTTCGGGTTTTTTAACGGTTCGGGTTTTTCGGTTCGGTTTTTCGGTTTTTCAATGAAAAAATCACTTGAAACTATAATTTTTTTTTTATAAAAATTGCCTATTCGGTTCAATATGGAACAAATGGGTTCCATATGGAAAACCCGAACCGAACCGAATCAAAAAAATGAAGCCTTTAAACCGAACCGAAAACCGAACCGTTTAAAGCCAAACCGAACCGAACCGTTTTACTCGGTTCGTGTCGATTTTTCGGTTTTATCAGTTTCGTTGCTCACCCCTAATAGGTAATACATCTTCCATACAAATTAAGAATGTTTTATATGTGAATGGATTAAAGCATAATCTATTGAGTATTAGTCAATTATGCGATAAAGGATTCAATGTCTTATTTGAAATTAATGGTTGTAAAGTCATTGACATTGCATCTAATCGGATTATGCTTGTTGGTCATAGAATATGGAACATTTACATGGTGCATTTAGATTCTTTTGATATGACTAATTTATGCCTAGTTGCTAACGATGAACATGATAGTTGGTTATGGCATAGGAGACTAGGACATGCTAGTATGAGTGTTTTGCAACGGCTAATTCAAGGTGATTTAGTTCGAGGGTTGCCTAAGCTTAAATTTGATAATGATAAAATATGTGATGCTTGTGCTAAAGGAAAATAAAAGCGTGTTTCTTTTAAATCCATTAATGACGTATCAACTAGTAGAGTATTACAATTGATCCATGTAGATCTTTTTGGGCCAACTAGGACTACTAGCTTGGGTGGAAAACAATATGCATTTGTCTTGGTAGATGACTATTCTAGATATACTTGGGTTTTATTTTTAAGTACTAAAGATGAAGCATTAGAACAGTTTATCACATTTTCAAAAATAATCCAAAATAAAAAGGGTTACTCTATAACTAGTGTTAGGAGTGATCATGGCACTGAATTTGAAAATCTTGGATTTATTGAATTTTGTAATTCTAATGGTATTAGTCATAATTTTTCAGCACCTAGAACCCCTCAACAAAATGGAGTTGTTGAGAGGAAAAATCGAACTTTAGAAGAAATGGCTAGAACCATGCTTTGTGAAAATAATTTGCCAAAATATTTTTGGGCGGAAGCCACAAATACTGCTTGTTATGTTGTTAATCGAGTAATGATTAGGCCAATTTTAAAGAAAACTCCATATGAAATTTTCAAAAATAAAAAGCCTAATATTAGCTATTTTCATCCTTTTGAATGTAAATGTTTTGTTTTAACGGTAAAGAAAACCTTGGCAAATTTGATGCTAAAAGTGATGAAGGAATTTTTCTGGGTTACTCCTTAAATTCTAAAGCTTATCGAGTATTTAATAAAAGAACTTTAGTTGTAGAAGAGTCTATACATGTTGTTTTCGATGATAATCCCCTTCCAAGGAAGGATTATTGTGTGAATGATGATGTAGGTGTTATAAATACAAATGATGTTAGACATGAAGTTGGAGAACCATCATCAAAGGAAGAAACGAAAAATGAGGAAACTCATGATCCTCTTGAGAATCCAACCATTGAAGAAAGGGAAGTATCTTATCCAAGAGAGTACAACTATGTCAAGGATGGTGAAATTATAGGTGATCCATCAAAAGGGGTAACAACTCGATATTCTCTTAGAAATATTTGTAATTATGTTGCATTTATCTCATACATAGAGCCTAAGAATATTAAAGAAGCATTAAATGATGAACATTGGATTATGGCTATGCAAGAAGAGTTAAATCAATTTGAGAGAAGTAAAGTATGGACATTAGTTGAAAGGCCTAGTAATAAATCTACTGTAGGTACTAGATGGGTATTTAGGAATAAGCTTGATGAGAGTGGTAATATAGTGAGAAACAAGGCTAGACTTGTTGCTCAAGGGTATACTCAAGAAGAGGGCATAGACTATGATGAAACATACGCTCCCGTAGCTAGGATGGAAGCAATTAGAATGTTATTAACATTTGCATGTTTTCATGAATTTAAATTATATCAAATGGATGTTAAAAGTGCATTTTTAATTGGTTTTATAAAAGAAAAAGTGTATGTGGAACAACCTCCAGGTTTTGAAGATTCAAAATTTCCAGATCATGTTCTTAAATCGACAAAAGCTCTTTATGGTTTAAAACAAGCTCCTAGAGCTTGGTATGAAAGATTGTCAAATTTTTTAATTGAAAAAGGGTTTTCAAAAGGAAAGGTTGACACTACATTGTTTTTAAAGATTAAAGGTAAAGATTTATTAGTAGTTCAAATTTATGTTGATGATATAATATTTGGTTCTACTAATAATGTTCTTTGCCAAGAATTTTCTAAGCTAATGCAAAGTGAGTTTGAGATGAGCATGATGGGGGAGCTCTCATTTTTCTTGGGACTCCAAATCAAGCAAAGAAAAGATGGCATATTCATTAATCAAGCTAAGTACGTCAAAGATATGCTCAAGAAGTTTGGACTGGAAAATGGGAAACCTCATGACACTCCAATGAGCTCTTCAACAAAGCTTGACTTAGATGAAAGAGGTAAATATGTAGATGTTAAATTATATAGGTCAATGATTGGCTCTTTGCTTTATCTAACTGCAAGTAGACCGGACATTATGTTTAGTGTTTTCTTATGTGCTAGATTTCAATCATGTCCTAAGGAATCACATTTACTAGCCGTTAAGAGAATCTTTAGATACCTTAAGGACACTCATAGTTTAGGACTTTGGTATCCTAGAGACTCTAGTTTTAGCTTGCATGCCTTCTCTGATGCGGATTATGGAGGATGTAAATTAGATAGGAAAAGCACCTCCGGTACTTGCCAATTCCTTGGAAATATGTTGATTTCTTAGTTTTCAAAGAAACAAAATTGTGTTGCATTATCTACCACTGAAGCGGAATATATTTCAGCCGGTAGTTGTTGTGCACAAGTTTTATGGATGAAACAACAACTTTTTGATTATGGAATTGAAGTATGTACTATTCCTATCAAGTGTGACAATACTAGTGCTATTTGTCTCACTAAAAATCCCATCCAACACTCTAGAACTAAACACATTGAAATTAGACATCACTTCATTAGAGACCATGTCACTAAGGAAGATGTAGTTCTAGAATTTGTTGATACTTTGCATCAATTAGCGGATATTTTTACAAAACCCTTAGATAAGGAAAGGTTTTGGACACTTAGGAGAGAATTAGGTTTAACTAACCTATCTTCACTTAGTGTTTAAAATAATTCAGCACTTTTAATAAATACTGAAAAATGCTCATAATAGTAATTTTTTTATTGCATTCATTGCTATTAGTTAGGGGGGAGTTTATGATTCTTGATGAAAAATTAATTTTATGTTCAAATATCGATTAAAGATTAATTTAATTGTTTGAACATAATTATTTTTCAATATATGAGTTGCCTATACCACTAGAGAAGATTAATTTAGCATTTTGTGTGCTTAAAAATCGGATTTTAGCATTTTGGTGCAGAGGGAATCGATCCCCCCCATGAGGGAACTGATTCCCCCTTTGAAGGGGAACTGATTCCCCCCACAGGGGAATCGATACCCCACTGGGGTTCTGTTAAAATCGGGCAGAACACCCCAAAACCCTCTTCCGCCGTTCTCTCTCAACTTTTCTCAAATCTCCATTTTTGCCTCACATCAACGATATTAATCGAATTCGAATCAAATATCATCTTCTAAACTGTTGGAATCATTAAAATCGTGCAAATAACATCTAAATCCCCTCAATCTTCATCTTTCAAGGTAAATTTTTCTAAACTCTCTATTTCATTGATTTTGAAAATAGGAATAGTTTTAATTAGTTCTAGGTTGAAATAGTGATCGGGCATTGATTGTTTAGTGATTAGAAACTAGATGTTACAACTAATTTCATCAAAAACACAAGAATTTTCCAAAAATTTTTAAATTTTTGAAATTAAAAAAATGTTAATTTTCAAATTATTGTGTTTTGATTAAATTATGTTGTTGTTATGAAAACTATACATATATTGTTTCTCAAAACCATATTTTTCAAAAGTTTTTCAAAAACTTTGCCCATTAGAATTGATTTAGAAAACCTTGAAATATTGAGGACTCAATTGAGTTTTGGGATTAATTGAATTGCATACATTTGTTTTTAAAATTACAGGTTATCCAATCTATTCCGATTTCCTTTACCATGTCCAATCCTAAACGTGCTAGGTCTTCATCTAGTCGTTCTAGTCGTCAACCAAATCCACCTCCAAATCCTCCTCTTATTCCTCAAAATCCTATTCCAAATCTTGATCCTAACTTGACTATCCAAAATTCTTGTTTCAATCAACCGGGTCCTAAAGATTATCGTTATTGGTTTTACCAATATTTTGACTCGTATAAGATTATGGAAGAACGTATCCCATCTCTTCAAGCTATGGTTGCTATTAACTTTAAATATCTCCCTATCTTGCACGAATGGAAATTTGATAAACTTTTCGAACTTGAACCCGTTGTCTATCATCAACTTGTTCGTATCTTCTATTATAATGCCGTTTGTATCAAAATCGTGACAAAACCAAAACCATAGGAGTACGTTCCTACCTCCTAGTTCAATATTTCCATCTTGATCTGGCTTACATAGCCAATGCCTTAGGCTTGGATAATGAAGGTTTATCAAATGAAAACAAAGTTTTAGGCTCACGATATAAACGAAATGATAGTGCAAGTGTTCTAGATCTTCATGAGTGTTTTCTTCATCTCATGATCACTTGGTGGTTTCGACCATCCGGGGATCGTTATTCTACTCTCAGAGCTTTAGATCTTTGGTGGTTGCATTGTTTTGAACACAATATAAAAATAAACCTTTCCGAGATTATCTTTGCTGAGATTGTTGAAACCGTTAACCTAGTGCCAAATAAGAAACTCTGTTCTTCACTAGTTTACGGTTGTATCCTTAGTAATCTCTTTTCTAAAGCCGAGCTTCGATTTGGTCTAGATGCCTCCTTTCCTCTTAAGAAACAAATCAATCTTCTTTCTTTAACAAGTGCGGGATGGGTCAAAAATAAAGAAACCGGTGAATGGGTTCGATCTTCTGCAACTACTCCGGGAGCTAGTTCTTCACAAGCTCCACTCGAAGCTGACGAAGATCCAGAGTTTGAACAATTAATGAGGGATATCGATGAAGCCGAAGATGAGCCTGAGCAACCCGAGGAGCACGGACAACAATCGACTCAAATGCCTCCATATTTTCAATCCTTTATGGAGACATTTGATTTCCGATGTGCGACCATGGATTCGTGCTTTACTTCTATAGAGTCCTATTTATCCACAATGGGAGCTCAACAATTAGAGATTCTCCGAGAGATGCGAACAAACAACGCTTCAATGAATGAACGTATTGATGCACTCTCACACAAGATGGCCGCTATGCGAGCTCGTTTTCCTCTTCCCGATCCTCCTACGGATGTTTGATTCTATATTTTGCTTTGAACTCCAAACTTATTGTTTTAACATTTTGAATTGTTTGGATTTATGGATGGTGTGAACTTATATGTTTGGTGTAATTTATTCATTATTGCATCATTTACATCATTATTAGCAATATGACCAATTTTGCCATATCACATTGTTTATGAATATTGATTATGGAACTAATGGCTAACGTTTCTCTTGATTGTGATCTTAGCAGCTTATGCATACATATACCTAATCAATTGGCTAAATGATTTTCACGTTTCTTTGAATCTTTTTGATTTAACAAAAAGGGGGAGAAGTGTGTGTTTTTAAAAATGATAAATGGGAGAAGTGTTAAAGTAAGGGGGAGTAATTTCAAAACTTGATTTCAAAATCTTAAAATTACTAAAATGTTTTGTTATATCAAAAAGGGGGAGATTGTTGAAAACATTTTGATATTTCGATATAACAAATTAAGTTAAATGAATTTTAAGATTTTCCAAATGATTTTCTAAGTATATTCGATATAATTATTCGAATATCAAAACATTACTCCAAATATTTCAAAAATCATTTTTAATCCTTACTTAAGTGTAAAATTAAGTTTTAATCTTAAATCAATTTCAAAATAATCTTTCAAAGTATTTTGAACCATTTCAAAGCCAAAAATTCCAGATTGCTCAGAGGGAACCGATTCCCCACAAGGGGGTACCGATTCCCCCTGAACGGTTTGGCTCCGAGATTTCCAGAATGCTCGGAGGGAACCGATTCCCCCATAGGGGGTACCGATTCCCCCCTGATCAACGGTCAAAATATTTGAATTTTACACTTAGGGAACCGATTCCCTATGAGGGGGAACCGATTCCCCCATGCTCCAAGCTGTTTTATTAATTGTTTTCACACTAAAACGGCTATATGATCTTCACTAATCATCCCCAACGTTCATAAGTGATTCAAGGTGTATTTAAACAAGTTCTGAAGCCCTTGATCAACAAGAAATCATAGAGAAACAAGAGAGAAAGCATCAAACACCAAGTTTGTGCAAATCAAGTCAATTTTCCTTTCAATATTCATTTTGCTTTCAAGAACACCATTTGTGCTCATTTGTAATTATCTTTGAGTGTTCTTTTCTTGTTCTAGAATTATGCAAACATCTTACCTTGTGAGGTTTTCCTTGTAAGTTTGCAAATTTGTAATCTTCTCTTTGGGAATGAGTGTTCTCAAGAATTGGGGTATATTCTTGAGGGTGTTGTAAGGTTATCTCTTTGGCCTCAAAAGAAAGAACAAATTAGTAAATTTGTTGGAAAATCCTTAGTGTGGATAGCTAAGGTAGTGGACGTAGACTTTAATTGAGAAAGTTGAACCACTTTAAATCGCTGTGCAATTACTTTCAATTTTCTGCAAAAGCTTCCACCAAATTTTTAATTGTCAATTCACCCCCTCTTGGCCAAATCCGTCAATCGATTAACTCAACATAATGTTTTCCGCAGTAAAATAAATATGAACACTTATATATATATATATATATATATATATATATATATATATATATATATATATATATATATATATATATATATATATATATATGTATCGATACCTTCTGATAACCAAAGTTTATTAGTTATTAAATTTATCAAATTTATCAAATTTATCAATATGATAGGTAGTGCTTTATCAAATTTATTAAACTTACAACATTATGAGTTTATCAATATGATAGATAGTGCTTTATCAAATTTATTAATTATCTTATTAAATTTTCTATCACTCTATTTTTTAATCGTATATTAATCTTTTTTTTTTAGACAACTCCCAACACTTTTTATTTCCCGAATTTTCACTTTACTGTTGCTGCTTTCGTGGGGATGTGACGATTTTTAATACGATTTATTCGGTACTTCACTTTTTTTTTTTTTGCAGGTCACGTAAATGTCCTAATCTCAATCCCGTTTGCCGCAATTCCTTCGGCGGTAAATGCTGTTTTTCCCCTTATTTTCTCTCTGGTTCTCCGGAAAATAAATGGAAATCGAACTGTATTTTATGGGGTAGATGATGCCAAGACTCAGCCATTTTCCTTTTGATGACTTGCGTTGACGACAAACTTCCTGATTCTTGCCACTGTCATCACAGCCGTCATTGTCCAACCTTTTCTGTTCACCAACACGTAAGTTTCAAAATTTGGTTAAAATAAGTTTATTATTTAAAAATATAGTACTAATTTTTAAATCATTGCTGATAAATACTAGACATATTAAATTTATATAGTTTTATTTGAAAATTTTAATTTAATTATTAAATTTTGTTCATTATCCACTTTTAAAAATTAAAAAATTTAAATTCTGACTATGATTGATTTAAATATTTTAAACAATTAAATTTATAAAATATATATTTAAAAAATTATTTGATTTAAAGTTTTTAATATATGCTTTTTATTTTTTAATAATAAAATTTAAATTATAATGAGTTAAAATTAAAAAAACTTTGACCAAAAATCCAATATAGAATAAATTTAATAAGACAAAAGGATTATTAAATATTGCCACACTCATACAAAATATAAACTTATGAATAAAGATGGATAGAGGGGGCGACTACTAACACAATTTTCCCTTTAAAAATTATTTTTATTTATCGTATATTTTTATTGATTTTCACTTCTAAAAATTTTATAAATTCATCATCTAAAATTTTAAAATTTTAATAAAAACTTGTATGATCATTCATCTATGCCTACGAAGAAAATAATACAAATATAATAAACATACATGATAGCAAATGAATTTTGACGAAAAATAATAACAATACCAATTAATATTTCAACATCTGATTCGAGTCCTTCACGAAGCTCATATTTTTTTTCTGTTGTTAAATGAAAAATATATCTATTATTCTCAAGACAATACCGAAAATTCGAATCCACGAAGACTTTATGAAGAAAAAAAAGATCATGAAGACTTTAATATTTAATAAAAAGAATAAAATAAAATAAAGATGTCGTGAAATTGACAGAGAATCAGACCTTGTTTCATATGCCGTTTGTTTTACATACATCGCAGTGTCGAAAAGGAATCTAGTGGGATTATCAATTAATAAGAGACCAAAATGGGATTTTAATTACCAAAGCCAATTATTACATCTAAAATGCATTTTTTTAATGCGATTTGTCGCTTAGAGCCGAACGAATTATACGAACAATTTATTAATAAAAATAAATAGGTAAATAATTATAAACGTGTATCTATCTGGAATGCCCTCATCCCCTCAAATAATAATTTAATTCTGGAAAATGATGGTCCCTTAATCATTGATCGAAGACTAAGTAGGCAAGAGGGACAAGAATGATGGCAACAGTTGTCTTGCCAAACCCTAATACTAAATAATACAAAGCTTATCTGATCCATTATGAAGTGATTAGTCTTAATTTAATTTTATAAGTGGAATCGATCATTCTAACTTAGTTTTTTAGATTCATGAGATGGATATTTAAATGGGATCCAACTTAAAAAAAACAATTAATTGGAGCATTCAAATGATAATCGAAAGCTTTTAAAAGGTGATATTCAAATTATTGGCCCAAAAGAGAGAAGAATTGTGTTCTCTATACATTTCGGCCTTTTGGGTGAAAAGAAGGAAGGAACTGATACCTGATGGAGTTGGACTTGTACATAATTAATGGAAAAGCCCGTTGGTTTATGCAGAACCATTCCGATATAAGCCCATATTATTCGACCCTATCTTCTCTTTAATAAAAAAGCATAAATCAAATGTTTGGTCACCAAAATTTTACAACTTCTTTTAATTCAATCCATAATTATTTTAGTCCATATTAGCCCCGAAACTTGGAAAATTTTCTCAAATTAGTCCCCAAACTTGGATTTTTATTTCTTCTAATGACCTAACACTTTGAAATACTATCATGTCATCACATTAATATATATATATATATACCAAGTGTCACAGACATAACGTCTCGATCCTGTTGTTATGCCGTGCGGCACTTGAATGGGACAACTCCCAGACAAGTCAGCCTTTCCCATCATAGATCCATGCCTCGAATTAACTCGTCATCAAGCCAAGTCGCAATGGCTAACAATCATCCCTCAGATCGCTAGACGATCCAACAGTATCCTGTCCGAACAAACAAGCCACACATTAGTCTCTCGCCACAATATAATTCCAAAGCCACAAGTACTCTAGGAGGGGAGATCCCACGGGGCATAGCGAATGCTAGTTGACAACCCCTCTCCTCAACCAAGAGCGCGATATGGGGCCCACTGGCCCCAAACCGTTCCTAGGTATCATCCTAGAGAGACACCGTACCATCCACTTGGTCCCGATGCCCGCACACCTAGGTTCCTCATGAACCTAGAAGAAGGTCGCTTACACATAGGTAGCTCCACATGCTAGCTCACGGGATATATATATATATATATATATATATATATATATATATTAAAATTTTTAAGTCATGATACAAATTAAAGCATTGCATCTTCCGAAGGATTAAAATTCCCGTATAAAGATTAAATTGAAAAGAATTACAGAATTCTAGACTGATTTGAATAAAAATTCAGTATCAAGTTAAGAAAAATTGTCTAGGGACTAAGATTAAAAGAATGTTACAGGTGTTATAATTTCGAGACAAATATACTTTTATAATAAAAGCAATTTATCGTGATTGCACTTGTCATAATTTCCCATGAATATATATTACACTATCTAAAACTAATAAATTTTACAGTATAATCCATAAATAAATATATTTTAACTCATAATAAAATAACCTCTTTGTACCCTAATCTCAAATCCTATACTCTAAAATCCCAAACCCAAAAATCATACCTCAATCCCTAAACCCTAAATCTTAACCCTAAAAAAATTATTTTACCGTGAGTAAAAAAAAGATTTATTTATGGGTTATAAATTTTAATTGAATCTAAAATATTTATTTATTTAAATTTAATGACTATAAATTAGTGTAAAAATTATTAGTTTTATATAGCTTAAGTGAATCCTAACCCCCTCTCGCTCTATATGTGTTTTTTTCAATAAAAAAAGTAAAAAAATAACTTGATGAAATATAAATTTCTATAACTCAAAAACAATTTATCAACTATATAATTATGCTTTAAAAATAATTTTATTTCAAAAAGTTCTTTTGACATTATTTATTAAAATACTTTCAAACCAAAAAAATAGAAATCTTTTTAAAAGTAAAATTTTATTTAATAATATTCAAGAGAATAATCCATTAACCATAAACAGTACCAATTACTACCATATTAACAATGCAATCCGAGAGAACATAAGCAAAGTAAAATAACCCCCAATAAAAAACGCCCACGATTCACGTTAGCAGTGCGTCGAATATATGTGATGCTAAACCAATCTTAAATGTGGATTTTGTGGAGTAAAATTTTAAAATTAATTGATTTACTATTTAAGGGATACCGTAACTTTCAAGCTAGGGGTAGGTTTTTTCTTTTTATTCGCTTACCTTTATTTGTTTTGTTCGAAATTCCCTTGCCTTTATTCACCTATATACATATATGTAACGAGAAACGCTGTGTCATATGATTCTCAGTGTTTGCTCATCGTTGAAGCTAAGAGAGCGATATCTGATGGATGCAGATAAGAGAACTTGTTTTTGGCTCGATCGAACCTTGTTGATGTTTATGCTTTACTGTGCCGTCCAGGGCAACAAACAACACTTCGTTGCCACGCTTGCTGCATTGATATTGCATGATTTCCTACTTTTCATGCTCAACCTCCTCCTCCATGATGTTTATGCTTTACTCTCAACTCACTTAAACAACTTCAAATCAACAACTTTCAATCAAAGCGTAAGTGCCTTTGCCCCCCCCCCCCAAACACTTTTATACTGCTCTTATTTATGTTTGATGAATTCTTGCAGGGTATCGATAACCACGTGAGAGAAAAAGGGGCACTCGAATTATGCGCAAAAGTGAAGGAAGATAAAAGAGATGGCGAAGGAGAGGGAAAGAAAGTTGCAGCATGTGAGAATTGCAGGGGGGTGCAAGAGGAAGAAGCAGTGAAAGCCAAAGGGAAATACAAGGATAAATACAAGAAGAAGTTGCTGCAAAGGGAGGAGAGATTTGAGAAAGTTAAAAGCTCGTTGAAAGATAAATACAACGAGGACCGAGACAAGTGGGAAGAAGAGAGAAAGCTGCTTAACAAAAAGTATCAAGAGATGCGCTGGACATAAAACCAAACAAATAAGAGAAGAAGAAAAATACCCTTTAATTATTCAATGTTAATCAGTTAGTTACAATTCTACAATGTGATGATTATGATTATTATAATGTATGTATGCATGTGTGCAATTATATAGAAAATTGTATGCATGTATGCATTGCATATATTACACAACACAAGAACCAAGAGGCAAATTATGAAATTCTAATTATATTCTGATAATAGATGGTGGAGATGTTCAAATTAAATCTTCTAACAACTAGAAGAGGATGATGCATAGAACACACTAACCCAGATAAAGCCGGCTCTCATTGTTCCCCAACTTGAAAACCTACTTATAAAACCCGAAAAAATAAGAAACTATGGTCATATCAACATTTAATTTAAAAGCTTCCCTATCATTCAAATGCCCATTGATTCTCCCTCCTAACCTCCTCCTCCTCCTCCGGAGTGAAATCATTCTTGATGTTGAACGTCTTGCGAATCTCCTCAGGTGTCTTCCCCTTAATCATGTCAGCCACAGTTTGGCAGGTCAAGTCTAATAAGCTTTTGATATTCAGATAGTTCGCAGCCTGCAAATCCCAATATCAAAATATTAGAAGGTTTAGTGCACTAATCAAAAGTTGACCACAACAACATAAGCAATTACCTACAGATTTAATAGTTGAATCAACATTATCAAGATCAATAAGTCATTGTTACAGCAACGTGAACCTTTTGGTACAATGAACAAAAATTACATTGCAAATAGCTACTAGCGTGCAGGGATGAACTGAAGGGGTGCTGGGAGTACTGATGCACTCCTGGAAATTTGAAATTCCCACATAATTTAGGTATTTCTAGTATAATTTCCTAAATTCGCACTCTGATATAAAATCATGCTTCCGCCTCTGCTTTGAAACTTAATTCCATATGATACTCAACCTTCTTTTAGAACTTATATTACATAACTCCAAACAAATTTTGAAGCTTTTAAACAAATTGTTTCACTCAATAAGTATACTAGTGTTCCCTAATTGAACGTAGGTAAATCATGGTTTCGGCCTACAGAGGAATAAACAGATAAGCATACGATTTCAATTAAACCCAACAGCCCTAAATTAACAGCGTTGTGAATTTCAAATACATAATTAGGGCATCAACAAGAACAAGAGAGTCAAATGAGGGGGAACTAACCAAGATGAGGTCAAAGAGGGTATTTTGGTCAACTTTGACAAAATCAGCATCCCAAGCCTTGATTTCATCCTCGGGGTTCTTTTCCTTGTCGGCGGCGGCATCGACGTGCTTCTTGCAGTACTCAAGGACCTTAGATAAAATCTTGCTGGTGACGTTCGGTAGGGGAATCTCGTTGTCGGCGCAGTCGTCCTCGATCATGTGCTTGATCGTCTGCGACTCGACCGCCACGGCTTCCTCCACCTCGAAAGTCTCGCCGTCGGAGCTCCTCAACATTATCTTCTTCGAAGTCGACGCCATTATTTCCTCCAAAAGATTCAATCACTTGCGATGATAGAAGCCCTTTCGGATTAAAAAGAGAGAAGGATCACAAAATTCAGAGTCAGCAGGAAAAAGCTAAATATTATAATAATTGTTTAATAGATGAAAATTATTTTTAAGAAAATATTTTTTTTCTCTGTTTGATAATTATAATTGATTTTATGGAAAATATTTTTTATTGTTTAATAGTTTTAATTAATTTTTTTAATGTAATTTATTTTTTTAGTTCTTTTGTATTTTATGTAAATTATTTTCTATAAAATTAATATTTTAATATACATATAATATGATTTTAATAATGTTACATTTTTAATATTATATTAATATACACTCAGATATATTATAATAATATATGATATTATTTTTAAATAAATTATTAATATTTATTTATTATTTTTATAATATAATTAAATTATTACTAATGAGTAATATTAATTTATATTTAATATTAATATTAATATAATAATTTAGTATTATGTTAATAAAATACTAATCATTAAAATTAAGGGTGTTCAAATGGTTAATTTAACCACCTATCGGATTGAATTACTATTAACCAAATAAACCAAAATTTTTCTTTAACCGTTAATCAAATCAATTTTTTTGAAAATATTAACCGAATCGAACTCTATTCCTTTTATGTAAATCATTTTCTATAAAATTAATTATAATATATCAAACAATTGAAAATGATTTACATAATATCATCAAAACATCGTAAAATAGTTTCTAAAAATTATTTCCCAAAAAATGTAATTCATTTTATTTAAAATAATTTATTTTACGTGAAACATTTTTCATGTAATTTATTTTACGTAAAACAGTTTTCAAATAATCTAATTCATGTAAATTATTTCCAAAAACTCTGATTTAAACGGGGGTATTTATAAAAGGGTGCAAGTACGAACGCTATCGTTTTGGATATCTAATTCAGAAGAGGTTTTCGATGTTTTTGTTCGTTTTGTATATTATCTACAACATATATATAAGCTTAAAATCATTTTTTAATAAATCATAATAAATTAATAATATTATTATAGTTTTTGTTATAGATCATAATTCATTAAACTTTTAAAATAATTATTATTTTTAAAAAATGAAATAAATAAATAAATCTTTAGATGCACTATAAAATTTATATTAAAAAGTAACGATGATAGAGGAAGCGTGGGAATGCTTAGAACAGCAGCTATCGCAGATGAAAACCACAGTAACAGGTTCCAACTTAAATAACGTGAGAATCAAGTTATTACCAAGACGTTTAGAGCAGCTAATGTTGCCATCCCCTCACGAGTCCACTGCATAAGCACGACGAAAAAAACATTACAATCCGATAGGTGACACCAACCCGATGCGTGAATCCTAGCAAACATTACCTTGAAGCAGAAGCAATGTGTGGTACGACGAGAGCATTCTTCATCTCAGCGAGCCCAGGTTTCATGAAAGGTTCATCCTAACACAACACCATTAATGAATAATTATGTACTAATCTGAGGGTGGTTATCATGTGGTCGATTGATTAGAGATTCAAAAGTTTGTAAACTCACCAGAAAGACATCAAGACCGACTCGGAACATTGGATTTTGTTTCAGATGCTCAAAAAGAGCTACTTCATCTACCACTGCCCCCTTGCTACAGTTAACAAGGATTGCTTTCCTGCAAAATTATAGTCCAATTCATATTTCCTTGAGCAAGACATATTTTCAAAGTTAAATGTTAATGAAAAAGAGAAGTTCTTAATCACCTTCTTCATTAATTGTTGCTAAGCTATCTTTGTTAACCAAATGATAGGTTGTTATATCCAAGATCGGGTGAAGACTTATCTAGAAAAAGAACCAGTAGCAATCCCTCTTAACTGGCAGCATAATTCAAACTTGCACTTCGAAACAACATTAAGTATTCTAAGCAAACAAAATCCTACCACATCTGCCTCCTGGAGCACCTCATCCATAGTCGATGATACTCTTTTCCAGTAAACGGGTTGCTCTCCATTGCTTTGCAAGAACTCACCATAAGCTGCATTAAGGAAACAAATCAGCATCACACAAAAAAAAAGTACTGAAAACTCGGCAACCCACGCAAAATGTTCCAAGACATACCCGTGACAAACTTCTCTAGCCGTGTTGCTTGGTAAAGATCATAGTAAATCAAGTTCATTTTTGAACCCTTCAACCTGTTAAAAGATGGGCGGAAAAAAATGGCTCCCATCAATGCAGCAAAGTTGGATCAAAAGTAAAATATGCCTTGGAAACTGCTTTCCCTTGCACTCTTATGTGGTATGTTGCAGATCTTAGGAGGTGAGATTTCGTCAAAGACTCACTAATCCGAACATCATTTCTATTTATATTCAAGGCTACAAAGATATGTGTCCTCCTAGAATGTCGAATAAATTATCTAATTCCAACCTATGTACATGAAATTCGGTGCATAATTTAGTAAGAGATTACCATCATTATGGCGTATGCAGATCCAATACGACCAGCTCCAATTACACCGTCTGTCCTTTAAGCAAGTTTCCCACAAACCTGCATGAGACATAATTGGAATTAGACAAGCATGATGTAAATGACATACGATTTTATCGTCTATGCATAGACATGATATATATATATATAAGGCATAGTTCGTGGATATACAGATGAGGGAGCCATCCATCATATAAGCCTGCCCTCATGAACTCATCTGCTTCAACGATTCTTCTAGCAGCTGCTAAACAAAGAGAAGCTGCTAGCTCCACCGTTTTTTCTGTGAGTACCCCCTACACCAAATTAGAGTATTAGCACAACATTTCTACCCCAAAAATACTGAAACAAATTTGAAAGCATTTTCCATAAGGAAAAAAGCTTCCATTTCCGTTATGAACAAGATAGGTATGTACTAGTAACTACTTATGCTGCAAGTTTATTTATTGTTTTAGCATTACAGTGAGCTGTCTATGACATATAATCCAACACATGGGGCTTAGCACTCATCAATGAGACGGAAACTTAAAGCTGTTTGCAACTGTGGGAAAGTGAATTTACAGGAGTATTGCCAACAGCAACACCATACTTGTTGGCAGCATTAACATCAACATTGTTGTAACCAACAGCCATGTTGCTGAAAGCTTTGCCTCCTGCTCTGCTTAAGGCGCGAATAAAGTGTCCCCCCAGTCTTCAGTTAACTGTAAACACAAATTCCCAACTTTAAAAAAAACAAAAAGAAAAACACTTGCAACTAAAACCAAAGTCCTGTGAAGAATTCACCTGTCCTATCACCCCATCGCACTTATCGCCAATCAAAGCAATGATATCGTCTACAGACAGAATTGTTTTCTTCTCGGTACATATCTGAAAATAAAATCAACAGGATTATATCAAGAAGAAGAAGAAAGATTTCAGTTGGCAAAACAAACGAAAACAGAGGATTTAGAGAAGTGAAATGCATAATTACTTCGACACGGCAATCTTGCTCGACCAAGAGGTTGATCCATCTAGTTCCAGGCATGGGTATTGTGCTGAAACTCTGTATTTTCCATTTGGGTTCCACACTTCAATCGAAACTGGCTTCGCCATTGAAACTAGTCACTTTAAAAAAAACTGAGTGAGCTGGAAATTGAGTTTTTCAAATTTCAGTTTAATCTGTTTCTTGCCTTTTATAGCGATGGTTGGGTGTGTTGAGGGACACATAATTAAAATGGTCTGCAACGGAATCATTGGTGAAATGAAGAGGTTTGTTGAGTATAACCGTTGATGTTTTGTAATAACATGTGGAACAAGATAAGGTTGTTGGTTTGTGGAACATGTGATTTTGATCCTTTCGGATACAGGGATGGACAGGTTGAGGGCTGCGGTGAGGGTTGGGATGATGCTTTTGGTTTTGTGGTATAAGTTCATTGCTGACATGTCTTTTGCATATGGGTGACACGTAAGATAAGCATCTATCCATTTTACCAAATGACGGAAATAGCCTTTGATTAAGTGGACAAACTAGAGATGACCGATTGATAATTTGATACAGAAAATTAGAGAAAAGTTTTAATGGGTAAAAGAATATAGTGTTTGGTGAATTATTTCGTGATTTATAATATAATATTTATCTATGGTTGTTTATTAAATTAATTTAGTATTAAAAATTTATATGCATTTAATAAATAAATAAACACAATATGGGTGTGTTCAATTTGTTTATATTAATAGATAAACTTGTTTTCATGATTTTCTTTTTGTTTTATTTTTATAAACAATTAAATTGTGAATTTTGGAGTCAAATTGTGAAGCCTAAGGAACTTAAGGTCTAGTGGTATAATTTCAACGTGTTTGAACATATAAACGAACATATTCGTAAATGCTAAATGAAATACGAACGTTAAATAAACATATTCGTGAATGCTAAATGAACTGAACAAGAATATATTCAAAAATAAACAAACGACCATAATATTAATAGCTTAAATGAACATGAACCGAACATAAACACTTTCACTAATAAGCAAAGAACATAAATAAAATCTTATTGATTAAATTTAAACACGACACCATATAGATACAGCTGCTTAAACTTAAAATCTTTAGGAAGAATAATATTCTCTTTGACCACGTAGATGAGTTAAGATACATTTTAATATTAAATTCAAGCTGACGAATAAATTACTTTATTTAGTGACATAATGAGAAAAATATTTTAGAGATATTGAGTAATTATTTTATAAAAAATATATTAAAACAAATAAGATTATACAAAATTATACGTAATTGAATACACTTTTAATAAAACTATATTGTATTACATGAAAATAAAATCTTACTTTAAATCTACAATTTATTTACAACTTTCAACGATTTTGTTAACATTATTAGCATGGATTAAGATTTGATATCAATAAGATTGATTAAGATAACATTTATTTACTATAATGTTGATATTTTCTGCTTTGAGTTATCGATTTGGATTTGAATACACAATTTGCATTTGTAAATAGCTTTTCCATTTCGCTCTATTCTTATTTGTAATTTATCGGTAGCCTTTCAGTAGTTTTATCTAATTTTATGGTTCTTTTGTCAATGCGATCAAATATGTTCGTATCTATCTTTTGTTCAAATTTTTTAGTTAAATTTTTAACATTTTCCTTGTATGATCATTGTGTAATCTTAAATTATGTTAATAATTATAAAAATATCATAATTATATGATTTATTTACGTTTATGATCGTAAATATTTATTGTGATTTTAGATATTTAATCTTTTTAAGACTAACATTTTGTATAAGAAAACTACTAGCAATTATCGGTGACTTAATGTCAAGAACAATAGTGAATATAAGTTGAAATAAAAACAACTCCTAAAACAAATTTTTCTTTTTTTTTTCCTTCTAATTTTTTTTATAACTATTAACAATAAGAAATAAAAATATTCTTCATTCAAAATCAATAAACCTTTTTAGAAAATGCTAGCAATTGGTTTTTCTTCTTTCTCAAAAGCTTTTTATTGTCATTATTATAATTATTTGCAATAGTAATAATAATCAAGAATTTATTTTAAGTTTTTGTACCAAAAAATTATTTAAAGTTTTAAACTAGTTAATATCGCATCGATGAACGAATATTACTAATATGTATTTATATTATTACCAAGTTTTTGTCTCTAACGTGTTGTTGACGAACGAAATTCTCATGATGTGAAAGATAGTCGAGAACGTTCGTCGCATCCAAACGTAATCAACCTCCATGACGTTTATGAAGATCAAACAGACGTTCATTTAGTACTGAAGCTTTGCTTTGTCGGTGACTTATTCGATCGGGTCATCGTGGAAATGAGGTACTCATAGGCTGACACAGTGATGGTGGTGTGGCAAATCACGCAGGCCGCAGGGGTTAACGGTGATTCATATGGATCTAGAATAAGAAAATTGCTTGTTCTTGAGCAAAAACAAAAATTTGACATTGAAAATCGTGGAATGGATTTTGTATTGAGTTTAGTGGATGAATTCATGGATCCAATTATCGGGTTTTTTCATCCATTGATTATGTTTTGACGGAGGCGCTTTCCCAAGGGAAAATCACCACGAAGAGTGATATCTGGTTATTGTGTATCTCAATCTTTGGAAATTGAATTTTATTTTGTATAACTGAGATTACACAACTTCATTTTATCTCTAGATGTCTACCCTCTCGTTTTTCTCTGAACTTGTGGTGCTATTATTTATTATTGAAATTTGAAAATCATTCATTATACTTAAAATGCAACATGAGTCCTTGAAAGAAGGCAAATGGAGTAATGGAGCAGAGATGCATAAAGAAGAAGCAGGGAGAAGGTGAACAACGATGAGGTTGGGAAGAAAATCCATTAAAAATGGATAAATTGAAATTTTATCTCTAAACTAATTTGAATTTACAAAAAGACACATAATCAGTATTTTGTCTAAAGTGCATGGGTTAAAATAAAAATTAAATCATTTTACTAATTGGTCGCGTCATCAACAATCTAATGACATTCAATGTCCAAGTGACCAAAACTTAATAAAACGATAACGTAAGTGACCAAAACTTATTTTTTTTAAAATTTAGTGAGCAAAGTGTACAAATATGAAAGGAAAGTGACCAGAACTTATTCCACATATTATCTATGTGGAAATGATGTAATTTTAATTTTATATATTTACTGTGACACGTCAGCAAACCGTTAAAGACTTAATGACCATTAACCTTCAGTGACAATATCTTAATTAAAACGAAACTAAAGTGACCAAATCTTATGTTTTTTGAGTTCAGTGAGGAAAAATTTATAAAACTCAAACGAAAGTGACTATTTTTTGTAGTTTACCCTTAAAACAATTTCATATGCATTCATATAATATACTTGAGTGGATCCAATCGATTGTCTCTGGCTTTTTTCAACCTAATTTTCTTTTAATATATTTGGGTCATCTTTTTTATTTTTGATTTTTATTTAATTGACGGCGGCATTAATCTTAATGTTGGTTGTTGACCGTCAGTGACTATTAGTTCTCTTATTTTTTATATTGTGTATTTTATTTTTATTTTTGAGTCTTTCTACTGAAAATCCCTGTCAAAGCTGGCATCCCATGGACGTGGGATACTTCTGTTATGCACTTGTCACATTTAGCATAGGATTTTCAGTTTATTAGGTATTAAGTTCTCTGTGAAAACTTTTCAGGCAATCACAGCTGGGACGTTTATAGCACTCTCTGCCATTATCATGCTCTTGATCCAACCAATTTTTACTCCAGCAGCTTTTGCAACCTTTCAAACTGGAGCTACAGCCGGTGGAACTGCAGCTGCTGCAGTGGGGGGGGGGGTGTAATACGTGCTAAATTACTAAGTAGTGCGGTTTCTGGTTTCTTTGCTGGTTGCTTACACACCCTATCAGGGCCGGACCACCTTGCTGCTTCGGCTCCACTATCTATTGGTCGGACTCGAATGGAAAGCGCCGTTGTTGGAGCTCTATGGGGTTGTGGCCATGATGCTGGTCAGGTTATTTTTGGTTTGCCATTTCTACTTCTAAAGGATCGCCTCCACATTGAAATTATCCAGACTTGGGGTACAAGGGTGGTGGGCTTTACATTGCTTGTTATTGGGGCTATGGGTATAAAAGAAGCTTCAGAAGTTCCTACTTGTGTAGCCTTAGAAAATGGTGAGTGTGATGTTAGCGTTTATGAGACACCTGAAAACCCGGTAATTTGGAAAAAGAAGATTGGTTTTGCTACTTTTTCCACAGGGATTGTTCATGGATTGCAGCCAGATGCACTGATGATGGTTTTGCCAGCACTGGCTTTACTGTCTCGCCTGGATGGTGCTGCATTCCTATTCATGTTCTTGCTTGGAACTGTGGTAGCAACGGGAAGCTATACAGTGTTTATAGGCTCTTGCAGTCAAGCATTAAAGGGTAGGGTTCCCAGAATTACTGAAAAACTTACATGGGCTTCTTCTATTGTAGCCATCGCTCTTGGAGTAGCCATCATCGTAAGCCAATTTTTCGGATTTAGTCTCTATTGATCTACCTGACACTCCATCAAGATATTCATCCCAGCTTCTTTAGCACTTTGTGAAGATGTTAGAAAGCATTTTCGGATTTATTTTCAGCAATATTTTATCTGAGAGCATCTTTGCACCAATTACCTTTTGTTGTTTCCTTGTGGAACAGTTCCAAAAATTCTTCCATTACTATAGTCAAAATCTTGTGTTTGTTAAGCCATAAGTAATATATTCCTTGAATTTATTGATGCTAGTTTACATCATAACAGTGGCTATGCTAGCAACATGGAAAAAAAACCACTTACGTCCCCTTGTCACGAGATACAATGAGCACCATATTGTGCTCTAAACTTTGCTTAGACTATTTCTGGATAAATGCACCCACTTTGCTCGAGTGATGCCAAAAATATTCGAAGCAAAGTGAGCACCATATTGTGCTCTAAACTTTGCTTAGACTATTTCTGGCAATTAAGCTTTTAACAGTACCTTGTCAATTGAGATTGGGCAAAACACTTACCATTCATATTCATATTTGATCACGGCTAAATTTAAAATTAAATCACTTGGACTTCAGTTTCAAGAAATCTGAATCTACATCTCAAGTCTCAACCCATAAGAAACAGAAAAAGTCAAGGATGCCTTCTCACCCTGAACAAATATTTATTTGGAATGCGAGTCATCAGTGTCAACATCTATACATTAATGTCACGGATATATGCACTCGATGCTAGAAACAAAACTCTGCTCTTGGAAACTCAAATTGGTTATGGCTTCTGCTTTTTTTCAGTGTCGTAAAGCACACATGCGTCTGCTGCTGTCTTCATCTGAAACCACCAAATAAACTCTACTAAGATGCAGATCATACAACAGTTTAATTGGTGTGATGCTCGAGCAAAATCAATAAACCCCTCAAGAATTTCATTGGTTAATTTGGAATTAACTAATATAAGGTGAGAAATTTTCTTTTTAAATCAGAACCAGTGATGTTTCTATTGGAAACCAACATGTGTTTTATCTTCTTTTTTTATAGGAAAACTTGTGTTTTATCTTAACTAGGAGGTTCAGCTCAAGATCAAACGTAAAAGTACAGGTCAAAACGCAAGCATCTTTTTTCATGTCACGTTGAATACTAAGTATTCATACATCCATATAAAGTCTAGCATCAATTTGATTCCCGTCTTATATACCAAGTTAGACCATCTGAAGAACCATTACAACAATTTGACTGGAAGTGCAGAATTAAATTGATGCAAGTCCGATTAAGTTATAAAGCATATGTGGCTCTACCTGAATAATATTGATGACCTGCTTGATTGAACATCCAAATAAGCTTATACCAACAAGAATAGAAAGAGGTGACCTCTCTTTCAAGGTAGTCACTACAACCTGAAATGAAAAAACATGAAGCAGTTAGAAATCAAAACACAAAGGGATTCGCTCTTCAAATGGGAAAGGAAACATTACACAAGAATCCAGACTCACATCCATCAAATCTTCAGTATGGTTCTTCGAAATAAGAAATAAGGCTATGTAAAGAACCTGTAAAACTCAAGATTTCTTGCTCAATACACAAGTAACAAAAACATGGCAATGCAAATAGATGGAATGAATTATAAATTTATAATTACCTCGCAAGCCACACAACAATAACCCATAAACATCCTGTTTCCATAGTAGAGCTTGAAAAGCCAATTGGAGCTGTCTTTCACATCTTTATGACTAGCCTTACCCACTAGAAATGAACTGCAATATAATATATAAATATGAAGAGTTAACAAGGAAAGACATACCCGAGTTTTATAAAATTACGGAATGAAATATGTGTTTCAAGGAAAAGGAGCTACCTGTACATCTGCAGCCAGTGGCTAGCAATATCTAGGGCTAGCAAAGACAAGAAAACCAAGCTAGGCCTGCATAGAACCGTGACAGATATGGCGGGATGCAATTATATCAATTTGGCAATATAAACACAAATGAATGGAATGGAAAACTTACCTATACACTTGAGAAAGTATAACCAGTAGACAAGCGGTGCTAATCCTGAATTACATAATCGAGAAGAATCACTATGTAAACAACTACGTAATTCAAAGTTTCTACCGGCACTTACTGAAAAAAATTACTAAATATGTGCTGAGGTATCCCAGAAGCTCAATGTCTATCACAGATGGAGATAGTGTACCTATCTGTTACCATGTCCAGAACAGCTCCAAATGTCGAAGCTGAGAAAAAAAAATCATATTTTGTATCTCAGAGATGCTGTTTCAACGGTGCATACCTTCCTTTTAACATCCCACAAAGAATGATAATTTAAGTAACTAAATTCCTCTCTGTGCTATATTTTATCCTAAATTTAGAATGTGCCATCTTTACATTATTGCTTGGACTACTTTCACAAGTTTTAAAGATCAAAAACCATACCTTGGTTGAATTTGCGAGCACACCAACCATCCACAGCATCACAAACAAAGCTGCAATCCCAAATTTGATCATATTCAAGTCTATCATTTCTCAAAAGCAGACAAAGCGTACAATGTTGATGCAATTCTCACCTTAGAAAATAGAGAGCAGAAAAAAGTCTTTTGCTGGAAAAGCATATAGCAAAAGCATAGCAATTCAAGAGAATTCTTATATAACCTACAATCAAAAATGATTTTTTTTTATAAAATTAAAAACCCAAAGAACCCAAGATGGAATTTTTTCATACTTAACCACAAAAAAACTTTTAAACTCAAACACCATTAAGAATTCAAAAGTGAAGAAGAACTAACCAATAATATTGGGAATGTAAAGATAAACCGAGAGCTGGCTTGGTTTAGGCTTAGGTTTAGACTTGTTGGCCATTAAAATTTATCTATAAGAATAAAACCTGCAAGAAAAACAATGGATTAAAATAAATTGAGAGTAACAATTAGCCTAAATAAGGAGAAATTGGATCTGGGTACGACCTGGAAGAGCAAATAGTTGAAGTTTTTTGGGTGAAGTGCGGATTTTTATGGAGAGAAAAACAAATACGAATCTGAGAAATGTGAAAGCCCTTACCTTCTCAGCCAAAGCTTCTACGAATATATTTATTTTTCACAGCCTTTGAACCGATTCCTTGCTTAAAGATTTAGTCTTTGTTTAATCTTAATTGGGAAAACAATAATCTTTAAACTTGCTCGTGGAATAATTTGATAACCGTCTGGTAATCTTTGGAGTTAATAAAATACAGTTCTTCGAGCTCTTTCATATGTGGCTCACTTGGGAAAAGATTATTCTCTACACAAACAATCCTTCATTTATTCTTTGATTATTTAATTATAGCTATTTTTATTAGATGATAAGAGAATCCAGCAAATATAGAAATTAATTGTAGTAAAGTTCGCCTACAATTTTATACCAATCCCAAATGGCGTACACCCTGTAAATCAAGGGTAAATATACATTTTGATACTTGAATTTAGTTTTAATGTTCAATTTCATACCTAAACCTTTCTTTGGTCTAATTAAATGTTTGAATTAGATTTTTAGTGTTCAAATTAAAAGCTAAATTTGATTTCTTGGCTTAAATTTGTATCTGAACTCTATTTGGCTTAAATTAAAAGTTGAGTGCTAGTTAAAAATATTTGAAATAGATTATTATGTTAAACTTATACCCAAACTATAAAAATGATATAATATTATATTAATAATTTTAAAATTAAGAAATAAATCATTCTATAAAATATGATATATTGTATTAAACAAAATGATTATAATCCATACTTAATTTTGAACATTTTACGAAAATAAATATATATAAATTCAAAACTTATGAAACTTAGATATTAAAAATTACATAATTTATTTATAGTTTTGCAAGAACTGAAAACAATAAATTTTCTCACCAGTCACAGCCAAACCCAGAAATAATAGCCCAAAAAAATATCAAAGGATCAGTCAGTGACTCATAATGAGTAATATATCATTGCAACCAGTCCACCACTACCTAGTCAATAATTTCAAGATCTGATCCCTGTAAATGTCTGTTCAATTCATTTTTCTGTTTCTTCTTGTTTAATTACAGTGTCTAATATGCCAGTACCACCTAAAAAGCGCAACCAAACAAAAAAAACTAATCAACTTCCACATGGCTTACTTGCCTTCATCCATCATCGTCGTCAAGATCAGATCTCCCCCTTACTGTCTTTTTTCTTGTTTTGTATTTTTACGGGTAATTTTTTTTCCTAGGAAACCAATGCCTCTATGCTACCTTTCTTAGCTGTTTTACAAACGGGGCAAGAATCAAGAAAAACCGCGCAATCTTTGCACGAACAGAGGTGCCTGCACGGGAGGAACAGCACGCACGAACCTCGACGGTAGCAGCATTTGCAAACCATTGTTCTTTCTTCTTCGTCGAGTTCTTTTCTTTGATCGACTGGGAAAACACTGTTGTTGTTGTTGTTGTTGTTGTTTTCCTCCTGTACGCATTCGCAGCAAGATTCTGCATCGTCAACGCTGTTGTTGAGCCGACAAGAGGCTTGCTCCCGTAGCCGTTCGAGCCGGTTGTTCAAAGAGAGAACCATGGCTTCATTCTCCTGCGCCACTCTCTGCCACGCTTGACCCTCCATCTCGAGTCTTCCCAACAGATTCTGCAGCTCCATTGCTTTGTTATTCGCCTTTGCAATCTCTTGGTCTTTTTGGTTGAGTAAAACACACGCCCTCGATTCCATCTTCTTCGCCATTAAAGCCAACTGCTGCTTTCTCTGCTCTTGCACCAACAATCTCAGCCTCTCATTCTACAATCAAAAGAAAGAAAATTAACAACCCAATTGAAAAGAAATCCCAAGATCGAATTTCCCCCCTTCTTTTTTGTTGCTAACCTGTGATTTGATGAACTGATGAACCTCGGCTTGAGAAACCATGTTTTGGCTAAACACCATGGATTCAAGATTCTGGTTTCTCTGCTCCTGGTTTTGTAGATACTGAAACTGCTGCTGCTGTTGTTTCAGTTGCTGCAAGTGCGATAACTGGTGAACACTTAAACCGAAACCGGCACCGACACCGCGACCATTATCGATCAAATCGAAAGAACCGCACAATGGAAAGCCGACGTTATCAGAATACAACTGCGCTTGTACAGCCATGTTCCCCTTCTTCAACCACCAAACAAAAACAAAACAACACCCCAAAAGAAACAATCTCTCTTTTTAATCCTCAAATCGAAATCCGGAATGGGTTTTTGCAGTTCGGATCAAAGAAACTCTAAAGGACACAAGAAAACAAAAAGACGGTGAAGGGTGTTGGTGTGTATTTATAAGAGAGAGGGAAGGGTGAGCTCACATAATGGGTTTTGATTTTAGTTTATAATTAAATGAAAAAGCAAGGATGGAGCGCATAGGATACTATGATAACGATCGTATACGAATGCAGATGCCACGTAATCGACGTAGGTTTTATGACTACGCCTATTGTATCAATAATTCAAATGTCAAATTTGGAATTAGATTAAATGGTATTTAATAATAATCCAATCATTTGAAGGTAACCGAAAGTCTTATTTAGCTTTGCCGCCACCGGGGTAGATCAATGAACCACAAATTTATAATTATTTATCAATAATTCTTGAAATATTCTATTTAAATAATATGATATTTGAGTTGTTAAAAATACATGTTCTAAATTTGATCAAACTCATATTAGTACGATAAAGTTTCGGATACTTGAATTTCTCGGTTTGTTGTTTTTTTGAAATACTCGTGATCTAAGTATGCAAAACTTCTTTTAACAGTCGTACTGACGTTTGTTTGATGAAATTCAAGACTTTTTTGACAACTCAAAATTAACAACTTTGTAATAAAATTTACGAATCTTGCATTGTTTAAATATTAATTTTTGGCGTGTTTAAATGCAACTTCTTTAACATGTATTCATTGACGACCGAAGGCAAGTTCATACATATACGTTGTTATCGTTCGATTTTTCATATGTTTAATCATTTCTCTCTCATTTTTGTTTTGATCCTTAAATACGAAACTCTTGTCGAACGAGTGTTATTATTAATTTTTCGAGGATGATATTTAAGTAAGAAAGGCAATGTCATGGAATGTTTTTAGAAATATTTCTAGCCCGTTAAAGTCAACAAAAACGAAGGGTTTACATTCATGCACCCCATCGATATTATTGTTGAAGTTAACAACTACATTACTGGTTCGTGTAACAATTCTTAACTTGGTAGTTTCATGTCGAATTTCAATATCTTGTCCTATTTTTATAATATGACATTCTATTTCTCGTCAATGAGTTTGTGCTTATCGGCTCAATTGAATCAACACATCACATCACGTAACACAAGTGGTAAAATATTTTACATGTTTATATTAGGTTTAGAGGAGTGATTTGAAATAGGGAGAAGCTGAAACTGACATAAATGGCAGAAGATAAGTTGTTCCTGGAAATGTAGAAAGAAAAACGGACTGATTAGCATCGAGAATCTACAACTTTTTATGCCCCAACATCATCTGTCACTCCGAACTCACAGTCACAAACCCAAAAAATTCACGAAAAAACTGTCCAATGTCAGCAAGATTCTAAAGAAAACATCGGTTAAGCAAACGCATTTCCCAAGACCAAATGCAAGTACCGTCACATAATATTGAAAGCGTTATTTCCGTTCCTCATTCGTAAAGGAAGCAGGGAAGAAACATGGTGGTCATGTGAACACTGCGAAGGGATTCTTCAAGATCAAAGCTTTAAACCAAAAGTTCTTAGCTTTGCTAACTTCACTTCATTGACCACAACACACAATCCAAACCCCTATTCTCGTATGTTGTGACAAGTGTTTTTCACTTGTGTATCTCAAGATCACAATTACCCTGCTTTTTCCTAGTTTTCCCATCTTGTCTTTTTTTTTTCAACTTGATAATGATTTGTGTCGGGAACACTGTCAATGCTTAATTAGTGGGTCGTAACAATCGGTGATTAATGCACTAACTAATTCTTTAGAGAAAAGAGGTTTAGGGTTCACATTTCATTTGGACACGTTAAAAAAGAAAAAGAAAAATATATAGTTTAAGACCCTTCTTTTTTAGATGAAGCTGCCTGAGTTTTGGTTAAAAATGCAATGTATGGATGGAGCTTTCGTTTCTTGGAAGGTGGGGTTGTGGTTTTCTACGTGCCTTACTACACGCATGCATTGACTCAATCCCCCTTTTATTAAGGTATTCATTGATTAATTTTCCATTTGTCTATCTAACACATGAGTTGGTGAATGATTAAGAGAGTTGCTTTTGTCTAATTATGGTTTAGCCCCTCTATCGTTATAATAACATTATTAGGTACACATTAGAATAACACTTTTAGTTAATGTCTGTTAAATTAATCACGTATATTTTCTTAAAATATTTATTGAATAGTCTGAGCTGATTAGAAAATAACATTTATTTATAATCTTTTACAATCATTGTCGATGTACGTACTATGCAAATGTAATTATTCGTTGTGACTTCTCGGTTTAAAATCAATATTCGACTTTTTTTCTTAAAGAATATCATTGTTTATTTCAATTTTCAAAAATCCCAATCTCAAGTTCAAAATCAATTCAATATTCGAACAAACACAAATTTGAACATTTACACCAAAACCCATTGAAGAAATTGACAATTCAAAGCCAAATGTTCAATATTCGACTTTCGCTCTCATGAAATTTTGGGAAACAAATAAATGAATAAAAACAAAAATTTGGGTTTTTTTTCTAGTAAGAGATGATATTAACGACTCCTAAGAGATTGTTCATATGACACAAGTGTCACACCCTTAGAACCTTCAAGCCCAAATTGTCGCAATATCAGAGTTAAGGTCTGACGGGTCGTGCGGCCTTAGACGTTTCTCGACACTTCTGGGTCTTATCTACGACTAAGTAAGCCTTACCCAAGCCTAGTGAGCACGCAAACTCACAAAGGTCAGAACCAAGCCCTCAAGGCTTCTAGGATGCGGAAGCTTTAACACCAACGTGGTTACTCCAAGCCACCAAGGTTGAACTATGGTGTGGAAGTGCAAACACAAGCGTGGTTACTCCTAGCCACCAAGAGAGGCAACAAGCACCAAGAGAATAAAGAACAGAGAACAAAAGAACTAGAGTAAATGCCTCAGAGCTTTATTACTCTCCAAAGAGAATGAATGGAAAGAGATGTTTGGATGGATTATTCAAATGAGGAGGAGAGACTCTCTATTTATAGTTAAGCTCCTTCTCAATCAATGGCCTGATCGATTTACATCAACGGCTAAGATCTGCCCAATTAATACAAGATCCCCCAAATTAAGGGATTGTATCTACAAGATCTTCTCTTAACTAAGGAAACTCAATCTCGTCCTACCTAATTACATCAATTAGTATGATTATTTCCTTTGATGAGAGTTCACACTGGATATGGTAAGAATCCTCCACAATCTCTATTGATTTTTTATCTCTTGCCATAATTACCGAGCTCCTGTGATCATCTTCGGATATAATGCCACTTTCCTTTTCTGCACGACCAATGTGAATGGGCTCCACAACATTCTCCAAGTGATGGGCCAAGTCTGGTGGTCTTGGCAAGCCCACACTCTGCATAAAACCTCTTTAGCAGACACTTGCACCAATGTCCCAGACCTAAGTATCACGGCCTGTGATATTCTCCCCCCACAGAACTTAGCGACACCCTCGTCGCTCCACTCGATGATCCTAGGCAACATCACCTCGGACACTTCTCAATGCCTTGGCTTGTCACGGTCTTCCCATACGAACTGCTTGCCTTGGCTTCTGTCGCATGGCACTTCATGATCCTTCGCGCCATACTTCACATCAACTTGGTTGCCTTTCAACGCCTCCACTTGCTCACGTCCCCCCATAAAGACTCGGTCTCTCCATAAAGGTTGTGCTTACTTCGGCTCTTGCCGCCAAGTGATTAAATAAGATAACATGCCCACAAATACATATCTGTCGTAGGAACCCTTTCCTACAAGTCCTGGTCCTGCGGCAAAGTCTTGGATCCCATCCAAACTTTGTTTCCTCCGCGCTAAAGGTTAAGTCTTACTCGACCTACGCTCACTAAAGACAACAAATCAAACTCAAATGAACACTAGAATCGTGTACAATCATTGTTTATAATCTTTTATAATCATTGTCAATGTACGTACAATGCAAATGTAATTATTCGTCGTGACTTCTGGGATTAAAATCAATATTCGACTTTTTTTCTTAAAGAATATCATTGTTTATTTCAATTTTCAAAAACCCCAATCTCAAGTTCAAAATCAATTCAATATCCGACCAAACACAAATTTGAACATTTACACCAAAACCCATTGAAGAAATTGACAATTCAAAGCCAAATGTTCAATATTCAACTGTCGCTATCATGAAATTTTGGGAAACAAATAAATGAATAAAAACAAAAAATTGGGTTTTTTTTTTCTAGTAAGAGATGATATTAATGACTCCTAAGAGATTGTTCATATGACTCAAGCATGATCCTTGCCTCAACTGAAAGTGTGAAGGTACCTTTTTATCAAGACACACATCATTTTGAATAGTATGAATATTAAGACATCTGAATTTAGTCAGCTTTAAATGTTTTAACTTTATCTCTGCTTTTGTTAATGCAAAATCCATCTCTACGAATTTAATTAAGGTTATGTTTAGAAATTTTAGATTTAAACATGACATCTGTAAAGATACTTGAACCTTTATTATAAAATAATTGAAAATCTCTTAAATAAATGTTACTTTGTAATCACTCTAAACTAATAAAGAATAAATGTATTTTTTATTATTGAGATTTAAATTATCTTCCTTAGACTCACATAATTACATTAAATATATGTAGAAATATGCGTGTATATATAGGGTAAATCACATTAACAGATTATTTAACTATGGATTTATAAATAAACTGTTCATTTAAAAAAAATTAAACATGTTCATCGATTAAAATATTGTTACAAACAAGTCATTTGTGACTACCATTAGAAGGAAATAGTAATATGACTTGGTAAAATAAAAAATTTATTCTTCAAAATTTATATAATCTATTAATTTGCTCCTAATTCGAAACAATCTAATAAATTTAATCTTTGATATTTAAAAAATTATCATTTTAGTCTTTGTTGTTCTCTTAGATTGCATGTCATTTCCCCATAAATGCTATATTAATTTATTGATATAATGACAATTTAACAGTAATTTGTTTTTACTTTATGTTAGAATGAACTTATCCAACTATTGTTTTGATGTGATGGGCTCCTTTGGTTTGATAGTATTGTAAAAAAGACTAAATTTAAATAATTTTTTAAATGTGAATGATTAAATTTATTGAATTGTTTTGAATTCGGAAAAAATGATAGAATGTATAAGTTTTAGGGACTAAAAATATTATTATACCACACCACATTAGACATTAATTTAAAATTTAAAGATAGGTCGATATGTTTGTAACAATATTTTAATTGAATGTCATGTTTGTAACTTTTAAAAGAACAGTGACATGCTTGAAACTAAAACAACAATTACATGACCATGGGGTGTAGTTTACCCATAAATGTGTATATATCTGGGTATGGTCTCCACAGCAAAACCTGCTGTATTTGGGGCTTTCCTTGTTTGTGTTTGTGTTTGTGCAGCAAGCACACATGCATGCATGCATGCTTCCAGCAATTAACCATTAACTATGTATATATATATATGTGTATATATAACACAAAAAACAAGCCACTGTTACACGTGGAACTCTATGGAATTGCACTGGAAACCTATATTTGTTTAAATATATCTGCAATTATCCATGTTACAGGCTACATGACATATATATATATATATATAATAAATGCAAAGACGGGATCCACTATGTATGCATTTGCAAAATGGGAAGGCATTATTGGGTACTCCATCCACTAGAGAGGAACATTAACAAATAAGTTGAAAGTTTGAGTCTTGGACGCAAAAAAAAGAATATTGCTGTAAAAAAGAGGTCGCAGTTAATGAGCATCTAGTTTATTTCAACCCATTTTTCTGGGTTATTGTGGTGGGGGTGGCCATCCCATGAAGGCAATAAATAAATTAGTGGTGGTGTCATAATAACCAAAAATAAAAGAAAATGGGCTTCCTTTTTGTTCCATTTTTTTATATGTTCATCATCGTCATCAAGAAAAAGAAGAAGGGGGTTGGTTAATGTGAGCAATGCACAATGTCAGCTGATTTCACATTTTTTCTGCACACGCAACTCATCTGTGGAGTCCATGCCCATGACTGATTCTCGTGCAACTTTGACCGCATATACGTGGATCAACACTCTTTCTCCATGAACAACAAATTTTATATTATGAAATAAATTTTTAAATTTTTTAAAATAGATTTTTTTATAAAATTGTAGGAGATAAAAATATATGATAATGGGAAACTTTTAAGAACAATGCTATCCCTACCCTTATCCCTTTGGTTTCATTACAGCAAAGCAAGCAAGATCTGCGTTTTTCTAAATTTGACTTATTCTAGGTTTCCAAGAAAGTCACTTCCCACCATAACCTACACAACAGCATTTGACCCTAGGGGTCATGAGATAGAGAGGGTGGTCCTTTTCCTCTTTTCTGACGTTTTGAAAATCAAACAACAAACAAATCCCACTTACATTCATGCGTATCCCCATCCCCCATGTTTTCAACTTTTAGAGATTGAATTGTAGACCAAACCAAGTCTTGTGTTACCAAAAAGCACTCCTGACCTCACCCCCTTTCTATGACTCCACTCTACATCGTAAAGAAACAAGAGCTTTTCCTCGGAAAACGCTCTAGTCGGTGGCGTTTTGGCTACATCGAGTAGGAAGAAGAGCTCTTTATAACCTCAGCCTATAACACTAACGGTTGATGTCATTAAAGGAACGATGTCGAATCTCTTCCTATCGTTTGAACAATAATTAGTTAAGATTATATTAAAATTTAATCAATCATATTTGATTAATAATATATTTAAATATTTTTTAAAAATCAATCAGTACTTGGAAATGATGTGCTTTGATTCGATCTACAAAGATGACTTAAAAAGAGATGATTTATATGTAAAAGAGAGAATATATTCAAAGAAGCTACTTTGATGAGTCAAGCCAGTTATATGAATATGTGCAAAGCGAATTCATCGAAAATGGGGGCTTATTCTACCGCTAAATGAGTGGTTGCGGAATTCATTCATTTCACGGGACCCAACCTACTCCAACGCCCAATTGGGGGAGCCTCCGCCGAGCAATGGGAGGTCCGCACTTGCCTCTTCACACGCTAATACCTTCAACTGCAACCTTTCATTTCTCTCACTGTCGGCTCAATACATTTTTTTTTAACTCTATAAAGTAGTTACAAAATAGTATTTGATTAAAATTATTTTTAATCATCGATAAGAATATATATATTTTATAAATATAATTGTTTGATTTTTTGTTGTTATTGATACCGTTTGATAGGTTCGAGCCAATAAAAACTCATTAATTTATATTAGGAATAATAATGACGTTATGTTTTGCTTTAAAACCCACAGGCTGTTGGATCCAACAGGTAAAGCCGGACACTTTTCCCTCCATAAATTGGGTCTGGTAGGTTTAAATTGAGCGAAACTGGGCTTTTAGTATTTGAAACTGGGCTTTTAGTTGTTTAATTGTTGTTTTCATTTTTTTTAGGTTTGGATTTGATATCATCAAAACTGATCAAGATGACGTTTATCTATTATCATACTGATCATTCCTGTTTTGAATCCTCGAATTGGATTTGAATACGCGGTTTGCGTTCGTGGATGGTTTTTATTGCATCGCTCGGCTCTAATTTACGATTTTTCATTGTCCTTTCTGGAGGTTGATATTCTTTTGTGATTTGCTTGCCAATGCAGTTAGATATGTTTATATCTATTTTTCGTTTGAGTTTTTCGGTTATGTTTTAACCTTTTTCTTGTATGGTACTTAAATGACTTATTTTTGTGTCTATAATTATAGAAAAAATATCTTAATTAAATATTTAGTTTAATATTATGGTTGTAATCTTTTATCATAATTTTAAATATTTTTCAATAAAATTAACCACTTATATATATAAAAGCATTGCTTTCTGTTTCGTGGGCTGGATTCAGATAAAAGACCAAACTTAAGGGACCCACAGCATCAAAAGTCGCCGAACCCATCATTCGTAAACACTACTGAAACCGAAACCCATGGGCCATGGCCGAATGAATGGCTAAATGCCATGATTGGTTCAAGGTTGGCTGTGGGACCTCAACCCGAGCCCCAGGCGCGTGGATTTATCCTCTTTTTCCCGCGAGTAGAGACAGAACAAACAGTTGAAGTGGACCCCACTGTAGCGCGCACACACTGCTGTCCGAAATCGGTGCCTCCTACTCATATCCATACACTCGCCATCCGAGTAAAAAATATCTCAGACACGTGTCCGAAAACTAGAGAGCCAAAGAAAATCCAACGACATAGATTTCCTCTAAGAAACAACTCCTCTCTGTAACTAAATAATAAAAAAAAATCTAAAAGCCTTTGCCATTGTATAAAGCGGTGGAACTCCATACATTTGCTCGTTTGCATCATTACTAGTATTTTACACAGCTAAAAACCCCTTTAATTTTCGAAAGGATATTCTGGTTGGAGCTCCTTTATCTTTGTATCTACTCTACTGTTTTCACTGTTCCTCCTTCGTTTCATTATCATAGCTGAGAAGGAGGAGGAGAAAGGTCCATTTAAGTGAGAGAAAACAGAAAAATGGGTGTTCTGGATCATGTTTCTGATCTGTTTGACTGTTCTCATGGCAGTCCCAAGAAGAAACGTAAGCAGATGCAGGTATTTCTCTTCCTATATAAGCTGTAGATACATTAAAAAAATTGTTTTTTATTAGTAGATCGAGAAATTTACTGTTTTTGTTGTTCTTTCTCTTTCTTTATTACTTTGTTTCTTATGTGATCGGATCTGCCCCATCAGTATGCCTAGATTTTATGTTTGGCGGTCTTTCTCTGTTTGATCTAAGTTATTAGGTTGAATCTGAGAAATCTGAGTTTTTAGCTTGATTGTTGTAAAAATGATCGAAATAGGCTAAACTCCATTGAATTAGCAAGCCAAATCTTTTAGATTTTAAGAGGGTGTAGATGAAAAAGGTTGAAACTTTTGGCAATCAAATGGTTAATTTACGAAGGATGTTAAATTGAATATTGAATTAAAGATTCTTGGTTTATTTTAATGGCGATTGGCTCTACCTATAGTAATAATTATTATTTATTGCTACATTATTGCTTCTGTCTCACACTAGTTAGTCAATTTTTCGTTATTATTTTAATCAGGAAACTTCAAAACTGACGTAAATTATTCAAACTAGGTGCGATTATAAATTTATAATAAAGGGTCTAAAATTACAATTTAGCCAAAGTCTCTGTAGAGTAAAACTGTCGGAAAGGTTAATCTGGTGTATTTAGTTAAAATATCACGCGTCAAACGGCAAAACACCGTTACGGGTGATCGTTTTTGTCGTGTTCCGACAAGTGGTACTTTGCTGTCGGTGTCAGTAGATAAATGATCAACTAACTGTAAAAAAAATTACGATATTCAGACGGTGGAGATCAAGGTGAAAATGGACTGCGAAGGATGCGAGCGCAAAGTGAAGAAATCAGTGGAAGGGATGAAAGGGGTGACGCAGGTGGACGTGGATCGCAAGGCAAGCAAGCTGACGGTGGCCGGATACGTGGACCCGGCGAAGGTCGTCGCTCGAGTGGCGCACCGGACGGGGAAGAAGGTGGAGATCTGGCCGTACGTGCCGTACGACGTGGTGGCTCACCCTTACGCCCAAGGGGTTTACGATAAGAAGGCGCCGGCGGGGTACGTGCGCAACGCCCAGGACTCGCAGGGGACGTATCTCGCACGAGCTACCTCCACCGAAGTTAGATACACCACAGCTTTTAGCGACGAAAACACTAATGCTTGTACTGTTATGTGATTGATTCGATTGTGTGGCAGTAGGGAATTTATTTGTGTGTTGAAAATTTGTGTTAGTTTGAGGATTTTGTTGTACATTTGTTATGTTGGATCTGACCTATGTTTTTATTGCTGTATTTGGGATTGTGTACCATAATGCTTTTTTAATGGATAAAGTTTTGAGTTCGAAAAATATAAATGTTAAATAAATATTATTTTATTTTAGTAAAATGAGGAATATTGATTCTCATCCTTTTAAGATATGAAAAATGACATCTTATATCTCTTTTTATGAATTTAATGTACAACGGTTTGTATGATTAATATGCATTACAATTTAGTTGTTTTATATCTCTATACTTTTAGAATGAATTTGTATTAAGGTAAAGATTGTGATTCTAATTTCATTTGATTTAGCCAAAAACATATATGATTCAACTCGCTTATATATGTGTTAATTGATTGATCACTTATATTTGTATTTTATCTATTTTTCTCACTGATTTCAAAAAACATAATATATTGTCACTTTCATTTTTATTTGATTAAGATGTGATCATCATTCATCACGAGTTATCTGTCGTTAAATATTTTGGTGTAGTCATACATTTGGTCTTTGTTATTTACATATTCTCTCAACTTAGTCATACTTTTAATAAATTAAAATAAATTTAATCATCCGATTAAATGATGTCACGTGTTACCATTCGGGTGGAGAACTAATTTTATTTTAATTTAAGATATTTAATCCAATATATTTTATGTTGAAATAAACATATTAAATTAAAATAAACTTAAACCCTCCAACCGAATGGTGACACGTGGTATCATTTGATTGGATGATTAAATTTATTTTAATTTATTAAAAGAATGACTAAAATGAGAGAACCTGTAAAACAATGATCGAATGTGTGATTATACCAAAATATCACGTCACCTATATTTTATGTTTACTTGTTGTGATCATGTTTTAGTTAAATAGAAACGAAAGTGTTCGTATCTTAATTAAATAAAAATGAAAGTGGTCATATATTATGTTTTTTAAAATAAGCAAGGAAAAACGAATAAAACATAAACATAAGTTACCAATCATGTAGTTAACCCTAATAAATATCTTCTACTATATTCATAATTTTTCTGGTAAAAAATCTTCTATATAGATATGTTTTTTTTTATGATCGATTACTTATAATTATCTTTGAAGAAAATTGGTGGTAAAGAAAAGGGTGAGGTTTACATAAACGGCCATGCAAACCAAATCATTCATCACTTTCAACTTCTAATTCTAAAACGATCCTTTGGTGCTAGAAGAATTGCTATTCGAGTATTCGACCCTGCAATTCTAAGCCCACCTGTAGAATGCTCCTTCACTCCATAGTTCCGATTCGCCAAACACTGAATATTACCGAACTCGCAATCATTCAATCCTTGCACATTCAGCACGGCAGCTTCTCCTGATTTGTCTTCGACTCCAAGACGAAGGCTGCATTGCAATTTGCACATTGCAGGGATTCATCACATAAGCACCACCAGTCACATTCACCGTGTTAACATCAGTTGCTGGTTTCTGATGAGGAAACGATCCCATCTCCCCTTTGATTCTTCCTCTAATGTCTACAAGCAAAAACTTTAGCATCCAATGCAGCCTGACCGTGTAATCTCTTCAGCAGCTGCTGGTTCTCTGCCCTCAACTCACAACCTCATCTTCGAAAGAGGCATCTCGTGCCTTTCTCCCTAGACTCGGCAGTATCATCAACAGAAGCCTTATCTTCAATCAAGGCCGTCACGGTTTTGGTATGAAAATGAAAACAGGTGTGTGCATGAGAGTTATCTGGGCCGGGTGGATTGCAAGTGCATGGAATCATTGAGTAATTCATAAAGAAAACTGTCCATTGAACAACGGCTCGGAATATCACCCACTTATATGTTGTTGCTGTTTATGAACTTGGAAGTTTCTTTATTTCTTACTTTTTGTATTCTCGGGTATATTTGTTCCACTATAATTGGTTTTTCGGAAATCGTTGCGTACACCCTTTGACAATCATATTATTATTTTCACAAAAATCAACATTCTGCAGAGTACACCTCAACAAGGGGTGCTGCTTTTCTCTCTTTTCTTTCTTTCTTGACTGCACATTACAAACAAATCCCAAAACTGGGATTGAGGCAAACATCGTGTTTAAAAAACTTCAAGATGCCAACCAAAAGAAGAAGGAAAAACAAAAAAGAATCTAATTGAAGCTTGATGATCGGCTCCATCTTTCTTTTAAATATTCTTCGGTCGAGAAACTACTGCTTTGCTCCATGCTACTAAATGATGTAGAATCATCATCAACATCAAGCATTGCAACACTTAAATGCAACTCTGGCCTTGAGTTCGGATAAACTTCATCGTCATTATGATGTTCTTGGCTTTCTGTGTTCTCTTTGTCCGTCTCTCCCCATTTTTCAACTGCCTTTTCCCCTTTTAAGAGCTCAAGTATCTGCACAAGTTGAAGGATCAATGCAAAATGTGATTGTAATTTAACCGGACTGTTACTTAATCGAAAGATTACCTGTCTCATCTTAGGACGAAGTCGAGCCGAACGTGTGATGCAAAGTGTTGCAGCTTGAACCATCCGATGCACTTGAGTCTCGTCGATATTTCCATTCAAATTTGGATCCAATATGCCTTTCACATCTCCACTCTCAATTATTGGCTTTGCCTGCAATTTTTCAAGTACTTGATAAATTATGTTTGATCATCATTGCAGATGTGAAAGGATACTTCATTTTAGAGAAGACTCTTACCCACATGACCAAGCTTTGCTGGCCTTTCAGATTCTCAAAGCTTATCGGTCTTTTTCCTGATAGCAATTCGAGTAGAACAATGCCGAAAGCATAGACGTCGATCTTGTCACTAAGTTTACCGTACATAAAATATTCAGGAGCTAAATACCCGAATGTTCCAACAACATCAGCTTGAATTAGGAATGATGAATCAGTTGGTCCCCATATTGCTAACCCGAAGTCGGATAACTGTCGCATCGGGAAAAAATAAACAATGACCATGTGATCGGTTTGTGACGTATTTCATTTTCGAGTAACTATCATTTAAATTACCTTTGGTTCAAACCCATCTGAAAGAAGAATATTTGAAGACTTTACATCCCTATGAATAACAGGTCGAGAAAGCTCATTATGTATGTAGTTTAGGCCTTCGGCAATCCCAACAGCAACGTTATATCTGAGTTCCCATGACAATGCATGTTTTCCATTATTGTTCCCTGCAATATATGTTAGATTGGATCAGTGGTTACAACAACATTATCAAGCAAAGGGGAAAAAAACACAGATCTAGTTGAAGCCGTAGTGTTGTACCGTGCAGAATTTCTTCTAAGCTCCCCTTAGACGAGAAATCGTAGACAGATATTAGATCATGGTCTTTAATGCTGACACCGATTAGAGGCATGATGTGTTTATGCTTAAGTGAGGAGATTATGTCGATTTCGTTTGCAAAATCCTTGCATGCCTCTTTCGATGACTTCAGAATCTTGACAGCCACTGCTTTGCCATCAGGAAGGATCCCTTTAAAAACACGGTTGCTCCCTCCTTTTCCGATTAAGTTCTCTGCAATGAAACAGAATTTTAGAAAACTAAGATAAAAAACACATAAAAAGTAATGAACACATCATTGGTTGCAAAGCTGGGGATAAAAACCTGTGGAGAATTGATCAGTTGCATCTTTTAGAATTCCATAAGTATACCATCGGCAATCTGATGAATTTGTTTTCAGGAGTTTATCCAAGCATTTTTGCAACTCATATTGCATAGATGAATTGGTCCCAGTCCCCATCATTGTCATCTTCAATTTCACTCTGCTCTATTTCCTTGATCGTTGAACATCGAGGAGTATGGTCATGCGGGGAACGAGTTGGTAAGTTCATCACCCATTTGACAACCGACAAACTCCTGGCGTGCTTTGCTTGCGGTGTTGCTGAACTAGCCCTCAGGAGAAGGGGCCAACCAGGCTTATAGTCTAAATTATCTACCGCAGAAAGAGGAATCGAGCGTGAAGTGATTCTCTCGCCTTCATGAATAACATTCAATGTTTCAATCTTTGAATCTTCACTACTGGCTCTTGATTCATCTTTGGAGCTTTGAATCCGTTTCGGAACTGGACATCTCAGACCCTACTTCAGAGTCACCGTATTCTGATTGACATTCTCTAACACCAAGGTTTTCAGACAAACAAAGACTTGGTCTTGGATCACCTTTAAGACCTGACATAATTGAAAGTACATCATCTAATTACTTCTGAAGACCTCAGTAGAAACAAGTTCCTTCTTATTTCTAGGACAGGTTAAAAACCAGACCTGGAAACTCACTAGTGTTGGATCTTTCGAAAACAAGTTTTCCATTGTTGATGGCCAGAACATTGGTTGTCGTCGGCAACCGCTTCGCGCAATATCTAGCCGTGGAAGTCCAACCCCTGAAGACAATATCTGTTCTTTTGAGTAATGAGACTAAGAATGGCACCAATTTAAACAACCGAAAAGGTTGACTTTTAAACAGCTAACTTACCCAAGAGCACCAAGCTTGTCTATACCCACAACTAAAGCAACAGCAGCATAGTTCACCGCTTCTCGAATCAAAACTTTCCGTATCGAATTTCCTTTACAAATCTCACCTTTAAGATCGACCTGAAAGCCAAGTATGAAAATTCTGGTAAAGATCATTTTAAAGCGAAATTCATTGAAATCCCCGGTTATCGGTAATGAAAGCAACCTTCTTTATAGAACACAGGCCTTCATATACTTCTAGATAACGCTCCAACAACAACTTCTGCCCCAAAGCATGATCTACATTGAAACTTCAAATTGGAACGCAAATTGTGCAAAATTAACTGGAAAAACAATGAAAAATGGCTTACCGGAAACATGAACTGCAACAACACAATCACCAGGCTCAGCAACTTTTACAATAGCCCAATTAAGCAAATCCCTGCCTTGATTATCAAATCGAATCCCAACCACCACATATTTCTTTTGATCGCAAGGCATATTTTCTTCTCTTATTTGCTTAGTTACTACCACAAATTCCTCGAAATATTCAAACCAATCTGTCCATACAACAAATCACCATCAACATGTTCATTCAAGCTTAAAAAAAAATCTAAAAATACCCCAACAACACCGGACACTTGACAAGTTAACCCTTTGAGATTATAAATGATACTCCATTATCATATTCGCATTTGAAAACCCAGACTCACAAAAGAAAAAGGAAACCCAGATCGAAGTGAATGGGGGAAAGCCATAAGCTAAAAGATTGTTTAATAGACTAAACAATCTACCGAAATCTTTGAAATAAAGAATACAGATAAGCAGAACAGGACAACTGAATTCAGAGCCTATACGTATTTTTTTTTATAAATTATATTGCCGCCAAAGAACATCATCCCTTCTACCTGCTGCAACCAATTTGAATACTCCTTCGTATATAAAATGTAAATCAATTATAGAACAATCAAACCAAGCTATTTCCTTTTTTTTAAAAAGGGAAAAGTTGGGGTGATGATAAAGATATTCAATCTACTTTAGCTTTTAAAAATGAAAATTTTAATTTTTAATTCTTTTCAGAGAATGGGTTCTTTAGATAAAAGTGTCGGCCAAGTACCAAAAAATATAAAACAACACAAGGAATTCCCGCTAAGAGTGGGCAACGAATTTCATATATGAATAAGGGAAAATATTACAAGAATAATAAATATTTTTAAGTTTGTTATAGTAACCGGCAAATTTCGCGTGAAACCCATGGTCGCAGGTCGTTTTGAGGGAGAAATGAAGTCACGGAAACCGGCTATTGCGGGTTGACGAGCACTACCCTTTGGGATCTTTGCGTTTTAAGGATAAATTTATCTTTTATGCATGGTTTTCAGAACCGGATCGGTTAGCGAATCGGTCATGTTATCGGTTTATTGGTTCAACTGAACGACGTCATAATTATTTAAAAAATTAAATAAAAATATCAAAAATATTTAATAAAAAATAATTTTTTATATCACAAATCATATTCAAAGCAAGTCATAACATATATAAGTTAAAAATCATAAAATCAAGTGAAACAAAATGATTCGAATTAACTACAACATAATATTTAAGGTAAAACATATTAAATAATAAATATAATTATATAAATATAATTAAAAAATAAATTTTGGGTTAAAAAAATCATAACAAAATGATATTGTTTGGTTTAATTTTTTTTTAAAAACAATCCCACATATCTAAGAAACATAGAAGAGCATCCCAAAAGTCTAAAGAGTAAAAATATGTGAACAAAACAATCTCACATTGCTAAGAAACATAGAAGCGCATCACACCTAACTTCTATAAATAATAGAGGTAATTTGGTATTCAAAATCATAGAGCCTTTTGGTGAGCATTGAGTGAATTATTCTTTCACTTCAATCAAGCTCGAATTTTAGGCTTTAATCGAGCTTCTAATTTTTTTTTGATTTCAAGCCTTTTTGAGTTCAAGTTTCAATATTATATTTCGAGTTTGAGTTAAACTTGATAATTTTTAGCTTGTGAGTTTGAGTTGAGTTGAACTTACTTTTAAAGTTTTCAAGTTCGAGTCGAGCTCAGCAATACTCGAGTTCGACTTGGCTCGTTTAACAAACGACGTTGTTTGGTTTAATTTTTTTAAAAAAAAAACAAAAATCCCAGTTTTTCCTAATTTTTTCCGGTTTTCAGCCGGTCCGGTTTGAACGGTTCAGCGATTCTGGCCGGTTCACTAATAGCGGTTCAACCGGTTTATATTGAACCGGACTAAGTAACGGTTCCCGATTGAACCGGCCGGTCCGGTCCGATTTTCAAAACAAAGGTTTTATGTGTGAACAAAAATAAAAAAAATAAAAAATACATAAATTGTTACTTTTAAAATTATTTCTTCAATTAATTGTTTTTTCCCTTCTAATTGAAATATGGTTGTACTTGTGTTCTTAAATTAATGTATACACGAGATTTGGTAGCAACAAATGATTCATTTCAATTATTTATAAAAAATATAAACAATTTAAAACTTGTATTTATTATCATTATTAAGATTTTGGCAAATCTCAAAGATCATTCATCAATTTATTTATTGAAGACTTTTTTTTTAAAAAAAAAATTATAGGTAATTTGATTTGGATTGGACAAATTTTACCTTATCCCAGATTATAAATAATATAGGAGAAGGACCATTTACACTAGAGTTTGGTAACTTCTTTACCATTAATATTTTAACAATTCCATCATCTTATTTTATACCATTCAAAATAGTATTGTCAATTTAATTCTTCGTACATTCTAATTTAAAATTTGATTAGTAGAGTAGCATTGGTTGGGTAAATTTTGATATTCTGGCGTTTCTCCACCTAATTATGCCGTCTTTTTAATCACACGTGTAATTTAGCATCAGCGGATCCGCCGACTATTACCCTGAAATATGCCACGTGTACATTCTTGTCAGTCAATCGTTCAAAACTCTGCTTTGTGTAAACAAAAAAAAAAAAGTGTCGGTCCAATCGATTTTGAAAGCATGGACCATATAATTTACATGCTCAGAGGCAAAATTGGGAAGAATATATTATTTTTTTCAAGGAAAATGTGTACCCCATAAAATTATTTAAATGTTTGAATTGTCTGTCCAACTCAATTGATAGAACGTAAGACTTTTAATATTGTGGTCGTGGGATCGAGTCTTATGGTGGGTAATTCATAATTCGGAGATCTCCCACGGAAGCTGCTCTCAACCTGGTGTTGGGGACAGTTTACTATCTTACCTCCCCTTATCTTATTACATATGAGAATAAGGATCAACTAATTTTTTATTCAAGTTAGCAGTAGTTATCGATTGTATAAGGTTAATAATATAAGAAAAATAAAATTGTGGGAATCAAAATGAAAGTTTAATCGATACGGTGCTTGTGGCATGAAATTAAAGCCCATTTTTTATTATTAATGTGCACAAGGCCAATTGTGCGAGGACAAAATTAGATAAAAGTGAAATTTAATTCATGTGATTTTTTTAGATTTATACGCTAGTAAGACGTTTTATTATTATTTTTAGTTTATAAAATTGAATTAAATTTTGACTCATATGAACACTCACGCTATGACTCTTCTATGTGACTAAATGATGGGACAAGGTAAAACCATATTGTAATGATTTTATGACTTTAGTAATGATATTACATTGAGTGCTCTGATATTATTTTACAAGGCTTTAGTGACATGAATTGTTTACGTACTACATATTATATTATGCAAAATAAAAATTCGACATTTTGTATATATAAACAAATAACAATTTGACTTTTGATGAGAGAAAGAATAATGATTATTTTTGGGTTTATTAATTAAATTACATTTTTTTTTTGCATAATGAAATTGAGGGAAAAGAATGATGGTGCCATGCTAGCGTCCTACCCTAATAATGATGGTATTATATTCCCGTTATGGTTTGATTTGATGTGAGTTTTAGTGCATTTGAGAGAAAGAGACTTTACGACCATAGCTATTAACAAAGGTGGCTAAAAGAACAGGGCCGAAAGCGAAGACCATGCTCAACAAGGAATCTTTATGGTTTCGTATTTATAATGATCACATGAACGAAACACACATAAAAGTCGTGCCCGACAACCAAAAGGAATGGTCTAGAAAGTTAACCTACCTCTCATGGATAAAAGTCTGAGGTGCGGCAGTCTTAATATACGGTTAAGAAAATACGTTCTCAAAAATTTTTTTTTTATTTTTTCAATAAAAAAATTACCTAAAATATTATTATTTCTACCGGAAATATTATTATTAGACGTTTTATCGGAAAGTTTAACATATCCGATAAAGTGTTATCTAAAACATTATTTTTTCTAACGAAAATTTAATATTGGACACTTTACCCGAAATGTTAAAAAAACATTAATATTTTAGGTGAAAAAAAAATTTAGGTAGTTTTTTACCCAAAATATTAAAAAATATTAATATTTTCAATAACATATTTTTTTAACCGTATATTAAAAATGTCATACGGTAGAATTTCTAACCTAACATGCTTATTTTGAAACAAGGACATGGTTCACTCATCTAATTATAAAGCAATTTCACTTTAGCCATCAAAAAGTATTCTTTTTGCAAATACGTTATGAAATTTAGGTTTTGTTTTTGTTTTAGTCACCAAATATAAAATCTTTTATTTTAACTTCGATTTCTGTTAGTAACACATCCTTATATTATTGTGATACGCGTCAACACTTGAGGTGGTACCACGGATCTATGCCCAAGTTCTCGGAAAAATTATCTAAGCTATTTAATTGGCACAGTAAGATCCCATTTGGTAATATTATATGAAATGCATGGTTAGTTAAAAATCACGTTTTGACCATAAGACTAATGTCAAACGAGTAATAATTCGAAGGAAACATGATGAAAACAATAGTTTCAAACCAGTCGTAAAAGTCAGAATTTTTAGCCTTTTCATTTCAACTTTACATTTAAAAGTAAATTTATATTTTTACGCTTATTAATGCATGAGCTCCACTCAATTATGTATTTATATTTTATTTTAACAATTTAATATGAACACTCTTAAAAATAATTTATTCCTTTTAATAATTTATTTTAATTATTTAAAAATAAATAAAATTCATGATTTATATATTAAAATATTAATTTTAATATGTATTTTTATATTTTTATCATAGCTTAAACATATATAATAATATTTTTTTATTTATTATAATTTAAATTTATATAATTCATATATATATATATAAGTGTAAATATAATTTAAATGCTATATTTTTAATTTACAACATAATGTCTATAATGGACATTTTATATTTTCAAACTCACTTTTTAACAATATTCCAAAACACAAATTAATTTTTAAATTATATCTTTAAACACCACTTTTAAAAGTTCGTTTATACAACACTTTTAAAAGTTATGTTTGGTAAATTAGACGTAATATAATATTTTAACTAAAATCAGAATTGGAAAACTATAAAGTTAAAATTCAAATTAATTACATTAATAACAGAGTGCAATTTAATTACATTATTTTTATATAAAAAATTGAATTTTAAAAAATAAATAAAAACATAACAAAAGCAAAATAATTAAATGATCTTTCATATAAGTTAAAATGTCAAGAATTGTTTATTACAAATGAATTTGATGAAAATTAGATTTTTATAATTTTTTTAATAGTTGATAATGTGTCATTATCATTTGAAAGAAGTATTTATAAATCAAATATAAAAAATAATTTTTAATAAATAGTATTAGCCCAATAATAAAATATTACACGAACCAAACATACCTAAAAGAATTTCAAATTTGAATAATAACATATACCGAATCCAAGCATACGCAACTCAATACAAGTGTGCTACGAAGCCTCCCCTCAGTTGATCAATTAGTTTTTTATATTTTCTTTAAGCGTAGCTGGTTTCAGAAGTGGGTAAATACTCATATCATATCTTTTGAATTAATCATTAGTATCCATTTCATTCATCGACTAACCCAGATCAGATATTACAGAGATAAAGACAACCCGTATATGCAAGATTTAAACCCTTAATCTTACTTAAATAATCTAATACTTCATCCTACTAGATTAAATAATTATTGGTACCTGACATTTATCTTTAACTTCTTCAATATTGTATTGGGATTTGCATAATAAGACGTTAATTTTGGTGACAAATTAACCTACCTACATGGGTTTTTGCTACCAGGCATGTCCCTTTTTAGAGACCTCCAACCCTTTACAGTAGGCAATGTGCCAACCTTATTCCTTAGGTCTTTATTTTTTTTTTTGTAAATTAGTGTATAATTTTTATTTTTCTAAAATGATTCTTCGATATTAAAAGATCCCACCATTAATTTACACTTAGCGGACAAAGTGTTATAGAATAAGGCCAACTAACAGTCTATAATATATTTACTAATTTAAAAGCACACAAAATATCAATATAGGAAAAAAAAGCATTAAAATCTCTCAAGCAGTGCACCTAAACACAGAACATATGGCACCATGTAGTTAAATCAACGTATAGGTCAATCAGTTTCCCATCGCCTAGTCCAATTGAATTCCAAAGTCTGCTCCTGCTTTACTTTCCTTCTCTTTGAATCCACATGTTTTTTTTCTTTGTAGAGATGTGTCTTGTTTAACATTAGATTCTTTCCTGAGCAGTAATGGATAAATCTTTAAAGTAAAAGCAAAGAAATCACTGATAATGAGCAAAGGTTTATGGTTTACCTCTTCTCTGAGCCAACCATTTTAGATACTCCATTTGCTACTTTGGAACCAATTTCCCCTGCCGCATTTTACAACATAATTATCAAATATTGATAACGGGGTATAGCATAGATTAGCAATCAACATAAGCACAGATGGTTTATAATCGAACACCTGTAACTGTATTAAGAAATCTTATGCCCTGCGAGTGTCTATTTGTTGTCACCTTATCTCCATTGCTGCTCATTCAAGTACAGTTCAAACTAATCAGTCAATTCTCTACTTCCATTTCTGAACGGGCTTATAGTTGCAGAAGGGATATGATTGATGCTATTGGTGACATCTTAGTGCCCGTTTAAGTGCCTCCACAGACAGTAGTTTAACTGGCTTAGAGGATGTTTTCGAGTTTGTTTTATCAGATAGAGGATCAACCATGTATATTCCTTCTGATCTAGGAGGATTTCTAAATGGTGTTCTCAAGTTCCTGTAAAGATAAAGAGGGCAAAAAATGTCAACACTTGTAAAAATCAGATTGAACAATTTAATTTGACAATAGGACACCATAATGAAATGGATCATTGATCGCCTACCCTCCCATTAGTTCAGTTCTCTTTGTGGAATATTTTTCTGATGCTTTCTACAGAACATAACAGAAAAGAGTTATCTAGGGATGATTTAAAGTTACAACCTACTCCGGCGATGCTGGTAAAACAAGACAAATATAAAGGTAGTGCCGTGCCTACCGATTGGTGATATTGGCAGTAAGCACCTTGACGCCTGAAATAATAGAAGAATATATTAAAAGTGAAAATAGAATGAGATTAATTACGTAGACAAACATTCAAGGAAAATTGGATAACATGGAGCCTTGTATTCAATTGATTTAAAGCGTTCAACAAGCTGCATGATAAAACATAAGATACCAAATTGTATGAAAGAACATAAGAAAGTTATGAGATAGCTTAAAAGGACTAAACAAAGAATGAAGTCATGATTTCAAATCTAATTTTGCATCTAAGAGTTTCTCAAGAATCAGTCAAGTGCAAAATTCATCAATCCACATTTCAAACATTTAGCACAAACCAGACTCCTTTGACATGAACCTACCATTACTAGTGTTGAGCATTTTCTGTTCTTCTGACATGACAGATACCCTGCACTACAAGCAAACTGCATACAAGGGAATGACCAATATTGCAGGGAAGTTAAGAATCATGAATTGTTTGTGATGCAAGCATAAGTGGAGAGAGAGCAATCATTCATTCAGAAAGCCTACTAACGTCGTTGTAAATGATTTTTCCTTTAAAGTCTTTCTTGAGATGCTTTTTACTCTTACATCACTCAGACCAATCAATTACGCATGCCATTTTGTACAAGATAGATGTCTCTCTCGATCGCATTTCTAGATCAGGTCAAGTACACAAGGCCCATTGTGCAAAGACAGTCAATATATCAAAAGAACCCTAAGGAAGAAATGTAGCATACTTATTTACAACAAGCGTGCAAGCCATCCCATCTTTTCTTTTTCCCTTGCAGACTCCATAGTCAGCTGAGGTACCGATCTTTAGAATTTGGTTGGCAGCAGTAGCGCTCAAGGAAAATCCCAATCCCTACAAAACGACACAGAAGGTATTACTTTCTTCACGAAGGGTACCCAACATAAGCCAATTAAAACATGGCAAAGTTGATACCTTTGGGTCTTTGCGAACACTGCAACTGAACAATGCAAAAACTGTTCCAACCTGCTCCTTACAATTCTGCTCATAAGCATCACTAAACAAGAAAAGAGAAACAGTATTTTCATCTAAGCACCCAATTTTCCATATGGAATAGCTCTGCCCGATTAACTAGTCATTGGAGTACGCTTTTCAGTCAACACTCCTATGGTTGCCCAACAACCGTAAAGGGTGTCTCCCTTCAACAAATTCCCGCAAAGAGCCTAAAAATATATTGTTATCTACCTGATGAGGTGTATGTATAGCAATGCTTTATCAAGGCCCTAGCAAGTAATAAATATAGGTAAGCCAAACTTGAAAGGAACTTATTATTATTATTATTATTATATATATGTATGTATGTATATATTTCAATAAAATCATCATTTTCAAGCAAGAGTATAATTGCATACTTTATAGTTGATAGTCGAACAAAACGAATATCCGACAACCGCTCACTGAGTTCCACAGGACTGACCAATTGCTTCCTATCAAACAGAAGAAAATGTAACAATCAGGGCTTTTCCATTTGCCACTTAAGAGTTAGTGGAATGTAAGTTGAAGTGTTTGAACTTGGGCTTACCTTATACGCAAACCTGAAAACTTATCAACTTGAATATCATTTGAACTCGGTGGCTTCGACTTCGCATGTCTCTCAACTGGTTTGGGTTCATAATCAAGACAATCTTCGACAAAATTCTTAAAAACAGACAAGTCTGATTTCCCTCTTTGCCTTGGCGATCCATCATCTGATAGGTACCCTAAAAATTTATCCCAAACAAACTTATAAGAATAAACCCAGAGATGCCCATTATCAGACTCGAAAGCAAGAATAAAAATAACCAAAACCCATACATAAAGAAAGTACAAACAAAAGAAAATAGGAAAAATGCAGAACCAGATGGTCCAGAAACCCAAATTCCAATTATAGAGAAATAATAGATACACAGAACGGGTTTTTAATGAGAGAATCCAAAATAAAGCCAAAGCAGCTATGAGATTTTACCCGGAGAATGAGAATGGGGATTTGAAGGGGAAGGAGGAGGCGTTTCCAGAACCCGCTCTTGAAGAGAAAGAAGGAGATCAAGATCATCTTCGCGGCTTGTCATTGGTAGTATCGTTTAAGTAAAACGGAATTGGACTACAGGGAGATGAATTTAGAGCTCTCTTTTAACAAACGAAATGAAATTGATTAAAGAGAGGAAGAAGAAGAAAACTGACAACTTATATCATTCAAGGGGTTTTCTCATAGGTCTTTCTGGAGGGAAACCTAAAATATGTTTTGGAGGGAATAAAAGAGCTTCGTGGATTGGCCGAAACTTCAAGCTTTCTTAACAAAATAGTATCATAGAACTATGGGTAAACTATACATTGAATCACTCCACTATTATTTTTTTCTATTTTAATAACGTAATTGTTTTGTTTTTTCTAAAATCATCACTATAATTGAGGTAGAAAACATACCGAATGATTTGTAGGACGATCAATGTGGTTGTATATCTAATTGTAATGGTTTTTTCTTTCTACTCCGTCAAAATTATCATAATTAATTCATCTAATCCCCTAAAATTTTATTAACCCATTAATTAGTGGAATTGTTAATAAATTATATCTGTACGAGTGAGTCGTGAGGTCTGTTAATAAATAAATTGATCTGATTGATATATGGTGACATGACAATGTTGAACCTCAATTAGTTATGCCTATATAACAATAATAGATACAATTTCGATATTTATTTATGTCCGAGGCTTAATTTCATAGATAATTTAAGATTAAAGCTTAACCAATTTTTTTACAAAAATAAAAAATAAATGATCGGTGACGGTTCTAATGTTTTTTATTCAAGTCGAAGTCCAATTCCGGGCCCAACCGAAAGACGGGTGCGACATATGTGTATTCAACTCAAAATTCAAACTTGTGCTAAAGATAGCAGATTTTCTGGAGAAACAATCGCAAAACCAGTAACGTTCAAAGGGTAAAAATAGTTGGCATAGCATAACGCCAACACTATAAATGGCTCTTCTTATGTCCGTTGTAAGATGAGCTTCTCCTTTTTTTCAAAGACAAAGAGGCTCCCAATAGAAAAAAAAATAGAGTTCGGCTCGTTCAGTTTCTACCATAATCCTCACCTCCCACCAAGCTGGCATAAAACCCAATGGTAAACCCCGGCCGTATCCCGTCGACATTCTTTCTGTTGACGCTGCTAATCGCTTATTTTGTCGCTTATGGTGGAAATGCTGCCGAGGAAGGGGACGAAGACGAAATCAAGGTTCAAGGCCAGGCAAGCGTGACGTATGACGCAAGGTCCCTGATCATCAATGGCAAAAGGGAGCTTCTGTTCTCGGGAGCTATCCATTATCCTCGTAGCACACCGGATATGTGGCCGGACTTGATTCAAAAGGCCAAGCAGGGAGGTATCAACACGATTGAGACGTACGTGTTTTGGAACGGACATGAACCGGTTCAGGGTCAGTTAAATTTCGAGGGACAATATGACTTGGTGAAGTTCCTCAAGTTGATTCATCAGAATAATTTGTATGCAGTCGTTAGACTTGGACCCTTTATCCAGGCCGAATGGAACAATGGGTAACGATGATTCGAACTTCCCAACCTTTTCTAGAATCTATTTCAATATTCTTATTGAAATGACACTTCTTTTATAAAAAAAAAAACCCCAGAGGATTACCATATTGGCTTAGAGAGGTCCCCAACATTATATTCCGATCTGATAATGAACCTTTCAAGGTAATGGGCCTTTTCCAAATACATATATATTCATGATAATAGTACAAGATTTCATAATTGATGAAAATTTTAACTTGTGCAGGAACACATGCAAAGGTACGTCACTATGATTATACAGAAACTGAAGGAGAAGAAGTTGTTTGCTCCACAAGGAGGGCCAATCATTTTAGCACAGATCGAGAACGAGTACAACACGATTCAGCTCGCATACAGAGAAAAAGGTTTGAGCTACATTCAGTGGGCTGCAAAAATGGCGCTTGGCCAGGATGTTCAAGTCCCATGGGTCATGTGCAAGCAAAGGGAAGCCCCAGGTCCCATTGTAAGTTTATGTATATACACAGATAAAATAAGACGGAAAAACAAAGTAGTAATATATACACATGGTGCTTCAGATCAATACTTGCAATGGAAGGCACTGTGGAGATACTTTTTATGGTCCAAATAAGCCTAACAAGCCCTCATTGTGGACTGAGAACTGGACTACACAGTAAGTAGTGGGATTTATATTAAGTGGTTTAAACTAAATCCGAGTATGTTGGTGTGTATTGACTAATCCGGTGGTTGTCTTGATTCAGGTTTAGAGTATTCGGGGATCCACCGTCCCAGAGATCAGCTGAAGATTTGTCATACTCGGTTGCTCGTTTCTTCTCTAAAAATGGAAGCATGGTTAACTACTATATGTACTATGGTGGCACAAACTTTGGCAGAACGAGCTCTTCGTTCACAACGACTCGCTACTATGATGAAGCCCCTCTTGATGAATATGGTAGGGTTCAGAACAAATTTTTTGGATGGTTCTATGCAGCTAATTCCCGCATGTTGCTGTAGGTCTTATAAGGGAACCAAAATGGGGTCATCTCAAGGATGTTCACAAGGCCTTGAATTTGTGCAAGAGAGCTCTATTATGGGGGACTTCAACTGTTGAAAAGTTTGGTCCAGAACTAGAGGTAAGCATGCATTTATATAGACTAATCGAGTGGATTTTTGGTTGGGGGTTTGATATCGGTATAATGTGCAATGCAGACTATAGTGTGGCAGCAACCTGGAACTCAAGTATGTGCAGCTTTCTTGGCCAACAATAACACTCATCAGCCACTAACAATCAATTTCAAGGGCCAGCAATATCTCCTGCCACCTCGTTCCATCAGTCTCCTCCCGGACTGCAAGACCGTGGTTTTCAACACTAACCAGGTAAACTTAATTCTTGACCCCTCATTATATGTCTAATGTCCCTATGTCTACAATCTCCAAACCTTTGTACTTTACTTGCACAGTAAGTAACCAATCTTGCTTGCCCGAAACAGATCACAGCGCAACATAACGCGAGAAACTTTGCAAGATCAGAAGTTGCAAACAAGGACTTTAACTGGGAGATGTACAGGGAAGTCCCTCCTACTGAAGGTCAACAGAAGTACCCGGGGTTTTTGGAGCATTGGATAACTACGAAAGATACAACCGACTACCTATGGTACATAACTAAACTTGATTTGGGTGAACGTGACTTGCCGATGAAGAAAGATATTCTCCCAGTTTTACGAGTTGCAAGTCAGGGCCATGGACTCCATGCCTTTGTCAATGGTGAATACATCGGCAGTGAACACGGAAGAAAAGTCGAGAAGAACTTTGTTTATCAGAAACCTGCAGCTTTCAAGGAAGGGACTAATCACATTGCTCTCTTGAGTTTTGTGGTGGGACTTCCCGATAGTGGAGCCTACATGGAACACAGATATGCAGGGCCTCGTTCTGTCACCATCCTAGGTATGAACACGGGTACAGTTGACATATCCGAAATGGGTTGGAGCCATCAGGTTGGAATTGAAGGAGAAGCGAAGAAAATATTTACCGAAGAAGGCTCCAAGTCTGTTAAGTGGACCAAGCCTGGCCAAGGAGGACCCATCACATGGTACAAGGGGCATTTTGATGCACCAGAAGGAAACGATCCGGTTCTCATTACAATGATTGGTATGAGTAAAGGTTTGGTGTGGATCAATGGCAACAACATTGGAAGATATTGGATGTCTTACCTCTCTCCTCTTAAACAGACTACTCAATCCGAGTACGTAAACTCTAAACCCGAAACCGTTTACGAAACAATCTTGACTACATGAACTAGAAATAAACTAATGATTGTAATTGAATTTCAGGTACCATATCCCACGGTCATTCCTGAAGCCAAAAGACAACCTGATTGTTATCTTCGAGGAAGAGCAGGGTACCCCTAAAGATGTCTACATATCCACGGCTAACAGGGACACAATCTGTAGTGTTGTGAGCGAATTCCACCCGCCGTCTCCTCGGTTGTTCAAGAACAAAGCTGGCATCGTCCGACCCCTGGTGGATGACTTGAAACCAAAGGCTGAACTGACATGTCCTGACCAGAAGAAGATCGCGGCAGTCGAGTTTGCGAGCTTTGGAGATCCTTTCGGAAGCTGCGGAGCCTTGGTTCAAGGAAATTGCACCGCTCCGGCATCGAAGCAAGTGGTTGAGAAGCACTGCTTGGGGCAATCAACCTGCAAAATCCCAGTGGAGCCAGCAGAATTTGGTAACGTAAATGGTGCATGTCCTCCTAATGCACCCAAGACTTTGGCTGTCCAAGTGCTTTGTTCTAAATAATTGGGATTTTATTCTTCTACAAGTCGATGTTAGTGCTCTCAATTTGCTATTCAGCCGTGCAGTTTCCAACAATACAAGAATATTTACTCTTCTCTATTTCCCCCTACCACTTCTATTAATTATTATTTGCATCCGTTACTTTAAATATCAATTAATATGGCATTATTTTACCAAAGGATTAATTAAAAGATTCTATTAAAAATATGATAAAATTTAAGCAAAAATGATTATGTGATTGGCAATTAATTCTAACTCTGTAGCAATGTCAATTATAATAGTTTAGGTTTAAGTAGGGGTGTTGAAATGATCGATTCGATCATTTTTTTAATCATTTAAGGATTTATAAATTTATGTTTGCTTAGATATAAATATATTATTTATGAATTTATATTCAATTAAAATCTTTTTAATCGTTAACTCCATCATTTTTTTAAATCATTTAAGGATTTATAAATTTATGTTTGCTTAGATATAAATATATTATTTATGAATTTATATTCAATTAAAATATGAATATACTATTACGAATTTATATTCTGTTGGAATACAATATTCTTGCTTCGGAAAAATTGTTTTTCATTTAAAATTTTCCTATAAATACTGAGTTAGCTAAACATAAGTTTTGAGATCTCGAAATTCTAGAAGTTCAAAAATCTTTGAAAAATATTTTTTCTCTTTTAATTTTTCGATGATAGGTAAAAGAAATAGTTTGTGATCTAGAAAGTTTGTGTTATTGTTCAATGATCACACAGACGACCAAAAGATCTCGAGCATCGCGGAGTGATCGGAAATCTGTCTCAAAAAAACTGTGTAGTGATATGCCTCAACTGTTTTCGAACAATAGATCAATCGAAAAAGAGTATTTTTCTTTCCATTTATTTTTTATTTATTTCTAAGAAGTTTAATTTATTTTTATTTTATTTTCTTAAGTTTAATTTCGTCTCGAATTATTATTTTTGTATAACAATTTATATGATTTATTGGCAATATGGAAGTTCAAAACGATTTGGGACATCTTAATTTTATATACATATATAAGAAATATAGAAGTTATCGAACCGAAATTATGAGAGAAGGTACATATATAAGAAAGTTATCAAATCGAAATTTTGAGAGAAGATACATATATATATTAATAACGTAAAATTTTTATGTGAATAAACATAAATAAAATTTTAGGATAAAACTATTAATAAATTAAATAATCAACATTCATTTCCAGCTAGTGATGAAGAGGGAGAACTTCCATTAATCTTTCCAATACAATTGGAAATGGAAAGATGCTTTAGTGCTCTTGGAAATTGTTCAAACCCATCTGGAAGACGGGAAAGGTCTGACATATTCCTAACTCTCAGTGTAGTTAAAGAGACAAGGTCAACCAGTTCCACTGGAATCATTTTATTGCAATCTTAAATAGGTCCAATGTTTTTCAGATAATTCGGGTAATCCAAAATCGATATTTTCCTGATTCGTATCCGATCTTAAATATTCAATTTTTTAATTGGATATCTGATCCGATTATTCGGGGGGCGGGGAATCAGATCGGATCATCAATGGATCGGCTTATTCAGATGGGATATTTTTGTACACCCCGGATCTAAATTACATGTTAATTTAAATATTATTTTTATAAAATTTAATATTTTATACATACAAATACAATTCAATAATTATAAATCCCGTGTTTGTAGCTATGCTCAATAATTAAATAAAGAAATAATTTTGAGACTCAGGGTTATGGTCGGACCGTGTGTTTGCTTTTGTCACGACAATACAACACTATATCAATAAGTTCATGGTCGTTCTCTTCAACACAACTCAACTCAACTCCTCCTTGCCGTGCTAAGAAAACTGCAACTCTTCCTTCAAGTCAAAAGCATGGAGCTCGCTCAAAAACCTGTTATCGTACGACAAGTCTTTGAAGATGAATTGGAATATGAACTTAGGTTAATTCAAAGTGTGGTTGAAGATTATCCTGTGGTTTCAATCGATACTGAATTTCCAAATACTGTTTTCAAACCAGACAAAGAAATCGTCGTATTGGGAAACCAACATATCACCTATCATTATATGAAATCCAATGTTGATATTCTGGACATGACTCAATTGGGTTTAACCTTCTCAGATTGTGAAGGTGATTTGCCGGATTTTGATACTCCGTTTTGCTACGTGTGGGAGTTCAATTTTAAGAGTTGTGGGAAGAACAGAAGGAAGGGTATTGATTCAAGAGATTTTGCTACCATGTTCTGGAATTTAGGGTTGTTCAAATATTTCAGAGGTTCAACGTGGATGGCCTTCCATGGTTCTTATGACTTCGGATTTTTGGTGAAGATTTTAACTCAACAGCCACTTCCGTATGACATAGAATCTTTTATGGGGCTATTGGTGTATCTTCTTGGCGACAAAATATTCGATGCCAAACATACCTTCAAGTGTTTTCGTTTATTGGGTAGTCTGGACAAAGCGGCGAAACAGTTGAACGTGGTTCGTCTTGCTGGGTCGAGTCATCAAGCAGGATCTGATAGTTTACTCACCCTTCAATGTTTCAATGAGTTGAGAAGATTGGATGCTTTTGGAGCGATTAAGATACCTACACTTGCATTGTATGGGCTTCAATTGTAGGTGGACAGTTCTTTAATATTATTTTTATAATGTTGTATAGTTTGTCGGATTGAATTGAAAATGTTTTTATTTGAAGATTATTTGCTATTGGCACGGATTTATTTTAATTTTCTTTGATTATACCATACTTATTAAAAATAATGAAAATCAACGCTCCCAATCTGCCAATGATAGTGGCTGATAAGAAATTCTATACCGTCATTGACGATCAATTTCTGCTCCTGGTAAGAGAAAATAAGAAGAGAAACATCAGAGCATCAAATGGGATAAAATTATGAACACTGATTTGTGTTTAGCCACCTGATTTATTTTCCCAACCGACATGAAATCTATTAATTTACTATGAAAAAAAAAAGTACATAAAAGTAATTGATTAGCAAATAAATGTGATCTGGATTTAGATTGTTTACTAACTGTTCATAGCTTTTCTTTCAAGTTTGTCTGTCTGGAGGGGGTATGGTGTATAAACTATCACCACATTCTCTTCCTATCTTGGAGTTAAACTTTGTAAATTCATTAGCGTTTTTAAGACCTACTTATATGAATATTCATTCAATTTGGTCCGTCGACAAATTCCAAAAGTTTCTATATTTCTTGCTCTTGGTAATGAGTTGAAAATCATGATAACCAATTCTTGCACTAAATTTCATCTTCTACATGTTATCAACTTACATCGAACGATTATTCTTTTTAATAATGATATTGCCCGAGTATTTAATATGGTTTTTTGTCCTGCTTTTTTTGGTAGACCTTGTTGTTGGTAGATCTGAATGTTGCTTTTACTGTTCTATTTGAGCTTTTGCACTGGTAAAAGTGTCAGAATCTTACCTAAAGCCTACCCTGCTGTGTACCTACTTGAAATAATTCGATTCAGGTTAAACTAATATATGAGCGGTAAGTAATTATATCATCTAACTGGATTCAACCTTCGCTTCTAGTGGGGGTTGTGCTGTAATAAAGACCCTCTGCTTTACCACTTACCAGGCCAGCATGATACTAGCCTGTGCCTTTTTTGAATTACCTGCGTCTCTCTACGATGTTTCAGAGTGCTCCTAGTCTAACGTTTAGCCAAATTGGGTCAAACACTGTCTAATGCCAACCGCTATGAACGGTGGACGGTGACATTTTGCAAAATGCCATTATCTTTTCTGCTACGATTCCCCTGGACTAGTTTGTACCCAACTCCCTAGCTTGGTATCTGCTTAAATTGATTAAAGTTGTTGGCATCATCTAATGTTATGATATTCTCTTTAATTAAACCATTAATACCGTTACATCTAGGCGAATGATCTCCCAAAAATATCAGTTTTCCGTGAGTCGAAAGCTTTAGACCGACTCTTCCTCCCAACAGAGAATCCAGCTCCTTCGGATAAAAACTTTTGAATCAATTACAGCATTTAGACAATATTCTTGATAAACCTATATGATCAGTTGGAGCGAAATCCAATGTCTGATCAGAAGATTTACCTACTCTATCGACCTATGACTAATATACGCACTAAAAGTCACTATAAATACCCTCAAATTCAATCAAGAAATGGCCTGACATCCTTAAGAACAATCCTTCCCTTTCTCCATCTTCCTTGTGAATGACCCTTTATAATACAAAAAATACTAGTCAACAATCGTACTTTCATCAACCGCAACTCTCCGTCTAAATCAAAAAAAGTAAACCGTTCACGGTAGACAAAACTCATTTATTCCATCAACAAATACCGTTTTATTTCATGTGATTTTTCTTAAAATCTATTCATATGGCAGAATCACATAAGAAACTTTCAGAACTTGGGGTCAATCCTAGCTCTTCTCGATCCAAGCTACTTGCAAAGAACAACATTATATTGGATAATTTTCGAACTCGAATTCTCTAAAAAGAACAACATTTATCTCCAAAGTTAAAATTGAAAACAATGATCCATAGTCCCAACCAGGTCAGCACTTCCTCCACGTTCCCATGGATAATGGCAACCAAACTACTTGAACGATGAAGAAAATTTAGGTAAGGTGTGAATTTAGATATCTGAAACAGAACTTCATGTAAGGTTAAAAGAGTCCCCACAAACTGATAGGAAAAAAAAAGCCTCACATGGCGGGGACAGCCAAAAGGTAGGTAGGTAGGTAACGTTAGGGTATCGAGCCACTTTTTGGACAGCTCTTCTTGTTCATCAAGTCTTTGTTCAAATTAAATACCTAAGCACATGATATCCACGTTCTGCTGTATGGTCATCACAACCTGATCATTGCAATCCTTAACCCAAGCCCTTACCCGCATTTTAAGGACCTTAACCAATCATGTAGTTATAAAACCCCATGATTTACTCTCTTTTGGTTGGATTATTAAGGTCAAATTATGGTTTTAATTCCTGTATTGTCTTTAAATTTGGGATTACTTTTATAATCATATTAGTTTGTCTAAAAATAACACCATTGCTAACTATTCTAATTTTTTTTCTAACTCGTCATAGTTATGTGTTTTTTTGCGTAGCCACTCATATTCAATTTATTAACCAATTAATTTGGATGCTACAAAAATAAGGACGACATTATCAACTCAATTTATTAACTAATCCCATCTATGCTTATCTCTATCCGTTTGGATTATCTGATTATAAAAGAATGTCTGAATTATACCAAAGTAAAACACAGGCACGAGATCTAGAATTTGAGTGCAATAGAAGAACTAAAACCATAATTCCAGCGGTTAATAATAAAAGAAAACTTAGTAAGTCTTATTTTGTATACTTTTAGAAGAGTCATGTGGTTGGGGAAAAAGACGTCTGGTTAAAAAGCCAACCTAACTGATTTCCATAATGATGATTTGCGCCGTCCGATTGAAACAGGTTAGGCACCATTCAATTAATGCGTGTAGGTATATATTCGATCCATCATTTCTTTTGGGGTAAATTACACGCTTACCTATTAAGCTTTATTCTCTCTCCTATTTTACTCATTTTACTTTTATTGTTTTCAATTTACTCACTAAACTTTATACATTGAATTTTTTAGGTCACTCGATAATAACTGAATGACATTGAATTATTTAATATTAAAAGGGCCACGTCATATTTTTAATAAATAATAAAATAATTTTGTTTTTAGTTAATATAAACATGTGGGGATTCAAATCTCTAACCCTAAAATTATACCCTGAAAAAGAGAGAGGATGAAGAAGGAGATGGAATTGACAGCTTCACCCTCTCACCAGCGTACTGTGACTCATCGATGACTCTACCTGTGGGATAGGTAATGATGGACGGTGACTCCCGCTCTTCCTATTTGTCTTCTTTCCTTTCTCCATCACTACATTGTTTATTAATTTGATGCTTTTAAATTCAACATGCATTCCTAATGCAAACAATGAATATCCTTCTAATATTTCAGTGGTGATTGCTGCACCTTTTCTAATGCATTTCTAATGGTATTGCTTTATTTGTGACTCGCGAGCACCATGTGGTCATTGGAGCTCGAGTTCCTCGCTACACATTTTTAGGTTAAATCCAACTATCGGCTCAAAATTCCATACCTCAAACTCACATTCAATAACCATCTATAGTTCGTTCTTCATCTACTAAATATGGGATTTTATATAACCGTGATGAGCCACCGGCCGCCGGAGGGAAGGTGGGGTAGGGGTTATAACTTGAGATTTAGGGTTTGAGTATAATTTTAGAATCTATGGTTTGAGTGTATAATTTGAGAATCCTATATAATATTAAAATATTAATAAAAACATGACATGTCATACGAAAAATAATAAAATAATCTATGAAATCATTTATTTATTTCATGTCATAACGATGTTACAAGTTTAACGGCAGAGTGATAAAAAAATTCAATGTATAAAGTTTAATGAGAAAATTGAAAAAAATAAAAGTTAAGTAAGAGAAATAGGAGAGAGAGTAAAGCTCAGTGAGTAACTGTGTAATTTACCCGTTCTTTTATAGCCTTCTCTAATTTCTTCCTCGTATTATCTTCATCATGTCTTTATTATTATTATTCCCCTTTTGTGAGCACTTCAGCAAATGTAAATTAATTAATTTGTTTATTCAAGCAAACACAAAATGGATAGGCAAAGGTGGGTTCTTGTTAAAAAGATGGAAGTAGAAAAATTTAGGGGAGAAGATTGAAAATTCTTAAAATGGTATGTTGAAAAAGTTAGGTAAAACCTCCGCCCCCCCCAAACCCAATGTTTCCTCCTTTACCCTAGAAACTTGTTCTCACCAACATGAACCGACGCCAAAATTCAATTTGGGATCAAAATAAAATATTATTTTAACGGTAAACCTTTAAAAATTTAAAGTAGAGATAAATTTGTAAAAGATAGAAGATCACAACAAGAAGAGTAAAATATAACATTGAAATTATATTTATACTTATATATGAATTATATCAATTTAAATTATAATAATTTTTAAAAATATATTATATATGAATTATATCAATTTAAACTATAATAAAATTATAAAAGATATATTTTATGTAAATCACTATGAATAATTTAATATATAAATTATGAATTTTATTTATTTTTAAATAATAAAATAATTATTAAAATAATAAATTATTTTTAAGGAGTTTTGTATTAAATTATTAAAGTAAAATGTAAATACATAATCGAGTGTAGCCCATGCATTAGTAAGGGTAAAAATATAAATTTTCTTCTAAACGCAAAGTTGAAATGAAAAAGCTAGAAATTCTACCTTAGATTTTGCGTTTGTTTTGAAACCACCGTTACCACCGTATTTTTTCTTTATTTTTCACCCGTTTGACATTAATTCCGTGGTCAAAACGAGTTTTTTATACTAAAAGTGTTTTTAGACAATATTATCAAACGGGCCTAATTCGAAATGATTTAAATAATTCAAAATAAAAGTCAAATTTATGTAGGGTCACTTTGGTAGAACTTTTGAAAAATAACTTTTAAAAGTACAGTATAAAATAACTTTTAAAATTATTGTTTAAAAGTATAATTTAAAATTTAACTGATTGAGATTGTTGTTAAAAAGTGAATTTGAAAAGATAAAATTTCATTATAGACGTTATGTCGTAAATTAATATATATAATTTAAATTATATTTACACTTATTAATACTATGATATATAAATATATCAACTTAAATATAAAAATATAAAAAGTATTTTAAGATAACTCATTGATAATATTTTTATAAATGAAATATTTTATTAAGAAAGAATATATTATCAATATTTTTTAACATATGGATATAAAATTATTACAAAATAATAATTTAAATACTTGTTTTGACAAAAAGAATATTAAAAAAATACACTAGTAATTGCAAATTAAAGTGAATTTTAGTATATAAACCATGAAATTTACTTACTTTTAAGTAATTGAAATAAATTATTAAGTAATATTTTTTAAGGATGTTAATATTAAATTATTAAAATAAAATGTAAATACATAATTGAGTGGAGCCCATGCATTAGTAAAGGTAAAATTATAATTTGCTTCTAAATATAAAGTTAAAAATGAAAAACCTACAAATCTTAGCTTCTTCGGTTGGTTTTAAACCACTGTTTCCATCGTAATTTTTTTTTTTTACTTTTTTACCTTTTTTGGCATTAATTTTGTAGTCAAAACGATTTTTAATTAAAAATGCGTTTAGAAAACCACACATCAAACGGAGCCGGAGCCTCAATCAAATTAAGTTTTATTTATCTTTAATTGATATAATTACCATTGTAACATATAAGAGTATAAGTTTAAGCATGTTTAACTTTGTATTATTTTCTGAATTATAATTTTATGGATATTATAGTTTAGACATTTATAAAAAGAAATGCACATATTCAACTCCAAGACTATTTTTTATTAACCTTTTTAAATTACATCAAACGATAAAGTGTATATGCCACAATATGATACATCATAAAAGATAATCCAAGTCAAATTATTAAACAAAATTAACAAAAGAAGAAGAAGAAGTTTACTCCATAATTGAAAATACATTTTAAAAATTAAACATAAAAAGGATCAAAATATAACAGGATTAGATTTACAAGAGTGTATAATATAGGAGCCTCCTTATACAATTTAACCTAAATATCATTATGCAAATTTGTGGGAGGTAGAGAGATTGAAGATAACAAAAAGGGTGAAAAGAATCAACCTTTCCCATCCCTAACCTCTTGTTGCCCTAAACTTAAACCACAAGATTTTTGGGAGAGATAAAAGCACGCCCCTACAAAAAAATATAAAAAGGAAAGTGGAAGGTGACCAAAGCCCACAAACAAGACAACCACCACCACCACACTCATATCACGTTAGACTATTTGGAGTATATCTTTTCCCTACTCTCTCTCTCTCATTCATCACCCCTGAACCCCCACCCCATTTCTTCTAGAAACCCTGTTTTCTCTCTCCTCTCTCTCTCTCATGCATGATAAAAGTATTAGTATACCAATAGAATAAAGATCCACAACTACCATCTATTTATCATGATTTATTCACAAATATAGCCCTATCCACTTGTACATTTTTCTTTCCCATATCCCCACTCCAATTAACCAATATGGCAATTCTTTATACATATGTTTTCCCATCAACACATTAAATATACCCATCTTTTAACTTTGCTTCAAGATTTGATTTTTAAGTCAACTAGACAACATTCATCAAAACATATATTAAATATTACATCCAAAATATATAGGTTGGAGCATGTATTCAGGTAAATGTTCGTGTGATGAGTTGGGGAAAGATTATGAAAGCCAATCTATACTATTAATCTAAAGTAGTACAAGTTTAGACAAAGTGGCCAAAAGTAGGAGAAAAAATGTATAATACCAAAATTAACCTTTAAGGTTTATTAATATAATTATTTCTATCTATATTTTTTAGCATTTTGGCTCAAATATTTTATTTTAAGATAAAAATGTCTGTAACGTTTGATCAAGTAATCACTTTAACTCTTATTCTTTTTTCCTAGAGTATTTGACCCTCATTATTTCATTTTAAGATAAAAAGACTCATATTTTAGAATATTAATTGATTGTTAATTAACGACTTTTATTTATAGAGGGATTTTTTTCTTTAAAATAAAACGTTGAAGATTAATTTTTTTTTTAAAAAACGAATATAAACTAAAATAATTATTTAATCAAATGATAAATATTTTTTAATATTATAAAAAAAGATGAGAGAGAAAATATCACACTTTGTCCTACCCATACTTTAATATAATCTTACTTTACACCTACCTAAAGGTTACCCTACAGTTAATGTATATCCCCCTTTAACTTTATATATATATATATGATTGATGCTAATATCTATCAAAAGAGAGACGCCACCATCCACTCCCTTCTAACCTGCCTCACCAACTCACATCTAGAAGCTAAATTAGGGTCACTGCCCTCTTTCTCTGTGTTTGTGTGCGAGTATAATAGTCAAAAGGCTTTTAAAAAGCATCTAATCTGCAAATTCTCAATATAATAATATATGTTTATATATATAGTGGTGAAAAACAGCAAACGTAGGTTGTAGTGGTAGTATAGTTTTGAAAAGGGTTTGCGTTTACTGAAGTATGGGGAGGTCTCCTTGTTGTGAGAAAGCTCATACGAACAAGGGTGCATGGACCAAGGAAGAAGATGACCGTCTCATTGCTTATATTCGTGCCCATGGTGAGGGTTGTTGGCGTTCACTGCCTAAAGCTGCTGGCCTTCTCCGTTGTGGCAAAAGTTGCAGGCTTCGTTGGATCAACTACTTGAGACCTGACCTCAAACGTGGCAATTTCACTGAGGAAGAAGATGAGCTCATTATCAAGCTGCACAGCCTTCTTGGTAACAAGTAAGTGTATATGTATGATTGTATTCAACTTTGATTTCCATGTAGTGCTTGATTTTTGAATGGACAAAGCTCGATCACACGGTGAAGATGTAGCTGTTCGAAAAAAATTTAATGGTTTTTGATGGGATTTGTGTAGGTGGTCTCTGATAGCGGGGAGATTACCAGGAAGAACAGATAATGAGATAAAGAATTACTGGAACACACATATTAGGAGGAAGCTATTGAACCGAGGGATTGATCCGGCGACTCACCGGCCGATCAATGAGGCTTCACCGGATGTAAAAACAATATCTTTCAGTGGAGCCAATGAAGAGAAAGAGAAGATTATTAACCCTAATGGATTCATCAACAAAGAAGAAAAGAAAATCCCAGTTCAAGAAAGGTGTCCAGACTTGAATTTGGACCTCAGAATTAGCCCTCCTTACCATCAAACCACTCAACCAGAGCCATTGAACACGGGAGGAAGAACTCTTTGTTTTATTTGCAGCTTAAGGGCTAAAAACATCAAAGACTGCACTTGTAGCATCCGCAGTAGTGCCGGTCGCAGCAGTAGCAGTAGCAACAGCAGCAGTGGCTATGATTTCTTGGGGTTGAATTCTGGTTTATTGGATTATAGAAGCTTGGAAATGAAATAATAAAAACAGGGAAATTGGATTCTTAACTATGTAGTTCAAAACCCCCCAAAAAATTTGGAGAGATATGATATGGAGATTGTTATTAGTTTTTAAATCTCTTTCATTTTCTTCTCTTATATCTCTAATTTGTATGATCATTATATATCACGATATATACATTTAGTAATAGCATAGATGATCATTTGTGGTGAATGTTTATGCATCTTCTTTTTAATGTGAATTTGAAGTGAACAAGGACATACTTTTGCAATTACTTTGTTTTTCATTCGATAATGTAACCACTTTTTCTTTCCTGTTTCACTTTATTAATAATAATTTAGGGTTTTATTAACAAATAATAATAATAATTTAGGCTTTATCAACAATAAGTTATTCTAGTGAGACGAGACACTAATTCCTTTGCTTAATAGTTTGAACTCTGACATTATTAATGGAATAAATTAGGTTAGGGGAGTTAACTCTATAACAGGCTTTTGCAAAATTCGATCCAAAATAATTGATGCATAGATAAGATATAAGCGGGTTAAACAAAATAATAATAATCTAGAGTTTTGTCTAGTTGTGATATTGGGGAACGCAAATGGATAAGCAGTGAGAGGATGAGAAAAGAGGAAGAAGGGAGTGGTGGGCAACCTATTTCTTCCACTCTCCACATTCACAACAACAATAAAAATGCGTGAAGAAACTACACATCTCTTCCATGTACCTTCCAACCCCTAATAACATTTATCATTCAGCCCATGCCATCCTACCTACCTAACTATTCTAATTCTGTAATCAATCACGATAAATATCAACGATAATCGAAATCAAAACCCTACTCTCCATAACTAGCTTAGCCACGTTATATCCACTTATAGCTTTCGATGGTGTGGGGATTGGAGAAGAAGACAAAGAAAATGAAGTTGAATTTGGTAAGGAGAAGATGGGGGCATTGATGAAGGCAGGCAAAGGTTGCAATCTTCACTTTAATAAAAGCTATGCTTTCATAACATAAATGAAATAATGTCAGTTAACTACCGTCGTTCTAGAGATATCTTACGAGACACAAACTTCAACTCAGTCCCCCATAAACATAAATTTTAAAACCTGTTATTTTTATTATGTCTTGATGTCAAATATAAATATAATTAATTTTGAAACTAATGAGCAGTTTCAATAATAAAAAATATTATTCTTTTTAAACGATTTAAATTTAAATAATTTTCTTTGTAAATATACATAAATTTAAATATATTGAATTTTATATCATTAAAGGCTTTAAAGCTCGTTAAGCTTAGGTAATTTCCATCAACAACGGGATAACGTACCAAATTATAAAGTAGTTGGCAATAATCTGTCCATCATGAATTTGTATACCAACCAAACATTTAATCAATTGTATAGCTAAGGTCTAATAATTTATGAAAAGAAAGATAGAAGATAATACTTCTTATATAATAAAAAATAATATGAAATTTGAAATGAAATGGAAAAATAATAATTATTAGATGTTTAAGGATGTTGATTAATTTTTGACAAGGAAATGAAATGAGAGTCATTTATGTTTAAACCAAATCCAATGGTAATATTTAATTTCTTTTTTCGTTTTGACAAACTTTAAATTTAAATTTAATTTTATTTAGAGAGAGAAGACTTTCGGAGAAGAAATGAAAGTGTCCTTAGTGAATCTAGAGCCCATAATCTAAAAGAATAAAAATCAAAGATGAATAATTTAACCAACCGATCAAATGTGATTGCTCTAACGGTAATACTTAATTTCAACTTAGCTTCTCTTATAACAATATTATAAATTTGAGTAAATTAACAAAATCATATATTTATATTTGATAATGTTAGGAATTTGTAACCTCAAAACTAAACGATATCAATGTAAAATAGAACATGTATAAGAGGTAAGATTTAAAGTGGTTCAGTCTTATTTTTATAAACGAGAGAAACATATATTCTAATATAAACATAAGATTACAAAAATACAAATACATAATATTGCTTATATCTTATAATTCGATATATATATATATATATCCCAAATTTTGATGTATCTTAATATACTCTCCCAATGTTGTCTCTATAAATCATTTCAACAATTGAAAGCCCAAAAAATCAAAGAGGTCACAACAATAATTACATATTTAATTTTTATTTTATTAAAAAATTATGAAATGTTTCACCTATTATTATAACAAATTTTTTAAGATTTGTATTTAATCTCTCTCGTTGACATTTATTTTATCATCTTATTTAACAATCCCTAAATAGGGTCTTTAACTAATTCTTTTACATTGGTATGTGCTTGCAATTATGATAGATATATTGTACGAATCAAATTATCTCAATAATTAATTAAATAATTATCATTTCTAGACGTTTTAAGTTCAAAAACCAAACATAATGATTGAATGTTTATTGTAAAAAAAATAATAGCCCTTCCTATATAGAAAAAGGGACTCACTTTTTATTAATTATTAATTTTTCTTGTTTTTCAAAGGTGTTTGGTAGAGGCATTAGAAGGTTCCATCAGTTTTTTTTCTCTCTAAAAGATAACAAATAGTTAAAATGATTAATATAATATAATATAAAATAAAATAAAATAAAATAAAATAGGCTAATAATTGTTCCATCGTTTACTTCCAACTCCCACCAACATCACATGCATCGGTCTTAAGGTAGGACCTCTTGTCTTTCCCAATTCACCCTTCTATTTTTACACAATTTGGAAAAAAAAAGTATTTTTGAAGGAAAACAATTCTAGCTGTGTCATGGATTACATAATGATCAAATGTTGTTATTATAGAATGAATTTAATCTTTTTATTTAATTTTTAAAAAAATATTGCTTTTCAAATTATGATATGGTAAATAAATGATGGGTTTATAGAGTTAGGAAACAAAATATTTTATTATTTTCTATTTGATTATGGATATTATAATCAATAAGTCCTTATTTTTTTTAGATTGGGAAACGGAGGGAATGGCATATTCTGTAATTAAAGGGGAAAGGAAGGGGGAATCGGTAAGAGGGTGGGAAACGTCTCTATCCCAAACGGTACCAACTTGGGCAGTAGTTGGATAGCGTTGGGAAGACGTAGGATGGATGCTAACGTGCGCTGTTGCGGCGATGGGGAATGGGACCCACTCGCACACCCCTCGTGGGCCCAAATCCATCACCCTCCATCTTCTTTCCTTATCATCAGCGGCCGGACCAATCCCCAATTTAACTAAGGGTAAACAACACAAATGGTCCATAAATTATAGAGTGTTGTTTTATTGAGTTTTCTGACTATTAAAAGTTATAAAATGGTCATATGATTATTTATATGTTCAAAAATTATCATTTTCCATTAAAAATTTGATGATCATCTGAATCGGACGTTAATTTATCGACTGAGATATGATAAAATTTAATTTTAAAATCATTTCAGCTGTATTTTATGGATTGAATCTCTATTTACATTATGTCATTGAGCTAGTCAGAAAGTTTACATAATGTAAACAGAGACTCGTGCCACAAAAATACATATAAAACAATTCTAAAATTAAATTTTTATGGATTATGTGGTTGATCTAGTCAAAAGACTCAACAAAGTAGTATACTATAATCTAGGGACCATTTATGAACTTTAACTTTTAATTAATAATATACACCCAAATCAGATTTAACTTTGTTTAATATTAATAATACAATAATTTAAATTTAAAATAATCTGAATAATTATAAGCTCTTATTTTACTTCTTTTATATTGGCTTGAATGAGAAAAATGGAACTAAAATTTAATTGTTAGAGAAATGAGTTTAGAAGTGGAAAATGATATTATGTCTTTGTTAAATAAAGTTGACTTTTAAATAGTCTGATAAATAACAAGTCAAGTGGGGTTATAATTACTTAATTAGCTTCTCATGCACTTTACTTTCGGAAGTCAATAGTAACGCATGGTCTCGTTTCAATCAACACTACATTCAAATACCAATTTATTTATCTAATTATTGAATAACTTTTCAAGTTTATCAGTCTATCTTAGTCTGATTAATGCACACTCAAGACTTCTCATGGTGCATCAATTATTAAATAGTCTAATGAGATAATGTATTACATTTTTTTTTGAAATTATGTTTTACATTTTTAAACACTGTTAGGGTTTATATTTTTTTTAATAGTACAGGGTGATTATAAAGTAGTATCGTATTAGATTTTTTAATCTATCGACAATATTCACACATCTTATAAATACAATTGTTTAAATCTGGAACCTCTAGAGAAAATAATTTTTTCGTTTACCATCAATGTCACTTGATGAATGATGAATCAAGGTTTAGATGTCAACATCATAAATGAATTAAATTAGATTGTGAGGATATTTTTATAACGTATCTTTATAATATGATTTGAATTAGTCAATCAATAAATCAAATATGATTGATTTTATTACATGTATTAATTTTAAGAATCATATCATATTTTAGACTTTTGTGTCTTAACCTTATCTTGTTTAATCATAAGAGATTATTCAAAACATTAATCGACAAAGATCAGAGTTTATTTAGTCTTTACACTATATAAAAATCCATTTTAATCTATTTAGTCATTACACTATATAAAAATCCATTTTAATCTATTTAGTCATTATTGTTTTTTTACTTTCAAAATATATGGTCTAATTCTTTTTATAAGGATCAATTCACTTATAAATTAATAGGACCCAAGGGGCATTTATATCAGTCATTTTTGTTCAACTAATTTTAGATTAACCTTTTTGGACCGAAAAATTCATTTTTCCATATATACATAAATTAAAATATTCTGTTTAATAATAGAAGATGTAATACCCAAACTTTTTGATTAGAGACTAAAATGAAAAGTTTAAAATTTGAAAATTTTAAACTTTTCATTTTAGTCCCTAATCAAATTCAATTTTGGGTATTACAAAAGAATTAAAATAACTTTTTTAATGTAATAGAGGAGTTTCTAGTAGACTTTATCGTAACAACGACAGTGATTCTTCAACTTTTTATTAAAGAAAACGAAGGTACAAGTAATAAGAATAATAAATTAGCAATAAAATAACATTAGAAGTAATTCTAATTGACAACAAATCAATATATAAACATTAGAGATATTTTGAACCTATTGAGTGACCTCGTTGATTAAAGGGCTGTATTTTATTTTTGAGGTCATATATTCTAGTAAGTGTGTGCGTTAATAATAATTTAAAAATATTTTAAATAAATACTATCTTATACTCGATCTACACTACTAAGAAAAAACATTAGAGGTTTTGTTAACAAATTGAGGTGAGATTGCCGTTAGACAAAATTTGATACCAAGTATTTTTGTTATGTCGCGAAACAATTAACACGTGAAAGATTGAACTAATGATATAGGAATCATTTTAGGGAATGAAAAATATTGTTAGAACTCTTGGAATCCAATATCTTTAAGGCATGATTTGATTACATCGGTTTGCGAACACGACACATGGGCTGAAGATGGCAAACCCCTAGCCAGTGGGGAAAAAAGTTAACAGAGTTTGGTGAGAAGCCCATGAATCATAATGATCATAAAAGGATAAGCACAAGTGAGAGATAGAAGTTAATGAATATGGAAGGGTGTGGGTGCAGATAGAGATGTTTAGGGTTGAGAATGGTTAGGTGGAGGGCATTCACCCTTTGTTTTGAAGGCGATGGTTCCCCAAAGCAATCAATATGTCATCTCCACACAACTTAGCTAATTCCATCACCTTCCTATGCATTAACTATGCCCTATAATGCTGCCCCCCCCCCCCCATTTTGTTGTCCAAATAAATCTCCCTACCTGCCCAACATTATCTATCTAACTCCAATTTTACATAACCCTTTTTTCTTTTAGAAACTTAAAATATTCGACCGTTAAATATCACATCATATATGAATTAATTGAATAATCTATATCAACATGATAAGTCAGATACAATGTTGATTATCTAGACTCGTTAACGATGTTTTAAAAGTGGAGGGATCAAATCATGTCAAAGTACAGTACAATGACAAACTAAAATTTGAACGTAGTAGAGAGATTGAAATCATAATTTGACCTTTATATTAACTTTAATGTTTGGACTAAGTTTTGGTTAAGGAAATGTGATGTTTTTTATTAGTATACTAATCAAAGTAACAATCTTTGAATACCTAACCCATTGAGCATACCTCCCTTCCCCTAATCAACAACCTTGTTGGTAGTGCTGCTGAGCTCATAAAAACGAGGGTTTCTAGGAGTGCTACAAATTAGTAGGCTAAAGTTTCCCACATTTTCTACGCAAAGGATATGTTGGGGTCCTGGGGATTTATGTTCCAAAATGGAGCTTAAAAGTAATACCAACATATGATTACCTAAATCTAAGGGGTTACTGTTTGCATGGACTGATCGCACGACTTTAGGTTTGGGAGGTAGACTTAAGAAGTTATATTAAAGATGTAGAGTGTGTAATTATAAAATTTCAGGGGATGCTAAATTAAATAATTAATAGAAAATATAAAGAAAATATTTAAAAATATAAGAAAATTTAAATTTTTTAAGGTATACGACTGTAATTCAGTACCCGTCGATCCATATAGCATTTTCGATATCTGAAGAGAAACAAATATCAAAATTCATCCTTGCAGAACACAGAAGGTTCAACAGAAGCCAGTTGGATATCAGTAACACATGCTGGAACTGTTACTTGTATGCAGAAGATATGGAGGACTTTGGAAGTTCTGGGAGCTATTGCTTTTGCATATTCCTCTTCTGTCATCCTTATTGAAACTCAGGTCTTGGAGGATCATTTCGTACAAGACAGTGAAGAAGGCTACTTAAATAAGGACCAAAAAAGGAATAGGGATGAGAACGAGTATTCAATCAAACGTTGAAGATTAATTTTGATATTATATCATAAATTATTAAAGAAGATCTCAATTAATAAATTAAACAAATATCGGATTTTAAACACACAAAAGTTGAAATGAGTTGCAAGCAAACCTTTTCCCCGGAAACGAAGGAGCCCGGGTCCAAATTTGTGTAGGGTCTTTCTTCTCAATGTCAAGCAAAAATTAAGAAATTCCCCTAATTCATCACAGCCAGCCGAAGGAAAGTTGAAAACAAAGATAATAAAACTGACACTTATTACGTTGGATTCTATCTATTACATAGAAATTCCACATGGCCTACTCCATTAACATGGATGAACAGTGATTGATGTGTAAAAATTTAATGTGCTCCACCCACTCTTTACTCCAATTGTCCCCCTTTCGCCACGAATTATAATTGCCCACAAAAGAATTTACTGGTTGGTTTGATAAAATAAAATGTTATTCTCACTGGAAAAATTTAAATTCAAATGAAAGACGCGTATACAGTCAATTTACTTTATGATGGAAATGGGGGAAAGTGTTGCCTCCCTCGATCAGCGGAACAAACAAAATGACTGAACGGACAAAAGTCAAAACCAATTTCCATACATGAACTGATCAATTTCTAGGAAAACCAATAGCGACAAGCTTTTCAACGACCGTCTCCATTAATGATTTAAAACAGAACAAAAGTCAGCACAGCAGTTCTCTCGTAATTTCTTCAAACTATTCTTACATCATCTTCTTAAACTTTATAAATACAGTATATATATCTATATAATGAGGAGAAATTGAAGTAAAAACCCAACACTAAATCACCCTCAAGCCCTGTTTTTCTTTTAGTAGTAGGACTCCCCTAATCCTCTATCCCTGCCAAAGAGGAACAGAACAAAACACACAAAAAGGGAACAAAGTGCTTCACTATGCGTAGTGAGTTCTACACTTGTGCTAAATTAAAAACTCGGCACCCATTCTTTCGAACAGATCAAGACCTACATTGATTGATCGAAATCCCGAGCTTACTTGTTTACAAGGGATCGAGTTGAGTGACTATAATGGGGCTCCTCACCACATGCGTGTTTTTCCCATCTGTCCATGTCAGTGACCCGAAAACAGCTCCTGCATCATCCAACACCAGATGCTTACTATCTGCTGTTATGGTCACGAAAAAGCTTATCTTCTTCACTGCGGGTGTGAAAACCAGCTTCATTGGCTTCACCGTCACTGTAACCCCTCTCGGTGCAGCTATCTTCGCAACATAAACGGCATTTGCCTGACCCACATTAGTCACAGTCCTGATAAACGTCTTGCTCGATGGACCCCTTGATGTGGTTGAAAACAATGCGGCAATTGAAGGGTAGTTAAGGTTCTCGGGCAATGGCTTCTTCATTGGACAAGCCGCCGGAGACCTCGTGACAACTTGTACTAACTTAGGATTATAACCAATAGCACACAAGAAGGCCTCGTAATCACTATTAGTAATGTCGTAAATAAGTCCCGGATCCATTGCACGATTGAGATTGAGATGCCCGGCACCAAAATCGTAGGGAGTGGACGGCTTCCCTGTTGCTTCGTCAATCATAGGCCGATTTGTGTTATCAGTTATACTTGCAGTAGTCATCATAGCGGATCGAATTGCAGCCGGACTCCAATCAGGGTGCGCCGATTTAAGCAAAGCTGCTGCACCACTAACATGAGGGCAAGCCATGGAGGTTCCAGACAGAATGTTAAACTCTGTTCTCCTCGGATCGGAATCCAACCCGGTCGGACCAACAGCATCAGTCCAAGCAGCCAAAATGTTAACCCCGGGAGCAATCAAATCCGGCTTAAGAATTTCAGGATTTAAGCCATTGGGTCCTCTTGCAGAAAAGGAAGCCACAACAGGGGCTGGCTTGATGCCAATCACAGTTCCCTTGACATCAATAGTGGCAGTCGGATTTGCGGACGACGAAACATATTTTTTCACCGCATCCCCTTCATCGGAACCGAGAGCACAAGCGGGCAAAAGATGAGCATCGCCGACTAAACCTTCACCATTTGAAGCACCGTTAGCAAGGATCATGCCGACACCACCGGCTTCCTTCACAACCATACCTTTAGCCACCCTTGGGTTACTCCCTCGATCACAGATCACGATTTTTCCCTTAACAACGTTAGGATCAAGAGAATTCTCCATGCATAAAGAAGCTGAGAGTTCCCCAGATTTTCCAGGATAAACCACGGGATACATGTTTCCTTTTAACTGCACGCCGGAGTACAACGACACGCCGTTTAGGCTCCGTCCATCACTGAGGACGACGTCCGCCGGGAAATTCCGGTCAATAGTTCCCGCTCCAACAGTGACCAACCAAGGAGCAAGATTGGTAACCGACATTATGTTAGGCCCATCGTTTCCAGCTGAGGATGAAACAAATACCCCTCGCGAAACCGCACCGTATGCTCCAATTGCGATAGGGTCGAGATAATACGGAGTGGAGATTCCGTCTCCGCCACCGACCGAAATCGAAATTACGTCGACACCATCTTTAACGGCGGCATCGAAAGCGGCTAAAATGTCAGAATCAAAACAGCCTGAATTCTTCCAACAGACTTTATAAACCGCCAGTCTCGCTTTCGGTGCCACGCCTTTCGCTATTCCGGCAGCGTATCCTCCCATGCTGGCGCGAAATGCATGTCTCCCGGCTGCCGTAGAGGCCGTATGAGTTCCGTGACCGTCAGCATCTCTCGGCGACATAAACTCGATCGTTTGGTTAATTCCAGTAATCGGAACACCCGGTCCAGCGGCCGCTTCATGACCTTTAGAGAAGAATCTCGCACCGATTAGTTTTCGGTTACAGTTTTTAGCAACAAATCTGGCTCCGGTTTGACAAACCCCTTTCCATCGAGCAGGAACCGGACCGAGATTCGTGTCCGAGAAGCTACGCCGTTCAGGCCAGACCCCAGTGTCGAAGACTCCTATTATGGCATCGGATCCATAATTGGAATCCGACCAAAGCCCGTGCTGGTTCCGGAGGCCCAGGAACTGAGGAGACCGAGTTGTGTGAAGTTCTCGACGCCGATCTTCGAAAACAGCAAGAACCGAAGGATGGTCACTGAGGGAGGAGGCATGGGCTTCAGTCAAAGTCGCCGAGAAGCCAAGGAAGACGGTGTCGTATGTGTGGAGGATGCGAGTTGGCTCGGCGAACTCGGAAGTGTACCAGTGGTAGTGTGTGGGGAAAATGGACGGCTTTGATTGAGAATCTACACGAAAGATGAAGGTTTTAACAGTTTCATCACTGGAAAACGATTGCCAGAAACTAGAGGAAATCGAAAGAAGAAGCAACAAAGGAACAAAACTGGAGAGTACCGTCGCCATTGAAAGAGTGGAGTGCAGTGAGTGAGTAAACGGACAAGAGAGTGTTATAACAATTTATTTAATTATATTATCTCCTTTTTTAATTAATTTAAAACAGCAGTTAATCTCTCAAGCCCAATTAATCAACGACAAAATGGCTTCATTTGACTGTTTTAAAAGGTCCCCATTTGATTTGTGTCCCTCTACTATGCTCAAATATCCAATCCAGTCACTATACTACAATTTTTTATCTACTTTTATAATCTTATTAACTAATCTAAGTAGTTAATGCCATAATTTATTTTTAACTAACATGTTGAAAGAGTGCTTTTCAAAGATAAAATATCAATATTTCAATTCTGAATTAATTAATGATAGACTTAAATACAAAATAAGTGCCTAAAGTATATCACTTTTCATGAATAAGTGTCTAAAGTATTTTTTTAATTTATCATGGTGTCTAAAATTAAAAACGTTACTACTTTAGGTACTCAGATCGTTGATGTGTTAATTTCTCCGCTTAATGACACATTTCACAATATCATAATTTTAAAAATTTTATTTAAATTAAAAAATTAAAATTATATATATAAAACATAGATTTTTTGAAATAACTCTAATAACCACTAAACTCTTGTCTGTTATTGCCTTTTAATGTCAATAAAGCTTCACTTGACCTCACCTCCCCCGACGACCAAGACCTTATAAGACTATGATCGATCGACGATGAATCGATGTTTTATATCTCGCAAACCTTAGGATGAAAATCGAAATCCCATACGATTTTGACGTCCAATTGACAGCAACTACGACGACGTTTAATTAGAAGGATGTTATGGATTATGTTGGCTGCGGTGGTTGTGGCCAAAAAGGATGGCGACGAGGAGTTAAGATTAGGATTTTAGGATTTTAGGAATTTTTTGTAATTTAAAAGTCATCACACTATGACGCATGTAACTTGAAGGAAAAAATTAACGTCGTTAACGATCCTGACACCGAAAATAGTAAAATTAGTAGCGTTAGACACCGGGATGAATAAAAAAATACTTTAGATACCTATTTCGTAAAAAATGATATAGTTTAAACACTTATTTTATATTTAAGCCTTAAGTATATTTATAAAAAAATATATTAAAAATTATATAAAATATATATTAAGGATTTTATATTTAGAGGGGCACGAGCCCCCATTATTTCTGCTTAGTTCTTTATAGGTTGTACTGGTCCTTATGCCTTTTTCATTTTCATTAAAAAAAGTAATAAGGTCTAATCTCAAATTGAATCATGTTTAAAGGGCCAAGGAGAAAATTTGACATTTATATTTTTCTTTTTCATTTTTAATAATTGAAAGCAATGGTTGTGGGAATGGCGGGAGTTGCTTTCTATGATTTCGAGGAGAGGAGGGATTATGCTATTATAACGAGACACAGTTTACTCACCCTTTAAGGTATATGATGATTAATGATGACCGTTTGATTAATGGGCACCCTTTTGATATTTACTCTAGAAATATGTTCAAAAAGGGTAATTAAATTAAAAAAACAAAATTTAAAATGAACAAAATTTAAGTATCTAATACTTTTTTTAAATTTTATATATTTCAATCTTTCTATATTATAAAGCTATTAACAAATCCAGAGGGACAATACTTGGCAAAGGGCAATCAAAAGGTCCAAGGATAAAGGTGTTGATTGTTGCGTGAAGTGGGCATTTAATTTTGTTCAAAGATGAGAAAGGAAAAGGTATGTGGTTTGATTTGTTTTTTGACATAAAGTGTGGGGACTTGATGGTAAATCTACCGACAGTTTAATTTCGGACCTTTCCCATTTCAGCTCAGGCAATTGAAGCTGGATTATTTTCGCAATATTTGCGAAAAAATATCGGACGGCTGATGTTGAAGATAAGGCGATGGGGTGCCAAGTGTCATGACTAGACTTAATCTGAGCCCCCCACCCCATTGGTCGGAATGAACGGCGGAGATTATTATCAGGCCCCGTGCATCAAAGTTTGTCGCGTGGCGGACATGTGACGATTTCGATGATCAATGAAATGGGTCCCACGTTGTCTGCCCGCTTTGAGGTGGATGAGCTGTGTAAAGTGGCTCTCGTTCCAATCTGCTGACTCTGCATTTTGACCCACTCAAAAAATTAGTACAAACGGGTGCTCTAACAAACTGAACTACGCGAGCCTGTTGGCAAGGGATCGAAGTTGAGATATTATTTCATAAATACTGACATCCGGCTTCTGCAATTTAGGGGACTGTTGTCTGTTGGTGATAAACGGTGACATTTGTGTCTTGAAATCGACATAGATGGGAGACATGAAAACCTGGTTGAGACTCGAGAGATGCTATTGCTGCTGTTTCAATGGGATTTTCATACATTGGATAAAGCTATTCTTACATACAGTACCCTGGAGTAGTTGTCGAATGGGCACGTGGAAGGAGCAAGTTGAGGCAATCCCACTCATTTTAGGGTATGTTCCATTCCATCAAGAGAATCCAATTCCATTATGAGAGTGATCCATGGCAAAGGAGACGCATGGTTAGCTTCTTCGAGAAGGCAACCACTGAATGGATAAAGAGCTTGATCCACATGAACATGTGTAACGCTACACCTGTCGCCGATCCAAAAACAACAACTTTATGATATTCTTCCACTTGTATTATATCAACTTCATATAGATGGAATGTTCGAGATCAAACTCCCAGAATCATAAACAAAACTTTTGGTACACAGTACTTCATATTGGTGGTCAAATCCCTTGGGCACAAGACCTGGCTGGAGCAGTGAAGCTTGGAACAAACTCAAATAATTATGCATGATTATTGCACCATAAACTTGACATGGAGCATATGGTGTCAAAAGGAATATTACCCTAAAATGATAACTCTGATTAAAGGATTAGGGGTTAATTACTGGCAATGTGTCTTTAGTGAAAGATGATGATGGTTAATGCAAACCAAAACCAAAAAAAGATGCTCTATCATTGAATTCACAAACCTTTTATCTGTAGTTAATTAGTCGAAGGGTTACCTAACTGCTGCATCTTTAACAAGCTTGATTAGACAGAATGGTAAACAAACAGGAGAATGCAAACACACCCACAAACATTTGTACAATGCGCTGTACAAGTTTGGTGCCAAACCATTGATTATTTGTCGTAAACTATGGCTCAGGATATTCATTTCCTTCTGGACAGATACCAGATTAGTATAAATTAGAATATTAACTTGCATATTAATGCTAAAAGTCTAGCAATAAAAAGAAAAAAAAAGTAACAACAAGTGAAAAGAAAGAAGGCACATGTTGTAGTTATATAAAATAAAAGATGCTGATAAACATAATTATATCTAATTAAAATCCTAATTAGCTTTGTCTTTAATCACATCAATCCCCATCTCAGTTGGGTCAGTTGCTTGAACTTCATAGCTGATGCCATCTAGCACTCTCCTCAGCCCATCTTTGGATGTTGCGTACAACATTTTTGCTCTAATTCTTGATGCCGTTGGGGACCTATAATCATGCATTATTTAGAAACTTTATTTACTTAAATCAAATAAAAAAATTAAAATGCTTGAATTTAATATTAATTCAGATAATTTATCTACTTCTGAGATTCAATTTTTTTATTTTTATAAATAATGTTACATTCTAATGTGATGCTTAGATTCCACTTCATAAATTATGTAGCATTATTAATACATGTTCTAAAAAAATACTAATCAACGTCTCACTTATTTGCTTATTATTAACCCCACTAGAGAAAAATAATACTCTAATTATTGTTCCTATGTATACCATATACCATGTATTATGATATAAAATATGGTCTTTCTGTTTGCTAGAGTTATGACATGAAACTTTAGTGACGTTAATAATGTAAGCATTAAATATTATTGACGAAAATAATTAGAAAAGGCGACGGACCAAGCAATGAAGAAGATCTTGCTTTTCCGACAATTATCGACGGTGACGAAATCGAAATCAAACACGGCGTATCGGCAGTCATCGGTAGGCAACGAAGCGGCAAGATCGTCGTAGCTTTCGCCGGGGCCGCCGACTTTATCGACGTTCACCAGCCTCGATTTCTCGTCGATCTTGAACACTATATATCTATGGACCTTCTTCCATTTCATCTCCATGAATGAGTTCTTGCACTCATCGGTGACCCACATCCCGGTTGTAGCCTATTATATCATAAAGAACCGCAAATACATTGGATTACGTTCAACCAAAGCTATAACTGAATTGAAAAGGAAAAGAGATGAAACGGGATTTACCATCTTGAAAGCCATCGCCATTATTGTTGAGAGAACTCAGTTTTCTTCTGTTGTGGCGGAAACTTGAAACTGAAGGTGATGAGAATTGAATGACGATGGGCTTGATATAAAGAAAGATGAGAGAAATTGCCCTTAAAGTTCATTAATAATTACAACTAAACATGCAGATTAGGTTTTTCAGTGGAAAATATGACCAAATTATTAATTAAAATGAGTTTCCTAATAAATTATTTATTTACCATATTGAAAATCACAAAATAGTTATTAAGTGGAGACACCTTTACTAAATAAATATTTAATATAAAAGTTTTATAAATATGAATTTTTAGTGATTTTATGGAGTGAGTCTATTCGAAGCAAATAATGAATGTAATTTTAAATAAAAATATAAATAAAGCAATTAGATTATCTATTATTCAAATTAAAAAAAAGGCTTATCGATTCGTTTAAGCCAAAGAGAAAAGGCGTAAAAATACTGAAGAAATTTAAGGATCTTATCAACATGTGTGGCCCAGCAAGAAAATTATAGGTAAACCTTCATTATGCATTAAACTTATTCAGCATTAAACATGTTTTAGATGAAATGCATGTAGTTATATATATAAAAAAAAATGAATATGGTGATGCATATTACATATAATATTTATGCATGTTTTGGAAGTGGATATAGTTACGTATGTTTGTAAAAGGGTAAAAATGAAGTATGGATTAGGAATGGCAACGGGGGGTTTTGCTCACCCGTCCCCGAACCCGAAATGAATCCCCATCTCCGATCTGATCCCCGTCGGGTTTTTTATTGGGGCGACCCGAAATATTATACCCAAATCCACCCGAACCCGAAAATATTATATATATAATTAATATAAAAATATAAAATATTATATATATATAATCGGGGCGGGGCGGGGATACCTTGCCCTGTCCCCAATCCCGACCCAAACAAATCCCCGATATCCGACCCAACCCGATATCATTCAAACTCGACTCGACCCGAACTTGACCGGGTTTCGAGTTTTCCCGTCGATTTCAGGTCATTCTGCCATCCCTAGTATGGATTACAAGTATTAAATTAATGGTAATTTAGTAGTAAAATGTGTATTCTTTTACAATATTTTTTTAAATGCTGCATGATAATAATTTTTATCAAAATAAAGTATACGTAAGTTATATTTTATATGTTCAATATATTAATATAGACTTTGCCGCAGCCGTCTTTCGAGTAGGTCCGAAATTGGGCTTCGACTTGAAATAATAGGTTAGAGTCGCCACTGATCATTTTAAAAACTATATAATATATAATTTAAAACCTATATATTATATAAATAAAATAAAATAATAATAATAATAATAATAATAATAATAATAATAACAACAACTATATAATATATAATTTAAAAAATATTTTTTAAAATTATATAATATATTTTCCAAAACGTTTTCAAAAACTATAGATTATATATTTTTTTAAAAATGTTTTCAAAACCTATATAATGTTTTCAAAATATTTTAAAAACTATATATTATATATATATTTTCAAAATATTTTAAAAACTATATATTATACATATGTTTTTAAAATGTTTTAAAAAATAATATATATATATATGTGTGTGTGTGTGTGTGTTTTCAAACATATATAATATACGTTTTCAAAAAATGTTTTCAAAAGCTATATATTATATATATATTTAAAACGTTTTCAAAACTATATATTATATATGTTTTCAAAAATTTTCAAAACTATATATATTTTCGAAATGTTTTCAAAACTATATAATATATATATTTTTGAAAACCGTACATATTATATTTTTTCATAAAACATTTTCAAAAATTATACTATATTACTATATATATATAAAAGGAAAAAAAATAATAAAAAAAATCAGACGAAAATGAGTATCTACAGACTTAATACAAAAATACAAAAATACGTGCTTAAACTATATCTCAAATTAACTTTTGTTGTCTAAAGAATTTTTTTTGTTAAAAGTAAGTGTTTAATGTTATATATGTTACATTTTTAGGTGCATACCATTAGAAAAAACCGTTAACTGATAAGTGTCTCAGTTATATATATTTTTATTTTTTATATTATTTAAAAATATTTTTAAATTTTTTTTGAACGTGACACGTGTCACTTAACGGGTTTTTTTTAACGATATGCGCTTAAAAATGTAATGGAAAAAACTTTAGACACCTATTTTTAATGAAAAAAATTTTAGATCCCAAAAGTCAATTTTAGATATAGTCTAAGCACCTAGAAGTGTATTAAGCCTATTAATATATGATACCAACAACAATTTGATATAGTACACTAGACCTTTTAACCAGAGACGGACGCAAAAAATTGAAGTTAGAGACACTAATTTAAACTTCTAAAATTCCACAAATCTAAACTCTAAACCCTAATTATTGTAAAATGAGAACATAATCCAAGTATAAAAAATAGGATGATCCCATGTAGGATCGCACACCCATGATAAATACGGTGTTCCTCAAAAGGGTTCTTTGCGTAAAAGCCAAGAGCACGAAGCCTCCCCGTGAAAGAAGAAATTGAATGAATCTATTTATCCAAAGCAGACTTTTTACCCCCCCCCCCCCCACGGGTACAATTCCAAGATTTCACATCCACAGGGTTCGAGTTGTTCCACAAACTTGTCTAAAGAATGTGGTGACAACTCAACATTCATTTCTTCATAAACTAGTGAATGTCGATTTGCCAATGGACTTTTCCTATTAATGAAAAGACGATTCGATCTTGATCCGATCTGGTACGAGTACAAATGCTAACTAGCAACACCCACAACCACAAGATTTTATTGCCAAGGATGGAGAGACATGACTCTCATGTGGGTTGGTCTCCAATATACATCTTTTTTTATGAATGGAAAGAGTGATTAAACATGTATGGTGGGTGGTGACCCTTTGTGATCAGCTCCTTCTTGATGGAATTTTCAAAAATATTTTTCCATTCTCTTAAAACACAATGAAGAATATGCCCTTAGACATAACGTTGTAAATGTTCAGCTTCAATAAATAAAGTTTTATCAATGTTCGTTCGTTTATTTTAAAGTTTGTTCATATTTGATTCATATTCATTAAGAATTTATAATTGCCTTCATATTTGTTAATTCAAAAATTATGTAAACATATTCACTTGTTTAATTTTTAATAAAAATATTTTCATTTAATATTTATAAATACGTTTGTTTAACTTAAGCATACTTACAATCACTAAATGATTATGATCATAAACATAAACAAACATATTCATAAATATATAATTGAATGTATTTACGAACAATTATAAATCTAATTCTTGAATGATAAAAATGACTGAACTGAAAAAGTTAGTGCTCAAACTATAATTCTTTTAAAGTGAGGGGATCTTGGGTGTTTTACATCCTTCACACACAGAACACCCCCAGGACCCCCCTCACGTTTTCACATTACAAACAAGCTTTTAAAAAAGACTTCACCCCCTTCACAATACAATTTGCCAAAAGAAGCAAAAGCTGAAAAAGCAAAGCTAACAAATATCAAGCAGTTCATCTAGATTTAGATTCTGATGGGGCTGATTTCGCTTCCAAATTCCCAGAATGTTGTCTGAAACTACACTTTTAAACGCGTATTAACATTGAATGATCGTTTACGATCTGGACCAAGAATCTGTCAGCTTTTTCAAACCCCCCCAAATTTTACGCCTATCCAAAGCTGCAAATCTGTAAAGAATCCACATTAACAAACCCATAACACTCAATAGAGAAAGGACTACAAGAAAACAAATGAAAGCATGACTGAAACAGCTGTTGATGCCATGACTGCAAATGGCAGAGAACTGGGAGAAGCTGTTCTTGGTGAATCTCCCATTGCCAAACCAGCTAACCATGACCCGTCTGTCATCACGGTTTGTCCTGATCCAGACCCAGAGCTTGAACCAGAACCAGGTTATCCATAACCCGAATATCTATATCCATCCAGAAAAAGTTAACCCAGGTTCTGTCCCTGTTCCTTGTGATGTTGAGCCTGTGATTGGGGTAGCATCCGTGGCTGGGTAGCATCTCTCGAAGATTTGACTGCAACAAACCCACATGTTAGAAATTAAAATATAACTTATTTCACTAGTAATTCAATTCAAAAAACTATAATCTTCTTTACCGCGGAGAAGAGGGACAAAAGGTGACCGTAATCTGCTCCGGTACACGTGAATGTGCTCGTGGCATCATCATATGCATAGCTGTAAGATATGGGACACGCAGCCTTGAACATCTCGAAATAAACGGAAGGCTTACATGTCGCGGGTGTGGCATACGCGCCACTGCAGCAATACGGGACTCCCGAATTCCTCGCACGCGCTCTTGCAAGCGTCACCGTACCCGACCGGAGCTCCGACGGGCATTGACGGTTAAATCAGTTGTGCATCCGGTGGAAGAACAAAGACCCGACCCGCCGGTTCCTTCCACGACCATTGGGATATTGTAGCCATCACGAAGGCTAACGTCGTAAAAATCTTGACCTCCCGTCCCAAGAGTGAACTCAGCCAGAGTTACGGGCAGAGCAGCTCCGAGTCTGTTGCATTCCATCTGACCCGACCCGCAGTCGCCTGTCACGCAGGTTCCGGAACCGGATCCGTCGAATTTACAGCCGTTCGACCCCAGAAACGACCCGACCAGCCGGTTGGTGCCTGAAAAGAACGAGAGGAGTCTTTCGGTAGCTCGAATCCGGTTCTGTCGAGTGCAGGACTGCCGGCATTTGCTAATATCCCAGGCCACACGGTGTAGGTACACCGGTTAACGAATGTGAAAGAAGCACCTAATACACCTGAAAACTAAAAAAAGATGGAATTTTTAGTGCAAACATTAAAAACATTGACTCTGAAAGAGAAACCCAGAAAAAGAGGGAGCTTGGTTGAACCTTTCGAGTTCACAGTTAACACAATGAGATAGAGGATAAGAGCTAAGGAGCTAATGGGATAAAGATCCATGAGGAGCAGCTGCTTCTTGTAATTTCTTTTGAAGTTTCAACTGGTTTCGTTAGCTTTAGCTAGAACATTTGCAGAGAAGAATGGTGGAGTGATGGGAGAAGAAAGTACAATGCCGGGGGAGGGTGGAGTAATTAATATGCGCCCCAGGCTCCACGAGGAGATGAGAGTTGTATGAGGCTAAATTATATAACTGACATCATTTTTTTTAATTTTTTCTTTCTGATATCATTTGATTAATATTTTCAGAAGTAACATATTTTCTGCTGAGTTGGTAAAGGTGTGTCTTCGGGGACGTGTTTTACTCGTGTTTTTGTTGAGTTGGATGTCACGTGTGGAAGGCGCGTCCCCGAGGCCATATCAGCAGACACGTGTGGAAAGCGCATCCCCGGGGACGCGTCTTCCGTTAAATGTCATAAATGCCCCCATCCGTTTTTCTAACTACCCTCCTCCTCCCCTATAAACCCCTCAACCCTCCCTCATTATTCACATCAAAATCATATTCTCATATCTTATATAACTCAAATTCTCCAACTATTTGAGTTTTAAATTTGTTATTAGTGGTAAGAAATTTATTTTTATGTTAGTATTTTTTTAAATAGTTATTATTTTATATTATATATTTATGTAATATTATTTTTTATTAAAATATTTATAATTATATTTATTTAGAATTATAATTTTTTTTTCTAATTATATTGTTTTGTCTACAGTTATAATGGAAAACGAAATGCTGTTGCGATTGGATATGATCATATCTCCAGACATTTTAGCGATATGGTAATATTTTTTATAATTAATGTTAATATTTAAATTTATTTTTATTTAAAGTATTATGAATTTATATTAATTTTTATTTTTATAATGTATATTATTAGGATGCTGATCGTATTTTAGAGACTTTTATTAAAAATCCACGTATACCGACACCGGAACGTATTTTGCCATATTTGGCTTCTGCCGGGTTCGGGTATATTGCAACAATTATAGGCGGTTGCAAACTCGAACCTGTCCTAATTTTGCATGATTGAGAGGTGGAGGCCCGAGACACACTTTTCACCTTCCATGTGGAGAGGCGACAATTACATTGGAGGATGTCTCTATGCATCTGGGGCTTCCCGTCGACGAAAATATGATGTGTGGTATGGGGATGGTGATTGGCAATCAATGTGCATTGATATCTTGGAGCTGCTCCGCCAGAGTTAATGGAGGTAGAATAGCTTTATCTTGGTTGAAAGCTAATTTTGAGGTTTTAAATGAAAATGCTTCAGAGGATCAGCAAAGGCATGTGCTCGGGCATATTCTACGAATAATTGGAGGAATATTGATGCACGACAAATCTCGCAACCAGGTGCATTGTATGTGATTGCGGCATTGATCGATTTTGATGAAGCTGGAAGCGTGGTTCGCATGCCTTCTTAGCCCGATCGTGAATGAACCATACGTATTCCCCTTATTGTTGAGGTAATTTTCGAACTAAATTTGATTAAATATTTTCAATTAAATAGGGTGATATTTAGTTTATATTTTATTTCATAGGTGGTCGATGAAAAGAAAGGAACATAAAAGTATACCTACTGGGTAGAGGAAATTCGTTGACTTATTGATACGAAAGCTGGGTCTGAGGTATGTTTTTAAATTTTGTTTAATTATTAATATTTAATTTAAAATGTTAGATATAATTAGAATATTTTATTATTTGAATTGTATATTTATATTTCAGTTTTAGTGGATACCTTATGTGAGCGATGAAGTGAAAGCTTGCATCCCACCCACCTTAGGGGTCATTAGAGGTATGGATATCGGTTATACCTCTTATATGTTATGCTATTATTGAGTGGCATCCAGTTGATCGCGTGCTCCGTCAGTATGGTGTACGCAATATATTCCTGGAGCTCCTAGGAATTTAGACGACGTGCATAACATAGATAGACGAGGAAAGAAAGATGTTAACTGGGGTGAGACAGAGAGATTGGATTGCGCTTTGGGAGAACCGATATACACTGTTGGCCACTCGACAATTACGCTGAAACTGGTCATATGGTTACGGAAACTATATGGACTGGTTTAATGAAAATGGAAGCCGTTTCTACTTCGGCAGAAGCAAGAGGGGTTAACATCCTAGGCGCCGAGAAAGATGTCGTCTCAATATCATCCCCCGACGCGTGGACGGAGAGAAGGCGCTACCGGTTCTGCATCAGTCCCACCACAACATTCTTATTCGTCGATGCCGCAGGGGTACATGCCAGCCCTCCACTTCATATGCCAAGCCACCAGTTTATATGCCATCTCCGCAGGGTTACATTCCGAGCCCGCAGGGTTACATTCCTAGCCCGCCAGGTTACATGCCTAGCCCGCCAGGTTACATGCCTAGCCCAGGGTTTTATACCATATGGAGGTGCATATACGACTATGTTTAATGATCCAGCATATGGTTCATATGCATCTTATTTGGCTGGTGGTGCTTCTCCGCAGACACCTCAATCTCCATCTGGATCACATACATCGATGCCAATGTTTCCACAGTTTCACAGTTCCCGGGGGAGCGGGGATTATACTAGCACTCCTCCAGGGTCGTTATTTTATACAGCCCCTTCAGCCCCTTCAGCGTCATCTACACCAAATGAAGAAAATGCTGCTGATGATAGTGAAGATGAGGAGACTAAAGAACAAGTTCCACGAAGAAATCCACGAAATAGACAACACCGCCATGTGGAACTCATTCGAGAAGACGACATCGGTGATCCAGTTATATTTAATGTTATTTAAATAATTATATTCAGAATTTTATGTAATTTGGTTATGTTATTTAAATGTTTCATGGTTGTTACATACATATTTTTTAATGTTATTTTTTATTCACATTTAACATTAAATGTTTGATAAATGTTTTTAAAATACAAAATTATATTATTCGAAATTTAAAATAAAAATAAAAATAATATTATTCAAATTTAAATTTAAAATATAAATTATAGTATTCAAAATTTAACATTAAATTTCAACTTAATATTCCAATGTATTCGAACATTAAAAGTTATATTCCAATTATAGTACACAATACTTAAATTGAAATTAAATTATCCATACATATGATTTATCATTAACATATATATTAAAACGTATACATTAAAATCAACTTATGTTGAGTTCATCGATCGACGGAATCAGCCAAGAGGGGGTGAATTGGCAATTTATCAATGTCACATTTCAATGCTCATTCCATACAATTTCAATGTCACAATCAACTTATCACTTCACATTTATTCAATTTATCCATACATTTTATCTAGTTATTCAAACTTCACATAACGTTTTAATTTAAGTTATTCTTAACTTGCTGAACTTTCAAAAGAAGTTAAATTTTGGTTATAATTTACCTGATTTACTGATATATCTAGTGTCCCCAAGGGACATGAGTGATAATAGGGCAATGATAACATATTCTCTGATGAAATAATAGAAGGCGCCCCCCGGGAACGCGCCTTCATGTGAATAGTGAAATATAGGTACTGATATATCTAGTGTCCCCGAGGGACATGAGTGACATAATAGGGCAATGAACATATTCTCTGACGAAATAATGGAAGGCGCCCCCGGGAACGCGCCTTCATGTCCCCTAAGAAATAATAGGTACTGATATATTAGTGTCCCGAGGGACATGAGTGACATAATAGGGCAATGATAACATATTCTCTGACGAAATAATGGAAGGGCGCCCCCGGGAACGCGCTTCATGTGAATAGTGAAAAATATGTACTGATATATCTAGTGTCCCCGAGGGACATGAGTGACATAATAGGGCAATGATACATATTCTCTGATGAAATAATGGAAGGCGCGCCCCCGGGAACGCGCCTTCATGTGAATAGTGAAATAATAGGTATGATATATCTAGTGTCCCCGAGGGACATGAGTGACATAATAGGGCAATGATAACATATTCTCTGACGAAATAATGGAAGGCGCCCCCCGGGAACGCGCCTTCATGTGAATAGTGAAATAATAGGTACTGATATATCTAGTGTCCCCGAGGACATGAGTGACATAATAGGGCAATGATAACATATCTCTGACGAAATAATGGAAGGCGCGCCCCCGGGAACGCGCCTTCATATGAATAGTGAAATAATAGGTACTGATATATCTAGTGTCCCCGATGGACATGAGTGACATAATAGGGCAATGATAACATATTCTCTGACGAAATAATGGAAGGCGCGCCCCCGAGAACGTGCCTTCATGTGAATAGTACTCCGATTATAGACACTATTATATGCAACGTATTATAAACTTTCAAAACAAACTTCAGTTCACAATCTTTCAAATTCTCAAATTCCCAAATTCTAAATTCTCAAATTCTCTGAAAATGAGTCGTCTTTCTGCTGTTGTTTTGTATGATGGAGAAATTATAGAAGCTGAAGAGGGGGTTGTTTTTGAGTCAGATCATTATATCCCCTTAACCTTGAAGAGAAACATCACAATTGAGGAGTTAATCACAAAAATTTCGTTAAAGATTCGTGTAGCAGGCCAGAGAAGACTATCTTCACTTCAGTACAGATTTCCTACTGAACTTTTTCCGCTCATGTATACATCATTTCAGCTTTCAAACGATGATGATGTTTCTATGATGGTTGATGCTCATATGGGGAGTTCACAATCTCTTATTGAAATGTATGCCACTTTATTGAGGTTCGTGCAACTCGTGGTCTCTCATATTCCTCTCACTTTGGCATTGCATATCAAACTGATCAAGTTGATAGCCCAACACAACTGATCTGTACTGATTTCACATCATTAATGGCGGATCCAACGCCATATACCATGCCATCAAGTTCAATAGGAAGGCATTCATCTGCAACTGTTTATGATCTCAACCCACGTGGCTTCACCAATAATCCATATGGCAACATCTCTTCTACTTCAAGGGGCAGACATTCATCTGCCAATGTTTTCTACTTACATATGGAAATGCCAACGAGACGACAGTCTATTCACATCCCACATGATACAATGGCCTCAAGTTCAAGGGGAGGACACGCAAGCGGGAACTTATTTGACCTCAACATTGGATTATCAGAGGAACCCTCATCTCCACCAGAAGAACCTCTTCGGGAGCCAGGTGCAGATGGTGCTGAAACGGGATTATTCGTTGAACCTGACTCACCACAGTTTAACGTACAATCTGATGATGACGAGGATGACGTTCCGATAAATACAACACCAGCCAAACTTCCTGCACATATGTATGAGGCTGATTATGATGCAATGTATGAGCCTGAATTTCCAGATCTTCCTGATGTTGGCAACTATGGACTTCAATCATCAGTCAATGACGGTAATTTACATATTGGAATGGAGTTCGCATCGAAGGAGGAAGCAATGATGGCAATAAAGAGTTACAATATTCGTAACTCAGTTCAGTCCCGAGTTGATCGATCTAACACGGAGAAATATGTCTGCTACTGCGTCCAACGTGACAACGGATGTCAATGGATGGTCCGTGTATCAAAGAGGAAGAGGAAGAACAACTTATGGGAACTAACCAGATACAACGGTCCTCATACATGTTGTGCAACAGGTATAAACCAGGATCATCCCAACTTGGACTCCAACATTATTTGTCAAGCAATCATGCCCATTGTGAAGCAAAGCTCTCATATAGCTGTTGCAGTGTTGATTTCTGCTATACAGTCACAATATGGGTACACTGTCTCATATAAAAAAGCGTGGTTGGCAAAACAGAATGCCATTTGCAAACTTCATGGCGAATGGGATTCCTCTTACAATGAGCTGCCCAGTTGGTTTCATGTTGTGCAAAGACTTAATCCTGGGACAATTGTTGAGTTCGAAACTCAACATTATTACGTGAATGATCGAATGGTTCGCGATCGCTGCCAATTTTACCGAGTCTTTTGGACTTACCCTCAGTGTATTAATGCAGTCAAGTACTGTAAACCAATTGTCCAAATTGATGGTACTTTCTTGTATGGGAAATACAAGCAAGTTTTATTATTGGCTGTGGTCCAAGATGGAAATCGCAATATTCTTCCTGTTGCGTTTGCCCTCGTTCAAGGAGAAGACACTGAGTCTTGGGCTTTTTCCTTAAAAAATTACGTTACATGTTGTCACCAGGGAACGACTATGCATTTTCAGACCGAGGAGCCGGGATAAAAACAGCAATGGACTCTTTGGGTACAATGTATAGACCTCCACATGTTCAACATCGTTATTGTGTCCGTCATATTGCTGCAAACTATTACGGAAAATAATTAACTGATAAAATTAATAGATCGATAATCAAAATAAAAAATAATAATATAACCATATGTGTAATATTATAATTTCATACATTTTTCCTATAACTACAATAAAGTCAAAACTGGTTTTCATATATTGTTATATCATATTAATGTAGATAATTCACTCCACCTTTAAACACATTAACAAAATACATTTGATAATTCTTACATTATAATCGAAACATTTTACATAAATATTTTTAATTTATAATAATAAAAAAATAAACTATTTATTTATAAACAAAATACGTGTCTGCTGAGTTGGCAAGACGCGTCCCTGGGGACGCGCCTTCCACGTGGCATCCAACTCAGCGAAAACGTGGGTAAAGCGCGTCCCCGGGGACGCGCCTTTGCCAACTCAGCAGAAAGGTGCTACTTCTGGAAATATTGGTCAAACGGTGTCAGAAAGGGAAAATTTAAAGCAAACGGTGTCAGTTATGTAATTTAGCCGTTGTATGAAGTGTATAAGAGTGAAAAGAGGGGGTTTGAAGTTGAAGCACCTAATAACCGACAAAAGTGTTAATGAGAATGACAGTGAGATTTATGCAGCCATTGCTCCTGTATTTTGGTTTCTTCTTTTAATAATATCCCTTCTTGTCACTTTTCCACCTTCTTTACCTTTGGTTTTTTTTCCCTTGATTTTACCTAGAAATCCTGGGAATAATACCTAAAATTTTTAGTTGGACCTAAATATTTTTTATTAAAATTATCTATTTTTTATATAAAAAAAAGTATGATTATAATAAAGAATTATACAGAATATTATGGATACCTCATTAAAAACATTCCTAAATCTATGGGGAAGAAAAGAATACATACATAACACTTGACACATAGAGTTCAACCTCAACCAAACTTAAAAGGGACTAAAACAAATAGCCATGGAAACTTATGAAACCGATCCGGACACGTCGAAGAGTAGCAAATCAACCACTGCAACTGAAGGAAATTCAACGTGATGAACTTCAAAATCAGTAGTACTAGTCAGTTTAGTCAAATGGTCTGGCACCTGGTTACAATTACGGGGAACATGTTGAAAATTAACCAATCAATCCCTTTCGATAAGTGCATGGATGTGCACTAAAATAGATATAGTGCCTCAACCGGCGTATTTACTGAAAAATCACTTTTTATTATTTACGTGTCATACATCGTCAGAGAAAATATTATCAATCTAATACTTTTTACAGAAAGACGTGTATCATCATCCACGCCTTACGCTAATGTGATGCCACGTGTAGTAAGGCTCAGATGTTTATCAAAGAATAGTTCTTGTAATTTAATTCACATTTGCTTTAAGTTAATATCATTTGATAATCACTGATTAATTAAATAAAAAAACGATAAAAGACAAGGGATTAAATTTCAGTAAATAATAAACTCATTCATTTCAATTAAAAAATAAACAAAATAAGAAAAACGATTAAAAAACACTAAATGATAAAACCATTCGCTTGAATTAAGTAATAAACAAAATAAAAAAATAAATTAAGTATTAAATGATAAATAATTAAAAAATTACAATTATTTGTCCAACAAATAATTAAATACAAATATAATAAAATATATGAATCTATCGATGTATGCGTCTTGAATGTGTTCCGCAGGGCGGTGACCTGTCTATCTCGAGGAGAATTTCTTCGTATAACTTGTTCAGACTCCGCACTGTCATCATCATCATCATCACCATCATCATCGTCGTCGTCATCAAGAGCATATACATTTTGTTGATGAGGAACTGATGATGATGTAGCACCTCCATAGAATAAGGACACTAGAGGTGTATAACTGACTATCCCACTGCTCATAGAAAACTGAGAAAACTGAGAAAAGATAGACATTAATGAGTGAGAAAATTGTACAAGAGGTGTTTGTGCGGAGGCCATCGGTGGTGAGACTGGACCCGCCAAATAACTAATATATGAACCCCAAGTTAGATATGCAAACATAAAACCATAATATCTTCTAGGAGGGGTCATATAACTCTGCGGGTGGTGGCGACATCTGGTATGGGAACGGCTGTGGCGGTATCTGATATGACTGTGGAGCCATATGAACTGGTTGTAGGGTGTACATCGTTACAGACGGTGGCTGCTGTGAAGGTTTCGGTGCTGCAGCTGATGACGAACCGGAAGCACCTACTCTCCGTCCACGAGTCAGAGGACGATGGGGTTGTGACGATGGATGTCTCTGTCGACGTCGATGAATGATCATTCCTCATGCTTCCTCGGAAAGCAGGAATGATTTCCCGTTTACTGTTGAACCACTCATAATAACCATATGCAACCGTCAAATGGTCCACATAAATGTGTTCTCTACGGGGAATACGCCGACATCGATCCTCCCATATCATGACCCACTCATAATGCTTCAGCAACCATTCCACATCTTTTTATCGCGTCAATCGGTGTTATGCAATTCGTCAAGATTTTGAGGTACTTCTGGAATTGATTGTACAAAACCAAATTGCCGGAGTATACGATCAGTGGGGTGCCACTTGACAATCGCATAATAGATCAGAAGGACCACTGCCATCCAAACATCTAATGGGCCCCTTAACTCGTGTGAGATGTAAATCCTCATATCATCAGTACAATAAGGAGCTCATTCAAACTAAAACAAATATATATAATTCTTATCAAAATAATATAATTATATAACGATAATACAAAATAGATTTCAAACATTTAAATACATATCTCTGTGCCAGCCTTCTGATCAATTAGTAGCCTAATTAATTCTAATTCATCAGGTAAATCCCGATGATCTTTCCTTACAGTATACCACCTGTTCAATGAAATGATTTTTATTATATACTAGATAAAATAATTAATATACGAAATCAGTATTGTAATTATGTTAATAATAGCAGGAATACGAATGTGTTCTTTACAACCGGACATAAAAAAGGCATGTGATTCCATGCCCAAGTGATGTAAGGCGAATCTACACGCTTTGATGGAAGAGAGTAGATAACCTTATTGTGTCCCGATCTAGGATTGACAAGTACTGATGTCCTTGAATTTATAAGTTTGGGCTGTAAAATAAGATAAGAAAAGAATGATTAATAATGGAATTAATAAAGGGGATAATAATATAAGTAATGAAAATAAATAATAAGAATGAAATGAAATAAAGAAAGGATAGAGATGGCTGCGGAATTGATGAAAGAGATAGATGATGGTGACGATGAAATGGCAATGGTGGTGATGTTGTATCTCAAACACGCCAAAGAGGAAACTATGCTATGAAGCACAATCCCGATCTTCACAAACTTGCTTGAGGGGTGGTGATAGTGTCTTCAACCCACTAGATATCAATCTAGGAATTTTGGAATCAAAATGGAAGGAATGACGCCACAAGTATAGAAACTATACTTGTTTAATCGATAAAGTTCACAAAGAACTTTGAAGAGAAATAACTCATAAGAGTATATTTTATATATGAGATGAAATGAGTACAAATGAATTGCACTAGCCTATTTATAGTTTTTCAAAGGGTTTAGGCCGAATAGACACATGATGGTTCGATCAAGGTTGAAACCTCTTTGAAAACACATGATTTTTTAATGAAAATACATAATTTTAATGAAGATAAATGCTCTTGGCAGAATGGTTATGTGTTGGTTCGGCCTTAAGGATGTTTTGAATGTAGTTGGAAGTTATTTGAGCGCCAAAATGGAGAGGAAGGAGTCTTTGGCCGAATAGGAAGCATCCCTTGGTGTTTTGGTGCCAATTTGATGTCACATGGAGTGCACATGCTTGAATGATGCACATGGCAGCCTACTTGAACGCACATGGGTCTTCTTGCAAGGCTTTGGTGAGGTTGCAACCATAGGATGATGTCTTGAAGTCCATGGGCAGCCTAGAGATGAACTAGCTTCAAGGTAAGCTAGGTGAGTGTCTTGGTAGCTAACTAGGTGAGTTATAGCTTGATGAACTCAAGCTAGTTAGCTTTGGTCTTCTCATCTCCTCAGTTACTCTCCCAGCTACTTTCAGCTACCTTTAGTCCACTTTTCAATAATTTGGTCCAAAGCTCTCCTCCTACTAGGTTCAGCTACATGCTAGCTCCTCCAGCTAAGTTGAAGCTCCTTAAGTGATGAAATGAGCTGCCATAACGTTCAAGAGCTAGTGTGAGCTGCTATGCTTATCCTTTTAGCTAACCAAGCTACCATAATATATATTGCTTTGTGTTTCACCTATAGGAATTAACAAGTAAGCAATGTGTGAGCTCATTTAAGGTAAAATGCATGCTGTCGTGAGGTGTTTGAGTGATATGAGCTATGAATGATCATCTAGAAGCTAAGATAACATGTATATAAGCTAGATAAAAGGCATAGGACGTTCATGAGATTTAAGAAAATATATATGAGCTAGAAAATAGATGCCTGCCTGCAAATGAGCTAAAGAAATATGGATTTAAAGCTAGTGAGCTAATGTAAACATAACATGAGCTAGAATAACATGAAATGAGTTAATGAATGAATAAATACATGCTGCCATGATATCTAAATGATATACAAACATAATAAATGAATCTAAAACATATGTAAACATAATATAAAGCTAAGTAAAGATGTGAAAACATATGTTATGCATGAAAATCATATAGTTGCAAGTGAATGATAACATATGATTATTCAAGCATAGTTTAAGATGCAAATGTATGCTCATAATAATATATAGTGCATAAATGAGTAAATATAATATAAAGTAAGGTATAACTCCCTTATATTGAGCATGATGAATCTTCAATGATGTGAGCGTGTCATGAAGAAAGTTGGTGCTAGACATGATCACATCATCTTCCCCTTCTTTTAGGCGATTTGTCCTCAAATCGTAAGGTGACTTCTCCTTAGTGTCCTTCCACTCAAATGTTGCTGATTTGACTTCAAAATGTATACATTCAATATCAAATTGTTCAAGACATTTCCTTTTGAAAAGATCTATGAAAGGATCCTCGTGAAAGGTCATGAATCTTAATAAGTACTTTGAACCTCCTTGTCCTGAAAAGAAAAAAGACTTTTATAAGTAAGGGAAATATTAATCATAAGAAAGTTAAAGGTATACTCCCTGTTCATATCTTTTGGATGACCAAGAGTTATGTCTTTTGAATCACAAGATATGTTGCTTTGAACGATCATAACTTTTGGCACTCCAAAATACACATTCTTTTGTACTCCAAAGGTCATGTCCTTTGATTGAAGGGTCACATCCTTTGGCAACTGAAAATATAAGTCTTTTAAACTTCCATGGATCATGTCTCTTGGTTCCTCCATTGGACAAATTGTGCCTTTTAGATTATTCTGCAAATTAAAGAAAAATTTTGCAGTTTCATGGTTGGAATCATCCTTGATCTTTCGTCTCTTCCATAGGCATTCTCGAATGACTATTCCATCACAAATTGATAAGATAATACCATATACATGAATTGAATTGCTGCAAAATAAATCAAAACATGTAAGGAAAAACTATTGTCAAGATGAATAGAAATATCAAACCAGGGTGGATGTTTAATGGGCGTTGGTTTCTTAATGATGGAAAACTCCATCGGTTGCTGAATTCTCTTCCATATTTGTAATGAACTTGGAGCTTCAATGATCATAACTTTTGGCACTTCAAGTGACATATCTTTTTGAACTTCAAGTGGCATAACTGTTGGAACGTCAAAGGACATGTCTTGTGGAACACCGAAGGTCACACCTATTGGTTCTTCAAAAGACATATTTCTTGAATCATCAACTCGAAGTGATATGTCTCTTGGATTAACCTGCAAAACAATATGAAGAATAGATGAAAGAGTAAGGTTAGTTAAAATATGTTCTTCATTCTCCTCTTTATCTCCAAATTCATCACTTTCAACTCTCTCATTTACAACTATAACATCTTCTTCATCCACTCTTTGATTCTCATAATTTTCAACGTTTTTGAATGATTCCATTCTTTTCTTCAAATGGTACTGGTCTTCATTCACTTGACTAGGAGAAAGTGGTGTCAAAGTGAATTTCTTACCATTATGGGTTATAGCATATCTGTTTGTAAACCTGTCATGGATTGCTCGTTTGTCGAATTGCCACGGCCTTCCCAAAAGTATATGTCCAGCATCCATTGGTACAACATCACAAAGAACTTCATCTTGGTATTTGCCAATTGAAAACGGGACGACAACTTGCTTTGTGACTTCTAACTCTTCATCTTCATTTAATCATTGCAAAACATATGGGCTAAGATGTTTGAATGTTGTAAGTCCCAACTTCGTGACCATGTATGTGCTTGCAAGATTTGCACAACTTCCTTCGTCAATAGCTACAAGACACACTTTACCATCTACATGGCAACGAGTGTGAAAGGTGTTTGTCATTTGTTGTTCGTCCTCCAATGTTTGGAAAGATGGAAGATCACAAGACATTGTTAGTATAAAATAAAGAAAATTAAAACCTTACCAGCACACTCACAAAGCCTCACAATCCTCACTCCAAAAAAAAAAAGACCAGATCACTCCACTCAACACTTGTGTTTACTCTCGGGAATATGACTTGGCTTTTGACAATTCCCCTTCTGATCTCACTCTCTCAATAGCCTTTTTTGACTCAAATTTCTCTTGCTAAGTCCTTTGAGGAACTTACTCAAGATTATAACAAGTTAATTCCTTCCTTGTGTGCGTCAGCTGCAAATAGGTTAGGGTAGAAAGAAAAAAAATGGAAAGGTAGAAGAAAAGATTCAAAGGTATTAAAAGAAGGAAATGGTTGAAGACAAGGAAAATGAAAGGATAGAAAAGGAAGAGGTGACTTACAATTCAAGAAACAACACTACTGCAACCTTTCTCAAGAAAACAATAAGGTTATCTTCTCTTAGTGTAGATGGCCTCTTTGATGTTCTTGTAATGGTAGAGCACTTTTTGGGCTTGCTTTCTCTTTTTGAACTTCTTTTTCTTTTCTTCTTTTCTAAATTTTTTCTTCATTTTGTCTTTTCTTTTCTTTTGCACTCCAATTTTGTTGAAGGAGACTTTTCTTTTGAACTTTTTTTCTTTGCACGCCAATGACACTTTTGTTGTCAATCCAACTATGCTCTGATTACCGCTTGATGTAAGGTGAATCTACAATCTTTGATGGAAGAGAGTAGATAGCCTTACTGTGTCTCGATCTAGGATTGACAAGTACTGATGTCCTTGAATTTATAAGTTTGGGCTATAAAATATGATAAGAAAAGAATGATTAATAATGGAATTAATAAAGGGGATAATAATATAAGTAATGAAAATAAATAATAAGAATGAAATGAAATAAAGAAAGGATAAAGATGGTTGCGGAATTGATAGAAGAGATGGATGATGGTGATGATAAAATGGCAATGGTGGTGATGTTGTATCTCAAACACGCCAAAGAGGAAACTATGCTATGAAACACAATCCCGGTCTTCACAAACTTGCTTGAGGGGTGGTGATAGTGTCTTTAACCCACTAGATATCAATCTAGGAATTTTGTAATCAAAATGGAAGGAATGACGCCACAAGTATAGAAACTATACTTGTTTAATCGATAAAGTTGACAAAGAACTTTGAAGAGAAATAACTCACAAGAGTATGTTTTATATATGAGATGAGATGAGTACAAATGAATTGCACTAGCCTATTTATAGTTTTTCAAAGGTTTTAGGCCGAATAGACACATGATGGTTCGGCCAAGGTTGAAACCCCTTTGAAAACACATGATTTTTAATGAAAATACATAATTTTAATGAAGATAAATGCTCTTGGCCGAATGGTTATGTGTTGGTTCGGCCCTAAGGATGTTTTGAATGCATTTGGAAGTTATTTAGGCGCCAAAATGGAGAGGAAGGAGTCTTTGGCCGAATAAGAAGCATCCCTTGGTGTTTTGGCACCAATTTGATGTCACATGGAGTGTACATGCTTGAATGATGCACATAGAAGCCTACTTGAACGCACATGGGTCTTCTTGCAAGGCTTTGGTGAGGTTGCAACCATAGGATGATGTCTTGAAGTCCATGGGCAGCCTAGAGATGAACTAGCTTCAAGGTAAGCTAGGTGAGTGTCTTGGTAGCTAACTAGGTGATTTATAGCTTGATGAACTCAAGCTAGTTAGCTTTGGTCTTCTCAGCTCCTCAGCTACTCTCCCAGCTACTTCCAGCTACTTCCAGCTACCTTTAGTCCACTTTTCAACAATTTGGTCCAAAGCTCTCATCCAACTAGGTTCAGCTACATGATAGCTCCTCCAACTAAGTTGAAGCTCCTTAAGTGATGAAATGAGCTGCCATAACGTTCAAGAGCTAGTGTGAGCTGCTATGCTTATCCTTTTAGCTAACCAAGCTACCATAATATACCTTGGTTTGTGTTTCACCTATAGGAATTAACAAACAAACCAAGTAAGCAATGTGTGAGCTCATTTAAGGTAAAATGCATGTTGTCGTGAGGTGTTTGAGTGATATGAGCTATGAATGATCATTTAGAAGCTAAGATAACATGTACATAAGCTAGATAAAAGGCATAGGACGTTCATGAGCTTTAAGAAAACATATATGAGCTAGAAAATAGATGCATGCCTGCAAATGAGCTAAAGAAACATGGATTTAAAGCTAGTGAGCTAGAATAACATGAAATGAGTTAATGAATGAATAAATACATGCTGCCATGATATCTAAATGATATGTAAACATAATAAATGAATCTAAAACATATGTAAACATAATATAAAGCTAAGTAAAGATGTGAAAACATATGTTATGCATGAAAATATATGATTATTCAAGCATAGTTAAGATGCAAATGTATGCTCATAATATATAGTGCATAAATGAGTAAATATAATATAAAGTAAGGTATAACTCCCTTATATTGAGCATGATGAATCTTCAATGATGTGAGTGTGTCATGAAGAAAGTGGTGTAGACATGATCACATCACCAAGACTGTACCCGAATGAGACATCCGTCGATAGCATTTTTTCTATAGTCAGTAGCTCGACACATTTCCCTATACAGGAATGCCAAAACTGTCGAGTCCCAACTCAGTGTTCCATCCAGATGAAAATCGGTGAGATGTCACAACCACATAATTGAACTTGGTTACGTGATTTGTCTGGCATCATAAGCCCTCGTATCAGCTGTAGTATGCAAGTCCGGCATACATTTTACATGATCCTCCGAGACGTCTCAAAATGCTTGAAATTTATATCCAACCAATTTAACGGAATCGACCACCGTTAAATTTGGTGGGACACCTCTTAAATATTCCTAGCACAATGAATTCTAGTACTGTGCGCCACCCCTGAAAACACATCTTATCTACCGAAAGCCCCAAGTGCATGAAAACATCCTCCAGCGTAATCGTGCACGCTCTGCACGGAAAATGGAATGTGTGTGTCTCCGGTCTCCATCACTCAACTAATGCAGAAATCAAGTTGGATTCTACGTTATAGTGGCCTTCATATCTAGCTACGTAATCGAATCCAGCCTCGACTAAATACGCCCATACACGGGTTGATATCTAACTTAAGGTTGCGGATAAAAGATCAATCTAATATATGATATCTCTCCTATTTAATAAATATTACATAAATTAATATATAAACTAATAATAAATAAATAATTATTACTAATAATTTAAATTAAAATAGAATTTAAAAATGTTACCGTATCAGCAAAATGCCTCGAGATATGATTTCCTTCCAAACGAAACAGTCTGCCTTTCATTTATAACTGTAAAAAAAAATAAATTTATTAAAATACTAAAATATTAATTTAGTAGAATATAATAAATATTACATTCTAAATAAAATTTGATCGAGGTTTAGCTTTAAGAATGTTTGGTTTTTGATAGGTTTGAGAGAATTTGAGAGGATTTGGTGTGGGAAATAGTTGAGAGGGATTATTTATAGGTTGTGGGATGGGGTTGGGCGGATGGGTATATTATTGAGGAGTGTAAACGGTTGAAATTAAATGAAATGCGCGGATGATGATCGCGCCTTTCTGACGCATGTGTCAAGTTGGTAGATGATCTGCTCCTTTATGCAAAGGATGCTAAATTGAAATATTTTCTCTAACTGCGTCTGACACGTAAATTAAAAAAAATAATTTTCGGTAAATACGCCGCCTCAACTAGCCCCACATATTGAAAGACGAACCGTTTTCTGACAATTCGGTTCAACTTCAACGCTATGAAGACCCTCCTCCCATGCACGGTAGACCAACAAAACTCCCATAACTCAGTTTCCACACCATACATATGCCAATATATTTGTATAAACTTACTATCCATGGCTTGCACAATCACAAATAATTCTATCGATGTAATTATAATTGCTCGAATTTAAATCTTTTAAGAAAATTAACATCCGCTTTTATGACGAAGTCAATTAATTAAAATTATTTTTAAAATAAAATAGATAATTAAGGATGAGGTATATCAAACTTAACAATTGAAGAAATAATAAAGCACACAACATGAAGAGCCCAAGAAGCCGAAGTGTGGGCAGCAATAGTCTTCTAGCATATACAATACAACTCTAAAGTCATGGTGTGTTCGGGGGCCTCATGTAAGTGAAAAAATCAAGGCAAAGTAAAATTAAAATGGCAATATTCCTTCAGTATAAGATTCTTTTAGTCCCAGTTTGCTTCCAAAATGGAAGCCAATAAAGTAAAAGCAACCATCATATTGTTTGTTCATGGAAACCAATTATTAAGTTCTGTTGGAAAATGAATACAAATAGCTCGATCTGTTTTGCTTTGCAATACCACAAGTCAAAGCAGGTTTCAATTCCTTATAATTATATATGTACCCAAAGAAATAGTGCTCGACTCACTTGCCAGCCTTCATCATTATGAAGAAGAAGAAGAAGAACAAAACATCATTAAAAGTTAAAGGACAATTATGGTTTTGGCCCCTCTGTGGTGCCTCAAAATTGAAATTTAGCAATTACACGTTAATTGTAACACAATTCAATCCATCTATTTTTATAATATAATTGTTGAATTGATTAATACAGTAATTTTGTGGGTTAAATTTGTAACATGGTGTTTCTTTAAAACACCGAAGAATAAAAGGTCAACTTCTATTCAACTATGTATCATGTATAAGCTGTGGATTACTCTATTTGTTTTTATTTGATCATTTTTAGCTCATGAAATTTGAAACTCCAATGTGTCCCAAATAATTATTGTCAAATATGTGAAGTTAAATTTGCTATGGTTCATGTGTTACGCATAAGTTTGTAGATTTAGTTTCATTTCATTTCTCCAATTGATTTCTCCAATTTGATCATTTGTATTTTAGTCATACAGTCCTTGTATTTTGAGTTAGGACTGAAATTTTAAAATTTGAAAAGTACAGAGACTAAAATCGACAAAATTAGAGCACAAAGACTAAATCCACAACTCATATACAGTATAGACACTATTGGTAAAATTTGACTAAAATTAAGAAAATATCAATGTGAAATAGATGATAGCAATGGATGTTTTAAAAAAAAACATCATAAAGTAAAATATTTAACTATGTCCTATCAAATTATAGGGGGCTTAATCCCAAATTTGATCATGCATAATAGAGATACCAAAGCATAATTTGACCACAGTTAAAAATTTTTTTGTTCAGTGCAAGGGTTCGATTAACCATATTACAGGCTCTAATAGTATCTTAAAACTAGTATTAGTATATATCTTAAGCCATAATAATGGATGTTGTTTAAAATCATAAGGGTATTTGTATGTGGGATAAAATCATGAAAAAAAGTTATAGTGGATGAGCAAAGGCATCTTGACTGAATTTTATTCTTGTGGTGTAAAGGGGAAACAAAGCCGTTTGCTTGTTCTTCTAATCATAATTTGAGGGGGAAATGATTGATGATGGGTTTGACTTATGATATTGTGCATTAAAATGTAAGTGTTTGCATTCAATTTCAATATCCTTTGTGCTGCGTGCTGAAGCTTAACTAGCTTCATGCTGCATCATCAATGGCGTTTTTTTTTGTATTTGTGGATATGAAATCAACACCATCGTCCCCTTTGTTAATCAGAATTATCACAAACGATTTCCCTCTCTTTTATCTTTGGTCTTATGCCCCAAACCCTATTCACCTCATGACTCCACAAATGGCATGGTATCATGTATCTTCACCGTACATCAAGATTTCTAGAGACTTTCTCGCAATTGAGATCCTAAGATAAACATAGATCTTTCAGAGTCTACACTTCTCAGAAAGTGACATAATCTCTAATAAGGTGATATAATCTGTCAGAGCCAAAATCAATTGGCACTTGGCCACATCAATTAGACCTGTCAACTTTGGAGTAATCATCATGACGTTGTAAACATCCCAAATTATGGGTTAGTGACAAATTGTAAAATTTCAGAATTTGGTGATTAAAGCGGAAAAGTTGAAAAGTTCAATGATTTATGTGGAGATAATCCCTGGAAGTTTTTAGTAATTATCCAAAGTAGTAAAGGGCAAAATGGTCATTTGACAATAAAAGATATTTTATCCCCTTTAATAGGAGATTAAACGTGGAAGATGAAAATTCATCTCTTCTTCCTTTCTTCTTTCTCCTCCTGTAAGAGCTCAAGGGCAAAGGTAAGTTTCTTCATTAGTTGATTATTTGTGTCAATAAAGGTTGGGTTTTGATCATTGGATGATAATTAAGCTTAAGGAAAACTTAATTGGTTCTAAAACAACAAGATGAAAGGTATAGAGAGATTAAAGATTTGAGTTTTTTGAAGAAATCTTGAAATAAAGTTGAAGTTGAATTTTAAGTGAATTTGACTTGTCAATAGTGAATTAAGAGATTTGGAGTGATAGAAAGGAATTTAGAACATGTTGAAATTTGAGTATAATTCTGAATTTCATTAAGAGGAGAAGATTTGAGAATTTAGATGGATTAAATGAGTACAAATGGGTTGTGTGTGTTTGAGTTTAGTATAGAAGAGGTTGAAATATGAAGTGTTTTAAGATGAAATGAAGTAAATTTCGTGCTGAAAATATGATTTCTAGGCAAGGGGAATCGGTACCCATTCAAGGGGAATCGGTACCCATTCAATGGGGAATCGATACCCCTCAAGCGAACCAGAAATTCATAATCTCATAGGGGAACCGATTCCCCCACAGGAGGGAATCGATTCCCCCTAAAGGAAAAATGTGAATATTGGTTTAATAAGTTCGTTTAAGTTGCTAGTATCAAATTACAAGGTGTAGGTATTTAATGATTGCCTTAAATGTACATTTATGTAGATTCTGAGCGTAAAGCAATTCCGAAATATTTGGCAAGTAAGATCGATCAAGGGAATGATAAGAGATTGGAATTGATTAGTGAGGCCAAGGTGGTGCATACTAGTGACATGTAGTGTTTAATAGAAATAAGACTTGCGATGAGTCTATTTCTAGAGTAATATGCATGAAGTCATGGACATGATTATGTGTTATAATTATATATGATTATATGTATTACATGATTGTATGTATGCACGACTAAAGATGATATGCTTTGTATATGCTATGATTTATGTAAAACTTTATTATGTAATAATGGAAAAACATGGAATAAGTTATATGATAGAGTCATAAGAAATGAAATGAACATGAGAGAATAAGATAATCAAGTATAAGTCATATGATATGGTATAAGTGATTATACGAGAAATGTTAGGAGACTCTACGAGGATAGTATAAATTCGAGGGCATAAACATAAATAAGGATATATAAGTTATATAGGGAAGATTGATAAATTAAAGGAAACTATGGTTTATGTATTAAAGTGAAGAGCTACAAAGTTTTATTAAAGAATATTGTGGAAGTCATGAGAAATTGAACTAAATAAATAGATGGTTTATGTGAGTGGAAAGGGAAAATGATATAAAATAAATGGAAATTATTTATAAGATAGAATGAGACTAATTGAACCTGTAATATAAACTTTATAAAGGATTACTTGGGTAAAATCATTATGATACAATATAGAGTATTACTATACAAATTATAGTAAATTATAGAGTATTACTTGGGTAAAATATGAGTAAGTTTATAGGTTATTGATAGGACATATAAGAATATATAAATGTATGATAATATGAAAAAGGAACTAAGTTAATGATGTTGAACCCTATGAGTAGAAGTTATGTGATTTTAAGTAACATGATTATATGATTACAAGATATGATACATGATATGAGATATGAAAGAGAAAATATATGTTATATGAAATATTATATGACTATGTGATTATATGAAAATGTTCTACGCGTAAGTGAACCATGTGTTTATATGTATAGGGATATGTTATATAACAATGAGCTATGTGAAAGGACTACATGACTATGTGTATATGTGAATGTATGTTAACATAAATATAATGCCCATGTTATGTGTCAGAGAGCTAGGGGTATAGTTGGCATGCCAAGAGTCGAGGGTCTACGCGGTCCTTCGGGACATATATGTATTCTTTGGAACATGTGAAGTCTTATGAGACACATACTTGATCCCTAGTATAGTATAGGATTCTTAAGGAATGATATGTGGTCCTTATGGACATTATTTATATGACACTACGGTGCAATTCTACGTGGCACTCCGGTGCAATTCTACGTGGTACTTTGGTGCAATTATACGAGCTGTGGTGACAGCATAGTGCCAACCTCTATACTCACATATCTATAGTTCTCACATGTGTACATGGGCTTTGAAAAGAGAACATAATTTGATATAATGATATGTGTATTTCTAATGACATGGTACAAGTGCATATATGTCATGGTGATATGAGATGCTATGTGTTTATGTATTGTATGACTATAGAAATTAGTAATGTATTGTGGTATATTAAAATGTATTATATGTTTATGCTCATATGACGTAATTGAAGTCATGACAAGGGAATTAGTAAGGATAAACATGTTGGTGATATGAACAATGTAGGTGATATATGTATATGATGTTGATATGAATTGCATGATATGATATGTGTGATAGGGGTTATGGTATTTGTTACATAATATACATGAATATATGTGATGTATATATAAATGAGCTGTATGATTGGATAGCATAAAACGGTCCTGCATGATTAGTGTGTATGAATTCACTAGATGTTTTCTTTATGCCTCACTAAGTCATCGACTTAGCGTGTGAGTGTTCACACGCAGGTTACAGAAAGTGAATATAGAAGCTGTGAGGAGCAAGACAGGTCAGCATCTCCCTTACAAGATTTCAGATCAGAAAATAAATGAGTTAAATGATTTTTTTGTTATTTTGAATATAGTTGGCATGTACTAATTGATTGAGTTAAATATGCTCTGATCGATTTTGGTTATGTGGTCAAATTATGTAACTAAATCGCTTTTACTTTAATGGAAGTTTTAAATTTTCTTTGAATTTTATCACGAGTCAAAGTTTGAAAAGTCAATGACACCTCAGACTCGTATCCGGGCCGGGTACGGGTTGGGAGGTGTTACAGTACTTTTGACACTAGCTCTGAGAGATTGACAGTTTATAAAATCTTTCATCTAAAAATGAGCAGAGTCGGAATCACTTTCGCCTCCCTTTCTTCCTCTCCTTCACGAAAGTAGAGCATCTTGATTCTTGATATCAATAAACTTTCGTTTAATTACGGACTGTGACTCGTCACCTAAATTAAAAGGAGTGAACCGTCTTAACCACTTTGGTTTCATCAAATGTACTCAAACTTATTAGATTCATTGTCTATGTGCATGTCACTATCCAGACAATTTGCTTGCTTTCAAGTTATGCAAGAAGCAAACACTGGGATCACCTCATCAAAAGCTTATTCAAACTCACTTCACACTGAGAGATCATATGAAGAAAACATCTGGATTGCCTGATTGTTACATGTAGGACAAGTAACATGAGTAGATAATGTTAGAAGAAAAAGCAGTGCAGGGATAGATGGTCAAATGTTTGAGGTCCAGTGGCTGTGAAAAAGAAGCATATATACGATTCCTCAGGGAATGGCATAGCTGCCCGAACAGGCCCCATCAACATTGTCTCCAATTTGTATGTTTTTACCCACACCGGGCACATGAATAAAGGAGATATAAACAAGCTGCAAACTGCTACAACTTATAATAATTTAAAGAATACAGTGCTTCAAGGATAGATACCTAACTAGTTTTTCAATGGATTTTTCTAGCATAGTCCATTTATATGTCCTTAGTGCACATTTCAGCTAATATAAAGTAATTTGTTATTATTAGTTTGGGTGTTTTTCAATGGATTTTTCTAGACAAGCTTGTATAAACAGGATCCTTACATCTTCATATAAACATATTTATATAAACTTTAAATTTTACTCAAGTTGTATATGAGATAATTTTTCCAATTAAATCTTTTTTTATATATTATCCAGGAAAATAAGCAGAAACATAAGAAGCAGTAATCGAAGTACATAGAAATATGGGGGAGTAAATGGGCATGTGATAGAAGCAACTTTCAATGTTGATGTAATCCGTAAAGCGACCACGCCCGGTTGGGTGCAATCATTCGGTCTACCTTCTAATAATATGCTATGCCTTGTTCTTCTACCGTCTTACCCCCTCTCTATCTCTTTTTGAATTAATAATTGGTATCTGATCTATTAACCGACTAATTCAGATCAAATATTACAGAGACGAGAATGACCCTCTCAACCCAACTTATTCCATTCGTAAATGTCAAAATTCAAACTTCTTTTTAATTTAATCTCCTATTCAATATTTGAAATGTTATTATTATGGAGTGACAACTATACATAGGAAAAAAGGACAACTATTTTTATTATTGTGGAGTGTGATTTTAGTCGTCATAATTGATGTAATAGGGTCTGTTTGAAAGTACAATCAAGTCATTAGTGGTGGAATTTTACAAATAAAATTAAAAAAATTAATGCATGCCTTTAACCAATGTTTCAAAAAATTAATACTTCTTCCGATAGTTTTAATAGCTGACAGGAGTATTATTTTTCTAAAAATATTAATTTCAGATAATTTCATCTGGAAATGTGTCTTATTAATAATTAAGAATATAAACCTATCTTATAATCACCTAGTAATAATTAAAATTTCATTCTACACAATATTGGTTTTATGTTAGATTTAATAATTACTTCTTTAATGATTTAAATGAAAATATTTTATATTACATTAAATAATTTAAGGTCTAAGAAATATTGTATAAAATATTTTATACAATATAATTTATTAGGGTAAAGTACATAAATGCTCTTCCAATTACATGAAACCGTTTTATCGAGTCTTTTTATTATTAAAAATTATAAAATAATCCTCTAATTATAGAGAGTTACTTTGTTAAGTCCTTCAACTATTAAAAGATACAAAATGGTCACTTGATTATTCATTATGTTCTAAATTCATTATTTTTTGTTAAAAAAATTAATAATCGTCTGAGCTGGACGTTAAAATGTTGAGTGAGATATGATAATTGTTTGAGATTATGAGATCAGATTTTATCATATCTCGGTCAACAAATTAACGTATAACGCAACCATTGTTGAAAATGACGATTTTAAAACATAATGAATAGTCAGATAATCATTTTATAACATTTAATAGTCAATGTACTCAACAAAATAACTCGTAAGGTGTACTTCACCCAATTTATTACTAAAACTAGTGAAAAAGAGAAGCTTTAATTTTTAAGGTGTAAAAAGTGCAAACTCGCTCTCTAAAATACCTTTCAAACACAGCTTTTCTTTTTCATATCCTTCGAGAAGCCCTCCCCACTTCATGCCTTGAACTGTATGTATGTATATATATATATATATCCCCCCTCAACATCCCTACATTTTTCTCCATCAACTTCACCCTCACTTACCCTTTCCCTGCATTGAAATGTACTAGCAAGTTTGTCATCAAAGGAAAAAGAAAAAAAAACTAGTCTTTAGCGAAATCAAAACACAATTGAAGAGATAATGGCAAATGGCAGTGATAAGGTGGAGAATGTGATTGTTGGGAATTACGTGGAGATGGAAACCGAAGGGGAGCCAAAGGGCATCAAAAGCAAGGTTTCTAATCTCCTCTGGCATGGCGGTTCTGTGTATGATGCTTGGTTTAGCTGTGCTTCTAATCAGGTCTTTCCTGCCATCTCTTTTGCCATTTTCCTCCCCCCGCATGCATAAAACAGTGTTACTGATAAAAATTAAAACTTGTGGTTTTATTGGGATGATTTTTTGCGTGTTTTTCAGGTAGCTCAAGTGTTGCTTACATTGCCATACTCATTTTCTCAACTGGGGATGCTTTCTGGGATTCTCTTTCAGCTGTTCTATGGATTGTTGGGTAGCTGGACAGCTTATCTCATTAGCATACTCTATGTAGAATATAGAAAGAGAAAAGAAAGAGAGAAAGTTGATTTCAGGAACCATGTCATTCAGGTTTACTTTTTTTTTTAACTTCTTTACAAAGTAACAACTTTCAAGTGTATGATGAAATGACATTGAGAATCAGTAGTTTTTCTTTTTTAAATTGTGCAGTGGTTTGAGGTTCTTGATGGGCTCCTTGGGAAACACTGGAGGAACGTGGGTTTGGCATTTAACTGCAGTTTTCTCCTGTTTGGATCTGTCATTCAACTCATAGCTGTGCAAGGTACCTACCTGACTACTCATTATGATTCTTTGCTTTATCTCTATCCAAATATAAAATTGTTAATATATTTTAGAGAGAGAGAGAGAGAGAGAGGAATCATCATCATGCATGCACCCTGACAATAAATTCCCTGATGCTGGGTATCTTTTGTTTTGCTATTACAGCAACATATATTACATAAATGACAATCTGGACAAGAGGACATGGACTTACATCTTTGGTGCTTGTTGTGCAACCACCGTCTTCATCCCTTCATTTCACAATTACAGAATCTGGTCTTTTCTAGGCCTTATAATGACCACCTACACTGCTTGGTATCTCACCATTGCCTCCCTCCTCCATGGCCAGGTAAAAAAACACTCAAACTTGTTGAACATATTGGGTTGAAATTTCAGTCAAAAAGAAATCCTGCTTGTTCTGTCACAAACCATATTATTATAGTTGTATTAGTGTGATAAGAAGTTTTGTTTGACATTAAATGTAGGTTGAGGGAGTTAAACATTCTGGACCTACCAAGCTGGTGTTGTATTTCACAGGTGCCACCAACATTCTCTATACATTTGGGGGACATGCTGTCACTGTGTAAGAAGAAAAATTTATGTCTAGAATTCGTGTCTCTTACGTTTCAGTACAAATCTGACCATGTTTAATGTATAATTAAATGCTTAACTATTTGAGAATATAAATGCATGTAAAAATAGCTCTGGAAACGACCAGACCTTTAACTCTTCTAGACATGATCTGACCACCATTGGAGAACTAATGACCAATCCTTGGAGTAAAATTGCCCTTTGTAAGCGTGGGACGCAAAAAGTTGTTTTGTTCTCGGGAACCCTAATATTCCTTTTCCATGAAGAAAGCCAATGTTCTTTTTTCTTTTACTTTCACTTTTATCATTGAGCAGATGCCAAGAGATGTTGGGGGGGGGGGGTCCAGCTTTGTGTGCCAAATGTGACATTAAAGTTCATGGAACTGAACATGGATTAATTTTGCTAATTAATGAAATGTTGCTAATTAATGTGCAGGGAGATCATGCATGCTATGTGGAAACCTCAAAAGTTCAAGGCTATATACCTGATAGCAACATTGTATGTGCTGACACTGACACTTCCTTCAGCTGCTGCAGTTTATTGGGCATTTGGGGACATGCTTCTCAATCACTCAAATGCCTTTTCTCTCCTCCCAAGAACTCCCTTCAGAGACATGGCTGTCATTTTAATGCTCATCCACCAGGCATGCCTATGAAAAAATTCCATTGTCAGATCCTTCCATGCATGCATAACAAAATAGTACATAACAATGTTTTTTTATCTCGGTGCTTATGGTGCAGTTCATAACATTTGGATTTGCATGCACGCCACTATATATTGTATGGGAGAAAGCAATTGGGATGCATGAGTGCAAGAGCCTATGCAAAAGAGGAGCAGCAAGATTGCCAGTAGTTGTCCCCATTTGGTTCTTGGCTATCATCTTCCCTTTCTTCGGACCGATAAACTCCGCCGTGGGATCTCTCCTTGTCAGCTTCACTGTTTATATAATTCCGGCACTAGCTCACATCTTCACCTTCAGATCAGCCACCGCTCGAGAGGTATTATCCATAAATTTTAAACTCTAAACCTTAAATCTTCGTTAATCAGAATAAGAATAGGAAAATGTAGATATCTGATATATTTTTTTACTAAAATATCAGTCCAACATTTGACATTGAGAATTGAAAAAGATATTAGCTGTGTTGATTTGATTTAGCATTAAATAAATCCAAAGTTCAAAGAATAAGAAACAGAGTGTGGTAGCGTGTAGTCACTGTCTAGCAGACCAGTACCGGGTCTTTCTCCTAAACAGATAATGTTTTTAGATGTAGCACTGGAAATTTTCGGGCAACATGTAATAGTTTTTGCAAAAGGCACGAGATTCGTGCTGCAAATTTTAAACAGAATATGTTCATTTTCGTACCTGATTCCCCATATCTGGGGTACTACATAAAACTTGCCTTTTTTCTAAGAACTCATAGAGAAAAAAATATTCATGTATATGATCATTGACATGTGATGTTTGATGAACGTTTATGCAGAATGCAGTGGAGCAACCACCCAAATACTTTGGAAGATGGGTAGGAACATACACAATAAACGTGTTCATTGTGGTTTGGGTTTTGATTGTCGGGTTTGGATTCGGTGGATGGGCGAGCATGACGAATTTCATACACCAGATTGACACATTTGGGTTGTTCACAAAGTGTTACCAGTGTCCACCATCGGCACTGGCCGCCTCACCGCCACCGCCCAACCATGACCTTAACGCCACTGCAGCTGCTACTCTACACCACCCTTTCAACCACACTCATAGGCCCTGAATATTGTCATCGTGTCATTTGAGCACAATGGTGATCCTTGTTACTTAAAGATCGTCGACAGAGAGCTTAAATGGAAGTTCACAAACCAGATTATACACACAATGGCCATCCAATTTGAGTCTCTCTGTTTTTTTTTTTCTATTTAACTTAGGGAGTTTGTAATGCATTTCCTATTGTCGTAACCGGTTTTCGTCCGGGTACGAAATATTTATTTGGCGGGAAAATTGATGTGAATAAATGGTTTTTGAAAATAATTTGGGAGTCGCCATCGGCCTTTTGGGTCAGGTAGGTCGAATACCTAAAAATTATCTTTTAAAAGAGTTTTTAAGAAAACATCAGTTAAAAGATAAACTGATCTACATTTTAACCAAAGATTCATTCTTTTTAATAATAAAAAGGGGTTCGTGGTCGATTACGTTTGGGGAAGGATTAGCACCCAACAACGCCCAAAATTGGTACTTATTAATTATAAATTGTCTCTTATTATTGGAAATTTAAAAATTCAAAAATATGTTTAATTTATAATCCTATTATTTCAAAGTTATAATTATATAATAAAAAATATATTTATATATAAAATATAAATAAAATATTTATTTATTTAGAAATATCAGAAAAGGACTTCTAGGTGCCTTAAGACAGCTCTTTTTTTCGATATTAAAAAATAAATAAACAATTAATATATAATTTTAAAACAATAAGATATTTATTATTTAAAATATCAGAAAATAGACATCCAGTTATTTTAAGACTGCCATTTCTTAATATTAAAAAATAAATAAATATATATTAAAACATAATTATTAAAAGTAATTTATGAAATATAGGATTTTAAAAAAATATATTATTTATTATATATATATATATATTATTTTATAAATAATAATAATAATGAAATAATAATTAAAACAATAAAAAATAATAAAATAAATAATGATTAAAATAAAAGGAAATAAAAATATAGTATTAAAATGTAAAATATTAAAAATTATAGTAAAAAAATAAAAACTAATGAAATTAATGATTAAAATGTAAGATTATAGAACTAAAGTCCTAATTCGAAATATTATAAAATTTGAGTGCTAACAGTGTGATTTAACCATAATTCATAATACGGGATTAAAATAAAAATTACTAAACTATGAGGGACTAAATTTGATATTTACCTTAAATATATATATGTTGATAAGGACTAAATTAAAATAAAATAAAATTAAAAGACTAAATTAAAATAATCAGAAATTAATTTCAGTGACTAAATTGTAATGATCACAAACTATAATGACTGCGGACAGGGTTTACCCCTGATAGAAATTACACGCACACCCCTCCCCCTAAACGACGTCGTATGGGGGAGGGCTTATAAACCCTAAACGGCTGGCCCTACGGGCCAGCATCTTCATTCTCTTCTTTCCTCTTCTCTCTCTATCTGAGAGAGAAGAAAAACTCTCTCGCCTCTCTCTTCCTTCTTCCCGCCGGAGGCTGGCCGACCAGCGACCGGCAGCCTTACTCTACCATCGACCATCACTACCGGCCACCGTGCGGTGGCCGGAGTTAGGAAAATTAACCCAAACCGTAGATCACTACATCCTAAGGTCGAATACAGCCTCTATTTATCCTAAAAATCCTTAGAAATTCCTAGATCTAGGATTTTACCTTCGAAATCCGAAGGTTTCCGGTGATGTTTCGAGTGCCTCCGATGACAAAGTAAGCTCTCTCTTCTCTTCTCTTCTATTTTCCCTTTTTTTTATACTGGTTCGTCGTGGACGGCTGGAATGACTCCTCTGGGAGCTTCGATGGGCGTCGTGGCAGTGAGGTAGCGACGTGGGGCGGCTGACCGTCGGTAGTGGCTGGTTGGAGCACTTGGCAGCAGGGGGATGAGGCAATGGTAGAGGCGGCGCCGCGTGGCAGCTGGGAGCTTTTGGAAGCAGCGGCGGCTGGGGCTAGGGTTAGAAAACCTTAGCTGATATGTTACAAACCCTAAAGGGTTTGGGCCATCTATTTTGGATTTGTAATATTTATTAAATAATAATAATATATATATATAAATAATAATAATAATATTTATAATAATAATAATTATTTAAGTAAAATAAAAATTAGTGTCTACAGCTGCCCCTCTTTGCTCATTCTTGTGTTAACAAGAATAGAGCAAAGACGAAAAAGACAATAATTTTTTAGCTTATTTTGAGTAATATGGAAATGTTGAAAACATTCTGCCCAGAGGTCTTATGAATGATCCTGAGGGTTTGAAAACATCAAAAAGCTCCCGAAGGCTTTTTGAAAACATCATGCACTGCAGGACTTACAAATGACCCTGAGGGTTTGAAAACATTAAAAAGCTCCCGAAGGCTTTTTGGAAACATCATGCACTGCAGGACTTATAGATGACCCTGAGGGTTTGAAAACATTAAAAAGCTCCCGAAGGCTTTTTGGAAACATCATGCACTGCAGGACTTACAGATGACCCTAAGGCTTTGAAACATCAAAAAGCTCCCGAAGGCTTTTTGGAAACATCATGCACTGCAGGACTTACAGATGACCCTGAGGGTTTGAAAACATTAAAAAGCTCCCGAAGGCTTTTTGGAAACATCATGCACTGCAGGACTTACAGATGACCCTAAGGCTTTGAAACATCAAAAAGCTCCCGAAGGCTTTTTGGAAACATCATGCACTGAAGGACTTACAAATGACCCTAAGGCTTTGAAACATCAAAAAAACTCTCGAAGGCTTTTTGGAAACATCATGCACTGAAGGACTTGCAGATGACCCTAAGGTTTTGAAAACATCAAAAAGCTCCCAAAGGCTTTTTGGAAACATCATGCACTGAAGGACTTACAGATGACCCTAAGGCTTTGAAAACATCAAAAAGCTCCCGAAGGCTTTTTGGAAACATCATGCACTGAAGGACTTACAGATGACCTGAAGGCTTTGAAAACATCAAAAAGCTCCCGAAGGCTTTTTGGAAACATCATGCACTGAAGGACTTACAGATGACCCGAAGGCTTTGAAAACATCAAAAAGCTCCCGAAGGCTTTTTGGAAACATCATGCACTGAAGGACTTACAGATGACCCGAAGGCTTTGAAAACATCAAAAAGCTCCCGAAGGCTTTTTGGAAACATCATGCACTGAAGGACTTACAGATGACCCGAAGGCTTTGAAAACATCAAAAAGCTCCCGAAGGCTTTTTGGAAACATCATGCACTGCAGGACTTACAGATGTGGGAAATAGTTTACTAAGTAAAAAAACTAAGGAAATCGTTTTCTTATTTTTCATCAATTTCATTTTTAGCAAAGATTGAATGAGAAACTATGGAAATCTTTTTCTCATTTTTTTTTTCAAAATAACATGTTGATTGGGTAACATGCCCCAATCTCAAGATAATGCTCATTTTTGTGGATTGTGTCCATCTCTTCTTCAGATGTTTGCATGATTCTTGTATTTGTGGTTTTGAATACCTTCTTCGTGTAAGGTATTTTTTACCCTGAATCTTCTTGTTCTTCAGAAGATCTGTAAAACTTCATGTTTAAATGCACTCAGATGTATCAATGTAATGCATTGTCTATTGTGTAAATGATATTCTTATGAATGCATGAATGTTGATGCAATCTTCATTTGACTTCAAAGTGGTGAACTCGATCTTCCTTCAGTTCATCATTTATTGCCAGGGTTACCTCTGGATATCAATATCGCAACTTATGCTATCAAGCTTGCATTCATGCAGAATCATCTGATCAACTTGTATCTTTGTTGTCTTCTTTGCTTCATGAAAGTCTCAGAAGAATTGTTTCATTTGTGGAACTCTTGTCGTAGTCAGAACTATGACCTTGATGCCCCATTTTATCTTGGATAAAACCAACTTTATTTGTTTGGACTTGTGTAGAAATCCCATAAAGTTTTCATCTTTGAAAAGAGAATCTGTCATCTTTAAAAAGAGAATCTATCATCTTTGAAGAGTGTAGATGTAGATATGCTTGACTCAGCAGGGATTAATTAGGAGAGTAGAGTCTGTTCTGATTTGACTCTTGAAACATATCACAAGGAGGATTTATTCCAATTCATTTCATGTCTCCACATCTAATTGGATCTCGAACAAAGCAACTCAAACCATATCATGTAAAGATGTTTAACAACAACCTATTGTTTGATCTTAGTTGGCTCCACTAGTTTCTTGTTGTCAAAATTTTCAGCTCTCCTTCTGTGGAAAGAAATCTTCATTATATCTCACTTTTAATCTTGAAGTTGAAGAAGACAGACTTCATCTTGGATCAATAAATGGAAACCATATGATCGCAACATTGGTTCAGCATCAGAATAACAGGTTCGTAAAACATTTGACAGTGCATTCATCCTTTCATGTGGCTTCTGTTCAGATGTTCGTAAAACATTTGACAATACATTCATCCTTTTTTTGTGGCTTCTGCCAAGATTTCTCAATCATTGAAGTTCTTTGCCTAGTGTTCAAAGCTTTTGAATGATGTCACAAGACCATTTGAGAACAAAAACTCAGTGGGGATTCAAGTGTAATGTTGGTATGACCAAAAAGTTGGTCAAATTTACAAGATATGCTGGTGTCGAATTGAATAGAAGACACTAATTGATCTTGATATCATCTTGGGCAAAGACAAATGTGATACTGATCACGTTTTCTTCTATAATGATCTTTGTAGAAAGTAGAAACACATCAACTGTAGGATCCATGTACAGAAAAAAGTTCATGAAATTCTTGCTGCTGGGGATGAAACGCACGTGATAACCCAAAATAGATAAAAAATCAGTTCAGTCTGGCTAACAATAATGACCCCAGTAACAACGAGAAATGTTAATATATGTAAGTCGAGCTTCTCTCTTCAATGTCATCAAGTAAAAAAATTGATGTGAAAAACAGCTTCCTAATCCCAATAGTATGGTTGAAACTAACTGCCAGGAATCTCAAAGAAATATTTTCAATTGTCACCTGTTGAGTAAACATTTGTTCAACAACATGATCATAATGTATCTGCCTGATGAACGAAATAATTATGTATAGTCAGCTCGACTGTCACTGTTTCACCATTTTCATTCTTCATATCTTTCTGTCTCATTAGAAATATTTGTTAAAGTCAATGATCTCGACACAGGATGATATGGGCCTTCAGCATGCCCCAACATTGGCTAATACAAGTGTCCAAAATGCATCAACAGTCCTGATTCTGATTGAAAGGGGTTTTCAGCATGCCACAACATTCGCTTCTTGTTAATTTGAGCCTTTAAAATGCCCCACATGGATCTGTCTGAAAGAACCTTTAAAATGCCTCAACATTTGCTGATACAGATGTTAAAAGTGTGCTCAACATTACTTCTTGTTGAGATGAGCCTCCAAGAATGCCCAAATATTCATATTGTTGTGAGCCTTCAAAATGCCCCAATATTCTATTTCTGTTTGAAATGGGCTTTCAAGCTGCCTCAATATTCTGCTTCTGATTCACTCTCAATGTCTGTTTAACTGAAATGTCATGATCCCCACGATGTCCAATTTTAACAATGAACTATTGTAGGTACTTGTGGCTTTATTCATGCCCCAAATCTGTTTATGTTGAATACTCTCATTCTGGTGTCACTAAACAGTAATATTATCAAGTAACTGGAGAAATATGTGTCTTCTGAATGAGGTGACCATTTTCTGTATCTGGAGGGATTTAGTCGGACAGATCAGTAAAAATAGCTTGGTAATCCGTTCCAGGCTGACACAGTGGCTTATCATCTTTCAATGAAAGCCATCTCTGAAATATACTTTTCTGTGGGAGAGAAACCAATTTACGCGAACAGTAATCTGATGCAATAGCAAGACTACATATACAGTGGTACAGGCTCATAAAAAATCCACACCCATGCAACATGTTGATTCTGATAACAACTCATCTGATTATGAAGCGATCTTTCAGGATGATTTCACAGATATTGATAGTTCTTCTGATATCGAGGAAATCCTGAATTCTTATTCTGATGAGGAGAATAAACTGTTATACTTGACAAAAACAGGATATTCAGAGGTTGAGGCTTCAATAGCCATGGAGAGATGTGGTTCAGATTCATCAATTGCAAAATTGACAGATTTTATATGTGCTGATCAACTGGTTAAGGCTACTGACACACTTCTTCCGGTAGAAGATAGGAAGCCATTATACAATGATCCCAATTACAAGCAAAGTCGAAACTTGGGCTATGATTTGTGGAAAGGAAGAAGCAGAGGAAGCTTGAAAAGAAGCTTCTTAATGAAGAAGATCATGCAGTTCATCTTATAATTCCAATGATTGGTTCTGTGGTTCCTACCGAACCAGATCAGATAACTCAAAGAATACTTCCAGAAGATGCTATTGGGCCTCCTTATTTCTACCATGAGCAAATTCATCTTTCAAATCCAATGATTGGTTTTGGGGTTCATACCAAACCAGATCAGATAACTCAAAGAACAATTCCAGAAGATGCTATTGGGTCTCTTTATTTCTACTACGAGAACATGGCACTTGCTCCAGTTAATGTTTGGATTGGAATATCACAGTACTTATTCGATGTAGAGCCAGAATTTGTAGATTCGAAGCATTTTCATGCTACTATACTGAAAAGGGGATGTATTCATAATCTGCCAATTGAGAACAGATTTTCTCTTATCTTGTTTTCTCCACGCACTATACATGATTTTTCTATTGACAAAGAAATGATGGCCTTCCTAGGATCCAAGAACAAAGTTGAACTGTTTATAAACATGTACAGGAAGTGCCAAATTGACAGAAAGGATCCACAAGGTTCTTGAAGCTTGTGATAATGAGCCACCTTCGAGTGTCCAAAAGTATGTTCTTGATGAGTGCTGAAAATGGAATCTGGTATGGGTTGGAAGGAATAAAGTTACTCCATTTGAACTTGATGAGGTGGAAATGCTTCTAGGTTTCCCTAAAAACTATACACGAGGAGGAGGATCTGCTAGAGATATGTTCCCCAGTGATATCAATGTCCTGTTTCTTTTTGCTGGAATCAGTGCTGCAGAGGTCGCCTTCTACTGTCTTGGCATATCTTTGAAAATAGATGTGCAAGAACTGAATGATGATCGGTTGGAGCAATTGATGAGTAGATTTGTCGAATTCGACCTTGTTGTCAGTGGCATCCAGCGTAACAACCTTACTGGAAGAAATAAACATCATCAGGATGAACTCGAGGATTTTTGTTGATGCATTTTCTTGCAATGACTGCTATAACGACTGTCTTTCTATTGCTCCAAATATGTTCCACTCTTTTCGAATCATGAAACGGTTTAGTTGACAATAAAACTGGTAATCTTCAACTTTTGGAATCCTGTAACCAATGTTACCCTATATAAAAAGCCTATAAGGATAGATTTTGTTCCAATGTCTTATTCTGTGCCATAAGTCCTCAAATTCAAATTCAGAAATCTTCTGAAGGACATAATGGATATCATCACAAAGAAAATGATCGGCATAGAAGAAGTAGCAATGATGTATCAAGACTTGAGCCAGCATCATAGTATAACCAGAGCGCAGATAGTGACTTGTTCATTCCCATAATACATCTTACTGGGACCTATATCTCTGTGATGTAATCTGCCAGAAACATGGATTAATGGCTGGGGAAAGTAATTTGTCTGGTGATGCTTATCGACCTCAACATGAGATAAACGATAATCTTTCTTGACGAGCTACTAATAATGTCATAGGGGAGTGTCACAAGTTCAATTCCCCAGACTTTCTGGCTTCTTGGACCACTTGCCTTCAAAAATGTGAAGTGCTTCATTCTTCTGGCCTCGTTCATTCTTTTTCTACAACAGAGGTAGAATAAGCAACAATTGCTTCAAGGACCTTTCTCATTTGAGACTGCCATGTTTGAAAATATTTTTTCCTCCTTTGTTTATTGAAGAATGAAAGAATTTTTCAAAGTATTACCCCTTTCAGGTTCACAATATAATCGAATAATAAACAATGAGTTTAATGAATATCAAATAAATCAACTACACTTTTAAATCATTCAAAAATCATAGTCCTATGGCAAGTGTCAAAATTATTGACTGATTTAAGGTGTAGGTTGATTTTGGTAAAGTAGGTTTTTTCAAGTTGGTTCAGTATGTCGCTTCGAGCTTCCACTAACTTGAAGAAATGATTGTTATGCTCATCTTGTAGAGATACTTCTTGATTCTAGAATCTCAGGAACGTCTTTGGGATGTGTGGTGCTTCATTAAGAGCTTAAGATCGTCTCTTATGTCGTTGTTGCACCATTCAATATTCGAGCCGCCTTTTCAGGTTTTCAACTCGAATCCTCCTTTGGTTCTAAGATTTTATTTAAAAATTTACATCTTGAACCCCCTTTTATCATTTTTTATATCATGCATTAAAGATTTTAAAGACCAATTTTTGCAAATAAAAATCAATCTTGAGAGGCGGGATGAATTCTGAAGATATTCTCTTTTACTTAGAAATACATGTATGATTAAAATGGACTTTTCAGGTACGTAACGTAGGCCATGGCTTATGGTTACGAAAGAAAGGGATAAAAAGGCTCAAATAAGTGTTTAAGGGTAATCAAACTAAGGATCAATTTATTCTGATGCCATCAATCTTGCCTTGCTTAACTTGGATCTGCTTTGTTGGGGATTTTTTTATCATTTGGATCCCTCTAGACTGCCAAATTTTGGATTCATTTCCATTTTCTCATATCTTTAGCATTTCTTGCTCTTCTTGTTTGTACTTGATCAACCTTGTAATTTGAGGCTCAATAATTCACCCATCTTGATTCAATTTTTTTCTTTTTCCTTTTTTTTTCTTTCTTTGCTGGATGAGTATAATACTTCAATTGCTTTGATCACCTCCTTTTCCTTTTGCATTTTGGAGGTTTTCCATTATTCTTGATTGGATTGATCTTCAAGCACTCTGTATTTGACATACTTTGTAGTTCAAAACTTTCATGACTTTATGGAAACTTGTCTTTGCAATAAAAAATGTATTGACAATCTTTATTTTTGTGAGCCAATATCCTTCACCTTGCCCCCTAATGTGGAGGGTGATCCTTGGTTAGGGTTGAATCAGAAGAAAAATCATTCAGGCTCAAGTGGGGACAACAAAGGATATATATATATATATATTAAAGGATAAATAAAACGATGCTGTTCGTCATCTCATACACAAAAACCTTTGTATAAAGAGGTATCTCCAGGGGGATGAATATTCAAGATTAATTTTACTTACATGAAAAATGTAATTAATGCATGATATATTTATTTCAATCAATCACTTTCCCTTTCTTCTTTGAGTATGTCCTAATCACTCGAAATTATCATCAATAAGTTGGTCCATGATGCCTCATCTCGTCTCTTCTTGAAGTAAAATTCACGGATAATTGAAAGTTTGGTTCTTTTGAGGTCTTTTGGTTTATGATGGTTTTGTGTTTGGAAGGATAAATGTGTGACTCTTAAAGTCATGTATATGGTGGAAGGTAATATCATCAATCAACTCTATCCGATAAGGTAAACATCTAGAGTTGATGTCTCAAAAACAAGTAGAGACATTTCTTCAGAATCTCAGATAAATGTAGTGTCAGGATTTGGTTTTGGTAAGGGTCGAGTAATTGGCATTGGATGGGATATTGAAGATATAATTTTATCACTTGCCAATAGATCTATAACTCTTGAAAAATTAAAAGAAATATTTAATCTACTTGATACTCAATAATCTCAAGGTTAAAACTTGATTCCTTGCTCATAACCATAAAAGCAATACATATTTATTTATTGCACAAAAGGTGGAGGAAGGAAAAAAAAGTTCAAACAAGATGCTGAAAACAGAAAGTATTACAGTGGTAGATAACACTTCCACTTATTTATTTTATTATGCCTCATTACTCCTATAATGGTATGTAATAGGATCAAGGTTCTTTTCTTCATTTGTCCCCCATTTCTTGATCATTTCTTGTGTCAAAACCCCTTTGTCAACAAGCATCTCAATTTCTTTTAACAGTGGCCTACAATTGCCTGTAGAATGCCCCTTTACCCCCAAGTGGAAATTACAAACACTATCTTGATCATAGCTATGAGCAGAAGGGTTTGATGTCACTTTAGTTGGTCTTGGTGTGATGTATTGACCTTTAACCAAATGAGGATACAAGTCTGAAATAGAAGTTTGGAATACTTCCAAAGTTTTTCTTGATCGCATGACTTTCTTTGGTCGATCCGAACAGTTACTTGCTCTTTTTCTTTTGTAATTACGAGGACTCTGGATGCGATATTCATTCACATGATCAGCTTTTGCTTTTTGATCCATCGGGCTCTTGGATATGACTTTTGAATTTTCTTCACTGATTACATTCTCAATTAAATCTCCACTTGTCATGAGATTCTCGAATTCCTTTGTCGGATTTGCCTGCATTAACTCGAAGAAAGGCGCTGGAAGGGAATCACGAAACATACGTGATATTTTTTCTTCTAACATAGGAGGTTGAACTTGTGCTGTCACTCCTCTCCATCTTAGGGCATATTCTTGAAGTCTTTCATTGGTTTTCTTCTTTACTCTTCGAAGATCCATACGTGTTGGAACTAAGCCTTTAACATACCGATATTGTCCCAAAAATGCATCAGCTAGATCTACCCATCTCTTGATCTGTTCTTGGGTCAACTGATTGTACCAGACTACTGTTGGGCCAACAAGACTATCATGGAAATAGTGAATTAATAGATCATCAGAACTCAAATATCCTTCCATTTTTCTGCAAAACATTCTCAAATGGATTAAGGGACAACTGGTGCCATCATATTTCTCAAAATCAGGCATTTTGAATTCATGGGGAATAATCAAATCTGGAACCAAGCTGAGCTTTCTTGCTTCTAATTCTTTGTGGTGGGCACTAACATCTTTCATGTTTCTGATTGATTTCTCTGTCCTCTTGACTCTCTCCTCATATTGTGAATAATTAATGAGGCTATTCTTTGGGTTTGAGTGGGATGCTCCAGGGTATGTTATCTTTCTCGATTCTTCAATCTGATAGCACGATTTCTTTTTAGCAGTTATCTTTTCTTTATCAGATTCCATTCCCTGAATAATTTGATATGATTCATCTGGTACTGAATCTGACGCTTCTTTCCTTATATCCGGAGGTAACCCTGTCAATTGTTCTGGCCACTGGTCTTGTAGTCCCTTATAAGATTGCTCCATTGTTTTCATGATGATAGTAAAGTAATATGAATGAATGGTCTTGGTTTTCACTGTTACAAAACCTTTCATTAATTATTAACATGTTTTTATAATTAAAGTACATGACAGTACTTAAATAAAAATGTGAAAAATGCATAAAATGGAAAAATAAGAATGCAAAATGTGCAATTCAAAGATATAAAAAGTAAAAAATACAAAATGAAAATGCACAGATACAAAATGTAAATGCATGTATGAAAATGTGTTACTTATGAGTGATCATCTTAGAACATATTTCATTGAACACAAAAGCTTCAGTACATCAAACAAAATTTTTACATGTAGGGGACAACTTTCAGTCCTAATTTCAACAAAACTTTACATATAGGGAATAACTTTCCCATTTTCTTCTTTAAAACCAAGTTAGTTTATCAGCTTATGGGCCATATTGCTTGTCTGGACTACAGCTTCTTCCATGACATTCTGGTGTTCTTTCATCTCCTATGTCAATTCTTGGAGTTGATCATTTTCCTTTGTGAGAGAACATTTGTGTTAAAAAAGTTTTTGGACAAGATCTTCATGTATGTTGCAACTCTTTTTCAATTTGGTGACCCCTGCTATCCACTCTTCTGGGTGTTTCCTATACCAGCATTTTGAAAGGCTTGACTGACCTTCTGGAAGTCTTCATGTATGGTTTCCATTTTGGTGCTCAATTTATCGTTTTCAATCTTCAAATGACGTATTTGAGCTTCAAACCTCAACAAATCTTCTTCTCTCTGGGCGCCCCTACTGATATTCTTACCTTTGAAGACTTTTGGTATTAATTTATCAGGACCCTCGGTTATCAAACTAGGTCGATCATTTACCATAAATTGTAAGGTTCCATGATCCAAAAGACTTTGGACTCGGCGTTTGAAGGCAAGACAATTCTCGATGGTATGTCCTTGAGCTCCGACATGATATTCACAATGAACGTTGATGTCATACCAATTTGGATACGGAGGTTGGAACGGTTTTATACAATATGGATCCACTTCTCGTGCTTCAAGTAGCTTCTCATACAACTCTTTATATGATATGGGGATAGTATCAAGATGAGAACCATCTTTTATCTTGGATTGAACCTGAGTTTTAGACATCGGGAGCAGACCAAACTTCAACGATTTCGAATTGAATGATTTCTTCTCATCTCTGGGAGCTTTTACAATTGTCATCATTTCATTGGTATCTCCAGACGATTTGTGAATACGAATGATGACTGTCTGTAATTTCTCGAATTGGTTAAGAATCGAAGTCCCTTGCGTATTTGAAACTGCAGAGTTAGGTTCATTGAGCTCTCTCTTTTTCTGTGCTGGAATCTCTTTTCCTTTGGCCAAAACAGATATTCTATCCATCATCTTGATCATCTGCTCTCTTATTTCTCGTATCTCCTTTTGCTCTTCAATGGTCATACGATCTTTGGGTGCATAGCTTGCTTCTATCCTCAGAGTTTCCTCAGGATGTCTTTCTTTGGCTGCATCATATTTTGTTTGATCATAAAACTTTTTGTCTATTTACAATTTCTTTCCAATATGATGAACAGTCTTTCAAGTAAACACCTTTTGGTTATGCTATGATCATGCAATGCAAACAAAAGAAATGAGAAAAAATAAAATAGTTAGTACCAACTAATGAAAAAAATCTATCTATCAAGGTATAAATCTTAACCTCATGCTTTCTAGTTCCATGCTTTGTTTGGAAAATTTAACCTAACCGCATGATTTTTAGTTCGCAGGCATTTATTCAGAAAAAATAATAAATTAAAAAATTAAAAGCTAAAGCTTATTTCTCCTTTGTGTACACCTAAGGACAGAGGTTCAATACTGTCTTAGATCAGGAGAAGTTCTAAGGTTTATTACATGTAGGGTTTTAGTTCTAGGAGTAAAGGTACTCGAATTGTCCTTGTTAGTGCCCCCTTGGGCTGTCAACCCTCAATCCTAGTCCATTACAGATTTAAATGGATCGAGTTCAATTCGAGGGGATACATTTCTCTATACCTGACACGGAGAATAAATTCTCACGAAGACATAGAGCATATGAATCCCGAAAGTTACTTGCTAGGTCTGACACGGAGAATAAATTCTCACGAAGACGTCGCTTTCACTCCCACTTAAAAGGGACAAACTCAATTATAGAGCCTTATGTTATGCAATGCAAGTGTTGTGTGTGAGGAGAAATGTTCAAACTTCTAACAGATAAATATAATAAAAAAAATTAATGATAAGTATATGAAAATAGTATATAATAAAAAATTTTGAAATAAAAGAATTAAAAATTAAATAAATGATTTTTTTTAATTTCTAATTAATAGAGACGATTTATAATTAATTTCAAAGCATGACTGTCCCCAGCAGAGTCGCCAAGCTGTCGTAACCGGTTTTCGTCCGGGTACGAAATATTTATTTGGCGGGAAAATTGATGTGAATAAATGGTTTTTGAAAATAATTTGGGAGTCGCCATCGGCCTTTTGGGTCAGGTAGGTCGAATACCTAAAAATTATCTTTTAAAAGAGTTTTTAAGAAAACATCAGTTAAAAGATAAACTGATCTACTTTTTAACCAAAGATTCATTCTTTTTAATAATAAAAAGGGGTTCGTGGTCGATTACGTTTGGGGAAGGATTATCACCCCCAAAACGCCCAAAATTGGTACTTATTAATTATAAATTGTCTCTTATTATTGGAAATTTAAAAATTCAAAAATATGTTTAATTTATAATCCTATTATTTCAAAGTTATAATTATATAAAAATATATTTATATATAAAATATAAATAAAATATTTATTTATTTAGAAATATCAGAAAAGGACTTCTAGGTGCCTTAAGACAGCTCTTTTCTTCGATATTAAAAAATAAATAAACAATTAATATATAATTTTAAAACAATAAGATATTTATTTATTTAAAAATATCAGAAAATAGACATCCAGTTATTTTAAGACTGTCATTTCTTAATATTAAAAAATAAATAAATATATATTAAAACATAATTATTAAAAGTAATTTATGAAATATAGGATTTTAAAAAATATATTATTTATACATATATATATATATATTTTTTTTTATAAATAATAATAATAATGAAATAATAATTAAAACAATAAAAAATAATAAAATAAATAATGATTAAAATAAAAGGAAATAAAAATATAGTATTAAAATGTAAAATATTAAAAATTATAGTAAAAAAATAAAAACTAATGAAATTAATGATTAAAATGTAAGATTATAGAACTAAAGTCCTAATTCGAAATATTATAAAACTTGAGTGCTAACAGTGTGATTTAACCATAATTCATAATACGGGATTAAAATAAAAATTACTAAACTATGAGGGAGTAAATTTGATATTTACCTTAAATATATATATGCTGATAAGGACTAAATTAAAATAAAATAAAATTAAAAGACTAAATTAAAATAATCAGAAATTAATTTCAGTGACTAAATTGTAATGATCACAAACTATAATGACTGCGGACAGGGTTTACCCCTGATAGAAATTACACGCACACCCCTCCCCCTAAACGACGTCGTATGGGGGAGGGCTTATAAACCCTAAACGGCTGGCCCTACGGGCCAGCATCTTCATTCGCTTCTTTCCTCTTCTCTCTCTATCTGAGAGAGAAGAAAAACTCTCTCGCCTCTCTCTTCCTTCTTCCCGCCGGAGGCTGGCCGACCAGCGACCGACAGCCTTACTCTACCATCGACCACCACTACCGGCCACCGTGTGGTGGCCGGAGTTAGGAAAATTAACCCAAACCGTAGATCACTACATCCTAAGGTCGAATACAACCTCTATTTATCCTAAAAATCCTTAGAAATTCCTAGATCTAGGATTTTACCTTCGAAATCCGAAGGTTTCTGGTGATGTTTCGAGTGCCTCCGATGACAAAGTAAGCTCTCTCTTCTCTTCTCTTCTATTTTCCCTTTTTTTTATACTGGTTCGTCGTTGACTGAGATCGTTGGTAGTTTTTCTTCTCGTGGTTTCTCGTTTATATTTGCTGTGCTCTCTTTTCGTTTCTGTCTGTGTTTTCCCTTCTGTTTTCGTGGCTGTCCTCCTCTTTTCTCTTTGCAGGTGTGGTGGCTTTTATAGCCACCACCGAGGCTCTCGTCGGACCGGTCCTAGAGATGATTTCTAGTGAGTCACCAAACCTATGGTGACTCACCGAAGAACGGAATGCGTGGACGGCTGGAATGACTCCTCTGGGAGCTTCGATGGGCGTCGTGGCAGTGAGGTAGCGACGTGGGGCGGCTGACCGTCGGCAGTGGCTGGTTGGAGCACTTGGCAGCAGGGGGATGAGGCAATGGTAGAGGCGGCGCCGCGTGGCAGCTGGGAGCTTCTGGAAGCAGCGGCGGCTGAGGCTAGGGTTAGAAAACCCTAGCTGATATGTTACAAACCCTAAAGGGTTTGGGCCATCTATTTTAGGTTTGTAATATTTATTAAATAATAATAATATATATATAAATAATAATAATAATATTTATAATAATAATAATAATTTAAGTAAAATAAAAATTAGTGTCTACACCTATAAAAGAAACAAAGTTTGTATAAAAAAATTGAAGATGCCCTCTGCTTTGTATTTCCAGAGTTCTCTTCCACCTGCCCTTTACAATAATGTGTTCTATGATGGAAATAAAAATGGAATCTACTTTAACTATACTTTGACAGAATGAGAAATCCAAATCCTACCATTATGCAGCAAAGAAAATTGGCAGTGATCGTCTTCTCAAATTTATGATGAAAAATTTGATTTTGGAATCCATTTTTACCCCCCCCCAAATATAGGTCGTTGGTGCTAGGACCTTGAAAACGATAACTCAAATAAATAAACAGCTTGTGGGCAGAGCATAGGGAGAATAATAGTTGAAACTGGAAGGCATCTCTTCCTTTTTATCTGTGCTTCCTCTTTCAACGTTATCCATGATGATGATAGATGATCACAAATCATCAAATGGCTTTACCAGACATACCCAACTGATTAAAGATAGTAGAAATGACATTAAAATAACTTGTAGAGATGTGAAAAGAATATAAATAGGTGACTATGTGAACTAATTAGGTTAAACTTGACTAAATATAGTAGCAGCGTGGGAATCTTAAAAATCTTGCAGCCATGAAAAAGCTAGTATGTTGCAGTGGTTGCAGACCATCCTTTAATAAGAGGGAAAAAAGAGAGATTCCATCTCCACGAGCATGCTGCCTCAGGTAAAAATAAAGGGGTTTCAAAGCTTTTCAGTTAAAAGTATTTCCTCTTTACTCTGTCGACAAAAAGACAAATGATATGGGTTGGAAGACAATGCTCTTCTTCCTGGAAGCAGAGCTCTAACCAAAAACAGAGGAAGCAATTACTTATTGTTGATCCATTTGAAGATTGGGACCAACCTAACAAGTGAACCTCAATTCTCATTCACATAAGTTGACAATGTTGTCTACTAATGGAAACATCCATTACTAAAGAGCTTTGTAGGGCAGAAACCAAAGATTAGCATCAATCAAAGGTGCCAACAATTTGTAAATGAGATTCCATTAGGGCGAATAATACCCTATTTTTATGCATGTCAATCACCACCCACTATCCAACCATGAAGTCGAGCGTTTCACCCCACCAATAGGATTGGAACATATTTCATTATCAATCAAATACCTACTCACCAATAGTAATGGAATATATTTCATGGTCAATCATAGACCTAAACTCACAAATAGTATCAAATATATTTCATGATCAATCATACACCTAAACTCACCAATAGTAATGGAATATATTTCATGATCAATTATATACCTCTTAAGAGAACTCAGCAAGAGAATTAGAATTAGTCACTTCAACTTGAGCAAAAACTATAAAGCTGATTTATTTTCAAAATTTTCCCAATAATGTGCAATCATTCAATTTCTCAACCTAAATGGAACAAATAAGAAAACAACAATTCCCAAGTTCAATCAAAGCATGCATTAAATCCACCGACATACCCCAGGCGTTTTTCCCGAAATATCACCTATATACCCTATAATATTCCCTGTCAGGTACCCTTCAAACTATTTTTCCCGATCTAACACCCTTTGCAGTAAGACGCCCCCTTGCAGCGCGTTTTACGTTGATATGGCGCCACGTGGGGTAAGACACACCCCCTGCAGTGGACTTTACGCTGACATGGATACACGTGTCTAAAGCGCGGCCCTTGGGGTGCGCCTTACGACATGTAAATTATAGCGCGGGTCAGGGGCCACGCTTTTCAATTATCACATGTTCAATTATCAGACATGCATAATGCAAGGCGCGGTGTAGGGACCATACCTTGCATTATTTACCCCAACCTCTCTGCTTTAAAGCATTCTCTCTCGGCTATAAATAGCCCTCTCCCCGTAAACTCTCTCACAATTCCCTCTCAACCGAGAAATTAATACAACAATCCTTTCAACCAGTAAATAACACCCGACTATCCTCTTATATTTAATTCAGAAGTTCGTTCGATCTTTCGTTATAAGGTAACTTTGTTATAATATTTTTTTACTATACTTATTATTTATTATGATTATTTGAAAAAATATTATAGTAATTGTTTTCAATTAATTTTTGTGCCAGCTCAAGGGGAAAGCGGGAACATACGTCGAAATATTTTTGCGGTGCAGGTAATAATATAAAATTATATTATTTAAATTATTTATGTTTATGTGTAAAAATTTTATTGTGTTATATTTTCGTTCATATATTATTTATTTAATTAGGTTTGTTTCAGTTATTGTTTTGCAGATATAATATTGTCGCACTTTTAAACTCTAAGAATGACGCGACTTTCAGCTATTGTTTATTATGATGGAGAAATTCGAGAAGATGAAACCAGCGTTGTTTTCGTATCAAATGAGCGTGTTAAAATATCATTCAAGAGAAACATAACACTTGAGGAGCTGATAACGAAGATTTCGAGGAAGGTTCATGTTGGAAGTAGTAGAAGAATGTCGTCGTTGCAGTAAAGATTTCCAACATCATTGTTGTCATTAACTTATACAGTGTTCGAACTATCAAACAATGATGATGTTGAAATGATGGCTGATTCTCAAAGTAATTATTCAGAAGGCAATATTGAGATGTATGCAAAGTTTGTTCAAGTGTGTGCTGTTCGGGGTCAGTCATTAAGCTCCCACTATGGGTTGACTGAACAAGTTGATCAAGTTGACAGCCCGACTACAGTAATGTGTAATGATTTTAACGCCATAATAGGAAATCCGCATCATGGTGCAGTCACATCAACTTCAATGGGGAGACATTCATCCGCAACTCCTTACGATATGTACCGAGGTGGGTCCACAAACAATCCATATGGCAACATCGCGTCCAGTTCAAGGGAAAGACATTCATCTGCAAATTTCTTTGACCTTAATATGGAGGTACCATCGACGCAACAATCTGTGCAGTTTCCATTTGACACGATGGCTTCAAGCTCCAGGGGGAGGCATTCGACTGCGAGCTTGTTCGATCTCAATGTCAATATGCCTTCTAGTTCAAGCGGAAGGCGTGCAAGTAGTAAGTTCTTCGACCTAAATGTGGAGAGCATGGAGGAACCATCATCTCCACCAGAAGAACCGCTTCGTGAGCCTGGTGCGGATGGTGCTGAAACTTAACTATTCATTCACCCAGAATCACCGCAATTCAACTCCGATGATGATGATAATGTAGATGAAGTTCCATTAAATGTGGCACAAACTGACCGTCCAACACACATGTATGAAGCTGATTATGGTGCAATGTACGGGCCAGAATTTACGGATATGCCTCATCTCGGTAACTATGGATATTACTCATCAATAAATAATGGTGAGTTATCTTTAGGCATGAAGTTTTCAAGTAAAGAATAAGCGATGATGAATATAAAAAATTACAATATCCAAAATTATGTTCAATCGAGAGTCGACCGCTCCACAATAGAAAAATGTGTATGCTACTGTGCCCGACGCGAAAACGAATGTAATTGGATGGTTCGCGTATCGAAGAGGAAGAGGAAAAATAACAGATGAGAACTAACAATATACAACGGTCCTCACACATGTTGTGCTGGAAGGGTCAACCAATATCATCCCAACTTGGACTCTGAAGTGATATGTCAAGCCATCATGCCCATGGTAAAAGCAAGCTCTCATATAGATGTTGTTGTGTTGATTTCAGCTATACAATCGCAGTATGGATACACTGCCTCTTATAAAAAAGCTTGGTTGGCAAAACAAAATGCTATTGTCAAACTTCATGGCGAATGGGATACATCCTACAACGAACTTCCAGGATGGTTTAGGCTGGTGCAGAGGTTGAATCCTGGGACAATTGTGGACTTCGAAACCTCCTATGATACCATAATGATCGAGTTTTTCGTGATCGATGTCAATTCTACCATATTTTTTGGACTTACCCACAATGCGTTAATGATGTCAAATATTGCAAGCCTGTGGTCCAAATCGACGAAACTTTCTTGTATGGAAAATACAATCAAGTTTTATTATTGGCAGTTGTCCAAGATGTCAATCGAAACATTCTTCTAGTTAAAATAAAATATTAAAAAATTTAAATACTTAAATAAAATATTAAATAAATTAAAAACAAAATTTTAAATATAATAAAATATACTTTAAACAGTTAAAATAAAATATAAAAGTATTTGAGAGCAGTTGAGAGGATTTGATGTGATAAAAGTGATTGAGAATGGGGGTATTTATAAGGAGGAGGTGAGGTGTAAACGGCCGGGGTAGGTGGGTAATTAAACCTAAGGCGCGCCGTAGAAGCTCGCCTTTTTGACGCATGTTAGTATTAAAGGTAAAGCGCGGCCACTGCCCCGCGCTATACCTCACGTGACGCTAAATCATTGAAAAACGCGTTGCAAGGGGTGTCTTACCCCACATGACATCATATCGACGTAAAGCGCGCTGCAGGAAGTATATCTTATTGTAAAAGATGTTAGATCAAGAAAAATAGTCTGAAAGGTGTCTGACAAGAAATAATATAGGATATATGTGATATTTCAAAAAAAACGCCCATACCCCAGCTATACTGTTCCACTAAAACACACTAAGAAACGTAGTAGGCAGGAGTGAACTAAACATTTATTGAACCCCGGCAGAGAAAAGGGTTTAAAGGCAAAGGACCACAAGGAAATAAAAAAATGGCAATTAGCCCTATAATCGGGAGACTTTATGGGTGCATTATTCATACATTTTTACTCACCAATTGAAAAAGGCAACTTGCTGCAAATGACAATTTTATAAACACAGTTGAATCACATCAAACATCTGCTTCCAAAAGGCTATATAATATGTTTTACAGATATCAAGCAATCGACTCGAGAGAGATATTTGATCAGATCTTATATTAATCATGCTAGAAATTGATACTCATTAGGGGGAGAAGATTGAGCCAATCCACCAGTTTGTATTTATATATTATATCTATATAAACACTTTGAGATAAGAGAGAGTGATGGATTTTAACATCCTTTCCTTTCCACTCTGTTCACATCAATATTAAATTCAAGTCCACTGCAAGACTAAGGAAAGTGCCCATTACATCAAAAACCCAGAATCGAGAAATAAGAAAACTGAATAGGACTAGTTGCAAAGTTCTTCATAAATCAAGAAAAAACATAAAAAACCAAACCATAGGATAATAATAATGACCACCGAAACAAAAGTAGATGTAGCGAAAGAGAAAAAAGAAAGCTCAAATGGAGATTTGAAAACTAGCGACCGCTGTTTGGACACTCCCTAGCAAAATGACCGGAACCTCCACAGTTGTAGCAACCGCCTCCGCCTCCACCAAATCTGCCTCCACCACCGCCACCGTCTTGTCCACATTCACGTGCCATATGACCCATCTCGCCGCACTTATAACAAGCACCTCCACCTCCACCACCGCCTCCGTATCCACCTCTCCTTCCTCCACCACCATATCCATCAGATCCACCTCCACCGTAACCGCCGCCGCTACCGTAACCGCCTCCTCCACCATAACCGCCTCGTCCGGATCTCGTACTGCCTTGGACTGGGTTGCCGTTGGGACCAGAAACCTCGACGGCTTTGGTTTTGCCACCGGAGGATTCAATAACAAACTCGACCTCTTCACCGTCGGCGAGGCTACGGAAGCCCTCGGAGCGGATGGAAGACTGATGAACGAATAAATCGTCGCCGCCGTTGTCAGGGGTTATGAAGCCATAACCCTTTTGGTCATCGAACCACTTCACTTTCCCACTCAACCTATTATCACCCATTTCCTTCAAAGACAAATACACCCCAAAACAAAAGAGAGAATCAGAGAAACAAAGAGAGACTGCAAATATGAAGCGGAGGCTGAGTCGGAGGTGACAATATATATTGTAGATCAGAGCAGTGCAAAAGGTGTGAGTGCCAGGTCAGATTAGGGAAATATATAAATCATAATTAATTATAAATATAAGGGTAAAGTACATCCAAAGTCACTTAACTATGCATACTAACAAAAATATCATTTTCTCTTTCTAAATGTTATAAAAAGGTCACTTAATTAAAATATTGTTATAAAAAAACACTTTATCGTATAAAATAGTGGCACGATCAGATATAATAATTTTAATCTTTAAAACTTATGTACTTTATCAATTTGATTTTAATCTAAAATAATTTTTAAAATTTCACTCTTCATATTTAAAAATTAGCTTACTCTATTCCCATATGTAATGAGGTAAGGGAGAGGTAGGATAGTAGGCTGCCCCCAACGCCAGGTTGAGAGCAGCTTCCGTGGGAGACATCCGACAATCATAATTATGAAATTATTCAATTATTACTTCAATTTGATTGACTCATTTGATTTGATAGTATCATAAAAATTTAAATTAATAGAGATTTTAAATATGAAAGGTGAATTTACTAAAACATTTTGAATTAAAATAAAATTTATAGAATTCATAAGTTTAAGATTAAAAAATGTTATTATAGGAATTCAAATTAGATGTTTGTTTTAATTTTAGTGATAAAATGGTTCATTTGTAATCGTATTTGTTTATAATTTTTTTAAATGACATATTTATTATTAAATTCATAATTAAGTGACTTTGGATGTAGTTTACCCTAAATATAAATCCTCTTAATTAAAGGGACAAATGAAAACGTTGGCGGGGTTTTAGAGGAAAGGGATCGGACGGCTGGGGGTGTGGCATTGGGTGGATGAATATCAAGCGTTTGATTGTACGAAGAGAAAGGGCGTCCTCGGAATGTGAAATTACGAAAGCGTCCAGAGTCCTAAGAGAGAGAAAATGGTAACTTGATAGAAGTCGGAACCCACATTAAAAGCGGAAACTTTTGCTGTGCGACGTTAAAAATGGTTAAAAAATAGCGACACCGATTATGTTATATCATTTAATTAAAAATATTATTAAGTACAATAATATATTAGGTAACGCTTATATTGACATATTTTATAAGTAAATCGATATATTTATACAGGTAATATTGTAAATTTACCTATTACATTATAATTATCGGTTTCAGTGTTTTTTTTAATCGATACAATTTGAAATGTATCGAAACTTTATGCGTGCACCTCGTTGGGCATTCATTCTGGAAAAAAGTATCGACACAAACTTAAAAAGTGTCAATACATTATTTAAACCTATTTTATCATAAAACCGATATATTTCTATCAGATACATTGTAAATTTACTTATCATATTGTAATTATCACTTTCGATGTTTTTGATATCGATACTTTTAATAAATGTATTGACACTTTATACGTGCACCCGTTTGACATTCATTATGGACAAAATGTATCGACACAAATTTAACAAGTGTCGATACTTTATGCTGACCTATTTTCTTATAAAATCGGTATATTTATACCGGTTACATTGTAAATTTACATATTACATTATAATTATCGGTTTCGATTTTATTGGGATCGATACTTTTAATAAATTTATCGACACTTTATGCGTGCACCTCGTTTGAACATTCATTCTGGACAATAAGTATCGACACAAATTGCACAAGTGTTGATACATTATGTTGATCCGTTTTCTAATTAACCGATATATTTATACCAGTTACATTGTTAATTTACTTAGTACATTATAATTATTGGTTTCGATGTTTTTTGGGTCGATACTTTTAGAAAATGTATCGACACATATTTAGGTAGTTATTATACATACCTAAATATGTCATGCGAATTTAATGTTGTACCCACCCTTCAACTACCACTACCAATACCACATCCTATTGAAAGCACGACTGAAACATGTTCAATGAACCTTTACTTACATCTCCATCAACTCCGGGACCACTGAACTTGTACAACAAAATTTTTGTCATGGATCATACTAATGCAGACAATGTTAAGATAACCGAGGAATGCCATGAAGTACATAATGTTGATGAATCTGCCAGATTGGTTGGTCAACTCTTCTCTTCACGTGATCAAGCTTGGTACTTTTACAAGGGATTTGCACGGGAACATGTGTTTAGTGCACGTAAGGGAACAACACGGCTTGACGTGGAAGAGATTGTGAAGACAAGAATTTTGTTATTCCAAAGAAAGGTTTCGAGTATCAAAAGTCAATACTGTTGAGCGTCAACGTGCTCATACGCCAGTCACAAGAACATGATGCAAGGCTAGAGTCGTAGTTATAGCAACAAATACAAATTATCACTGGGTTATAAGTAAGTCTTATCAGAAACATAATCATGCATTGTGCACACCTGCTATGACACCATTTATGCGTTCTAATAGAGCTGTAAGTAAGGCTGATATCGATGAGGCAACAACAATGAAAGAGGTCAGTGTTGGCACGTCACAAGTAATGAACTATTTAACGCAGCAGGCAGAGCTATCATAATGTTGGATTTACACATAAAGACCTCTACAATGCACTTCAAAGAGGTAAAACAAAGGAAATTGTCGATGGGGATGTGAATGCACTAGTTGCTTACTTTGATTATAAGAAACATGATGATCCCAGGTTTTTTATGACATACTCGGTAGATGAATCAGGGGCATTGCATAATCTTATTTGGTCGGATTCTACATCAAGATCAGATTATACATGCTTCGGTGATGTAATTGCGTTCGACACAACATACAAAAATAATTTGTATGGTCGACCAATTATGCCTATTGTCAGTGTCAATCATCACCATATCACAACTGTGTTTGCCACTTCCATAATCGCTGACGAGACGTCCCAATCTTTCGAGTGGGTGCTACAGAATATTTTAGAAGCCATGATGAATAAATTGTCTATTTCAGTTGTCACCGATAGGGATAGGGCAATACAGAGGGCTATCAAATCTGTTATCCCTTATGCTAAGCACAGATTATGTTCTTGGCATCTTTCTCGCAATGCACAAGCTAACATTGGTGACCCAAAATTTACAGCAGCATTCTCAAAATACATGGCTTCCTGGTGGACAACCGAGGAATTTGATATTTAATGGCGTTCGGTTGTTTCAGAATTCAACGTCGAAAAACATCCATGGGTGATTGAGAAAGAAAATACTCGACACTTATGAGCACAAGCATATCTAACCGGTCATTTCTTTGCCAATATTCGCTCAACACAAAGATGTGAGTCTATGAATGCTTCACTAGCGATTGCACTAAAACACAAGAAGACATATTTAGATGTTGTTCGTGCAATTGAAGATGAAATTAGTAGAATACGTATGAACGAGGTGAAAGCGGATTACTTAAGTTCCCAAACAAAACCCTTCCAGATCACAAAACTGGTCGACCTTGAAAGCCATACTGTTGAGATTTTTACCCGTGAATCTTTTCGTGCGTTCTAAGATAAACTTCAACGGGAGACATTGTACCGGATTAAGAAAGAGATTCAGTCCTTATCAGATGAATGTCAACATTATATTTTGAGAAAGTACAAAGAAAAAAATAGGACATTTGAAATTAGTTTTGATTCTCGTACGGAAATGCTAATTTGCTCTTGCAAAAAATTCGAGACCGTTGGACTTCCATGTCGCCATCAACTTCACATTTTGAAGCACTTGGATTACACATATTTGCCCGTGACTTTGATTCAAAGTAGGTGGACTAAGGATGCGAAGGCTTCTGCACCCAGTTATGTTGACTTGAATGTGTCTCCAGAAGTGATGCAAATAGAAAGGTTCACTGCTCTACGTTCAACGTCAAGTAGCTTATGCTACATTGCATCAAAGACATACAAGTCTTTCAAAACCGCAAGAGATGAGATGAAAAGGCTAATAAAAGAATTTGAAAACTCGTTTGGTTTGAATGATTCAGTCAACCAGAGCAGTGTAGTAAACAACGTTCGCGACTCTCAACGAAAACAACGCAAGAGAAAAGAAGTACCGAAGAACAAGGTCGAGAAGAAAATTAGGCGATGTGGGTACTACAACGGTGAGGGACATAACAAACTAACATGTCCTCAAGTCAAGCTCAGTTTGAATACAAGCACATAACCTACATCAACTGATTTTTTTGAAGACGAAATGGAATGGCCATTCAGTCCCGCACGTGATGACAACGATCTCCATATATCGTAAGTATCAACATGACTCCTATTGTGTATAAGAAACATGTACAATAACGTATTGCTAACTTTTCTCATCTCATATATAATTACAGTCACATACAAAATTATGAATCGTATGTAAAATTATAAATCTTATACAAAATTAACCCTACATTAACAAAATTTCTTCTCTTAGTCTATTTTGATTGTGGCTTACGAGACCGTTTAATATTTCATCTGCATCATCACATAAATACCAAACAATCTGTAGAATATAGTCTCCCGCAATCATGGCCGAAATTAGTTTTGTAACTGGAATTATCCAGGTTAATCATGTTGACTGCATAGCCAATAAAACTTGGTCCAAATGGTAAGGTAGGAGTTGGTAAAACAAGCATCCTTTGAGGGTTTAGGGTTTAGAGCCCTCCAACGTAAGGAGTGCATGATTGAACATTACGTATAATAGTTGTATTCAGTTGAAGAATTGTTCTTAATTTTATATAAGGATAGTTGTTATGATATACATTCACGTTTCGGGACCAATTAGTTAGATGCGTGCAGTAGCCTATATCCTCGAGGCAGAGCACAAGAAATCTGGCACTTAAAGATTTACTAAGAGCGGTAGCTTTTGCTCTGAATGAAGACCGAACCTAGAATCAACTTTGCAATTATGCCTATCATGCTGAAGAGAACTTGTTGAAAAATAGGATTTGCACACAACTACAAGCATTTTAAACACTAAACCCAACTCTAGAGATGTCAGGATTTCCCATAAAATGATTGACATTTCTGTTCCATAATTTTCTATGTGAGTAGTTGGGTTTAGGGTTTAAAATGCTTGCAGTTTAGTGTAAATCCTATTATTCAGCAGGTTCTCTTCAGCATAATAGGCATAATAGCAAAGTTGATTCTAGGTTCGGTCTTTATGCAGAGCAAAAGCTACCGCTCTTGGTAAATCTTTAAGTGCCAGATTTCTTGTGCTATGCCTCGAGGATATAGACTACTGCACGCATCAAACTAATTGGTCCCGAAATGTGAATGTATATCATAACAACTATCCTTATATAAAATTAAGAACAATTCTTCTACAACTGAATACAACTATTATACGTAATGTTCAATCATGTACTCCTTACGTTGGACGGCTCTAAACCTTAATCCCTCAAAGAATGTTTACCTTACCAATTCCTAGCTTACCATTTGGACCCTGCAAGGGGATTTATTGGCTACGTTGTCAACATGATTATGAGCTTCCTTTATCCTTTCATATTCAGTCAAACTGTAGAGATTTGAATCAATTAAATTGGATTAAATACTTTAATCCAATTACCATTTGAAGAACAATTACATGAATACATTGATACTTACTGGTCGCTTTCGATTTTCTTCAATATTGATACGCTAGAGCTCAATTTGAAGGTCATCATCTTCGCGAACAAAGATTGAACTTTCAACCTATAACCATTCACAAACAGCAAACTTTAAAACCTAACCCCTCTTTCTGAAGACTTTCTAAAAAATTAGGGTTTCGACAACATACCTATCAAGTATAAGAAGGGAGAAAAGTGTCCAATCTGGAAATCACTATCATAATATCGATAAATTTACATGAATAACTGATCGTATATGTTATGAACATTGGTATTCATCAGAGTGGAAGAGAAGAGAATTGTTTTTAGGGTTTATCGATTTAGGGTTTATATAGCGTTACATATAAATAATGAAGGAAAAAAACGCGTTATTTAAAAAGTATCGACACAAATTTAAAAATATCGATACATTATGTTGACCTATTCTCTCATAAAACCGGTATATTTATACCCGTTACGTTTTAAATTTACCTATTATGTTATAATTATCGGTTTTGATGTTTTTGGGATCGATACAATTTCAAATGTTTCGACACTTTGTGCCTGCACCCCGTTTGGCATTCATTCTGGACAAAATGTATCAACACAAATCTAAAACATGTCGATACATTATGTTCACCTATTTTCTCATAAAACCAGTAAATTTATGCCGGTTACATTGTAAATTTACCTATTACATTATAATTATCGGTTTCGATGTTTTTGGGATCAATACTTTTTAAAAATGTATCGACACTTTATGCATACAACCCTTTTGGCATTCATTTTGGACAAAAAGTATTGACACAAATTCCACTAGTGTCGATACATTATGTAGACCTATTATCTCATAAAATCGGTATAGTTATACCGGTTACATTGTAAATTTACCTATTACATTATAATTATGGGTTTCGATGTTTCTATGATCGATACTTTTATAAATGTATCGACACTTTATGCGTTCACCATTTTGGGCAATCATTCTGGACAAAAAGTATCGATACAAAATTCAAAAATGTCGACACATTATATAGACCTATTCTCACATAAAACCGGTATATTTATACCGGTTATATTACAAAATTACCTATTACATTATAATTATAGGTTTCGATGTTTTTGTGATCGATACTTTTTAAAAATGTATCGACACTTTATGCGTGCACCACGTTTGGCATTCATTTTGGACAAAAAGTATCGACACAAATTCCACAAGTGTCGATACATAATGTATATCTAGTTTCTAAAAAATGGTATATTTATACCGGTTACATTGTAAATTTACCTATTACATTATTGTTTTCTGTTTCGATGTTTTTGGGATCGATACTTTTTAAACATGTATCGACACTTTATGGGAAACTTTAAGTTTGGAAACTTTATGTGTCGATACATGTTTGTAAGTTAACGATATTTCTAAGTGAGAAAACTTTGTTGTGGAGATTATAGAAAACGATTCTTTAATAATGTGTTTCGATACATTTGCACGCAGATGTAAAATACATTAATAACTAGTATTGATATTTCAGCAATCCTCAAATGTATTTGTATACAGAGAAGTAAGTATGGATATAAAAGCCTGACCAATCAACCAACAGCGATTCAGAGATCAAATGTCGTTATATATTCGGAGCAATCAACCTAAATGAAACGCGAGAGAAATCCCGACCATCATAATTTTGAGTAACAAGTATGAAGACTGGATATACGAAGAATGCCTTTCGAATATTATCCATTTCATCCAGCTCATTAAGATAGGATAACAGTAAACCGAAACAGTTTGACAGAAACATAGCTGATGTAGAAGCAGCTGCATATTTAAAATCTCGAAGGCGATCCATTTGGATCTCAAACATTTAAAGTATCGGAAGCATTTCGGACTTATGATTTGGGTGGTACACGGGTAATGCAACAAAATGCATCCAAAAATTCTCGATAATTAAACATTAGATCTTTTAATAATAATGTTAAAATAATTGAAGATACACACGTAAAGCATAAGTACCGGTACAATTAACAATGGAAACCGATAAAAGTTATCCGGTATAATGAAAATAGCCGTAAATGACAAGTATCGATGATTGTCATGTACGGCTATTACCATTGCACCGGTAGAATTTTACCGTTTACATTGTTAATTTAGTAAAGTATTGATAGTTTATACACGTGTACCCTTCAATTTTTTTTGTTATTATTACAAGTTGTAGCCCTCAATTATCGGGATTTTTAGTTGCCATTTGTTGCATTTCCCGTATACCACCCAGATCATACGTCTGAAACGTTTCTGACGCTTTAACTGTTTCAGAACCAAATATATCACCGTTGAGATTTTAAATCTGTAGCTAATTCTACATCAAGTATGTTTGGCTAAGACAGTTTCAATTTAAGGTTAACCTACCTCAGTGAGCTGGCTGAAATGGATAGTATCCGAAAGACATTCTTCGGATATCCAATCTTTCTGCTTGTTAAAAAAAATTACGATGGTCGGGATTGCCTCGCGTTTAAAGTTAAAAAAACAATTGAAATTAGGAATAATCAATGATAACATGCATATTAGCTAAGTTAATAAGTTTTGAAAAAGGTAAGTTGTTACCTTATAAATGAAATTTGAAACACTCCCGATGCTTCCATTGAGTAAGTTGTTGTTTGGATGGAACAAAGGCTCGGGCTAATATTTATAGTGGAGTCAAAATTTATATTGAAACTCAAATTGAAATTTAAATTCAAACTCCAATTACATATGAAATAAATTTGAAATGCAGTGATAAATTGAACATGAAAATTGCATAATTGATTCATATTGTTCAAGTAACATGCGTTATGAACCATCAAGCGGGTAAAAGACAATATTGATTGAGTTCAAAGCTGAGTTATGAGTTGATGGGGTTGTCACACTTGTCACATGGTGGGAATAAAGTACTCACATGGAAGAGATAGATAGATTGTTTTGTTATGCACAACCCATCCCATCCGAATGAAGATATACACACAATATAATCAAACCAAAACATACATACACAATAAATTTATACATAACAATGTTCAAATAATGTACCCACAACGAAATTAATCCGATGAAAAAGGGTTATTTCTAACGAAGTCCGGAACATTAGGCGCATTCAACAAATTTTCCAAATACTCTCGTATGTTACCTCCTTTTTCTGAAAAAAATATATAAATAATTTCAATTATCAAACTAATGAGGCTAACAATAAACTAAATTCGCATAAGCATGAATAAATTTGTGTCATACCTAGAGCATTGTCGCCCGAATGGGAAGCAACGTCAAAGGAATGTACATTTATGTAATTGTATTTCTATATAAACACATAAATTGTTAATCAATCAATATATGAACACCTGTCTAACTGGAAAAACATATTGCATAAATATAACTTATCGGATTATAAATCATTTTTTTCCGGTGAATCATCGACCAACAGTGTATTTAGGTCGTTAAAATAAGGAAACGCGTTCCAAACATCATTGAGATCTTTACATTAGGTAACATTATCGTATGTTTTGCAATTTACTTAATCATGTTCACAAACAGTCGAACATAAATATGTAGGAATCATAGACAAATAAAAGTCAACAAATTGTAATGACATTCATCTTACCCAAGTGAATAGAAAATGGTCAAACAACAAAGGTAGTTTCTGAAGTACAGGGTCGATGTTATGCCTGAGATTGTAATCAAGTTTAAATGTTAACATTTAATTGTATATTAACGATTTTGGCTACAGTAATTCAATTGCTCAACAGTTCTAACCTCATCTTGGAAGACCAAATGGCAACAATAAAGTTGTCTACACAAAAATGCATAAATTCATAAATTCATATAATCATGTTCTGAGGACAACATCTACAACATGAAGAAAATGAGATTAAAGTTCTACGCTTATATGTTAAAATAATGGATACAAAAGAACATAATTAAAACCTTTTGGCTGTCTTGGGAAGTAGGCAAGGACACCATTGACATAAAAAATTACAAGTTTTGTTGTAGGCGGCGTTGCAGACACGATATACTTGTTTGGATCATCATCATTATCTTCATCGTCATCTTCATCTTCATTGACCTCTTGGTTGTCCACATCTGTTAAAAGAAAATAAAATACATTTCAGAACGTATAAATATTTAGAAACATAAATAATTAATTACTAACTCGTTTGATGTCGTTGACGTAATTCGTCACTCAACATGGAGACTTCATCGCGCAATGATGAAATATTGGCTCGCATTCACTCAAAAGGGAATCAATATGCTCCCGAAAATTGACCATGTATTCCATCACCGTCTTAATTGTGACATCCTCTCCAACTGGAGCTTCTGGAGCTTCTTCCATCATTGCGTCTCTAATTGGTTGGTCATCTTCATGGCCAATGGGGTCTATTTCCTCCCTCTCTTGATCTAATCTGACATTCTTGACACGCTTCTAACCGACTTTTTCAACAAAATCATATCTCACTTTTTTAATAAATAACATGTCAATCTTGCGAGTTAATCGAACAGGGGCATCATGCGAAAAATCAACTTCTTTCTTATTCAACAGATGGGTGATGACACATCCATATGGTAGTGAAGTTGAAATTGTTGCTCCCTTTGTGACCATATATACAATTGTATTAAATATCAGTTTAGCAATATTTGGAGCCGTTTCGGATTTATACTTTACTATCCACCAATAATCACTATCTCGAAGCATTGAATGTTTTTCCCCAATAGGTCGGATATACCAAGTGAGCATTTTGTGAAACACTCTCGACTCTACATCTAGGTGAATTGGGCTATTTCTAGCAACCTGTTGTATTGTAGTATCTAAATCATTTCATCTGAATCCCCTTTATTCTCGACACCTAGACCCTCCGCAATAGTATCCGAAGATATATATATATTCTTCCCCATGACATGTGTATTAACTCCTATTATATTAGTCTTATTAGGCTCGTGCTGTAAGGGAACATTGTTGTAGAAGACTCTAACTAGGTTGGGGTAATATTTTGGTTCTACACCAAGGAATTCAAGCCAACCTCAAGATGTAAATGTGGATTGGATATAAAACTAAATGCATATTTATCATCGAACAAGAAACCTAGGTCAATAACACGTTCGGGACGAATCTTCCTTACCTCCTCAGAAGACCTAATTTCCTCAGAAGAAGCGATTGTTTGAAAAGGAGATGTGTTTGAGAAGAACTGGGTTGAGAAGAGCTTTGAGAAAGACCGCGCTTCTGACACTGACGTTTTGGAGCCATTTTGGGTGTGGATACTGTTACATTGGAACACAAACACATTCAGGAAAAAAAACTCCATTTGGAAATCAATCAACCCATAAAATATCGATAAATTACCTGAATATCTGATCGTCATTATTTGAGAACGCTGGTATTCGTCGGAGAGGAAGAGTTCTCTTTTGTCTTTAGGTTTAGGGTTTGTCGATTAGATTTTGTATCGATTATAATCTATAAATAATTAACGGGAAAACACGCGATTTTAAAATGGTATCGAAACAAATTTAACAATTGTCGATACTTTATGCTGACCTGTTTCTCATAAAACAGGTATTTATATCGGTTACATTGGAAATTTACCTATTACATTATAATTACCAGTTTCAATGTTTTTGGGATCGACATTTTTTAAAAATGTATCGACACTTAATGGGTGCACCCTTTGCATTCATTCTGGACAAAAAGTATCGACACAAATTCAGAAGTGTCGATACATTTTCTAGACTATTCTCGATAAAACCGGTATTTATACGGTTACATTGAAAAATTTCCTATTAATTATAATCATGGGTTTCGATGTTTCTGGGATTGATACTTTTATAAATGTATCAATACTTTATGTGCACCGTTTTTTTGGGCATTCATTCTGGATAAAATGTATCGACATAATTAAAAAGTATCGACATTTTGTAGACATATTCTCACATAAAACGGTATATTATACCGGTTACATTACAAAATACCTATTACATTATAATTATGGGTTCGATGTCTCTGGATCGACTTTTTAAAAATGTATCAACACTTATGCGTTCACCATTTTGGGCATTCATTCTGGACAAAAAGTATCGACACCAATTTCAAATGTTTCGATACATTATGTAGACCTATTCTCACATAAACCAGTATTTATACCGGTTACATTACAAAATACCTATTATTATAATTATGGATTTCGATGTCTCTGTGATCGATACTTTTAAAAACTGTATCGACACTTTATGGGTGCACCCTTTTGGGCATTCCTTCTGGACAAAATATCGAAAATTACATAAGTGTTGATACATTATGTAGACATATTTCTTATAAAACCGGTATAGTTATTTCAGTTACATTGTAAATTTACCTATTACATTATAATTATGGGTTCGATATTTCTGATCGATACTTTTTTAAATGTATTTACACTTTATGCGTTCACCATTTTGGGCATTCATTCTGGACAAAAAGTAACACCAATTTCAAAAGCGGATACATTGTAGACATATTCTATATAAAACCGATATTTATACCGGTTATATTACAAATTACCTATTACATTATAATTAGGGTTTCGATATTTTGGGATCGATACTTTTTATAAATGTATCGACACATCTGCTTACCTATTTTTGGAAACTTTACGTTTGGGAACCATACTGGACAAAATGTTGGAAACAAATCTTTGTTTTAATTTTGTCATTAAAAAAATCTATTTTACCACGTACATTGTAAATTTACTTTTTACTTGAAAGTTATTGAATTTTGTAGTTAGTGTACATACCCCAATATGGAATGACCATTCAGTGCCGCACATGATGAAAATTATGATGACATTGGAATAATGCAGACAACGATCTCCATATATCGTAAGTATCAACATGACTCTTACTGTGTATAGAACATGTAAAACAACCTACTGCTAACTTTTCTCATCTCATACATAATTACATTCACATACAAAATTATAATCTTATACAAAATTAACTCTACATTTATCATCGCTTCCTTTTGTTATCTTGTGTCTTATGGCAGTTTTTGTATCTCTCTTAGTTGATTTGATTGTGGCTTACGAGATCGTTTATATTCGCGATTGATCCCACTGTCCAACAACCTATTCAAATTGTCAGTACGTTAAGTATTGTAAACCACATCATTCAATCTACGACTTTTAACAATTTAACCACAAACGATTTTTAAAATCACCAGTTTCTGTAGAACCGATCGATTCTATCCGCATCATCATCATACACAATCATATCTGTTACAAAATTTGAATACCACACATGTCAATATGAACTGATAAATTAAGCTTTCTATTTATGATAACATCTCATATCCATTCACTTGCTCATTCATCTTATACTCACAAATTTGAAATTTTCAAGAGGCGGTTTCCTAGAGATCACATGCTTCTACCCAATTGCGTTTATTATAACTATCTAATATTTTCATCTGCATTAAAAATATGAAGTTATGATCTAAACAAATATGCATTATAATGAAATAATTTCCTTTCATACATACCAATCTCTTAGCATCATCACTCTCTGTTAGCTACTTCAGATGTAAACAAACTATCATATATGTTGCAACACGATCTACATATCCAACACCAACAGATACCAATGTGAATTATGATAGTTTTGTGATCATGATCTGCAACAACCCAATTTGACAAAATTCAACATTCTATATCCGAAAACATCATTTGCAATTCGTATGGTGTCTTACATTCTCACAGTCAGTGAATTTCACATAGTTACAATATGAGACCCCAAAAGCTAGCAATATCCTCAACCTTTACTTTGTTGTTGGCATCCAACGCCTGTTGCTACAATTACACGATAATCATTATTAATTTACCGTCTATAATACCACTTTTCAACATTTATTAATTTAACTCACCGCTAAGTGGTATGAAAGGTAGCCAATCCTCCGGAGTGACTTTTCAAATCGTGCATACTGTCCAGGCGAGCAAATCAATAACCTAACAAATTAATTACACAATCAAACATATTCAATAGATTTAATATTTGTACTTTCTACTTACCACACCGCCAACCCATTCCGCAGGCTTCAACGTTGCAAAGTCGGATACACTAACGAATTGATTTCCCATTGAGATTACAAATATTTGTGAATCATTAGGATTAATATCTTTGTCATGAAATATTTAAATATTACTCACAAAACAATATTTCACTTACCCCAATTCTAACCCACTATTCCATAAATAATCACAATTGCAGCTTCGGGTCATCAATTCCGCTTGGATATCCGTTTTTTCAACCTACAATTTTGCATAAAATTTTTGTCACAACAACATGATAAAGATCAAATTAAGTTTTATTTTATTCAACTTACCTTTCGCTTCTTCTTTTGGGGTGTAGGACATTCCGAATCCAAATCTGCATCTGTAACACTCTCCGGTGTATAGATCACATCGACATCATTCCTCCTCATTTACTCTATATTTTCTTCTTCCTCCATCTTTTCTTATTCCTCCATCTTTTCTTCTTCCTCCATCTTTTCTCCTTCATATTTTTCAATCATCATATTTTTGCTCTATATAGCTCTTCATCTATTTTATTTCACCCTTCAATTTTTCCCCTTCATCCAAGTATTCATCAACCACCCCCTTCACCCCCGTAAGTTCACTTCTCAATTCCACAACCTCCTTCACCACTCCATCAATTTTTTCACCCGTCACCATCTTAAGTTCACCCCTCAACACCTCAACTTCTTTCACCACTTCACCCCTCAACACCTCAACTTCTTTCACCACTCCATCTATTTTTCCTTATACTTCCCCCTTATGCCTCTCAAGTGTCTCTTCGACTCTCTCAAGTTTCTCTTTGACTCTTGATTGTCTTTGCATGATATCAAATTGGATTTTTTGATATTAGCCAATTCAGACATCAAATGTTGAATTACTTTGTTTTTCCTCACCGTCATCCCCCTCACTGTCATCCCCCCAATACAATCTATTTCTTCCTGCTCTGCCTCCTCTCCTCATTTCCAATAACCTTCAAATTAAATTACATATTAAGACATTATTATATTCTTAATATTATTTAATTACATTTACTCTTCTCGCTTCCTCAGTCTATCCAACTTCAACTTCGCCATCACTCTAACCATCTCTTCTTCTCCCATGCACGGATGCGTGCCACTCTAGTTTTTTCATAAGCCGGCACTGCCTCATAGCTCGACAAAAAATCGAATAGTGCAACCTGCATTTATAATAAAATTTATAATTTTATATAATAACTATACTATCATTTTATATAAAAACCAAAAACGTTCTTCAACTTATTTACCTCTAAGATTGCTATGCACCATTTGAGGTATCTCTGGCTGCCATTTTTAAAGGGGATTATTGATTAAATCAATCTCAAATGGACATATTCAGCCCAATTGAATTCACCCTTCAAGCCTTCATCGCAAATGAGCTTCATATAGTCCTTGTACGTTGACGTATCACCCGTTGGACAAATAAAGATCCCGACAAGGTATAATAGAACTCGAGCCTTCAGCTCATCCCCCCAGTAAGATCCACTTTTGATTTCCTCTTCATGTTCAACATATGTCACATTCTGCTTCAAACCATATTTGGATGCAAGTGCTTTCCAGTTCTTACTCTTAGAGACTTCTACAACACTTTTACCTTCATTTCCTACCCCAAGACGGCTGCAGCACATGTGATCCCCAGAGAAATGAAAAATCACCATATTTAGGAATACATTGTTCGACATCAAATTGTGCCATCAAGGATAGACACAATTCCCTCCGAATTGGTCGATCCCTTACTCCTACAATGATCCAAACCCTATTTCTCCCAGTATATTCAACTGACCATTCTCCTTAAGGTGTTTAATTAATGAATTCACCATTTTAATTCTGCACCTTGTCGATACTTCCTACATTTTTTTAACAATATATAATGTTATAGTTCTTATATATTTTGTATCAACGTATTTACAAGTTTAATGAATACCTTCTTTTCATGTGTTTTTCTCAATTCTTTGTATTCTTCATTATCCATCTTTGACTGTGCGATGTAAGGTTCCTTATCAACATCACTCATCGAATTCTATTTCTCCAACACATCATTTCTCACATAATATTAAGCATAAACATTTATTAATTAATACATTAACGCTAAATAATCTCAATGTACCGAACCGATGTGTTCGCCACCTTCCTTCATCCTTTGGCATTCGGTCATACTGTCAACATTTAAAATTTGTGATCAATTTAAAGTTCTTAAATAATTTAATCCAATTACCATTTCAACAATAATAACAAAAAGACATTGATACTTACTAGAAGTACATATATCTACCCTTTGGTTGCTTTCGAGTCTCGGCCTCAATTTCAAAGTCATCTGCGCCACCAACAATTTTTCCACCATTGACTCCATTTTTCCTTCATATATCAGTTTACACAAATCAAATCAAATCAAATACTTGTTACATACACTTTATTCAATATACAAATATAGATAATACTCTGGTAAAATGGTTTTCTTCAAAAGAATTGAATGGCCATTACAAATGTGTCGGCACATTTATACAACCTAAATAATTTTCTACCTATAATATTATATACATGTATCCATATTTATTTTCTACCTATAATATTATATAATAGGTCCCAAATCCTTCTTGGCTTCGATTCGAAATCCCCAAACCAAACCCAAAAACCGTAATCCCTATTTCCTTCAAAATAATGGGAACACTCAATACTCCAAGTATCGACACATTATACAATATAAATATCATTTTCTACCTATAATATTTAATAAAAGTATAGATTTATATTTTACCTAGAATATCACTTTCTACCTGTAATCGGTCCCAAATGCTTCTTTCCAAAACCCCAAACAACAGAAAAATCATATTTCCGATTACTGTAATATAAAAAACTAGGTTTCGAACGTACTTTTCGATTCAACTGCAACAACAAACAAACAAACTTCGCTTTAGAAACGTCTTCTGAAATGCAGCAATAATTATGCTTCGATTTCAAAACTCGTTTCGTTCTATCTATTTTTCAGAGGATATTTAAATATGCCCTTTATATTTTCACCAAATATGTTATTTATATTAATCGATACAATTACCAAAGTGTCGATACTTTATGTCAGGTGTCGATACTTTCGATAGTATAATACCTATTTCTTTGAAAGCATCGATAATTTATTACGCGTACTTTAAAGTATCGACACTTTCAATATATCGGTAGCGTTTTACCGGTTTTGTCATTTGAGACCGGTTTTGTCATATTTTACCTGTTATATCGTTATGGATCGAAACATTTTTAAAATATCGACACTTTATTGGCGCTAAACTGTTTCTCTTTTAAATCACAAAGTGTCAATACTTATATTGAAGTATCGACACTTTCAATATATTCAGTCACTCTATAACAGTTTTGTCCTTTAGAGACCGGTTTTGTCATATTTTAACTGTTATATCGTTGGGATCGATACATTGTTATAAAGTATCGACACTTTATAGGCGCTAAAACTGCTTTCTTTTAAATTCACAAGTGTCGATACTTATAAAGTATCGACACTTTCAATATATTCAGTCGCTCTATACCAGTTTTGGCCTTTAGAGACTGGTTTTGTCATATTTTACCTTTATATCGTGGATCGATACATTGTTATAAAGTATCAACACTTTATAGGTGCTAAAACTGCTTCTCTTTTAAATTCACAAAGTGTCGATACTTATATTAAAGTATCGACACTTAAATATATCCGGTCGTTCTATACGGTTTTGTCCTTTAGAGACCGGTTTTGTCATATTTTTACCTGTTATCGTTGTGGATCGATACATTGTTATAAAGTATCGACACTTTATAGGCGCTAAAACTGCTCTCTTTAAATTCACAAAGTGGCGATACTTATATTAAAGTATCGACACTTTCAATATCCGGTACCGCTTTACCGGTTTTGTCTTTTCGAGACCGTTTTGTCATATTTTTACATGTTATGATGTGAATCGATACAGTTTTATAAAGTATCGACATAAACCGACAATCTAAGTTTGCCGTTGCCAAATGTTTTTAATATTTCTTCATGATTTAGACCTACCATTATTATTACTCAACATTTCCAGTAGCGCTAAACCGAATTGTTAAATATCTTTTAATGTATCCGGTAACGCTGTATATTAGCCTACATTCCTGAGACAATCCCAGTAAAAGCAGATTTTTTACATAAATTTTAGTGTCTTTATTATTTTCATTTTTGATCTTATTCGTTTGTCGTTAATTGTTTCGATGATAAACATTTTCTATCACGACAACTTGACTGTTAAGTACAAAGCCGAATTTTAGGGGGCTCCTTGAGTGATTGCTTAGGATCCCCATTTTTTTTATCTTATAATTAAGACCTGTAGTTTTTTTAATTTATCTTTTACCTTTATAATGAGTTTCTAATTTTTTTCAATGTAACTTTTTTATCTTGATAGTTGAAGTCTCTATTTTTTTAATCCTATTTTTTTACCTTTATAATTAACCATAATTTTTTTAATCCTACTTTTTAACTTATAATTGAGGCCCTAAGTTTTTTCAATCTCATTTATACATTTATAAGTGAGGCTTCTAATTGGTTTAATCTCACTTTCTACCTTTATATTGAGGGTTCCTATTTTTTTAATTTCATAAAATTCTCAATTCTCAACCTCTCTCGTTAATCCATTTAATTTGTATTAAATCCAATCATATTTGTCTTTTTCTTACAATCATTCTCCAGTTTACCAAATATTCTTTAACTCTTAGTCTTCCCTAGTCTCAATCTAACAATAAAAGAATATGATGTTCTTAATTTTTTTAGTTTTATTATTCAAAAACAAAGTTCTATATATAATTCATACATACATTCAATTTTTTATCTCTTAGTTGTATTTAAGGCGTTTCTTAACAAAACAATAAAAATAATGTTAGATAAAATTAATTATTTTTCTACAATTTATTAAATACAATATTAAATTATTTGTTCAAATTAATATAAACACTTTCGTTCTATAAATGTAGGGGTGGAAACGGGGGCAGGGTGGAATGTAACACCCCCAATTCGTACCCGATCCGGATACAAATCCGAGGTGTCATATTGACTTTTCAAAACTTTGACTCTTTTAAAACTCATTGAAAATTTAAAACTTTAAAGGTATTTAGTGGTGAAACCCTTATAACAAAGTTACTATTGAAAATTCATAATTCACAATGACAATAAATACTTGATAATTTACATAAATGTAAAATAGTCTGTTTAAATACTTGATAATTTACATAAATGTAAAATAGTCTGTTTACAAACTAATCAGAGCATTACAATTTAAACTTTGTGATACATGGCAACAAATTTACAAAATAACAAGAAACCTACAGTTTAAATTGTTTTGATATGATCTTCTTCAAGCGTATGTTGTCCCTTCTTAGCTTTAAGCTCTTGATCTCTTTGAACGTACGTGTGAAACAATCACGCTAGTCGTTGACTTAGTGAGGCAATATGAGTATACTGTACTCATTATTCAATTTATATCACTTTATTATATTAGCCCAACGTGTATTACTGAGAACTCAAGATATTTAAGTACATTGAGGTTGTACACTAATTTCAGTCACCACTGCTCATATAATTTGCACCGAAGAATATGCACCGAAGTGCCACATAGGTTTGTCCCGAAGAACCGCGTAGAACTTATCCCGAAGGACCACGTAGAAATTGTCCCGAAGGACCGCGTAAACCCTCGACTCTTGGCATGTCAACTATACCTCTAATTCTCATACATATACTTTGGGCTTTAGTTTTATAATTAATTTTTTATTACTTTATTCCAGTGTCTTTTATCCACACAAAACACTTTCGCATAGCATTTTCACATAGCACATTCATATAAAGCACTTTCATAGAACACATTCATATGTTAATAAAATCAAACAATACTTTGGAAATACAATTTATATAAAGCCATAAAAATATTGTATAAAATAAATAAATAAAACTATTTTCGATCGAAAACTTCCGAGGTTGCTTATCGCAAACCATTCTCATTTCTAATAGAAAACAATAAATTGCACTCACCTTTGCCTCACGAAAGTCCTAAATGAAATCCTTTTTCTTTCGTTCAATTTCGTACTCTGTCGAATCTTTCGGTACGCTTTGATCCAAATCTACACATCAATATATCCAAGATCAATATCGAATTTCCATTAACTGATAACCAATTAACACTTACATAAAGGAACGAAAATCCTAATATACTTTTCAGACTGAATAGTATCGTACCCTCATATAGTACCGACTTCTCTATGTTGTACCGATACCCACTTCAGTACCGATACCATTTTGGTATTCTGGAATTCCATTTTCTATTACAATATCGATAATTTACTCTTGGTATCGATACATCCACATCAGTATCAATACTACTTCAATCAGTATCGATATTGTTCATCTGATTCATACTATTTCTTTCAATTTAACCCTATAGTCGATATTCTTCCAGTACGATACCCTTACCTAGATTTTAACTCTTTCACTTCGAATTTTACCCACACTTCACCTAAATCTTATACTTGTAGCTCCAATCAAACCCTTCAACTTACTAACATTTATCACAACTAACTTATATCCATTAATTACCTTTTAAATTCCAATTCTCTATGGAACACTTAAAACTAAAAATCATACCAAATATTTAAACATGTTCTCAATCATTCTAAAACTTCAAACACTTTAATTAAACCATTGACAAATCAAATATCATTAGAAATCCAAATACTAATAAATCTCATCAAATCCCTTAAAAACTCATTTCACCAATTTATCATTAATTCACCAAACTCTTAGTTTATATTCATTCTTAAGCTTCCTTAAGCTTTTATACCACCCAAGGATTCAAAATCAATTCAAAACTGAAAGAAATAACCAACTTTAAAAGCACTTACCTTGGCAATGTTGATTTACGGTGGGAGAAGAAGAAGATAACCAAACTTCCATATTTTTTTTTTCCTATTTCTTTATCCTCACATGCTTTAATATCTTTTAAAAATGAATTTTAAATTTATTTTCTTCTAATAGACCAAAATTCCCTTCCATTCTTCAAACTTTGATAATCAGTCCTAGACAAAAAAATTTCAAATCAGTCCTTGAACTTTCAATTTATTCAATTTAAACCATCAAATTTAAATTCTTACACTTTAGTCACTGATCAGATGTTTGGGGTATTACATGGAGACGGTTTTGCATTACCCATTCCGTCCCCAACACTTGTGTGTACGATTTTGGGAATCCCCATTATATGTTTTGGGGTTTGTCCCCATACCCACCTTACGGATCCCTTCGGTTCGATTAATCCCCATCCAAAAAATAAAAAACATTTTTGAAATCAATGCAACACCTAAACTATAAGATATATCAGATTGTCTCAAATTGATCTTTATCTATAATATGAAAGTTTCAAACGTTAATATTCATCTAAACACCCAATGTATATGTACAATCTTAATCATTTTCAATGTTAACAAATCAATGTATATAAATGAGAAAAGATCTAAACTCAATTTTACAGATATTTTTCGAAGATCCCCACGGTTTTTGTAAAATATCTGGGATTCCTACGATATTTTTCGGGGATCCTCATAGTTATTCACACGGGTGCAGTTCGGTTATCTCCACGGTTCGGATATAGCAATTCCCATCCCATTTGAGTTTCGGGGATAAAAATTTCCCATCACCATCCCCGTGGGTGAAGATGTCGGTTATTCCCCATCCGTCGGTTCGAACCCCACGGGTTTTCGTTCTCCACCCGATGTCCCCCTATATAATACCTATTTTTAAGATTTCGCTCAGACCCAAAAAATATTTGAGATGACTCGTTAACATTAAATATCATTTACCTTGTGGAGAAACGAACAATGCAAGAAGAGTTTCAAATAACTTCTCTTGAGCTAAGTACTAATGCAGTTCAGTTTTCTGTAACAACCCAAACGTGAGCACCAATCACTTAAAAATTCAACATTCATGATCCTAGTATTATTTGGAGTGATAACGAAGGGTTTTGTATATCCTGTAACAGTGTAGAGTCATTCATTGATCCTTCTAAAATTATTTAACTTTTACTTTTTCATCAGCATAATTTGTCAAATTCATGTAGTGAACATGTACATTAGCTCTACGTATTAAATGTATATATCGAGCTTTCATGCAATCAAATGATTAAAAATTTAAGTTGAAGGATTAAATATAGAAAATGGCCTAATTTAGGTAATCTAGGTCCAAAACATAGTTCAGGTGTTGCAGGTTCTGTACACTTAAGAGCCAAATCTGATAAGGAACACTACATTCAAAGCATTCGTGATAATAATACATTTTCTTCACAAAGCTACAAGATTTTTTCTGATTCATAACTGGGTATTTTCCCCATTCCATGGACACAATAAGGGTGAACAAAAGATAATAAAACTAATGGTTTGAATTTCGATCTTCTTTAATAAATATCTTGCTAAATAAGAATTATCATCATGATTAGTAAGAGCTAAAAAATCGTATTTGTGTCGAACTTTGCTTGGTAATATAATACAGTGTGGCGCGCACACAGTAAATTTGCAAATCCTACATACGAATGCTCCACTTGTTCCTTACCACAACCAATGCATGGACCCTTTAGAGTTGTATAAAAAGACACAGAATGTTGATGTCCTTCATATGCAGAGTGTAAGGAGTTATACAAACCAGTAGCAAATGAAAAGCACCACAAGTAACAGCAATACAAAGATCTGCCAGTACACAACCACTATTGTCATTTTGTAGCGAAACCACAACACTCATTCCCTCAAATTAGAAGGGCAACACATTCCCAGTGGACAATGAATTCACATCCTGGCTCCATACACTGCAGAGCTAAATCTTGCAAGTAACACCACATCGAAGCATTCCGGATAACAATACATTTTCTTCACAAATCTGAGAGGGTGCGGATGCTCCCCTTCATTATAGATTTTTCCGGATTTGATAAACGAATATTTTCCATTTCCAACAACACAATAGAGATGAGCAGAAGTGTCACCAATTCCGCAGCGATAAAACCAATGACTCGGGTTTCGTTCTTCCTCACAAATGTCACAAAAATGACTTTCTAAATGTGTACTATCATCATCATATGTAAGGGCTAAAAGATATTCGTCGCATTTGTGATGAACTCGGTTTGGTAGTCTAACACGCCTAAGACACGAAGCAAATTTGCAAATCTTACATATGTACGCACCACTTATTTCCTCACCACAACCTGTGCACGACCCTTCATACATTTATAAAAAGAAGAGAGGATGTTCATGTCCTTCAAATGTTAGAGTATAAGGAGTTGCACACCGGAGGCACGAATTTATCCCATATCGAGGGCATTCATAGGCAAAGCCATTGCAGATGCGGCCACAGTAGGAACATTTGATAATGTTGCCTGCAATAAGGATGACTGGTCTTTCACACTCGTGAAGCCAAAAATGTTGCTTCCTAGGAAATGCAACACTTTTCTTGTGAAGAAAAAAAGTTACATTCCGAACAATAGTAAAATGAACCCGAGATAAGCAGGCTATTCGACAAGAAGCTGGAGATATGCAGCTCATGAATCCTGTTTCACTAGTGGAGAATCACTCTGCCTGTAGAACAAACAGGGCAGGCCAAAGAGTTTTGCCAAATGGTCGTTTGGAAGCCTCATTTGTTGCTTCTTTCCTTTGCATCTAAAATTCTGGTTGAAGCAAACACACTTCTGAAGTTGCAAGATACTCCTCCGGGAAAGCCTTTTGCCACTCAAGCAAGCACACCTCCATCGCCTTTCCTTCTCTCATCTCTTCTTCAGTCAAGACCACAAGTTAAACTGCCTGAAGAGCAGCGGTTTGGTGATGAGAATGGTTTAGATGATGATTTGGTTGAGTCCTCTGACTCTGAGGATGAATCAGAATATGATGAGTTACCACCTTTCAAGCGGCTGTCTAAAGCACAGATAGCTAAGCTTACTAAAGCTCAAAAGAAAGCATACTTTGATGACTTAGAATATAGGGAAAAACTTTTTATGAAAAAGCAACTGAAGGAAGAGAGAAGGCAGCGGAAGATGATGAAGAAAATGGCTGCTGCAGCAAAGGATCTGCCAAGTGAGTACGGTGACAGTGCTGAAGAAGAAAGTAGTGGCTCTTCTTCCGGTTCCCAAGCCAGATTTGGCACTGCCCGCCTCTTTTGATTCTGATAATCCTACACATCGGTACCGATACCTTGATTCCTCCAATCCCTGGCTTGTGAGGCCTGTTCTAGATACTCACGGATGGGATCATGATGTTGGTTATGAAGGTATTAACATGGAAAGATTGTTCGTTGCTAAAGATAAATTTCCCATTTCATTTTCTGGCCAGATTACAAAGGACAAAAAGGATGCCAATGTCCAAATGGAACGAGCCAGTTCTTTGAAGCATGAGGGAGGTAAAGTAACTTCATTAGGATTTGATATGCAAACTGTTGGAAAGGACTTGGCCTACACTCTATGCGGTGAGACGAGGTTTAGTAATGTCAGGAAGAACAAGGCAAATGCCGGAATCTCGGTTACACTATCAGATGATACATTATCAGCTGGAGTGAAAGTTGAAGACAAATTGATGGCTAATAAGCGGTTTCAGGTCGTCATGACAGGAGGTGCCATGACAAGTCGTCGTGATATTGCTTTTGGGGGCAGCTTGGAAGCACAATTGAGAGACAAAGATTACCCTCTGGGTCGTTCCTAGTCTACTCTTGGTCTTTCGGTCATGGTTTGGCATGGAGATCTTGCCATTGGATGGAATATACAGTCGCAGTTTCCTGTTGGACGGTCAACGAACTTGATTGTAGTTTCTTTGTTAGATATTTTGCGTAAGAATATTTTGTTCCCTCTTGCCTATATTGTATTTGTTTTGATGAGTACTGCAAAAAGTCAACCATCTTGAATTTTGCTGATCCTAATTCCCAACCATTTTTTGTTCTGTGGCTGTTGGTTCTTGGCTATCACGGTGGCTGTTTCTTAGAATACACAAGTACTCCGTAACTCATCATCTAAGTAATTGTAACTGTTAAAGATTATTAGCTATTGGATTGTATACAACTAAGAATTAATTGAGGTCAATTGTAAATCATTTGGGTCGTTCTAGAGTTTGTTGGTCATTAGGCTTTATATATCATATGATGTAATGGGCTTTGAGTCGAGGTTTATGATTTTTATCCCGATGAACAAGTATTTTGTATTGTAACAATGCAGCAGACATGGTGAAAGACCAGAAATATTTTTTAGAAAGGATACACATAGGTTAACAACACAAATTTTTTGAATAAAGTTGCACAAATAAAATTTCAGCATATACACCATCAATAAAAAAATGAATTAACAGAAAAAGATTTCAAAGTGAACATGGTCCACCTACAATTACCAGCAGCCATGGTGAAAGACCAGAATATTTTTTAGAAAGGATACACATAGGTTAACAACACAAATTTTTTGAATAAAGTTGCACAAATAAAATTTCAGCATATACACCATCAATAAAAAAATGAATTAACAGAAAAAAGATTTCAAAGTGAACATGTGTCCACCTACAATTACACGTGGCTCCAGCCACTGAGCAGCAGACGGCTACTCTAAATTACAACATAAAAAATATGCAAAGTGCATCATTTACATGCCTTCCCTATTAATCGTTTACCTGAGTCGAAGAGTCTTTAATTTGATTAACAGTGTCCAGTGCAAAACCCTCAAGCTGCTGAAACTGCCTACGTTTCTTCTCCAATGTCGTCCCTAGTATAAGATTTTGGTCATCCGTCGTGCCATCGTTGCAGGTCTAAGTTGATTTCATTGGGAACTGAGTTTTCAAAACCATGGCAAAAGTTGTAAACCCTACTGATTTTTTTAGAAACACTCATAGGTGTTCAAACATGATTTGAACCTTCAAGGTTAAATTTTTTCACTAAATTACGAGAATACTTCACTTGATTATCATGAGACCATTAGAGTAAAACTAACTATGATGACTATCGGCAGCTTCCCCAAAAGATTAGCTTCAATGATCAAGTAGCAACAAACAAGATAACCATCACACAGTAGGTCAATGCCGATAGTAGTAAACACTTCTTTTATTACATCTTATCTAAAAAATCAACAAGAAAATTAGCTCCAACCCCAACAATAAAAAAGCTATGTGATTAAGGATAATGACTTTTGGCTCATGGAAGAAGGAGCAAATTTAAGCTGGTGCATCAGGAGACTATTTAAATTAAGGGCAGTGACTCTTCCAATTTATCTTCAGGAACAAAGAAGATAAAAGAAATTTGAGAAGAGTTACTGGTAAAGAGAGACAAAGTTCCTTGGCACAAATTGATATGGTTTCCCCTCCACATTCCTAAACTTAGCATGATCTCTTGGATGACTCTTCTGGATAGGCTTCCAACTAGGGAGAGACTTCAACGTATGTGAATCGTTACTGATGGATTATGTGTAATCTGCAATGAAGTTCTAGAAACTAGGGGCCATTTGTCCGTTGAATGCTCTTTGGTTGTTTCCCTATGGAAAGATATTATGAATCTCATCGGCTTGATCAGACCACCTTTGACATGAGTTAACATTTTAGCTTGGGCTTGTGGTGCTTCAAAAGGTAAGTTTCTCCTAACTACTATTTTGAAACTTGCTTGGTGTGCATTTATTTATTCCATGTGGGAGGAAAGAAATCGAAGATTGTTCCGAGGAAGTTCAAGAAACGTTGATGAGATCCTGAATTCCATTAAGGAGATTGTAAATATTCAATTAAGAGGAAGGAATATTAATAGATTAAATAGTATTAGTATTAATCTTTGTAATCATTGGGGTATAGGCTAACAATTTTTCGTTGTAAGTAGGTTTGTTCCTTGGATGGTATTGATTTTGTAGCAGAATTGTGCCTATTTGGGTGATATAATTAAATTATCCAAAATTAAATAAAAAAATCAATAAAAACTAGTAAAAGGAACCAACACAATAAACAATTACCAAAACAAGTCAACGAAAATGATCGTAAAATGATCATAATAATCTCTTTAATCATAATAATCTCGAGCTCACTAAACGTGCTCGAAAAGTATGTTGATTTATATACTAGTGATATCAACTGTAACAACTGATAGAAACAATTTTAACGAGATAAAAATAATTCAAACTAACATCAACAAGTAAAATGATCGTAAAATATCATTGTAACTCAAGAAGTAAGATACCACAAACATAATAAGTAAACCCAAAAAATGCATTATTACTATGGCTTTTTCATCTTCTCCATTTTTTAGTTTGCACCGATTTCAATAAAAGAGGATGGAATGAAGAGATTTCAATAGGGTGCATGACTCATGGAACAACAAAACTCCTTCCTAAGAGACTGATAGAATATCTTCAACTTATCAATAATATCACACTGTACTTAATATAAGTTTTAAGGAGTAACATAGTATAACAAATAACAATTACAATCATTAGCTTTATCCCCCAATATGCTTCAAAGATTACAACAATCATTAATCTCTATATTTCAGTATAAGGAATATGCTCCTTCAATGATCTTATATTGGATATTCTCGTCCGGAACTCTGATCTAGTAATGGTACAACGTAACATTGAACTCAAATTCGTAAAGCTGTTCCTAACAGAGCAAATCCGCTGGCCATCCTAAACGCACCTCTCCCTCCCACATTACCCAATTCACGAACCGGCGGTGAAGGCGGAAACTCCAAGAACAAGCTAAAGGAGCTTCCATTGAACCTGCCACTCGTAAACGCAAAATCAGCGTACATAACTGCAGTAAACGTAGAAAGGTCTCGACTCGATGATACGTACATCCCTTGAGCGTTTCCAATAATCTCCGATGTCGGTTCAGGCCCTACGGTGAGGGGATCATCGATTGTGAACAAGCTGCCGAATGAACCTGCGGAACCCGTGATGTTGGGACGGGCTATCATGACAGCACTAGGGTTTTGGCCGCTGAGGATATCGTGGAGGAAGAAGTGAAGTCGGGTCATCTTCTCCGGCCGAGGACGTGGACTTACTGTGTCGGAGTAGTATCGGCCATAGACGGGTGCTATGGAGAGAGGAGGAATATCATTGCCGATGCAAAAAGAAACTGTCTCTCCATTTTTCTTTGTCAATAATATTTGGTTTTGTGCTTCTTGCTGTACATGGTAGGGCTTTATATAGAATTTGTGCTACCAGATAATGAGATAAAAGATGGAGTATTTAGTAAAAGCCTGAAATCGTTAGTTTTCATTTTGTTTTCATAAATTTTGTCAAAGAATTGCAGTAAACAATCCAATTCATAATTCTAACTGTCAGAGGTCTCCCACGGAAGTTGCTCTCAACCTAGCGTTAGGGGCAGTCTACTACCCTACCTCCCCCTCATCCCATTAGATATGGGAATATGGTCAGCTAATTATAATAAATCAGTTGTGATTGAGAAATAAAGAATGATATTTCTTTATATATTCCATAAATACATGAGAGTTATATTTACGAAAATAGATTGTGAAAAATAAATTTCGTAATATATTTATTGAAAAACATTTTCTAAAAATTATTTTACAGTATTTAGATAATGTTATTGGATGATATTGCATAATTCTTTTTTTATTGCTCGGTAATATTTTTAAAAATTCTTTATTACAAATATTAAATGCAATAAATAATATTATTTATTAACAAAATAATAATATTATTTTTCAAATATTAGAATAATTTATCTAATATTATTTATGTCAATATTATTATTAAAATATTATATCTACAACTTTAAATAAAAATATTAATATTTTTATATTTTATTAAAATAAAAATATTATAATTATATTAAATATTTATTAAAATAAAAATAATATATTATTAAGTATATTAATTACTTATTAAAATAATAATATTATTAAACTAAAAAAAATAAGGAAAACATTTTCTGCAAAACCAATTACATGGAAATAAATAGACCCTTTGTGGTATTTATATATTCTGAATTTTGTCAAACATTTAAAATCATGAAAAAATTATTTTAGAGATATATAATTCTTTTATAATTTCCGTAACTTTTGGGTTTAAATTGTAAAAATCAATTTTATAGAATTTTAGGATGAGTTAGAATCCATTTACATGTAAAAGTTCTAGTTTTACACCTTTTTATGACATTAGATAAAGAAAATCAAATGTTGAGATTAACCTTTTGATTTTTTTTCAGTGAATATCTTCAAAAATTTTTATCGTTAATTTCAACCTTTGATTTTATTCGCTCAACGGTTATAAAAAATATAAAATTAAAAATTTTACACTAAGTATAATTATATCATGTCCCTTTTAGGATACATTATAATCTTGTATTGAGATAATCATAAATTAATTTTCAAAAATAAGACTTGGTTTAATGGACTCAGTTCCATGACGACGAGCTCTTTTGAATTCTATTTATGAATTCTTTTGACTAAGGAATTTTTCTAACGATGCTATAGAATATAAAGGATTAATATCACACGATTAAAATAAAATACAAACCTATATACACCATCAGATGATAGTCACTGTATTAAACAAAACAAGCTATAAATTGTTTCTGAAATATTTTAATAAATTATTTACGTCATCTATATTATTCTTACGAAAGAAATCTTCTAAACATCTATATTTTTATTAATATTACAAATTATAAAAAAAATTGAATTGATATTGTAAATTAATAAAAATACCAACTTATTCAATAAATTATTAATTAAACTTTGAAAAATACAAAGCCAAGAAATTCAAGATTTACTTCGCGTGAATTTGATATTTATTTTAAAATTGTCAATTATCTTTAGAAAACCACTGTATATATACTTCCTTCGGTCATCAGGCTGATAAATATTAGTAGTCAGTGATTAAAATGATAATTATTATTTATAGAGGTCTCAGATTTAAATATCAACCATTATAAAGTATTTAAATGTTTATTATCAAATGGCTAAAAATATTTCAAATAGATACTAATATTTTTTGGATAATCAAATTGTATTCATCCAAAGAAAGCAGCAAGCTGCTACAAGTAAAATTTACAAACTGTTATAAAGGCCCCCCAATAAGTGCATAGTTGTCTATTTACATTATCCAACCTATTCATGTTGCGCCTGTACAGTTTGATCCTAACAACCCCCTTTATAGTATTTACAAGAGTATCAGTCGAACGTGTCAATCCTCTAAAAGCTCGATGATTACGTTCTTCCCAAATGAAATAAACAAATCCAGCTACCTTTCCAATTACTAGCCATCCAACATATCGAATTCTCCCAACTCAACCCTTCCTGCTGCAGCCTGCAAGAATGCAAAATAGTGTCCCAGATTGTCTTCGAGTAAGAGAAATCCCAGAAAAGATGGTTCCTTGATTCCAACTCAGTTCCACACAACCCACAACTAACATCTACCACCATTTCAAACCGAGCAAGTCTATCCTTGGTAGGCAACCTGTCGAGAATTGACATCCACATAATCAGAGAGAACTTTGGAACGTGAGCAGGGAACCAGATGAGTCGATGCCAGTCAACTTTGTCCTTCCTTTCCCGAATGCTATCCCAGATACACCCTCCCTTAACTTGTGTCCAGCTAATAGAAGCAGTAAACAATCTCCTAGCCTCCTCACGCATCTTGATCAATTTCCTGAGGATCCAACTAAAATGAGGGACAAACGAGTATTTGACGTGAACCTCTAACTTATGTTTCATTATAAATATACAAAATAAGTATTTGGAAAAACAAGATGAATAGGTTAATTTTTACTAACACAAATGAGTTTTATTGAACAGATAAATAGTGTAATCAGATATCGTATCGGTAGCTTTAAGCTTTAGTGAGGAATGTACACTACTCCTTTACTCATCTTATTATTGGATATTCGTATACTGCAGTCTGGTTCTGCTTCAACGAGGAATGCACACTACTCATTTACTCATCTTATTATTGGATATTCGTATACTGCAGTCTGGTTCAGTAATGGTACAAAGCAGGGTATCTGCAAATAGCGTTCCGAAAATGTGATAGCGGCTGTGATATTACGGTCGCGCCACCGTTCGAACCTGATTTTATGATTTTTACGGTGGGGTCACGGATTCACATCAATCTCGGTCGATTGCGCCCGCAATTTAACGAAAAACGGACGATTGCACTGATAACGGGACGCAACAACCGTTATCCAACCGTGATTCAAAAACAAAAACATTGGTGGCACAATTTTTTTTTTGTTTCAAACAATGATGGGGGAAGGAGGAAGTGGAAGGAGGAAAGGGAGGCAGAAGACCAGAACCATTTTTGTTTCAAACAATGATGTGGGGGATGGGGGTGGGGAAGGAGCCAGAACCAGAAAGGTGGGGGAGAGGGAGGGTGTGATTTATTTTTTTTCATAATTTTAAAATATAATTTTAAAAGATATATTAATTTAAGATCCCTCACACTTTTTGAATTTATAATTTAATTCCTAGTTTAAAATGTAAACTTTAATTTTTATTTAATTTAGCTTTAATTTCAATAATCTAAATTTATGCAATTTAAATTTTACAATTTTATTTTAATTATATTTAATTTAGTCATTTTAGGGTAAGTTGTGCGACATTTCAAAAAAAATCACGACCGCGATACCCGCAATGACATATGTTATGTTCACAACCGTAATAAACGCGACGCAACCGAAAACGTGACCGCGGCCGGTATTTAAAACCCTGATACAAAGTAACATTGAACTCCACAATCGTATCGCCTGTCATCAAATTCAAAAAGCTATTCCGAATAAAAGCGAACCCGCTGGCCATCCTAAATGCACCTCTCCCTCCCACAATAGCCAATTCACGAACTGGCGGTGAAGACGGATTCCTTGAGAACAAACTAAATGAGCTGCCATTGAACCTGCCACTCGTGAATGCAAAATCTACATACATAACGGCAGTGAACATGGCAGGGTCTTGACTGGGAAGTCCGTGAATGTAGGAAGTAGATGAATAAGCTTCATGTTGAGGAAAAATGATGCAAAGAGGTTGTTGAACGACAGGTGTCGCGGCCAACTCCCGAATGGTGCAATTGCCTATTGGTTTTGGCGTGAAATCGACGTTTGAAGTAGTGTTTGGTATCAGTTCTTGGTATTGACGTTGAATGATGTTTCAAGATTAGGATCTTATTATTGTTGCTTCGATCTCTAAATGAAATTCTTCTAATGTGCCTGGGTTTTGTCTGTTCATAAATAAATAATAAACTAATCAGTAACTTTTGTCGAAGTCCCCGGGAATGAAGCCAATTTAACAAGGGTCTTATTACTGTTAAAAGATTTATTAATCTCAATAAAATAAATAAAATAGTAATAGGGAGAGTAAGGGTCGATCCACAAGGACTAAGGAAATTGCTGATGAAGAAGGCTTTGATTCTGGTGATAAGCGAAAATTGTAGAAAGAATGGGGGGATTTTATTTAAAATATTAAAAAGAAAATAAAGATTTAATCTAAGAAAATTAAAGAAGGATAAATTGAGATGAAAAACTATGTAGAAAAAAAACCTCAGACTTTCGCTTTGCTTCAGTTATGTCAACCATCGAACAAGATTTTCACATCGAATTCATGTCAGTTACAGTCTACAGGGCTCAACCCCTAAAACTTGTTTTCTCTTTGGCAAACCGACAATCCAAAATCTATCTTTGAATTTTAGTCCTTTTGTGGACTAACTACGATTATCGTCATCAATGCCAACTCAATTTATTCATTTGGAAAAACCCGACTCGGACTATGTTGTCTCAATGAGAATCAAATCGAATCTCAATTTCCCTTAGTAGACTGCCGCTAAGTGTGTTCACCGGAAGTCAAATGTGCTACAAGCCGATCCTTCCTCCCAACTTTAAATATAAACAACAATCAAGCCAATGTGCACTTTTTGAAACAAAAACGTTTTGATTTTTAAAGGAAAGACCGATTGCCAATCCTAGTTTACAAAAAAATTAAGAATGTAACACGAAGGGTATTAGGTGTTTTTCAATTCTCACGATTGAAATTGAGTAATTGCTTCAGCCTTTAGTTTATTGAAAACATAGCTAAGCATGATAGAGCTCAGACTTAGCATTTTAAAAGAAAGTAAATAAAATTTGAAAGTAAGAGAAAACTAAAGAAAAGAAGAATTTTTATAAAACTAAATAAAGATAAGAACAAGCTAATTCAAAATATGTTTTCAAGCTTACCCCCAATGGGTATTTATAGTCTCGTAAAACCCTAAAAATGACATAAAAAGATAAACATAATTCTTAAATTTTTTTAAAACTAAATCCTAAAAACAAAAGATAATTCCTAATTTAAATTTGAATTGCAGCTGATCCGCCTGTCTGCCCTTCCAGAATGCTGATTGAAACTTCTAAAAATTGCTGATTGGATATCATGTTAGAAGCGTCATGTCCTATGTCATGCCCACTAGTCCAGCCTTAACTCTAGAAAATTAAAAATTGTAGAATTTTTGCCTTTTTAGCATTGTTTTTGTAATCCAACGTCCTACACAGAAAATGAACTAAAATACCCAAGTCAGCAACATAAACCAATCAACAAGGAAAAAATTAAAGATAACATAGTAACTAATTAAACCACTCATCAAACACAACAAAAACATCATTTAACATTAAGCAAGTAAGAACAATTCAAAACATGCTAATGACACCCAAATGCCAAATTTATCTATTACTAGAAGTATTTTAAAGGTTGGATTTTTCTAGCAAACAACAACATTATGCTCCACCCTAATCACATTACTTCTTGTCATTTCCTCTTAGTTGTTTTCCTATGCCCATTACCAACATACAAAAGAGATTCTAAAACACTCAATGATATAACAATAATCTAGAAATAAAAAAAATTGAATCAAAACATGTCGTAAGATGAATTTATCTTTTTTCTTTTTTGAAATCTCCTCAAAACCATGGGTTCATTAACCATTTTTTAGCTCTTCTTCCAGCCCCCCACATAGAGGTTAAAACAAGAGAGATGACATATCTAATTTAGAGTTCTCAATATTTGGAAAAGGAAAAAAAGAAAAGAGATGAAGAGGAAGAGGAAGAGGAAGAAAAGATGATAAGATTTAAATCCCACGTGATGATAAGTTTAAATCAATTTGGTGAAAGCCATGCTTTTCATGACTAGGAAAATTGCACCTTAAATCTCCAAAATTGCGTTATATATTTTAGATTTTTTATATATTTTATATTAAAATTTCTTTTCGTTCCCTTAAAATTTTATAAATCTATCTTTTTTTTTAAGTTTTACAATTTTTTCTCAACATAAAATCTTATGTTCGATCTTGACCCTGCAAATACTTGCATAATATTGTTAACTCAAGATCCATACAAACAAAATGAAAATAAAGCCAAAACAACAGTCACAAGAATGTGCTAGTTAGATAGCAGATGTCATGCCATACGCAGAGAAAACTTGTGTCAAAGAAAAATGAAACAAAAAGATAAACGACAAAAATTATGAAAAAATGAATTTTGTTTAAAAAATTAGACGTACATAGTGTGGTGAAGATAAATTAATACATTAACGAACTAATCGAAAATAAGTGTATTAGTTTTATCTTTAATCACTTATTAAATATATTTTAAAAAATTCAAATACTCCAAAATTTTAATATTGATTTAGAATATGTAGATTTTTCAAATGTTTAAATATAACTTTTTAAACACAATTCCTTTTTGAAAATGTTTTTAAATCCTAATTTAGGTTTCAGATAATTACGTTGTTATATACTCAAAATCTTTGTGAGCAAGTCTGTAAGTTGACCTGTAACATCCCAAAATTAGGGTCAGTGACTAAAATGGATGTTTTGAAACTTTGAGGTTTGATTTTAAAAGATTGAAAAGTATAGGGACTTAAATAATAATATTTTATGTAGTGGATTAAATAGCAAGGATGGCAAGAATGAAGGTTATTATGGTCTTTTCAGTTTTAAGGATATTTTATCTCCTTTATTAAAGGATAAACACTTGGGATTTGGGAGAATTATCTGGAACCATTTCCTTTGCCTTCTTCTTCCCGTTAGCTTCAAGGTAAAGGTGAGTTGAATTATAAATGTTTATTTCTTGAATTTCTAAGTTGGTTTTTGTTCTTTGGGTGTTATATAAGCTTAAGGAAAGCTTATATAAGATCAAAACAACAAGAAAAGAGAATTAGAAAGAGAATTGTAATTAGGGTGTAAAAATGAATTGTTGGTATGAAGAGGTTTTTAAAGTTTTGTTGATAAATTTGACTTGTCATAAGAAGAAGTTAGAAGTAATAGAAATGAATTAAAAACATGTTGGAAATTTGGTAAGATTTTTAATTTCGAATTATAATGAGTTATTGAAGATAGTGGCGTGTTATATGGATATAAGATGATATGAATAAGTATAGTTGAAGTTAATGGTATCAGAGCTAAGGTTTAACCAATTCTAAGCTTAAACTGAAGAGGACACCTCAAGAAGTGCCTTATAAGATAGAAGGTTTTTGAAAAGTTGAAAACACGTTAGAATAACGTTTAAAGGGTCTCTACTGTTTTGAATCGAAAAAGTGATATGGAGTAATTTTGTTATTACGTGGATAAGATAGAAAATGTGGAAGTGTCACCATATGAACGTTAAAAGATCAAATGATATGGTAAAATTTGTAGAAGAGTTCAAGAATAAGTGCCTCAGTGACAATGTATAAGATAAATGAAACCAAGCTTTTGAGTGTGAAACAAGGGAATATTATTGTGTATGAGTAAGAGTGTGGATTGATAAAGGTTTGTATCCTAGATTGATTGAGTTGGTGCTGATTTAGGTTGTGTGATGGAATGTCATGGAATTAAAGATTTGAAGATATTATCAGGTTAAGTTAACCCAATATGAAGTGTATATGATATGGTTGTGTATCTTGATTAATATGATGTAGTAAATGATAACAATTTGTGTATGAAGAAAGTTAAGAGTATAGTAGAAAATTTTAGATGATTTCAAACAAGGATTTTCAAGAATAAGGTTTATGAAAGCAGTGTTAACTATTAGAGTTATGAAAATGTGATAAAGGTTAATGATCAGGAATAAGTACAAGTGATATGAATGAGTATGGAGTATAAAGAGATTTTGACTTATGGAATAATGGAATAGGAAATGGAAAGGATGGAGTTTAAATGAAAGATTGGTAAAGGTTATGTTGAGGTATAGATTATAAGTTTGATTAGAAGTAAGAAAGGTTCGCCAGGTGATATGAAAGATTGTTTTATTCTATAAAGTATATGTCTTAAACATCTATGATGAAGATTTAAATTGGTGCTTCTTGGTCAAGTAGAAGTAGTCCGAGAAGGTAAGGATTTATTCATATGAATTAAGAAAGTTTAGGGAATGTATGTTATTTTTGAAAGGAAAATGGAGTAAAGGTTTGGTTGTTATTGAAGGCAATTAGAGAATGATGAGGAAATTGATTGATTGATTGATTTATGATTTTGAGTAATAAGAACTGATGTTACTGTCTACATGATAAGTGACATGATATGGAAATATTAAGGAAAAAGGTAGTTGAAGAATTGAAGTAATGAAATCCAAATTTGTTAATGATAACACGGAAGATTAAATTGATGAGGCAATATGAGATTATGAATAGGATATGTGTAGACAGTATCTTCATCTGTTAGTTCAGTGAAAATTCGAGGGCGATTTTTCTTAAAGGAGGGAAGATTTGTAATATTCCAAAATTACGGTCAGTGACTAAAATGGATGTTTTGAAACTTTGAGGTTTAATTTTAAAAGATTAAAAAGTATAGGGACTTAAATAATAATATTTTATGTAGTGGATTAAATAACAAGGATGGCAAGAATGAAGGTTATTATGGTCTTTTCAGTTTTAAGGATATTTTCTCTCCTTTATTAAAGGATAAACACTTGGGATTTGGGAGAATTATCTGGAACCATTTCCTTTTGCCTTCTTCTTCCCGTTAGCTTCAAGGTAAAGGTGAGTTGAATTATAAATGTTTATTTCTTGAATTTCTAAGTTGGTTTTTGTTCTTTGGGTGTTATATAAGCTTAAGGAAAGCTTTATAAGATCAAAACAACAAGAAAAGAGAATTAGAAAGAGAATTGTAATTAGGGTGTAAAATTGAATTGTTGGTATGAAGAGGTTTTTAAAGTTTTGTTGATAAATTTGACTTGTCATAAGAAGAAGTTAGAAGTAATAGAAATGAATTAAAAACATGTTGGAAATTTGGTAAGATTTTTAATTTCAAGAATTATAATGAGTTATTGAAGATAGTGGCGTGTTATATGGATATAAGATGATATGAATAAGTATAGTTGAAGTTAATGGTATCAGACCTAAGGTTTAGCCAATTCTAGGCTTAAACTGAAAGTAAATGAGTTTTAAAATGTGTACATGCAAACACAAAGTGAAAAAAAATCTTATCTGATAGTGTAAGGAGTGAGTTGTCTTGTTAATAGAGTATGATTAATATGTTATATTAGAAGCATAGTAATGAAAGTTTCGAAGTAAGCGAAAGGTGATAGACCTGATGGTGGTAGCAATTCACATGCCCTGGCCAGGCAGGATGAAAAGCGGACACCTCAGGAAGTGCCTTATAAGATAGAAGGTTGTTTTCGAAAAGTTGAAAACACGTTAGAATAATGTTAAAGGGTCTCTACTGTTTTGAATCGAAAAAGTGATATGGAGTAATTTTGTTATTACGTGGATAAGATAGAAAATGGTGGACAAGTGTCACCATATGAATGTTAAAAGATCAAATGATATGGGTAAAATTTGTAGAAGAGTTCAAGAATAAGTGCCTCAGTGACAAATGTATAAGATAAATGAAATCAGAGCTTTTGAGTGTGAAACAAGGGAATATTATTGTGTATGAGTAAGAGTGTGGATTTGATAAAGGTTTGTATCCTAGATTGATTGAGTTGGTGCTGATTATTAAGGTTGTGTGATGGAAGTGTCATGGAATTAAAAGATTTGAAGATATTATCAGGTTAAGTTAACCCAATATGAAGTGTATATGAATATGGTTGTGTATCTTGATTAATGTGATGTAGTAAAGGAGATAAGAATTTGTATGTATGAAGAAAGTTAAGAGTATAGTATAAAATTTTAGATGATTTCAAACAAGGATTTTCAAGAATAAGGTTTATGAAAGCAGTGTTAACTATCAGAGTTATGAAAATGTGATAAAGGTTAATGATCAGGAATAAGTACAAGTGATATGAAATGAGTATGGGAGTATAAAGGAGATTTTGACTTATGGAAAATAACGGAATAAGGAAATGGAAAGGATGGAGTTTAAATGATAAGATATGGTAAAGGTTATGTTGAGGTATAGATTATAAGTTTGATTAGAAGTAAGAAAGGTTCGTCAGGTGATATGAAAGATTGTTTTATTCTATAAAGTATATGTCTTAAACATCTATGATGAAGATTTAAATTGGTGCTTCTTGGTCAAGTAGAAGTAGTCCGAGAAGGTAAGAATTTATTCATATGAATTAAGAAAGTTTAGGGAATGTATGTTATTTTTGAAAGGAAAATGGAGTAAAGGTTTGGTTGTTATTGAAGGCAATTAGAGAATGATGAGGAAATTGATTGATTGATTGATTTATGATTTTGAGTAATAAGAACTGATGTTACTGTCTACATGATAAGTGACATGATATGGAAATATTAAGGAAAAAGGTAGTTGAAGAATTGAAGTAATGAAATCCAAATTTGTTAATGATAACACGGAAGATTAAATTGATGAGGCAATATGAGATTATGAATAGGATATGTGTAGACAGTATCTTCATCTGTTAGTTCAGTGAAAATTTGAGGATGATTTTTCTTAAAGGAGGGAAGATTTGTAACATCTCAAAATTAGGGTCAGTGACTAAAATGGATGTTTTGAAACTTTGAGGTTTGATTTTAAAAGATTGAAAAGTATAGGGACTTAAATAATAATATTTTATGTAGTGGATTAAATAGCAAGGATGGCAAGAATGAAGGTTATTATGGTCTTTTCAGTTTTAAGGATATTTTCTCTCCTTTATTAAAGGATAAACACTTGGGATTTGGGAGAATTATCTGGAACCATTTCCTTTTGCCTTCTTCTTCCCGTTAGCTTCAAGGTAAAGGTGAGTTGAATTATAAATGTTTGTTTCTAGAATTTCTAAGTTGGTTTTTGTTCTTTGGGTGTTATATAAGCTTAAGGAAAGCTTATATAAGATCAAAACAACTAGAAAAGATAATTAGAAAGAGAATTGTAATTAGGGTGTAGAAATGAATTGTTGTTATGAAGAGATTTTTAAAGTTTTGTTGATAAATTTGACTTGTCATAAGAAGAATTAAGAAGTTAGAAGTAATAGAAATGAATTAAGAACATGTTGGAAATTTGGTAAGATTTTTAGTTTCAAGAATTATAATGAGTTATTGAAGATAGTGGTGTGTTATATGGATATAAGATGATATGAATAAGTATAGTTGAAGTTAACAGGAATCGATACCATAAGGAAGGAGTGTCGATACCAATGTGAAGGGTATCGATACCAGGGAACATCAAAACTAGTTTTGGTATCGATATCGGGGTAGGGTATCAGTACCCTAGCATAGAAGTATCGATACTGGGTTGGTGATACTGATACTACTTAAGCTGGAAAGTGAAATTTGCATTTTATTTAGTTTGCATTGGTAAGAATCTTTTCGAGTAGTTTGAATTCCGATAATTATTGGATTGTGTATTTGTGTAGATATCGATCGGAAGCAAGTATCTGATGAGTCAACGAAATAAGACCGAGCAATGAAGAAGTAAGAGATCATTATAGATTAGTGAGGCCAGGTGAGTGCATACTAGTATGAATTATGATTTGATGGAAAATTAGACTTGCGATAAGTCTGTTTCTGACATTTTTGCATATATAATTGTATTGTGTGAACATGCCTTGTATGTTTTATATGTTATGGAATTTATGTGACTGTAAGTGCATAAAACCTAAGCTATATGATATAAGATTATGTACCTATGTAATAATATGAGAATGTTATATGAGATATATGAGAAAAGGTATGTGAAAGTGATAATGTGATATGAGACTCTATGAGTATGTTACATGATATATGTGATTATAAATGAAATAATATAAGCTATGTGATATACGTAACTATGTGAATATGTGATAAATATGAAAGGTAATGCCCATGTTATGTGTTATAAGAGATAGGGGTATAGTTGACATGCCAAGAGTCGAGGGTTCTATGTGGTCCTTCGGGACATATATGTAATCCTTTGGAACATAGATTCGGTACTTCGATACACTTATTTGGTCCATTGGAATATGTATATGGTTCTTAAGGAGTGGTCCTTCGAGACATATGTGTTATATGTGGTCCTTCGAGAAATAATGGCTATTCAGGATAAATCCTACGTGCCCCTAGTGGGAATTATACGAGCTGTGGTTACAACATATATGCACAACCTCAATGAACTCACATATCTTTAGTTCTCAAAAGTGTACATGGGCTAAACAAGAAATAACATAAAGAAATCTTGTATGATGTTATATGCTTTGTTTGTGAAAGGTATAGTATGGAGTGTTTCAAAGGTTAAGATCAAATTATATGTTCTAAATGGTTTGATGATAGTGATAATGACAATAATGTGACTAGAATAATGAGGATATGTGTGCATGTATATAATTGGTTATATGAACTGGTATATGATGTTTGTATTATATTATTATATGAATTGTGAAATGTTCATGCATTATTGAGTATATAGAGTTCATATTATATGTGTTTTATGCCTCACTAAGTCAACGACTTAGTGTGTGTATGTTTCACTCGTAGGTTCCGACAGGAGAAAAGTGAGTAAAGATAGGAGATCCAGGTCAGTTTCTCCTTTCTATAGATCAGATCATAAATATATTCGAATATATATATTTTGTTATATAGAATGTAGTTGGCATGTAGTTAAAAGATTTGAATTGTATAAGCTCTGATAAGTTTTGTAAACTCTTTGATATAAATTGCATGAATTAGGCAGTTTTATTTAATAAAAGTAGGAATTTTTCATTATTTTGTAAAATTAAATGTTTTTGAAAAGTCAATATGACACCTCGGACTCGGATCCGGATTGTATACAGGTTGGGGGTGTTACATTACCACTCGATGCTACATACTTTGTCTGTATGAGCCCTTCTTGTATTTTGTTCCTAACAAAATGACAATTAATTTCGATGTATTTTATCTTCTAATGAAAAATTAGATTTACTGTAATTTAAAGTGTAGTTTTGTTATTACAAAATAATGTTATCAGTTTCATAATTTTTATGTCTAACTCACTAAGTGACTTCTGTAATAAAAGGAATTGTTGGTATTCTTTGAGGATCCAAATTCGAGCATCATCAATGTTAGGAGTGTGAGTGTTCAATGTCGTAAGGTTGATAGATATCTTTAAACATATATTGCCTTGTACATACTCCATATTAATTAAAAAAAGATAAAAGTTAATAAATGTACGTCGTCATCTGGTTCACACCGTATATATTTATTCTTTTTGAATATTTAAAACTTTTTTTTCATATTTTTATCTCTTTTTTCTTTTTCGTCTTAACTTAGTCTACATGAGAGTTACATATAATATTTTTTTAATAGGTTGTATTTATTTATACATTAAGTTGTTTTCTTCTTAATAATACTACAAATAAGTCAAGAAAATAGAATACGGGAAAGACCGCAGAGGTGAAAATGATTTGTTGTTCAATTTTTTTTTACAGTGAGTTATTTTCGTCTTATTAATATTAAAAGGAAAATGAAGCTTGATCATGTAAGAGGCTGCCGACCGGCTTATATTTAAAAAGAACATTTTTTAAACACAGTGTTAATATTAAGTAATATTTTAAATATAAAAATATATTTGATCAACTTCTTTTATATGTTACACTAATAATATATTAATTAAACTAATTTTAATATGTTATTTAGTTAGGTTTATTTGAATAAATAATTATAGACAAAAATAAAATAATCTACTTGAAAGCTGGATATTAATTAATTAATATGCTGGAAAAAAGTCTCAATCTTGGTTAGAAATTTGTTGTTTTAATTTGCGAAGTATACTATATAGTACGACGCTATTCTACTCTCGGCTAAAATAAGTCAGAAACTTCAATTTTATTTTTGACTTTGTCGGCAAACTATGCTTATTCTTTAATAATGGGTGATGATTAGATATAATATTTACATATATATTATACATACATAATTATTTAAATTTATAATTTAAAATAATAATATCTTTTTAAATTAACTTAATAGATTCATAATATATATTTATAGAAAATAAAAACATCATCGAAAATCATATATAAGATGATAACACTTTATGTCGCAGCTTGGGGCCATACATTGTCTTTGGTATCTATTTGTATAATTATCCCCTTCGTATTATTTAAAGCTCCTAGCTGATGGTGTATTTTTTCCCTTTTACCGAGTCAGACAACCCCATTATTTCTCAACGCCTAGTGCACGCAATGCACGAAAGCAACGCCTAGCAATGCACGAAAGCAATGTGTTCAATATGTATAAAGTTAATGGTAAACTATATTAATGATCACTGAACTTTTAAGATGTTTTCATTTTGATCACTGAGATCAAATAACTTTTGTTGTTAAGCTGTTGTTAATGATAATGCCCGAAATGTAAAAGTTTGGAGTAAATTACACAAATGATAACTTGTAAGGTGCTCGTGTTTTGTTCACTAAAAGAAGTTATCGTTAATGAAATTATCGAAATGAAAACATACTTAGGTTTGGTGACTCCAATAAAAGTTCAATGTCTATTAGTGTAGTTTATCCTAAATAATAATTCATTTTATAATTAATATACTTTCTTGAAATAAATATAATTAATTTAAGTAGCGATTTAATCTAAATATTTTTTTTTAAACTATATGACAACAACTATATGCAATGGTTATGCATCGGACCCCTTTATAGTTCAAACCTTAGAATTTAGATCCTTGTAAGAAATCTAATGCTTAATCATTACACTTAATTAAATAGTTGTTACATAATTGACAAGATTAATATTTAAAGTGTATTGGGATTGAAATTAAAATTATTTATTTTTAGGTAAATTATCCTAATTATTACCAAACTTTTAGGTTATTTGTACTTTGACCACCGAAATTCAAATTGTTTTTGTTAGTCACTCAACTTAAAGAACGTTGTCACAAAACTGTTGTTGTTGACGACTACAAACGGCATCGACAGAAATGATAACGTTCAATAAATTTAGTGATTCAAATGAAATTTGTTTGATTTTGTTGACCAAAATACAAGAACATAAAAATTAATGACCATTAATGTAGTTTAGTTTAAAAATTACTACTTTGCGTAATCAGATTCCCTGACCTGCAATCGAATTCTTTTTTACGTCATTCTACACAATATTTCCATTATGAGATTTTCAGATTGATTCGTATATATTAATATATCACAATAATTCGGCATAATATGATAAAATGTTATAGTGAAGATCGGATCATGGTTTTGTTCCCTAATTCAAATTCAAAGAATTACACAGATTATTGAAGTTTTATTTAGTATTCCGCAATCTGGTTTAGTAATGGTACAATGTAACATTGAACTCGAGACTAGCATCACCGTTCTCGGCGCTTGCATAAGTTACCCGAGTAAGAGCATACCCTGTGGCCATCCTAACGAACCTCTCCCTCCCACTACTGCCAATTCAATAACTTCCTCACTCGCACGAGCGATTTCCGTCGCCGGATATCGTGAGAACAAACCGAAGGAGCTGCCATTGAACCTGCCACTCGTAAACGCGAAATCAGCGTAGAAAACTGCAGAAAACATGGTAGGGTCTTTAGCAGTCCACACGTAGATCCCTTGGGCGTTTCCGATATTCGTTGATGTTAATTCGGGTCCTACAGTCAGGGATCGTCCATCGCGATCAAGGTGAGGAATAGGCCGGCGTTGGTGATGTTAGGACGGGCGATCGGATCCGCAGCCGGGTTTTTGCCACTGAGGATATCGTGGAAAAAGAAGTGGAGTCGGTCATCTTCTCCGATCGAGGAGGAGGCGTAATGGTTTCAGAGTAGTATTGGCCATAGGCTGACGCAATGGCAAGGAGAAATGTCATTGCCGATGCAGCTATTATAATCAGTTTCTCCATTTTTCTTCTCAATAACGTTTGGTTTTGTGGTTGATTGTTGTACACTGCATGGCTTTATATAGAATTTGTGCTGGACGTCAACTTCATTTCACATAAAATTATTTTGTTAACGCCTGAAGTTGTTGGTTGCCATTTCCTTTAATTGTCAATGAAAATCTAGAGAACAATATTATAATTTCACAATCAAATGGATGTTTCAGAAAAAAATATTAGGGGTAGAGAATGATGGTAGGTGCTGAGTGAATTTTTTTTTTTCAATCTTACGTGGAAGCCATCGCCTCTTCCAAGCGCAAAAGAAAGTTACAGAATAGAAGTGAATTTTATATGTAAACTAGCTGCAATTAGTATTATTGAATAGTATTGTACTTTATAATAATACCGTGAGCTTGTTTCTTGAGAAATAGTCATTATTGGCTCTGATTAATTTTTTAAACAATATAAAAATCGTAAAAAAATCACAATATATTTATAATTCACAAAATTTTATTATTATACAAACAAATTAGAATATAATTTGCCAAAAAAAATATTCTAAGTCTTTCTCTTACATACAATATTGTAGTAATACTATGTCATATATTTATAATGTACATAACTAATATAGTGGAATTCTCAAACAAGTATAATTTGACATTTCAACACATTTACTTGTTGCTTCCTTAAGTATTCATCCTTTTTCTAATGTTGCCGGCACATTGGAATCTGCGTTATCTACCACCTTTTCACTTCTTCTTTGTTTTATTTTTATATATATTTTTTTTCTTTTTTTACTTTTCAACTTGGTATATTATATATCAATATACATTGCATAATTGCTATAAAATTCAAATATTTATCAAAATAAAATATATTAAAATTCTATAAAAATTAAAAATTAACATATTTATAAAATTGGAATATTATAAGAACACATGAAAATCTATACAAAATTATATTTTAGCTAAGTTTTAGAAAATTGAAAAAAATATAAATTGAAAAAACTGCAACTTACGATCAGAAGGCTCTTGAGAAGTAAAAGAACAAACATTACAGAAATTGATGGTCAATATCAGTCAACATCAATTAATGTTTTTTATAGCATTCAATAATAGTCAAAGATATTAACATTGAGCCTTCTTTGTTTAAATATTTTCCTTATTTTTTATTATATATTTTTGTACTTTTCAAAAAAAAATCATAATTTATTTATTTTGGTTGTCATTCTAGTTTTATAATTTCACCTTGTTTAATTCAAATCGACACGTCTCGTAGACATAGTTTTAATAGGTGAATTTTAGTGAATATTTTTTACATACAAAAACTTAAATTTGAGGTTTGTTTAAATAATATCAAACTGTTTACTATTTGAATTAATCTCATTTCTATATTAGTAACTATTTTTAAAAATAAAATATAAACATAAAAATTAATAGTCAATATGTTGTCTGTGTGGTTGTTGATCTCAATCAAAACTAAAGTCAACCTTCTAAATTATTTTTCTCAATTTTTATTATATATTTAATATTTATTTTTTAACAATTACATTCCAGTTAATTAAAATTTTAGAATATTAGAAAACGTTGGGTTTTTATTTTAATTTTTATATAACATTTTTTAATTATATAAAACTTAAATATATGTAATTTATATAGTTTTCTTTAAATTATATATTTGAAAATCTATAATTTTATAATTTTAAATATTTTGTAACTATTTTTATTTATATATTTTTTAATAGTCAAAAGAATGATTGTAAGTTAATATTTGTTTAAAATATCTTTTAATAATTAATAACATATATTTATAGTCATAATTATTATTTAAATTTATGACTTTAAAGATAATAATATTTTTTAATTATTAAGATCACTATATAAATTTTGTAGGTAACAATTTTATGACATAAAACCTATAATACGCGTCATAACTACAGCCAAGCTCGTAAGTTTACGCCATATAAAATAATAACAGTTGTCAATACTGCAAAGCTAATAATGAAATGTGATATAAAAAAATTTAGGCCAAATAAAATAATAAGAGCACCGATTGACAAATTCTTAAACTAGGGTTTAGTTTTTCAAATAAAAAAATTAAACTAGGGCTTAGTTTTCTTATAAAACACAGAGAAAAAGAGAAAAATTAATATGTCAAAAGAGTATAACTATTTGTATTTAAACTTGATTTAAGATTTGATCAATTTATATCAAAATTTTAATCAGTCAGACCGTCCTAAAAAATGTGGAGGCTCAGTGTTATTTTTAAAATGATACTTCTAAAATATTTTATAATAAAATAAAAAAAATTACAAGCCCTTTTCTAAATATTTTACAAAAACAAAAAACAAAAAAATTTGATCCACCACTCTCTATCATATTTTTTTTCTCATTGGATAATGCTCTCGTGTATAATACTAAAGAAAATCGCTTTGAAAATTTATTTTTAGAACATTTCTCTTTAGGCAAATCTCTTTTAGGCCCCTTAGCTACTAAAAGATCAATCTTGTTAGGATTTAGATCATCCCAAATTCTATGATCAAATATATCAGACAAATTTTTAATATCAATTATTTCAACATTTAAAGTATCATTGTCGATATTATCTAGTGTAATTATCACAAATAGAATTAGAATTGTCATTTTGATTTAACACATCACCATCACTCAAAGGTTTATCTTTGTCGACATGCATATTTTCATTCGAATCAACACAATTATTATAATTGTCATTCAAATTAACATAATCATCATTTAAAATAATTTTATCATCAACGTTATTAATTTCAACATGATTTGTGATTCCTTCACAAAGAACTTATTAAGAGCTTCTATTTGAGATTGAATTAACTCTTCTTCTTTCTTTTTTCTCTTACGTTTTCACAAAAAAATCATGTTTTCTAATTGCATGACCCATTCAAATTCTTAAAGAAAGAAATCAAGTGACAAATTAAAACCAGAAGGATACAAAGAATTTGGAAATTTAGAAGAATTTGGAAATTTAGAAGAATATGGCCCCAGGCCTGATGGTCTTCATGTCGAGTTCTTAAAAAATGGCATATTGTTGGCACTGATGTTTGTCGCATGGTTCAATCTGTGTTTCATGAGGTGTTTGATTGAAGATTCCTTAAATCGAATTACCATTACTGGTTCCTAAGGTTGATATCCCGTAAACTATGGCGAATTTTCAGCCTATTAGGTTATGTTCTTTCTTATATAAGCTAATCACAAAAGTCATTGTCAAGCGTTTAAAGGCCATTATGGCTAAGCTTATTCACCCGGTTTAGACAAGTTTTGTTGTTGGTAGATCGATCATAGAGAATAACATTCTTAACCAGGAAATTATTCATTCCATGCGTGCCAAAAAAACTAAGCAAGGATGGATAACGATCAAAGTTGACATTAAAAGGCTTTTGACCGGGTTAAATGGAGTTTTATTCATGATACTCATATTGATGTTGGCCTGCCTCCTCGCCTTACACAGGTCATTATGAGATATATTACTTCGCCTACAATGCAAGTGTAGTGGAATAGTTCTCCCATTTTTATCAGAGAAGGGCCTTCGACAAGGTAATCCACTCTCACCTTACTTGTTTATTCTGGTTATGGAATGACTTGGCCACCACATCTATCACTGGGTTTTCTCGGGATCTTGGAAACCTTTTCAACTCGTCTAAAACGGTATACCTCTCTCGCACCTCTTTTTTGCTGATCACCTTATCCTTAATAGCAAAGCTGACCTGTCTCAAGCGCATCTTATTGCTTCCACGCTTATGGAGTTTGGTGCCTCCTCCGGCCACAACCACAAGGTTAATTCTCAGAAGACGCAAATCTGCTTCTCACCTAATTCTAACTTGGGTATGATGCATGCCATTTGCTCTTTACTGGGTTATCAACAGGTGGACTGCTTTGGTAAATATTTGGGGTTCCCTTCATTATAAAAGAGTTCGTTGTACGGATTATGATTTTATCTTGCATAAAAGCGCATCTTAACGAATGGGCTGCCCGTACCTTGTTCTTTGCTGGCTGCATAACTCTAACTAAATCGGTGCTTTCCACCATTTCAATCTATATTATGCAAACGGTTGCCCTTCATCAGGGTGTTTGCAATGAGATTGACAAGCTTGTCAGGCACTGTCACACTTAGTTTCTATGTAAAATAATTATTCCTTAATCTCAAAATATAAAATAGAAAAAGACGGTATAAAGAGAGTAAGGGTCGAACTACAGGGACTAAGGACGTTACAGAAAATCTGGTTATTGATTTTTTATCCTGGCATGAATTGCAAAGAAAATAAAAGGGGGAGTTTGTTGAGAAGTTATTAAAGAAAGTGAAAGATTTAATCTAGAGAAAACAAAGAAATTAATTTAAAGAAAGTAAAGATTAAAATTCTATTGGTAAAAATCAACCTCATGCTTAAACTTTTGCCTCAATTCCAATCGATCATTGAATAGGATTTTAGCTTCGAATTTATGTCGGTTATAGTATATAAGACCCAACCCCTATAACTTGTTTTTCTCAATTAACTGATAATCCAAAATAAATCTTTGGATCTCAGTCTTTATGTGGACTAACCGCGATAATTGTTTGTTAATCTCAACTCCGTTTTAGTTTTAGAAAAACCCGACTCGGATTATAGCGTCTCAATGAGAATTAAACCTGATTTTAGTCTCCCTTAGTGGATCGCCACTGAATGTGTTCACAAGAAGTCGAATGTGCTACAAGTCGATCCTTTCTCCCAATTATTAATTGAAATCATAATCAATCCAACGTGCTCTTTTTTGAAAAAAAAAACGTTTTTGATTATAAAAGGATGACCGACTGCTAATCCTGAATTCTAGAAAACTAAAAATGTAACTAGAAATTGAGTCATCGCTTCAACATTTGGCTTATGAAAAACTTAGCTAAGCATGGTAAAAACCATACTTAGCATTTTAAAAGTAAAGAAAGCTTGTAATGAAAAAAAATAAAGAAGAGCGAAAGTAAAAAAAGAAAAGTAACTTTATAGAAACTAAATAAAAGAACAAAAGAATTCGAGAGATGATGTTTTTGAGCTTATCCTGATGGGTATTTATACTCTCTTAAAACCCTAAAATTGTAAAAATAATAATAATACAAAGATAATTTTTGAAAAGAATTCAAACTTAATCCTAAAAATAAAAGATAATCATAATTTCAAATTCTGATTCGTGACTGAGTCTCTCGTTTTCACGAAAATGTTGAGTGGACCTTCTAGAAGATGTTGACTAGATGATGGTCAGACGCAATCATGCCCAGAAAGCCAGACTTGATTCCAGAAAATAAAAAGAAAATTACAAAATTTCATCTCTTTTAACACTATTTGTGAAATCTACTATCATTCATAGAAAATGAACGAAAGTGCCCAAATCAACAACTTAAATCGACTAATCAAGAAGTAATTATCAATAAAATATTAACTAATTTAATCACTACTCATGTGCTTCATATGGAATTCAAATCAACAAGATCGATGGATCTCACTATTTGACTGGTCTTTGGTTTACCAACTAATCTGGTATGATGGCCTTGGGTTTCATTATTCTCAAGTTCAAAATAAGGCTTTCCTATGGAAACTTGGATATGCTATTGTTACTCGGCCTAATGATCTTTGGGTGCTAGCTTTACGTAAAATATATCGTATGTAAGCTCTTTACCCTCTCACCATTTTCCCGTCAGGCTTGCTCCCCTCTTTGGAGAGCTCTCTCCAATAGTTAAGACACCTTCCATGAGAACATCCTATGGCTTCCTGGCAATGACTGTAGTATTCGTGTGTAGGATGATGTTTGGGTCCCCACTGTTAGTCTTCTGCGAAATTATCTGACCACTCCTCCTAGCTCTGGCCACATCCGCGAGCTCTCAAGCATGGTTGATACTTCCGGTAGCTGGGCTTGTGATCAGCTCTCTACAATTCTACCTAACGAGGTTCTCCCCCAAATTTTAGGTGTTAAACCTCCTACCATCGACGCTGGCGATGATTGTTGTGTGCAGAAATGGGGTACTCAAAATCAGTTCACTGTTTGCTTAGTTTATGCTCAACTTCTTGACCCCTCTATTGATGCTCTGAACACTATCTGGAAGCAAGTTTGGGCCCTTAAAGTTCCTCAGCGTATTAGAGCCTTTCTTTGGCTCGTTCTCAAAGAACGCATTCTAACAAACCATGATCGGTATCGTCGACTACTAACTCATGATCCTATGTGTGCTCTTTGTGGTGCCCAGGTTGAGACGACCCTCCACATTTTAAGGGACTGCCATGCAGTGGAAGCCAACCGGGAGAGTTTGATGCCATCTGCAACTCGACAATGGTTCTTCTCTGCTTCTCTCCTAAGTGGATTCGTGCCAACCTCGCTTGTAACGCCATTGTCCCTAACCTGAATTGCTCCTGGTCGATGCTCTTTGCCACTATTCTTTGGCAAACCTGGAAATGCCAGAACTCTTTCACGTTCACAGATTCCTGCCACACCATGAAAAATGTTCTTCGCCACAGCTTAACTTGTTCTGCAAACTTTGCTACTAATCAGAACACCACAGCCGACTCCACGACCCGTCAGGCGAAGCAAATCATGTGGAAGCTGGTATCCGAGCCAGGTTTGAGTGTGTAATATCTACTTATTGTCTTTGTGGTTGCCACCAAAAGGTGGATCCTCCAACATAAGAAAATAAGAAGGTATTACCCATTCTTTGAGGTTCTAGAGAACTATTCACGATAGTGAAATAGTGGGAGCTATCCGTAATAGAAGGCATGACAACGAAATTTGATATTGAAAAATTCAATGGGAGAATTTCTCATTGTGGAAATTGAAGATGAAGGCCATCCTGAGAAAAACGGTGTCTAGCGGCTATCAATGAAAGGCCAGTGGATTTCACAGGTGACAGCAAATGGAACGAGATGGACGGGAATGCTATGGCAAACTTTCATCTAGCATTAGATGAAGTATTGTCAAGCATCGAGGAGAAAAGATAGCTAAGGAGATATGGGATCATCTCACCAAATTGTACGAGGCCACATCGTTGCACAATAAAATTTTCCTTAAGAGGAAATTATACACTCTCCGATGTCAGAATCTACTTCAGTGACAGGTACTTAAATACATTGAACATTTTATTTTCTCAGCTTACATCCTTAAGCTGTAAAATAGGAGAACAAGAACGTGCTGAACTCTACTTCAAAGTCTATCGGATTCGTATGATCAACTCATCATCAACTTGACAAATAGTAATGTCACCAATCTAGTCTTCGATGACGTTGCAGCTGCAGTTCTACAAGAAGAAAATCGGCGCAAGAACAAGGAAGACAAACAAGTAAATCTGCAACAAGCAGAAGCGTTGACAACGATGACAACGATGAGAGGGAGATCAACAGAACGTGGCCAAAGCAGCAGTCATAAAAATGGTAGATCGAAGTCGAGGAGCAAAAAGAATTAAAGTGCTACCACTGTGGAAAAAGTGCTACCACTGTGGAAAGAAGGGTCACTTGAAGAAGGATTGTTGGAGTCTAAATAAAAACTCCAATCCACAAGGCAATACCGCAAATATGGCTCATTGATTCGGGAGCAACATATCACTGACCTCAAGAAGAGAATGGTTCCATCATTATGAACCTGTCTCAGGAGGATCTGTGTATAGTTGCAATGATCATGCCTTAGAGATCGTTGGTGGGAAACCATCAAATTGAAGATGTATGATGGAACAATAAAGTTGTTCAGATGTGCGTACGTGAAGGCCTGAAGAAAAATTTATTATCCTACGGATTGTTGGATATAATGCAAGCAAGATTGAAACACGGAAGGAATCATGAAGGTGTTCCTGGAGCGCTTGTGGTGTTGAAAGGCGAAAAGATAGCAGCAAACTTGTACATGCTGAAGGGAGAAACTTTGTTAGAAGCAGAAGCCTCTGTTGCCTCATGTAGTTCAGATTCTGCAATGCTATGGCATCAGAAACTTGGACACATGTCAGAACAAGGAATGAAAGTCCTTGTGGAGCAAAAGCTACTTCCCAGCTTAACAAATGTATCACTTCCTTTGTGTGAGCATTATATAAAAAATAAGCAGCACCGGTTTAAATTTAACACATCAAATTCTAGAGGCAAAAGTGTTCTAGAATTGGTTCACTCTGACGTATGGCAAGCACCAGTTACATCCCTAGGTGGATCAAAATACTTTGTCTCTTTATTGATGACGACTCCAGGAGATGTTGGGTGTACCCTATTAAGAGAAGTCAGATGTGTTTCAACTTTCAAAAACTTCAAAGCACGGGTGGAACTTGATTCTGGAAATAAGATCAAGTGTTTCAGAACAGATAATGGAGGAGAATACACAAGCGAAGAATTTGATGACTTTTGCAGGAAAGAAGGCATTAAAAGACAGTTCACAGTAGCGAACACTCCTCATGGGTGTACCCTATTAAGAGAAGTCAGATGTGTTTCAACTTTCAAAAACTTCAAAGCACGGGTGGAACTTGATTCTGGAAATAAGATCAAGTGTTTCAGAACAGATAATGGAGGAGAATACACAAGCGAAGAATTTGATGACTTTTGCAGGAAAGAAGGCATTAAAAGACAGTTCACAGTAGCGAACCCCTCAACAAAATGGAGTGGCAGAGCGGATGAACAGAACCTTGTTAGAAAAAACAAGAGCAATGTTGAGGAATGCAGGCCTAGAAAAATTATTCTGGGCAGAAGCAGTCAATATCGTATGTTATTTGGTGAATCGAGCTCCATCAACTGTAATAGAGCTGAAGACACCAATGGAGATGTGGACTGGTAAACCAGCTGATTATTCAAACCTCCATGTATTTGAAAGTATTGTGTACGTGATGTACAACTCCCAAGAAATTTCGAAGTTGGATCCAAAATCCAGGAAATGCAAATTCTTGGGGTATGCTGATGGAGTAAAGGGGTATCGCTTGTGGGATCCCACTGCCCGCAAAGTGATCATTAGCAGGGATGTTATCTTTGTAGAAGATAAACTACAAAGAAAAGAAAACGATGCTAGCGCTGAAAAGTCAGAGACTACTCATATACATGTGGAAAAGGAGGTTGAACAAGGAGATTCTTCTGAAGCAGAACCAGTTCATGATGAACAAGAACTAGAGAGTTCTGAAGCTCCAATAACTCGTCAATCAGATCGTGTGAGAAGACGTCCCAATTGGAACTCAGATTATGTTAGAAGGTAATTATCATATGCCTTTTAACAGAGGACGGTGAGCCATCAACATACCAGGAGGCAATAAACACCTCATGCTTCGTTATGGATGATGGCGATGCAAGAAGAAATCGAAGCCCTTCATAAAAATATACTGGGACCTTGTGCCACTACCACAAGGAAGGAAGCCAATGGTAACAAATGGGTCTTCAAAATCAAGCGAAATGTGATGATCAAGTGGAGAGGTATCGTGCAGACTGGTGGTCAAAGGATATGCTCAAAAAGAAGGTATTGATTTCAATGAAATATTTTCTCCTGTGGTTCGACTAACAACAGTTCGAGTTGCAATGTGCTACATTGAATTTACATCTAGAGAAGCTAGATGTTAAAACAGTTTTTCTTCATGGAAATCTTGAAGAAGAAATTTACATGCTCCAACCTGAAGGTTTTGAAGAAAAAGAAAAGAAGAACTTAGTTTACAGGTTGAACAAATCTCTGTACGGTCTAAAGCAGGCGCCGAGGTGTTGGTATAAGAGATTGATTCCTTCATTATGTGCCTTGGATATAACAGACTTAATGCAGACCCTTGTGCTTAATTCAAGAGGTCTGGTGATAACGATTTGTTATATTCTGTTGATGTGGATGACATGTTGGTTGCAGGACCCAACAAAGATCATATTGACGAATTGAAGGCACTGGCTAGGAATTTGAAATGAAGGACTTGGGATCAGCAAACAATATTCTAGGGATGCAAATTCACCGATACAGAAGTAATAGGAAGATTTGGCTTTCACAAAAGAATTACTTGAAGAAGATCTTGTCACGATTCAACATGCAAGATTGTAAGCCAATTTCTACCCCTCTTCCTATTAACTTCAAATTATCCTCCAGTATGAGTCCTAGCAGTGAAGAAGAGAGGATGGAGATGTCTCGAGTATCGTATGCATCAGCAGTGTGAAGTTTAATGTTCGCTATGATATGCACAAGACCAGACATTGCACAAGCAGTGGGAGTGGTTAGTCGGTACATGGCGAATCCAGGCAAAGAGCATTGGAATATTGTGAAGAGGATCCTGAGATATATCAAAGGGACATCAAATGTTGCATTATGTTACGGAGGATCAAACTTACTAATCAATGGGCATGTAGATTCTGACTATGCAGAGGATTTGGATAAAAGCAAATCTACTACAGGATATGTTTTCAAAGTTGCTGGTGGAGCTGTAAGCTGGGTTTCAAAATTGCAGTCAGTTATGGATACATCCACAACAGAGGCAGAATATGTAGCAGCTACACAGGCCAGTAAAGAAGCAATTTGGTTGAAGATGCTATTGGAGGAGCTTGGGCACAATCAAGAGCATGTTTAATACCACTTCATTCGTGAAAAGGTGGAAGAAGGAACAGTAGATATGCAGAAGATCCATACCAAAGACAACATAGCAGATTTCATGACGAATGCGATCAACGCTGATAAATTTAACTGGTGTCGATCCTCCTGTGGCCTGTCAGAAACATAAGCCCATGAAGGTACAAGGTAGAAGAATGGTGTGAAGATATGATTGTTCCAATCAAATCTTCAAGTGGGAGATTGTTGAAATTTCCACAAGACAAGGTAGGCACCGAATGGTGCAATTTTCAAAGGCAGCTGGAAAAATGGTTTGGGCAATTAATATTGTCAAATTTAGGTAACCAAATTGTTGAAAATAAATGGTAAAAGCTTAAATTTAGTCATTGTAATTTAGGGTATTTACAAATTAGTCCTTAAGACTTCAATTATAAATATCCTAGCTCATTTAGCTTCAAAACCATCCCCAAAGCATTCTAGCTTTCTTCCAATACTAGAGAATTTAGAGAGTTTCTTGAGAGTTATTTTTCTCCTTTTTATCAAGAGAGAATTATCATTGTTTTCTCCTTGGTAGATAGAGAGAAGTTGTAATTCCTATTTTCTCATAGTGAAATTCTTCTACCGTTGCCCGTGGTTTTTACCCTATATTATTTAGGGGTTTCCCACGTAAATTCTGTGTCTCTTTTATTTTCTCAAATTATCAGTTGTGATTTTGTTCTATCCGATAGCCGTCTTCCGCAACAGAAGCCTCCCTCGGATTCTTGGTATTGCTTAAATGTAGATGCCGCTGTTGCTACTCTTTGAGGTTTCAACTCTATTGGCGGTGTCATTCGCACTAGTGATGGCTCTTGGCTTGCTGGGTTCCATAGAGCTATCGGTATTGTCTCTCCCCTTCAAGCAAAGATTTGGGGAATCTATGTGGGGTTGCAGCTAGCATGAGATCTTGGTCTTGAATTGCTACAGATACAATCAGATAGTTTGCAGGTTGTTAAGCTCCTCAATGATCCGGGGGCTGTTCACCATTTCCCTTGTTCGTGCTGTCTTTGCTTCGTGATCGTAGCTGGTTTTTGGAGTTCTGTTGGGTTCCTCGTGAAGGGAACATGGTTGCGGATGGAATGTCTAAGCTCGAGCTCCCTAGTGATTACATGCTTCGCTTGTTTAATTCTCCACTAGTATCCATAAAACCTCTTGTTGATAGGGATGTTCAAGGACTGCCCTATGTAAAGCTCTCTGTAGCTGTCTAGGATTCTGCATCACCTTCATTCCAAAAAATAAAAGAAATAAAAAAGCATTTTAAGAAAATTATTTTAAGGATATATTTGAATAAAAACATGATTTTCATAGGTTTATTAATTTTTAGTTAAAGTCCACCAAATCAAATTGTGCGTCGATTAATGTTAAGGAAATGATAAGGTTGATAGATTACAACGAAACCAATTAATACTCTTGTTTGTACCCAATATTCCAATATAATACCCTATTGTTTTATCAAATAAATTTAAACTCCTAAAAAATATAAATTCAAATTTACATATTGAGTTCACCAAATGATTTTAGTGAGTAAAGAGAATGTTGTTTTCTTCATAGATTTTGGGTTTAAACACTATGTCTATGGGTATGTGTTATCAATAGCTAAGAAAGATTATGAATATATAATATTTTACGATCACACCCTAGACTATTAAGAAAACTTCACGTATTTAAAAACTTATGGTAAAATACACAAATTGTCTCTCGATTATAAGACGTTGTTTTGTTGAGTCTCTCACTATTAAGTTAAAAATAATCCGATTATAGGGTGTTAACGTCCAACTCAAACTATCGTTAGTTTTTTAATAGAAAATGAAGAGTTTGAATTATATGAATAGTCAAGTGATCTTTTATTGAATTATATGATAGTCAAGTAATCATTTTATCACTTTAATAATCAAGAAACTCAATCAAGCAATGCCTTATAGTCAATTGGATCATCTTGTAACTTTTAATAATTGAATGACTCAATAAAACAACGCTCTATAATCGGGAGATCATTTGTGTATTTTACCCACAAATATAATGATAAACATAGAAAATATACATTTAAATATGCTAGTATGTTTAGGGATGGACCCAGAGACTAACGAAAATAGTGTCTTTCTTTAAATATTAAATTTTCATATAATTTAATTTTTAATATTATTAATATTATCACTTATAATCATCTTAAATTAATAAAAAATATTTTCATCTTTTAAAAATTATAAAATAAATCTCTAAAATTTTATAAATCCATTGCTTAATATAAATAATATAGCAATCTCCACCAACAATACTCGTACATTTATTCCATTAAAGGTGAACACATATGAACTTTGCACAATATCCAAGAGAATGAGTCAAATATCATCTTAGTAATGAATTACAGTGACGTTAAATTGAATAATGACGGTGGTGGCATTTAACACGTAAGGGTTAAGTAGTGCAAACCCTTTTGCCATCCTAAATTTCCTCTTCCTCCTACCACCGCAATCTCACGTTCCGCCATTATTAGCGGATTCCTTGAAAATATGCTTATAGAGCTGCCGTTAAACTCACCCGTAGTAAACCCGAAATCCATGTACATCACTGCGGTCCTTGAATTTATTCCGGCAACGACGGCAAGTCCCTGAGCGTTTCCAATCACCTCCGAGTTAGGCTCAGGTCCTGTCTGGAGGAGATCATCGACGGCATATAAGGTACCGAACGGGACGGTTGAGTTGTTGCTTGTGGTGTTAGCTTGGGCTATTACCACTCCTGTAGCGTTTTGACCGCCGACAGATTCATGCAAAAAGAAGTGAAGATTGGTGAGCTTCTCCGCCTTGGGATCATATGGTCTTCTCTCCGAGTAGTATTGGCTCTGCACTGATGATGCCTTGCAGATGCAGACGATGAGAATCCATGTCCATATCGAAGTTGCTTTCATCGCCAATTGCTCGGGTGGAATCCTAGTTGAATGCTTGCAGAATTACTTCGTCTTTGTTAAGAGAAGAGAAATTTTATAATGAGATTCAACCTTTAGATGCGTAAATAATTTATTCCAGTCGACTTTTCCTTGGTAATATTCTAATCAAAAGTCGTTCATGATCACGTCAGTGAAACGTGGTCAACTTTGTTGATTGATTTTTTAAACAGGAATGCATATGATTTTTTAAGTTAAACTACACGTATAATCTCTCGATTGTGGATCATTTTTTCATATTGCGTTCTTTTATTGGGTAAATTATACCATTGACAACTTAATTATTATCTCTTTTTATTTTGACCATTATTTTTTGAAAATTTTCAATCAGGTATTCAACTATTTAAATGCATTCAATCAAATAATTTGCCGTTAACATTCGATGAAAATGTTTATGTGACAGTTAATAAAATTTGAATAATTACACATTGGGTCACTCTTTATTTATATATTTTATCAATTTGATCCTAATTTTAATAAATTACAATAAATATTAAGTCCAAATTGGTATAATTACACATTCGATATACTTTTATTAAAATTATGACCAAATTGATAGAATATATAAGTAAAAGTAACTGAATGTATAATTATACCAATTTTATTAACTGTCATGTCAGCAGTTCCGTCAAATGTTAACGACATGTGGCTTGATTGAATGCATTTAAATAGATGGGTAACTTGATTGATAAAATTTCAAAAAATGATGGTTAAAATTAAAAGAGACAATAGTTAGGTAGCCACTGATATAGTTTACCCTATTTTATTTTAGGGTAAACTACATGTTTGTTCTATTTTAGTACCTAAATTTAATTTTTTTTTCAAAATCATACCTAGGTTTTTGGTAACCACCGTTAAAACCTTAATAGAACTATTGTACCGTGAAATTTTTTATTGATAAATTACATCATTTATCATTCAATTATCTTTTCACTCCTATTCTGGTCACTAAAGTTTAAAAATTTTCAATTTAACTACTAAACTTTCAAATTGCTCCTATTTTAATCACTCTAATTTATTTTATTAATATTTTGGGACATGACATTTTTTATTTTAATTATATATTAATAAAATAATAATTAAAATATGCCATATCATATAGAATATTAATAAAATAAGTTAGAGTGATTAAAATAAAAGTAATTTGAAAGTTGAGTGATTAAATTAAACTTCAGTGACCAAAATGAGAGCAATAAGATAATTCAGTGATGAATGATGCAATTTACCCATAATATATCACGAACAATAACTCCGTTAAGTTTTTAACGGTGGGGTGCCAAAATTAAATCTAAACTTAATGTTAAGTATGATTTTGAAAGAACATAAAGTTTATGTATTAAAATGGGATAAAAATAATATTTTAGATACTAAACTTATAGTTTACCCTTTTTTTGACATTTTTTTTTTTGCCTCTGGTTGTAAGACAATTTTCTGTCGTATGTTCTGATTATAAAATATTATAAAATAATTATTTGAGCTAATACTAAAACTAAGAAATCTCTTCAAAACTTTATTTTCAATCTTCCTTTTTCTCACATCTCTTTACTTTTTCTCTTTAAGTAAAACCCAAAATTTGACGGAAAATCACCAAATTGATTGCCACTTGTCGTAGTTAGACTCTGTTTTGACCATCAGATATGGTGTGTAACACCTAATATCTGACTTAATCGAAATTCAAAATTTTGCAGAAACAAACAATATTCATGTGTATCAATTATTAAGGGACTAAATACTAACATTTCATACAATAAACGCGTACAAATAATATTAAACATAAATTTTTTGTATAATTAAACAAATAAATTTTAAATATTATTAATAATAAAAAATTCGAATTCCATGATCACTAATCGGATCTGCCACTATTTTCGTAAAATATTTTATTACAAACAATAACTGAAAAAAAGGAAACAAAAATCTAAACTTACTGATGTATGACGGTGACATCGCACTCCACAATGGCATCGCCAGTGTTGAAATCTGCGGAGTAAGTTTTAAGCCGTACGAATCCTTTCGCCATCCTAAATTTACCTTTAAACCCTACGTCCCAGTAAACCACTAAAGTCAACACATCTTGACTGGTGGAAGCCCAGATGCCTTGAGAGTTCCCAATGACCCCCGACGTTAAGTTATGACGAGGGTGACGGGATCGTCGGTGGCAAAAACACTGCCGAACGGTATCGGTGTGTTGTCGAAGGCAATGACGAAGGTTGGACGAGCAACCGAGATAGCAGTAGGGTTTTACCATGATTGTATCATGAAAAGAAATGGAGTTTGGTGAGCTTCTCTCTCGGTGGAACATATGGCTTGCTCTGGGAGTAGTAACACTGGCAAGGTATGGCTGTGCAGAGCGCCAAAGTCAAAATCAATCTTATTCCATTGCTTTTCTGTTGAGAATCTCAAGGGAATTGGAACTTTTATGCTTAATTTAAAAGAACCCTCATATGCTTAATTTTAAAGGCTATTATGAATTAGCCTGGCAAAAGAATATTAGCGCATAGTGCGGTGCACGTCCACCGCACTTCATATGTATTTTAACATTTGTAATTTTAGGGACTTCAAATGATATTCGAAAGGTTTGAAAAAATAATCCTCTTTCTTCCGACCAGTCAAATCTAGGTGGTCGAATGGATCAATCTCCATATAATTTAGGTATTTTTTATATTTTTGATGATGTAAATTCATACTCCTTACATTACTAAATATAACTTCTTACATTTGTGTACCTATCGGTTTTCACCTATGTGGTTTCTATATACTGTTTGAGTTGTATGGTCCATGGTGTTGTAATGGGGGTCGGTGGGGATTAAACATGCATGGGTAACAGTGGCCAAGTTCATTACATTATTTTGGAAAATGGTTAAATTTAGTTCAATATGTTAAGAAAAAAAGAAAAAAAATTACAATTTTGTATATCCATTATTTTAAGAAAAGAAAATTAAAATTTTAGACCTCTATTCTTAAATTATAGATCCGCCTTATGGGTGATCATGCCACATTCGACCAAGAGTTGATTGTTCCATGCTATGATGCTCCTTTTATGGACATCTCTAAAAGTAGATGGATGCTTGTTTGTGGTGTAACTTTGTGCATTTTATGGTTGACGAGAAACGAATTTGACTTTGAGAATAAAGAAAAAATGGAATGGCCCGGTATGTTTTGGATCAAATTCCTGAAGATTCGAATTAATGTTGTTGTTGAGGCCTGTTGGCTGGTTGTCCCCAAAACTTGTGATGTCTGTTTTTTTCCGTACTGCAAAAAATGTAATATATTTATAAGAAAAACCAAGAAAATGGCATAAAAATGCCGAAATGGCAATACATAAGGGAGATACCACACCATGCTCAAAACATCATAGAGCCTCCCACTTTCTTCACAAAAACACACCATCACCTAGAAAATCTATAATAAACAACAAAAACAATGAATACACCATGAAAAACAGAGTTGGATTCAGCTTTAACCCACATATATGGCCAAAAAGAAGTGGCACAAACAGGACAGACAACGCCCAAATAGGCACTCTACACTTCCACGCTCCCAACAACACCCACAACAGCAGTTGTATTAATCTTATCAATCAAAAGTGGTGGATCCAGAAATTTAAGAATTATGTCTAAAATTTTAATTTTTTTTTAACTGATAGGTATGTAATTTTTTTTTCCTTTTCCCTTAAGACGTTAACTAAACTTAATTCTATCGGATTGAGATGCTTTCCAAATTCAAAAGCGATGATCAAGATCTATTGCCATTAATGGAAGTGATAAGTCAATAAACCAATTGAATGTTCGTGAAAATGAAAATATTACCTATCATTATCAATAGTGGCTGAATCTGAAAGAAGACAAGGCAATATTACAATCAAATATAGTACTTATGAAGAATTGCTTTACTCCAAATCTTAAAGGATAGAGAAAGCAACATCATACCCAAAAGGAGGTCTAAATAACCAAACTCATGAGTCGTGGTAAATTAATGATTGTGCCAACACCAGGGCAGGATCGGTTCGAAAGAAGATGATCGACGGGAGAAGATCAAGATATAATTACATGTGAAACTTTAATATTAAGTGTTATGATTTAAAAACAATGACTGAACCAAACGTGTGAGTCAAAAAAGAGAAAAGAGAAACAGTACTCTCACAAGTTTATTAATAAGTCTGCAATATCTCAAAATAGACCAGACACTACATATACAAGGCAAGTTCATGAGTCAGTTGGTGTCTAACAAATTCCTAACCACCTAAGTGTGTCACAACAACTGAGTGCTAATGATACAATACTCACAATCTATCATGTATTCATTAGAATCCTAATACAAAACTCGTAACATTAAGCACGTAATAATTATTCGGTATTATGTGTGAACAATAAATCGATCCCAACTTTAATTGTTATACCGAGATATCACTTAAAATTTAATATTATATCCAAACATAAAATACTAAGAGTAAGTGGTATCTAAAGTATGTTATTTGGGGATGATTTTGACGAGAAAAATACGTATAATTTATTTGTTTATACATACTTAAAATCTAAAGGTTGAAGATGAAAATACGTATCCGCTTGAAGTTTAATTTAAACAATAATGATGTCCGCTGCTGATAGAATGTACTTAAACTCTTAGGTATCACAAAACTAAGATCAAACCTTTATAACAGCAAAATGAATTAAACTTTACATAATTTTTAAAATAGTGTCGAATTGTTATATTATTAAAGACTATTTTGGTTAACTTGGGAACTTGCAAGTTCTTATCAAAACTACATTATTTTGATAAATTTTCTATAATCTTTGAACTTCTTTTATCCAAATTAATATTAAATTTTGATTTTTTATTTCATCATTCAATTTAAATTTCAACCTAAATTATTTTGTCTAACAAACTGTCATTTGGCAAGCAGAAAAAAGTAATTCTGTTACACTTTAATTATTAGTAAAATTTTAGTTCCTCGATCATGGGATTACAATGTTATGTACTAACAAATGTCATCATCTTAATTTCAATTCACGTTATGTTTTTAATTAAATCTCAAATATTTTTTATATTATCTTAAAAAATATTTAAATTTAATTATAGATGAAAAGTTTGTAAAATTGTAAATAATTGAGCGATCACAAATGGAGCAAATTGGGTTAGGAGTGTTGCTCTTGCATTTGCAGTACTTGATTCGGATTAGTTGATTAATAGATTGGATATTGTGGTTATAAAAAAATTATGATTAAAAAATATTAAGTTTAAGAATCGGAAGATGGTTTGGGGCTTAAGGATATGACGTGTTGGAACCAAGCTGTCTTCTTCGGCTCCTTAGAAAGCTTTTGGCTAATGATGGTTCTCGCTATGTGATTTAAGGAGATGATGTTTGGAGCTTTACTCCTAAGCCTAAAGTAAGCTGGAGTTTGAGGAAGAGCTTTTCTCTTAGGGAGGTTGCGAAGCCTTTGTTTGCTGCTGATAGGCAGATTATGCGGATTCGGTAGATATGGCAGGAGATTAGGGGAAAGAAGGATAAGGTTCCCTGACAAGGTTAGTTTGGTTTCCATTGCATGTTCCTAGACATGTGATTATTTCGTGGCTAGCGTTGCTTGATAGGTGACCACCAAGGACAGGCTTTGTCCAATGGGGTTATTACCGAGAGCATTTGGTGTTATGTAGTGAAGCGGAGGAAAGTTCATATTCTTTGAATGTCCTTTTTCAAGTTCCATTTTTTTGTTTTGTTGAGAATGGTGTGCGCAGGGAAAACTTAGTTAGGATATTAAAGTGGGATAGGCCCTCGCTTGATGCAAGGGAAGGTCTGTTGATACTTTTTGTTTAAGATTTTGGAATGCTTTCATTTATTTTATTTAGGAGGAAAGAAAGGGTAGAACCAGGGTTTCAAATCGTGGTCGCGGTCGCGTTTTCGGTTATTTCGGATTTACCGTGATTGCGGCCGTCGCGGACGCTATTGCGACCGTCGCGGGTAACTCGGACGGCGGCTAAACCGCTATATCGCGACCGAAATCGCGTCGCAGACCGTTTTTTAAAACCTGGTAGAAACTTTAAGAATTTGTAAAGAAGTGGGGAGGAAATCCTTGCCTGCATTGATGAAATTGGTACAGGTGAAATACATTAGGAAGAGTATGTAGATTGGGATTATGGGAGTGATTGTTTGATTGTTCTTTCGTAGCAGCTTGCTGTTCTTTAGATTTAATACATACATTTTATGGAAAAAATCAAATTTTATATGTTATTTTATAAAAAAAATTACATCAAATAGTTGCCTCACTTGATTACACTCTGTTCCCGTTCATACTCTTGATGAGCAGAAAGCTGATGGATGAGGTCAAAGTTCAAAGTTTACTGCATGTAGGCAGGCATAAGGATGAGCAGATGAAGTATATATATACGGAGAGTTTTGGAGTTACTACTAATAAATAGTAGCAAGTTCCTTTGCGTCAGTGAATTCAACTTGACGGGTTAGTTATACTTCAAAACGTTATCCTTGAAGTAAATGAAGAAATTTGCAATGCATGCGATGCGAGTGTCAGCCCACGTGAATCTAATCATTCAGTTCAGTACACACGTGTACGTGGTGTACATGTGCCCCTCAAATTATGTAACTCAAAACTTGCAAGCTTTGGTGACCCTACCAATCCCAATAATTCTGCACCCCACATTGGTAAATAGAGACTGTAGACTTTTTAATCTTTTCAAAACAGATCTATGCAAATTAATTAGGTCTTCAGATTATTATTAAACGAAAGAAAAAGCCCATGCCCCCATGAAGCCGAAGGAGCAAGTGGGTCTGTTTTCGGCTTTTTGCTTCAAAAAACGGTCCACGATCGTGATTTCGGCCGCGATATAGTGGTTTTGCCGCCGTCCGAGTTACCCGCGACGGCCGCAATAGCGCCCGCGACGGCCGCAATCACAATAAATCTGAAATAACCGAAAACACGACCGCGATCGCGATTTGAAACCCTGTTTTGCACCATAAAATTTAATTAACAAGTTGAGTGATCTGAGCCATGTGGACAACTGCAAACCAGCTGACGAATATATAAATACATGCACCAAGCCAAGCTTCCAATTCCAAGCACTTCTCTCACTTTCTCTACACAGCAATACCAACTTCTTTCAGCTTAAAGTCACCTTCGTTGACCAAATATGGGTTTCCGTTTGCCGGCAATGATCCAAGGTTCCAGGCAACTTTTGAAACACCATTCCGGTTTCTCTCGTGTAGACACCCATTTTTTTGTCAAAGTTAAAAAATATTATTAAATTATTATTATTATTATTATTATTATTATTATTATTATTAGTATTATTAAGTGTGTTTATATTTTTATACAGGTCAAATGTGGTCCAATTATAAGGAACCCAACAGACCTACAATACCAAGCCTCTCCACCGACGAGTCACTAAGGCTAGTCACATCTGAGCAAGTTGAAACATCATCATCACCATGTCGGCCACTGAACAGCAAAAACAAACAAACAATATCAGCAAAGTCAAAAGCATATCACCTAAATCATACCTAACTTGTCAATATCCTACCAAAAACGAAGAAAACACAGATGCATCCATGAAGATTAGGTGGAGATATCAACCATAAAATAGGCAGAGGATTAGAGGAAAAAAGGGGAGGAAAGGAAGAGATATCATAGAGCATTCGAATAAAAAAGATTGAAACAGGGATTGGGGAAAATCCTGGCAAACGACACATTGTAAACTCTATATTCAAGCAATAACAGGGGTATCAATTATTTACTGTTTTTTCTATTATTTTCATCATTTTTAATGCATTTTATCTTCTGATTTGTTCACTTTAAATCCTTGCATGTTCGATTAAGTTGAGGAAAATTTCTTTTCGATTCTCTTAGAGTATGGAAATATATATATATATATATATATATATATATATATATATATATATATATATATATATATATATATATATATATATTAAAAAAAACCAACATAGATATACATTTTTATTATTTTCGAATCTAACCTAGTTGCCCACAAATAACAGAAAATAATATGAAAAATAATTAGAGGGGGGATGAAACAAGAAAGAAAAGAATATAGAGATATTCAAATCGGGGGGTTCGAATAGAAAAATACAAGGGCAGATTCGAACAAAAAAAAAAGAGACATACCTTTAGCCATATCCAACCTTGTGTTTTGCTCCCTGTGGCCACCGATTTACGATGGCCGGGGAGCCTCGTTTATTCATCTCGGTGAAGAAGCATGAGAAAAAGAGTGATACAGAGAAAGGGGAAAACGGCTGAGGGAGGAAGCAAATGAAAAATAAGGGTTTCAAAATCCCTTAAGGTAGTATAAATATAAAGTAAAACGACGTCGTTTTGGTCACTTATGGTTTTCATATGTTCGACACATGGATGAATCATGTAGGGAGGGTCTCTGTCTTGTAAAAGTTTCAGTATGGTCACTTAAAAATGTTTACTTTATTTTATTTGAGCGTTAATGCTTTAATACTTATATTTTAGTCATTTTTTGTTATTTTATTATTATTGTGAATATTCGATTTTGTCATTGTATTTATAAACAGTTTATTTTGGTCACTAATTTAGTGTTTTGTGTATTTTTAGGGATGTTTAGATTTAAGCTATAACATTTGAAATATATCATTTTAGTCATTGCCTTGTTTGTTTTAATTTGGTTATGTTATTTTAATGTTTTTTATTTTTATCACTGTTCTTTGTTTGGTTAATTATTATTTTAATCCTTTAAATATTGATGTTTTCGGATTTAGTCTTTTAAGTTCTTAGTTTTATTATTTTAGTCCTTGTCTTTTGTTTTATATATTAGCCACCAATTGAAGTTTTGCTTTATTTCGTTTTAGCATTTAATTTTAATATTTATATTTTAGTCATATTATTTCGTGATACATTATTATTGTGAATATTTAATTTTGGTTACAATATTTCAATTACTTCATTTTAACCATTAATTTAAGTATTGTATTATTGTGTTTGGCTTTTATTTTTTTTTTTAACTTTTGAATTTAATCACCATTTATATGTTTTAATATTATTAATATTTGACTATAATTTTGTTGCTGGGCAGAGTGCATGATTAATGACAATTTTAACTGTAGTGCTCTGTTTAATCCGTGAGCAGATACTTGGTTTAGAATGAATATTATGCTTGCATGTGACAATTCTATTTTTTTATATTTAACATTTGCAACATGACCGTAATTTTCATTCTTTTCTTGATTTCACGTTATTCTTTATTTATGTAAATGGATTTAGCTTCGACTAAAATTATTAATTATTATTACTTTTTGAAAGTTATGGTTTAAGTTTTAGCATGAGTAAATGTTTCATTTTAATCCTTAGAATTTTTTTATTATTTTGAACTTTTAAACTTTGGTAATTACTATTTTAGGACTTAAAGTTTTCGTTTATATCATTTTAGTCCTTTAATTTTCTATTTTTTCTATTTCAATCCTTAAAGTTTTTTCTTTCTATTGGTCTTATAAATTTAAATACTTATGTTTTCTATTTGTATTTAGGATTGTAATATTCATTTATATTCATTTCAGTCCTTTTGAATTTACTCCTTCAAGTTATTAATCAAGCAAATTAATTAATATTCAATAAATGGATCATAATTTAATTTTATATTTAATTCATGATTTTCACCATTTACGACAACGTGTAAGCGAAACAGTACTAATTTTGGGCGCTGTGGGGGTGCTAATCCTTCCCCACGCGTAACCGACTCCCGAACTCGTTTTAAACGAATCTTGGTAAACGCAGGCCAGCTTTTGTCTTAAAAAATGATTTTTCTAAAATTGTTTTTAAAAGACGTTTTTAGGTATTCGACCTACCTAACCCAAAGGTTGATGGCGACTCTTTTTAATTCTTTTTAATTTATTTCAAATTACTCCAAAATCACCAATTTTCCAAAATTAAAAGTCGTAACTATTTTTAAAACAATTAAACGATTGTCCCAGCCGAAAAACGGTTACGACATCTCGGAAGCAATCCGATGTTCCCAAGGGACATGTAGCGGTTTATGTCGGAGAGGCGCAACGGAAACGTTTCGTCGTCCCGATTTCGTATTTGAACCATCCTTCTTTCTCCATACTGCTTAACCGTGCTGAGGAAGAGTTCGGTTTCAATCATCCGATGGGCGGCCTCACGATTCCGTGCAAGAAGACGCTTTCATCAGTCTAACGTCTAAGTTGCATGCTTGCAGTCCTCATGAACGATGATGATGGATATAGGAAGCTGTACTTTCCCAAATTTTTGTCAAGCTTTGTTTCTTTTATTTTATTTTTCCTGGGAGCTCAAAGTGTAAATATTGAACACATTAACAAATTAAAGTTCTTGACCATCTAAATATCCCTTTTTCATTCGTTTATTGATTAAATTCCTGATTTAATTAGACATTGATAAACTGAGTCTTGAGATATGATTTAAATTTATTTTAATTTAATAGTGTAAATTTTTAAAAGAAAATACTTAAATATTTTGTGCCTGTAACTAAATGTAAAATAACCTTATATGTAAGTTGACATTGATATTAGTAACTTAAAAATGAATTAGAATAATATATTATTAGTAACCTTATATGTAAAATACCTTTCAAATGTGTTTATTTTCATTAAAATCTTTTTAATTTAATCATAGTTGTTATGAAGGTTGTTTATTTAATGCGTTAAATTTTTAATGTTATTATTGGTAAAATTATTTCGTTAGACACTCAATTTTTAAAATACTTTCATTTTAGTCGCCAAATTTAATTTTTTATTTTTAGTCATTCAATTGAAAAAAAAAATTAATAGATGTTGAAGTGATTTTTAATAGATAAACTTACTTTAACCTATCACGGTAAATCTATTTTGACCAAACTTCAACCTCTTATTAGCCTCTTTCCCAAGCTAATCCCATCGACTATTATCCTAACTTGAAATATCACAATATCAGTACTCAATAGAGGGGTTTGTGGACGGAATTTTGATAGTTTTAATGGTTTGAATGGTGAAATGGTTTGATTGGAGCATGTGATGAGGTTTGTTAGGCAAAAGGTCTAATTAAATATGGATAAAAGTAATGTGACGGATCAAAGTGAATTTTATTTGATCAAATGTCATGACACCATATATTTGGAGATTTAATGGTTGAGAGATTAAAATATATACTAAAAATTGTGACTAAAATGAAAGCGTCCTAAAATTTAGGTGATAAATTGGATAGTTTATCACTAATGCTACCAGGGGTTCAATAATTGGGTGATTAAAATAAATAATTTCTCTAGCGAAGATAACTAAATTAAAAGGACTTTTTAATGATCAAAATGAAAACACCTTAGAAATTAGGTGCCATCTAGATTATTAACCCATTAAAAGCTATAAGTGATTAGTTATTAAATGTTGTATCTACTTTTTAATTAATTATATGTATCTAATATATTGATTGATTAATTTATTTTGAGTTTTGCAGATGCTCACTATGAAGGCGACCCTCCCAGTCTAATTTGTTTCATTCACAATTATCAGGATTCGAACCATTGACTTCACATAAGAAATCTAATAATTCGTCTCACTAAATCTAGTAGTTGTTTGTAAATGTTATATCTATTAATTATTAATAAAGAGTTATGATATCTCTAAAAAATAATAATTAAAGAGTTGTGATACATTTAAATGATTTTATTATTATTATTATTATTATTATTATTATTATTATTATTATTATTATTATTATTATTATTATTATTATTATTATTATTATTATTTTACTGAAAATAACAGAAAACTAAGTTTAGATAATTATGTGGTACGAATGTACATGAAATCTTTATAAATGGATTTTAGATTTCACTTTGAATGACATATAAATAAATTCTAACATAAAATTTCATTTTAGTCACTCTGTCTTCTAATATTTATAAGTTGTTCTATAAAGAAAATGGATATTGTAGTGAGTATCAGGTGGTGGGGATTTAATAAAAATAAATAATTTTTTTAGAGGTTTCAAAGTTTCAAATATTTTGAGAGATTTATTGAAATATTTTTAGGAAATATATAATTAATTTTTAAAAAATTCAAAAGATTTAATAAAAAATTGATATTATTATATAAGACTAAAACATAAGTTTATGTAAGAAGTATAAATTTTGAAAACTATATTAAATATTTAGAGAATGTGAAATTACAAAATTTCAAAAATGTAAAATTAAATCATCGAAATATCTAAATTATACAAAGATTTATAAATGTCAAGAAATGCAACTCCACCCACACATTCCTTCAATCTATTCATGTCACTATACAATGCGACTATTTTCTTAGTACAAATCAAACTGTTATCAAAGTATATTGTATTTTAATAACCGTTTGAGAATATATAGTAGGTATGAACATGACACAAATAAAGTCTTAATCTAAATTATAACGATTTTATTCTTATAAATCCTATGTACAAACAAATTAAATATTATTCCAAATCAAATGTTAATATTTGGATTAAGAAAAAAAACAATTGGAAATAAATAGGCGTATGTAGCACGGAATGTCTCAAGTACGGCAGCCTTAATATACAGTTAAAAAAATACGCTACCAGAAATGTTAATATTTTTTAAAAAATTTCCGGTAAAGTGCTACTTAAAATATTATTTTCTACCAAAAATGTTAACATTGTGTGTACTTAAAATATTTAACCTTTTAGATAAAGCGTTACATAAAATATTATTTTTTCTACCAAAAATGTTAATATTGGGTTTTATCGAAAATTAGTTAACGAAATTAATATTTCCGGTAAAAAAATAATGTCTTAAGTAGCATTTTAATAGAAATTTTAAAAGAATATTAATAATTTCGATAAGATATTTCTTTAACCGTATATTAAGACTGTAGTACAATATAATTACTCATTTAGTATACCTTTTCTCGTAGAAAGAGATATTCCCCCACTATCTTGGTCATGTTCTCATACAGTTGTTCAAGATCCAAAGCTCCATCAAGTTGGTAGCTTGGAGATCTGCAATTTTCCCCCAGGATCCTATTTCCATAAAAAGATGACAAATTTATTAAAAAAATCAGTGCTGTTGACTGGCAGCGTGAGATTTGATCAATCACCCCATGTGCCTTACCAAATAATTGCGCACAAAGAATGGAAATTCCCTTGTTATTATCACTCCAATCATATAATATCTATTAATAATCAATTTTAGAGGACCTTCCCTCCTTAATTATATCCTTTAATCATTCAAAAATTAATATTTTTTACTTCTTCGAATATAAATTTTAGTATTCCATAGTTCCCAAAACTAAAACAATACCAAATGTGTCAATAATTCAAATTTATTAATTATATTTGTATTTAATTATTTATAGTTTAACCATTCTAATAACTAGAATTAATCAAATGATTTTAATGCTTAAAAGAGAATGTCATTATTTTAGAGATCCGCTCTCTTTTAACCTTTTATCTTATGGGTAAATTATAAATTTCATCATTAAATTTTACTATCTCTCCTATTTTGGTAATTGAACTTTAAATTTTTTCAATTCTTCACTGAACTTAATATATTGAGTTTTTTAGTCACTCAACTGTTAAAAAGTTAACGACGTTAAAACAACACAGTTTTAAAAATCAAAATTTTCAACAAAACGACGTCTTTTGCCTCTATATAAAAGCTAATTTATAATGTCATTAGTGAGAAAACAATCGAGTGACCAAAAAACTCAATATATTAAGTTCAGTAAAAAAATTGAAAAGATTGAAAGTGTAATGAATAAAATAGGAGAGAGAATAAAGTTAAGGTACCAAATATGTAATTTACCCTTATCCTATTTTACTAAATTTTAATGATTAATTTATGCATTATAATTATTTTAGGATAAATAATTGATTAATATAGTCAATCATTTTGGACAAAGGCCATGTGAGCCTTAAAATGAAGAAGGTATCAGATGTAGCCATGTGGGTCATATTTCAAACGAATACCAATGGAATTGCATGCAATCTGATATTTTCAAAGACCTGGCTGCCTATAAATACAAACACCAAAGCAAGAGACTTTCAGCCTGGAAAACCAGATCATTTCAGTGCCCATCAACCAAAACCCAATTTCATCATCATCATCGTCATCAAGCTCAAAGCTTTTTGACTCTTCGATTAAAGATCAGCTATGGGTATCCATTTACCATCGGTGATTCAACATGCCAAGCAAGTTCTGAAACTGCAGTCCAAGAGCCAAAGAGATGTTCCAAAAGGCCATATTGCAGTCTACGTCGGAGAAATCGAGAAGACGAGATTTGTGGTTCCGATTTGGTACTTGAACCACCCTTCTTTCCTAGATTTGCTCAACCGAGCCGAGGAAGAGTTCGGGTTTAATCATCCCATGGGCGGTCTCACCATTCCCTGCGACGCAGATGCCTTTGTTCATCTCACTTCTCGGTTGCATGCTTGCTTAAATCCCACAAGACTTTAGCTAGAAACTTATGGCTTTGGTTTCCATTGTAGAAATATGAAAATTTGTAAATGTAGATACCAGCTCATGAAATTCTTTGTTTCTGAATCCAAAGAAGCAATCTCATTAACTTTTTTATACAGTACAAAAAATGAACAGCAAACAAATATATTATTGTTTGATTTGCAAGATATATGATGGACCCCTTTGATTAAAAAAAAAAGGAAATTTGAGGAGTAGATAAGTGCTTTCCAGCACAGGTTAAGCAAGTAGAAGTGTCAGTCAATCAATCCTTTTTTTCATGCTTTCCGGGAACTGGATGACAGGTATGAAGTATGTACAAAGCACTACGGGGTGAACAAAAGTACAACAGATATGACCTGGCAACTTCAAAATGACATGATTCTACTCTGTCACACCCACAAGCAGCGCGTCCAAATGTTTTTCTTTACTTTGCTCAATGCTCCTTTTTCTCTATCTCTAGTGTAAATCTGCTGATTTCAAACCAAATTATATGGGATTTATGTTATAATTACGACTGCGTTCTTTATTGCATTTAACACAATTGCAGGTTTAAGGATGCTATTACCGCTGATCAAATATTTTAATAATATAATAATAATTTCGGAAGACACTATGACTGTCGTAAAACGGTTTTTATTCTAATAACATACATTTATTTAAATCTTTGCTAAGTACTTACAGATCAGAATGTGTGAAATAACCCATGCGAGCTTTTGCATGGAGGGTCCTCTCAGAATCACGGTTTGTTTACTGACAATAGGCACCCATAACCCTATGATTTGTCTATTATTTGAGATACCAAGGAAATTATAAAGACCGAGCAGTTCAAGAATTCATATTCGTAGTGAACTACAGGGCATATATTGCTCCGCATACACTATCGTTTATCAGGTAGTAAAAGTGATGCAACAAATGCGTCAAACATCATGTTCACAAAGATTAATATTACTTCGCAGAATTGTTATGCATCAAACGTTAAATTATGTGTAGTTGATGTACTGAACAATGTTGTAGTAATGTAATAGAAAACATAATAAAATAAATGGGATTACAAAACAGGTAAATGAAACAATTATCAATTTAGGCAAAAGATTGTGGGATGTCAAATAGTAGCATGCAATTAACAATGTTGTAGCATTATGATTGATGTGTCTAGCAATAACTTAGAAGGTTATTCTTCTCTCGAAGATATTCACCAACAACTTACAAGGACTATATCTCTATAGCAACTCAAATAAACGTACTAAGAACGCTAAGGCAAAATAATCAGCAAAAATCTCTTTTATGCTAAATGTTGTTCTCACATATGTTGATGTTATTCATGATGTAACTTAATCTAGCAGCATTACTAGGCAGTTTATATCTCTACAAACAAACTGAAAATTAAACTCAAACAATACCAATCAATAATACTAAGACAAAGTGAATAAACATGAAATTCATAAAATATATTCAAAATAAAATATCCAAGTTTAACATCTCAACATAAAATAAAAACAATATCTTAACAAAATAAAACATCATTCTCAAGTTCGATCTAAATTGCTAAGATGACGCCTAACTGATCATGGGTCATCGCTCTCACGGTTGCAACATGCTTCATATCCAAGTGTTGTTTTCCCAAAGATTTTTAGGCTGTCATGACAAGCAATAGGAGAGAAAAATAAAATGTGGCTATAAAAATTAATTTATACAATATTAAAATAAAAATTAAATTTAAGAGTTATATATTTTTAAAATAAATTTAATATTTTATTTTTCACATTTATAATTCAAGGATTATATATAATTTCAAATCGAATCTTTTTAAATTAATTAATATTTTTATTATTTATTAAAAGTAATTAAAATATTAACTTTTAATAAATAATAAAAATATTAATTAAATTAAAATGATTCGATTTGAAATTATATATAATCCTTGAATTATAAATGTGAAAAATACTAAATTTATTTTAAAAATATATAACTCTTAAAATTTAATTTTTATTTTAATATTGTATAAACCAATTTATAATAAATAAAAAATCTATGCTCAATTCTCACTATGGGCTTATTTCTCTTCTTCTTTTTTTTTTTTTTGACATTAACTAAAATATATATGGTATTGTGTAAATAAGAACACAGTGGTGAGGTGTGGGCAAATCTTTCATGAGGTTCCAAGTTTGATTCCCTACATGCCTCCTTTGTTCTACTTTCTTTATTTCCTATTTGATTTTCCTTTCTGGTTGGAAGATAAATATATAAATTATATTATAGAAAAATATTTAATCTAATGGTGATATATGTCACCATCTAATTGGTAGATTAAATTTATTTTAGGACCAAATTGATAGAATGTATTAGTATTGAGGATTAAATCTATAATTATACCGATTTTATTAACTACCATAAGATATTAACGGCAAGTGGCTTGATTGAATACAATTAAATAGTTAAGTGGTTTGATTGATAAAATTCAAAAATTGGTGGTAAAAGTGAAATGGCTAAATAGTTAGGTGGTCATGTTATAGTTTACCCTAATTAATATTACTCATTATATTATATTGACACTTTCCTAAGTGACTCAAATTGAACAAGTAGAAACCAATCAAAACAAGACTCAAACCAAATCCAATGACACAAATTAGCAACCAAATGAAGTAGGAGTGTGCAAGTTTAAACAACATATACCATATCTCTTACAAATGCCAGTAACAGCTTAAGTACAATGGGTTCTGCCAATGAAATAAATTACTCTATTATTACAATAACTTGAACTTGCAAGTAAGATGAAAGCAACTTGTCTCCTTGAAAGCTAATATAATCAGCTAAAATAGGCCTCCTGATATTTTATTATTACATTTTCAATGCAAAATATTCCGGGATAAGCTACGAACAATGTTTGTTCGTTTAATCAGTAGATGTGAGTATGCTCACGTGGAATCATTTTAACATATAGAGCAAAAGCGACGCACCCAATGGCCGGTCCAATCCAAAATATCCAGTGTCCGTTCCAAAGGTGGCCTCCTCTAACAAAAGCTGGACCGAAACATCGAGCCGGGTTCAGCCCTGCACCGCCGTAACCTTTTGTTGCAGTAACCGCAGTTGAAATGTACACTAAAAGACCCAACACTATTCCCAATATAACACAGATTTGTACTCGCCCCACAGCCTTAGCTTGGCGACCATCAAAAGCCATCCATACTGAAGCAAAAAGAAACACAAAGGCACATATTATCTCAAGCCAAAGGGCCTGGCTTGTCCCCAGGCCGATCACAGTTGGACCATGTTCGCCTGGTACAACAACCGTCACCGTGCACCCTGCTAGAGAATACGTTCGTTCGATGCCGCTGTTAACCACGGCTTTGAGTGCAAGTGAACCTAGTATGCCTCCAACAGATTGAGCCAAAATGTATATGGCGGCTTTCGAAACCGAAACCAGGCCAGTATGCAATGCAGCAAATGTAACAATCGGATTGATATGGCCGCCAGAGATGGGGTAAGTAGCTAAGAGGAGAACCGCAACGACAAAGGCAATCAAGACCGACATGACAAGGTTGGGTACCTTTGTTTCGGTCTGCAATGTGGAGATAACAATGGTGTCCAATGCGAAAACCAGCACCGCTGTGCCAAGAAGCTCTGCCAAAGAAGCCCTCCATACCTATGATCCAACACTGTTAAACAATGCATGGCAACTCAAAATTTAACGACAATTAATATCTGGGAATTCAAGCACTAACCTCCAAGGAGGAAAGCTCTTCAAGGCCTAACAACTTGGTCGATAATGGGACTTTTGCCTCGGGTTCTTCCTTAAATTTCCCTGGCCTGCAAAAATGAAACAAACTTCAACCTAACTTGAGCATAATTCAGGCCTCAAAACGAAGTAAATGACACTGTGTGCATAATTACGTTGGAGTAAAGGCAAGAGGCTGGACTTTAGAGTCATTATAGATGTTTTCTTCATCTGCAACAATCCCATTTCCTGCCATCTTTTTCATTCAACTCTACCGGCTGAAACCCTTTTCTGTGTTAAATGTATGCGTTTGCTGCATGAAACTACATGTTGTAATCCATATATATATAGGCATGGATTCATGAGTTTGAACAAGAAGAAAGTTAAAATATATTGGCTGCTATATATATTATTATATTCATTTTAATTCCAAAGTTCCTTCATCCTGGTGCTACAGTAACATTTACAGAAGATATTTTGATACGCACTCCATAACTTATAAATTTTATAATTAATCTTATGCTTGTGAGTTTGGCATTTCCAGTTAGATACTTATTATATTACTTGCAAATCATGCGTGTTGAATTTTTAAAAGAGATTGAGGTTGAGAAGTAGTGCGATTGATCTATTTCTTTATGTGGCTGCTAGGCTGGGGCATTTGACTTCGATATTGTCGGTTGGATATTTGCATGAACTTCAATATCAGTACAGATCAAATCCCCACAGTTATGGGATCATGTTCATTTCAAATTAGCCGACGTAATTTCTTTTCTTCACAAAAAACTTGGTTTCATTTCATGTAATATATTTAAAAAAAATCATTTAAATTACTACACCTTTTTTAGGTAATCCCTTAAATAAAGTACAGCTGAAGAATTTTATGGTGTAAAGTAGGAAAGACCTTATCCGAATTTCACAACCCGAACTATGTTAATATCTGGTGGATATGGTTAGTTATATGTGCCCCGATCGAATATGTCGTTTCTTATGGCTTCTGACACAAATCAATATTTTCATATTTGGTTGCAAAAGAATTTTAACTTCATCTTCTGTTCAGGTACCATGGGGAATGTTTTTCGTTCTTGTGCTTCCGAAACTCAGGTTGTCCAGCGTGCCACATTCGGAAGTGACCCGAATTGCTAGAGCCAAGGAAAGAAATGATGAAAACAAAACAATAATTTAGATTACAAGTAGTCGTGCAAGAATCTTCAACACTAATACAGCAAATAATTCTAGATACTCAAATAATAATCGTAACACTAAGAACAACTCCTAAGATATTTATAATGAATAGCCTAGAATATTAGTCTAAGATCCTATAAAGTAGTAGATAATGGGAACAGGGAAGCAGTTGTGGACAGTTAGGCATCATGTATGCCAAGTAGTTAATACTTTGTTAGGTAGTAAAACGGTGTCAAAATGCTCTAAACTAGAATAAAAATCAGAATAACTATTTAATATAATGTTAGGGTGTTTTTTTAACATTATGCCCAAATAATATTACTCATTATATTGACACTTTTAGAAGTGACTCCAATAGCTAGAGGGTCTCATTGGGTCGGCTGGAATAAACCATCGCTGGGAGTAATGTTGCTCAATTCTGATGATGGCTCTTTCGGCAGCTGAGCTTGGATTCGAGGCTTTATGATGGAGTTTGGGTTTATCGATAGCGTGAATGCAGAGCTTCGGTGAGTTCGGTAAGGTCTGTTTACCTAATGAAATCGGGTTGTCGTGATTGATTGTGGAACTTGATGCACTTATTGTGGCTTATATGCTCAGCCGTCCTTTACAGATTGAGCACTTGATCGTGGAACTTGATGCACATATTGTGGTTTATATGCTCAGCCGTCCTTTTCAGATTGAGCACTCATCGGACACTTGGATTAAGAATTGTTTAGATTACGTTATACGGATCCATCATCTTCTATGCGAGGGTAACCGGTGCATAGATCATTTGAGCAAAAAGGATTAGCAATAGAACCCTCCACTACAATATAACCATATCCAGTATAACCCGTCTCCTGAGGTGCCGAATGGCAACCTTAACGCAACAGTAAGGAACTATTTCATCGACAGCACCACAGATGATCCAGTTCTGTCAGCCTTCGTTTAGCGATAAAAATTACTTAGGACATTCACATTTAATGTATAAATAATACTCTTGCCATGAATGAAAATTTTGATAATGCAAGGTAGAACTTTCTCCACCCTCCACATGTAGGAATAATCTATAATAAATAACTTCATATAGGCAGCAGGTTAGGCATTTGACATCAAACACTAATCCATCTATGAAATGTTTTACTTACAAACATCTGCCCAAAGTTTCCGCATCCCGAAAATTACAAACAGTTCACTAATTTGCAGTCACAAGAAATGTGTCGAGAGCAAAAACCAGAACTTAAACAAGGACAAGTCACATATTTAACCAAGTTATGCTTTTTTCGGCAGCCACCTCGTGAACCGCAGCAAAAACAGCATCTTCACTTAGACCACACCCGAGGGAAGACGGAGAACAAGCTGCCCTCCAAAGACACTGCAAAAGCATAAATGATTATGTAAGTAAAACACTGATATCCGGACTAGAATACTTGGTTCCACATTACAAAGGTTGAGTTCCACATTACAAAGGTTGTAACCGACCTCTTTATATAATAGTAACAGAAGTCTGCTAAAATGAAAGTTTGAACAATTTCCGATATAAGAACCATAGAAGGCCACAATCCATAACCCAAGGCTACCAGCAGGCGTCCTCGGCTGTCTAGAACCTGTAGAAAGCAGTAGAGAATGGATTAACATCTTAAAACTATCACCCTCATGATTCACAATAACATTTCTCGAACCAGTATCATACAAAGCTTCCCCTCTACACAGAAATACGTATGTTAAAACCGAATGTGGCTAATGAAAATGAAATTGACATCTACACGCAACAACCAGCCTCATTCTAGGTGACAACCGTTCAGTCCAACCTTCAGGATCCTTCATCATGCAGGTCAAAGCTGTCTATTTATTTTTTTTCCAAAGTAGGTAAATTATAAAATAGACTGTTATCCATTTAATGCATGACTAACTGAAACCCGATCACGTTCAACTTAATGTCACAAGATCAAACCTGTAGAACCCAGTGAGCACAGCTGAAGAACCTTGCAACACCCAAGGCAAATACATAATGAGCTGTAAATGGCTCAACAATCTGAAAACACAAAAAGAAGTTGAGTTAAAGATGATAAATTTATAAACCTTATGAAAGTATATCTACCATGCAAGTAATTTTAACCTTAGTATTTTGCATCACTCGCAACTGAGGTAAAACAGAAACAGCTTCCAGATAAACGCAGAATGCCCAGAAAATCCTGTTTACTAGATTATGAGAAGTTGTTGGGTGAATACACAGAGCTAGTATTGCACAAGGGGCAACCTGAGTCCAAATTCAAAAGCAAGGGCATTATTTCTAGAATATGTTACAAAAATCTAATCAAGGAACAGAGAATCTAATTGGTTACAAGATAGAATCTAGTGAATCAAAACAAGAAGAGTGAGGTATAAGGTGTCTTTCAAAGTGGAAGCAAACAAGCACTAAGGAAAACTGAAGACAATTAGAAGACTACACATGAAAAAGAAGAAAGAGAACAAAACAAGTCAAAACTAAGTAGATCTTTTATTTACGAAACAGATTTGAAGGAAAGGAGATTTATATTTTCTAGTATGCAGATATTGCAGCAATGTGCCTCAGTAAGCATGGATATCTATATCAACATTACATAAGCATAAGATATTGAGAGAATAAGCTTTAGGAGAAAACAAAACCATCTCTTGACAAGTAAAACATGAAACACTGGAGATAAAGCCAGTAGGATTCAATTCTAAACCCAACAATTTGTTGGACAGAAAAGCACACATTACTGCAAATAAGACTGATAAAAACTCACAACATAATATATCGCGAAGTTGTCCTTGTCTTCCATGTAGCTGGACTTCAGTTTGAAACGGATCATATAAATAACCCACAAAGTTGTAGCCAACGTGGCTAAATCAAGTAGGGTGTGTATGTCGTATTCCATGACAAGGCTACAGTACAGCCTAACAGCTAAAAAGATAGCTGTTAGTTCTTGGGATTTGAGTGATAATCCTGCAACCATTCAAAAATATTTTCAAATAATTGAATGAAACCAATATTTTCATCAATAAAGATTAAAGGCTTTCTACACTCAGTTAAGATACACTTACCCAAAAATTGAGGGGTAAATCAATTAAATCCTCTATGTTGTGTAAACAACTGACCAAGATTAGAAGATATAATAAATTTAAATAACAAGCAAGCATTAGGTGTTGCAGGAAAATCGGAAGAGAGAGAGAGAGAGAGAGCAGCTCCTTTTGGTACAAAATTGCATATTTTTATCACGAAAACACCATAAAAATTTATTGAATTGTGAGACAAGTAAAACACCTTATTGAAGGAAAACACCATAAAAATTGCATATTTTTATCACGAAAAGGAATAGAATGAGGCACAAGTAAAAAGAAGGCAAACTCGTAAAATTTATTGAATTGTGATACAAACAGAAAAGGGCTTCCCTTTGCATCAAGAAGAAACCCCTTATTGAAAGTTGATAAAACACCGTAGAAAGATCATTCCACACAAAATAACTTATATATTCTACCCATCAGAATTCAATCAAAACCATCAATATCGTATCATGAAATGCAACATAACTCATACACTTCATGATAAGTGAAAAGAATTAGGACGAAACTGTAGATTTATATATCAGAATTTAATTGAAGTCACCAAACAAAAAAATTGATTCCAATCGAAAGAAACGAGAAATCAAGCCAGAAGTTCAACCTAGAAACAGCTATAAAGCAAATAAAAAAAATCCTTCCATTGGGCACATAGTTGACAAACCAAAACCTTTAAAATTTTGCAGCTTCGCGATTACCCGTCACGAGTTTTTGAAATTACTAAATATAGATAGGAAAGAAAACCCATGTATAATGTATTAAATTTAAGCTACAAACTAATAGAAAACAATTTCAATAATAAAATATAGAATTATTTATCAACTGTTGAAAAGATTAAAGTTTTCTCTCTCTCTCTCTTTTTTTTTTTTTGGAATTACCAGCACAAGTCTTCTCTTTGGTGAGTTTATAGATGAGGACGGAGATTCCGAGGGAGTGGACAGCCTCGGCAGCGACGAAGAGATTGTCGTGGTCGTGTACAATGAATCGGAGAAGAACCAGCGCAGCCATCCCCGATACCACCGCCAAAAAAGCCTTTACCTTCGGCGGCTGTCGTCTCACCCACATCGATACCGCATGGATCGGCCGTTTCGGTGTCTTCATCTCTTCTTTATTCTTTTTCCCGAGAAACTGCGGGAAATTTTAGGGATTTACAAGAAATTGGATTGAGGATTTGGGAGTTTGATCTAAGTTTTCCGTTTATTAGAAAAGAAAAATAAATAAAAATATTTGGGTTTTTTTTTTTCTTTCCTCAAATCTCCGATCTCGATCGCTTCGATTGAGACTAAGAAAACGACAAGTGATTCGGGTGGGTGTTCACTTAACGGGCGAGAAATCTGGACATTATTATTTATAATTTATAAGTGGTTTAAGTCTATCAAAGTCCCTGCATTAAACGCAAGTTGTGGTTCTGTGGACTTAGTTTTTGTACATTTGTTGGTCACTTTTTTTTTAATTTTTTAAATTCTAAAATTTTTGTTATGAATCAAATCATTTTTTAATAATTTTTTAATATTAGTTTATGTATTATATATAAATTTTTATTTTTATTTAATTATTTTAATTCATTATAATTTAATCATATTTTTCTTATATTATTTAGCTTAGGTTACAATTTTAAAACTAAAAAAATATTAAATAAATTAAATAAGTTAAAATTTTAAGATCTTTTTTAATAGTATGAGATATTTATAAGATAATATTTATTCAGAATTTTTTAACATATTGATAACTCATACATTGTAAATACAGTTACTTGAACAAATATTTTTAAGGAGAACAATTTTCTTTTATTACTGAGATCACTTAATAAATTTAATAAAATCATAAATATTAAATATGTAACTTATAATGTCGATAGGAGAATTTGCCCATTCATAAATTATATAACCTAACTTTTTATATGTCGGTTATAGCCTAAATTGCTCTCCATTTTAATTACAATAACAATTACATTTGTATAATTTATGTATTTACGAATAACTATCACAATAATTAAGCACCATAAGTATTAATTTAATGAGATCATACGTCAAGTCAACTGAATACTGTATAAAGTTTAAAAATATTTTATTATATTTTTCAATAAATGTAGTCAATTTTATTTTAAAAATATTTCAAATTGTAGTAAAAAATTACAATCATAATCTTAAACTAAATATAGAACAATTAATTAATGGCATGTTTATACACACATAATAATTAAAGAAAAAATTATTATCATATGAGTTCTTTTTATTAAGATTATTATATGAGTTTTAAATTTTTTTTGTTATTGGTCGTCACTTATTATTACTATCGGTTACTTCAATGGTCAAATTGATATGCTATGTAAATTTTAGAGATACAATGATATTTTATCTAAATTTTATAAATCAAAAGTAAAAATTAACTCATTTTATTGATATGACATCAATTATCAGTTTAGTGATCAAAATATAAAAATAGATAACATAAGTAGTGAAAACGGAATATTTATAAAAGGTGAGTGACCAACCGTGTAGTGTATCCAAAAAATAGTGTCCCTTGTTTGATGAGAAATAAGTAAAACATGGGTAGTTTTTAAAGAGATGTTAAGCAAAATGAGTTGGCGAGAAGCAAACAGAAAGGCATTATCTCCGTATGTTCGGAGTTTCGTATCAAAGAGAAGCTATCATAAAGTACATGAACTTGATCTTTTCAAGATGGGCTTCATTTGTCTGTCTTGCTCTATTGATACCATTCCCAGGTGAGATGGATCTTCCAACAACATCTTTGCTACCAAATAACCAGCAATGGATCAGGTTTGGGCTTTACGCGCTTGCTTCCCAATGTATCTCCCCAGCTTTCCATCATAATTTTCAGTCCAATGGTCCATCAGCAGCCTGGTCTCAGCTATTTCAATCGCACGTCTCGCTATTTGGGGGCGTCCGGTCTTCCCACACTCAGCTGTGAGCAGCCATAACAGCACTGGACACAAAATGCAGCAGTCAAAATGGATTTCAAACTAAACATCTCAGCTAAACATTCCTACTATGTATGTTATAATCAAACGACGGTTACGGTGGTAACAAGCATAATCATCGCACAATATAAACTAACATCAAGTTTTACCAATTAGAATTTGAGTTATGTTTATAAAAACTTACCCCACCCTGTATTTTTATGAACTTCAATAAAGCTACAAGATATGTCAATGCGTACCTGGCCATGATCCCCCGTTGTGGTATCTCCATCGGGTGTTTTTGGGATCACATCCTGTTATGATCCACCATTCATGAGTTTCTATGGCTGGATAACAAACCTTTAGTGGCATTTCTCCAACCAACTCTTCCCAGCGTGATTCTATAAGATCCATAATTGCAATGGACTGTTCAGGAGTCGCCAATGATGACAGGATCACGATACAATTTCCCAAGCAGAACCATCGGAAATCCATTCCCGCAGGGCTGACATTACCGATAAAGTAGCCACCACGAGCCGGCATGAAATCGAAAATCCAATCTAGAAGAGAGTCTGGCATTACATTAAACTTGTTGACTTCAGTATGAGAGTACCCTTTTGTCTTGAAACGATATATGTCATTGAGCTGCTTAAAATCAAGCCAAAAATAACTTCTCATGTTATAGCTTAATGCATTTAGGCGGTTAATTACTCGTTCTATGAGCTCCTTTCCTTCATTATATTGCTTGAGTAGAAGCAGAGCACACCTTAAAGCCATGAAGAAAAGAGTTTGGATTTCAATGGGATAGCCATATACACCATGTAGACACGATGTCAAGAATAAAGCTCAGCCCACGTTATTTAAAGATAAAATATGAACATATCAGTTCTCAAGCTTAATTTACCCATTACAAAATATAAGCTAATGCATGTTTCGACAAAAAAAAAAGGTCCACACATTCTTACCGTATATTCACAACTTATCAAAGGATCCAAATATTACAAGAATTTTATCAAATCTCAACCACTCGAACATATGAGACAAAGGATGGTCCACCACTTAATTCAGATCACCATTCCAAATATAAAATTGTTTATGGCCTATATAGTTAACATAACAGTAGTCGAATATATTATCCAACCACAGAGGAAAGAAAAAGGTCAAGTTATTTCAAAATACAACAGGGCAAAGAAAATTTTGACTTATGATGTGGTAAGACTATTACATCTTTTAGTGGATGAGGAAAAGGTTGAGTGGGAAATACAGGAAGTATTTCAATGGATGAATTATGTTTGCAAATTAGGAATAGTTCATTTTACTACCATAGCATTGTTTTCAATGCCAAGCTGAGAAAGTAACTCATATTTGTATGTGTAGACACTAATTTTCGTCCGTTCTTTTTAATTTAGATATTTCTATATACATATATATTATATAGTTTGCAAATGGTTTGAAAATATGTATATAATATATAGTTTTTAAAAACATTTTAAAAATTATATAATATATGGTTTTTAAAGTACTTTTGAAAACCGTATAAAATATAGTTTTTAAAATATTTTTGCAAAATATATAATATATAGTTTTTAAAAACATTTTTTGAAATTTAAATAATATATAGATTTTAAAAACATTTTTGAAAACTTATATAATATCTAATTTTTGAAAACAATTTTTGAAAATCATATAGTTTTTAAAAAAACATTTTTTTTTTGAAAATTATATAGTTTTAAAAAAAACAACGTTTTTGAAAATTTATATATAGTATATAGTTTTTTAAGACCTTTTTAAAATTTATATTATATAATTACTTTATTATTATTATTATTACTTATTTTTATTTCTATTTTTTTTCCAGGTCCAAAAATTCGGTCCAATGAAACGGTCCAATAACAGTCCAATCAGATTTGGGCCTGACCCAGCCTGTTGAAGTTTAGGGTTTGAAAACTCTAGTCACACATCCCAGTCAAGCGCCGCAACAGAGAAACAGAGAGCCAGTCAAGGGACATCACAACGGCGCGTTATTTCCGGCCGGGGAAATCGGGACTGACCCATCCCGAAATCCCCGGTCAACGACGAGTGTTACCACGAAGATCGGAACCGTGCACCACCGGTGGGGGGTATAAATACCCCCACCAAACCACGACGAGAACAACGGTATCACACAAAACATAACCCACAGATAGCATCATCAACACAGAAAATAGAGCCATCACAAAACAACAACCACAGTAACATCACAATACCATCAACACAAACAACATCAACCAAAAACTCAGAGCAAATATCAACAAAAACCTCACAAAGATACAAAGCAAGAAACCATATAAAACCAGTACATCGGTGGTGCGTCGGAACCAAGAGGAGCCAAACACCTTCGAGGCCCGAGGAGTCGTCGGAAAAGGTAAGGGAACCGAGGGGTTTTTTTTAGATCTAGGGCGTTTGACTCATTGTATGGTATTTTTGTGGTTAGATTCGGCTTCGGGGTGACGGGAAGCATATTCGGAGAGGTTTCATTTATTTTCGACGGCGGTTATCGACGGTGACAGACAGTGGCCAGCGGGGGCCGACCACCCCTCAAATGAGAGGGCTTTAGACAAGGATGAGAGAAAATTTTTCTCTCATTTGTTAGAGAAAGGAATGAAAGTGAGCAAATGAAAGATGAAGGCCTTCATGACCGATTTTGGGGGTGTTTATACCCTCCTCAAAACGACGCCGTTTTGGGGAGGGACCTCAGTGTAATTTCAAGAGTGGATAAACTCCGTCTTCGATCATCATCTTTTTTAATATTTATATATTGGTCACTGAATTCAATTTTTCGTATTTTAATATGGGATTCGAATTTATCATGTTTATATTTTAGTCTCCAATTTATATATTTTCGAATCTGGACCAGGAATTTACGCGGGTTTTATTTTGGTCCCAAGTGTAAATTAATTTCTTTTTTTTCAGTCTTTACATTATATAATAATATCATTTTAATCACTAATTTTGTGTGTTTGGTGTTTTGTGTGATTCTTTAATCTTTTTTTTTTGTTTTGTTTTATTTTATTTATTTCATTATTTATATATTTCTTCATTCTTTTTTTTTAACTCAATTTCACCTACTTTTTTTATTAACATTTTTTATATTTTTGTTTTATATATTATTTTCCCTTTTTTCTTTGACTTACTTAATATTTATTTATTATTTGTTATTTAACATTTGTTTTTACTTTTTTAGAGAAATTCCAGTCAACCAAGGGTAAGTAACTCGAATCGGATATTTAAATTTTGATTTAAATTTTTAATCTCCGCAATTAAAGACAACCGATAAATTAATTGGTACCGAAAGGGATGTTCAAGGGTACTAATCTTTCCTTGACCGTAACCGACTCCCGAACCCAACATGTTTCTGGTACAACGCAGATCAGGTAAGATGGTGTCTGACCCACCTAAATTCATTTTAAAATGGTCGGTGGCGACTCCAATCCACTCATTTCAAGTCGAAGCCCAATTCCGAAGTCCAACCGAAAGACGGTTCCGACAGCATGCTTGATTAATTTTCAATGCAAGATTAGAAATAAGATAAAACTTTGACCGAACAATACTTCTCACCACTGCGAGTTAAATCCAGGACAGTTTTACATGAGAAATTAGACAGAGCTCATTACATTTGCCACATCAATAGGAAAGCGTATGTGATGCTGTGCATGTTTCAGATAGGAAGAAATCAGTTTGATGCTATAGGTAACGGAATATGTGCTGTGAAAAGCTCACCATTCTACGATCAATCATGCAGCAACCATCCGCACTGGGAAGCGTGGGAAATGTGTTAAACCTTCACAGAGATATAAAGCCAGAATTAGGCGCATACCCTTCTGGCATTCTGGCAACTCTGCCAATGAGGTATCTCCCAGCAGACTTGGTGTATGCTCGAAGTAAAATGATCCACCAAAATCCAGAATCTACAAGAGCTACTCTTCCTATTGCACTCTCACCAAAATCTGCAATCAGTGCCTCACCAGGGTTTTAAATAGCATTTGTGGTCACGTTTTCGGTCGTGTCGTGTTTATCACGGTTGCGGACATAACGAATGTCATTGCGGGTATCGCGGTCGTGAATTTTTTTAAATGTTGCACAACTTACCCTAAAATGACTAAATTAAATATAATTAAAATAAAGTTGTAAAATTTAAATTGCAGAAATTTAGATTACTGAAATTAAGACTAAATTAAATAAAAATTAAAATTTACATTTTAAACTAAAGATTAAAATATAAATTCTAAAAGTTAGAGGAATGTCAAATTAATATATCCTTTAATATTATATTTTAAAAATTATTAAAAAAATAAAGCAACCCCACCTCCCCTTCCTCGACCTTTCTGCCTCCCCCTTCCTCCTCCTCCGATTTCATTGTCTGAAACAAAAAAAAAATCTACTTCCACTCTCAACTCCCCAGACTTTTCATTTTTTTGAAACAAAAAAAAGAATTGAGGTTGGAAATTGGAATTACGGATGGAATAACGCTTATAGCGTCCCGTGATTGGCGCAATCCACCGTTACCCATTAAATTGCGGGCGTGACATACCGCTATTGGTGTGAATCTGTTACCCACCGCAAAAATCATGAAAATCGGTTTCAGACGGCGGTACTACTACAATATCAGGGTCGTTATCGCGTTCTCGGTCCGCAATTTAAAACCATGTGTCTCACTGTTCCTAACTGGATCATGGAGAACTTTGAAACTGGCAGGCATTACTCCTTCTCCTAACTGAAACCGATCAATCTTTTTCTCCCATGATTGAAGTCGAAGGGTCTTCAAAATGAAGTTCTTAACTATTTCCGGTTCCCCATTCATCAGGAAAGCTAATGCGCTAGGGACAAAATCTCTCACAAAGACCTTTGCAGAAAAATTTAACCAAACATATTTACAAACTAAAGCATTCGTTGCAAACTCACAATGTTGGTTTCATATGAGCTTCAAAAGCTAGGAGAGTTACTAAAGAAAATAGAATCAAATGGATAAAGCGCCACAAAATCTAAAATATGGAACCTAGAATGTCAATATAACATAAAGATAAATAGAGGGAAAACGAAAAATATGAACTGGATGAGCTCCATTATTAAATCAATAACACCAAATCAATTAAAACCATACAAACAGGTGGAAAAAGTAAAATACTTCTATATCTTGCACCATCCAACAATCAACACAATAAATGTCCGCAAGGACTACTACATTCTACCCCAAGTATTTAGAAGAAAGAAAAATAAGCATAGTGCTGAAAAATATGCTAATTGTGTCTTTCTCTTTTGAATTAATACCAGACACTGACTTTGCTCATGGTACAAGAATAGTAGGCCTTGTAGTCACAAACATTAACTGAAAAAAGAACAGTCATAGAACTGCAGGCAATTCACAAATAGACGATAAATTCATCTCATATACTGAAATTTAACATTTAATCACCATTACCAATACAATGATCAAGCATCGTGACAGAGAGAACATGTGGAGTATGTGCTAATTGAATTGATATTGCTTTTAACTGAGATGGAGGCATAAGGTTTGGAGATTCCATATTGGTTGCAATGGACGAGTGCAGCCAAAGTCTACAAGTGTCATGGTGAAATCACGTGGATCATCTGCTATGGTCGGTGATTTCTTGATTTTCAGTTTTCCTCTTTCGAGGTTTGTAGGACTTTGTTATTTGTATTCTAAATGCAATGTTCTTTTGGGTTGTGGTGTTGTTCTTTGTTTTGGTTGCAAGGTCTTTGTTTGCAGTTGGGTTTTTATGATTTGTTTAAGTATGTAACCTCTTCGAAATATCTTTTGCTAATAAAAATTTTATATTGGCTGAGCAAATAAAAAAAACTAAGATGGCATCACGAAATAATGTGAGCTTCACCTTATCGTAGTTAAGATTTTCATCAGAATTATCCAATGCTGCAATAGTCCCAACTGGTTGACCACGAAAATACACCAATGATCTTCTCAAAGCATCCCAAGCTTCACCAACCATTGGATGTGCGTCAAACCAGTGTGTGACATCGTGTATTCAAACCTGACCTTTTACCCGCAGGCGAAGAGATAAATTCCAGTGGCTCATATATTCGAGGTAAACTAATATCAGTAGCTCTGCCTTGATTCAGCGCAATAGATAGTTCATTGAGAAACCTTTCATCCAATGACCTCTGCCTGTCTACATTCAGGAGCCTTGGCTTCTCTAGCAACTTTGAAAAGCCGCCTTCTTCAAATCCATCCAAGGTACAGGGTACAGGGTACATCCCCATTTTTCGTATTTTTATTCTGATTAGCATCTCTATCCGGCGACGACATTTCCCAATATGTATTCTAAATGTTAAGCTGAATTGCAGTAACCTAATCCTGATTCAAATGTTCTACAACCTACAATTCGAAAGAAACAAGACTCAAATCATCGGTCACTTGATTGCAGGTTGAATTACGGTTCAAGACTGATGCAAGGAGGTCATTAACTAACCTTCAAATGAACTGATCAAAACCAGCAAGGCCACAAAATTCCTGGATCAAACAGACGAATTGGTTAACGATTCCGTTGATGTAATCCGTATTGCATTTAACCAAACAGAAAGTTAACGTTTAACATCAAGTGAAAAAACAAATAAGAATAATTACTAAAAAAATTCATCGTCTAACGTGCTTAAAACACACATTGACGATTCAACCAAACAATTAAAAAGAAAAAAGAAATAACGAGTTTAAGATCAGAGAGTAGAGTTTTGCTTGAATCAGATACGTTAACATTTCATCGTAAAATCATATTAATTATTAAAATAAAAAAGAGAAAGAAGAAGAGATAATAATATCTAACCATTTTTAATGAAGTAAGTGAGCAAATAGCCAAGTAGTTTCTCTCTCAAGAATCCAGGAGAAGAGAAAAGAATGGAAGAAATAAGCTGAATTTGGAGACTGATGAGAGCTGAGGCTCCTAGAGCTTACCTGCTCAACCGGTAATCCTTCTTTGCAGGATTTGGAGGAGACCGGCAATTGGGCATGAAAATTTAAAATTTTTAATACGAGGACATGCATGATGCAATTTTAAGGGTAAATACATCATTTCACTGAACTTACTCTCTCTCCTAGTTGCTCACTGTACTTTCAATTTTTTAATTACTCACTAAACTTTCAAATTACTCATGCTTTGATCACTTTGAATTATTTTATTATTATTTTGGTATGATATGGTATTTTTTATTATTATTTAATATAAAAATAATTCACAATATAAAATAAAAATAGAAGATGATCGTCCATTGTCCGTCGGCGTTGGACGTCACCATTGATGGTTGTAGATAGTGTTCGCTCGGTCTTAGATTTCATCGGCCGCTTTTCTTGACCCCCTGATTCTGAATCCAACGTCTATTTTTTCGGAACATGCTTCGAATCTGATCAAAAATGAGAAAATCGAAACATCGATCGTCGACGACCACTGTAGATGGTGGTCGTTCAATCCCAAATTTCATGGATCACTTCACCTCAACCCATGAGTCTGAGTCCAACCTCCATTTTTTTCGGAACATGCTTCAAAATCCACGAATAGAAGATCGAAAATGAGGAAACTGAAACATTTTAATTGAGATTCACGGGCTTTAGGACATTTTCGGTGAAACAACCACCAGATTCAGGCTCAAGGAGTTGAGGCGAAGTGGCACATGAAATTGAGACCGAACGATTTTCGGTTTCGAAGGCCGAAAGTTATTAACCGTGGTCGATAGTGGGTGGTAATCATTTTAAATGTTTTTAAATTTAATAATAATAATAATAAAATATTTTATTACTTATTTTAAATTATTTTTATATTTTAATAAGAGAAAATAACCTCAGTGACAAAAAATGCCTTATAATATATGATTTTAATCAATATTTTTTTGGATTCGCCAAAATGACCAACTAAATCGCAATGCGATCGATAATTCGCAACGCGATCTCCGGTATCGCAAATCAGTTTCCAGATTCGCAACGCGATTCTGACTATCGCATTGCGATTTCCCAAATTCGCATTGCGATTTTCCTAATTCGCAATGCGAATACGTAAATCGCAATGCGAATTAGGAAAATCGCAATGCGAATACGTAAATCGCAATGCGAATTTGACTATCGCAATGCGATTTACATAGCGCCATTCGTATTAACGCGTATTTGTTTTTCAAATTCCAAACACGAATTTCTTAATATATCGGAAACTGAACCATCCACAGTATATCCCGTAATCGCAACTCATAACCTAAAACCTAAAATCACAACTCAGTCCCATCTCCATCTCTCACTCTCTACGGCTAAATACGTCCCCATCTCCGAAGATTTCCGTCCCCATCGCCGGCGAAATCCCTCACAACCATTCACGGTCAGAAATCCCTCACAATCATTCAGAAATGGAAAATCAACCTCCGAGGGTTAGTTTTTTATTATTTTATTTTGAAATTTTTGCATTATTTTAGTTTTTCATATTGAAATTGATGATAAGTTTACAGTAATTTCAATAATAGATTAACCATTTCACTTAGATTTCTTATTAAATTCATTCGATTGTTGACAATACTGCTAAACTGTTTAGTCTTTAATCCTGTGAAGTTAGTTGTCTTTGTTTTTCTTTTGGTTGAAGTAATGCAGAAGAAGAATGTTTCTAAACTTAAAATCGCAACATGAAAATGAAAATCGCAACACGAAAATGACTATCGCAACGAGAGAAATGAAAATCGCAACGCGAAATGAAAATCGCAACGCGAAACCAAAATCGCATTGCGATTTTCATTTTGCGTTGCGATTCTTTCGTTGCGATTTTCATTTCGCGTTGGGATTTTCATTTCGCGTTGCGATTCTCTAGTTGCGATAGTCATTTCCGCGTTGCGATTTCATTCTCTCGTTGCGATTTTCATTTCAACCAAAAGACAAAACAGTGTTGCAAATTTTAGTTTCAAGAATAAAACTATTTATGTTATTGTTTTTGGTATATCTTCACAGTGTAGTTTTTGGTATATCTAACTTGGTATGTTTATGTTTTTGTAGAAATTTTTTTCGGCTTCATTGACATTAAGGAAAAGTTAGCCAAGCCACTACAATTGCTTCGAAGCTTTCACCTGCACAAATAAATTGTTTGAGGAAACCTGCTTCGGCCATGGCTGAGAGTACAACATCCGGGTGGAGATGCTAATTTGACCCATTTGTGGCTTCAGACCATGACTAGCGATCTACTCGACAGTATACAACGTGGTGAGGAAGAGATATGGTTTCATTTTCCACCGGCGTATACTTGTTTTGGGCGGAAGGAGTTCTGCTTAATCACTGGTCTATGATTCGGACACGATGATGTAGGCAGGTACACTCGTCATATCACCCCCATCATGGTATCCAGGGTTTTCTGATGAGTCAATAGAAGCCGAACTTACAAGTCGACGACCTGAAGAAATTGTTTAAAAAAAGATGGTTTTACTCGGATGAATGACGGTGTCCGAGTATGCCTTCTACTACTTTGTATGCCGGCTTTTAGGCAGAGAGGCCAGACAACCTATTCCTCAGGAGCTAATATTATTGGTAGAGGACCTAAATGCATGGAATCTGTTTCCGTGGGGTTCGTATATATGGAAAGTACCTGGACTAAGTTGTCGTCTGCCTTTGATGACCTCAAAAGTTTACGTGGCGATGGATCGAAATACACTTTGTTAGGCTTTGTTTGGGCCTTTAAGGTAATAATTTCTATATAATGTTTTCAAAATTATAATTAATTATTTAACATTATTATGTTTGTTATATTGTTTGTAGATTTGGATTCGAGGCTTTCCCCAGCATGCGGACATATGCATTAAAAACTTCAAATGATATTCCTAGGGCTATTTCCTGGAAGAGGAAACGTCTGTTGGATGGGAAGACTTAATACCATATGACAATAAATAATATAAGTTAACACAAATACTATCATATAAACAAATTTAATAGTAGACGTTTAACTTGTTGAGTTTTTATATTTTTAGGAGGCCAACACTCCATTAATGAGACTGACACCCACGGAGGCTGAGCTTGCCACTGATTGGTGGCAAGCTAGTCAGCATTTTCTTGATGGCACGAATGATGAGCACCTCCACTTCCTCCACTTCGAGAGCCATCACCTCACCAGAGCCATCACCTGATCGACCCGACTATACACCTCTACAACGAGAGCATCACCTATCCCGTCACATCATCGAGCCTCTTCTCCACCATCACCCATGATAGGCGACCGGCAAAAATGCCACGACTTCTATCTCCCTGTTCTCCACCTCCATGGGATGAGTCAAGGGAGTTACGTGATGAGGTCAATGTCTTGCGTGAGGAGATCGGTACTCTACGCGATAACGATGGTGCATGGCGTGTGGAGGTGTCTACTTTAGTGGTGAGTTGCCGCTCTACGTGAGATGGTAGTATCGTTGCAGAATGAGTTTATACTCTACGCAACGAGGCAAGTTTAAGATTTTCATATTTAACTTGATGAAATTTACTCGTAATTTCACTTAGATTAACCATTTCACTTATATTGCTTAGTAAATTTATTCGGTGCTGCCAATACTGCTAAATTTATTAACACTGTGAAGTTAGTATTTGTCTTTTGTTTTGTCTTTTGGTTGAAGTAAATTTATTCGGTTGCTGCAATTCTGCTAAACCGTGTATTCTTTAACACTGTGAAGTAGTATTTGTCTTTGTTTTGTCTTTTGGTGAAGTAAATTTGTTCGGTTGCTGCCAATTCGGCTAAACTGTGTATTCTTTAACACTGTGAAGTTAGTATTTGTCTTTGTTTGTCTTTTGGTTGAAAGTAAATTTGTTCGGTTGCTGCCAACTGCTAAACTGTGTATTCTTTAACACTGTGAAGTTAGTATTGTCTTTGTTTTGTCTTTGGTTGAAAGTAAATTTGTTCGTTTGCTGCCAATTTTGCTAACTGTATCTTTAATACTCTAAAGAGTATTTATCTTGTTTTGTCTTTTGGTTGAAGTAATGCAGCAATCCATTCAAGTTTCAATTTGCAGAAGAAGAGAAATAGTTATTCTTGAAACTATATTTTAGCAACACTGTTTTGTCTTTTGGTTGAAATGAAAATCGCAACGCGAAAAAAAAATCGCAACGCGAAACAAAAATCGCAACGCGAAATGAAAATCGCAACGACAAAATCGCAATGCGAAACCAAAAATCGCAACGCGAAACTATAATCGCGTTGCGATTTTAATTTCGCATTGCGATTATATCGTTGCGATTTTTATTTTGCGTTGCGATTTTCGTTTCGCGTTGCGATTTTCATTCTCTCGTTGCGATTTTTATTTCGCGTTGCGATAGTCATTTTTCACGTTGCGATTTTAAGTTCCAAAAACTATTATTCTTTTGCAAATTGAAACTTGAATGAATTGCATTACTTCAACCAATAGACAGACAAATACTAAGTTGACAGTGTTGCAAGTTTGAAACATATTTGCCTTTGTTATCTGATGCATTTTGTGAACTATGATAGAATAATGACTTGGGTGAATTCAATGCAAGTTTGAAACATATTTGTCTTTGTTTTCACTGTTTAAATATCATGTATGTTTATTTACTGATTTTTTTATTTAATTATTTAGCGGTCCAATAAGGTGGATGCTTTACGTCGGGTTTTTCTTGCACGACAGAGTTCACGCATCAGACGGCGTGCACGTGCTATTAAGTCTTCGTACACCCCAATAGTGCAAAGACACCGCAGGAAGAAGCCCGACTCGCCTGTCATCCCTCAAGAGTCCACTCCTATCGTTGAAGAGGCCCCTATCATTCCTCGAGAGTCCCCTCCCACTGTTCAAGAGGCCACTGTCATCGTTGAAGAGGTCCCTCCCACCATTCAAGAGCCCGATTCACATGGCGTCATATGTAAGATTCTTGAGAAACCCTCTGACGTGTCGGACATGATGGATGAGAGTTGGCTCTCGTATGAGTTACCGGCCAGTACCATACCGGTATCTGAAGTGGAGAAGAGACAACTACCGGACACAATTCTGGATAAACCCTTTGGGCTAAGACCGCAGTTGATTTTTATCTACATGAGCGGAGCCAGGGGTGTTTCACTGACATATGCAAGCTCAACGATGATATCTATTTGTTGCTTGATCGGTCTTGGTGGGGCGTATTATTAGGGGTCGAAGACAATAGCTATTTCGATGGAGGGGTAAGTCTTATATTTTCTTATATTTCAATTTGATTTTTTTTTTTAAATTATGTAAGTTACTATATGACTTTTTTGTAAAACAGCATATCGATGCGTGGGTGTCACGTCTTCTAATAATCAGGAAACTTAAAGAAAATAAAAGAAATACATGATATACAATTATGCCGACGTCTTTTAACGTCGTTCACTTGAAGAATCAACGAGATGAATCATTTGCGTTGGGCAATTGACAAGCTAAACTTTATCCTGCATGGTGGGAGGTCGATAAGGTAGTATTTATTAGATTGAGTTTAAAGGTATTGATAAATAGTGCGCAAATGAATGAAATATACTTATGATTGCAGGTGTTTATCCCTGTTTTGGAACGTAAACATTGGCTTCTCGTCGAGCTTCAACTCCCATCCCTTAAGGCAATAGTATGACAGCATGATAAATTACATATCATTGGCTGATTTAAGAGATATTATAAGGTTGGAGCTCATTTGGCTAAATTCTTGGATGCGATAAATTATTGGACTCGTTCTGGAAACAAGAAGCCAAAGAAGCTCAATATTACAGTTAGCAGAGACGAGACCGCACCACAACAAACGAAAGGACCTAGAGGGGATTGTGGTCCTCTCGTATACTTGGTGTTGGAGCGTTTGATCACAGGAAGTATAAAGTATCTACCTCCCATCGATAGAGATAGAGCTGCAGTAGGCTTGTGGTTTCGGCATTATATGGCTAGATCGATATACGAGACGCTGCCTACCTACATCCGCGTTATAAAATGTCCATAAACAATTGGTAAGTTTATAGGCTTTTGGTTTGAAAATGTTTGGTTAAGTACCTAGAATTCAATAATTTGTTGTTTGTAGGTTTTAGATGTGTAGAAAGTGTTGTTTGAGCAAATGTTTGGTTTCTGCAGGTTAATCTCATAAGTGAGCTGCGTGAAAATGATTATGGATGCAAAGTTGATTCAATAGTGATGAGGAAATAAGAATTATTGCTTATTTTTTATTGTTTAATTGATTTGTAAATATGATTTGTAAAAGTTGATTGTTTAATTGATGTGAACTAATTCTTATTTGTACTGGTTTAATTGATTGAAATGTAATGGTTGATTTTGTTGATTTCAATATGCATTATGTTGAAGGCAAAAATGAAAATCGCAACGTGAAATGAAAATCGCAACGTGAAATGAAAATCGCAACGACAAAATTGCAACGCGAAACTAAATTCGCGTTGCGATTTTCATTTCGCTTTGCGATTCCCTTGTTGCGATTTTCATTTCGCATTGCGATTCCCTCGTTGCGATTTTCATTTCGCATTGCGATTCTCTTGTTGCGATTTTCATTTCGCATAACGATAGTCATTTCCGCGTTGCGATAGACATTAAGATTATTGCGAACGTCATTTCCGTGTTGCGATAGTCAAATGAATGCCTAATAAGTGATAACAACTGAACATATCATAGCAATTTTCAAACTCAAGTTACTAATACATGCGTAACTGAAAATGTTAAAAGTTCACACATAAAATCCACATAATACAACGTTTGCATTTAAAAATCACCTAAGTTAACAGTCCTAAAAGGTGAAGCCGGTTATGATTGGGATTTTAAAGATGATTGCGATTTTGATTGCCTTTTACTTGACACCATATGAGCTTTGGATTTTGATGAGGATCCATATTTTGGTAGAGGAAAAGATGATTGTGATGGCACTGGTGATCCACATGTCAACCTTGTATGACCACTTTCCTGCACCGACTACATGTCGATCTTCTTCTCTTCACCCTTAGACGGTATACGATCGTGACTTTTTGGTCGGCCAGGTAGCCTTCTGTCCATGGCTGGTGGCAAAACTTTTTATAAGTCATCTGGTATGTCCCACTCAGAAGGATGTGGAATAGGGTAGACAATCTCGCCATAAGTCTGTCGATATACTTCTGTAGTGTAGCAATTCATAGCGTATGCGCTTGAATCATCTTGGTTTAGATGAAGATAAACTTTTATAACATGGCCACACGGATAACCAGATATTTTCCATTTCATACAGCTACACGTCTTTGCATTTAGATCGACAAGCCCATTTAAGTTATTATCAGTACTTCAAACAAAGTGTTTTAACATGGTTCAACTCTCCATGATGTTGACTTCATAACACGTTTCGTTATCTTTTTTTCTGTCCATGGTGTAACACGATGTTCCAATGTTCCTATAAATTTAAATAAATAATACTTAGTAAAATATATGATAAGTTACGAATTTAAAGAAATAATACCTGCATGGTTTCTTTTCTTGTAGTACCACTATTGAATAGAGGCTCGAAAAAACTCCATTAACATAGTAATGGGTAATTTCTGGGAATGACGACTTAGAGCGTTGATTGATTCTGCACTATTAGACGTCATGAAACCATATCTTGCTCCAAGTTGATGTACTCTTGACAATCTTTCAAACCCGACATCTTCTAGTGTTTGAGCACACTGAGGCAAAACACGTCTTAAACAGTTTATATGCTTATTAAAATCCACTTCCCGATAAGCTTTTACAGTCTTCCAGTATGTCCATTTGTTATTTTTTATACCAGCAGACCTTGATTTTAGATTTCTATACAAATGAACACCACAAAGTCCATGAAAAGCATCTGTGAAACACCTTCTAACAGCATTGTCAATTGAGTTTGCCCTGTCGGATATGATTGTCAGATGCTAATAGGACCTATGCAATCCTAATATGCCCCATAAACCATGTCCATGAATCAGAGGTTTCAGATTTTCCAACCCCGTAAGCTATTGGTAGTATCCCATTGTTAGCATCCATGGCTACTGCTAATAAGTTTACTCCAAGGTATCGACCTTTTAAATGTGCTCCGTCAACTATAATAAATGGGCGCATGCATTAATAAATGAACGAATCTACAAAATCATATACACAAGAATATAATCATTTAAATGTGAAATGCATGTAACTAACAAAATGAGTCAACAAAATTATATTGATTTACTAACCGCAACACCAATGGCGATAAACAGCAACTCAAAGCGTCCATCTCTATCTGTTTTGATATGAGTTACCGACCCAAGATTTTTCAGCTTTAAATTGTGACAATAAGCCGTCAGTTGGGCAAACGATGCTTCTGGCGACCCCTCAACAATTCCAAGGCATAACATTTGCTCTCCAAGCTTGAGAATATGAGATACTAATCTTGAACCGAGCATTCATGTCAGTCATAATTTCATGTCCCCGATATACCCTACCATTCAAAAACATTAACTCAGCCAGAAAACCACCCAACACCTTTTTGTTTGCCTGTCTATGGTGAGGAAAAACTTGGGTTCTTGAACATGTATGTTTATCAATAAAAGTCCTAACTTGAAACATTTCGCAATCTTTTATCCTCTTTGCAATCATACGCCACATACAGTTTTTGTCAATCATACACCTTGTTTTGAAACGATCTTTGCTTGATTTGTTAACTTTTAGTTGATAGCCATCTTCCACACATTTCGTATACAAAGCTATCTTCAAGTCTTCCTTTGTATCAAAACAATCATCTTTTGATACGAATAATTTTTGTGTGACAATCAACTGCTATCTTCACCAACTCTTCTTCCGGTATCTGAAGTAATTCTGGCATATTCCAGTTATACTCCCGTGTCATTTTCTTAGGGGACTTTTCTTTAGGGATTTCTTCTTCTTCTTTTTCTTCTTCAGTGTTATATGAATTACAGAATGGATGTTCAACATGTTCATTTACAGTCATAACTTCCTCCTCATTATCATCAATAACATCTTCCTCGGCAACGGCTGTTTCATCATCAAAATTCGGGTATTGACCAATATCAAAATCATTACACGCAGGGTCTGTTTCTTCTTCTGAAAAATCATCAAAATCTGAGTATTGAACAAGATCAAAGTCCGGGTATTGACCAAGATCAAATTTCGAATACTGACTAGTACTCACAATTTTTTTTTGTTGGCTCATCATCGTCTAACTGGTCAATACGAAAACCGGAATTTGGTGCTGAAAGTTGATTGGAATTTGGATTAGGGAAAGGTTGTGGGTTTTGAGATTGTGTTTGGTATTGGAAATATGGTGAAACAATATTTGCTTGGTGATGAAATTGTGGTGGAACCATTAAATTTTGAGCACCATAAACTAGGGTTGAAAAACTTAGTTGATTACTACCCGCTACTGACCCAACTTCACTACTTCTAGGTTCAACAACATACAATATAACATCATCACTTGAAACACTAATGTAAGCAATGAATCGTTCAACATCTTCATTGTCGGTTAACAAATAAACTTTACCATTTTTCTGATAAGATAGCCTAAATCCACTTAGGGGCTCTAAATTCAATTTATTTGCAACACGTAACATTAGAATTTCATAAGTTAACTTTTTTAATGACAGTTTTAGTTGAAGATTCATGGGTAAAGGCATATATTATAAAACACCATGAACATTCTCCCATGACCCTCCAAAACACAAATCTATCCAAACATGACCAACATTAGATGATTTCATTATTGTCAATTAATTTACTAAACAAACGAGCTGCGAAACTAAAACCTGATAGTGCCCGCTCGGTCTTAGATTTCATCGGCCGCTTCTTCTTGACCCCCTGATTCTGAATCCAACGTCTATTTTTTCGGAACATGCTTCGAATCTGATCAAAAATGAGAAAATCGAAACATCAATCGTCGTCGACCACTGTAGATGGTGGTCGTTCAATCCCAAATTTCATGGATCACTTCACCTCAACCCATGAGTCTGAGTCCAACCTCCATTTTTTTCGGAACATGCTTCAAAGTCCACGAATAGAAGATCAAAAAAGAGGAAACTGAAACATTTTAATTGAGATTCACGGGCTTTAGGACATTTTCGGTGAACAACCACCAGATTCAGGCTCAAGGAGTTGAGGCGAAGTGGCACATGAAATTGAGACCGAACGATTTTCGGTTCCGAAGGCCGAAAGTTATTAACCGTGGTCGATAGTGGGTGGTAATCATTTTAAATTTTTAAATTTAATAATAATAATAATAAATTTTTTATTACTTATTTTAAATTATTTTTATATTTAATAATAATAATAAATGTCGCTTCATGCTATAATAATAATAAAATAATTTAAGGTGACCAAAACAAGAGCATTCTTCAGCCAGTAAATTGGAATAATTGAAAATACAGTGAGCAAAATAAGAGAGAAGATAAAGTTCAGTGATGAATGGTGTAATTTACCCCAATTACAAATCCACTAAAGGTACCATTTTGTACCATTACTAAGGGAAATCTCAAATTTCATTGTCTTTTAAAATCAGTTCCTAAACTTTCAATTATCACCTTTATGTTTCCAGTTCAATCTCGAATTGAACCACATTTAATCAACTAAGTTCTCTCCTTAAACACAATCTATTTCTTGAAGCAATAAATTAATCTTCAAAATTATTTTTGATATATGACTTGGAAACAAAATCTCATTAGGATTTTAGGGTGTTACATGACTAACCATAAAATCACGTGCATCAAACAATCAAACTTGTTCTCCGAGTACCATACTATTATGTAATTCAAGCATCATATTGGTCTCGGTTTCGGGTCACATATTGTACTCATACAATAGCATCATATTATTCTCTGGCCCGCAAGCGTTATACTATTCACTTGCATTTTTTCCCAGTGTCTGTGTCGTTTACGAAAATTATACAGTTAACTAAATTATTTAAAAGTGATTTTTAGATGTGAAATAAACTTATGACAAGGTTGATTCTAAGCGTGATTTATTGTTAAAAATGAAATATTCACATTTATTTCATGTATCAATAATGTTTACAAGGCTAATGTATTTATACACAGTTAATCTAACTGCTTTAACTCCAATTAAAATTAATCACAATAACAAACTATCTAACTAAATAACTGACATTAACACTCCCCTCGAGTAGGTGATTAAAAATGTCTATTAACCCCAAGTTGAAAACTAAGTAATTGTGTGTTGAATTCCCAACGCCTTGGTTAGTACGTGTTTGCTACCTAGTTATTTTCACATGTTTGGCTTCAATTAATCCTTCTTGAATTTTTTCATGAACAAAGTGGTAATCAATCTCAATTTACTTTGTTCTCTCATGAAAAATCGGGTTTGCTACAATCTGGCGGGCATCTCGGCTGTCACACATCAGTTTTACAGGTTCATGCTTCTAAAACCTAGTTCGTTCAATAGTCTTGTCAACCAAATATTTCTGAAGCAATTATAGCCATGCTATGATACTCGGCCTCAGTTGAAGACTGTGCTATCGTGTTCTATTTTTTAGACTTTCAAAACTAAGGAATCCCCCAACTTTATGCAAAATCATGTCACCGATCTCCTGGTCATTTGGCAGGTTGCCTAATCTGAATCACAATATGCTTGGAGTTGGTATTGACTTGATGCACTCAATAAAACTCCTTGCTCATGATTCTTTTAACATACCTTACATCTCTTAAAGTTGTTTCAAGATCTTTGCTTCTGCATGAATTGACTCAAAAGTTGAACTGAATAAGCAATGTCCGGTCTGGTATTAATAAGATAGATCATCTTCCAATCAACCTCTGATAACCTATCTTATCCTCTAACAGCTCATCATTCGAAACATCATTTAGATCATTTGAAGTCAATTTTATTATGTTCCAAAGGAGTTGAAGAAGGCTTAGCTCCCCCTAGTCTAGTTTTTTCAATTAATTTCAAAGCATATTTCCTTTGGTTCATTATCCTTTTGTCTCCCTTTGTCTAACCTTAGAATCTCCAAACCAAGAAAGTACCTTAATTCTCCAAGGTCTTCATTTTGAAATCTTTATGCAGAATCCCTTTTAGCTCCTTAATCAAGTTACTATCATTTCCTATAATTAGGAGATCATATAAATAAGCATCATGACAATTTTATTCCCTTGTAACTTAGAGAACAAAGAATAATCAAACTTGCTTTGAGAGTATCCTGACATCAATAATGCCTCTATCAACTTAATGTTTCATTGCCTTGATGCTTGTTTTAATCCATTTAAGGATTTCTGTAGTCTACACACTCTAGTCTCCCCCTGACTGCAGAATCCCTAAGGTAAAGTCATATAAACTTCTTCAACCAAATCACCTTGCAAGAAGGCATTATATACATCCATTTGAAAGTGAGGTCACTGGTGAATGGATGCAATAGCAAAAATGGCCCTGACAATGACCAACTTTGTTACAGGAGAGAATGTTTCAACATAGTCCACCCCTCTTTTTGAGTGTATGTTTGGCCATAAGATGGGCTTTGAATCTTTCAATTTCACCATTTGGTTTGTATTTAATTCGGTACACCCATTTACTCTCACTAGAAACTTTACCAGAAGGCAGAGGAACCATTGACCAAGTGTTATTTGAATTCAAAGTTGAAATCTCTTCATCATGGCTTGAGTCCAAGCAAGGTGTTGAATGGCTTCATTATAAGTCTTGGGATCAAGTGAGAAATAGAGGAAAGATAAGTTGAGTTTCAAAAGGCAAATGGGAATAAGAAATAAAATTAAAGATAGGATATGTACCTGGAAGGGATGAAGATTAGTAAGACTGAACATAATCATGTAACCAAACTAGCTGTTTCTTGATTCTGGTAGACTATCTAGGAACAACATAATCATTTGTTGGCAAAGAAATATCAGAACTGACAAGCTGTTCTAAACTAGGAACAGGTTCAGGAAAAACAGATTAAACTGGTTTAGGGACTGGTTCAAGATCATCAGTGGCATTTGAAAAACTGAAGGTGAAGCAAACTGGTTTGGAGAATTAGAAGGTGAGGAACTTGATTAAGGATTATTGAAAGGCAAAATCAGAAAATCTGATTCTGAAATATCTTGAACAGGAAAAAAAATTGGCGAAGATAAAGAAATAGGAAAATGAAAGGGAAAGATGTCTTAAAGAAACTTAACATCCCTATTAACAAAGAAGGTTTTTGTTTCTCTATTGAACAGTAATATCCTTTTTGGTTTGCTGAATATCCCATGAAAATGGAATGAATGGCTTTAGAGAAGAATTTGTCTTTATAGTTTGGTTGAGTGGCATAGTATAAACAGTAAAAAATTCTCATGTGAGACAAATTAGAAGGTTTACCATAAAGAATTTCAAAAGGACTCTTACCACCCAAGGAAAAAGATGGCAGTCTATTGATTATATAGCAGGATGAGTTGACACATTCACCCCAAAATTTAATAGGGACTTTGGAATGGAATTTAAGGGTTATAGCAACTTCCAATAGATGCTTGTGTTTCTTTCAGCAATACTATTCTACTGAAGGGTATGTACACATGAACTCTGATGAATAATGCTTAGAGTAGAAAGAAAGAAGAACTCTCTTTGTCAAAGAACTCAAAACCATTATCACTTCTAACGAATTATTAGTGGTTAAAAATGGTTTTGTACATAAGCAATGAATTATTTTAGAGAAGGCGTCACTCTTAAGCCTCAATAAAGAACCCAAGACATCCTTGTGTTATCATCAACTAGTAAGAAAAGATATATAGCCACTATGTGTATTCTATAGGGGCTCCACAGGTCCATATGGATCAAGTCAAAAGGTTTTGATGCTTGAGAGGTGCCGATGGGAAAAAGAGTAACCTAGATTGTTTGTCTAGAGGACAAATTGAGCATTTATGGACACTGTCAGCATGAAATTTTGAATGATTGTAAATAAGGTACCTTATTTAAACTAGACAATGAAGAGTGCCTTAAACGAACATGCCAAAGTGTGGTATTAATACTGAAATGACTCTTAAAATTAGAGGAAACACGTACAGAAACGGAGTCTGAATAATTGGCAAAACAGAATTACAATTTGGTAAGGAAAAATACTAGAACCTAAACCAGAAGAATCAAAGAAATACAATCCTCGAGATTCTCTACCAATTCCCTTCATCCTTTCGGTGGAGAGATCCTGTAGAACACAAAAATCAGGATTAAAAAATACTGTAATTTAGTTCTCTGATTAATTTGAAAACTGATAAGAGATTATGTGAAAATTGGGGAATAAATAAATCATTGGTATGGAATGGTCCTGATTAAAACAAAAAGAACCTAGTGAGTGATTAGGGCAGTTTGTCCATTGGGTAAGTGTACAAACTTAGACTCTGAGCTACACATAGGAGAAATCAATTTTAAAAATCATAGAGCACATGGTTAGTAGCCCCTGTATCCAGTATCCAATTAAAAGAATGACAATTCGAACCAGATTGTCAGAAACAGTAACTACAGGATTTAAAGCCGAATCCGCAGAAAGTTCCTTATTTAGCAGGTTAGAATCTGGTTGTACTGAGCATGTGTAACATTGGAGCTATTGGTTGACTTGGAGCAACAGATTAATGAGACTCAACACCCTCCTGACTGTGAGGACCAAGAACCGAATGATTTGAAGCTAAAGCCGTCCGACTCTCCTTCTTTGTGAACTTGAAATCAACAGAAAAACCTATCAGCCTATAGCAGTTTCTTTATTACGTCCTCACAATTTGCAGTGATCACAAACGCCCAAAAAACGCTTACGATCAGTAGGCCCAATGGAAATAGAATACATGACACTGACATCAGAAATTCGAGAAAGCCCAGACGTGTGAGATCGTTGTGATTCTTGAAGAATCATTGAATATCCTTGATTCGCGGATGGCAATGGTTGCATTAACATGATCTGGCTTCGAACAGTGATTATGTCTCATTGAGACCCGTGTGAAATTGAAGAGCCTATGTTGTGTTTGATGTATAGAATTTCTGTGCGAGATCTCACAACCACAAGAAGTGAATGGTACTAAGCCCCATACTCGTCCCACAAAAGTTTAAGGCGAGTGAAATAGGCAGATATAGTGGACTAACCTTACGTCGATAAGGCTATTTCGCGATGAAGAAAGAACGTGCGGGATTCATCGAGCGTATCAAACCTCTCCTTCAAATCCTATCATACAAAACAGCGCTAGACGTGAAACCAAATCAGCTGAGAGTTCTTTGCTCACCGTGTTAAGAAGCTATGATAAAACGACAGCATTACATCTCCCACTGCGGATGCAAGATCTGAACAAAATTCTCCTTCGTGCAGTCGCCATTGACAAAATCTAGCTTGTTTTTTTGCAAGCAAGGCAATCTTCATGGATCTGCTCCAGATGCCATAATTCTCGATGCCAAGAAGCTGATGAGAAACGAGAAGGCATTCTGGTGCATTAGAAGCATGTAAAAATAAGGGGTGATTGAAATCGAGTGCTAAGGTTTCCATCGACAATCGAGAGAAACGGAGAGAATAGAGGAGAAAGAGGGGAAAAGAAAACCTAAAACAATTTTGACCAAAATGTTGACTCTTCTGACTTAACCCAAAAATACCTGACGCAAGCAAAACGAATCGTATGACTCATGATACCACGTTAAAAACCTAACAGTGGAATATTCACATATATTTCATGTATTAAAAATGTTTACAAGGCTAATATAACTATTTTATCTCCAACTAAAACTAACTGCAAAATAACAAACTATCTAACTAAATAAGTGACAATTAACATTTATAAATCGATATTATTTCAATGGTAGCATGTATGGTTATGGAATTGCTTCAACCTTTTACGTGTACAGACAGTCAGTCCAAGCTTGATGCTGCAATATGCTAGAATCCCTGATAAGTGCTTCAGTGATTTAATTTCATAGCTATGTTCCCTCAAGTCCTTAAATCTTTATGACTATTGTCGTGACCGTCTTTCGGTTGGGCCTCGAAATTGAGCTTGACTTAAATAATGAGTTAGAGTCACCATCGATCATTTTAAAACGATGTTTAGGTGGATCGGATACCATCTTACCTGATATGCGTTTTACCAGAAATGTATCGGATTCGGGAGTCGGTTACGATCAAGGAATTATTAGCACCCTTGAACCGCCCTTTTGGTACAAATTAATTTGTCGGTTGTCTTTAATTACGAAAATTAAGAATTTAAATTAAAATTTAAAAATTCCGATTCAAATTGCTTACCTTGGATCAATTGGAATTCTTATAAAAAAAGGGCAAAAATGTTAATAAAAAAATCAAAAATGTTAAGAATAATAATAGCAATAAATAAGAACTAAATATATCCAAGAAAGGAAAAAATATTAAATAAATAGATAAAATACCAAAATCAAAAATCAAAAGGAAATAAAAAAGAAAGTCAAAAAGGTAAAAAATATAATAAAAATAATAATGAAATAGATAAATAAATAGAGAAAAAATAATAATAAATTGCTATAAAAAATTAACAAAAAAGAAACCATAAAATATATACATACATATATAAATAAATAAATAAAAAGGACTAATATGTAAAATTAATAAATTTAAAATCCAAATCAAAGTATTGAAGATTTAATCCAGTGACCAAAACGTAAGACATACAATTTACAGGACCGGTGTAATAGTTTACCCATGCGCAAAAATGCGCAGAAGACCCCTAGGTGAAACATCGTTTTGATGCGACTATTTAAGCCTAAATAAGGCTTTCTTCCTCATATCTCCCCATTTATCTATTTTCCTCTCTCTCTCTCTAAATATACTTCTCTCTCACCTCTCTCTAGCAAGTTCCCATGATGGGAAGTCGACCACCGGGTCACCGTCGCCGATCGCCATTCTGACTGTCGTCGGTGACGACCGGAAAAACAAACACCATACTAAAACAACCCCCTCACCGTCCTAAACACTTTCCCAAAGCCTAAATCCCCAAAACACCCACCGATCGGAGTAGATCTAACAAAAATCTCTTCGACTTTTACATTCACCGTTGAGCTTTTCGACTTCCAGCTGTCCTCCGGTTGTGAAGCTTGGCTCATCTTGGTTCTCTTCATTTTTTTTACAGTTTTGCTTTGTTTTTCGTTTATGGTTCAGTTTAGTGGTTTGTTGATGTTGTTTTGTTGATGGTATTGTGATGTTACTGTGGTTGTTGTTTGTGATGGCTCTATTTTCTATGTTGATGTTTTGTAGACGATATTATGGTCTCGGTTTGTGGCTCTCTGTTTCTGGTTCGCGTGGTTGTATTCTATTGAAGGTCCCCATTCGGTTCTTTGTTTGGGGCTTTTATAACCCCATAACCGTCCGTTGTAGCCCCGGATCTTGTGGAGTGCTCGCCGATTTTACGGGATGGTTCAGTCCGGTGGTCGTGTGAACAGTTGGCCTTGGTTCCGCTCCTACAATTTGGCCGAGGATTTTGGTCGGCCAGTGACTTGGTTTTCTTGATGACTTCTGGCCGTTGGATCAAACGACCAGATCCAACGGTTCCCATGCAGCTACGGCGTGATGATTGTTTATGTTAGGCTTTCTCAAACCCTAAAGGTCTTGGGTTGGTTCAGGCCCACTTTGAACCCAAACCGTGACTTGGACTACCCCTTTTGACCTTATTGGACCATGGACAAAATAAAAAATGAAAAGTAAATAAATAAATATAATAATAAATATGTACTATATAATATATATGTTTCAAAAACATTTTTTAAACTTTATATTATTTTCTAAAAATTTTCCAAAACTATATATTATATAGTTTTCAAAAATGATTTTAAAAATATTATATGAGTTTTCAAAAATGTTTTTAAAACTATATATTTTCAAAATGTTTTTCAAAAACTATATATTATATATAAAAAATGTTATTAAAAACTATATAATATATATTTTAAAAAATGTTTTTTCAAAAATATATTATTTATTTTCAAATTTTTAAAAATTATATAATATATATTTCCCAAAAAATCGTTTTCAAAACTATATATGATATATATTTTAAAAACGTTTTCAAAACTATATAATTTATACATTTTCGAAAATCGTTTTCTGGAAATTATATTATATGATTTCAAAGCATTTTCAAAAAATGATTGCTACTATATATAATATAATAAAATGTGAAATGAAAGCAAAAAAAATCGGACAAAAATGAGTGTCTACAACTGCCCCTCTTTGTCATTTTTCGTGGAACAAAAAGTAGGACAAAGATAAAAGGACACAAATTTCTGTCCGGTGGAGTTTAAAAATATTTCCCTGTCAAATTGGGTTGCGGATGACTCATTCGTCGCGAAATCGAGCCCAACTTGAAATGATATGGAATTGAAGTTGTAGTTCGGAATTTGAATCGGAATGTGGCTTCTCATTGTAGTCGGTTTCGGTTTTCTTCTCGGTTTAAATACCTTTGTTTAAAAATTCGACTGGAAAGTAATTCTCTGACTCCACCATGTGGTTGATAAGCCATCGAGCTGAATGAAATCGAACTCGAAAGGTATTCGTTAACAAATAGCTTTTCTCGACTTAAGCTATGATGTCGGGAAATAGTTTTTTGTCACTGAGGCATGGTTAACCCGTGTCTTCTAATCGACTTGAAAACCTCGATTGTAACCGACAGTAGTGTGATTGAGGTATCATCGGGCTGAATGGAATCGAACTCGACAATTTTATTGACAGATAACCCTTCTTGCCTTGAGCTATGATGTAAGCTTGATTTGCCTCTGAGTTGAATGTAATCGAACTCGAAGGTCTTCGGTTGGCAGATAACCCTTCTTGACTTAAGCTATGTTGCAAATGATGTTCCTTGGAGCTGAGCGTAGTCAAACTCGAAGGTCTTTTGGTGACAGATAACCCTTCTAGACTTGAGTTATATTGTAAATGATGTGCCCTCGAAGCTGAGTGTAATCGAACTCGAGGGTCTTTGGTAGATAGCCCTTCTCGACTTAAATTATACTGCAAAAGATATGCCTTGGAACTGAGCGTAGTCGTACTCGAAGGACTTTGTTGGCAGATAACCCTTCTCGACTTAAGTTATGCTGTAAATGATATGCCTTGGAGCTGAGCGTAGTCGAACTCGAAGGTCTTTTGGTGATAGATAACCCTTCTAGCCTTGAGTTATGCTGTAATGTGCCCTCGAAGCTGAGTGTAATCGAACTCGAGGGTCTTTGGCATATAGCCCTTCTCGACTTAAGTTATGCTGCAAATGATGTGCCTTGAGCTGAGCGTAGTCGAACTCAAAGGTCTTTAGTTGGAAGATAACCCTTCTCGACTTAAGTTATGATGCAAATGATATGCCTTGGAGCTGAGCGTAGTCGAACTCGAAGGTCTTTGGTGACAAATAACCCTTCTAGCCTTGAGTTATGTGTAAATGATGCCCTCGAAGCTGAGTGTAATCGAACTCGTGGGTCTTTGGCAGATAGCCCTTCTCGACTTAATCTATGCTGCAAATGTTATCTTTAAAAAAATGGATTCCCTTCACAGGTCTAAGCCGGTCATAGTTCTTCAGGTGGTTCCTCTGAGCGGGTCTGAACCAAGTAATATGATTTTTGGATGACTTCTCTTCACGAGAAAGTTCACTGATAAATTCTGTTAGTCGGATATCTTCCATCGTGGAATTGAAATCTGGCTTGAAAGTGTTAACTGGAAACTTGCTACTCATTATTGAGTTTAGCCGAAATGAATTCATTCTAAATAAGGTCTTGAACTTATCTGAAGTTGATTGTCAATCTTGTAATATGTCGAGTCGGTTAAGGTGTAGCTTCTCGCTGCTGAGTTAAGCAACCACCATCGATCTTTAAAGGTGCTTTGGAATCGAGTATCCTTCGTCTTGAAGTCGAAACTTGACTCTAAAAGCTGTAAAAAATCATGTATGCTGAAATGATGAATGTGATGTACCTAAGTATATCTAAGATGCATACAACATGAATGAATTATGTGTTATTTCTTGGATGGAGTCTCGTGCTTTGTCTGCCAATCTGGTCATTGGAATCGATCGTGCCTCATTCTCTTTTCGAGCTTTGCCTTTACAAACCTTTCAAATCTGAGATTGTTCTGTTTGAAAATGTTTTTCTCATTTTTCTTGTTTTAGGAGGAAAAATGATAAAAATGTTGTAAAATATTGCTCCTTAATTCAGGCTCGCAATTGAATCGAATTATAAATATGAGTTCAAAGTATATCAAAGGAATCAATAGCTCTTTTAATGCTTTCAGAGTTATAGCTCTTTGAAAAATGTTTAAGTGGATGAGTTGACTTTAGGTTGGCCTCCTTTCTAAGGTTCCGACAAAAAAATATAATTTTGCTTGGTCATTGAACATGTTTTTTCTTTGGCCTGGCATTTTAATTGGATGCGGACAAAATGACGCAACTAGCATTATCAATTACTAGACCTTATATTTCAGTTCTCTAAAATTTTCCACTTGTTCAAGTTTTGTAAGCTTCTCTAACAAAGGTAGTGCATAAATATCGGTCTAAAAATGAAATTCTTGAGTGCTCGTGTGAAATTGACTAACAGGTGTTCTTTAACTCCCTTAGTCCATCATTACCGAAAGTTTCTTGCTTATATAAATTTGATTTAACTTGTCGTTATCTAGCTAGCTGAATCCATAAAGCCGGGGCATTTAACCAATTGCTTTAGAGGGACAGCTTAACATTATAATCATTTTTATAAAGTTAACTGAAGGGTTCATCTCATCACAAAGTCTACGGCCGGACAATAGCAATGGAGCAAACACCGAATTGCCAAGTGTTCTAACAATGTCATGGTTTGAAATCTACTCATAAGGCCAAGGCTTTCAAGTTTCCTCTATAACCAATTACCTTAGTGGAATAGCTCATCTTTACGGATTTAATTTCTTTATATTGTCAAGAAGAACCTGTTATAGTAAAGGTGTTATTGAAAGTCAAAATTTCATCTTTAGAGTTCAATTTTCAAGCAATTGACCTAAACTAGATTCACCTACTCGACTGTTCCATCTGTGAAAATCATTATCATCACTGAACGTCTTAAATAAAAAGCATAGTAATGTCATATGCAAAAGGATGCCCCATGTTGTCCGCACCTTATGAAAGGAAAATGTTATATTGGTTAATTGCAAGAGCAGGGTATAGTGTTTGAGGGTATATTCTGGGTAAGGTCAAAGTCCTTGTTTTAAATCATGTTACTTTATCAAAGGTCTGTAACTTTGAACATTTACAGAGTTTCTTAATTCAGTTGATATCAAAGAATTGCAAGTTTGCAAATGTGATTCATTGCTCATTATCACTAAAGTAATATAAATTATTCAAATGTTCTTACAAAAACTTGAGAAAAAGTGAAAAAAAACAAGTTCAAACAAAATGCCTCAAATGATGAAATGATCTTACTCACTTAGATGCCCCCAAGTTGTTGAAGTCGATCCAGTTCTGGTTACTCATTTTCTATACGACTCTCTTGAATGTGTAACAGTTCTCAATTGTGTGCCCTGGGACACCGTCGTGATATTCGCAATGAGCATTCTCATCATACCACTTGGGGTATAGGGGCTTCATGGGTTCCACCGAGTATGGTGACACTACATGGGTGTCAAGAAGTTGCTGGTAAAGCTCTTTGTAGGTCATAGGAATAGGGTCGAAATGTTCCCTTTCCCTCATTGGTTCTCTGGAATCTTGTTTAGAAGTACCTGACGGTACAGTTGCAGTTGATTTTGGTTTGGAGATTGTAATACCTTTATTGGCATGGTTGATGTTTTAATCTCTTTATCACTCTCTCGCATAGGGGTTTCTTACTGGCCTCCCCATCCTTAATTTTGCCGTGCTTTATGGCTGACTCGATCATTTCTCTGGCCATAAATAAGTCTGAAAAGCTCCCTGATGTAATCGTAACCAGGTGTTCAAAGTACGGAGCCTTCAGGGTTTGTACGAAAAGCTTCCGGGTTTCCTTTTCATCCAAATGTGTATGAACTTGTACCGTCAAATCCCTCTATTTTTGTTCGTATTGTCTGAAACTCTCGTTATGCTTCTTTTCCATGCTTTGTAGCATAACTCGATCTGGCCTTATGTCATTGACATGCTTGTATTATTCCAGAAATGCCTTGGTCAGGTCCTTCCAGGTCTTGATATTTGATCGACTTAGCTGGTTGTACCACTGGATGGCTGAGCCCGACAAACTCTCTTGGAAGAAGTTAATCAGGAGTTGATCGTTTCCTCCATATCCTATCATCTTTCGGCAGAACATGGTGATGTGAGCGGATGGGCAACTATTCCCGTCAAACTTCTCGAATTCAGGGGACTTGAATTTCGGAGGAAGAACTAAGTCTGGGACTAGACTGAGTTCTGCAACATCGACTCCATGGTAGTCATGGTCTCCTTTAACTACCTTCATTTGCTCCTCCAACTGCTTGATTTTTCCTCCATCTTCTTCGCTTTGTCCTCTTCGTCCAAATCCTGTACATGGTAATAACCCGATTGTTCTTAGGGTTAAATATAGCAGTTTGTATCTCTGCATAGATAAGTCCCCTTAAAGTTCAGGTAAGATTCCAGGTACGATAACCACTTGCGGGGTAGGTGTATAGTTACCATTCTGGTAAACCTATCCTAGGTGCACTTGCTTGATGTAGACCAGACAACTTGGCCACAATTTGATCGACCAAGGACTCTTGATTTTTCATGATTGTACAGAGTACTCAGAACTACTTGATTATTTGTCTTCCAACTCCCTCTGGAGCTTCAACATGTTCTCCTTGATCTGAGCAATTATGGCTTCCATTTTCCTCTTTTTTAAGCGGTTTATGCGGATGGGGTGTCTAATGCTTGAGGTGGTGTATCCAGTATGTGCTCCTTCTGATTAGACATTATTCCGTTAGTTAATGCGATGTAAAGAAAAAATAACAAAATGCAAAAATGTTTAAATGCATAATGCATGCAATGTTCGAGGCATTGATCCTAAAAATGTGTCTGTTATTAGAAATAATCCTTATTGGGGACAAAAGTGTTTTATTTTTAAGAGATAAAAATATCCTGACAACTTCTGATACTGACTAGTCTTCTGCCTTCATCTATCACCGGTTGAATAACCTGTCGAACCGCTTTGGCTTCTCTGGACGAACCGTGCAAATGTTGAGTTACTTTTTGTACTGGTCCAAGAAGTCTCGAATGGATGCATCTATGACATTTATTTTTTGTTGAACCTATTCCGAACGAATACGTCATTGGAGCCCTCAATTGATAGGAATTATGTAAAGTTCATTTGTCTGTTTCTGAATTAGTCAACAAGGGTCTCAAATTTCAGCTATCGTTTTGCCATTGTTGTCTTTGAAGGACTCCCAAGATCAGTAACTTCATCTTGCCCTGCAACCTCTGTCAGTCAGTTCTTCAAAGATAGACTTTAATGCTTGATGTAGACCAGTTCATTATGAGTTCTTATAATGCAGCAGTGATACATTCTTCAATTGTGGGTACCACTTCTTCTGGATTGAATGCGACACATAGTCGCCTTGTAGACTATCCTATGCATTTTCATCTCTTGTATTACAACCCCTTTGTCCATTAATACATATTATTCATGTTTACCAAACACGTTTTTGGTGGATCAACACCTCTTTTAAATGATGCGAATGATGAAAATAAATTAAAATAAAACAAAAATGAAAAGAATTAGTGAGGTGAAAATAATAAAAAAATCATGAAAAAAATAAAAGCCTTACCCCACATGATATTTACCCCACTTGCTTTAATTCCTACCCGGACATGATCTCTATCCCACATGTTAATTTCAAACAAATCCTAAACCGCATATTTGTCTAGTTCGTATGCTTTGAACAGAAAGTAAAGCAGGAAATAAAATCAAGCAGCCTAGGGTTTGGAATGAGGTTTTGGGGTGGGCTTTAATTCTATGTACTCTCCCGGTTTAGGTTCTAAAAGAGGTAATCGAGTTCTCCTTGCCGGTGCCTCCTTGGGCTTTCTAGACCGTTAGTCCTAACCCATTACAAGCTTATGTGGACTAAGTTACTCGAGAGAAAACATTCCCTTATGCCCGTACTGATAAATTCACACGAAGACATAAGGTATGAATCCCGAAGGCTACTTGCTAGGCTCGCACGGTGAATAAATTCACACGAAGACGTCGCTTTCACCTTCACTTAAATAGGGTTCAGAGCTCGCGTATAGAGCATGAGATGAATTTTTTTTTCAAAAATCTGAAATCTTTGAAAAAACATTTACAACTATTTATTTGAAAAAAAAATAATCAAAGATAAATAATTGGAATCAATAAATAAATTAAAATTTAATTTTTGCTAAAAAAAAGACAACCAAAAATTAATTTCGGCATGACTCACTTCCTGTCCCCAGCGAAGTCGCCAAGCTGTAGCGACCATCTTCCGATTGGGCCCCGTAATTGGGCTTCGACTTTAATAATGGGTTAGAGTCGCCACCGATCACTTTAAAAGATGTTTAGGTGGATCGAATAACATCTTATCTGATCTGCGTTTTACCATAAATGTATCGGATTCGGGAGTCGGTTACGGTCAAGGAAGAATTAGCACCCTTGAACCGCCCTTTCCGTACCAATTAATTGGTCGGTTGTCTTTAATTACGAAAATTAAGAATTTAAATTAAAATTTAAAAAATTCAATTCGAATTGCTTACCTTGGATCAGTTGGAATTCTTCTAAAAAGGGGCAAAATGTTAATAAAAAATCAAAATGTTAAAATAAATAAAATAAATAAGAACTAAATATATCCAAGAAATAAAAAATATTAAATAAATAGATAAATACCAAAATAATAAATCAAAAAGGGAAAAAGAAAATAAAAAAAAGAAAGTCAAAAAGGTAAAAAAAATATAATAATAATAATGAAATAAATAAATAGAGAAAAAATAATAATGAAAATTGCTATAAAAATTAACAAAAAAGAAACCATAAAATATATACATACATATATACATACATATATAAATAAATAAATAAATAAAAAGGACTAATATGTAAAATTAATAAATTCGAAATCCAAATAAAAAGTATTGAAGATTTAATCCAGTGACCAAAACGTAAGACATACAACTTACAGGACCGGTGTAATAGTTTACCCATGCCCAAAAATGCGCAAAAGACCTCTAGGTGAAACGACATCGTTTTGATGCGGCTATTTAAGCCTAAAATAAAGCTTTTCTTCCTCATATCTCCCCATTTATTTGTTTTTCCCTCTCTCTCTAAATATACTTCTCTCTCGCCTCTCTCTAGCAAGTTCCCACCGATGGGAAGTTGGCCACCGTCGCCGATCGCCGCTCCGGTCGCTGCCGGTGGCGGTCGAAAAAAACAAACACCACACTAAAACAAACCCCTCACCGTCCTAAACACTTTCCCAAAGCCTAAATCCCCAAAAACCCCATCGATCGGAGTAGATCTAACAAAAAACTCTTTGACTTTTACCTTCACCGTCGATTTTTTCGACTTCTAGCGGTCCTCTGGTTGTGAGGCTTGGCTCCTCTTGGTTCTCTTCAGTTTTTTTACGGTTTTTATTTTGTGTTTCTTTCCGTTTGTGATTCGGTTTAGTGGCGTTTGGTTGATGTTGTTTGTGTTGATGGTACTATGATGTTACCGTGGTTATTGTTTTGTGATGGCTCTATTTTCTATGTTGATGTTTTTGTGTAGACCGATATTATGGTCTCGGTTTTATGGCTCTCTGTTTCTGGTTCGCCGTGGTTGTATTCTGTTGAAGGACCCCATTCGGTTATCTGTTTGGGGCTTTTATAACCCCATAACTGACCGTTGTAGCCTCGGATCTTGTAGAGTGCTCGTCGATTTTTCGGGATGGTTCAGTCATGGTGGTCGTGCTTGAACAATTGGCCTTGGTTCCGATTCTCCTGCGATTTGGCCGAGGATTTCGGTCGACCAGTGACTTGGTTGTTCTTGATGACTTCTGGCCGTTGGATCAGACGGCCAGATCCAACGGTTCCCATGCGGCTGCGGCGTGATGACTGTTATGATAGGTTTCTCAAACCCTAAGGTCTTGGGTTGGTCTAGGCCCGCTTCTGGACCCAAACCGTGACTTGAACTATCCCCTTTTGACCTTGTTGGACCCTGGACAAATAAATAAAAAAATGGGAAGTAAATAAATAATAATAATAATTATTATAATAATAATATAATATATATAATATATATGTTTCAAAAACATTTTTTAAAACTTTATATTATTTTTCTAAAAATTTTCCAAAACTATATATTATATAGTTTTCAAAAAGTATTTTAAAAATATTATATGAGTTTTAAAAAATGTTTTTAAACTATATTATATAATTTTTCAAAAATGTTTTGAAAACTATATTTCTTTAAATGTTTTTCAAAACCTATATATTATATATAATTTTTTTAAACTATATAATATATATATTTTAAAAAATGTTTTTTCAAAAATATATATTATTTATTTTCAAAATGTTTTAAAAATTATATAATATATATATCCCAAAAAATCGTTTTCAAAACTATATATGATATATATATTTTAAAAACGTTTTCAAAACTATATAATTTATACATTTTCGAAAACCGTTTTCTGGAAATTATATATTATATCATTTCAAAAGCATTTTCAAAAAATGATGTTATACTACTATATATATAATATAATAAATAATGTGAAATGAAAGAAAAAAAAATCGGACGAAAATGAGTGTCTACAACTGTAAAGTGCATTGGTTTGAAGAACATCCATATCAAAAGTTCACCACTCGAGCAGTTGAAAATCATAAACGAGAAACCTGATCTTTTAACTGAAATAAGTCATTAGCAGGGTTAGCCCTGGGCCGGGGCAAGAGGGGCACCCACCTAGGGCCCATAAATTTTAATTCCCTTAAGGTGCATTTGGTTCACGGAATGTAAGATTATCAGCGGGGAATAGGATTACTGGCGGGAATAAGATTACTATGAATATTGCATTTTTGTGTTTGGTTTGTTTAGCAGTAATATAAGATTACAGTGTTTGGTTAAAGGAATAACAGATTATTGGAATGTATATTTTATCAAATTGTTCTTATTTTATATTTGTTTTTTAACAAGTTGAATTCTACTATAATTAATTTATATATTTTCTTTAAAAATTTTAAATTCATAAAAATTATATTTTTTTTTACAAAATTGAAAAGATAAATAGGTTTAATGAAAGGGTAAAATTTTATTTTAACGAAAATTTTATTTTAACGTCTAAACTTCATATAAAATTCTAATTATGAACTATTTTTTGTAAATATAAAATAGTTTAAGGATAAATTTACAATTTAACCTTCGTAGAAATTTTTTATTCAACGACAAAATAATGATATTTTTAAAAAAAAATTAAGGACATTTTAATCCAAAACTTCGGGAATGTAACTATACCTAAGGGAATGATGGAATCACATTCCTGATAATAAGCCCCCAAAATATCACTGTTGGGAATACAAAATTACCGGGTGTTGGGAATGTTTGCAATCTAAATGAAAGAATGACATTCCATTCCCCTCCAGTAATCCAAGACTACCTTAACCAAACTCCCCCTAAGATGTAATTTTAGCCATAATATTTGCTAGTGTGTCAAAGGAATGTCAAGGGACACAATTGGCCGTTGCAAAAGCTGGACTCATGGACCAGAATATCTTGGTCGGGCCCATGAATTTTAGTTCCAGGAACTGTATTGTGCCCATTTCAAACAAGTAATTGTCAAGTTCATAAATTCTAATTCCCATAAAAATGTTTTTAGCCACAAACTCTATTAACTGAACTGCCAAATGTTAATTTTCTTTGGTTTATTTTCAAAACGTTAATTTTCATAAATTGTGATTATTAGAATTTTATATTACTGTTGAAAAAAATCTTTTCAACTTTTTTTAAGAATTATTTTCAAATTCAAAAACAAAATCCAATTAAACCTCTTCAACTTCTATCTTTTCAAATTTTTTAAAGGTTATTTTTTTCTCTATAAAACTCAAAGAGGAGAGAAAAATTTAAATATAATTAATCTGCATTTTTTCTTTCATGTTTCAAAATTTATCTGAAAATTATTATTATGACTTTTCAATTCATTTCCAAGTTTAAATATAACTATGAAGGTAAAATTCTATTGGAGTTTATTTCTTTTGGGATTTTTTATAACCAAGTTCGTGGGTTTGTTTTTAAAATATATTTTATTACACTATTATCGATAATTTGATTTTTAAAATTTTAATGTAAATTATTTATTTAATTTCAAAGTTCGTGTTGCGGATTTGGTATATAAATACTTCGATCGAGGATCTTCCCATTTTACAGATTCTATGGTTCTTTTCTACATTAGTTGCATTGCATATAATGTCGCGTAAAAACATTTGTCTGGTAGTGAAAAAAAAAAGAAAATAAAGAGATGAGTTAATAGTATCACAAAAGGGGAGGCCCCAAAAATTATAAAACCCTCTGAAGCTCCCTCCGCCGATGCCAGACTCCCCAAAAAACAAAGACGTAGAGATGAAAACCCGCCTAACTCTTCCACCATAGTTCCCCACAGCGCTGTGCTACTATTGCTCACCCAGATCCTAAACGATCGATAGATGATGATATGCTTGAAGAGGATATTACTCTCGGCTCCTCTAACGGGATTCCAACCATAGATTTTTCAGAACGAGTCCAATACTGGCCGTTAAAAGCATGGATTTAACACTCGTAGTTAAAGTTCTTGGTCGAAGAGTGGGTTACAATACCCTGTACAATTGCATATATGGTATCTGGAAGCCTTCCTTCCCTCTCAAACTTATAGATATTGAGAATGACTACTTCCTTGTGAAATTCAACAATTATGGTGACTATTTGAAGGTACTTACAGAAGGACCTTGGACTATTTTCGGGCATTACTTAACAGTTAAGCCATGGTCTCTTGATTTTCAGCCAAGCCAAGATTATCCTAGCCATCTCATGGCATGGATTCGATTATCGGGACTCCTAGTCACCCTGTACAAAAGGAGTTTCATTGAAGCTATTGGAAACCAGGTTGGCTCTGTGATCAAAATCGATTTCCAAACGGATAATGGTTGCAGGGGGAGTTTTGCACGCCTAGCCGTTAGTCTCAATCTCCATCGGCCTTTGGTATCCAAACTCCTCATCAATGGTCATCTTCAAATCATAGAGTATGAGTCTCTTCCTACTATTTGCTTCCATTGTGGCATTTACGGTCACCATAAAGACATTTGTTCGCAACTACCAGTACAAGAAGATGTTCAACCAGCGTCTGAGGTTCATTCGGTGCAACCTCCGACGACAGATAATTCAGTCTAGGATGAAGCATTCGGGCCATGGATGCTCGTAGAAAGGAAAAAACGTAATTCAAGAAATCTTAATTCTACAAAGCAATTGGTCAATGATTCTAGCCCCATTATAACAAATTCAAATCCCATTTTTGAAGTTGTCCCCAATAATCAGGAAAATCACCCAAAAACTAGGGTGATCGAAGTGGAACCTATGGTACCCCCTACAATATCTCCTTTGACCCACACAGACAAAAAAAAATCGAAGGATAAGGCTCTAGCAAACCCAAAAAAAGCCACAACTGTCCCTTCCGGCCTCAAGAAGCAAACTCATCTCGGAGGTAAACCCGCCAAATTGCATGTATTATCTAAACTTCCCATGCATGGATCACGTAATACATCTAGTGGAGCTTCTTCCTCCAATTTGTCACGTTTGAACTTGATTGAGAACCTTGACCCGAACAAGCACCAAGCTGTGAAACTGGTAGATGGAGATAATCCCCATATCCCAACCGAAGTGCTAGCTCCTTCTGCAACGAGCAAAGGAACTGTAGCTATGATAGAATAATGGGATCTTATTCCCACTCCCTTCACACTCTATTTTACTTATGAATCTTAACATATTTATGTGGAACGCTCAAGGCTGTGGCCATCGAAATTTCAATCGAGTTACTCGGTAATATATGCGAGATCATTCTCCGGATGTTGTAGGATTCGTTAAAACCCGTATAAGTAAACATGTCGCTGACAGAGTTATTGCTCAACTTAAAATTCCGAACTCTTTTAGAGTAGAAGCTGATGGTTTTTCTGGAGGCATTTGGATCTGTTGGTATGATCACATTCAAATAGATGTTCTTTTCAATCACTTTCAATTCGTCCAGTGCAGAATCCACTGTAAGTCCAACAACCATTCCGCTCTCGCTACTTTTGTTTACGCAAGTCCAAACCCTGCCAAAAGGAAAACTCTTTGGTCTTATCTCCAATTACTCTCCAATCATATTAACGAGCCTTGGGTTATCCTAGGCTATTTTAATGCAGCATTATCTCCAAATGATCGAAAAGGTTGTGTTAGTATCCCTGTATCGGATCAAGATTTCAGTAATATTGTCTTTGATTCAAGTCTACATAATCTTGGTTATCAAGGACCTGACTTTACTTGGTATAGAGGACCCTGTGCCGTTCGCCTCGACCGATGCTTATGCAACGACAAATGGCTTGATGCATATCCTGATACATTGGTTTATCACCTTCTCAGAATGAAGTCCGACCATAGACCACTTTTACTCTCTATTGGCAAAAACTCCAATAAGCGGCATCAAAGTCAATTTCGATACTTTGTGGGATGGACTCTCCACAAAGATTTCCATAAACTTGTGCTCGATAACTGGGATTCTTCACTTCTAATTACACAAGCTATCTCTAAATTCAGTAGCGCTGCCAAAATCTGGAACCAACACTCTTTTGGGCAGCTTTCTCACCGCAAGCGCAACATTATGGGGCGTCTAAGGGGCATCCAACGATATCTGGATAAAAAGCACAGTGCTTATCTCTTGCAACTTGAGACTAAGCTTCAAGCTGAACTTGAATTAATCCTTGATCAAGAGGAGCTCTTATGAAAGCAAAATCTCGCTCGGATTGGATATCATTCGGCGACAGAAACACAGCTTATTTTCATAAAAAAGCCATTACAAACAGGAGAGCTAATAGAATTTACTCTCTTCAAATCTCAACTGGAGATTGGTTCTCAGACCTTAATACTCTTCAACAAGAAGCCAACTCTTACTTCCAGAAACTATTTTCATCTTGTGAGAAAGAACATGGCACCTATCCTATTTCGGGGTGTTTCCCAACTCTTCCCCCTGAATTAACGAAAAAGCTAGAATTGATGCCAAACTCATTGGAAATAAAGGAGGCGCTATTCGATATGGCTCCACTCAAATCTCCAGGAGCTGATGGTCTACACGCACACTTCTATCAGAAATATTGGGACATTGTTGGCACTTCAGTCTACTCTACGATCCAAAACATTTTTAGTGGTAATAATATTGATCCCCTTTTGAACAAAACAATTCTTGCCCTTATCCCCAAAATCCCAAGTCCCTCGAGCTTCAAGGACTTTCGACCTATCAGTCTTTGTACGGTCTTATATAAGTTGGTCACTAAGATCATTGTCAAGCGTCTTCAGTAAATTATGCCTCGACTTGTCACGCCTAATCAAACCAACTTAATTCAAGGCCGTAGAATCTCCAAAAAATATCATTATTAATCAGGAGATTATCCACTCCATGAAATCCAAAAAGGACAAAGAAGGTTGGATGGCGATAAAGGTGGACTTGGAAAAAGCTTTTGATCATCTTCGCTGGGACTTCATAGCCGATACACTCTCCGAAGCAGGCTTCCCACCGGCAATTAAGCGACTCATCTTATATTGTATTTCATCTTCTTCATTGCAGGTCCAATTTAATGGAGGGCTTAGCAATGATTTTAAACCACAATGTGGAGTTCGACAAGGAGACCCAATCTCTCCTTACCTTTTTGTTCTTACCATGGAAAGACTTGGGCATCTCATTCATCTTGCTTCCGAGGAGGGCGCTTGGAAACCATTTAAGTTAGTTCGTGGAGGTATTCCTATCACAAACCTATTCTTTGCAGATGACTTAATATTGTATGCCAAAGCAACTGCAGCGCATGCAATTCTAATTGACAACATTCTGGAGGAATTTGGTCGTTACTCGGGCCACAAAGTCAACAATCTCAAATCCCATGTTTACTTCTCGCCCAACACAAGTGTAGAATCAGTAAATACAGTCTGTTCTCATCTCGGCATCAAACAAGTTCCTAACTTAGGAGTCCATCTTGGAATGCCGGTGATGCATAAGCGAGCCACCTGTGATTTTATAACTTCATTGTTGATAAAATAAAATCAAAGCTCCATGGGTGGTCGATTAGAACCTTATCTTTTGCAGGACGGATTACCCTCACTAACTCCGTACTCATGGTTATCCCAACTTATTTCATGCAAACTTGCCGCTTCCCCTCTTGTGTTGTCACGATATTGAAAAACTAGTTCGGTATTTCATTTGGAGTTCTAGTAATCAAACCGAGGCATCCCCCTCGACAGTTGGGACACCTTATCTCAACCTAGGCATAATGGAGGACTCGACATTCGGAGGCTACAACATCATAACTCTGCCTTCCATATGAAACTATGTTATGTTATTGCTTCGGATACAGAGAAATACTACATAAAGCTTCTTCGTCAAAAGTATAAGCTTCTCTCCAACTGCCCCCCTCCATATTCCGACCGAATTGTTCCCACTTATGGAGGTCCTTATCCAAAGTCTGGAATGGTTTCTACAGCTTCTTATCTTGGTCTATAGGCGATGGAACTATGATCAAATTTTGGCATGACATTTGGATGCCAAATCTTGGACGCTTATCAGAATGGAAACAAGATCATGTTTCGATAGAAGACAATATGCTAGTCTGCGAAGCTACTCTGCCAAATGGTAATTGGAACTGGAATCTACTCCGCAGTCTCTCCAGCCCTCCATAATTCCGCATCTGAACGTTCAACCCCTAACCTAACAGCTGGTAAGGATCGATGTTGCTGGTCTCAAGGAAAACATGGTGAGTTCACAGTAAAATCTGCATATGATCTTATAACCAAGGATCTTTGGGACCCCAAAGACGCAATATGGACTAAGCTTTGGCGTATGACCATCCCGGAGCGTCTTAAAAATTTTCTATGGCTTTCATACAAAGATCGCTTTCTTACGAATGTCAATCGCTGTGTAAGGAAACTTACAGATGATCCTTTATGTCAAATATATGGCTTAGCTAATGAAACTACTCTGCATGTTTTACGTGACTGCCAGCACTCTTCAGCACTTTGGTAGCAGATTATCCGACAGCAGCCCCTACCGAACTTCTTCTTCACTAACGCCTCTGATTGGCTCGTGATGAATCTTGAATCAAACAACCTTTTTGCTGGCACAAGCATCCCATGGAAGGTACTCTTCTCCTCCATCGCATGGCAGATTTGGAAGAGGCAAAATGCATGCATATTCTCAAATTTGTTCATCCATAATGACCAACTCCTCTGTCTTAACAAAAATTGGGCCCTTTATATCATCGAAGGCAAATATCATTACTCCAACAGATTCTGTTGCTGCTCGACCAGAACTTGTGCAATGGAAGCCAGCGCCCCCAGACTGGTCTACTCTTAACACGGATGGAGCGGTTCACAAAGTTTCCTCCTACGGATCGGTGGGTGGCATCATCCGGAATACGAATGGTGACTGGATCATTGGCTTTAATAAACCGGTTGGAATTTCAACGCCTCTTCAAGCCGAACTTTGGGGAATTTTTGAAGGACTTCAATTGGCGATCTCCCTTCATATCACACGCCTTCAATGCCAAACCGACTGTGCCAAAGCTCTTAATCTCGTATCTTCGCCAATGGCTAGCTGCAGCACCATCGCCCTTGTTCGCTCTATTGCAACTCTCGTCTCAAAGCAATGGATGATTGAATTCATCCTCATTCGGCTTGAAGCCAATGCTGCAGCAGATTTCCTTGCCAAATCTACTGTTATTACAAATGAACAAGTTCAGACCTACATAGAACCCCCCCAAGAGATTATCTATTCTCCACCGTGACCTCTATGGTCCTGCCTCCCTCCGCACTTAGTATTTCTTTGTAATAGTCTCCTTTCTTAATTCAAAAAAATAGTATCACAAAAGGGAACTCTTGACAAATTCTTTAAAAACAAGGTAGGAGCACCTTCTAATTAAAATTTAAATGATGTTCATGTGAATTTAAATAATCTTGATAGTTCTCTAAATTATACCAATGTGGGTGCTACTGATGCAAATGACTATGATAATATCCTAAATCATATAGATGATGACATTTCTAATTTAAATGGTCATAATCACACACAAAATAAGACTAATGTTGAAGATGTTGGGATTGATCAAAACATGGTCCCTCCTTGAGACATTTATGATCCTAGAAATTGGAGTAATCTTGATAATAAATCTAGAGATATTTTAGTTGGAAAAAAACCCTATAAGAGAATTGAATTTGAAATTTCCTTTAGCCAATAATTGTAGTCATTTTTCATATGCTTATTTTTCTAGAAAGTTGAGTAATTGAGAGACTAGTGATAGAAAATGGTTTACAAAACAAAGAACAATAGTTGTTTAGCAAATTATTTCTCTGTCAATTGACCTTGTACGTGTTGGCCTATGATTTAAATGCAGTTTGTAGAAATTAGTTTAGTTTTGAGAAGAAATATTGTGGTTTAGCATGGAGGCAGGCAACATGATAATCCCGGAGGCCGGTGGTTTCATGAATACTAAAACTTCCAATTTTATATTCATTTTTCATTCTCCTCGTCATGGGTATGTTCTGCAAATCTTAATTGTTAGAATCTGAATTTAATTTAACCTCAAAACAAAACCTTATTTTTAATGAGATGATTCTGATTTTAAATGATTTGTAGCGGGGATAAGTGAAACGGGAAGTAATATATTTGCTAATTTTAAGACGTTGGATTAGGGAGATGATTAAATTCAACGTATGTTTCCCATGCAACAAATTCCTAGGTGCTTGCTATGCATCCTTCCTTCTCTTTGCTATATGTTTAATCATTCAAAATTCTTGTATTGCAGACAGCAGCATTCCAAGAATTAACCTTTCTGCAAACTTTTCCTTGTACTCTGAAGAATTATCTGGTTTAATTTTTTGTTATAGTTTAACAGAAATTCCATTCAAATCAGAATAAGATAAACAAATGATGATTTAAGACTTGAATTGTTGATCAAATTAATAATTAATAAATCCTTTGGATATCAAGTTTTTGTATTGAAAAAACAACATTTTGATGGAGGTTTTCAACATCTCTCCTATACTATGTATGCTTAAAACCATAACCAAGACAATAGGAAGAAGATGACGACAAATGTAAACAAAAAGTACGTGCTTATATTTCAACCCTTGTGTGTCCCACAATGCCAAGTTCAAAAACCTAAATCCAATCAGTTCAGACAGATAAACAGGAACAAAATCAACGGTCCAGAAGCACCCTGGTTCAACCTAAGCTGTGAACCACAAAAACCAGACCAGACACCCTCTTTTGCTATAAATACATTCTTTAGTTCACACACCAGAAAATACAGACTGACCTCTTCAATGGCCTATTATGGAAGAAAATACTCCATCTTCGATTCATTCTCTTTAAGCCCTTTGCCTTACCCAGTTATGCTAATCCTAGCTCTCACGTCCGTGTTTCTCGGAATATCAACCTACCTTAACTACGAATCAGCTGTGGAATCTGCTGAAGAGCAAATGAGTTGGGTGCTTTTCGCCACACCAGTAGTGTTGATCATCTTGGCAAGATGGCTTTCGTCTGTGGATGTTTTCGGTATGCTGTTTGGTTCATCAGCGTACCAACATATCCGCCGGACTCATCAACTCTCTTCGGAAGGCACATCGCCGTGGGCAGTGGCTGCTCTCATTGTGTTGTTGTTAGTCCTGTTGCAGTACCAGTCAATTTTTCGTGAGAGCTGGCTTGTATGATAAGTACTAGTACTATAGTTTGTGAAACCATGCTGTAATTTTCTATTTCTTTTAACTTGGTTTTGCCTTGTTAGATCCAATGATATGTATGCTAGTAACAGTTCTGAAAACAATAAGACTGAGGGTGGATTTTGCTTATTTTATTTAACTTCCGAAACCCAAAGTTTATTTCTGGGAAAATTGGACTTGAAAAAAGATATCCGACCATCCCTCTGTTGATTCTCGATTTGTCGACCAAATGAAACGTCGGTTTCAAATTTGACGCTTTCTGTTTCGGGTTTGTCATGACAATCGAGCTGTCCCTGTTTTTAAGCCTTGATGACTGCACCATTCAACAAAATCAAACCTACCGTTGGCCAAGTGGTCCAGTGTTTTATCAACATGAATATCCATTCCAAGCAACATTGCCTATTTCATAGAGTTTTTCAGCAGTCATAATTATTTATTATTCCTAGAAGTCCAAGTTTAGGCAATTACATCGAGAACGTGTGTGTTTATTAATAATAACTATTTTTTTTAAAAAATAAATACTACTTTATAATTACTCCAAACTAATTGAAAATAAAAATTGGATCATGATTCTTCTATAGTTTTCAAGTAATTGTATCATTCTCAAGACTCGAATACGATACCATAATGTTGTAGGGAAAAAAAGGGCATTTTTTCTTGGTTCAATCCACAATTTAGAACAAACCAAATGAGTAAATGTTCAGATTAGCAGATGAGAATCAAACAGTAAGCATTTGGAGTGCACCATGCACTCTTTTATCAATGGCAGTGAATTATGTATAGTGCCCGCAACAGTTTCTTTTAGAAAGATACAACAGATATTTTTCCTATTATTTTGGGAAGGGAAGGAATTGAATAAGTTATCGAAACGTCATTGGATAACACTATAACTCATACGTCACCCATGAAGCTTCAACCTGAAACACCTTCTCTTGCTCCTTTTATTGTCACTCGAACCCACTATATATATATGTATTTAAGCAGCAACCTTTTTGGACGTCACAGAATTGACAATTGTAGCAAACTCGGGCCCCTGCAGCATCAAGATTAGATTGAAATAGAATGAAATCATTGGCACTGATCCGACTGATTGCTAATCGGTATTCTAAGCACTCTTCTAACCAGACACTAGCATTTTATCGATAGCATTATGAAACAGAATGATTAATGGGAAATATACCTTCAAAGAAGCGCCACCAACAAGAAATCCATCAATATCAGATTGCTTTGCAAGCTCACCACAGTTGCTTCCATTGACGGACCCTGCAAAAGAGATGAAGAGAGTCATTAGCTAGCAGTGAGTGACAGTTTGATCTAGAAGAATAGGATATTCTCAAAAGCTAGATGTAATTGACGACGATATTTTAGAACAAGATCAAGGTCTCTTCAGCTTTCAACTGTAATGCCACTAAACAACTAATCAAACTTGTCAGGATAATACAACATCCCCTTCCTCAGATCAGAGGAAAGGGAAATGAAGAACGCTCTCAGAACTGAATTTAGGCAAGTACATTCTGCTTACATATACAATAGCATAAAGAAGATCATGCAAATTTTGATGACATGCCTGCACACGAGGATCCTTAGAAATACACAATCATAAAATCTATAACTTTTCATATCAAAGATTAAAAATGTAGAGTATCAATGGCACACAAATAACTACTTGAAGAGGAATTGCATGACAATTTAAAGAAAACATAGAAGAATAATATAGTAACCAAGCTACCTCCATATATGATACGTGTTTTAGATGCCACCTCCTCAGAAACATTCTTTTTAAGCCAATCACGAACAGCTAGATGTACCTCCTGAGCTTGTTCGGGTGTAGCCACCTTACCAGTCCCAATGGCCCATACGGGCTCATAAGCAATAACTATATTGTCCCAACTTGGTACAACATCTGCAAATGATGGAATCATTGGAATTAAGTCACAGCCCTCCCATCTTCAGTCTTCACAAGATAACCTAAAATGATAGTTCATGAGGAAAGAAAGTAACAGAAATCAAAAACAAGCCAAGCAAATTTACCAGCGAAAGCCTTCAGTTGCTGGAAGCATACATCAAAAGTTTTCCCCGCTTCTCTTTCTTCTAATAATTCACCGATACAAGCTATCACTCCAAGACCCTCATTCAGAGCATAAGAAGCTTTCTTTCCTATAAACTGAGGACAATAAATCTTCAGTCAGTACTAAGTATTTTCATATTTTGCATTAATAACCACAGACAACCATGCCCTTTGATTTTTTGCAGAACGTGACTACCGAACCTGATCATCTTCACCAATAATATGTCTGCGTTCAGAATGCCCCAGAATGACCCATTTGCAGCCAGTATCTTTCAGTTGTTCCACGCTACAGGTAGAATCAGATGAATCATATCATAGACACAAAAGTTAGGACCAAATACCCAAAACTTTGAAAAAAACGAAGATTAGCAAACAGCTTCCAATATGTTTACAAAACAGATTAACTAAAAAAAGGTAAAGCTATGTCATCTGAAACTTGAAAGTTGAAACCTATTATAAGTTGCCACACCTTACACCAATCAATGGGTTGAGAAAGAGATATGAGACAGGAACTGCCACTTCTGTTTAGGTTTTTTCCATTAAATCAACAGAAGTAGTTGCACTACGGGAGATAAAATATAAACTTAACAATGAGTCAATGATATTAATTGAATAAGTTGAAACTTATACACCAGCAAGAACAAATATTCACTAGCATCAAGGCAACAAATTTAACACTTTGACACAAGAAAGAAATTACATTAAAAAGAGATCACTGTTATCAGTATGGCCAAAAGGCAATAAGCCTTCTGTCCATCAAAGTTCCACAAAATAATTTCAACACAAAATAATATTCAACAATGGAGTGAGAGATAAAAATAATAAAACAATGTTAAAAGGCTACAAAATGTTAAAAGATATTAACTCGTTTTGCACATAAAGCAAAAGTTAGCTAACCTGATTTCTCCTGTGAAAGCCCCACCTTTTCCAATCCAAGAGTTCTGAGCGGATACCTCAATCCGATCAGTTAATGAAGAGCTCACCATATCGAGATAGACAAAGGGGGGTGACACAACAACATCTGTTAGACAAGCATGAATATCAGCAATCTTCATAACATTTAACATGAAACCAGTTAACATAATGAAATAAAAGCACATGGCATCTAAAATGCACTTAGCAAGTCTAATTAAAAGAATCACCACTATACAAATTGCTTCCAAGAAAGCACAAGAAGTTGCATTTGTTTAGGAGGCATGTGAAAAGTGAAAGCATTGCCAACAATATTACAAAAAACGTTAACAAATCTTTTAGTCAAATCTATTCGCCACCAGCCAATATAAACCCCCAAGCATAGTTCCATAATGATTTTAACATCTCTCGCAGATTGGGAAGTGAAAGCTGTAAATTACCAACATCACTCTCCAACTTTGCACTGTTCAAGTCAGAAACAAGCTTCGTGATGGAGTCTTTTGTTCCATTCTACACGAACAAAATAAACATCATTAATAAAGGAAACTAAAAGAGAACTAATAAGATGGATATGCAAGTTTTGTTACACATGAACAGAGCCCAACAGTTACAGTGTGAAATCATACTGACAGGAAAAACCCAAATATATATATAGAACAACAAAATGAATTATATTTTGATGTACAGTACCTAGAATGTAGAAAGTGAAAATTAACAAGAAAAAGAGAGCACTCTGATAAAAAAGGCGCGCCTAAGGCGCTAAGGCGAGGCGTCGCCTTTCAATTTTGTTGTTGTTGTTATTTTGTCTTTTTTTTATATTTTTTATTATGTTTTACATACTAACTTGTATATCAACAACAAAAAAGAGAGAAAAAAATGAAATGTATGTGGAGAAAAGAGTAAAACATGGTGAGGGTGATTAGAAAAGAGAGTTTCATGGGAGACGTAAGAAAATTTGGCCTGAAATACAGATGAAGGTGGGTGCTTTACCTTCTATAATTACTGTTTGTCTTGAAGTTTGAAAGAGAGAGAAACAAAGGGGGATGAATAGAGGCCATTTTTGGTGTTAAAAAAGACAACCGACTGAGCAGACAAAATGAGAGAGGCATGCATGCACGGATTGAGAATCGGGAGGAAAAGATAGGTTTCAGTGAGTTTTGTTGCATAGTTATGGGTTCTTGAGCAGCACATTTAACATACGGAGAAATTTGAATCCGTGAGAAAGGAATAAAAGCTTGGAAACAAAATTTAGAAATATGAAAAGGGAGGATTAGGGTGTAGGTGGTGTTAACAAGAGGGAGACAAGTAAGAAGCTGATGCCAACTCATTATGAGACTTTTATTTATTGTTTCAGTTTCTTATGTATTGTGGACCAAGGAAGGAAAGGGGGTTTGCTTGGTTCTTCAATGGTGGATGGAACAAAAGTGGTGTTTAATACATAAAATGCTGATAAGGAATACTCTTTGATGATCATATTGCATGAAGCGTTCTTTTTGTTTGATTATACAACGGGAAAAAACTTATATATCTTTTATTTTCGAAAAGTGTGCTTCGCTTCACTAAGGCACGTGTCTTTCGCCTTGCGCCTTGGCTATAAAACCCCTATCGCCTTAGTGATCCTTGCCCCTTTTTAACACTGGATGTACATAACTTGAATGGCAAAAGTGAAAAATTAGGAGAGGGAGGGCAAGTAAAAAAATACAGAACGAGAACGACCATGAAGAAACACTTGATTCAAAATTACAATAGTCTACTCAAGAGAAGCCATAACAAACTTCAGAGACAAGTATTAGCTTAGAAAAAAGAGTTCACACCAGATAAGCACAAAAACTTTAAAGCAAGGCCTAAATGGAAATAAAAAAAAAATAACACTTCAAATAGTTGGCCATAGAGATTAGAGAACATAGACAACATAATATCTGAGATTAAGAGTTCTTACACATTTCCAGTTACCCCCAACAAAGAACTGCAAGTACAAGGGGAAAATTAGTTAATAAACGACCGAATATAGGGAAAATGAATACAATTAAACCTGCACATTTAGAAAAACTCTTGCTCATATTCTCAACAAACTTGATTAACTCATTTTCAGCCAAAAAAGTTGCACATATACTTAGGCACCTAACGACAAAATAGTTTATCTCATCCTTCTCTAGTTTGAATATTTATATCTTGTTATGCATTATACATTTAATTTCCTCAAAGCCGCTAAAAGATTTACATAAAAAAAGGAAAGAATAGCGGTGGGTACCTTCCCAGAGCCGGCCATGGCAACAACAGATCGGCAAGGTTTGCGAGAAGAGGAGAGTTGGAGTTGAGAGTTGGTGCGTTGAATGAAAGATTGAGATCGTGCATTGTGGAAGGTGGGAGATGAGCGGCGAAGTCCACTGAACTGCGGGCAAGAAGTAGCTACCATTTCCATATTTAACCGCTGGACTGTTTCTTGGCTTCGGTGTTTCTAGGTAGGTGAGGTGATAAGCTCTCCGAGGGATTTTATGTTTCTTGTCATTTGTCAAAGGATAGCGTTAATAAGCTTTCTCACGCGCCTTCCATACCGTCAACCTCACGCTCCAGCAGAGGTGGGTGGTTTGGTTGGTGTGATGTGTAACCTGTTGGATTGGATGCAACCCCGTCGATGATAAATGCAATATAAATATTTATTTATATTTAAACTAAAATTATTTTTTATTAAAATTTATTTAATAAATAACAGTAGTTAGAATAATAAAAAACGTGTATATATATTTATTAATTTAATGTTTTATTTTTTGAAAGTTATGTTTGTGAATAATATATATATATATTCACTAGAAACCATTTCAATAAATAAATGATTATAAATTAAATAATAATAAATTATTTATAAATCTATTAATTTTATGTTTGTTTTTTAAATATAAATTATTAGTTAGTTTATTTAAAAAATTGTATATATAATTATCCTTGTAATGATATAAAAGAGGATAAGTAGTCAATGTACAACACAAATTAACTTATCTCAATAGATAAAATAATGGTTGTTATTTTTATATATTATATATTCAAACACCAACAATTATAATATAATGAATAAATATTTATTATTAAATAATTAAAAATATTTAAAATAAATAATATTTTATAATTATCATAATAAAAATAATAATAAAAAAAGAGAGCGTTGATATGACCTTACAATGAAAAAAGAATCAACTTTCATGATTCGTAGTTGTCTCCGCCCTTTCAAGAGAATAAATTCGAACTATAGTGAACTAGAATTTCGATGAGACGATGTCGTTTAAATGTTGATTAGATTTTCAATATTGTTTTTTAGATCTAGTACTGGTAGTGGTTGGATACCAACTAGTGGTTGGATACCAGCGAGTTGATCATGAGTTGTGTAATGTTGAACTCATATTTGTTAAAAAAATTTATTGCTCGATTCGATTTATTACTTGTTAAGCTCTTTAAAATTATGCTCGACTCGTGCTCGTTAAAAAAATATTGATCAACTCAACTCGTTGCTCGTTAAGCTTAACTCGTTACTCGTTAAGCTTACTAAAAATTTACCTTATTTTTTTAACTAAAAATAAAATTTACTAATATTATATGAGGATATTAGGGTTGTGTTTTTTTTGTATTAAAATAATATTATTAACCAATAATATTTTATTATTTATTAAAAATAATATTTTAGTTAACTTGTTATTTTTTATTTTTTATTAATAAATTAATAATTATTATTTAGATTTATTTTTTGAATTAAATAATTTTGAAGTAATTACTAAAAATATATTTAACGAGCTGTTCGCGAACTTATCGAGTCGAGTTATACTTTGTTCGGCTTAACTCGTTAAGGTTTTGAGTCGAGTTTAAGTTCAAGTCGAACCAACTCGATTCGAACATTTATCAAATTTTGACCAAATCAAATTCGAGATGCTCACAAGATACTAAACTCTATAAGCAGTGTTTTGAAAACCGGACCGACCGGTTCAACGGGGAATCGTTGCCTAGTTTTGTTCAATCTACACCGGTTGAACCGCTACTAGTGAACCGGCCAGAACCGCTGATCCGTTCAAACCGGACCGGCTGAAAACCGAAAAAAACCGTCAATTTTTTTTAAATAAATTAAACCAAACAACGTCGTTTGTTAAACGAGCCAAATCGAGCTCGAGTATTGTTGAGCTCGACTCGAACTTGAAAACTTTAAAAGAATTATCAAGTTCAACTCGAACTCAAAATATAATATTAAAACTTGAACTTGAAAAGGCTTGAACTCAAAAAAAATTAGAAGCTCGATTGAAGCCTAAAATTCGAGCTTAATTGAAGAAAAAGAATAGTTCACTCAATGCTCACCAAAAGGCTCCATGATTTTGAATGTCAAATTAATTCTATTATTTATAGAAGTTAGTTGGATGTTCTTATATGTTTCTTAGTCATGTGGGATTGTTTTGTTCTCATATTTTTACTCTTTAGACTTTTAGTATGCTCTTCTATGTTTCTTAGCCATGTGAAAATTGTTTTTTAAATTAAACCAAACAATATCATTTTGTTATGATTTTTTTACCCCAAATTTAATTTTTAATTATAGTTATATAATTATATTTATTATTTAATATGTTTTACCTTAAATATTATGTTGTAGTTAATTTGAATCAGTTTGTTTCACTTGATTTTATGGTTTTTAACTTATATATATTATGACTTGCTTTGAATATGACTTGTGATATAAAAATTATTTTTTATTAAATATTTTTGGTATTTTTATTTAATTTTTTAAATAATTATGACGTCGTCTGATTCTTTCGACCGATCGAATCGATTCGACCGATCGAACCGATTCAATCGATTAAATCAATAAACTGATAACATGATCAGTTCGCTAACCGTTCTGATTCTGAAAACCATGTCTATAAGCAAACTAATAGCAACATGACAATGAGTGCCCTTATACTGTATCCACGTGGCTTAAACCAAGTGAACAAAATTTGTGGGTAAGATTTTTTTTCAGTTTCAGTTTCATTTTCCTTTTGTTTTTAAATATTTTTAGAAACTCAAAATTTTGGTAATCCAATTTTCTATTAATCTTTAAAACTCTAATATCTGAATTTGTTTAACTGTATGAGGTATTGCTAATTTCATTGTTATTTGATTCTGAATGGTGTTGTAGATTAACTCTTTTATTTCTTCGATTTTAGTCGAAATGTTTGTTAAATTCATAATATATATATATAATATTAATATTAATATTCATCTATATAGATGTAAGTTAATTTTTTTACTTAAAATTCATGTTAAACATATAATTGGAGAATTTATATGATTTTTTAAATATATTAGTACATACTTACAATAAATAGTTAATTATTCTAAAAATATTAAACAACATAAAATGATATAATAGATATCATTCAAGTGATCATTTTAAACAATTTTTTTAAAATATATATATATTTTTTATAAAGTTCATTTATCAAAATATGTTTTTAGTAAAACAAATTAGAAATACATAATTTGGTATGGCGGCTACTTCATGAAGCTCTGTAGGTATGTCGGCGACTTCAACTCGCTGATTTATCTTATGGTCGATGTCACCTATGCACACAGTCCACTGAGATCTGCCAGTAACAATAGAAAAGTTAGAGTTCAAATTGTAAATTTTTAAAAGTTGTAGCTCGATTTTGAAATTTGTGAAAAATTCAAGGACTTGATCCTGAATTATTTTGTTTTTATTACTCAGTGAAAAATAAACATCCCGATAGAGCAACCTGAAATTATCAACCCCAAATCAGAATCCCTAACTCCCAAATTTCCTTCTCCCCGTCGACCTTTTTACTGCCTCAATCCATCGTCATCCAGTCGCCCTAGCCTACATCGCTACCCTCAAAATGACCACTACCCTATTCCGATCAAAACCCGACCCCTATCCCGTCGTGAATCGACGTCGTTCACTGTGAAGTCTCGATATTTTCAACCCAGCTGTCATCGTGAATTTTGTCGATTCTGGCCAAATCGTCGACCGTCGTTCCTCACCGCCTTCATCATTGCAATCACCGGTGTCGTGCGACCAAAACCTGACAGGGTTCGTCGCCCATTGTCGTCGTTTTCGCATATCACCGGCCGTGGATAAGTGTTTCAGTTATTTTCTTTTATTCTGATAGATTTTGGTTGATTCGTGGATTGATTGTGGGTTGTTTTGATGTTTGATTGCTTTCTGGTTAATCAGTCGTTGCCCCTATCCTCCTCGTCCACCACACGCGCTGCCATGCGTCTCTAATGCGCGTGGGCTTCGTTTCAGCCGAGTCAACCGAGTATTCTAGAAGCTGAGTCAACTCAGACCAGGTCAACTCGTTGACCGTTGACATGTCTGATCGTTGACTTTGACTTTGATCGAAAAAGTCAATTTTTTTTTTGAAAAAGTCATATTTAATGTTTTTCGAAGTCCTTAGTCTGAATCCGAAGTCGGTTTTGCCATCGCACTCAGTAAGTCATTTTTCATTATTTTATCTTCAGATTCAAGTTGTTTCCTCATTTAAGTTCAGTTTCTAACGTAAATTCGTTTGATATGTATCCGAGGATTTAATGGACGTTGAATTCAAGTTCGAGAGTGAGCGAATGGAGATTAAATGTTCGATTGGTGGAGCACAAAAATCGAGGTAATACTCTACTACCTTTTGCATGCTTTCCGGAACACATTGATAATTGGTAATTGCGTGGATGAAAATAATTGGTCAATGACATGTAGTTTAATTATCATTGGACTCAAATTAAATTTGGAATAAAGGCGGAACATTGTATAAGATTCAGACGGCTCGTAAAAGAAATTGGTAGACCAATCAGAAACAAATATAAGTTCAACGATTTAATCAGTAAATTAATCAATCTCGGGACTCGTAAATTCTGATTAATCTCGTTAAAGGTTAAATGTCGAAAATGTTTGGATAAGAAACAACAAAAATACGGTATGATATAAAGATAAGGATTTTCTTGGAAAGTGAAAATAATCATGTTAATCACTCATGATCTTGAGATGGTAAATGACTTAAAATTTCTAATTCCTGAATGAACACTCGGAGGCTAAATTATCGAATGTGCCTTACTCATCTGAATTACTCGAAATGACAAGGTTGTACTAAATGGAAGTATTGTATGTATTCGAATTGTTAAAACGATAGAATTACTCAAGAAACTCCTAAGTGTCTGGGATAAACTTGAATACTAATTGATTTAAGTACCCTAATGACCTTGAATTAAGCGAATAGCTTGGATAAGTCTGAAAACACTGATAATCTTATTTATTGTACCGTCCATAAGGGTTTTGAACCACGAATCTAGCACATCGACATTTCTTGATATTGTTGCAATGTATAAATGAAATAAAGACCATTGGAAAATCTGTTCGTCTCCCTAAGATCCATTCAGCGATGATTCTAAAGATGATCATTTGACAAGATTTCTCTGTATTAAAGAGTGAATACCCTTGAAGTGTAACAATTTGACCGGTTCACAAGTATCATTGTTGGGACTTGTACAGTTCGAGTTAACTCGATACTCTGATAGATCGATACAAATCGTAAATACCCTGAATATTCTTTTCTTCCTTATTAGCTCAAATCACTAAGAATTCTCCAAGAACCTAATGACCAAAATGCTTTTGATTTCCTATATAATGGAATCACTCATGTCATATCTGAAAACACAAGTAACTCTGTTGCAAAGGATTCTGAATACATTTCTGATTACATAGTGCCTCCGAAAATATCCGAATATTATATGATCCTGATAAATCACATTCTGAATAACTGATGATTCCGTCAGCTAATGAACTCTTTCGATAGTGATTTTAATTTATGGCATTTTATCGGTATACTGAAGATCTGTGTTTCCTTTCCTGATAAGATTATCAAGTACCTCCGAATAATATTTGGAACCTCTAGTGTGTTCCCTGCTCACACGGATGTTTTCTCTTATTTCTGTTCTGATATCTGATTTTTGCTCTGATTTCTGATATCTCTATTTACTGACTGAAATTATTTTTATACGGGGTACTCTAGGACTCTGGTATGACTAAAGACTCTGGCATGTTCATTCGCTACTGGTAATTCCTTGTATAGGTTCAACATCGACTGATAATCCCTTATGGACCTAAAGCGGCCCTTGGTTAGGCTTTGAGGCCTCGAGAACTTTCTTGGATATGCTCTCAAGCCCCAAGGTGCTCCCTTAGGTTATGTGGTTATGGGGAACTGCATATTGGCGTTCGGTTGGAGGGTTTTACTATGGTTTTTTAAAAATATATTTTAAATTGCTATTGTTTTAAAAAAGATATGTACATCTTCACTGGTGTTGTGGGAACACACTAGATATCATTTTATAATCTCTTGAACTTAGTCCTCTGAACTTTTACTCTGAACTGGAAGTTTCGTGTATTTTATTACCTGATATATCAGTGGGACCTCAACTTAGCATAAGAGTCTGTAGATGTATGAACCAATAAGGAAAATTATTCATACCTATTATTTACATGTTCTTCAGCATCATCTGGTTGTATTGTATTATTGAGCTTCCCAAAACTCACTCTATTACTCACTATTTCAGGTTAAAAGAATCAAATCGGTGCAGTTATCGATATCAGTAAAGAAGTTCCTCTGGCGTTACTAGCGAATAACGGTGCATGTGATTATGGGGCATGTAGATTGTAATTTATTTTTATATAATAGTCTGAAATCTGTTTTATTTTTGAATATTGGTAAATTTTACTTTTGTATTTATAAATTATTTTATGATTTTACGTGTTTTAACAAAAATTTAAATTTTTCCAAGATTTTTACGGTGGGTTGCTCCAGTGGCCCTAATGTGACACCCCGGATCTGATCGGGTCACCCGCATCGGTCGGTGGGGGTTACATTTAGTAGTATTAGAGCCTAAGTTGAATCGAATTTTTTTAGATAGATCGGTCGGTCGATAGTCAAAAGATGTCTGGTCTGTACATACCCCTAGATTATGATCGTACCCTCTAAGTTAGAACTCTAATGTTAAGAAATCATTATGTAATAAGTATACTAAAGTATTCTATATGCTATGACGCAATATGTGAAAAAGGGATTAATGTTAGAATTAGTCACAATCTTGGAAGTTGCCTCGCGAGTAACATGGGAGATTATTTGTTCAAGAATCTTGATCCGACTCCTGACCTGAATTTGAGTTTTGGTTAAGCCATAACCAAACGTTATAAGTAAAATGATGAGATTAAGATTTGCTACTCAAGTAGATTGGAGAATGAGATATGTTTAGTTATATGAGGAGAATTCTGTTCAAGTTCTGGAATATTGATAAGGAAGTGTTTGTCGATGACGCCTATTCAACTGGTTAAGGTCTAGTAGAGGAATCATATACCTGGAAAGGATATCTAAGAGAATGAAGATGGAATGGAAGCTCAGTTCCTATATTTTTATGACTTGAGTAAATTTTGAGGATGTAATTCTTTTAAGGAGGGGAGAATAGCCTCCATGCTTTGCGCAGCTGTGTGACTCGATACAAATCTTGCAAGGAACCGGCTTTATACACTCCAGGATTTTTCAACCGATGAGCTCATCAGGAGATTGGCTTCAATCGCTCCAATCCCTACTATCGCTAGATCAGTTCCGTCTTCTACCAGTGGTGTTGTAGAATATGAATTCGTGCTGGAAGGACGACTAACTCCTGGTTGGGTGATAGTAAGTTCAAGCTAGGCTCACCTCTCAGCTTTTGACACTGCTCATAGGTTATTGGCATCGTCATTCTCTTCAACTGGGGTCTCTTGGGATAAATGGTTTAAACTACCACTTATACCCTAAAGATCAACGTTGACGTTGTTGGTTTTTGGCAAAGTCCCACATTGGTTGTGTATAAGGAGGAGGGGAAATTCTTTTGTTATAAATAAAGCAATCCTCCTCCTTAGTTTATCATCCCACAAATATAAGCCTTCTTCTATATTAAAGGCTATTTGTATTCTTTCTCTCTTTGTAATATTTCCTCTATTAGTGAAATATTTTGGTGTTCTCTTTTATGTCTATTTAATAGCTATTGTCGGGTATAGTTGTTGTTAATTATTGTCCTATTAAAATTACTTGTCTTGGTAGTTCTGTCTAAGGAAAGTGGGTTTTAAGAGGGACCATTGTGACCCCTCCTCTTTCCTGGGAATATACCTTGGGGTGATTTTTAGTATAATCATTTTCACACTAGTCACCTAGATAATAGTTTCGAAGGTGAATCTGTTATTGGTGGAAATTAACCCGAATTTCACAACAATTGGTATCAGTGCTCTTGGTTTATTTTAGTATGCTCTGTGGTTGCGGCTTAGACTGATCTTCCACATCAGAAAAAATTTCCTTGGATAATTGACATTCCGCATTGGCAGCTATTAAATAGAATTTGTAGCAGAAATGACAGACGCTTCTTCATCTTCAATATTGGCAAGAAATGCTGTGACAAATGTTAGATTTGCAGTGGAGATTTTTGATGGCACCGGTCATTTCGGCATGTGGCAAAGTGAGGTTCTAGATGCCCTATTTCAGCAGGGTCTAGACATTGCTATTGAAGAAGAGAAACCAGATGATGTTGAGGAGAAAGAATGGAAGAGGATCAATAGAATGACATGTGGTACTATTCAATCGTGTCTTTCTAGAGAGTAGAAGTATGCATTTTCTAAGGAAACTTCTGCAAGTAAATTGTGGAAGGCACTGGAGGAGAAATTTTTGAAGAAAAGCGGTCAGAACAAACTCTACATGAAAAAGAGATTGTTCCGCTTCAACTATGTACTAGGTACCACTATGAATGATCACATTACTAGCTTTAATCAGCTGGTGACTGATCTGATGAATATGGACGTGACTTTTGAAGACGAAGATCTGGCTCTGATGTTGATGAGATCACTTCCTGATAAGTTTGAGTATCTTAAAACTACTCTACTTAATGGGAAGGTTGATGTGTCTCTCAGTGAAGTAACTGCTGCCTTGTATAGTTATGAATTGAGAAAGAAAGACAAACAAGAAAACACAAGTGTCGAAGCAGAAGCTCTTGTTGTTAGAGGCCGTTCGAAGAGTCAGAATAAAGGAAGGAGAGGGAGATCGAAGTTAAAGTCCAGATTGAGCAAAGATGAATGTGCCTTTTGTCGAGAAAAAGGGCACTGGAAGAAAGAATGTCTCAGGCTAAAGAATAAAGGCAAACCTGAAAGGGGGAAGGCTGTCTCAGAATCAAATGTGGTCGAGTATGATAATGCAGATTCAGATTTCGCATTCGCTGCTACGCCATCAACCAGCTGTTCCAGTTCATGGCTGTTAGATTCGGCTTGTAGCCACTATATGACCCCCAATAGAGAATGGTTCTTTGATTTTAAAGAACTAAAAGGTGGAATTGTCTACACAGTAAATAATTCCCCTCTTGACACACTTGGGATTGGTTCAATTCGCTTGAGGAATCAGGATGGATCAATCAGAGCCTTAACAGGTGTCCATTATGTACCAGATTTAATGAGAAATCTCATCTCTGTGGGAACCTTAGAGTCAAAAGGTTTAGAAGTGAGGGCAAAAGATGGGATTATGAGGATTATCTCTGGTGCACTGGTGATAATGAAGGGAATCTGAAAAAGAAACAATGTGTATTACTTTCTGGGTAGTACAATTGTTAGGACAGCAGCAGTGGCAGCTTCTACTGATGAACATGATTCAGAAGTAACCAGGTTATGGCATATGCGCTTGGGGCATGTTGGTGAAAAATCTTTGAAATTACTCATAGATCAAGGATTATTGAAGGGTGCTCGGACTTGCAAATTAGCTTTTTGTGAGCATTGCATCAAAGGGAAAGAGACGAGGGTGAAATTTGGAACAGCAATCCATGATACTAAAGGTATTTTGGATTATGTTCATTCAGATGTATGGGGGCCTTCCAAGACAACTTCATTGAGAGGAACACACTATTATGTCACCTTTTTTGATGATTTTTCCCGGAGAGTTTGGGTGTATCCAATGAAGATAAAGGATGAGGTGCTAGGATTTTTCCTTAAATGGAAAAAGATGATGGAGACTCAAATAGGCAGAAAAATCAAACGTCTCCGTACAGACAATGGTAGAGAGTACAAAAATGATCTATTTCTGAAAGTCTGTGAAGAGGAAGGTATTGTCAGGCACTTCACTGTCAGAAGTACACCACAACAGAATGGGGTGGCAGAGCGTATGAACCGAACATTAGTGGAGAAGGTTCGGTGTATGTTGTCTAATGTTGGGTTAGGCAAAGAATTTTGGGCTGAGGCTTTGGTCTATGTTTGTCATCTTGTCAACCGCTTACCATCGACTGCTATTGGTGGTAAAACACCATTAGAGAAATGGTTTGGAGAACCTGCTACAGATTATGATTCCTTACATGTGTTTGGTTCCACTGCATACTACCATGTTAAGGAGTCAAAGCTGGATCAAAGAGCAAAGAAGGCGATCTTTATGGGGATCACCTCTGGTGTGAAAAGTTATCGTCTTTGGTGTCTAGAAACAAAGAAAATAATCTTTAGCAGAGATGTTACCTTTGATGAATCTACCATGTTGAGAAAGGTGACTTCAGAAAAATTGGAGCTGACAGATGGAACTCCCAAACAGGTGGAGTTTGAAGGAAGCAGAATTGACCCAGCCAGTAAAGAAACTGATGTTGACTCTCCTATGCTAGAAGAAGAGGGACCCAAGAACCTCCACAGCAACATGAATCAATTGCACTCAGAAAGGGAAAGATGACCATTAGACAACCTGCTCGTTATGCTGATATGGTCTCTTTTGCATCACCAATTGCAATTGATGATGTTCCTGCCACTTTTAATGAAGCAGTCCAAAGTTCAGAACATAAAAAGTGGAGGATCGCCATGAATGAAGAAATGCAATCCCTTCAAAAGAATCATACGTGGAAACTAGCTAGTCTTCCGAAGGGAAAGAAGGCAATTGGGTGCAAGTGGGTATATGCAAAGAAAGATGGATTTCCTGACAAGAATAACATCCGCTACAAAGCAAGATTGGTGGCTAAAGGCTACGCTCAAACGGAGGGAGTTGATTATAATGAAGTATTTTCTCCAGTTGTAAAACATTCCTCCATCAGAATTTTGTTGGCTTTGGTAGCGCAGTTGTATTTGGAACTAGTTCAGATGGATGTAAAAGCTGCATTTTTACATGGAGACTTGGATGAGAAAATCTACATGACTCAGCCAGATGGATTCAAAGTTGCTGAAAAAGAAGAGATGGTGTACAAATTAGAAAAATCTTTGTACGGATTGAAGCAATCTCCAAGGCAGTGGTACAAGCGATTTGACAAGTTTATGATAGGGCAGAAGTACACAAGAAGTAAATATGATCATTGTGTGTATTTACACGAGCTAGAAGACGGATCCTATATATATCTTCTTCTTTATGTTGATGATATGTTGATAGCTTCCAGGAGTCAGACAGAAATTGCGAAACTAAAGACTCAATTGAACAGGGAGTTTGAGATGAAGGATCTTGGTGAAGCGAAGAAGATTCTAGGCATGGAGATTTCAAGGGATAAGAAATTGGGGGGGGGGCTTTGTTTGTCTCAGAAAGAATATCTGAGGAAGGTACTAAAACGTTTTGGCATAAATGAGATGTCAAAACCAGTTAGTACACCTCTTGCTCCTCATTTCAAGCTCGGTGCATCAATGTCACCTAAGGATGATGCAGAACAGGAATACATGTCAAGTTCCGTATGCAAGTGTTGTTGGTAGCTTGATGTATGCAATGGTGTGTACGAGACCCGATATTTCACAGGCAGTTGGGGTTGTGAGCAGGTATATGCATGATCCTGGAAAGGAGCATTGGCAAGCTGTGAAATGGATTCTGCGGTATATTCTGAACACCGTAGATGTTGGTTTGGTCTTTCAGCAGGACAAACAAGACGGTCAGTGTGTAGTTGGGTATTGTGATTCAGACTATGCAGGTGATTTGGACAAGCGTCGATCAACTACTGGTTATGTGTTTACATTTGCAAAGGCACCAATTAGTTGGAAGTCCACCTTACAGTCAACAGTGGCTTTGTCTACTACAGAGGCAGAGTATATGGCAGTTACAGAGGCTGTGAAGGAGGTAATTTGGCTTCAAGGGTTGCTTGGTGAATTGGGAATGGAACAAAAACACATCAAAGTGCATTGTGACAGTCAGAGTGCTATTCATTTAGCAAAGAACCAGGTTTACCATGTAAGGACGAAGCACATCGATGTTCGATATCACTTTGTACGAGAGATTCTAGAAGAAGGTGGAGTCATAATCCATAAGATTCGGACCACTGAGAATCCTGCTGATATGTTGACAAAAGTGGTAACTGCGGTCAAGTTTAAACATTGTTTAGACTTGGTCAATATTGTTACAAATTAAAAGATTGTTTTTTAGAGATGTGTGTGGAATTTGCCAAGGTGGAGATTTGTTGGTTTTTGGCAAAGTCCCACATTGGTTGTGTATAAGGAGGAGGGGAAATTCTTTTGTTATAAATAAAGCCATCATCCTCCTTAGTTTATCATCCCACAAATATAAGCCTTCTTCTATATTAAAGGCTATTTGTATTCTTTCTCTCTTTGTAATATTTCCTCTATTAGTGAAATATTTTGGTGTTCTCTTTTATGTCTATTTAATAGCTATTGTCGGGTATAGTTGTTGTTAATTATTGTCCTATTAAAATTACTTGTCTTGGTAGTTCTGTCTAAGGAAAGTGGGTTTTAAGAGGGACCATTGTGACCCCTCCTCTTTCCTGGGAATATACCTTGGGGTGATTTTTAGTACAATCATTTTCACACTAGTCACCTAGATAATAGTTTCGAAGGTGAATCTGTTATTGGTGGAAATTAACCCGAATTTCACAACAGACGTTGCCTGTTCTATCTCTGCAGGACGATCTGCTTTGGGTGTTGTGGCTCGCGACCACAATGGTTTAGTCATTGCATGCCAAGTCATTCCTCTCCCTGGGATTTCGGACAGCAGTATTGCTGAAGCCAATGCTATTGCCTATGGCCTTCGCCTGGCAGTTGAGCTTCCTGTTTTGTATGTCTATATTGAAAGTGATGCGTTGAATATCATCCGACAACTGAACTCATCTCAACTGGATTTATCCATCGTAGGGTGTCACCTTGCAGAAGCAAAGCAATTAATCCATGCACATGCCAGTCTCCGAGTACGTGGGATTCGTCGTTCAGCAAACTTTGTAGCACATAACTTAGCTAAGTTTGGTTTAGAACTTCATTTACCTTTATTTTATAGTTATGGTTCTCCAGAATTTATTTCTAGTATGTTAATTGCTGATGGCTAATATATGGAACGTTCGTTTTTATAATAATAATAATAAATAATAATAATAATAATAATAATAAATTAGTAGGTCCTGACCCCTAGCTTTCGCATTTTTTTTAATCCTTTTGACTTTTTTTAATGTTATTTTAATCGTTACTATTAATATTTTAAAAGTATGATAATCATGATTGACCCATTTTAAAAAAAAATTATTTGACTTCTTTTTATAAAAGTAATTTTATGATAATTTTGATAGCACTTTTAATTCAATTTGTAAATCAATAAAAGAAGTATTTAAATATTAATTTGATACTAAAATAAAATAAATAATTGCAGTATCTAAATAAAATTACTATCCAGATATAATTTTTATAATAAATATTAATTTGGTCAAAGAATAAAGTTAATTAATTTCAAAATCTAATTGAAATAGAGCACTTAACTTATTTTTTTCCTAAATGTTAATTCAAGCAGACAAGAATATACCAAACTTGAAAATACCTTTTCAAAGTATGAGCCGTACTTTGGACATGTTTAATTTATATAAATATCCCCGGCATGCATGGTTTGAATTTTGAAATAGGAAAAAGAAAAAACCCTAATGACCCGGACCCGAACCCGAAGCTACTGGAACTCGGAAACGGTAGAATCCGAGAATCCGAGAACCCGGTACCACTTTCATGAAATAAATAATTGCTGCAGGATGTTGATTACCAAGTTCCTCTATAATATATCATACTGTGGAAAGAATGAGCTTCATAACAATGACTATCGATCACTTCGCCGGTTTTTGAAGGCTCTCGATTGCGTCTTTCCATTGAAATGCTCTTTGTTTCGAATCTTCGAACGTCAATACCTTTAGTGGCTGAAGTACCGGAAATACAGATCAGAAGATAAAACAGTAAAACAAGTAGAAAAGCATGCATTGCTACAAAGATGTCATAAACTTACTGTAATGATCTTGAAGTGCGACGGACTTGTGACCTGGACACTCAGGTCATTAGAATTGTCGGACCAAATAATGTTACCTTTCACAACCAAGTGTGCGGGATTGACATAGATCAATTTCGGTTTATTGGTGAGGATAAGCTGGACTTTCTTGCTCGATAACTTCTGTAATTTCTTCACCATGGAGATCATAAGGACAGATTCACCCTGGTCCAAAAATTGTTGCCTGTTGATATGATGCATGTGTTAGACAACCAGTGTAGTTCAGTCTGCCCCAACCAGAGGGAAAATAATGAAAAAACACTAAGACCCGATTACACAGATGCAAACAATTGTTTCCAACCGAATGATTCATGGTGAATTCGATTATGTTCGGTCTACACTTGCTTCGCCGAGTTGAAAATATGTATGATTCAGCTCTATCATTAAAGAACACGAGCTAAGAATATAGAAAAGAAATACCATTTCGAGTCGAAGGACTCAATAGAGGCAGATCCATGTATACGGCCAGGTGGTTCAGCTTGCAATGAAGTGCCAACGTTTCCATCATTTGTCGACCCGAACCAGATCTAACATGCGAAGGAGCCCTTGAAGAATCGTGACGATCTTTTCCCTTACTTGATTGACCCTGAAATTAATAGATAATAGCACAAATCTAAAACTCTTGAAATACAAGATGCAAAGAGAAGTTGAATTCCACCGTAAATAATGACTGAAAACATGTGTGCAATCATACCCCTCTGTCTAAAGCAAGTTTAGGAGGGGTTTGTGCTCTTAAATTACTCCATTCGATTCTCTTAAAGAAAGGATGCTTCTTGAGCACGGCATAACCATCAGGTCCGGCACCAGGTCGTCTATTGGGATCAAGATCCTGCAGCAGTGTTGCATTACAATTCTATCGCTAAAATTTTTACTTTTAAGTGAAGATCACCCATAACATAGGATAACCTGAAGCCAAAGGAGGCAAAAGTACAATGTAATGTGTTTGACTCGAACCTGGTTGAAAAGAGTAATCAAAATGAAAAAGTATTTGCAGTTGCACTTGAAGATAACAGGCTATGAATTTTTATCATGAAGCTCGTGAAAACAGAAAGATTGATATTAAAGCAAAATGATGGAAAATTATATCATGATCTTGAAAACCATAAGCTGATCTTCCATCATAGGAAAACTATGCAGTTCCTAAGTTCTCTGAAAACTTGGATCAAAGTCGACAAATCAGAATGACACCTGTTACAGAGCTTCTTTTATAGTCGATTTTTCATAAATGTATGGAAACAAATATGATACGGATCAAAAAACAAAACTAGATAACGAGATCAACTTCATGATCTTAAGCATACAAGTTTCTGGATGCACAGCTGAAACCAAATCCAACATGCATAAAATTGCAGCTCACCAATAAGCGATCAATAAGGTCTCGGGCTTCTTCGGAAAAATAATTTGGAAATCTTATCTCTGGCTATAATTCTTTGAAATATAAGCCATTCGCTTGTGTCTTTAAAAGGAGACGTCCCAGAAAGCATTTGGTATAGGCTACAGCCAAGTGCCCAGAGGTCATTTCTGTGCGAAATGTACATACAAACAAACTAGTCATCATAAACAAAATGGATAGATCAAGGAGAAAAATAATCTAAAACACAATTATCTACTTTTGCACTATCTCGGAAACCAATTGGTGGGATAAAAGGAAACAGAGGTAGAAGAGGGGCCAAGGGGGAAACAAAAAATAAGGAGAAAAGAATTCTACAATTACTTCTTGTAAGCTTAAGATTTTGTTTCGGATTTGACAATTTTAATCTAGAATGAGACTAACTCAATAAGAAATTGAAGATCTCTTACCCAAAAGTTGCAGGAGAAGAATTTAGGACTTCAGGTGGAACATATGCAGCTGTACCAACGAACGTGCATGCCTTGTCATCTGGACAGGGCACCAAAGACAATCTTAACCTTCAAAGATCCTCCGAACACATGGGAAAACTTAAAAAATATATATATGATTATACCTGTTTTGGACATACATCCATATCTAACATTCATACCCGAACCCAAGTAATATAAGAAAATGATGATTTTACCTGATGATGCATTAGGAAGGATTGTAATCCGCTATCTTGCATGGTCTTTACACTACCAAGTCAGCAATCTTAACATGCCCATCTGTAGTAAGTAGCAAATTCTCTGGCTGCCGAGGAAGAAACATTTAGCTTTTCTCAGATGTCGATATAACAGAAAATCAATGTTCGAAAAACCATACTGCAGATTGAACCAGTCAGACCTCTGATTCTCGGTTCACCAGTTGAACCAGGAGGATTGACTTTTAATGTTTAAATACTTTAACACTTGCTTAGCGTAAATATATATATATATATATAGTTAACAACAAAATGCCATTTAGCTTAATGTTAGTATGGTTAATGTAAAATTAAGATTTGAAAACGTAAATCCCAGTTTGTTCTTTGCAAAAGTTACATGCTTGGGGAATACCTTAATATCTCTATGTATCAATCCCATGCTGTGGATGTATTCAAGAGCATCTACGACTTCTGCAGCATAGAAGCAAGCTTCATCCTCGGGTAAACGACCTTTCTGCAGAAAATGAAACCAGAAGGTGAGTACCGAACCACAAACAAACCAGCAGAGATGCAATCAAGTAAAAACCACATCTGTTTTTTGTGAAATCTCCACAACTATGTAGTGTCATATGCTAAGAGCGACTTACTCTTGTAATTTGGTCGAAAAGTTCTCCACCTTCACAAGATTCAAGTGCCATGTCTTCACAACATGATCAAAGAAAACCTCATCAAACAACAACGCAAATCAAAAGAGTTGGAAAGATATAACTAGCTGAAGAGCATCAAGAGATGAATACTATAAGTTAATACATCCAAGAATACCTACACAGTGAAAAAGTATCTTGGAAAGTGAAATACAGGCGCACAACACCAGGATGGTCTAGTTGATCCAGAACAATTCGTTCCAACTTTACGTAAGCTGTTTTATTTTCCTTGGTGATGAACTTTTTGTCCATGATCTTCAAAGCATACACCATTCCTGTATCCTTCTTCTTTGCCCTCACAACCTGATGACAATGTTAGTAGTCCGAACAAGGCATATGCTCACACGAGAAAATGGTGAGCAAACAAACATATACTAACCATAGAATTAAATTGCGGCCGCAACAATGTGTAACGGCTGTATCATAACGTTTTTCAAGGTCACAATGATATCACAAACCGCAACCGAAACACAAAATCATGGTTATTTTTAGGAAATAAATCAGGTTGCAACCGCCGCAACATCCGCAACCGCAATTTAGTACTAAGTGAACAATTCAATAACTATTTACCAGGAATAATACACATTTCCTGGGAAACTAAGGATGTTTTATGTTCTTTCCTGTGCATCAAATTTCTATAAAACTAGGCAAATCTATTTCCTTCCATTCAAACATATAATATCACCATTGAAAACCCAAAAAGACAGCTAAAACTTATCCACAAAAAAACACAATTTATCAGAAATAATCACATCATATCAAAATCTTAAAGCCATGGCATGCACATGTGAATAAATAATCAGACATTAAAAGAAACAAAAAGAAACCCAGAAATCACAGGTAGCAGAAATTAAATACATGAAACTAACCTTTGAATAGGAACCAACACCATATATCTTGCCCAATTCAAAATCCTGGATACCGAAATTCTCTTGAGGAGCTCTAAATGAAAAGCTTTTAGATCTCTGATGAGCATTGTTGGAAGCACCATCATTAGAAGCTGAATGATTTGACCTCTCATTGCTTCCCTCAACATTATTAAGCTTTGAATCACATCCTTCTCCATTGCCAACACTTATCTCTCCAAAATTCCTCCACTTTCCCCTAATAATAATTAATTTTAATTTTGTATTGATAATTGTTTTCCGTTGCGTTGGATTGGATTTCTTTTTGTTCTTAAAAAAACAAAAACAAAAAGTGAAATGATTTTTTTTGGGTATATCTACGTTGTTTTTCAAATTTATTGAATTTGAAGAAATATTATTTTGTAAAAAAAGAAAAATAAGAATTAATTCCAAATAATCTTATAAGTTAATTTTTAAGCGTAAATTACTCATGATCATTCAACTTTTAGGAGTTATCATGTTGATAAAAAAATTAATCTAAAGATATAATGATGGATAATTGATATGATTTTTTAACGAGATTAAGAATTATTTATAATCGAATGAGCCAAAGTCTACGATCATTCCAGGGAAAGGAACAATGAATAATTGAAATAATTTATTTATTATGAGTATAAATAAGATTTTATGTTTGTTTAATTAAATAAATATACACAAAAGAAACGTTTGATAAACTTTCAATATTTCATTTATTTATATTTATTTATTTATATCTATTCATTTAAATTTATTTACATATGTATTTTTCACCTCACTATCATTTTCATTTTACCATAGAATGAAAAAAGAACCTAAATTACTTTTGCTCTGCCTTCCAACTTCCATCCACCCAGCGCGATCACCACCGTCGCATCACCGGACCGTCAAAGACCAGAAGCCAGGTATTCAGGTAAGTAGCTGCCGCTCTCCTTCTCTTCTCTCCGCTGCCGTTTTCCTTATCTTTTCTCCTTGTTCTATTTATTTCAAATATATTTTTTATTTATTTATCATCCTAACGAATGAACATGAATAAGTCCATAACAAACAAACACGAACAAAAGATTTTATTCGTTTAACTATTTATTTTCATTTTTTTTTCGAGTAAAGTTAAACAAATGAATATATTCTCATTTATATTTATTCGGTTCGTTTCCATCCCGTCACTTATCCAAATCTTTGTGAAAAGGTGAGAAAAGGTTTTCACTTGATGATTTCAGGAGACACATATAGAATCCAGAGTTTCAATTTAATGATAATTTATTGTAAAATGATATGCATTTGTCAACTCATAAAAAACAATGGGTTGAGATGTTAAGATTTTGAACAGATTAATCACATGACGAAGTGGTTAAAAAGTGTGAAACTGCATGTAATGAACATGTCAAAGACACTTTACAATGGTTGAGACATTGAGATCACTTTTTGTCTTACCCTTTTTTTTAATTCTTTCCAACAACGACCAGCCTACTTCACCGTTGTCATGGTCTTTATATTGTTTGGTTCAAGCATTAGCAAAAAAAAAAAAAAAAAAAGGCTTAACTCACAATTTATCCCCTGATTTTTCCCACTTACATCCTATACTTTTATTGCCTATTAAATTGTTATTTGCCCCCTGGTTTATCCAAAACAAAAAAGCTGACACATTGTTGTCGGAAATTGATAATTTTTAGGACAACTAGGCGAAAATGGTAGTTTAAGGGGCGAATTGAACAAAAAATAGTTTAAGCCTTAAAAGTGTAAAGTATAAATATTTGAGGGGCTGAATTGTGGATTAAACAAAAATAAGTAACATGATCATTGATCTCCAATAGGTTCAACCACCAACCATGAATGTTGTACGGAGTAATATTTTATTGTTGGGTAAACTTTTAAAATTTTAGAGATAGATGAACATGTAGAATTATAAGGAACAAAAATACATTATTAATAGAAACTTTAACAAAAATGTCTAAAATATATGATTGTTTAAAATTTTTGAGAAAATGACTACCACAACAACCCTTCCTCCCTCCTCGGTCCATGCCTGGCTGCGACCAATAATAAAGTGAATGAATGAGACGAACATTTAAGAGCACTGGCATTCTTTCATAACAAATTTCTGGGTCCATTTTCCCAGGTTCCAAAACACGAACAGAGGGGAGCTTTAACTACGCAGAAAACTTTGTAAAGGACTTGGCTGGAAATGTGATTTAATATTCAAAACAAGATATTTTATTACTATAATAGGCACCAAAGCAAAACAAAGAGGGAGGCAAGGACTTTCTGGGAAAATTCTCCATCTTCCATGTGTTTTCTTTTGGCAAGCAAAATCCACATAACCACCAAGATACTGCAAACCTTTACCATTCTGTCACTGGCAGTACAACTCCACATTCAAACATTTACAATTCAATATTCTCCATATGGGAACCTAAGAAAGCTATGTTTAACCATGCACAATATTGCTCTACACAAAGCTTGCAAACGTCCAACACAGCTAGATTATTCTTTGTAGCACGAAACAGATTAATTTTAACAGATATCATAGAACAATGGTCAACATTACACTCCAGCAATCTAGGTGTTTCATCAATACTTTTCTACCTGGAATCTGGGATATCAGCCTTTGAGAGAGAGAGAGAGAGAAAATACTTTTTCCCCGTTTTGAAATACTTTACATAAATGGATTACATAAAAACCAAGTCTATCAACCTTTACAACCATCAGTTCCAACATTGCTTGTTAGTTCCACTGAAATTCTATTCCACAACAGAAGGAGCAGAAGATTATCACCACCATCCCTTTCCATCTCCAGAAAGTGAGATTCAGGACAAACCCAGCCTAGAATTCATAACAGCAATTCCAATTGATAAAGTTTCTGGGAAAATAATTAGATTGTCAAGTGGACGAGAAATTAGGAACTACTAGGGCATAGAATAAAAGGAAAACAGGATGCGCAGAAGTTGCAAACAACCTGGCTCGGGCATTTGTCAATTGTTTACCCATCTACGTCATCAGGCTTTGTTCCACCCACCATGCTATTGGATGAGCTATCCCGTACACTATAAGATGAGGAGCACCTACTTGAATAACTCCTTTCTGTATTACTGTCATCTTTCCTTAAAGATTTCTTCATCCTTTTTTGGCCTGATGATAAATCCTACAGATGTACACCATTAAGTCAGCCATGCAGGCATGCACTCTAACTAATGTTAAATCATATAATGGAACAATACCCACTAGGACAACCACAAAGCACAAACCAAGGGATAACATTCTAAACAAAACTGATCTACCATTGAACCTGGTGTTTTTAACTCAAGCTTAGTAGACATCATTTGAATCCACAGTTTTTTCAGTCTTGCTCTCCCATGAGGACTTGTTTTTTGAATTTTGTTTGCCTGAACCATGGGAATGGCTGCTTTGTTGTGCAGGTGGAGCAATAGGCTGTGCTGACTGCTGTTCAACCATAGTATTAGGAGTCATGTATGGGACAAAAGTGGAGCAGGGGTTATGAATGATCCCCGGATTTTGATTACCATAAAAAGGGAATGGTTGCAAGGATGGATGCATAGGAATGGCTCCTGGAGGAAGCATTGCCATTGGTACTGGATATGGATAAGGAGGGGCCATGACAACTGAGCGATCCATCGTGGCCCATGGAAACACAGTTCCGACTCTCTGCTGGTATTGAATATTAAGATTATCGATATCAGATTTAAGAGATGCCTTCTCTTCTTTGAGGTCATTCTTCTCATGTGTCAACTGCTCCAAAAGAAAAAAAATGACCGTGTAAAATCCCCGTCAGGAGTTTTGCAAACCTAAGAACCATAGATAAAGTCAAATAGACAGGGATAACCTCACGAAATTCTTCAGTCAATGTAACATACTCTTCTTTCGGCTTCGTGACCTGAGACGTAAGGTCCTTCAGCAATTGAATTGTATCAGTAAGGATGGTTGCTTTGTTATTTTAGGCCTATCAGGATCTGGATTGTTCATACGAATAAGCATCACCCTTCAGAATTTTTTATAGGGAAAGATAAAAATATAACAACTACAACTGTATATCAAGTAATATAGTCAAACTCTTGTTCACATAGATATGAACTAAGACTTTCACCGATAATACCAGGAAAAAAACAAATTTCAATGGTGTAAAAAACCTGGAAGCATTTAGTAGCAATTTTCCAATCAAATTTCATTGGCATTAGCATTCTGCACGATGAATTAAAGCTCAAGGCCCCAAACCCAATACCAATAATCATATGCAAATAAAAACAATAGCTTCAAATCAAATTGTAGCGACCAAATTATGCAGGTTCCAAATTTCTTAATTTAGAACCAATATTTTTCTTCTGGCGGGGATATAAAGTGATTGTTTTAAAGGAAAGTTAAAAAACTTACCAAGTGCATTTCTCAACTCAAGGAAGTGTTCATTGAGACGGTCCCTTCTAAATTTCTCACGGTCAGCCTTTTGAAGTTTTCTCTTCGCGATACAATCTTTGGGTTCCCCTTCAACCCTTTGGCTGCCAGAAAAGCATGAAATCAATGGAATACAATAATAAAAAAAACTAAATCCCGCCAAAAAAATCAATCGTTGTGGAAAGTTAAAAAAAGTTGAAAAACGAAAAATGGAGATAAGAAAAACCTAACCTGGATTTGGATTGGGCGCGGCTGGTAGAGGGGAGGAGTGGATCGATGGGGGGTTGAAGGAACTTGATGATTGAAGGATTTGGATTAGAAGATGGAATGGATTGAACAAAAGCAGAATCGCTCGTGAGTTGATCCATGATTTGAGATTAAACAGAACCTTCACAAATTCACTTATAACGTCTATTCTTGGCTCTTATTATGCCTTTTGATGATTGGAAATCCACGCATGAGAGCATAAAGCCTATCGTAAACCATAGATTCCGTAGTTTTCTGACGCAAATGAATATTTATTGGAAATTTGACCTTTTTATATCGAACAGTCTCTACACTGCACTATAGTAAAAAAATAAGGGCCGTCGCATAAGATATTACTAGGGTGGTGTAAATTTGGATATCTGGATTTTCGGATATTCAATTATCGGTATGTAGAATATCTGAGTTAGTGATTTTTCGATTTGTGTTTCGATCCAGATGTTCCGGATATTCAGTAATCGGGTATTCGAATTTTATGGGTATCCGATACCCGAATTTTTTTTCTTCAAATTATTAAATTAAAAAACACACACAAATTAAAATATTCGAAACTTCAAATTACACATTCCAACATCCAAACACAAAATTTAAAAGTTCGAAATACAAAATTGATACTATGATAAAAATTATTTCAAATGTAAAATTTTTAAATCTAAACTAATCTAGTAAGAATACTTAGAATAAATACTGATAATATAAATATATGATAATAAAAACATGTTTAGTATAGTTACATGTATGAGATAAAGTGTATAATAGGTGTAGTGATTGTTGATATGTTTAGTAAATTATGAGCATGCCAGCTTTGTTAATTTAACTACTATGAATTGATTTAACTTGTCTTTTTGTCTATATGTTACATGTACATATTATAAATACTATATGATAAATTGATAATGTTATTATATAATATTTGAACTAAATGATACGTTTTAATCATTTTCAATATGAAAAGTTATAAGACTATAAGTATTTTATAAATTAAATATATATATATATAATTAAAAAAAAAATAAAAACTTAACCAGGTACCCGGAAAAATCAGTTTTTGTGACCCGGACTCGACCCGAAAAGTATCGGGTCATGTACCTGACCCAGCAGAGTAATTTTTTAGAAAAATACCCAGTTTTTTTATCCGGGTCGATGGGTCTGGTCAACTGGGTCGAGTATTTTTGCACACCCCTAGATATTACCCGGAGAATAAAATCTTCATTCTCCCGTTTGGTTGGCCAATAATCCTATTTTCAGTAATCTTTTATTACCAACAGTGTATTTTTGGGTATATTATCGGGGATGTGATTACCCCCTTCCCTTTGGTATTGTTGAATTACCGGCGTTTTGGACTAAAATACCCTTAATTTTTTTCTCAAAAATATCCTCCTTCTGTCGTTGAATAATAAAAATTCTACGAAGGTTATCTAACAAATTTATCCTTAAACTATTTTAGATTTACAAAAAAAAGTCTATAATTAAAATTTTATATGAAGTTCATGGGTTAAAATAAAATTTTACCCTTTCATTAAACTTATTTATCTTTTCAATTTTGTAAAAAAAAATATAAATTTTATGAATTTAAATTTTTTAAAGAATATATATAAATTAATTATAGTAATATTATAGTAGAATTTAACTTGTTAAAAAAAATAAATATATAATAAAGACAATTTGATAAAATACACATTCCAATAATATTTTATTCCTTTAATCAAACAATATAATCTTACATTCCTGCTAAACCAACTAAATACAAAATATAATAATCTCAGTAATCTTATTCCCCGATAATCTTTTATTCACATTGATAATCTTACATTCCGTAAACCAAACGCACCATAAAAGCTTAAATATAAAAGTATATGCTATTTGCATGAAGTTGTTCCTTAAAATATAATTGTAAATATTTTGTATCTCATAATCTAAATCGTTATCTCGTTGATCTAAATCGTGAATTCCATTAAAAACAAAAGAGTACATTACATAATTTACCTACTCAATTATTTTCACAATTCTACTTTAGTCACAAAGCTATTTTTTAAAAATCATCATTAAATTTTTAAAAATTTGATGGTATGTTTGTTTAAGAAAATAAAATTTATTTTTATTTTATTAGAAAATAGAAAACGTTAAAGAAAATGTGTTTGGTTGTAAAATTAGAAAATGATTTTCGAAAAATGAAACAATAAAAGTGAAAATATAATAACATAAAAAATGCGATGGAAGCGGTGGTTTCAAATCAACCGCAAAAGCCAAGATTTGTAGTTTTTTCATTTTCAACATTGCATTTGGAAGCAAAATATAATTTTACACTTATTAATGCATGAGTTCCACTCGATTATATATTAACATCTTGTTTTAATAATTTAATATTAACATCTTTAAAAAATTATAGTTTAAAAATATTATTAATAAATTCTCTTAAAATATTTTTTTATATTTTTATTATAGTTTAAGTGATATGTTTTATATATTATATATTAGTAAGTGTAAATATAATTTAAATTTATATTTTTAATTTACAACATAATGTCTATAATGAACATTTTATCTTTTCAAAATTACTTTTTAACAATAATCTCAAACAATTAAATTTTAAACTGCACTTCTAAATATCACTTTTAAAAATTATTTTCTACTACATTTTTAAAAGTTATTTTTCAAAAGTCCTTGTCAAACGGGCCCTTCGTGGCTATACAATTTTTTTTCTAAAAGCTTGAGGGCTTAATATCACTAAATGTATTTTTATTTTGATGATATTTTGTGTGCTCTTTTTTACAACAGTATTTTTTGGGTGCATTTTTAGTTTAATTGATGTCTAATAGACATTAACATCGTATTTTTATTATAAACTAAAAAAATAATTTTATATTAATTTCATTATCAATTTTATTGTTTAATAGTTGCATAACTTACATGTTAAATTTATGTAATGCATTTTTTTTTATAAATATATTTTTAATTTAATTATTTAATAATATCCATTCATCTCTATTTTAAAAATTCGATATAAAATATATTTTCAATATTTATTTTTAAATTTTATTTTAATTTCAATTAACCAAACAAGTTTTCTCATTTTCAAAAATTTGAAAATAAAAATATTTTCAGAAAATAAAAACAGAAAACAAAATAGAACATAGAAAATATTTTTTTGAAACTAAACAGGCCCAAGTTTAATGATTATTATGAAAAAATATATAATTGAGTGACCAAAAGAACTACATGAATAGTTGAATGCTTAAATATGTAATTTACTTTCATATTTTTAATAGAGTTAATAATTTGAGACAAATGAAAAAACGATTTAAATTTTGGAGACAAAATGTTTCGAAAAATACTTTAATAGGTAACTAAGTAAAATATATATAGTTTAGGGGTAATGCTACATTTAAGCCAAGATTAAAATGTTTTTGTTACTTATTTAGTTAGGATAAACTACATGTTTAATGCATAAATTATTACTTTTATTTTGTTTTGGTACTTAAATTTTATTTTCTTCAAAACTATATTTAATGTTTAATTTAGGTATCAATTTGATATCTCGCCATTAAAAAATTAACAAAACTACTGGTGTGACAATTTTTAATTTTTTAATGACAAAGTGACATTATTTTGTGGTGATACATCAATATTACTTTAAAGTTTTAATGATGGGTGTAAAAATGAAACCAAAACTAAACGTTATATATAATTTTAAAAAATAAATTTTAGATACTAAAGTGGAACAAAAGTAATAATTTAAATACTAAACATGTAATTTACATATTTGTTTATGTCAAACTATTAACACACCATATCTCATCTAGTTAATATTATAGATAATGAGGCCCCGCTTGGCGTGGTTTTTTAAACGTACTTTTAGTTAAAAAGTTCGTTTTGATCACAAAATCAATGTCAAATGAGTAAAAAATTGCAGTGGAAACTATGGTTTCAAACCAACCGCAAAAGCTAGGATTTACAATTTTTTTCATTTTGAACTTGGGAGCAAATTATAATGTTATCCTTATTAATGCATGAACTCCATTCAATTATCATTTTATTTTAATAATTTAATATTAACATCTTTAAAAAATAATTTATTACTTAATAATTTATTTTAATTATTTAAAAATAAATAAAATTTATGGTTTATATATTAAATGTTAATAATGAGTTATTATAAAAATATTTTTATTATAATTATGAGTTATCTTAAAATATTTTTTATATTTTATTATAGGTTAAGTGATATTTTATATATGATAGTATTAATAAGTGTAAGTATAATTTTGTTAGGATTTTCGGAAGCTCGAATCGACAATCGGAACGGTTTGCAAAGAGGGGTCAGAAAGGTTTTGTGTTTAGGGAGTAAGGATATTGAAAGATAGAGAATTGCATAGCGATTTATAGTGGTTCGACTTTCTCAATCAAAGTCTACGTCCACTACCTTAGCTCCTCACCAAGGATTTTCCAACAAATTCACTAATTTGTTCTTTCTTTTGAGGATAAAGAGTAACCTTACAAACTCTCTAGTTTTTCCATGCTAAACTAGAACCTTTCCCTAGCTTTTACACGGGATTAGCTAGAACCTTTCCCCTTTACAAAAGGATAAGAAATGTAAACAAGAAAACCTCTCTAAGGTAGGTGTTTACAAGATTGAGCTCACAATAACAAAATATATACAAGAGAAAGATGAAATAAGAATGAAAAACTCTTCTCTTGTGTTTGATTGCTTGGATAGTTGTTCTCTTTCTTCTTCAAGTGTCCTTAGCTTGTATTTATAGCTTGGAATGTGTTTGAAGTCATATCTAGCCGTTGGGGATGTTTTGGAGCCGTTTGGGAATGATTTTTCTGCAAAAATAGGCTGCCCAGAATGGGGGGAATCGGTACCCCTTCATAGGGAATCGATACCCCTTCATAATATTCAAATATTATGACCGTTGGGCTGATGAACAGTGAGAGAATCGGTACCCCCTTGGGGGAAATCGGTTCCCCTTTTACATACTATTCATAAAAACATTTTTGTGCTCAATTTTAAATTAAAAGAACTTTGAATTATTTTTGTAAATTTTGAATAAATTCAATTAAGTCCAATTACATTTTGTAAATTCAATTCAAGTCCAAAAACCATTTGCCTTAAATTGTTATATCGAAACATAGTTCAACAATCTCCCCCTTTTTGATATAACAAAACATTTGAAAAATTATTTTTGGCAAAAACTCCCCCTTAATAAAATGTTTAATGAAAAAGATTCTAGTTGTTGGAAAACATATGAAAATATTAAGCTCCCCCTTTTTCATTAAGAAATTGAATTTTTCAAACTAAACTTCTCCCCCTTTTTGTTATATCAAAAATAATTCGATCTTTGAAGTTTAAAATAACTTTGGAGAGTAAGTAGTAAATTTTACATTTAAAAATCATTTGAAAAATCAAAGCCCCCTCAATAAATGTATTCCAAACAAAATTAAGCTTTTAAGATCTTGACACTTAAACAAAATATTAAATTTCTAAAAGGAATAACAAACATGTTTGTAGCACATGAAATTCAATGTATCCAAGTCTAAAATACTTTATGCAATACCAATTGTTGAAATTTGATATTAATACCAATTGCTAAAATTAAGTGCATTTACATAAAGTTTTCCAAAAATGTTATGCAATTTTAAAAATTTGATATCAATTGCTAGAGATATTCATTTCATTTAGACCACATGCATAAACATTCAAATTTAGGCCAAAAATTAAAATTTAAAAATCAAAGTATTTTGAAATTTGATATCAATTGTTAGAGAGATATCATTGGCATTTAAAACCAATTTCGACCCAAAATTCATTATGATGAACTAAAAATTCTCAAAATAAATGTTCATCATAATCATCTTTTCAACATACATGAGATTAAAACAATGATGCATAATCATTTAAAACCAAAACTCATGCATGTTTAAAATCAAATGAGCAACCAAATAACCTAAATTAAAAGCATTAAGCTTAGAGGTTACCCATTCCTTTTTCATGTGTGGCTAGAGCATCTTGAATATCATCACTCTCATCACCATTGCTCCCACACACCTACAAGAGACATTTAAGTAGATTTTGGTATCCAAATTGCTTTGGATCCTTGGACATTAGTTTCAATGCCCCTTGTTCCTTTCGGAACCCATACTTGCCTAATTTTAAAACGTTTTCCTTTCTTCAAAGGACAAGTATGTTCCAAATGACTATGATAATGACAATGTGAGCATATTGTCATTATTGAACTAAATGAATTATTTAAAATGATTTCTTTTTCTTTTGTTAAGCATTCAAGCTTAACTTTTAAATCAAATTTTATTTTCAAAACTATCAATTTTTATTTTTGAAAGCTCTAAATCCTTTTTCAACATTTCATTTTGGCTTTCAAAATCTATTTTTGTTTCAAAAGAAAATCGTTTCAATTTTAAATTTTGAAATCATTTTCTTATATTTGGAGTTCATGGTCTCAAACTCCGAATATAACCTATTAAAAGCATCTTGTAACTCATCAAATGTATATGAATTAAGTTCATTTGAGTTAGAAGATACCTCGGGCTCTTCATAAGCCATTAGAGACACCACCTTTGTTGGTTCTTCTTTCTTGTTTCCATGGATTTCCTCGACCTTATTCCAAAGCTCATTGGCACTTGAACATGAAGAAACCCCTTCATAGATTTCAGGACCAAATGCACAAAACAACATGTGCATGGCCTTGGCATTAAGTTGAGCTTTCTTCCGTTCTTTGTTACTCCGCTTCTTCTCCTTCTTCTTGGAGAAGAGTAGCCATTCTCGATTATCTCCCATACATCAAGATCATTGGATTGGATGAATACCTTCATTAATTTCTTCCAATGATGATAGTTGTCTCCATTGAAGTATGGAGGCTTGTCCGTTGGTAGGGAGTCTTCCATGTGGAACTAGCCGGAGGTGGAAGCCATCTTCTCGGTTGTGTCGGGAATTGGTAGAGCTTCTTCTAGGATCGTCTCAAGGTGGTTAAACCTTCTTAATGAGTTAGGCTCTGATGCCAATTGTTAAGTTAATCGATTGACAGACTTGGCCAAGAGGGGGGTGAATTGGCAATTAAAAATTTGGTGGAAGCTTTTGCAGAGAATTGAAAGTAATTGCACAGCGATTTATAGTGGTTCGACTTTCTCAATCAAAGTTTACGTCCACTACCTTAGCTCTTCACCAAGGATTTTCCAACAAATTCACTAATTTGTTCTTTCTTTTGAGGATAAAGAGTAACCTTACAAACTCCCTAGTTTTTCCGGGCTAAACTAGAACCTTTCCCTAGCTTTTACACGGGATTAGCTAGAACCTTTCCACTTTACAAAATGATAAGAAATGTAAACAAGAAAACCTCTCTAAGGTAGGTGTTTACAAGATTGAGCTCACAAGAACAAATATATACAAGAGAAAGATGAAATAAGAATGAAAACTCTTCTCTTGTGTTTGATTGCTTGGATAGTTGTTCTCTTTCTTCTTCAAGTGTCCTTAGCTTGTATTTATAGCTTGAAATGTGTTTTGAAGTCATATCTAGCCGTTGGGGATGTTTTAAATTAAAAGAACTTTGAATTATTTTTGTAAATTTTGAATAAATTCAATTAAGTCCAAATACATTTGTAAATTCAATTCAAGTCCAAAAATCATTTTGCCTTAAATTGTTATATCGAAACATAGTTCAACAAATTTAAATTTAATATTTTTAATTTATAACATAATATTTATGGACATTTTATATTTTCAAACTTACTTTTTAACAAGTCAAACAGTTAAATTTTAAACTGCACTGCTACACAACACTTTAAAAGTTATTTTCTACTATACTTTTAAAAGTTATTTTACCATACTTTTAAAAGTCACTTTTCAAAAACATGCCAAACTGCCTCGAGCTACTTGTAAGCTGTAACAAATAAATAAACGATTAATTAAAATTTAAAATTTAGATATAATACTATATTTGTTATCGAACTCAATTGGGATTCGAGAATTTAAGTCGAATCCTACCACCGTCACTCTTGGTGGGCAATATGCAAATTCTTTTGTAAATCACAATTGAGTCTTAGGTATACCATGAACTACGGAGCCACCCATGACCTAAACCTAAAGTATATTTTGTTAAAAAATCATAAAATTTATATTTTTTATCTTTTTGGGTAAATTAAATAATTTTAGTACTTTAACTAACATTTTTATTTTTATATGTTTTGATCATATATATTTTTTAAAAATCATACATATCATTTATTTTTATTTTTTTCACTTATTGTTAAAAATTAATAGTGATTGTATCATCATAAGATATTCTCACGACATCAATGAAAAAATGAAAAAAAAAATATCATCCCCGTAGTTATGTTAATTTTTTAATAACGATTAACCAAAATGAATCTTAAATATAACATTAGGTATAATTTAAAAAAATTAAATGATCAAAATAAATAAAAATAATAGTTGAGATATTAAATATGTAATTTATGCCTTATTTTTCCTATGCATAAGTCAGTTGCACAAATATCCAAATAGGGAGGGAAGTAAATGCGATCTAGAGAGGGGTCACTGAACACAAAGAAGAAGAAAAACGGAAGAAAAAAAAAACCGCAGAAGATGTCGGCTATGGGAGACGGGTACGTGGGCACGGCCCAAGATGCGGTGAGGATCCGACGTTTGGAGAAGGAGAGAGAGGCCGAGCGCCGCAAAATCCAAGAGCTTAAAACCAAGTCCGCTTCCGGTAAGGGCCAAACCGGTCTCCTCCAATTCGGCTCAAGTACGTCCGAGGTCCGCCAACTCTCACAACCCTAGGGTTTTATTTTTCCATCCCTCCCTACTCCTAATACTTTCATTTGATCCATATTCTTTCGTTCTTATTTGTTTCTCCAGATTCTCGATACTGCTTTTAAAAAGAAACGGTTGGTTTGGTCACGAGAGAGCAATATGTCGAGAAGGTAATTTTGTTTCTTAATTTGGTTAATTCTTCAAGGCTTCATTCCGTTTTGTATTATTCATTTTTTCTTTTTAAAAATATGATGCCTTAACTTGAATTTCTTTTGATACTTTGATAGAGAGTTAACATCCGAAACAAGATTGAAGAGTAAGAGAAGGAGAAACTCCAGAAGCTTAAACAAGAGTGAGTCTGATGTATAATATATTGTTTTTATTTTTTCTATGAATTATGTTCCTCTATTTAGTGATTCGTTGTTATCGTGATATGCAGAGAGGAAGAGCATCAGCTGCAAAAGCGTAAAAAGAGGAAGGTTAAAGGGAATTCTAGACTATCGTTTGCTGACGATTTGGAGAATGGAAGTGAAGAGGAAGATGCTAAAAACAGTGAGAAATGGTTTTTTTTTTTCTCTTAAAAATTTATGGCAGTTTTATGCTTATTGCATTATAATTTGTTCGTCTCAAATATACAAATATTGGTGGATGCAATTAGCTAAAGATGCATCAAAGGTAATGGTGTAATTGTTCTTTTGCAAAATTTTAACCGCTCAAAACTCTTTTACTTATGCTCTGTTCCGTTTTTCGATTATGTTCAGAGATCTAGAATTGTTTTGTCTTAACATTTGTCTGGCTAAGTGATATCAAGTATTGCATCTGCATGGACAGACCCAACCCAACGATATGAAAAAGTGTTGTTTTTCAACTATTAACTGGAAATGGTAATAGGCTACTAGTGACATTTCTCTGTGCAGAAAGTCCAGAACATAAGATTAGTCGAGGGAAATTCGGCAAAGATCCCACAGTGGAAACAAGCTTTCTGCCTGATAGGTGACATTTCTCTCTATATGCTTGTCTGGTAGTGCCATGTATTATATGCATGTAGTATCGGACCCAACATTTTAGCTTAGACTTGATGAGGATGATCTTGCAGTGAACGGGAAGCTGAGGAAAAAGCTGAGCGTGAAATTCTGCGAAAACAGTGGATTGTTGAATAGGAGCTAATTAAGAGTAAGCTTTGTTCTGATATTTTCTGTTTGGACATGGATGCATTAAATATGGTGTCTTGACCTCTCTCTCTTTTGTGTGTGTGTGTGTGTGTGTTTCAGATGAATCCCTTGAAATAACTTACAGCTATTCGGATGGAGCTGGCCATAGACAAGTGATCAAGGCAAGTAAAACTACCTAAGCAAAATTTATCCATTTGAATGCTTTAATTTCTGCTTCCTTTTTTAACGGGAAAAAAGAAGAAAAGGATGACCGTCATTTTAATTGTTTTTTTTCTGTTATTCAGGCACCTAAGGGTGATACATAGGAGAATGTCTTGGAGCAGTACAGCAGCTTGCACCAGAGTTCAGAGAGATTCGGACATACAGTGGAAAGCCTGCTTTATGTAAAAGATCTTATCATTCCTCATGTGAGTTGAACATAAAATTGGTTTTGAATTACTGCAATATGTTTAATGCGCTAAATGGATGCTAACTAATTTCATTTCATTTCTTTTCATGTTTGTGAAAATTCAGCAACATAGCTATGAGCTGATTGTTAATAAGGCGAGGGAAAAAGTGGACCGGTAATGCTCTCTAAATTTTTCTGTGTATCAGTTGCCATATCTTAGGTCTGACGAGTAGTTGTATATTTGACTGCACAAATTGTTTTATTATTTACATCGAACCTGAGCCAAAAAGGAGAAGTTATTATCAGTAGTTTGCAGTTCAAAAAATTTTACACCTTAGTCTTGCTATAGTGAGTTACCATCAATTGCTTATCAATGTTGTTTGTCTTTTTTTTTTTCAAAACAGCTTTTCCATTTTGACGAGCAAGATGTGAGAACAATATCCTATGCTACAATTGAGAAAGATGAGGTATTTTCCGCACCTCTTGTAGTTGCATGAAGAGTTTAAAACTATTGGTATAGCGTGGTGCTTAATGAAACCCATTTTGATCGATCATTGACAGTCACACGCTGGTAAAGTAGTTGAGAGGCATTGGTATGAAAAGAACAAGCACATCTTCCCTGCATCAAGATGGGAGGTATATCTCTGTTTATCACCACTGATGCAGTGGAAACTTGATAGAATTGATGTGATGTGATATGTTTAAGGATGAAGACTAAATTTTAGTGGTTATATTTTGTTTTGTACAATGGCAGATATAGGACCCAACAAAGAAATGGGAGCGCTACACCATCCACGGAGGCTGATGATTGATCTTATGCTGGTAATGGGCGTTCCAGTGCATGGGAGGGGAGGACCTCATTGTATTTATTTTGATGAATTTTGTTTTGTTAATGTGTCATTGCCTCGGGCTTTAATCTTCATATTGTATCTCACATTTTTATTATTTATAGATTAGATAAAATCTTAAGGTTTTGCTACGCTATGTTTTTTTTGGTCTGAAAATTTTGGAACTCTAACCTCTTTTTTTTTAATTTCGATGGATACAAATCGACTCACTCGGTAATAACTTGTACCGGCAAACCTTTTTTTAGGTATTGGGCAGTATCATTATTTAGGGTAAACTACCTAAATGCTCCTGAATTTTTAGAGCATTTGTATTTTGGCTACCAAACGTTTAAGACATAATTTAATCATTCAATTTTCAATTCGCTTTCACTTTTATTATTGCCGTTAATTATTGTAAAAAAAAAGTTAGTCATCTTCTCCCTTCTAAAAAAATCTTAATATTCTCAAATTTGCATTAGTCCAATCGATAGTAGTTTAGTAGTTCCTCATTTTCCATCATTTGTGTTGTTGTTTAGTAGTTTTTCCGTTCAAAAAAATTATCGAACTATTTCTCTTCTTTCTCTCTTTCTTTCGATTTGAACTCGTCAATTTGTTTTTGATCTCCTCACTTTTCAATTGAAACTACAAACTAAACCATTTTGATTTATCACTAGAAATCGTAGAATCAACTTGAAATCAATCTATATTAATCTTTGGATAATTGTAACTTTTATAAAACTCTCTAAGATCGAGATGAATAATTTTCGTTCGTTTTTCTTTACTTCTTGTTTGTTTTTCTTGTTTTTTAGCTTCCATTGTTGTGGACATTAATTGAATAAGACTGGAGACGGTGACTTGAGTTTTGGTTGGTCTGATCGTAGCTGGTGGTTGTGACTTGCATTTGCGAAGTTCGAGACTTGGCTGACTGAAATGAGAATTAATTACAGTTTAGTGATTATATTGTAAGTTTTATAAGTTAAGTAACGAAAATGAAAAGTTCCTATAAATTTAGAGACCATTTATGAGTTTACCCTATTACTTAAGCTGCCATCGACAAAACGTTTGGCTTTGATCATTCGTTAAGCTCTGTTATTCGGGTCTGATATATATTTGGCGCTGGAAAACCCAGCCAGCCTTATTAGTCATTAACACATATTTCTTACGGACCGATCATTTCTCTCTTTTAATACTATTATATTATTTTTATTATTTTCTTTTCGTTAACGAAATATGAAACTCTTGAAGATGACTACGAGAAGTTGCAGGGCTTTCTTCTTTGCGCTACTCCTCTTCTTCAAGGTCTGTAAATTGTTTTCCAGATCTAAATCTATTCTTTTTCATTTAACATTAATCTGCTATTTGAGCTTACATGTTCTAATGTCACTTTCGGATTTTCGTCTTGCATTCTTACGTGCGATTGTTTTGATTTGTGAAATGAGTTGCGGTTCTATTCGTTCTCTTTTAGTGTTTTTTTATATAAAAATAATTCCCCTTTACATCCATGTGAATTGATTTTCTTCTCTCTCTATTTATGATTCGATAGTGTGAATTTGACGTGATTTCTTTGTGTTCTAACATGTTTGTATTGCATGTCCCTGACATTTCATTTTCTTTCGATAATTTTATACCTTTCCCACCTTGACTTTACCGGTTTTTATAGTTTAGTTTACCTTTCTTTTTCTGCTCTAAGAAATGGCAACAAAAAGCGTTCTTGTCGAGTACTTTTTTTTTTTTTGCGAGAATGCTTGTCAACTACTTTTATGTAACATTCTTGAAGTAGTATTTCCCGATTTAAATTTGTTTGTTACATTATCTTCGTTTACCTTTGTTGAGAGATAAATAACTCAATATTGTTTTAAATTATGTAGTGACATGTTTCTGTGATAGTGGCTAGGGGTGGGTCAATCAGAAGCAGATGCAGATGTTGTTGCAGAAGTTGTTGATGGAGGAGATCTTTGGATTGTTGGTGAGGATGTTCCAGATACTGATGGTTAGAGCTTTGGCCCAGCTCCGGGAGTTGAAACTGTATGCCTTTTCCCCAAAAATAGTGCGAAATGTAAGAACATTTTGATGTCATGATTTTGGAAGTGGTTTACATTTTTATTTGTTGGTAATGGTTAAACTCTCTTCATTCTTTTCTCTATTGGGCAGTGGTTGTTGCCGGAGAAGAGACTGAGCTTTTAGTTGGGATGGAATATGTTGGTAATTAGTTTGTCTTCACAACTTTACCGACTCTTTTCACATTACATTTTGATATATTATGTATTGAAATATTAATTTTTCCGTCCTTAGTTAGCTAGACTTAAATGCTTGCCACTTTTTCATTAGCCATGCCAGTTCTCTCTCATGCGTACCATACTTTTTAAAAAATTGCAGGGGAGTCACCTTTAAATATCATTGCAATCCAAGCCAGTGTTCATCTCCCTTATGATCATCAATTGCTTGTTCAAAATCTTACAGCTCATGTAAGCATAGGTTTTCATAATATTGTTCTCGTGATATTTTCAAATACTCATGCATCATTAGCCAGCTCAGTTTTCATTTTGATTAATTTCTATAATGTAATAACTTAAAAATTCTACATTATTGAATATTTTTCCTTTTATTTTTATAAGTTAAACTAAGCATCTATTGTTTTTTACCCTTCTAGATCATTATATGCTTGCTTTTCCTATTTTGTTGTCTACATGGTTAAAAGGCATTGACTAAATCATGCATATTCTCTTGCTCGTGGTATCTTTATTGAACGTCTTATACTATTTTGGGTTCCCTGTGCTACTGCTTAATTTAATGAGCTTTAACAGTGATAGTGGAAGTGATTATTTTTGCTGATGCTTATTAATTTGAAGTATGGATATTGAACCTGCATTTAGATCAGTCTAAGAAACAATGGCAGTGTTACTATTGTTAATTTTCTGTATTTTTAACTTTTAGGTGTGGGTGTGGACCCTACATTTATTATACTGGGCATGTCAATTCAGTTTAGATATCATGCTCTACCTGGTCACCTTTGCAATTGTAATATTGTGCTGTTTGTTTTGACTATTCTGTGGTTTTTTTTTAGTTTTTGCATTCTTTTGTACTTTACCCCAAACCCTATAAAATAGTTGTTGCATCATTTGAAAAGGATTTTAACCTTCTTTATTGCTAAGAAGTTGATAAAACACCACTTATCTATGAGTTTTACGGCTTATGTTGTTGGATTGAAACTGCCACATTTGCCTGTAGATTATGTAACTAAAATGTGTTGTTTAATATAGACCTTCAACAATGCGACTGTATCCTCTTCAGTGCAAGTTACTTTCCCGTACATGTTGCTGTTAGCAAGTACTTACAGGTAATGATTCCTCTGGGGTTGTATGCTTAAGAACTGTATATAAATTCATTTTGCAAGGAAAGTGCTGCAGTTAAGCTCATATGTCAAAATATGATGCAGCCTGGAACTTTTGATCTTGTGGGTACGATTGTCTATGAAATTGACCTCTTATTATGGACCTCTGTCTTAAATATAGGACATCGTGAATTGGTTGCATACTTCACTAATCTATAACATTCTTTTACTCTTTTGCCGAATTCCCCCCCCCCCTGTTTTGTCGTCCTAATTTTCAGGGAACCACCACTCAGTCAGCTTCCAAATCAAAGAAAAAAAGTAGATGGCCGAAACTTATCAAGTCCAGAGAAATTCAAAGTGAGGGCGCAAGTAGTTAAGAATTAGGCCACAGGAGAAAGGACCCTTGCAGTTGTAGCATGTGAAAATTTCCTTTACCGATTCTTTTACCACTCTTATTTTCATGAGGATGTTGAAATCAAGCCTTTGTGAAAGTTGGAGATCTGATTTTATCCATGAAAGTCATTGCATCAGCTATATTACTTTGTGTACACGAAAAGTACCGTATTCGATTTATAAAAAAAAAGCTGATATGTGCTTGGAAGCATTCAAATATGGCAAGAATATCAACTTGCGAACATCTTAAAATCCTTCGGGTTTGTACCAAATTCTGCTGTGCTGGGTCTTTATTAACCTCTGGTTTGTTTTTTGTACAACCTAAATACTGCTACAGTACATAAAATTTAATTCAGTCGTGTTTTCAATTCTTATTACCTAAATTTGCGGCATCTATCTCTACACATAACATAAAACCCATGCATACAGGCCCACATCTTGAATGTGAAGGATGGTCATCTTAGAATTAAAAATGCCCTATGGGATATCAATTAATGACTGATATTTGACCTTGTCAAAAACATTGGTTTAGTTGCCTTTACCTACGAGTAATTTAGAATTCTTCATTATCATTTGCGGTTTGTGAATTTATATCATTCACAATCCATCTTATCATGGATGGATCATGGTTTTATGTTAGAGAAGTATACTTATAATATTAGAAGGGATAAATTAAAAAATATAAAAAATTAAATATACGATAATTTAAAACTTTAGAGATATCAAAACCTCAATCCGTCATTGCACTTACCAAACATAAAGGTATAATCATAACAGTGTCTAATTTAGTTGAGCTTGAGCTTATGACCCACGTTTTTATGTGACTTGTAGCTATATTTTCACATTAAAAGCCCTGATTTTTTTTTGTTTTCAAGGTTATGTGGACAGCTTAATGCGTCTGGTTGATCGTGTCGTTTATTCTTTTTCTTAAACATATGATTATCCTATCTGTAGTCGTTTTGGCAGATAATGACCTAAAATTCTGAAAACGAAGGGTTGAAAATCCAGTTTTTCTTTCCGAGCATCATTAAAACTATATATCTGATATATTTGTTTCATTGTATTTATGGATTTATTAATTAGTGCAGAAAAGTAGATGTAGCGATTAGCTAGCAATGGTTCAATCACTCAGCTCATCCTATTATATTTGCACATGGTTAAAATTTTACCAGAATATTCAAGGCTGTCATATCGTCCAAATTCCAAGGTGCCAAATTTTGGCAAACCTAGCAAATTCTAAATGCAGGCAAAAAGAAAGAGTAAATTCAGATTTTTTGAATTTATAGAAATTGTCATAAGAGGATTTTTACCTTTAAAAGGATTCGGGTTCAAATCTCAAAAATGATATTTTTAAGAAGAATAATCATAAAGGTTATACTAGTGCATTGTTTTCTTTGGTTTCAATCTTTTAGCTCAAGTAGTGTCAAAATATGCATGTGTATTCCCACTGCAATTAGCCTACTGTTTACATTCAAAGACCTATTAACCAATGATTTTATTCCACTATTATGATTCAAACTCACAGCTACATTAGACCCTAAGCCACTTGGTTATTAATTCTCTGAATGAAGGTATGGTCCCAACAATTAGGTCGTGAGAAAGAAAATATCCTACAAATTAATCAATCCCTAACCTGAATTTTGAAGCCATGGATGACTGGCAATTCAATATAGGACTATCCAAGTAATTAATCGGGTTGGCATGTGGTTGATTCACGTGAAGCTGTCAATGATAACGCACTAACCTCATCTCTCATACTGCTTTTGCAAGGACCATCTTCGTAGTTCAACCCAAATTCATCTGTAATCAAAGATTTATATTTATGAAGTCAATAAGTAGGTTTAAGGGACAGCAAAATTTAGCTGTTTGCAGTTGAGACCTCATGAATGAAAAAGATAATGCCATCTGCTCAATTGTGTCTATGCATTGCATTCCCCTTAAATCATTATATATAACCTTTGTACTCAATCTCTGATCACTCAACCTCAATTTTGCTTTGTGATCATCAGCTAATTAGCTGATATATCATTTGATTTGGTTCCCTAAACCGTTTGTGTTTTAGGAGGGACACCGTCAAAGCTCGGTTCCCGATGAAGATCCGAGGAGGCGCACCCGTGTGCTTCTTTCTCTATTTGCTATTGTCGTTAGGTTTTCGAATGCGGATGGTAAAACAGTCGAGGTTATCGGGGTTGGTGAGTGCGCCGATTGTGCAGAGAATAACTTCGAGACTAGCCAGGCATTTCAGGTACCCACGTCATTTGCATGCGTATCATTTTGCATGTAAATATGAATGTGTATATGTGATACGTGTTAACATTTTTTTCAGGGCTTCGTGTAAACATCGACTGCAAGCCAGAAGATGGAAGTACTTCAAGACACGAGGTTCGGGGGGTTGAACATGGGAATTTTAAGGTATCACTTCCGAGGATACGGTTAAAGATGGGAGATTGAAGGAAGAATGCTATGCGCAGCTTCATAGTGTGTCGGCTGCACCTTGTCCCGCTCATGACGGCATGGAGTCGACCAAGATCGTGTTGAAGTCCACTAGCGATAAGAAACACAGCTTGGGGTTGAAAGGAAAGCTGAGGTTCTCACCTGTAACGTGTGCTTCGGCCTTCTTTTGGCCTCACTTTAAGTCCTCCATTGCCAAGTGGCACATCCTCCATTGCCTAAGTGGAACCATCCTCCTTTGCCAACGTTTCCTCTTCCGCCATTGAAAGGGTTCCACCACCATCACCCCATATCCCTATGAAAAAACCACTTCCTCCACCTGTTCCTGTTTACGAAAATCTCCCTCCACCAGTTCCGGTCTATAAGCCTCCACCGGTTCCAGTATACAAGAAGCCACTTCCTCCACCAGTTCCGATCTATAAGCCTCCGCCAGTTCAGTATACAGAAGCCACTTCCTCCACCTGTTCCAATCTATAAGCCTCCGCCAGTTCCAGTATACAAAAAGCCACTCCTCCACCATTCCAATCATAAACCTCCACCAGTTCCGGTGTATAAGAAACCACTTCCTCCACCAGTTCCAATCTATAAACCTCCACCAGTTCCGGTGTATAAGAAACCACTTCCTCCTCCAGTTCCGGTTATAAGCCTCCACCGGTTCCAGTATACCAGAAGCCACTTCTCCACCAGTTCCGATCTATAAGCCTCCGCCAGTTCCAGATACAAGAAGCCACTTCCTCCACCTGTTCATCTATAAGCCTCCGCCAGTTCCAGTATACAAAAGCCACTTCCTCCCCAGTTCCAATCTATAAACTCCACCAGTTCCGGTGTATAAGAAACCACTTCCTCCTCCAGTTCCAGTGTACAAGAAGCACATCCTCCTCCGGTTCCAGTATATAAGAACCACTTCCTCCACCAGTTCCAATCTACAAGTCCTCCAGTTCCCGTATATAAGAAGCCATTGCCTCCACCAGTTCCAGTGTATAAGAAGCCACTTCCTCCTCCAGTTCCAATCTACAAGCCTCCACCAGTTCCGGTGTATAAGAAACCATTCCTCCTCCGTTCCAATCTACAAGCCTCCGCCAGTTCCGGTGTATAAGAAGCCACTTCCCCCTCCAGTTCCAATCTACAAGCCTCCGCCAGTTCCCGTATATATAAAACCATTGCCTCCACCAGTTCCGGTATACGAACCACCTCCGACACCAGTCTATACGAAACCGCTTCCACCACCAGTTCCGGTATACAGCCAAAACCCCTCCCTCCCATTCCTTACAAGCCCTCCCTCCGCTTCCCAAGATCCCTCCATTCCCTAAGAAGCCATGCCCTCCCCTTCCTAAGCTTCCTCCTCTCCCGAAGATTCCTCCCAAGGTCCTTCCACCACCACCAAAGTTCGGAAAATGGCCTCCATTGCCACCACTTTCTCCCCATCATCCTTAAGCTTTTGTAGCCATAAAAAAGGTTATCGTTTTAAGCTATTAAACCAGGTTAGTGGAAGAAGTTGTCCAAAAGTATCTCAAGCAATAAAAGTATTTTGAACGAGGGACGAATGAAGGAAAACACACAAGAAAGTTCAAATCAAGAGTGAAATTGTTAATTTATTATTTATATTTTTGTTAATTAATGTGTCAATTTCTTATCTTCTGTTCAATAAATAGTAGTACATTATGGTCTTGCTTTCCTTTGCTTATCCAAATTTAACCTACAAGAAGTTTCTCCTATTTTTCTTTCTGGTGCTGGTACCACCAGCTGAGTTTAGCAGACGAAATGTCTTACGTATTTCTCTCCATCTTTTGGCTTTTCATGATGAAATCTAAATTTGAATTAATGAAAAGAAAATGGAAAAAGGACGGTGCAAGCTGACCAAATGAGTAGCAAGCATCTTACAATTAATGCCACACCAAACCATCGGGTGGTTGTGCTCTCTCTTTGAAAATCTGAGTTTCTGCTTCGTCATGTACTTAACGCTATTCATCGCTATCACACACAATTCAATGATCATCATCGTTGTCATCTTCCTTTCTATCTATATATACATATCAAAATTATTTTATTTTAACAATTCGATAGTTAAACTATTGTTGCATTTCATGTAAATTTCCTAATCAACAAACACACAGGAATAGATGGTTTGCTGTTCAAGCCACCTGGCTTGTATGAAAGCCTAAGTTGTGTGGGATCTTAGCTACAACTGCTCAGAAGGTGGGAGTTGTAGATATTCCAAATGCCGGCGTACGTATATCTTTTTAGATTTTGTGCTCAATTGAATGTATGCGATTGCACTACATTTTCTATTTTAACACATTGATTCGGGCCAATGTTTGACAAAGTTACCTCCACTGTCATGCCAAGTAATTGTTATTTTGGTTTCAGTTTTGCTTCTAGTTGAACCAGAGTATTTGAGCTGTGTGTGTAACATATATCATTAAAGCAATAGAAACACCAAGGAGTGGAGCAATATAACACTACATTCCTTAGACAAATTAAGATTTAAATTCGAACCACCTCAATGAAAATATTAAATTAAAAGAATAATCTCATCTTATAATATTTGATCTAATTAACTAAATAGAATATTAAAAATAACAGAAACTGGTGACACACCTTTGGTTTCACCGAGAAGATAAATAATAATCTCATCTTATAATATTTGATCTAAATTAACTAAATAGAATATTAAAAAAATAACAGAAACTGGTGACACACCTTTGGTTTCACCGAGAAGATAAATGAAATATAATATATGAAATGTTTGCACACATGAAATGCTAAAATAAGGTCACAAGGAGGGAGGGGTTCCTCTATCCCTTGAATTAAATTATATTGGATTTTTATTAAAAAATGGAAATTTAAAATAAATATCTTTCACTTTTTTAAAGTAAAATTAATTAGTTTAGGATGTACCAAAATCATTGAGATAAAAATATTAAAAAATCGTTATTATATTAATTGTGTGTAACAACCATATTAAATATTTGCTTAATACAAAATTTTAAAAAAAATGAAAAGTTCAAAATAATAAATAAGATAAGCTAATTTATTTAAAATAAATTATCTCTTTATGAAATATTCAAATTAATAAAATACAAAACTGTTGAATATGACAAAGGAATACATAGTTTTTTTGAATTATGTTAAAAATACAACTTTGATTCCCCCCCCCCCCCAAAAAAAACTTATATTCAAAATAAACTCTCTATTTATTAAAAATAAAATATTAAACCCAATTTTTATCCAAAAAAGGTTTAAATTAATACAATATATTATATAATAATTTAATTATGATTTTTTTCAGAAAATTAAAATAGGTTTTATCAAAGAAAGCAATATATATATATATATATATATATATATATCATTTTATGGGATTTAATTTTATAATTTTCTATTCTAATGAAGTCCTTTTATCAGTGGACTGGTAAAGTTCAAAAATAGAACTAAACTCCGGCCATCTACTATTTTACTAATGTGAAGACCAACGGTGTCGTTTTGCTCCCCCGCTGCCAATACGATAAAAACCATATGCCGCTCGGATCCCAATGATTAACCCTAGTCGAATTGTAAACCTTACGCTGGTTAATCTTTCCCCGTCACGATTAATCCACGTGTCTATCTCTCAACGGTCGAGATCCTTCCTCTTCCTATATAACTCCTCCTCTCTGACTCAAAGCCCTATCTAAACATCCCTGCAAAAAAAAAAAGATCATCTTCTTTTAAAAAATATCAGTATCATGGCTACGAATCCCAAGGTCTTCTTCGACATGACGATCGGTGGTCAGCCGGCCGGTCGAATTGTGATGGAGCTCTTCGCCGATGTCGTGCCTCGCACCGCCGAGAACTTCCGTGCCCTCTGCACCGGGGAGAAAGGCACCGGGAATCTGGCAAACCCCTCCACTACAAGGGTTCATCTTTCCACCGTGTGATCCCCAATTTCATGTGCCAGGGAGGTGACTTCACCGCTGGAAACGGCACCGGAGGCGAATCCATCTACGGATCCAAGTTCGCCGACGAGAACTTCATCAAAAGCACCGGTCCCGGTGTTCTCTCAATGGCTAATGCCGGACCCGGAACAAACGGATCTCAGTTCTTCATCTGCACAGCCAAGACCGAGTGGCTGGACGGCAAGCACGTGGTGTTGGGCAAGTGGTCGAAGGCATGGACGTGGTTAGAGCCATCGAGAAAGTTGGGTCTAGCGGTGGAAGGACCTCGAAGCCTGTTGTGGTCGCCGACTGTGGGCAGCTTTGTTAGGAAAGAAAGGCAATGATTACTTACTAAACTGCCAATTCTCACTCTTTTTTCCTCCCTGGAAATCTATAATTCTCTGCTTAATTTAATGGAAAATGGTGGGTCATCACTGTTCAACACCACAACGGCTAAACTCACTATATAATGCACTCAAAATAAATAATTCACGAAATAACGTTCTCCCAAGATTATTTGTTGAAATAGGGCGAAATCAACAGTGGCCGTAGGTCGCCATGCACTCCAGCGCCTCCTAGGTCCATGCACGCCCGACGACCAAGGAGGTCGCCATGCACTGCGGCGACATCCCCTGCTGCATGCTCGCCTGCTCGCGACCTTGCCGGGACTCCATGGCGACCTACACATGCACGATCTCCCCATTCTTCCCATGCATGAACCGATCCTTGGTTGCCTCGAGTGCCCCATGCATGAACCGATCCTTAGTCATCCTTGGTCGCCTCGAGTGCCCCATGCATGAATCGAGCCCCAAGTGCATGGCATGATCTCCCCATGAATGAATCCTTGGTCTCCCCGAGTGCATGGCGACCTCCTTGGTCGCGGGCGTGCATGGCGACCTAGGAGGTCGTTGGGAGTGCATGGCGACTATGGTTGGGTTGTGCATGTCCCATGCACAGAAGCAAGGCACGTCGTAGGTCGCCCGGAAGGCATGACGACCTACAGCCACACTGTTGATTTCGCCTTATTTCAACAAATAATCTTGGAAGAACGTTATTTCGTGAATTATTTATTTTGAGTGCATTATATCGTGAGTTTAGCCCCACAACAACTGCTATGTTGATTTTCTTTTCTGGACTACTCAGGTTAAAATGTGAGCAGTATTGCTTCTGGGACATGTGGACCCATTACTGTGACATCTTCTACTTCACACAACAGAAGACCAAGTACCACCTCCGTATAGTGTGTGACATCTTCTACTTCACACAACAGAAGACCAAGTACCACCTCCGTATAGTGAGATTTTATCGAAAAATCACCCTTTACAGAAAGGTATGGTGTTAAGATAGATGTTAGATCTGTAATTTTTTTTAAACATTGCTTATAGGTAATTAATTTCAGACATTTTTTTTTAAAAAAATTTGAATTTATCACCTTTTACAGAAAGATATGGTATTAAGATAGATATTGGATCTGTAATTTTTTTAAACAGTGTTTATAGGTAATTAATTTCTGTTTGAGTAATTTTTGTATAAAAACACCACAAAAAATATTAAGTAGCTTTGTTTTGTTTTTTTTAATAAAATTTAATTAGTCAATCATTTTCATTTCCATATTTTTTGAAAAAATTAATTCCTATAACCATAAAGAAAATCACGTGACTTTCGCACTTATCATTTTCTTCAAATAATTAATTTTTTTAATAAAAATTTTCATTAAATCCTAAAAATAAGATAATAAATACATTTTTTCTTCAATAATAGTAATAAAATAATGAAAATTGTCTCGTCTCTTGATTTTGTCATTATTTAACCAACCTTTTTATGTTGAATACGTTTTAAATTTAATTGAGCTTCAAAGTTATTCTTAGATACATTGAGATTATATATATCAAATATAAAATTCTTATAAATATGTTTCTGATACACTGATTGAATGGATAATTAGTGAATTCTTATAAACCACTGCTGGTTCAAGGGGATTCGCTACTTAAGGGGATGACACACATTTAAATTTTCAGTAGCATTAACTCATTAATTTTTTATTAATGTGTGATGCCAATAAAAAAAATATAAATTAATGACTCAATTATCAAAATAAAATGAATTAAAAATATAATAATAATTTTTTTTGAAAAATCAATGATAAAACTTAATTATCAAGGTGCACATCGGTCTTGTCTAAGGTAAACATCACTAGTTTATTGGTTAAATAATGAAAAAATCAAGAGACGAGACAAAGTTTATTGACACTATTTTTCATTATTATTATTATTGAAGAAAAAAAGGTATTTTATTATCTTATTTTCAGGATTTAATGAAAAATTTATTAAAAGGAAAAAATATTTGAAGAAAATGATAAGTGTAAAGTCACGTGTTTTTCTTTATGGTCATAGGACTTAATTTTTCTGAAGATAAGAAATGAAAATAATTAGCTAATTAAATTTTATATTTTTTCTGAAAAAACAAAGTTACTTCCTTAATATTTTGTGGCGTTTTATTTTACAGATCTAGCGCTCATCCCAGAAAGGCATGAATCATCATCTGTAATTTATTCGAGTTGGCACCACATTAGTGTAAGGCGCAAATGATGATCCGAGCCTTTCTGTAAAGGGTGCTAGATCGGTAAATCGAGTTGGCCCACACATTAGTGTAAGGCGCAAATGATGATCCGAGCCTTTCTGTAAAGGGTGCTAGATCGGTAAAGTTTCTAAAAGGGTGTTTGATAAGTAAATAAATTCTATAAGGGAAATTTTTCGGTAAAAACGCCTCCGTCTAGTAGGTTAGGATGGGTATGGATTGGGTAAGATTTTGACCAATCCAAAAAAATAGATCTGTTTCATTCGAATTTGAACCAATTTGAGTTTAGAGTGATTTTATCCCACTTGAAATTTGATTCGAGTTTTTTTAATAAAATTCAAATCTGACCCGCCTGAAAATAAATATATTTATGAAAAATTATAATTTTATTTAATAAAATAAGAATTTAATTGAAAAAATAATATGAAGATGGGGTACTCTTATAATTATTCCTAAATATATAAGATAAAATTATATTATTTTTCGGTTCGGGTCGAGTATTTTTACCCTAAACCGACCCTACACAAACTTCTACTTTAAAAAACCCTATCCAACCCGACTCAAAGCCATTTTTTATAACAAAATCCAACTCGATCGGGCAGAACCCACCGGGTTCAGGTTCCGTGCTCCTCATCTTTTACCATCAACTAATGAGTGAATAAGGAACCAATAAGCTCATCAAGATGAGATACTTTAGGTTCTTTGCTTCGATGATCGTCATCTTCATCGATTGCCAAGATTTTGGAAGAGATTAAATCATCTTCCTCACAAACTTTCATTAGAGATGATTTCTCCATATATCCCTTGAGACCATTGACAATCACATAAAATCTATCTGTTATAGCTTTGATGTCTTCATCCAGTTTCGTCTTGAAATTCTCATAGCTATGGTTGAGAAGACTGATTTTCGTTTCCCCCACTTCATCAGTTCCTTCACGTGACTTGGAGTTTGTTCCAAATCTCCTTGGCATTAGATTGAGTTCCAAACTCCTAAATCATTGGCTTAAATGAAGAGCATCATTCTATCTTCAATAGACATAATTTGTCAATTAAAATATGGTGACTTGTTAACCGATTATGAATTTTCAATGTAATGGGAGCTGAAGGTTGAAGTCATCTTTCTCGGTTGATTGTGGAATTTGATAGAGCTCTCTTAGGACATTCTAAAGGTTGTTAAACCATCGATAGAGCCGTTCTGATACCAATTAGCTTTATCGAAAAACTTAAATAGCCAAGAGGAGGTGAATTGACCTTTTAAAATTAAGGGTGGAAAAATAAAATTTGCACAAAAAATTTAGAGTGATTCAACTTTCTAAACCAAAGTTACATCCACTACCTTAGCATCCACACTAATATTTCTAAAATATACTAGATCTGCTAATCTTTGAGGACGAAGTGTAACCTTACAATAACACATGATGTTTATACGCCAAAACCTTGTTTATATCTCCAGAAGAGGGATTACAAATTTAGAAAACTGAAGAAAACCTCACAAAGACAAATGAGTTTGCACTAATTAAGCACACACCGAAATCACACTTGAGTAAGAATAAACAAGAAGCTCACAAGTGTGTTACAAAGAATATGACAATTTAAATTCTAAAACTCTTTTGATGTTGGTTTGATCTTGCGATTAAATTCTTATTGTTCTCCATTTGAATCTTTGTCATTTTATGTATTCTACATCATTCTAGTCGTTTGGAGCCATGGGGATTGATTAGGAGTCCTTGAATGCATTAATTTTGAGCATTTAATGCTCACCTGCGCATTTAGTATTGATACCAAGTAGGTGGGTGTCGAAACCGACCATCCTAACGATAAAAAATATAGTTGTTGAACCGTCGGTATCGATACTATTTATGTGAGTATCGATACTCACCCACCAATATCAATAACAATACCATGGTATCCATATCAACAAGCTTACTGAAATTTCGGTATTGAAATTGACATGGTCTCGAGACTGACAATAGTTTTTTACTAAATCAAGTGTTTTGTGCTTTAAAATAATATTTATAAAATGTAAAAATACTTAATAATACTTATGTATTTTTCATACGCAAAAACACTTTTAAATAATTTATGAAAAAATATTTATAAAATCGTAAAATACAAATTTTAACAACTTAAAACATTTTAAATATCATGTTTTATCAAAATAAAAAAATGGTTCAACAAATATATATATATAAAAGCTACTCTTCAACAAAATCAAGACTATGGAGATTGGCTCATCACGCGATGTCACGGGATCTCCTTCCATGAAGGTTGATCGAGTAACAAAGAATGCTAAGAACAAAGAGGCTCAAGGAGAAGGGGGCCAAGATGATTCTTCTTCAGACATTGAGGAAACGTCTAAAGATTATCGCGTACAAGAAAACAAGAACTATCAGTCAATGGCATCCCATGCAAGGAGGGAGAATCCTTAGATGGCGGAAAGAAATCATATGCAACAATGGTGATAGGCCAACACCAAAAAAAACAAGGCTTGAGCCAAGAATTTCGTCGAAAAGGAAATTATCCTTCAAGAAGGGGATGTGGCAGTGGTTCCAGTGGTTCTTTCCCAAAGATTCGTTTTTCAGAGAGAATCCATGAAATTATTAATAGGAATATGAGACTAATAGTCATTATCCGACTGATGGACAAGAGATTGGTTATAGAGCACTACTGAACAAAATCCAGACCTTGTGGAAAACTCAAAGAAAACTTTCATTTAGTAGACCTTGACAACGATTATTACCTGGTCGGGCTGGAAAACGAAACAAACTATGCGGGAGTGCTTTTGGAAGGACCATGATATATGGGAGTTATTTGACTGCTCAACCTTGGAACAGAAGTTTTACCACCGCGACCCTATCTATCAGGTTATCGTTTGGGTACGTCTTCCGGGTCTTCCTTATCTATATTACTTCAAGATCTTATTTCAGAAAATAGCCAATTCTATCGGTAGAGTTATCAAGATAGATTACAATACTAATGTTGGTAAGCGTGGACAATTTGGGAGACTTGTCGTAGTGTCAATCTAAACAAATCACTATTACATATATCGGGATTAATGATTTTGTGCAAAGAATTGAATATTAGGGTATTCACCAAATATGCTTTGATTGTGGGGTGTATAGCCACACGAAAAAAGTTTGTATTGCGAAGGGTAGTGATCACCATATATCGGGAATCCATTTGCTCTTGAGGAAGAATCGCATTTTGAACCTTGGATGATCGCTTTACTAGGGGTATAAAACCTAGGAAACAACCAGGAAATACGGAAGAAAGAAGAGGAGAAAATAGGCCATCAAAAATCAAGATTTACGATTCTTCAAGACCTTGAAGATGAGACTAATCAGGATAATCAACAACAGATGCAAGGGCAGCACCTTGAAAGTAAATAAAAAAGCAATTTGGTAATATTCCAGCACATGAGGAAAGAAATACTGGTAGTAACAAAAACAACGCCAAAGGTAAAGGAAAAAAAGTTACACGCCGAGCATGATAAGGAACGATAACCCTAACCTTAGTGCTGCAACATAATTTAAGCTCATATGTGCACGTGAGAAGCTGAACTCAGAGAAAATTAGCTACTTTGTTGGAAGACTCTGTCAACAGTCTGTTGCTGGTTTTTTAGCTATTTGCTAGGAGCAAATTCGAGTTTCTGTTTTTAAGTATTTTTAGCACCACTAACGTAGGATTGTTAGACGTGGTTAGTGGAGATTGTTAGCCAAGTTTTTAGTATTTAAACATTTTATGTTCAGCATTTTAAATATATAAAAGAAAGTTCAGCTCTCTCTCATTGTTCTATCATCCAGTTTTGTGACCTTCCTCTGAAATCAAATATTTGGTATCAGAGCTAACTAATTATCAGGTTCATATCCAGGGAATTGTTGAGTGAGAGAGAGAGAGCACTTAAACACAAGGGTAAACACGGGTTAAAGAGTGAAAATGTTGTTCATAATGCAGAACAACGGATCTGAAATCCACTTCACAATTGCCTTTCTTTAAAGGCATAAATTATTAGTTTTGGAGCTTGAAAATGAAAATATTATTCAAGTCTCAAGAATTGTGGGGTTTTGTTGAAGATGGATTTGAAGATGCTCAACCTCCAGAACCTGATCAACAATTGAGAGAGAAGAGAAAGAAAGATTCCAAGGCATTGTTTATGATACAACAGGCCTTGGATGATGAAATCTTTCCCATAATTACCTCGACAACCACATCCAAGATGGCGTGGGATACTCTAAAGCAAGAGTATCTAGGTGAAAAGAAGGTGATTAGAGTGAGGCTGCAATCACTAAGGAGAGAGTTTGAAATAGCTCTAATGACGGACAAAGAATCTGTCCAAGATACTTGTCACGTATATCCATTTGGTACAACAAATGTGTCATATGGAGAAACAATGACCAATGACATGTGGTTGGAAAAGTTCTAAGAAGTCTCACAAACAAATATGATCATGTTGTAGCGCTATTGAAGAGTCAAAGGACATGCCATATTACACCTTTGATGAACTCATGGGATCCTTGCAAGCTCATGAGGAGAGACTCAATAGAAATGGTGAGAAGAAGGAAGATAAGGCATTCCATGTGAAAGGAAAATCCTCAAACAAGGAAAAGATAAGGCAATTCAGTGGAAGAGCTAGAGGAAGAGCTGGCTCAAGAGGAAGGGGTCGTGGAAGAGGACATAATATGAAAGGAAAAGAGAAATCATATAAGGTCCACTCAAATGTTACTATTGCAATAAGCCATGCCACAAAGAAGCTATGTTGGAAGAAGGAGGAGGATAAACAAAAGGGTGATCAAAAGTCTAATTTGTGGAGAATGAGCAAAAGTTGTTCTTAGCACAAAGTGCAGCTGGCAATGATGCAGGAGGTGGCGTGTGGTATGTTGACAGTGGGTGCTCCAACCATATGTCAAGTGCCAAGTCTATGTTCAGAGAACTGAATGAATCTTTAAAGAGCAAGGTGAGGCTTAGAGATGGAAAATATCTTGAAGTGGAAGGAAGAGGCACGATTGCAATCAAAACTGAGCAAGGAAACACTAAGCTCTTATATGATGTGCAGTATGTGCCAAATTTGGCTCACAATTTGCTGAGTGTGAGTCAATTACTCAATTTGGATATTCAGTACTGTTTGAGAATGATTTCTGTTTGATCTGTGATAAGAAATCCAAAGAAGTTGTAGTAAAGATTGTTATGGGGAAAAACAGAATGTTCCTTCTTGATTTATCTGGCAATGTGAGCAAAGCACTGACAGTTAAAGGATGATGATGCCAAGCTGTGGCATCTGAGGTATGGTCATTGGAATAGGTAGGGTTGAAGTTATGAGTTCCAAAGACATGGTGCAAGGGCTGCCTAAAATTGGTGAGCTTGAGTTGTGTGAAGGATGCTTATATGGAAAGCAGTCAAAATGATCATTTCCTAGTAGCAGAGCTTGGAGAGCAAGTGAAAGTTTGGAACTGCAACATGCTGATCTCTGTGGACCAATGCAAACAGTTTTCTTGTTGGAAGTAAGTATTATTGCTCATAACTGATGACTACTGTAGAATGAGTTGGGTCTACTTTCTAAAGGCTAAGTCTGAGAAAACCTTAAGATTTTTAAGGCTATGGTTGAGAAACAATATGGTTTATGTGTGAAAACCTTAAGAACATATCGTGGTGGTGAACTTTTGTCAAATAAATTCATCACATTTTGTGAGGAGCAAGGAATAAGAAGAGAATTGATTACACCATATACTCCAGAGCAAAACGGAGTAGCTGAGAGAAAGAACATGACTGTTGTAGAGATGGCAAGAAGCATGCTCAAAGCTAGAGGTGTACCAAACAACTTCTGGTGTGAAGCTGTAGCTACTGCAGTGTACATCCTCAATGTCTCTTTTATAAAGGCAGTTATGAACATGACACTATTTGAAGCATGGAGAGGAAAAAACCATCTGTAAATCATTTAAGAGTTTTCGGTTGTACAACTTATGCTTTGGTTGATTTGAGATCTAAACTAGATAATAAATTTTGAAATGTGTATTAATTGCCTATGCTACTCAATCTAAGGCATATAGACTGTATAACCCTCTTACTAGTAAGATTATGGTCAGTAGGAACATTGTGTTTGATGAGAATGCAGGTTGGAATTGGGAGCAAAGAGAAAGTTGTGACAGTATTCAGCAGAAAACAGTTGGGACTGATAGTTCAGGGGAGGACTCAATTGTGCCAACAAATAATCAGTAGTCTCCAAGTCCTCCTACAACACCATCATCTTCAAATCACTGCTCATCATCTTCTTCAAGTCTTTCATCATCAAGTTCATCGAATGATTCTACACCAAGAAGATACAAGACTCTTGCTGACTTGTATGTAAACTGCGACTTTGCACTAATGGCAGCAGATCCAACCAGTTTTGATGAAGCTAAAGATGAAGTTGAATGGAAAGATGCAATGAAGGTGGAAATCAAGTCCATTCAAAAGAATGAGAAATGGAAATTGGTTGATCTTCCTGAAGGGAAGAATGTTATTGGACTTAAGTGGGTATTCAGAACTAAGTTCTATACAGATGGGAGTATTTAGAAGCACAAAGCCAAGTTGGTGGCAAAAGGGTATGCACAACAAGAAGGAATCGATTTTAAGGAGACATTCTCACCAGTGACAAGATTTGAAACTGTGAGAGTGGTATTAGCTTTGGCTTCTCAATGGAAATTGGATGTGTTTCAGCTGGATGTAAAATATGCATTTCTCAATGGAGACTTACAAGAAGAAGTTTTTGTTGAGCAACCACTCGGCTTTGTCAAAGATGGTGAAGAAGGCAAGGTTTACAAGCTGCAAAAGGCACTTTATGGACTGAAACATGCTCCAAGAGCCTGATACACCAAGATTGACTCATTCTTTCTTCAAAATCAGTTTGAGAGAAGTAAGAATGAGCCAACTCTCTATGTGAAAAATAAAGGCTTGAATGGATTCATTGTTGTCTGTCTTTATGTTGACGACATCATCTACTTTAGCTCATCTCAGAAGCTGCTAAATGATTTCAAAGCATCAATGATGAAGCAATTTGAGATGACAGACTTGGGACTGCTTCAGTATTTCTTGGGTCTAGAAGTAAAGCAAGGAGAAGATGGAATATTTCAGTGCCAGAGGAAGTATGCAGAGGATTTGCTGATGAAATTTTCAATGAAAATATATGAAACTGTCAGAACTCCTATGAATCCTAATGAGAAGCTGCAGAAGGAGGATGGCACAGGAAAAACTGATGAAAAGTTGTTCAGAAGTCTTGTAGGAGGTCTGAATTATCTCACTCACACACGTCCTGACATTGCTCATAGTGTAAGTGTGGTATCTAGATACATGCACTCTCCAACAAAGCAACAACTAGGTGCAACAAAAAGGATTCTGAAGTATGTTGCAGGATCAACTCATTTTGGAATCTTGTATGAACATGTCAGTGAGTTCAAGTTAGTTGGTTACACAGACAGTGATTGGGCAGGCAGTTTAGATGATAAGAAAAGTATATCAGGGTCAGTTTTCAGTTTTGGCTCATGAGCTATCACTTGGAGCTCAAAGAAGCAGGATATTGTGGCTCTGCCATCATGTGAAGCATAATATGTAGTTGCTGGTGCAGCAGCAAGACAAGCTGTTTGGCTTAGAAAATTGTTGAAAGATTTATGTTGTGAGCAGGAAGGAGCAACTGAGTATGGTGTGATAACAGGTCTGCGATTGCTATGACAAGAAACCCAGCGTTTCACGCAAGAACCAAACATATTGAAGTTCAGCATCACTTCATAAGGAAGCTTGTGTCAGAGGAAACAATCACTCTAAGATTCTGCAGCACAAACGTCCAAAATACAGATCTGTTTACCAGGCTTTAGCTCAAGCCAAACATCAGTTCTTTATGGAGAAAATTGGTATGTATGAGTTTGAATTAAGAGGAGGTGTTGCAACATAATTCAAGCTCATATGTGCACGTGAGAAGCTGAAGTCAGAGAAAATTAGCTACTTTGTTGGAAGACTCTGTCAAAAGTCTGTTGCTGGTTTTTTTAGCTATTTGTTAGGAGCAAATTTGAGTTTCTGTTTTTAAGTTATTTTTAGCACCACGTAGGATTGTTAGACGTGATTAGTGGAGATTGTTAGCCAAATTTTTTAGTATTTAAACATTGTATTATTCAGCATTTTAGAATATATAAAAAAAAAGTTCAGCTATCTCTCATTGTTCTGTCATCCAATTTTGTGATCTTCTTCCTCTGAAATCAAACACTTAGCATGCAGGAACGTAACATTAGGATAAGTGAGGAATACTTGATTGATGTTCCAGTTAAGACCGGGAATATTGAAATCAGAGACAAACCTAATGGAGACCACTTACCGGAGAACCCTCAAATTATGGCCGCTAATGAAGTGGAAGTTATTGAATACAGCCCACCCATTGGCCATGGTAACCACAAAGCTGTAACTATCAGAGAGGAGAGTATCTCTCAAAGAATCCGAAGAGGGCGTAAGAATCAATGAGAAGGGTTGAATGTTAAAGGAATGAAGAAGGGCTTGAAAGTGAAAAAACCGAGCACCTATAAAGCCCCAGATCCTCCATTATTATCGGACTGCATACAAGCTATTACTACACAAAGACAAGATCCCCCTCATAATTAAGAAGGGTCATCGGGTATTAGTGAAAATGCTCAAGTAAGGAATTTAAACAATCACCAAGATACTGGTATAAAGGAGAACCCTACTCCTGGTATGTCACATACAAGGGAACCATGCTAATTTCTCCTATGGATATTATTTTCTGGAATACTCAAGGGGTGGTTCAACCTACTTTCCAAAGAACTTTCATAGGAATGTTGAAGACTCACAGACCCATTATGTTTGCTCTTCTTGAAACTCGTACGAGCGGCACTAAAGCGGTAAGAATTTTCAATTCTTTTAACTTCACCAATTCCTTTCGGATAGAGGCGCAAGGTTTTAGCGGTGGTATTTGGCTCATTTGGCAGGATATAATGGAGGTTAGGATTTTTAAAATCTCCAACCAATTCATTCATGGCAAAGCTAGAAAGGTTGAAGATTCTAGATGATTTTTCTTTACTAGGATTTATGCTAGCCCTCATCCCACTATCAGAGAACATGTCTGGAATTTCCTTTCTACTCTTAACCCCAGAAGAGACGAAGCGTGGATTCTAGGTGGAGATTTCAACTGTATCCTTAGGAAGGAGGATCGGTGTGGTGACAACACTCAATTTAAAGGAGGTAGCAAATTATTCAATGATTTTGTTTTTAACAATGGTCTTTTTGAAACTGTTTTTCAGGGATCCAACTTTGCTTGGAAACGAGGAAATCTTTGGCAGAGGCTGGATCGTTGCTTAAAGAATGGAAAATGATTAGAGATGTTTCCCCATTCCAGACCGCAACACTTAGATCGGATAGGTTCCGATCACTGTCCAATTTTATTTCAGACCCATGACCACCAAAAAGACAGATCTAAGAGACCCTTTAAACTGCTGGCAGCCTGGTTGGATCATCCTAAGTTTGGGGAGTTTATCCAAGAACTGGGTACTTCGGGCGAGTTTATGGCAAACATCAATGGGTTTAAAGAAAAAGTGACGTTGTGGAATAGGGAAACTTTCGGTTCTATCAATAAGAAGAAGCGCGAGATTAAAACTAGGCTCAAAGAAATCGATAGAGCTCTGCAGAAATATACTCCGATTTCCTCGCTCAACTCGAAAAGCAGCTAAGAGATGATCTAGACCATATACTCAGAAAAGAGGAGCTGCTTTGGTTTCAAAGAGCTCGTTGTAAATGGGTGAAATATGGGGATAAAAATACCGGGTATTTTCATTCAATTGCAACGACCAGACAGTAGAGGAATATGTTTACGTCTCTAAAACTACCAACTGTACAAAGAATCTCGGAGCCAGAATCCCTGAAGGCTCACGTTACTAGCTTCTTCAAGAATTTATTCACTAGCGAAGGTAATGATCTTCCAGCGTTTGATATTAGAGGCTCATTTTCCCCGTTGAATGAGGCTCAACTTCAGCTCCTAAGTGCGCTTGTTGAGGATATAGAAAAAAAATGCCATATTTGAGATGGGAGCATTGAAAGCTCCTGGAGAGGCTGGTATCCATGCTGTTTTTTACCAAAAAAACTGGGACCCAATCGGAGGAAATGTTTGCAGTTTTTTGCGTTAGGTCTTGGGAGGCAAAGCTATCGAAGCAACGTTAAACAGGACCGTCCTTGTATTGATTCCCAACGTCACAAAACCTGAGGCTATAACCTAATACCGACCGATAAGCCTTTGCTCCGTTCTTTACAAAGCTATTACAAAAGTAATCGTCAATAGACTCAAGGGTCTTTTACCCGAATTAGTAGCTGAGAACAAAACGAGCCTTGTACCTGGTCATTTGATAACCGATAACATCGTTCTTGCTCAAGAAATCATCCATTCTATAAATTGAGGAAGGACAAGAAGGGGTGGATGGCCATTAAGATTGACCTCGAGAAGGTATACGACCGACTTGAATGGTCTTTCATTGAAGACACCTTAGATGACATAGGAATTCCGATAAAACTAACAAGGGTTATCATGGATTGTGTTAGTTCTGCTTCTACACAAATAGTCATAAATGGAACCTTAACCGAGCCTTTCAAGCCTTCGAGAGGGATTCGACAAGGGGATTCGATTTCCCCTTATCTTTCGTTCTTTGCATGGAAAGACTTGCTCAATCCATTACTAAGGAGGTCAACAATAACAACTAGAGACCTATCAACCTCTCCGCCTCGGGCCCAGGTATATCTCATTTGTTTTTCGCCGATGATTTAATTTTCTTTGCTGAAGCAGATTTAGCCCAGCTTAGAATAATGAGGGAGGTTCTCCAGAGGTTTTGTAGCAGTTCCGGCCAAAATATTAGCATCCCCAAGACTAACATTTTTCTTCTCGAAAAATGTTCCGACTCAACTTCGGAATACTATTAGTGGGAGTTTCGGATTTAAAGAAGTTCAAGACCTAGGCAAGTACCTAGGAATTCCTCTCCTACATAAAAGGGTTACGAAAGCTACTTACCATTAGATTATCCAACGGATCCGTGATCGTCTTTCGGGTTGGAAGGCAAAATCTCTCCCTTGTCGAAAGGATCACATTAGCAAAGTCGGTTCTGTCTACAATCCCCTATTACTCAATGCAAACCACCCTTTTGCCGAAAAATGCCTGCGAGGAAATTGAGAAGTGGATTAGAAAGTTTGTATGGGGCTCTAACCAAGAAGGCAACAACATACATCTTGTGAACTGGGATACGATGTGTAAACAGGTGAAACATGGCGGGATGGGGTTCAAAGATTTGTGAAAGCAGAACATGGCGTTCCTTATGAAGATTGCTCATAAGTTGATTACTAAGCCGGACTTACTCTGGGTTAGGGTGTTGCGGTCTAAGTACAAAATAAAGGACCACGTACCTGATATTTTGAATCATAGAAGTTGTTCTCACCATTGGAGAGGTTAAAGCCTGCGTTTCTATAAAAAATCATTTGGACACTCGAGGATGGCAACTCTGTCAGGTTTTGGAATGATATCTGGTTACAAGATGTAGGGCCTTAAAAAGTTTTGTTTGCAACCCGATGTGCTAGATGGGAATGAGAGGAAAGTGAGAGATTATGTCAAAGATCAAGGAGATTGAAAGTGGAACGAGTTGAACAACCTTCTCCCTAGAAATATTTTGAATAGACTTCAGGCTCTCCTTCCACCGTGTGGAGATAATCAAGACGACAAGCCAGATTGGGGAGGTTTGATAATAGGGAGTTTTCAGTTAAATCCGCCTATAAAGCTCTAGAAGGGAACATCAATTAGGAGCATACGCGACTTTGGGAACATCAATGATAGCTTATTAGTAAAGATCGCATCATCACAAATGCAGAACGGGTCAGAAGGCATATGGCTTCGGACCCCAGTTGTTGGAGATGTGGGAACCAGGTCGAAAACGTTAGTCACATTCTCTGGACTTGCTCTAATGCACTGCTTACTTGGAAACAGTTTGTTGCACCTGGGAAACTTGAAGAATTTCTTTCGATCGATATTCAAGATTGGCTCTTGGTAAACCTGACTGAAGATAGATACACTGGAAAAAAGACAAATAATTGGAACAGCCTATTCGGAACGTTGATATGGACTCTTTGGGAACGCAGGAATCAGGCGATCTTTAACACTGAGAATGTGGAAAGAGAGACTGTGATGAATAAAGGATACAGAATTACCAAGCAGATAATCGATGCTCTTAAATCTAACAAGGAGCAGGAAGGGACCATCCCTAATCTTGACCAGGAACTAGGACAGAACCAGGATAATGAATGGCACACCGTCCATACTGATGGCGTCCATAAATCAGCTACTGGAGAAGCTACTTGTGGAGGCGAAATACGAAACTCCAGAGGGGAATGGATGATTGGTTTTGCGGAAATATTGATATATCCTCCATCTTCGAGGCGGAGTTGTGGGGAATCCATGAGGGTCTTCAAAAGCTTTGGAAATGGGAATCAAGAAGGTTGTGATAAAATCAGATAGTAAAGAAGCAGTGAAGTGTATAAAGGAGGGACAGATGAAAAGGAGGCAATTTAGCCTTCTGCAACATGTTGACAAGATGCTGAAGAAAGATTGGATTGTTGAGTTCGAATACAACCCCAGAGACCAAAACACATCAGCTGATAGCTTAGCTAAGCTTGCTTGGGATCTTACTCCAGGCCTGCACGTGCTTAAACAGATGCCAACTAGGAAGATCCCACTTGGCGAGAAGTCCCTTCTTGATTTTTTCAGTTTAGTATATATATATATATTAACTCAGTTTAACTTTTTATAAAACAATTTCATATATATTTGAATAAAAATAAATTAAGTTAAAAATATATAAAACCATTAATAAAATTTTTAAAATTATTATTTAAGTTAAAAATTAATTTAATGATATATATAATTTTTTTTTGTAACTTTATCAAAAACTTTAAAAGTTTTAAATAACTTTGAGTTATATATATATATATATGAAATTGTTAATAAAAGATTAGAATTATTAAATTTAAAAATATTTAATTTCGTGATTATATATATATTATTGCTAATTTTTATTAAATGATTTATTTTATAAATAATTATATATATATATATTTAATAAAAGTAATTTGATTTAAGTATATTTAATATTTAATAAAAATAAATTGAGTTAATATATATATATATAATTATTAATAAAAATGTTCAACTTTTTTTGTTTGGTATTTGTTACAATAAGTTATATATCAAATGTTGCATTTTATAATAAAGGTAATAGGTTAGCTTGGTTGTTTCGGTGTGGGTTTTTCAACCCAAAGGACACATGATTGAGTCTAAAAATCCTCCTTTTATTGAACAATTATTTCTTCTTCAAGTAGTTTTCTATTCAATTGATTGGATATAAAATAAAATTAAAAAATTCTAAAGATTGATAATAAAAATAAAAGGATTAAATAATTGAGTGATGTATAATTCTTAAATTATATAAGAATTTAAAATTTTAGGAGTGATTGTTCAACCAGCTCATCCGAAATATATCTATGTGTTCATGGGTTGCCTCATCCGCTCCTTTAACCATTTAATCATTAAAAAAATCTAAAAAATTGATAATAAAAGATTAAATAATTAGTGAGTATAATTCTTAAATTATATAAGAATTTAAAAATTTTAGGAGTGATTGTTAAACTAGTTCATCCTAGATATATCTATATGTTCTGGGTTGCCCTCCTCCGCTCCTTTAACCGTTTAATCATTAAAATTGGGATCAGAGGATAGATGGATATTCTAGGGAGCAATCACTTTACTACTACTACTCTACTTTTCGGCTACATAGTTTTAGATCTTCGTTTTTGAGGTTAGTGTTAGTGAAAATCCAGCATTATCTTCTAATACATCCCTGTAAGTGCATTTAATGGTCTCTGAAACAGTAACTTAGATCTATCTGCTCTGCAATCAATGTGTTAGCCTTTCTGGTATGTACGTTCCTATACTTTACAAACAGAAATTTCAAAAGAACTCATTAATGGAGGTAGTTGAGGGTTGAAAATGTGGGTTATTTACTTCACCTTGCTACTGCAGATGTACATCCATTGGTGTTGATACAATTCCATCATTTTTCACTTTTATCATCTTCCTGCTTTCATGGATTTGGCACAGAAGCTCCTGTTCACAGCTTTTGTCATTTTTGCAGCAGCCATTGATGGGACACAGGCTGCTGCCATGGTCTCCGGTGCAGTCTTCTGTGACCAATGCAGAGACGGCGAGAGGTCCCTTTTCGATTATCCCCTTTCTGGTAACGTTCGATTCGATCTCTGCTCAGTTGTTGTAGAATAGATGGCTACATTGTTGATTGCAACTAGTTTTCTTGTCTGTTTGTTTTCAATTGATGTGATACTATAAAAGCAAATGGTCTGAAGAATCTCCTATGGATCGATTTCCGTCTTGCAGGAATGAAGGTCGCGATTACCTGTACTGATGGTGATGGACAGGTGACAATGTCAAGGGAAGAGACTACAAATGTATTTGGAACCTATGTGATGAGATTTGATGGTACACCAGACTTAAGTAACTGCAATGCCCAGGTTTCGGGCAGTGGAGAAGGGTCGAATGACTGCGGTGCAGCTCCTGGTCCTGCCCAAAAACTTAGACTTATGTTCAGGATGTTTGGCATGGAGATTTTTGGGGTGGATTCTTTGCTTTCTGAACCTGCTCAGCCCATGTCGTTCTGCCCGAGGTCATCCGACCCTGTGCCTGCACCTGGAGGAACACCTACAACGCCTTCTAGACCAGCACCACCGACAGGGTCTCCTCCGACTTTCAGGCTGCCGCCATTGCCCCCATTGCCTCCGATGCCACCGCTGCCCTACTCCGAAGCATCGGCTTGTTCACATCAGTAAGTACAATTAGATCTGTATATCAATAGGGCCAATTAGCACATAATGTACATGGAGTTAAGACGTACCCAATCTACTTGTGCCATCGGGCTCGGGGCAAACATTGACCCCATGCTCTAGAATACACATGCAACCTTACATTTCATTGCTATCAAGTAGCAATGCATATTTGCACTTTTTGTTAAAATTCATGTGAGCTGAAAACTTCAAAGCTGACAATGACAGATCAGACTTGGGAACTTTTTATCGAGCTACAGTTTCCCAATTCACAGGAATTTTAAGTCACGGTTAGCTGGCCGGGAGTAATTCATCGAACTCAGATAAAGTAATCAATGATTTTGTTGCGGATTTCTACTTTTCCAGGTACTGGACAATGCGGGAGTACAAATGCTACTGGAGGGAACTGAACCCCGAGTCGAAGGTTTCTGTTATTTTCGGGCCACTTGCTGCTAGTAGATATGGAACGGATATGACCCTACGGGAAAGCCTTGAAGGGCGAGGAGACCCCTACAAGACTCTGCTAAGGGAAGCCACAACTGCCCTTCTCAACTCCTACAATAGCCTTCAGTTCCCATACAGTTCAGTTGGTGTCGTTACACATACCAATTGGGCCCTTATGAGTTCAACCCGAGGCGTCCTTATCACTGCTTTACGGTTCATAAGGGCTAATTCTGGCTCTGGCGGAGTCACCTGCAAATTAACCCCTTGCCAATGATCTTCCATTGTTTGCCAATGCCATTGCTTTCTCTATTAATAATCTATTAGTAGCTCTTAATACCAGATTTGAATTCAATTATTTTGATTCAGTTGAGAGTGGTCTAAACTCTAAAGGATGTAAAAGTACAACTACGTCACCATCTACACATTCTTCATATTCACAGGATTCTTGATTCAACTCACAACTACTCATCATAAAAGCAGTCCTGATTCAATTCTTTGTTGTTGTACTCGCAACAAGAATCCATCACTACAACGCTTTATGTGAACACTAATTTTTCATTTTACTTAAATTATTATTTTTAAGATTACTATTATTAATATTAAATATTAGTATTATTATTATAATTATTATAATTATTATTATTATTAAATAAAAAAATAAATATTACAAGGCCCAACAGAACCGACCCAATCAATTACAGGCCCAACTCGGATGGCCCAACAGACGACCCAAACCCTTTAGAGTTTGTATAATTCCTGCTAGGGTTTCTAACCTTAGAGTCGCCGCTGCTCCAAGAGCTTCCAGAACGACCACGCTGCCGCCAGGTGTTCCAACCAGCCATTGCCGACACTCAGCCACCTTCCACCGCCTCACCAAAATACTCCAGAAACGCCACGACGCCTTCCACACGTAAAAGCTATATGGCGAGTCACCACATAGTTCGGTGACTCACCGAACTTTACCTTTGTGACCGGTCCAAGACGAGCCTCGGTGGTGGCTATAAAGCCACCGAACCTGCAAGAACGACGAGGAGACAGACAGCAAGGAGGAACACATCGACAGCAACCCGAGAGCAAGCCAAAACACACGCACAACAAACAGAAACCAACAGAGGAAGAGCAACAACAACCAATAGTAGAAAACGAGAGGAAAAACTTACCTGTTGGCACGGAGGAAAGCAAACGACGCCGGAACCGTCGTTTAATCGAAGGTAAAAACCTTTGGTTTATTTTAGATCTAGGAAATTCTTGAGGTTTTTAGGAGAAAAGAAGGCCGGATTTGGCTTTGGGGTTGTTAGATCTTTAAGGTAGGGTAATTTTGTACATTTCGGCCACCGTGGGTGGTGGCCTGCGGAGGTGACTGGCGCCGGAGCACGGCTGTCGGCCGGAGGTCAAACTCCCTTCAGTGGAGTTTTTAGAGAGAAAGCAGAGAGAAATTTTTTTCTCATTTAGAGAGAGAGAAGAAAGGAAAAATGAGAAGCAATGGCCTTTAGGGCCGGTTTTCTGGGTTTAAATACCCCTCTCCAAACGACACCGTTTTGGGGAGGGGTATCTATGTAATTTTGGGGACCGTCAAAATCATTTTGTGGTCCCTGTATCTTTTATTTATTTCAATTTGGTCACTAAATTATATTTATGAATATTTTATTTTGATCACTAAATTTTATTTACTTATAATTTAGTCACTACCTTATTCATATATATTTAGGGTAAATAACTGATTTAGTCCCTTATCATTTAATTAATATTTATTCTAATCCCGATTAATTAAATAAGGCTAAATTACATTATTAGTATTTAGATTTTTTTATTATTCGAGTTAAAGCCTTTAATTTTAATAATTATTATTTTAATCACTGATTAATAATTAAGGGATAATTACAATATTAGTAATTATATTTTTATAATAAATTTAATTAGGCCATTAATTTATATATTTTATTTTTTAACCCCTAATAGTTTAATAATTTTTATTTAATATACTTTGCAATTTAATTTTATAATTTTAATTTCTTTTATTTTGATCATTATTTATTTGCAATATTATTTTATTATTACTTTTGATATATTTAAATTAGTATTTTACTTTAATTATTATTGTTATCATTATTATGTAGTCATATAAATATATATAATAAATAATGTTTATTTACTTATTTTTTTATATATTTTAAAAATCCTATTTATAAATTTAATTTTATAAATTACTTTTAGGAAAATAATATTTTAATATTTATTTTTTAATATTAAGAAAGACTTTCTTAAAGTACCTAGAATTCATTTTATGATATTCTTAAATAAATAAATATCCTATTTTTATAAATTATATTAATTCTAATTATTTTTATAGAAATGTTTTATTAATATTTATTTATTTTTTAATATTAAGAAACGGGTTACCTTAAAGCACCTAGAAGTTCTTTTCTGATATTTCTAAGTAAATAAATATCTTATTTATAAAAATAAAAATATATATCTATTAATATATTTTCTTAAAATTATATTAATAAATTTGAAATAACAGGATTATGAATTAAATATATTTTTAAATTTTTAAATTTCCAATAATAGAGACAATTTATAATTAACGAGTACCAATTTTGGACGTTATGGGGTGTTAATCCTTCTCCAAACGTAATCGGCCACGAATCCCTTTTTATTATTAAAAAGAACGAATTTTTGGTTAAAACGCATATCATTTTATCTTTTAACTGATGTTTTCTTAAAAACTCTTTTAAAAGATAATTTTTAGGTATTCGACATACCTAACCCAAAAGGCCGATGGTGACTCCCAAAATATTTTAAAAACCATTTATTCACATCACTTTTCCCGTCAAGAAAAAAATTTTCGTGCCCGGGCGAAAATCGGTTACGACAGCTTGGCGACTCTGCTGGGGACTCAGTCAAGCTTTAAAATCAATTATAAATTGTCTCTATCAATTAGAAATTAAAAATTCATAGTTATTTAATTTATAATTCTTTTTCTTTCAAATTTTTTATACTTATAATTTTTATACTATTATATATATATATATATTCTTTATTTTGTTTTTATTTTCAGGTATTAAATTTCATTCTTTAATTATTTGTCAAAGGTTTGAATATTTCTCCTCACACACAACACTTGCATTGCATAAACATAATCTCTATAATTGAGATTTGTCCCTTTTAAGTGGGAGTGAAAACGACGTCTTCGTGAGAATTTATTCTTCGTGTCAGACCTAACAAGTAGCTTTCGGGGTTCATATGCTCTATGTATTCGTGAGAATTTATTCTCCGTGTTAGGCATAGAGAAATGTGTCCCCTCGAATTGAACTCGATCCATTTAAGTCTGTAATGGACTAGGATTGAGGGTTTGACAACTCAAGGGGGCACCAACAAGGACAGTTCGAGTACCTTTACTCCTAGAACTGAAACCTTGCATATAATAAACCCTAGAAATTCTCTTGATCTAAGACTGTACTGAACCTCTGTCCGTAGGTGTACACAAAGGAGAAATAAGCTAGCTTTTAATTTATTTTCTTTTCTTTTCTTTTTCCTGAATAAATGCATGCAAACTAGAAATTATGCAATTAGGTTAATTTTTCCAAACAAAGCATGAAACTATAAAGCATGAGGTTAGGGTTTATACCTTGATAGATAGATTTTTTTTTCTTTCCATTAGTTGGTACTAACCATTTTACTTTTTTCTTATTTTTTCCCATGCATGTTATTTTGCTCTAACTTGTTTATATTGATTTCTTTTGTTTGCATTGCATGATCATGGCATAACCAAAAGGTGTTGACTTGAAAGATGCTCATCAAATTGGAAAGAATTCATAAATGGACAAAATGTTTTATGATCGAACAAAATATGACGCAACCATGGAATGACATCCTGATGAAACTCCGAAGGTAGAGGAGAGCTATACACCCAAAGATCGTATGCCCATTGAAGAGCAAAAGGAGATACGAGAAATAAGAGAGCAGATTTCTAAGATGATGGGTAGAATATCTGTTTTGGCCAAAGGAAAAGAGACCCTTGCACAAAAAGAGAGAGAGGTCAATAAACATAACCCAACAATCTAGGATATACAAGGAACTTCGGATCTTAACCAATTTGAGAAATTACAGACAATCATCATTCGTATTCATAATTTGTCTGGAGATACCAAAGAAATTGTGACAACTGTAAAAACTCCCAGAGATGAGAAGAAATCATGTAATCTGAAATTGTCAAAGTTTAGTCTGATCCTGACGTCTAAAACTCAGGTTCCATCCAAGACAAAATGTGGTTCTCATTTTGATGATATCCCTATATCATATAAAGAGTTATATGAGAAGATACTTGAAGCATGAGAAGTGGCTCCGTACTACATAAAATCGTTCCAACCTCCGTATCCGAATTGGTATGCCATCAACGTTTATTGTGAATATCATGTCGGAGCTCAATGACATACCATTGAGAATTGTCTTGCCTTCAAACGTCGAGTCTAAAGTCTTTTGGATTGTGGAACCTTACAATTTATGATAAATGATCGACCTAGTTTGGTAACTGAAGGTCCTGGTAGATTAATACCAAAAGTGGTCAAAGGAAAGAATATTAGTAGGGGCGCCCAGAAGGAAGAAGATTTACTGAGGTCTGAGGCTCAAATACGTCATTTAAAGATTGAAAACGATAAATTGAGCATCAAAATGGAAACCATGCATGAAGATTTCTAAAAGGCCAGACAAGCTTTTCAAAATGCTGGCATAAGAAATACCCCAGAATAGTAGATAATAGGGGTCACCAAACTGAAAAAGAACTGTGACATACATGAAAGTCGAGCCAAGAAGTTTTCTCACGATTTAAGAGTTGCAGAAGTAAGACGCAATACAACTGTCATTGAATTGGGAAAATGTCAAGTCAAAAATCAAATGTTGAATAGTGCTATAACCAACATGGAAGCATCATATCAGATTCATTAGCTTGAGATTGATACTGAATTAAAAGCCACTATGTCCAAGAACAAGACATTGAAGAAATGTTTAGATGATTATGGATATATTGTACGAGAACTTCTTGAACATAAAGATTCTCTCACAAGAGAAAATGAACAATATTGTCTACAACTTCGAGAGTTGACACAAAAGATGATGGAAAAAGAGAATGTCATGGAAGAAGCCGCAATCATGACAACTTTTGAGCATGAATGGAAACTAACTTGGCTTTATAGAAGTTAGGAGAGAAAGTTATCCCCTATATGTAAAGTTTTGTTAAAGTTAGGACTGAAAGCTATCCCCTACATGTAAAAGTTTTGTTTGATGCACGAAAACTTTTATGTTCAATGAAATATGTTCTAAGATGATCACTCTTGAGTAACACCTTTTCATACATGCATTTGTATTTTGTATCTTTGCATTTTCATTTTGCATTTATACTTTTATGTTTGCTTTTATATTGCACAATTTGCATTCTTATTGTTACATTCACATATTTACATTTGCATTATGCATTTTTGCATTTTTACGTTTGTATTTACATTTTAATTTTTGCATTTGCATCTTTGCATAATTACATTTTATTTCAAACTATTTTACATGCATTTAATCATGACAACGTGGAATAATTTGGGGAGAATTCCATGACAGAATTTTTGAAATCAAAATGGAGCTAACTTGGTCTTCCTAAAGAATGATAATAGCCATGAATGATATTCTAGCAAGGATTGGTAGAATCGAGAAATTGCAAGAGCAACTTATCAAGACTCAACAAGAAGTGACTGATCATGCAAAAAAATTTCAGGTTGATTCAAAAGAAAAAATGACCACTTTAACGGACATGATGAATTATATGATCCATGGAGGGAAACCCTTAGAGGATCCCGTTGTGAAGGCTATGAATGAGTTTCTGAATGATAATGATGAATTCGACGTGATAATGTCTGATGATCAAGAACCTATTAGTGAGAATGGTAATTCAAGACAGCTTCAAGATTTGGTCCCAAGAGGCATTGGTGAATTAATGGTGAATGAAGAATCAATGAAAGAAAAAAGTTATGTTGTAAGAAATAAGCTTTACCTAAAGAAAAGGGGTATAGAAAATGGTCAAAGGATGATAAATAAGAAAAAGAATGTACAAGGTTTTCAATTTCCTCCCTTCCACTTTTCAGGTGAAAAAGTACATTCAAAAATGCTCTCAGCCAGATTAAATACTCCACGACTTGTTCAGCCACAGTGGCCTCCAAATGAGAATTGGACCTATAAGGAGGTTTATTGGATAAACCAGACTGGAATTCCAAATTGTTCAGCTAAGGTTCCTAGTAACATTGAGAGAAATTTCCAAGATCCTTTAGAACAAGAAATTCAAAAGTGCAAGGTAAAAGAGGAGGTTAAGGTTCAATACTCAGAAATCATTGCCTCGATGGAGACTAATGTGATCAAATCCTGTGACGAATATCAGAGGCAAGAAAATGGCAAAAAGGCTTCCATGAATGTAATTCGAGATTGGCCCATAGATCTAAAAATAAACTGGGAAGATGCAACCATGAAAATATCTCAAACACCCATATCAGACTTCCTGAGGACAGATGAAACTTTGGGCAGTTTAGAGAACATGACGAATACTACGCCAATCACAGTTGTAATATGTGTTCAGAACCGGGACAAAGCTATTGTAACCAATAAGAATTGTTTTGATCCCAATTTCCAATTGATAAACGAGGAGATGAAATCTGACCACAAAACTGCTAAGAAAGAAGTAGAGGTTGGTACGTTTGAGGAATCATCCAAATGAGCCCAGATAAGAGAAATGATCAAGAAATGGGGGGCAACTGAGGACAATGAACCTGATCCTATTACACACCCAACATTAGAGGAGTAATGATGTATAAATAAGTGGAAGTGTTATCTACCACTGTAGTACTTTCTATTTTCAGCATCTTGTTTGAACTTGTCTTTTGTTCCTTTCTCTGTCATGTTGAAATAAATAAACTTGTGTTGCTTTTATGGTTATGAGTAAGGAATTAAATTTTAATCTTGAAATTTTTTAGTATCAAGTAGATTAAATATTCTTTTTCAAGAGTTATAGATCTTTGGCAAGTGGTAAAATTATACCTTGATCCTCTTTGTTCTTTTAATGAATATTCTTTCTTCCATGCTTAATCTGGCTGCTGCAAGAGGACTTTTTAATTATCATCCTAAATGCACGAAAGTAGGAATCACCCACTTATCATTTGCTAATGACCTGTTAATATTCTGTAAGGGTAATATTGAATCAGTAATTGGTGTCATTATTGTTCTTGAAAGCTTCTATGAGATGTCTGGTCTGAACTTAAATGCAACAAAATGTATGTTCTTCAGTGCTGGAATTTCTCTTAGCCACATCGAGCATATCAACCAAGCCACAGGGTTCACATATGGTCTTTTACCTATTCGATACCTTGGGGTCCTATTGATAACTCGTAAACTCTATGAACATGACTGTGAATCCCTCATTGCAAGTATTAAAGCTAGGCTCGCACTATGGTCTGGTAAGAATCTGAGTTACGCAGGAAGACTTGAACTCGTTCGAGCAGTCCTGTTCAGCATTGCTAATTAGGGTCGGCAGCAGAGGGTTCATTATGGATTGCTTAGATCCATGCTTACGTAATGAAGGATAGTAATCTATGGCAAATAGAAAGCAGAGCCAGTTTTAGTTGGAGTTTCAATCGTATCCTTAAATTGCGCAGTGAAGCAACCTCACTTTCAACTGGTGCATTTTCCATTAAAGATATTTTACAGGAGATTAGGGTGAAGGAGAACAAAGTTCCCTGTCATTCACTGATTTGGTTCCTGCAGTATATTCCCAATCACAGTCTCATTGCTTGGATGGCAATCCTAGACAAATTGCCAACACGAGACCGACTGATGCGAATGGGAATTATCACAGAAGGGAATTACGTGCTGTGCAACGATAAATTGGAATCAAGGAACCATTTGTTCGTTGACTGCGACACTGCTTTATTTTTATTGAAACATATTCTGCTACTCAGCAGCATTAACAAACACTACTCAACATGGGAGGAATTGCTAGTTTGGACTTATAGTTATTGGAAAGGAAAGTCTCTCTTATCTACAATCCTAAAGATTGCTTGGTGTGCTTCCATTTATCTATTGTGGGAGGAGCGTAACAGACGAATATTTAGAGGATGCTACCGAGCCAACGATGATCTCCTAACTTGCATCAAAGATTTCGTAGGAATCAACCTTAGGGGGAAAAGCATTAATAGGACTAATAGAGTTAACTCTAACCTTTGTATTTCATGGGGTATAATTTAGAACCGATCTGATGTTTTTGTATGTAGTTTATATATAATGTTTTGTGATCGGTTATTTTTATAGCATTCTATGCTTCTTTGGGTAATAAAATTGATGAATTATCCAAAAAAATTATACCTTCCGTATCCCGAACAACGCCAATTACTTGATCCTTACAAAAAACCAAATCATGACATACATTTATCCGAGACTTTGAAGTCATGTCTCTACCTATTTTTGAGACACCAAATCCAGATTTACCTTCTTAGGTAGAGTTTTGGATTTATAACATACACCATATACACGACTTCAAAAGTCGCACATTTGTCTTTCCAAATACAAACCATCATAAACCAAAAGACCTCAAAAGAACCAAACTTTCAATCTTCCTGCAAGAAAAGACGAGATAAGGCATCATGGATCAACTTATCGAAGATAATTTTTAATGATTGGGGCATACTCAAAGAAGAAGAAAAAAAGATTGATTTAGATAAATATATCATGCATTAATTACATTGTTTTCATGTAAATAAAGTTAATCCTGAATATTCATCCCCTCGGGGATGCCTCTTTTTACAAAAACTTATGTGTATGAAATGACTTTTTCTGATTCAACCCTAACCAAAGATCCCTCCACATTGGGGGGGCAAAAAGAAGGATATCTGCCACAGGAATAAATATTATCAATACGAAGGCAATCTTCATGAAATGAAAATAGTTTTGAAACTACAAGGTAGATCAATGCAAAGTGCTTGAAGATCAATCCATTCAAGAATAACGAAAGAATTTCCAAAATACAAGAGGAAAAGGAGATGCTCAAAGAAATTGAAGTCCTATACTCATCCATCAAAAAAAAGAGGAAAAAAGGGGAAAATTGAATCAAGATGGGTGACTTATTGAGCCTCAAGCTACAAGGTTGATCAAGTGCAATCAATTCAAAAATTCATATTCAACAAGAAGAGCAAGAAATGATGAAGATGTGAAAAAATGGAAATGGACCCATAAATGACAGTCTAGAGGGATCCAAAAGAAGAATGACAAGCAGCAAAGCAGATCCAAGTCAAGCAAGGCAAGATTGAAGGCATCAGAATAAATTGATCATTGGTTCAATTACCCTTAAACACTTGTTTGGGCCTTCTTTCTTTCGAAACCATGAGCCCTGACCTACGTTGCGTACCTGAAAGTCCATTCTAATCATACATGGATTTCTATGTGAAAGAGACTATCTTCAGATTTCATTCCGCCTCTCAGTATTGATTTTTTATTTGCAAAAATTGGTTTTTTTTAAAATCTTTAATACATGATAAGAAAAATGATAAAATGGGGGTTCAAGATATAAATTTTTAAATAACATCTTGAAACCAAATGAGGATTCGAATTGAAAACATGAAAAGGCGGCTCGAATATTGAATGGTACAACAACGACATAAGAGACGATCTTAAGCTCTTGATGAAGCACTGCACATCCCAAAGACGTTCCTGAGATTCTGGAACCAAGAATTATCTCTATGAGATGAAAATAACAACTATTTCTTCAAGTTTGTGAAAGTTCAAAGATACATATATCCTGGACCAACCCAAAGATACCTTACTTTACCAAAATCTACCTAAGCCCTAAATCGGTCAATAATTTTGACACTTTCCATAGGACTATTATTTTTTGATTTAAAAGTGTAATTGATTTATTTGATATTCATTAAATTCATGCTTATGATTTGATTTTATTGTGAATCTGTGATAGGCAACACTTTACAAAATTCTTTCATTCTTCGATAAAGAAAGGAGGAAAAATATTTTCAAACAAGACAATCTCAAATGAAGAAGGTCCTTGAAGCAAGTTGTTGCCTATTCTAACTCTATTGAAGAAAAAGAATGAACGAGGCCATAATGATGAAGCATTTCACTTTCTTGAAAGTAAGTGGTCCAAGAAGCCAGAAAGTCTGGAGAATTGAACTTGTGACGCTCTCCTATGGCATCATTAGCAATTCATCAAGAAAGATTATCCTATTTAAAAGGGTCACTTATCTCATGCTGAAGGCGATAAGCATCACCAGAAAAATTATTTTCACCAGCGATCAATCCATGTTCTCTAGAAGATTAAATCACAGATCTATAAGTCCCATTAAGGTGTATTATGGGAATGAACAAGTCACCACCTGCACTCTGGTTATACCATGATACTTGCTCAAGTCTTGATACATCATTACTACTTCTTCCATGTCGATAATTTTCCTTATCAGGATTATATCCATTATGTCTTTCAGAAGATTGATGAACTTAAATTTGACATCAGAACAGATTCTACACTTGTAGACCTTTTATATGAGAGTGTGATATATCTTGGAGCAACAGAAGAGACAATCACTGTAGCAGTCATTGCAAGAAAATGCACCCAAAAAAAAATCTTCTAGTTCATCCCGATGATGTTTATTTCTTCCGGTAAGGTTGTTAAACTAGATGCCACCAACAACAAGGTCGAATCCGCCAAATCTACTCATTAATTTCTCCAATCGATCACCATTCAGTTCTTGCGCATTTGTTTTCAAAGGCATCCGAAGACTGTAGAAGGCAACCTCTGCATCACTGATCCCGGAGAAAAGAGACATGACATTGATACCACCGGGGAACATGTCTCTAGCAGATCCTCCTCCTCATGTATGGTTTTTAGGGAAACCTAAAAGCATTTCCACCTCATCAGGTTTAAATGGAATAACTTTATTCCTTCGAACCCATACCAGATTCTATTTTCGGTACTCATCAAGAACGTACTTCTGGACACTCGAAGGTGGCTCATCGTCATAACCTTCAAGATCCTTACGGATCATTTCTGTCAATTTGGCACTTCCTGTACATATTTGTAAACAGTTCAACTTTGTTCTTGGAGCCCAGGAAGGCCACCATTTTTTGTAAATGGAAAAACATCATGTATAGTGCGTGGAGGAAGTGGAATAAGAGAAAATCTATTCTCAATTGGAAGATTATGAATATAGCTCCTTTTCCATGAAACAACACAAAAATACTTCGAATCTACAAATTCTGGCTCTATATCGTATAATTACTGTGACATTTTGGTCCAAACACCAACTGGAGCAAGTTCCACGTTCTCGTAATAGAAATAAGGAGGCCCAATAGCATATTCTGGAAGTGTTCTTTGAGTTATCTGATCTGGTTCGGTATGAACCCTAAAACCAATAATTGGATTTGAAAGATGAACTGATCATCTTCATTAAGAAGCTTCTTTTCAAGCTTCCTCTTCTTCTTCATTTTCCAAAAATCATAGCCCGAGTTTCGCTTTTTCTTGTAATTGGTATCATTGCATAATGGCTTCCTATCTTTTAGCGGAAGAAGTGCATCAGCAGCCTTAGCCATTTGAGCAGCAGATATAAAATCTGTCAACTCTGCAATTGATGAATCCGGGACACATCTCTCCATGGCTATTGAAGCCTCAGTCTTTGAGTACCCCATTTTCGTCAAGTATAACATTTTATTCTCCTTATCAGAATCAGAATTCAGGATTTCCTCAGTATCAGAAGAACTATCAATATCTGTGAAATCATCCTGAAAAATCGCTTCATAATCAGATGAGTAGTTATCAGAATCAACATGTTGCATGGGTACAGACTTTTCAAGAGCCTATACCACTGTATATGTAGTCTTGCTATTGCATGAAAATAGGATTATTGTTCACATAAATTGGTTTCTCCCCCACATAAAAGTATATTTCAGAAATAGCCTTCACTGAAAACAAGGTTCACAGTGTCAGCCTGAAATGAATTACCAAGCTATTTATACCACTCTGTCCGATTAGATCCCTCCAGATCCAAAAAAATGGGCACTTCATTCAGAAAAGGCGCATATCTCAGACATTTCCGTTAGAATGATTGATTACTTCTTAAACAACATGAAGAGAATTCATCAAGTTACTTGACAACTACTGTTTAGTAACACCAGAATGAGAGTATTCAAGATAAACAGATTTGGGTCATGAATAAAGCCACAAATACCCACAATAATGCATTGTCAAAATTGTACCTTGTGGGGATCATGATATTCAAGTCAAACAGATGTTGAGAGTGAACCAGAAATATAATATCAGGGCATCCCGAAAGCCCATTTCAGACAGAAATGATCCATGTAGGGCATTTTGAAGGCTCAAAACAGTATGAATATTTGAGCATTCTTGAAGGCTCATATCAGTAAGAAAACAACTTTGAATGCATTTTGAAGGCTCATAGTAATATGAATATTTTAGCATTTTTGGAGGCTCATCAACAATAAGCAAATACTGGGGCATACTAAAAGCTCATTTCAATCAGAATCAGGAATGTTGATGCATTATGAATGTTCGTATCAGTAAACGTTGGGGCATGCTGAAGGCCTATATCATTTTGTGGAAAGATCATTGACTTGAGAAAATATTTCCAATAAGACAGAAAGAAATGAAGAATGAAAATCGTGAAGGTAGTGACAGTCGAGCTGACTATACATAATTGTTTCGTTCATCAAACAGTTATATTAGGGTCCTATTGTTGAATAAATATCTACTCAGCAAGTAGGGTTTCAAATAACCAATCTTCTTAAACCATGTGTCACATTACAACATGTTCTTTATTAAGATACATCACGGTTACATGAATAAAGATGGTCCCCATATAGACCATTCGATCCAGGGTTCAGTTCCTCAAAATCAAATCTCAGCTTTGAATTTTGTATTATGTGTGTCTGTGATGATTGTAAATATTTCTTTGAGATTTTTGGCAGTTAGTTTCAATCATACTGTTGAGGCCACGAAGTCATTTTTCACATCAGTTTCGCTTACTTGATGACATCGAAGAAAGAGGCTCAGCTTATGTATTTCTTATTTTCGTTGTTACTGGGGTTATCATCGCCAGTCAAACTGAACTGAGTTTTCATCTATTTGGGTTTATCATATGCGTTTCATCTACAATAACAAGAATTCCATGAACCTCCTTCTATACATAGCTCCTATAATAGATGTGTTTCTACTTCTTACAACACTCATTATGAAAGAAAACGTGATCGATATCACACTTGTCCTTGCCATAAATGATATCAAGATCAGTTGGTTTTTATTCAATTCGACACTAGCATATTTTTGAATTTGACCAACTTTTTGGTCATACCAGCATCTCACTTGTATTCCCACTGACGTTTGTTCTCAAATGGTCTTGTAACATCATACAAAAGCTTTGAACACTATGAAAGAGCTTCACTGATGAGAAATATGGGCAGAAGCCACATGAAAGGATGAATGTGTTGTCAAATGTTTTACTAACATTTGAGCAGAAACCACAGGAAATGATGAATGTGTTGTCAAATGCTTTACGAACATATGGGCAGAAACCACATGAAAGGATGAATATGTTGTCAAATACTTTGTGAACATCTGAGCAGAAACCACATAAAAGGATGAATGTGTTGTCAAAATGTTTTACGAACCAGTTATTTTGATGCTGAACCAATGTTGTGATCATATGGTTTCCATTTGTTAATCCAAGATGAAGTTTGTCTTCTTCAACCCCAAGGTTAAAGTGAGATATGATGAAGATATATTTCCACAGAAGGGAAGTTGAAAATTTTAGCAACAAGAAATTAGTGGAGCCAACTAAGGTTGAACAACAGGTTGTTGTTAAACATCTCGACATGATATGGTCTGAATGGCTTTGTTCGAGATCCAATTAGATGTGGAGACATAAATATAATTAGGATAAATCCTCCTTATGATGTGTTTTAAGAGTCAAATCAGAACATACTCTACTTTCCTAATTAATTTCTACTGAGTTTGGCATATCTACATCTACATTCTTCAAGGATGATAGATTCTCTTTTCAAAGATGAAAACTTTATTGGATTTCTACACAAGTCTAGACAAAGAAAGTCGGTTTTATCCACAATAAAATGGGGCAACAAGTTCATAATTCTAATTACGATAAGAGTTCCATAAATGAAACGTTTCTTCTGATACTTTCATGAGACAAAGAACATACAAAGATACAAGTTGATCAAATGCTTATTTAGAAATATAGCATAGGTTGCTACACTGATATCTGAAGGTAACCCTGGAAATAAGTGATCAAGTGAAGGAAGACCGAGTTCATCACTTTGAAGTCAAATGAAGATTGCATCAACATTAATGCATTCATAAGAACATTATTTGCACAATAGACAATGCATTACATTGATACATCTGATTGCATTCAAACATAAAGTTTTTTTTCAGATTGTCGTATGAAAAAGAAGATTCATGATGAAAAATACCTTACAATGAGAAGGTATAATTCAAAACCTCGAATGCAAGAATCACACAAACATATGAGGAATAGATAGACCCAATCCACAAAAGAAGCATTATTTTAAATGGGGCATGTTACCCAATCAACAAGTTATTTCAATGAGAAAACGATTTCCAAAGTTTCTCATTTAATCTTTTCTAAAAATGAAATTGTTAAATAATAAGAAAACGATTTCCATAGTTTCTTACTTAATAAAATATTTCCCATATTTGTAAGACCTTCAGTGCATGATGTTTTCAAAACCTTCGGGTCATCCATAAGACCTGCAGTGCAGGATGTTTTTAAGAAGCCTTCGGGAGCTTTTGATGTTTCAAAGCCTTTGGTTCATCTGTAAGACCTTCAGTACATGATGTTTTCAAAACCTTCGGGTCATCTGTAAGCCCTTCAGTGCAGGATGTTTTTAAAACCTTCGAGTCATCTGTAAGCCCTTGAGTGCATGATGTTTTCAAAAGACTTCGGGAGTTTTTTTGATATTTTCAAAACCTTCGGGTCATCTGTAAGCCCTTCAGTGCATGATGTTTTCAAAACCTTCGGGTCATCTGTAAGCCCTTCAGTGCATGATGTTTTCAAAACCTTCGGGTCATCTGTAAGCCCTTCAGTGCATGATGTTTTCAAAACCTTCGGGTCATTTATAAGCCCTTCAGTGCATGATGTTTTCAAAACCTTCGAGTCATCTGTAAGCCCTTCAGTGCATGATATTTTCAAAAGCATTCGGGAGCTTTTTGATATTTTCAAAGCCTTCGGGTCATCTGTAAGCCCTTCAGTGCATGATGTTTTCAAAACCTTCAGGTCATTCATAAGACCTCTGGGCAGAATGTTTTCAACATTTCCATCTTACTCAAAAGAAGTCAAATGAAAAATTATTGTTTTTTTCGTCTTTGCTCTATTCTTGTTAACACAAGAATGAGCAAAGAATGGCAGTTGTAAACACTAATTTTTAATTTTACTTAAATTATTATTTTTAAGATTATTATTATTAATATTAAATATTAGTAGTATTATTATAATTATTATTATTGTTATTATTATTAAATAAAATAAATAAATATTACAAGGCCCAACAGAACCGGCCCAATCAATTCCAGGCCCAACTCAGATGGCCTAACAGATGACCTAAACCCTTTAAGGTTTGTATCATTCCTACAAGGGTTTCTAACCCTAGCGCCGCCGCCGCTCCAAGAGCTTCCAGAACGACCACGCTGCCGCCTCTGATACCAAGTGTTCTAACCAGCCATTGCCGACACTCAACCACCTTCCATCGCCTCGCCAGAATACTCCAGAAACGCCACGACGCCTTCCACACGTCAAAGCTATATGGTGAGTCACCACATAGTTCGGTGACTCACCGAACTTTACCTTTGTGACCGGTCCAAGGCAAGCCTCGGTGGTGGCTATAAAAGCTGCCGAACCTGCAAGAACGATGAGGAGACAGACAGCAAGGAGGAACACATCGACAGCAACCAGAGAGCAAACCAAAACACACGCACAGTAAACGGGAACCAACAGAGAAAGTGCAACAACAACCAACAGTAGCAAACCAGAGGAAAAACTTACCTGTTGGCACAGAGGAAAGAAAACGACGCCGGAACTGTCGTTTAATCGAAGGTAAAAACCTTCGGTTTATTTTAGATCTAGGAAATTCTTGAGGTTTTTAGGAGAAAATAAGGTCAGATTCGACTTTGGGGTTGTTAGATCTTTAAGGTGGGGTAATTTTGTACATTCCGGCCACTGTGGGTGGTGGCCTGCGGAGGTGACCGGCGCTAGAGTACAGTTGTCGGCCGGAGGTCAAACTCCATCGAGTGGAGTTTTTAGAGAGAAAACAGAGAGAAATTTTTTCTCTCATTTAGAGAGACGGAAGAAAGGCAAAATGAGAAGCAATGGCCTTTAGGGCCGATTTTCTGGGTTTAAATACCCTTCTCCAAATGACACCGTTTTGGGGAGGGGTATCTGTATAATTTCATGGACCGTTAAAATCGTTCTGTGGTCCCTGTATCTTTTATTTATTTCAATTTGGTCACTAAATTATATTTATGAATATTTTAATTTGAACACTAAATTTATTTACTTATAATTTAGTCACAACCTTATTCATATATATTTAGGGTAAATAATCGATTTAGTCCCTTATCATTTAATTAATATTTATTCTAATCCCGATTAATTAAATAAGGCTAAATTACATTATTAGCATTTAGATTTTTTTTATTCGAGTTAAAGCCTTTAATTTTAATAATTATTATTTTAATCACTGATTAATAATTAAGGGATAATTACAGTATTAGTAATTATATTTTTATAATAAATTGAATTAGGCCATTAATTTATATATTTTATTTTTTAACCCCTAATAGTTCGATAATTGTTTATTTAATATACTTTGCAATTTAATTTTATAATTTTAATTCTTTTATTTTGATCATTATTTATTTGCAATATTATTTTATTATTACTTTTGATATATTTAAATTAGTATTTTACTTTAATTATTATTGTTATATTATTATGTAGTCATATAAATATATATAATAAATAATGTTTATTTACTTATTTTTTATACATTAAAAATCCTATTTATAAATTTAATTTATATAAATTACTTTTAGAGAAAATAATCATTTTAATAATTATTTTTTAATATTAAGAAATGAGTTGTCTTAAAGCACCTAGAAGTCATTTTCTGATATTCTTAAAAAATAAATATCCTATTTATAAATTATATTAATTGTAATTATTTTTATAGAAATGTTTTATTAATATGTATTTATGTTTAATATTAAGAAATGGACTCTTAAAGCACCTAGAAGTTCTTTTCTAATATTTCAAAGTAAATAAATATCTTATTTATAAATAAAATATATATCTATTAATATATTTTCTTAAAATTATTAATAAATTTGAATAACAGGATATGAATTAAATATATTTTTAAATTTTTAAATTTCTAATAATAGAGACAATTTATAATTAATTAGTACCAATTTTGGGCGTTGTGGGGGTGCTAATCATTCCTCAAACGTAATCGGCCACGAATCCTTTTTTATTATTAAAAAGAACGAATTTTTGGTTAAAACGTATATCAGTTTATCTTTTAACTGATATTTTCTTAAAAACTCTTTTAAAAGATAATTTTTAGGTATTCGACCTACCTAACCCAAAAGGCCGATGGCGACTCCCAAAATATTTTAAAAATAATTTATTCACATCACTTTTCCCGCTAAGAAAAAAATTTCGTGCCCGGGCGAAAACTGGTTACGACACCTTCAATAGTAAAATTCATTTTTTTTCGACTTTGTGTATTTTTATTAGGGATTGGATGAGATATGTACCCGATTGGACCCAATTCTATAGGGTCGAATCAACCAAATTCTATATTTGGATATTTTTTAAAATTTCGAATCTGGGTCGAGTTTGTTAAGGATAATGTTGGATTGAACGGATTCAAAATTTAGGTGGAAAATTCTTGAACTTATTTGATCAAATATTATAGTAATAATTATGTATTATACATTTAAGAATAATTATAATAATATCTCTATTTTTTTCTCAACTAGAACTTTAGGCAAAAATAGAAAATAGAAAATAGACTTCAATCAAACTAGATTTTCTACTTTCTCCAACCAATTTGAGGCATTACGAATTCGGGTCAAATTTATTTTTTTATATAAATAATGAATTTTCATATCCAATGAAAGTCGAAAAACTACAAGTGAAACAAAAACAATAGATGGCCACCAAAACCAACCATAAAATTTCCCCTAAACAAACAAAAGGTCCTGAACCAACAAGACAACAACAAAAAACCACCGAAACCCCAAAAAGCACCCTCTACTAATCCAATCCCCACCCTAAACAAAGCCTAGGGTCCATGCTTACCACAATGAAAGTCCCTGAGAGTCTCAGACAGACATTTTCCCGAATCTTCCTTATCAACTCCTCAGCTCCCTTAGTAGTACCTCCAAAAGTTCTAGAGTTCCTCTCCCTCCATACCTGGTAAACATGAGCACTCCAAGAAAACTTGAATAAAATTGCTCGAGGAGACCTCTCCTGTACTTAGCCAATGCACAAATCAACTCCAGATTCCAATTCCAAACAGCAAAACTACAGGATCCTTCTCCTTATCCTAATGGAATACTTACAAAAGAAGAATAGATGCTCCCTAGAATCAACCCCATCTGAACAAAGGTAACAACCAGTACTAAACTCCATACCTGTAACCCGTAAATCCGACCTAGAAGAATTAGGTTGAATCTAAAAAAACTCAATTGAAATCTTTTTCCCTAAATAATTATTATTTAGAAACATGCCTAAATAGTTCTAAAATTAAACATAATGTTCAAAATCTCAAATTACAAATAATAATAATAATGATAATAATAATAATAATAAATAAATAAAGTTCATATTGAAAATTATAATTCATCGAAAAATAATGAAGAAACCTTCCAAGTATCGGTTCATTTAATCATGAGTATCTGATATAAAACCCACGATGGTGTAAGCTATAAAGCTTAGTGTGTGTCTAAAGTACAAACAAACACAAGTCATAATATAATTCAAATCAATCAATAATAATTATAGTCTGAATTAAACAGTGATAATCATAAACTTGAATGTTATGCAAATGCTTATGCACCAACCCGTACTCTTGTCACACCATTCGAAGAGTGGTTTCCCCAGAACCACACAATCTACAATTAAATCACACCATATGAAGTGGGGTCAGCCACAAAAACAGAGACTACTGAATCTGAAAGTGGTATTCACACCACAAAATACGTTCAATTTTCCCTATCAAAATTCGTCTCAATATGACATGCAAATGACATACATATCTAATGTCTGATCCGAATAACAATATTTAATGAACAAATATTTCAAAGCGCATACATTCTATTTCGATTTCGATTCTGATATCACAACACAATCTCATATTATGTATACACTACAATATTATGATTCTAACAGTTCAACATACAACACAATACAATTTTTTCGAATTACATAAATCACAATTAGATCATAATCAGACAGACTTTCAATAAATTTCAACAAAGCAAACAATTAAGAAACCAAACAAAATAATGTATCATCGAATAAAGAGACACATCTCGACAAAATATTTAACGATGGCAAACATAATATTTTCCACTGTCATCTCAAATAGTGGATTGAACTGAATCAAGTCCTACAGAATAATTAATAAAAATTATTTACCTAATTCAACGACAAAACCAATTCTAAAACTAAAATACAATTTAAAACTCACATTTGGTTCTCGTAATTCGAGTCGATTCAAAATTAACAAGTAAAGATGAATAGGTCGATAATTCTGATTTCGAGTCAGAGTCTCCTACAAAATACGATTGTACGTATTAATCCCCAATAACATAACTTTCCAAACAATCAACGTTAAAACAACACTTAAAAATAAACCAAAGAAAATCTAAAAACATGATATCAATTCGATTGGGGGCAGCCGATTTAAAAAAAAATATTCATTGATAACCTTGATTCAGTGACGAGATTAAAAAAGTAAGGCAGGCCGCGCAACCAAGGGCAGTGAACAAAGGAATCGAAGAAAAAGAATTCGAGAAATAGGGAGGACGCCGCTTCTATACATAAAAGGGGCATGGTTTTTTTAAAAAAACAAAAAGTTAATAGTAATATAAATCCTTACATTCCTTAGAGTTTTTGAAAGAGTCCTCAAGTTTTGCTTCCTTTGCAAAAATAATCACCAATTATGTTTTCTGTTAAATTTGATTTGATCCTAAATACAATTTAGGGACTTGAAGAAAAATCCTCAATTTTTAGAGTTTTGAATTTAGGAAAAAATTGGGGTGTTACAATTCTCACATCTTTAACGAAAATTTTATCTTCAAAATTTACTGGAATGGAAATAGTATGAATTAAGAAAGTACTCAGAATATCGTCTGACTCATTTTAATCCTCATGCCTCATAGTAGAGTATACCAACTTAGGTTATCTCAATGTATATTTAGCAAAACATTTACTCAAGACGGTCTACCCCTACTAATTAAACCATAACTAGAATGTCTATCTTATTCTCTACCTTCGGTCGATATGTAAACTAACCTTAACCTTAACCTTAAACTTGACCGACCGCTAATCGAAAATTCCTACAAGTTGACATAGTAAACTATCTACAAAAGTAAAACCTAAGATTAGAATTTGTACTTGGAGTTTCAAATAAAAATATTTATTTAATATTTTAAAATTAAAATAATAATAAACCAAAATGAAAAGTAATAATATTTTTTATTAAAAAAACTCATTTTGACTCGAAAATATTTAATGAATGTAAAAATCATTTTATAATAAAAATTTTGTAGTTGAACTCCACAGTCTGAGAGTTGAACTAGGCTCTGATACCATATTATACCCCGAAGTTAGGGAAAAATTTTCTTAAATTTTTAAAGGATTAAATTGTAAGTTTCTCAAGATTTTATTGTAGTTTTTGAATTTTCTAAAAGTTTGGTGATTCAATCTCAATTTTTACCCCCTTTCAGCCCAAAGAAATGAATAGATGGGGAAAATGTTTAAACATGTGTCTAAGGGAAAGGGAGGAAGCTAAGCCTTTATCAAATATCCTAGGCTACTATTAATGCTAATAAATAAAATATTAATGGTATTATTTTAAGGATTTAAACTCTCCCAAAGATGAAAACATTCAGTAGCTCAAGTTTAGAGAACTCTAAAAAATCTCTCATTCTCATCTTACCGTTAAAGCTCTAATTCACCATTCTTTGGTAGTCTGCAGTGTACACCGTCATCACCCTTGTGATTGATGTTGTCTCGTGACCAAAGCCCAATATTTCTCTCGACGTGAAACTTCTACGTTAGCTGTGGAAGATGTCTTAAAGCTTCATTGGAAACCATGGTTGCCCCTCGTTTTTCATCTTTTTACTGTCGATAAGTAACTCGTGAGTGACACCGTTGACATTAATGAATTCCTTTCTACGTCTCGAGTTGTTGATAATAGCGTTGTCATCATCAGAGTTATCATCGGTGAGAGTGAAGCGAGGAAGAGTTCAATCGTCGTGGGATGTTTAGTTTGTCGTTTTTTGTCATTATTCATCGTGAAACAACGTAAGTAACGGACTGCCCAAGTAGAGCTAACCTCCCAAGCCGAACCGACTACCCAAGCCAAGCCAACACCTAAGTTGAGCCGCGAACCAAACTGAGCCGATCGTCGGGCTGAGTTGCGTATCGGACTGAACCTTCATTGATCGACTGTTGACTTTTTTCAAGACTATCAATCCTAACTTTTTTCGATGTCATGAGTCCATTTTCCAATTCTGTCTCATAAAATTCAATCTCGTTAATCTTTTTTTGGTATGTTATCTTCTGATTCGATCTATTTTTCCCAATTAAATTTTATTTATGATGTAATTTCTTTTTCTATGTATCCGAGATATTATGGGACGTTGAATTCAAGTTCAAAGGTGATCAAATGGAGTTTAAATGGTCGATTGATATTACTAACAAATTGAGTTAATGTTTTACTATCCTAAGCATGTTTTACGGTGCATGTTGGTAATTGGTTGATACATGATTTAAAATGATTGGTCTTGTAAGTCCCGATGATTATTCTTAAACTTGCACTAAATATGGAAAAGGATATTAAATTGGTCAAGACTTAATTAACTCGTATAGAAACTAGAAGACCGATAAGAAATAATTTCAAGATAGGTCATTAAGCAATAAAGGAATTAACCTTGAAATCTCTAAATTCTGATGATTCTTATTGACAATATTAATGTTGTAATTACTAGGATGAAAATTTTAAAATAAAATACCCTTGAGATGTAGAAATGGACATGAATTGACCCAAATAGAGGGAATTATCTTAGAGTTCGTATTCAACCTGAGAAACTCATTGAAACGCCTATTAAATTCTTTATATCTTTGGGGAAAATTATAATAATCATTTTGGAGACTGAATTACTAGAAATTTTGCATACTACTAAATCAAATAAAATGACCAAAATACCCATTAGCTCTGAAATAACCAAAATAATCTCTAATAATGAAATAACCAAAATAACCTCTAATACTAAAATGGCCTAAATACTCAAATGACCTAGATTAAATAAATGTGTTGGGATTCAAAATGAAGCTCAAATTGACAACCAGATAATTTGTAAAAAGGGGTGAATTGGTTTTTTTGAGTTTAGGGAGTAAGGAGTAAAAATATGAAACGATTTGCACAAGGATTTATAGTGGTTCGACTTCTCAACCAAGTCTACATCCACTACCTAAGCTGTTCACTTAGGATTTTCTAACAAATTCATTAATTTGTTCTTTCTTTTTCTAGAATAAAGAGATAACATTTACAAATCCCTAGCTTTTCATAGGCTAAGCTATAAATAATCCCCTTTTCAAAAGGAATAAAAGATGTAAACAAGAAAATCTCTAAAAGGTAGGTGTTTACAAGATTAAGCTCACTAAAACATTAATATTTACAAGAGAAAGGAAAATAAGAATGAGAAGTTATTCTCTTGTGTTTGATTGCTTCAATAGGTGTTAATTAACCTTCTTCAAGTGTCCTCAACTTGTTTTTATATGTTGGAATGAGTTTGTGGCCGTTTTTAGCCGTTAGGGATGTTTTGGAGCTATTGGGGATTAATTTTCTGCAAAATAAAACTACCTAGGACAAGGAGTATAGATACTCCTTTAATGAGTATAGGTACTACCTTTTTAATATTTAAATAAACTAGTCGTTAAAGACTGTTGGGGTTAACCAGTATCGATACTATGCTTCATGGTATAGATACCACTATGTAAAGTAGAATCGGTACCCCTTTGAGTATCGATACCTATTTTGCATTCTGAAATTTGAACTATTTGGAAAACACCTGGTAGTATCAATACTACCTAGAGAGTATCGATACTTATCTTACCTTTGGTATCGGTATCATATAAATAGTATCGATATTGTTCATATAGTATCGATATTGTAAGAACAATATTGATACTATATACCTAGAAAAACAATTTTGTGCTCAAATTCTAGTTTAATGGACTTTGAATTATTTTTGAAAACTTTTGAAAATTTTGAACAAATTCAATCAAGTCCAAAAACATTTTGCCTTAAATTGTTATATCAAAACATTATAAAACATGGTTCAACATAATGCTTGTGGATGAGCTATGGGAAGCTTTATGGTTGTAATGTCGCTATGGATTTTAGGTGCACAACCTATGTATGTCATCATCCTTATTATATTTACAACTGAAGAGAGGAATGCACTTGAATTCATGTATGTCTCCTTTAGGTAAGTTCAATGATGGATGTGAAGGTGAACTGTTCACGTATTAATCTACTCACTAGTAAGATGCATATCCATGAAGTTTTTCTGACTGAATAATCAGTATATATCATGCTATTAAAGTCTGATTTGTTCGATGAGACTTAAAATCCTATAAATCAAAAAATTTTGAAACGTCGCAAATTACCAAGTTTTCTCTAGTAACAAAATGACTAAATGCCCTTGATGGACTGAATAATGAAATCACTCTAGTTATATCTAAAACTTCAGTAAATTTCAATGTAAAATTCCCTAAATACCTACCTAGCATATTCAAATCACAAATTTTTTCTTGAAACAAAAATTTATAGATGTCTAAATGAATCACTTAGCTATCAGACCCTTTTAATATGGATCCATTTTTGGAATCTGATTAATTTATGTAAGTTCATGTATTCCCTTTCGGATAATACCAAACGCCTCCGAAAAATAATTAGATCCTCTAGTGTGTTTATGCATATGTATATCTTTGATTTTAAAAGTCTGACTCTTTTCTTTAAAAATGATTTATGATCTTTATTTTCTGATATAAGATTATATCCGGCTTCTGATTCTGATATCACTGGGTATTGATACTTTTCATTGAGATATTGTGGGTAGGATTCTAGAGTTATGAGGTTCAACTCTGATCAAGCTTTAATTCTTTACAGACCTAAAGTGACCCTTGGGTAGGCTCTTAGTCCCCAAGGCACACCCTTAGGTAGGCTTTTAGGCCCCAAAGTAATCCCTTGCGTAGGCTTAAGTCCCAAGGTTATCCATTGGGTAGTCTCAAGGCCTTAGGTACTCCCTTAGGTGGGTTCCTACGCCCAATGGACTATGGTAAATTCTTATGGATGCAATTTCCCAAAACTGTATATTGGTGTACAAGTTGAGGGTATTATTGTGACTTTAAATCTATTTTACTAAAATAAACTATTACTATATTTTAAATTATTTGTACACTTATTTCTGGTTTGTTGGAACACACTAGAATCCATGATATGATCTCATGAATCTGTCATTGTGAATATTTCTTTAAACTAGATGCTTCCTGAATGTTACTTGAAGAATTAATTATGAAACCTCTAGTCATTACTAGAACATGCGTAAGCCTGGGTAACTATGATATTTTCATGTTTCACACATATCTGCTGGTCATATAACAGCATCTGGTAGTCTTTATATTGAGCTTTCCAAAGTTAATTATGTTACTTACCATTTTAGGTTGAAAGATTTGATCTTGTGTAGTTATCAACATAGTAATCGAAGTTCCTCCAGTGTTGTTTATGAGTATGGTACCTGTGAATTAGGGGTTATATATGTCACATTTTGTTTTCATGTCAGTTTTTGGAACTTATTTTGATATTATGTACTATTAGATATATGAATGATTTTTTGAACTTATATTATTATTATATTTTTTACATTTTTCAATGGTTTATGAAAAATTTTATTTCCCCGTATTTTATGTGGGTTGCTCTGGTAGCCCTAATATGACACCTCAGATCGGGTCACCATATTTATTAAATTTTTTCCTCGTATTTTCCCCACGTTTATTATTAATTTTTTTGAGAGTAAGAACTACTACCCAAGCGATTAAAGAAAAAGTTTTTGGTCCAAGCTTTAACAAGGTGTTTCCCCTAAAATTCTGCATTAATGAACTAAATTGAAGAATTTCTAGAATCATTCTTGTTCAACCTTATGATATTGGAATCTGATAAGTGTTAAGTCCCATACCTCAGTGTTATGACCAAAATAAGAATGAAAGGAAGGTGTTCATGTATGTAACAAAAACATAAATCTCGAGGTGATTCTGTTGTGTTAGAAATGAATAATTTTGTTTGAATGTTGCATTGAAATTAAGCAAATGTTATTTGACTAAGGATTGGTAATAAGGGTCTGATTGATTCTACAAGGAGAATTCTATTCATATTTTGGAATTATGATAAGAAAGAGTTCAGGCGAGAACACATATCCAAAGGGTTAAGGTTGGTAGAGGAATCATAATCTTGTAAAAGCTACCTGAAAGATCGAAGAATTAATGAAAGATCAGTTTCCATATTTCTTGGAATTGGGGTGAATTTCGAGGATGAAATTATTTTAATGGGAGGAGAATTGTCTATCCAAAAGTTGGGGCAAAATTTTTCTTAAATTTTTAAAGGACCAAATTGTAAGTTTCTCAAGATTTTATGGTAGTTATTGAATTTTTAGAATTTTTAGGGATTCAACCTCAATTTTTACCCCACTTTCGGCCCCAAAAAATGAAATAATGATTTGAACACGTGTCTAAACGGAGGGGAGGATGCTAAGCCTTTACCAAATATATTAACCTACTATTGATGCTAATAAGTAAAATATTAATGGTATTATTTAAAGGATTGAAACTCTCCCAAAGATGAAGACTTTCACCAACTCAAGTCTAGAGAATTCTAAATTTCTCTCATTCTCATCTTACCATTATAGTTCCAATTCCCCGTTCTTTGGTGTCTCTGGTGTATACCGCCGTCACCCTTGTGATTGTCCTTGTCCCGTGACCAAAGCTCAAACTTTCTATCGTCATGAAGCTTCTCTGTTGGTCGGGATGATGTCTTAAAGCTTTTTTAAAAACCATGGTTTCCCTCGTTTTTTCATACTTCTCTCGAGTCGTCTGATACTAGTGTTGTATCATCGGAGTTGTCGTCGGTAAGTGTGAAGCGAGGAAGAGTTCATCCATCGTGGGATGTTTAATTTGTCGCTTTTCATCATTTCATCATCGTGAAATAACGCTAACAACAGACTAGACGCCTTGAATCACGATTTTGGAAATTTTGGTGGTCGTCTGGCCACCGTAAGCTACCGCAGTGCTCGACGCCACACATGCTGCATGTGGGGGTTGCTCTTTGTCTGGAAGGTTCTAGAAAACGGTCTGGACCAGCCTAGATAACCTAAATTGGTCCAGGCTACCCATGCTAAGCCAAACACCTGAGCCGATCCATAAACCAAGCCAAGCCGAGTCGTGTGCCGAGTCGAACCATCGTGACCAACGTTAACCGGTGTTAACTGATCATTGAATTTTTCTAGAACCACCTATCCTGATTTTTTATGTATTGAGTTTGTTTTTGGGGTTCGTTTCCCAAATTTGATCCATGTAAGATATTTTTGGCATTTTATGTTCCGATTCAATTTGTTTTTCCTGATTAAATTTTGTTTCTAACATAATTTATTTTTCTATGCATATGAGATATTATGGGACATTGAATTCAAGTTCAAGGGCGATCGAATGGAGTTTAAATGGTTTATCGATATGACTAGAAAATTGAGGTAATATTTACTACCTTATGCATGTTTTACGATACATGTTAGTAATTGGTTGATGCATGATTTAATATGATTGATCTTGTAAGTCCTTATGATTATTCTTAAACTCGCATTGAATATGCAAAAAGGATATTAAATTAGTTAAGACTCAATTGGATCATATAGAAACTGGAAGACCGATAAAAAAATAATTTTAAGATGGGTGATTAAGAAATAAAGGAATTAACCTCGAAATCATTAAATTTTGATGATTCTTATTGACAATATTAATGTCGAAATTACTTGGATGAAAATTAAAAACGAAATACCCTTGAGATGTAGAAAATGACATGAATTGACCATAATAGTGAGAATTATCTTAGAGATCGTATTCGACCTGAGAAACTCACTGAAACGTCTATTAAATTCTTGATATGTTTGGGGGAAATTGTAGTAATTGGTTTTTAACCTTGGATGGGGTAAAATACTTAGAATTTATTATTTCTTGAACAAGTAGTTGGATAGTGAATTATTGGAAATTTTGCATACTAATGAATCAAAGAAAATGATCGAAATTTTGCAAGCTCTGGAATAACCAAAATAACCTATAATATTGAGATAACCTAAATACTCGAATTACCTGGATTAAAGGAATGCTTGTGGATGAGCTATGGAAGTACCAACGAAGCGTTATATGTTGTAATGCTGCTAAGAATTTTGGGAGCACAACCTATGTATGTCGATTATCCATATTACGTTTACAATAGCAGAGAGGAATGCCACTTGAATTCATGTATGTCTCTTTCAAGTAAGTTCAATTATGACTGTGGAGGTGAACTGTTCAGGTATTGATCTAGTCAGTAGTAAGATGTGCATATACATGAAGTGTTTCTACTGAATAATCCGTATATACCATGATATTGAAGTTTGATTTGTTCAACGAGACTTAAAAGCCTGATAAATCAAAAAAATAGAATACCATAAATTATCATTTTATCGTCATTAGACCAAATTACCAAGTTTTCTCTCGGTAACAAAATGACTAAAATGCCCTTGATGACCTAAATAATAGAATCACTCTGGTTATATATGAAACTTTAGTAAATTTCAATGTAAAAGTTCTTGAATACTTTCCCAGCGTATTCGAATCATAAATGTTTCTTGAAGCATAAATTTCTAGATGTTTGATTAAATCACTTAGCTACCAGACCCTTTTAATAGGGATGTCATTTTTGGAATCCAATTAATTTACGTAAGTTTCATGTTTTCCCTTCCAAATAACTACCAAACGCCTCTGAAAAATAATTGGATCCTTTAGTGTGTTCCCTATGTCTATGGATATCCTCTCTGATTTTAAAAGTCTAACTCTACTATTTGAAAAAAAAACATGATTTCTAATATCTAGTTTCTAATACAAGATACATTAGGCTCCTAATTCTGATATCACTAGTTATTGATACCATTTTATTGGGATATTGTCTAGGTAAGATTCTATTGTTCTGAGGTTCAACTCTGATCAAACTAATAATTCCTTACGAACCTAAGTGATCCTTGGGTAGGCTCTTAGGCCCCAAGGTACTCCATTGGGTAGGCTCTAAGGCCCAAGGTTCTCCCTTGGGTAGGCGCTAAGGCCCCAAGGTACTCCTTTAGGTGGGTTGCTATGCTCAATGGGCCTTGTGTAATTCTTTATGGATGCAGTTTTGAGAAACTTCATATCGGTGTACGGGTGAAGGGTATTACTATGATTTTAAAATATGGTTTACTAAAATACATTGTTACTACTATTTTTAAAATTATTTGTACATTTATTTTTGGTTTTTTCAGAACACATTAGAATCCCTGACTCGATATCCTAAATGTGTTATTCTGAATGTTTCTTTTGAATTATATGTTTCCTAAAGGTTACTTTAAGAATTAATTATGAAACCTCATGTCATCAACAGAACATGCATAATCTTGGATAACTAAGAAATTTTCATGTTTTACCATTTATATACAACAACAACAAAACCTTATTCTCATATGTAATGGGGTAAGGGGAGGTAGGGTAGTAAGCTGCCCCCAACGCCAGGTTGAGAGCAGCTTCCGTGGAAGACCTCCGGCAGTCAGAAAATTAAAAAAATATATAAAATACAATGCATGTATAAATAAATAAATAGTTGAACAGTATTCATATGCAGTCTACATATGCGCGTCTATAATGGGAAGTAATCCCTGCAAATAAATCTCTGCGTAAAAATCTCTGCATATAGACAGAAACATAAGTCAAAGTTAAATTTAAAAGGAGGAAACATGAAGAGAATGATACACAGTAGTCAACGATAGCAAGTTACGAGAAGGAATAATGTAACATCCTCAATACCGGGTTAGTGACTAAATTGTAAAGTCTCATAATTTGGTGATTAAAATAGAATGATTGAATAGTATAAAGATTTATTTGTAAATTATTGTATGGAATTGAATTGAAAGGAAGAAGGAATAGAAGGGAAAAAAGGTCATTTATAAGGGAATAAGAAAAGAAGGGTTATATATGTATCCACGTGGATTTGAAGAGGGGAGAATATAAAGGCTTCCAGAGTTCTTTTCTTCTTCTTTCTTCCTTGTACGTGTAAAACAAAACAAAGGTGAGTTTTCTGATTATTGAGTTTCTTGTTAAATTTAAGATTTGGGTTTTGATTATTAGATGATAACTAAGCTTAAGGAAAACTTAAGTTATCTTAAAATCAAAGGATGATGGAGTTAGAAGAGATTAAAGATTAGAGGTTCTTGAATGACATACTGGAATAGAGTTCATATCTAGAATTGGAAGTTAAATTTGACTTGTCATTAATCTAGTTAAGACATATTAAGGGTTAGAAGTAGAATTAAATCATGTTGCAAAGTTGGTATAATTCTTGGATTTCACAAGGAGGATAGGATTCTGAGGTTTAAGATGAAATAAATGAGTATATATTGGTTTAAGTATGTGTAATGGAGTTAAGAATATAAAAGGGGATGAAACATGAAAGATTTAAGATGAAATGGTTAAGTTTTCGGGTTCAAGAAATTAATTCTGGGTAGAGTGCATCGGTGCACATTCAACGTGTACCGATGAATCAAGAGAAAATCCCAGAATTTGTTGAAGGTACATCGATGCATATGGAGTGTATCAATGCACTCATTTAAAATAAATGAACATCGAATGCCATTAGTGCATTGATGCATAAGGAGTGCATCGATGCACCTGCTTAAAATACAAACATCGAATAGGATTTATGCATGGGTAGTGCATCGATGTACCCGTCAAGGGATGCATCGATACATGGTGTAGTGCATCGATGCATACCTTCAGTAAGAGATGAAAATAACTTTCTTTTAGCCTAAGGATTAATAGTTTGGAATATATCAATTCGTATGATGATAAGTATCAATGTATTACTATGTAGATTTAGAGCGTAATCTTATTCTAGAACAATTGAACGATTAGAATCGAATCAAAGCAAGGCTAAGGTGAGTGTATTTTATAGTTAAAGTGTATAGAGACAAGACTTGTGATAAGTCTATCTCTGATAGTTGAATTAATGATTCCATACCCATGTATATTGATACATATACTATTGTAATAGTGATTTCATGCATAATTCATTATATGTTCATATGACATTGAATGAACGAATATCATTGCCAGAGAATATAATCCAAGCATGTGAAATAATGGAAAAAGATTATGTGTTTATATGAAAAGTGATGAAAGAGATATGAAATGAGAAATGTATTCATATTAAAGCCCATGTTATATGATATGAAAACTATAGGTATAGTTGGCATGCCAAGAGTCGATGGTATATTAGTCCTTCGGGACGTATCCAGTGGTCCTTCGGGACGTATCCAGTGGTCCTTCGGGACAAATACTGAACAAATGTTCGGTGCCCCATGAGGGAAATTATTGAGCTATGGTGACAACATTAGTGCACAACCTCAATGTACTCAAATACCTTTGTTCTCAATGATGTACATGGGCAATTGAAAGATAAATTAAGGTGAAAGTGATACAAGAATATAAGTTTCATATGTACATGACATGATTATATCGGTTATAGTGAAATATATACATGCATATTGAAATGTCATGATCAAATGGTAAGAATGCATATTCATGAATCTATATCTACATGTTTATTTATTGCCTCACTAAGTCTATGACTTGCGTGTAATTGATTTACACGTAGGTACTAGGAAACAAGAAGAGCAGTACTAGAAGTGGCAAGAATAGCATCACTACTAAAAGATCAGATCAGAAGTAATTGGCAAAGTAGGTATTTTGGGTTGTGTATAGAGTGTTGGCATGTAATAAGTTGTTAATTACGAATGCTCTGGTCGATTTTGTATTTCGTGATCTCTTTTATGTAAATTAACGTATTTTGTTTTAATGAAAGTTTAAAATTTCCCTGTTTTTCTTTAAGTGACAAAGTTTGAAAAGTCAATGTGACACATCAGACTCATATTCGGGTCGGATACGGGTTAGGGGTGTTATATTTAATAGTATCAGAGCTACAGTTTAGTCGATTCTTGGCATAAACCGAAGTCTAGAGAGTCTTATAATGTATACATGCCAACAAATTAGTGAAAACTTCTGATCTGATAGAATATTAAGTATGTTTTTTTTGCTAATATAATGATATTATTGTATCTTAATAGATGTCCAGACATGGTAGTTCTAGAAATAAAGCGGGAGATGATAGACCCACTGAAAGTAGCAATTCACCTGCCCTGGCTAGGCAGAGTGAAGAACATACACCCTCTGGAGTGCATGTGAATGATCAAGATGTATTCTTTAGAACGTTAGACGCGGTATTGATGCGTTTCCAACCTCCTATTACTTCAACTCCGAAAATGAATGTTGTAAAAGAGTTGAAGGGTTTAGGATCTCCAGAGTTTAGAGGGGAAGATGAGGAAGGTCCTGTTACTGCGGTCCTTTGGCTTAATGACGTGAAAGTCATGCTTGAGGTACTTCATTGTTCCGATGCTGAGAAGCTAGATGGAGTAATTTCCTTGTTAAGAGGGCAAGCAAGGATTTGGTGGAACAATGTTACATTGAGGATGTCTAGTAATCAAGTAACTTGGTCATTGTTTTTAGAAGAATTCAAGCATAAGTACATCGGAGATCAATTTGTTTGACAGATGAAACAAGAGTTCATGAATTTGAAGCAATAGAATCACACTGTATATGAGTATGAGTGTGAATTCAATAAGTTGAGTCACTTTGCTGTCGAGCTTGTTCCTACAGAGAATGATGCTTGTGAATGGTTTGTAGAGGGGTTACGTCCTCGGTTGAAGGAAATGCTGATTGTATTGATCTATCCTCGTTTCAAGAGGTAGTCAATCATGCCAAAGCTTTGGAAAGAGCTCAGAATGAAAGATTTGAAAATTCAAGAGCTCAGACAGTCAAAAGAACATGTACTTCTTTAAGTTCTGCACCATCAAAAAGGGGCAAAGATGATGGTTCTCGACCAGAGTCAGTGGCATCCTCCGCTAGAGGATCGAATCCGATGAGAGGTAGACAAACTCAGTCAGTGGGATCTAGAGCTGGGAGAGCTAATCAGAGTCAAGCTTTGGAAGAGCTCAGAATGAAGATTTGAAAATCAAGAGCTCAGACAGTCAAAAGAACGGGTATTCTTTAAGTCTGCACCATCAAAAGGGGCAAAGATGATGGTTCTCGACCAGAGTCAGTGGCATCCTCCGCTAGAGGATCGAATCGATGAGAGGTAGACAAACTCAGTCAGTGGGATCTAGAGCTGGGAGAGCTAATCAGAGTCAAGTCAGACAATGCCCATATTGTGGAAAGAATCATTCATGGATATGTAGGATAATTTCTGAAGCTTGTTTTAGATGTGGGGAGACCGAACATTTTGTTCGGGATTTCCAGGGTAGCCGATAATTCTGCACAACTAGAGAGGTCTATTTCTGCAGGCCAAAGGGGGAGGTAGAGGCAGAGGAAGAAATCAGTCAGAGTCCTCTGCTCAACAAGAGATACACTCCACGACTCGAGTGTATAATCTCAAGACCAATGAGGATCGGGATGACCCAGAGATTGTAATAGGTACCTTTCTATTGTTTGATAAACTGTTATGGTATTTATTGAACGGGGTCTACATATTCATACATTACTAGTAAGTTAGTGAGAGAATTGAACATTCTTCTAGAAACTACTAGCAATGAAGTGATAGTGACGAATCCTTAGGGCACAGTGCTCGTGTAAATATGGTGAGTCGATGATGTCCCATACGGATTCAGAGAATTGAATTTGCTAATCTGATGGAATTACCTTTTGACAAATTCGAGATGATACTTGGAATGGACTGGTTATATCATTACTATGCTAATGTTGACTGTAAAATGAAAAAAGTAATGCTGAGAAGTCCAGAAGGGGTAGAAGTGGTGGTATTTAGTGAAGGATGAAATCCATTAGCAAATGTAATTTCAGTATGTGACGAAGAAGTTAATGTTACGGATGTCAAGGGTTCATTGCTAATGTTTGGATGTTAGAACCAAGGAGAAAGGGGTTGACGAAATTATAGTCAGAGAGTTTTCTGAACATTTTTCCTGCAGAGTTATCGGGTTTGCCTCCAGATAGAGAAGTGGAATGCCATATTGAAAATAATGTCTGGAACTTCACCTATTGCAATGGCACCATACAGAATGGCTCCAAAGAGGTTGCAAGAATTAAAGATTCAATTACAAGAATTGCTAGATAAGGATTTTAATAGACCCAGTGTATCGCCTGGGGAGCTCTTGTTTTGTTTGTTAAGAAGAAAGATGGTTCAATGCATCTCTGCATTGACTACAGGAACTCAATAAAGTGACTATCAAGAATAAAATATTCACTTCCTCGAATTGATGATTATTTGATCAATAAAGGGAGTTTCAGTATTCTCAAAAATTGATTTACGTTCGGGTTATCACCAATTGAAGATTCAAAAGAAAGATGTTCCAAAGACGGCGTTTAGAACGAGGTATGGTCATTATGAGTTTATCGTGACGTCGTTTGGAGTTACGAATGCACCAGTTTCTTTCATGGATTTAATGAACAGAATATTCCAACCCTATTTGGATCAGTCTAGGGTTTTCATTAATGATATTTTAATATATTCAAAGTCAGAGGAAGAGCATAGTTCGCATTTGAAAATTGTCTTACAGATTTTACAAGATGAGAAGCTTTATGCTAAACTTTCTAAATGTGAATTCTAGTTGAGTGAAGTGACATTCCTTGGACATGTAATTTCTGCAGAAGGAGTTCGAGTGGTCCCAAAAGATTAAAGCTATTCTGGAGTGGGAAGTTCCAAAGAATGTATCAGAAGTTAGAATTTTTCTGGGATTAGTTGGTTATTATCGAAGGTTCGTTAAAAACTTTTCCATAATAGCATTACCCTAACTAAGTGTTGATAAAAGAGATAAAATTTTTGTGGACCTACGAATGTCAAGAGAGTTTGAAAGGTTAAAGAAGATTTTGACAGAAGCTCTAGTGATGTTCAACCCGAGTCTGGCAATAACTTTGTAGTGTACAGTGATACGTTCATAGCGGTTTGGGATGAGTGTTAATGCAATAAGGCAAAGTAGTGGCTATGCTTTGAGGCAACTAAAACCACACGAAAAGAATTATCCTACACACACGATCTGGAGATGGAGGCAGTGTTTGCTCTTAAGATCTGGCGTCACTACTTGTATGTGAAAGTGCTTATATACGATCATAAGAGTTTAAAGTATTTGATGACTCAAAAGAGTTGAATTTAAGACAGAGAAGATGGTTGGAATTTCTCAAGGATTATGACGTGTGATCGATTTCATCCAGGGAAAGCGAATGTGGTAGCGGACGCCTTAACTCGAAAGACGTTTGCAGCATTACGAGCTTTGGATGCTAGACTATCGTTAAGAGGAGACGGTGCCATATGTGGAATTGGCTCTCATGCCATCATGGCTAGATCGAATTAGAGTATTGCAGGCTAGAGATGAAAATGTTCAAAGAAGCTACATCAAATAAGGAATGAAGATTGTACATATTATGAGATGAAAATGGTGTGGAATTTATATTATCAAGGGAGGCTAGTAATTCCAGATGATGAAAAAAAAAGCCGATCTATTAACGGAAGCTCACTGTAGTCCATAATGCTGTACCCAGGAGGAACAAAATGTAGATGGATCTCAAGGTCGATATTGGTGGCCTGGAATGAAGAAAGACATTACGGAATTTGTATCAAAGTGTGACTTGTCAACAAGTCAAAGCTGAGCATCAGGTTCCATCGGGACTATTACAATCAGTATCAATTCCTCAGTGGAAATGGAGAGAATGTAACAATGGATTTTGTGACGGGGTTACCTTTAACTCCGAACAAAAGGATTCAATCTGGGTGATTGTAATAATTGACTAAGTCAGCCCATTTTATTCTGGTGCGAACTAATTTCTCCATGGATAAATATATCGAACTATATGTTAGAGAAATTATATGTTTACATGGTATACTTGTTTCCATAATTTATGATCGGGTCCTAGATTCAAATACGATTTTGGAAATCATTACATAGAGCGTTGGGAACTCGGTTGAACTTTAGTACAGCATTTCATTCTAATCGATGGACAATCCGAGCGAACTATCCAAATTCTGGAGGATATGCTTAGAGCTTGCGTAATCAAATTCAAAGGATCGTGGGAAAGGTATTTGCCACTTGCTGAATTTGCATATAACAATAGCTCCCTTATCTTATGGAAGAAAATGGCGTACGCCCTTGAATTGGTTTGAGCTTAATGATAAAGAAATTATTGGTCCATAGTTGATTCAGGAAATGGAAGAAAAAGTTCAAGTGATTCAGAGTAACATCAAGTAGCAGCTGATAGACAGAATTGTATGCAGATTTAAAGATAAAGGAAATATATATCAAATTGGAGATAAAGTGTTTCTCAAAGTTTCTCCTTGGAAGAAGGTTCTGAGATTTGGACGTAAAGGAAAATTGAGTCCTAGTTCATTAGACCCTACGAGATTATTAAGAGAGTAGGACCAGTAGCATATCAGTTAGCTTTGCCATCTGAAATGGAAAAGATACACAATGTCTTTCATGTCTCAATGCTTCGGAAGTATCGATCTGATCCATCCCATATCGTGAATAATGAAGAGATCGAGGTTCAACCAAATTTGACTTATGAAGAGTTACCTATTCAATACTAGCTCATGAGGTTAACAACTAAGAAATAATATTATTTCCATTGGTTAAAGTCTTGTGGAGGAATCACAAAGTAGAGGAAGCAACATGGGAGCGTGAAGAGGACATGAGGATTAAGTACTCCTATCTCTTTGGGTAATGAAAATTTAAGGACGAATTTTCTTAAGGGGGGAGATTTGTAACATCCTCAATATCGGGTTAGTGACTAAATTGTAAAGTCTCATAATTTGGTGATTAAAATAGAATGATTGAATAGTATAAAGATTTATTGTAAATTATTGTATGAATTGAATTAAAAGGAAGAATGAATAGAAGGGCAAAGAGGTCATTTCTAAGGGAATAAGAAAAGAAGGGTTATATATGTATCCACGTGGGTTGAAGAGGAGATAACACAAAGGCTTCCAGAGTTCTTTTCTTCTTATTTCTTCCTTGTACGTGTAAAGCAAAACAAAGGTGAGTTTTTCTGATTATTGAGTTTTTTGTTAAATTTAAGATATGGGTTTTGATTATTAGATGATAACTAAGCTTATGAAAGCTTAGGTTATCTTAAAATCAAAGGATGATGGAGTTAGAAGAGATTAAAGATTAGAGGTTTTTGAATGAATAGAGTTCATATCTAGAATTGGAAGTTAAATTTGTCTTGTCATCAATCTAGTTAAGACATATGAAGGGTTAGAAGTGGAATTAAATCATGTTGCAAAGTTGGTATAATTCTTGGATTTCACAAGGAGGATAGGATTCTGAGGTTTAAGATGAAATAAATGAGTATATATGGTTTAAGTATGTGTACTGGAGTTAAGAATAAAAGGGGATGAAACATGAAAGATTTAAGATGAAATGGTTAAGTTTTCGGGTTCAAGAAATGAATTCTGGGTAGAGTGCATCGGTGCACATTCAACGTGTACTGATGCATCAAGAGAAAATCCCAGAATTTGTTGAAGGTGCATCGATGCATATAGAGTGTATCGATGCACTCATTTAAAATAAATGAACATCGAATGCCATTAGTGCATCGATTCATAAGGAGTGCATCGACCTGCTTAAAATACAAACATCGAATAGGATTTATGCACGATGCATGGGTAGTGCATCGATGCACCCGTCAAGGGATGCATCAATACATGGTGTAGTGCATCGATGCATACCTTCAGTAAGAAATGAAAATACTTTCTTTTAGCCTAAGGATTAATAGTTTGGAATATATCAATTCGTATGATGATAAGTATCAATGTATTACTATGTAGATTTAGAGCGTAATCTTATTCTAGATCAATCGAACGATTAGAATCGAATCAAAGCAAGGCTAAGGTGAGTGCATTTTATAGTTAAAGTGTATAGAGACAAGACTTGTGATAAGTCTATCTCTGATAGTTGAATTAATGATTCCATACCCATGTATATGCATATATACTATTGTAATAGTGATTGCATGCATAATTCATTATATGTTCATATGACATTGAATGAACGAATATCATTGCCAGAGAATATAATCCAGGCATGTGAAATAATGGAAAAGATTATGTGTTTATATGAAAAGTGATGAAAGAGATATGAAATGAGAAATGTATTCATATTAAGCCCATGTTATATGATACGAGAGCTATAGGTATAGTTGGCATGCCAAGAGTCGATGGTATATTAGTCCTTCGGGACGTATCCAGTGGTCCTTTGGGACAAATACTGAACAAATGTTTGGTGCCCCATGAGGGAAATTATTGAGCTGTGGTGACAGCAGTAGTGCACAACCTCATGTACTCAAATATCTCTGTTCTCAATGATACATGGGCAATTGAAAGATAAATTAAGGTGAAAGTGATACAAGAATATAAGTTTCATATGTACATGACATGATTATATCGGTTATAGTAAAATATATACATGCATATTGAAATGTCATGATCAAATGGTAAGAATGCATATTCATGAATCTAAATCTACATATTTATTTATTGGCTCACTAAGTTATGACTTAGCGTGTAAGTGATTTACACGTAGGTACCAGGAACAAGAAGAGCAGTACTAGAAGTGGCAAAAACATCACTACTAAAAGATCAGATCAGAGTAATTGGCAAAGTAGGTATTTTAGGTTGTGTAGAGTGTTGGCATGTAATAAGTTTTTAATTACGAATGCTCTGGTCGATTTTGTATTTCGTGATCTTTTTTATGTAAATTAACGTATTTTGTTTTAATGAAAGTTTAAAATTTCCCTATTTTTCTTTAAGTGACAAAGTTTGAAAGTCAATGTGACACCTCAGACTCATATTTGGGTCGGATACGGGTTAGGGGTGTTACAAATAAAGTCAAATGGGTTAAAATCTAAACTAAGGTTACACTACTCTGTTATCCTAGTTCTAAGCCTTAATAAATTCCAATGACAGAAACGTAAAAAGTAGAAGTCATGTAAATTACTACAAAGACATTAAAAAGAAGACAAGATGCTACACCCTATTTCTGTGACCCACACTACTCGGCTACCCGGGTCTTAAGTCTCCATACTTTCCTTTCAGAGGTCATGTCTCAGTAAGGGCTAAATCCTTCAAATCAGATCTCAAGCAGTCTACCCACTTCCTCCTTGGTCGACCTCTCCTTCTGGCACCGTCGACTTAATCGACTCTATCTCCTGACCACATCCGACGGTTGTCGCCTAAGAACATGCCCAAACCACCGTAGTCTTCCCTCCCTTGACTTTTCGGATACAGGCACCACCCCCAAGGACATCCTAATTGTAGAGTTTTGTGTCATGTCCCGCAGAGTCCTACCACATGTCAATCGAACATTCTCATTTCTGCGGCCTCCATCCTCCTTACGTGATCTTTCTTGATTGCCCAACATTCTGATCCATACAGCAGTGTTGGTCTAATTGCCATTCTATAAAATTTTTCCTTTAGTTTTAGAGGCACCTTCTTGTCACACAAAACTCCAGTAGCAGCCCTCCACTTTAGCCATCCCGCCTTTATACGTGTGTAATGTCATCATCTACACCATTTATATGTTTGTCCTAAACCATCAAGTTCTGTATTACTGAGTTTTCCCAAAGTTAATTATGTTACTTACCGTTCAGGTTAAAAGATTTGATTCTATATAGTTATCGACATCAGTAATGAGAGTTCCTCTGGCGTTGTTTATTAGTACAATATGTGTAATAATGGGGCATGTATATCACATTTTCTTTTCATGTCAATTTCTGGAACTTATTTTGATATTATGAACTATTAGATTTTGTCTCTGATATATGAATGATTTTTTGAATTTATTTCATTATTAAAAATTTTTACGTTTTTTAAATGATTTATCAAAAATTTTATTTCCCCGTACTTTTATTGTGGGCCGCTCCGGTAGCCCTAATGTGACATCTCAAATTGAATCAGATTAGGTCACTCGTATCGGTCTGAGGGAGTTACATACCACTAAATGTAACTACCTAAACCCGACCTAGAAGAATTAGGTCGAATTTAGAGAGATCAATTGATATCATTTCCCTCTAGTAAAACATTTTCAATTCAAACTAAAAACAATTACATTATAATTAAAGAAACAATCATCAAGTTCAAACTTCATAATTTTATTAAGACAAATGTTCGTGCAAAATCTTATAGAAATAATAATTATTTAGAAACATGAATAAACCTTTTCGAAAATTAAGCATAATGTCCAAAGTTTCAAATTACAAATAATAATAATAATAATAATAATAATAGTTCTATAAATAAATAAATTCCATACTAAAAATAATAGTTCTTCATAAAGTAATTATGAAAACCTCCAAGTATCAGTTCACCTTCTGAGTATATGAAAAAAACTATGGGGGTGTAAGCTATAAAATTTATTGTGTCTCTAAAGTGCAAAAAAAAAGTCATAACATAATCTTAATCAATCAACAATAATCATAGTCTGAATCAAACAATGATAATCATAAATTTGAATGTTATGCAAATGCTTATGCACCTACCCGTACTCCTATCACACCATCCGAAGAGTGAGTTCTCCATAATCACACCATCTAAAATCAAACTACACCATGAAGTGGGATCCGTCACAAATGCATAGATCATTGAATCCAAAAAAGACATTCACTCATTGAGTGAATGCACTGAACTTCTCCTATCAAAATTTGTCTTAATATGACATGCAAATGACATATATATCTGATGTTTGATCCGATCTGAATAACAATATTTCATGAACAAATATTCCGAAGCACATACATTCTGATTTCGATATCACAACACAATCTTAATTATGTATACACAACAATATTCCAATTCATACGGTTTAACATACACAAGACAATTTTTTTTCGAATTACATATATCACAACCAAATTCACAATCAAACAAGCTTTCAATTAATTTCAACCAACTAAACAATTAAACAACCAAACAAAATAATGTAGCATTGAATAAGAGACACACCTCGACAAAATAGCTAATGAATACAAACATAATATTTCTCATAGTCAGCTCGAATAGTGGATCGAACCGAATCATGTCCTACGAAATAATTAATGAAAATTATTTACCTAATTCAACGACAAAACCAATTCTAAAACTAAAATACAATCTAAACTCACAATCGGTTCTCGTAATTCGAGCTGGTTCAAAACTAATGGGTAAAGATGAAGCGGTCGATAATTTTGGTTTCAAGTCAAAGTCTCCTGCAAAAATACGATCGTGTGTATTAATCCCAATAACGTAATTTTTCGAATAATGCAACGTTAAAAAACACTTAAAAATATAAATATGATGCGAACCAAAGAAAATCGGACAACATGATATCATTTCGATTGAGGGCAACCGATTCCACCACGACCAATGGAGATATTGCTACGAAATATTGATTGATAACCTTGATTCAACAACGAGATTGAAACAAAAAAAAAAAAGAGTAGGGTAGGCCGCGCGACCAGGAGTAGTGAACAAAGGAATCGAAGAAAAGGAATTTGGGAAACATGGGAGAAGGTGAGCCCTGGGCCAGGACAGAAGAGACGCCAACCCAGGGCCCATAAATTAAAAAAATCTTACTATATATTTATGTTATTTTTATAGTAAATTGAAAAAAATAATTATAAAATAAAATAATGTGGCCTATGAGTTTACTAAAGATAATAAATTTTAAAAATATATAAAATAAAATAATGGAGTCATGATTTTATTAAGGTGTCAATAGTAATTTTTTTTAAATTTTATATTAATGTTAATAAATTGTTTAACTTCTCATAAAACTTTAATTCAATATTTCTTTTTCAAAATTAAAAAAAATCAATCGAATCTTTTTAATTTTGATCTTTACAAATTTCACATCGTTTCATCAAATCTCTTTCTCAATTTTCATATCAATGAAAACATTTATTAACGTCATTTTTTCTTTATAAATCAATGGGATGAAAAAAAAGTATAATGAGCATTTTTTTTTTCTCTTCTATCTTTCACAATTTTTCTGAAAAACATAACTCTCACTTTTTAATTTCTCATATTTCTCACAAACACAAATTCACAATTGTTTATCATCAATTGTGGTGCAATCATATTGAAAATTGGAATTCTTAAAATTATAGGTAAGATCATGTTTTCAAATTCATTCTTTTGATTTTTATATATTTCCAAATTCTAAATTAGATTGTTCTTTTATTTCCAAATGATATGTTATGTATTGAGATAAATATATTGGAAATTATTGATGTTGACACTATTATCAGTAATTTTACATCAAGAAATGCTCGAAAGCAATATTTTTAACTATTTGTATGTTTAAATATATTTTTGACATTTTTGATATTATAATGAATTACTATTTTTTAATTTAATAAAAAATTAATAAAAATTTCATATCACATATTTCTTAAATTTTTTTTTAAATTAGAGGTCTATTTTTTAATTTCACTTTAAGCCAAAAAAAAAATAGTCAGACCTGTCTTGACAAGGGAGGGCGCCGCTTTCTGATATAAGAAAGAGAAAATAACTTCAGTGACCGAAAATGCCTTATAATATACGTTTTTAATCAATTTTTTTTAGATTTGCAAAAACAACCAACAAATTCGTAACTCGAACATGAAAATTTTTACAACTTTTCGCAACGCTAATTACCGATATAGGTAAACACAACTATTTGCAACACGAATTTCGCAAATCGAATTCGCCAATTTCACAACTCAATTACCGATATAGGTAAAATGGTAGAAAAAATCCGGTAAAAAATCCGAATTCGATAATTTGAAAACTGAGTTACGAATTTGGCAAATTCGTGTTGCGAAATGTAAAATCTCGCCTCTTAAAGAATAAATTAAAGGACATAGAATGTATTGGAGTGGTTTTCAACCTGAGACATCCTAGTTGCTAAGTCCACGTATGAATCACTCAGCTAAGCCTACACCTGTAAATGAATTGAACAAATACGAACGAGGGTATGTTCATGTTCGTTCGTTCGTTCGTTTAACTTTAACCAAACAAATGAACTATCGAAGCGAATAGTTGTGTTTACCTATATCGGTAATTCGCGTTTCGAAAATTTTCATGTTCGAGTTGCGAATTTGGAAACTGTGTTGCGAAATTGGAGTTTGCGTTGCGATTTTGTTGGCTATTTTTGCAAATCCAAAAAAAATTGGTTAAAACCGTATATTATAAAACATTTTCGATCACTGAAATTATGTAGGGTTTTGTTTTTTTAAAAAGAAAATGGGTAATAACAATATAAATCCTTACATTCCTTGGAGTTTTTGAAAGAGTCCTCAATTTTTGCTTCCTTTGCAAAATAATCATCAATTGTATTTTCTGTCAAATTCGATTTGATCCTAAATACAATTTAGAGATTTGAAAAAAATTACCAATTTAGGGTTTCAGATTTATGAAAAAATTGGGGTGTTACAATATCACATCTCACCAGCCGATCCTTAGTTGGCAATTTATCTGGACTGCAAACCGAGGGACGTGTAAAGGAAACCAAACCATCCTTGTCCAATGGACCTTCTCATGCTTCAAACGGATCATCTGCCATACCTCTTTAACTTTCCCAGAGCAACCTGAACCAGCATACAAAAACTGGCCAGCCATATCTCTTAGCTTCAGCAGCTTCCTCCAATGCAAACTGCAAACAGAAGAAGGCACAAACTCCATAAAAGAACTGCCCTTCAATACATAAGCATCCGCCCACCTAACTAAAATGGAATCAGACTTAACAACCAACGTATAATATGTTGATTAATGCTAGCCCTATTCCACTCAGCCAGGTCCCTCAACCCAAGACCACTCTCTGATTTCAGCCTAAAAATTCTGCCCAACCCACACGAGCACCATTAACAGTCGTATCAGACCCTTTCCAAAAGAACCTAGAATAAATTTGAGCCAATCTTCGTACCACCGCTTTAGGTAACACAAAGTGTCTGCCCCCGAAAGCCTTGGATACTTTAAAGAACACTATGAATAAGTTGGAGACGACCAGCATAAGAGAGAAGCTTGTACATCATCCAACCCTTAACCCGATCCTCCACCCTTCTCAGCAGAAGCATAATCCTTCACCGCAAGTCTCCTGCAAACAAGAGGAACACCCAGATAAACAGATAATTGACCAAAATTAAAACCTGTGATTTCCTGCACTTCAAGCATTTCACCCTCACTAACACCTAAGCAAAAGACCTAAGTCTCCATGGAGTTCAAACAAAGCTCAGAGACCTTATGGAATTCCTTCAAAACACATTTAACTCCCGCTATTGAGTCGCATTACCTTTTCGCAAAAATCAGCAAATCATCATCGAAACTTAAATGAGTTTGAGACAAAATAACAAATTTGGTAAAACACAAACTTAACAAAAAAAAATCAATTCTTCACATGGACGAATACGCTATCCATTTTTGAGAACATATATTCGAATTTTCGCCGTTGATGAAGTATGTTGCAGTCAACAGGTAATGGTAGACTGGAATATCATTGTTACTGCTATTAGTTGGCTATGAATCTTTATGTTCGTTTGTTATTGTTTGACGGTCATTATTTGGGAAGAGATAGACTTGGATTAAATTTGGGTTAAAACAAACAAGGCTTAATTTATATTTGTCCTTACAACCAACGCACATGAAATCCTTATCGAAGGTTAGTACTCGTTCATCGCAGATCAAATTGTCTCGTTTTTCTTTAGTAATTACATCTTCATCCTAACTTAAAGCCTTCCTATCATTTTCCTGGATTAATGGTTGATGAATAAGTTGAACATTTGGGCTTTAATTTACTTTTCCTTTCAAATTAGATGTAACATAAAACTGGTCAGAGCAAAAATAACAATGACAAAAATATCTTTGGTAAAGAGATTTGTTCTTTTCTTTTAAAAAGTGATTAAAAAACACAATTGTAGTTCACAAGTGCATGGAATTGCATAAAACAATCCACCAATTACACTCCCTTCGTAAAACAAATTGGTTAGTTTCTGCTAGGTTAGCTGTTATCAAATCTAACTTTCATGAGCTTCGGAAACTGCAAATGAGATCAAGGTAGGTTTCTTCACTGCAAGGGATGGTTATAGCACCCATAGGATGACTAAATCCATACTCTTCTTCAACTTCACTTAGCAACTTTTGGAACCAAGAATGATTCAGAAATGAAATTGGGGCAACCAATCTCTTCTTTTCATCAGTTTCTCCGACATAAACAACAAAGTGGCCTTTGGGAACCGTTGTCTCCGAAAATGAAAGACTCCGTTTTAGACTAACAATTCTTGGCAAGCGAAAACCCATGGCTTTGTGATGAATGTGGATTCTTTTCACTTGTGGTAGATAGAAGAAATGAAAGTAGCTTGGTTGGGAAGGCTTTGCAGTGAGGGGTTGTTCTTATAAGGTGTATTTATAGATAGGGTTAGAAAATGGTTTATGGCATTGGTCAAGTAATCTGAGGCTGAATGTGTGGCCCAGAAGAAATTCAAATGGAGAAATCTTTAGAAGACATATGGTTTGGGGAATCACATGGTCTTGTCTCCCAACTGAACATTCAATGGAACCAACAAAAATGACCCATTTGAAATACTAATTATCAAATGATAACAACATTAGCTTAGCAGATCACATGGGTGAAAGGCCAAGTAGTTGAGTGGTGACCAGCAAAACCTGTCTGCATGCAAAGCCCTACATGTTTCCTGATAATTAGAATAGAAGAGTTATATAGATCAGAATGAAACTAATTGCCAATCCATGTGACATTGTTTAATTTGTGCTCTCAACAATTGGGGAAAGCCTCCATATTTTAAGCAATTGGTTTAACAGGAGCACGAACCAATCTTGTAATGAATGATATTAGGGATTGTCAAAGCTTTGAAGATGGCAAGTGATACCACTATACCAATTAAAGCTTCTTCACTACAAGGATTGTCAAAGCACTCATAGGGTGATCGAAACGAAACTCTTCTTCTTGAAATGAACGATGCTTCTGTAATGATATGGGGACAACAAATCTCTTCTTTTCAGCTTCTCCAACATAAACAGCAAGGTGGCCTTTGGCCACCGATGTGGTCTCCAAAGATGAAATAGTCCTTTTCAGACTTGGCTTAGTATTAAAGAGCAAATGCTGTATATGGTCAGAAGTCGAAGTCTAATTGAGAGGTGAAGAGAAATTGCTTTGGAGACATATTGGGAGGAATCGCATGGCCTTGTATCCCAACAAATAATAACATTTTGAAATGTTTGGTACGTTAGAGCCCACAATAATGGCCCATTTTGAAATACTATTATCATTGAATCAAGGACAAGATAGATGACAACTTCACTTAACTAGCAATTAGCAGATCTTATGTATGAAATGCTATGAAGGGGAGACCTGAAAAATATCAAAATAATCATCTCCACTATTGACTGTGACTCCATATGCCAAGCCCCACTTGTTTTCTGATAATTACGATAGAAGAACACAGCTGCTTCTATTATTTGCTCTATGACATGACTATGTCGAACTCATAATTAAATAAGTTGCCAGTTAATGGCAGGTCAATAGTACATATTCTAACAGATATAGAGTCCAAATATCATCCATTTCTTGATGATATGTTGGAAGACAACCATGTGATCTTGAGCTTCTTATATTTTCTAACCAAACCCCACCAGGATACATTGTAGCAACTAAATTTTCAATTCATTAGAATCTCATATGCATTCTTTCATCTATATATACAAGTGCATTATCCACTCCACAAGGCATTCTCACATCCTCCTCTACAAGCAAATCTTACCATACATCTCTTAGAGTATTCTCTGACTTTCTTCATACTTTCAAATTACTAACAACAATGGCTATCCGTCTGGCTAAGAATTATGCATGCTAAGCAGATTCTTCGTCAGTCTAAACTGTTTACAAATCAAGCAGCCTTCACCTCAATGGATGTTTCCATAGGATACTTCGCAGCCTATGTTGGGGAAAGCCAAAAGAAGAGATTTATAGTTCCAATTTTATTCTTGAACCAACCTTCATTTCAAAAGTTGTTAAGTATATCCGAGGATGAATTCGGATTCAATCATCCTATGGGTGATCTCACAATTCCTTTCAAAGAAGTGGTCTTCGTTTTTCTCACTTCAAGCTTGCATCAGTAGCCTACTACTAAAACAATTTAATCAGTTGATACCATTTTTTACTATTGATGTTCATCCTTCTGTTGTTTTGGCAGAAAGAGATGACAGTGACCATCATTCGGTTTACTTTGCTAAAATACAGTAGTAGTGTTAATAATAGCAATACAGAATGACAGTGACCATCAATTTCTAGAGTACTTAACAAGATACACCCCCTATTAAAATTAACTTTTCGTCCTATTTGTGCAACTGATGAACTATGTTGCAGCCAACAGGATACCTCTTCTTAGTTTAGAGTCAGAAAACAGAAAAAAATAATATTAAGTTGAGTCATATGCATAGCGTCTGGAACTTTTCTCTTACTGACCAGTCAATCACTATAAACTTAACAAAAATATGCTATGTGCAACAAAGGGTTGATTGAAATTTTCAGTTTAATGGAAGCTTTGGCCTCGAAACATAGTTTGGGCCAGCCGGCCAGAGATAATGATCATCCATTTTTATCTGAAGTGTGTCAGACTACCAGCAAAGAGATCTGAAGGAAGGTTACTGTAACACCCTTAACTCATATCCGACCCGAATACAAGTCTGAGGTGTCACATTGACTTTTCAAAACCTTGACTCTTATAGAAAATCCCGGGAATTTTTAAAACTTTCATTAAAACGAAATACTTTAATTTACATAAGACCATAAAATACAAAATTGATCAGAGTATTCGTAATTAACACTTATTACATGCCAACACTCTATACATAACCAAGTACATACTTTGTCAATTACTTCTGATCTGATCTCTTAGTAGTATTGTTGTCCGTGCTACTTCTATTTCCACTTTTTCTGATTCTTGGTACCTACGTGTAAATCACTTACACGCTAAGTCATAGACTTAGTGAGGCAATAAATGAATATGCAACAATAAACTTATGAATGTTCATACTTACAATTGGATCATGACATTTCAATATGCATGTATCTATCGCACGATAACATATAATACACATACGAAACTTACCTTCTTGTATCACTTTCACTGTAAATCGGTATTTCAATTGCATAACTCATGTATTATTAATTGAGCTCGATTCCCTTAGACCGAACCTTAGTTCAGTATTCGTCCCGTAGAACTCCTACATCCCGAAGGACTACGTCCCGAAGGACTATTATACCCTCGACTCTTGGCATGCCAATTACACCTATAATTCTCATATCGTATACTATGGGCATTATTCTTATATTTCATATGTTCATGTACTCATGTCATTTCTCTTGTGATCATGTAGCTCATGTCATTTCTCTTGTGATTATGTAGCTCATGTCACTTCATATCATGTTCTCATATCACATATCATATCACATATCATATCACATGAACATATATATGTCTTATGCATGTATCACAATAATTATCATGTATGCATGTTCACAACTACTGTATTATAAAAATCAACATAGGGATTAGACTTATCACAAGTCTTATTCCATTATAATTTACATATAGTATGCACTTACCTTAGCTTTTCTCTGATTCGATTCTAATCCTTTGATCGTTCCGGAATAAGCTTACTTTTAGTATCTACATAATCACACATGGATCTATATCAGTATTATAACTAATATACTCTAATGGTTCACTCTTTAGACTAAGAGAAAAGTCAATTTCATCTTTTAATGAAGGTATGCATCGATGCACTACTGATGCATCGATGCATAAAAGGTATTCGATGTAGTATTATTGTTGGGATGCATCGATGCACCAATTGCATTCGATGTTTCATTATTAATAGGATGCATCGATGCACTACTTATGCATCGATGCATGAATTGCATTCGATGTCTTTATTTTAAAAGAGTGCATCGATGCACTACCAATGCATCGGTGCACATTCAAACAATTTCTGGGTTTTAACTTGATGCATCGATGCACCATGAATTTGCATCGGTGCACTCTGCCCAGAATCATCTTTTTGAACCCGAAAGTTCATTCATTTGGATTAAATCCTTCATGTTTAATCCCCTTTTTCATTCTTAACTCTAGTACACATCCTTAAACCAATTTACACTCATTTATTTCATCTTAAACCTTCAAATCCTATCCTTCATATGTAATTCAAGAATTACATTAATAAATCAACATGTTTGAATTCCGTTTTTAACACTTCGTATATCTTAACTAGATTGATGACAAGTCAAATATAACTTTCAATTCTAGTTATGAACTCTATTCCAAGATTTCATTTAAGAACTTCAAATCTTAAATCTCTCCTAACTCAATCATCATTTGATGTTAAGATAACTTAAGCTTTCCTTAAGCTTAGTTATCATCTAATAATCAAAACCCAATATTAAATTTAACAAGAAACTCAATAATCAGAAATCTTACCTTTTCTTTGGTTCACACGTACAAGGAAGAAAGAAGAAGAAGATAACTCTGGAAGGCTTTGGTGTTCTCTTCTTTTCATCCCACTTGTACTCATATATATCCTTATCCCTTCTTTAATTAATTTTCCTTGCAAATAACTCTTTTGCCCTTCCATTCCTTCTTCCTTTCAATTCAATCCTATACAATCATTTACATATAAATCTTTATACTATTTATTCATTCTATTTTAATCACCAAAATCTGAAACTTTCCAATTTAGTCACTAACCCGGTATTAAGGATGTTACAACTCTCCCCCCTTAAGAAAATTCGTCCTCGAATTTTCATTATGCAAAGAGGTAGGGGTACTTAATCCTCATGTCCTCTTCACGTTCCCATGTTGCTTCCTCTACTTTGTGATTCTTCCACAAGACCTTAACCAATGGAATAGTCTTGTTCCTTGGTTGTTTAACTTCGTGAGCTAATATTTGAACATGTTCTTCCTCATAAGTTAAATCTGGTCGGACTTCAATTTCTTCAGGAGTCACAATGTGAGATGGATCAGATCTATATTTCCTAAGCATTGAGACATGAAAGACATTGTGTATCTTTTCCATTTCAGGTGGCAAAAATAATTGATATGTTACTGATTCTACCCTCTTAGTAATCTCATAAGGTCCAATGAACCGAGGACTCAACTTTCCTTTACGTCCAAACCTCAATATTTTCTTCCACGGAGACACTTTCAAGAATACTTTATCTCCGACTTGAAATTCAATTTCTTTCCTTTTTAAATCAGCATACGATTTCTGTCTATCAGCTGCAGCTTTCAGATTATTTTGAATTACTTGAACTTTCTCTTCTGTATTCTGAATCAATTCAGGACCAATAACTTCTCGATCCTTAAGTTCATACCAGTTCAAGGGCGTACGACATCTTCTTCCGTATAGAGCTTCATAAGGAGCCATTTTGATGCTTGACTGATAATTATTGTTGTATGCAAATTCAGCAAGTGGTAAATACCTTTCCCACGATCCTTTGAATTCAATGACACAAGCTCTTAGCATATCCTCCAGAATTTGAATAGTTCGCTCGGATTGACCATCAGTTTGAGGATGAAACGTTGTACTGAAGTTTAACCGAGTTCCCAATGCTCTATGTAATAACTTCCAAAACCGTGATGTGAATCTAGGATCCCGATCAGAAACTATGGAAATAGGTACACCATGCAACCGTATAATCTCTCTAATATACAATTGAGCATACCTATCCATGGAGAAATTAGTTCGTACTGAAATAAAATGGGATGACTTAGTCAATCTATCCACGATTACCCAGAATAAATCCTTTTTGTTCAGAGTTAAAGGCAAACCCGTCACAAAATCCATCGTTATGTTTTCCCATTTCCATTGAGGAATTGAAATTGGTTGTAACAATCCTGACGGAACTTGATGTTCAGCTTTGACTTGTTGACAAGTCAAACACTTTGATACAAATTCCGAAATGTCTTTCTTCATTCCCGTCCACCAATATCGACTCTTAAGATCCATATACATTTTGTTCCCTCCTGGATGCATTGTCAATGGACTACAATGAGCTTCCGTTAACAAATCATTCTTTAATTCATCATCATCCGGAATTACTAATCTTTCTTGATAATACAAGTTCTCATCAGACTTAATCTCATAATACGTACCCTCTCCATTCTTTATCTGTTGTATCCTCTTTAAACACTTTTCATCTTTAACTTGCAATTCTTTAATTCGATTTAGCCAAACGGGCTTGACTGTCAATTCTGTACAAATTGCACCATATTCTCTTAACGATAATCTAGCATCAAGAGTTCGCAAAGTTGCAAACGTCTTTCAACTCAAGGCATCAACTACCACATTTGCCTTTCCAGGATGGAAATCAATCACCACATCATAATCCTTGAGAAATTTCACCCATCTTCTTTGTCTTAAATTCAACTCTTTCTGAGTCATCAAGTATTTTAAGCTCTTATGATCCGTATACAAGTAGCACTTTTCACCATACAAGTAGTGACGCTAGATCTTTAAAGCAAACACTACTGTCGCCATCTCTAGGTCGTGTGTTGGATAATTTTTCTCGTGCGGTTTTAGTTGTCTCGAAGCATAAGCTACCACTTTGCCTTCTTGCATTAATATACATCCCAAACCACTATGAGATGCATCACTATACACTATAAAGTTCTTTCTAGACTCGGGTTGAACTAACACTGGAGCTTTTGTAAGAATCTTCTTTAACTTTTCAAAACTCTCTTGACATTCTTGAGTCCAAACAAATTTTACTTCCTTTTTCAACAGTTTAGTCATGGGTAATGCTATAATCGAAAAGTTTTTAACAAACCTTCGATAATAACCAGCTAACCCCAGAAAACTTCTAACTTCCGATACATTCTTTGAAACTTTCCACTCCAGAATAGCTTTAATCTTTTGGGGATCCACTCGAACTTCTTCTGTAGAAATTACATGTCCAAGGAATGCCACTTCATTCAACTAGAATTCACATTTAGAGAATTTAGCATAAAGCTTCTTGTCTCGTAAAATCTGTAAAACAATCTGTAAGTGTGAACTATGCTCTTCTTCTGACTTTGAATATATTAAAATATCATCAATAAACACCACAGCAAACTGATCCAAATACGGTTGGAAAATTCTGTTCATTAAATCTATAAAAGCATCTGGTGCATTCGTAACTCCAAACGGCATCACGATAAATTCATAATGACCATATCTTGTTCTAAACGCCATTTTCGAAATGTCTTTTTCTTGAATCTTTAATTGATGATAACCCGAACGTAGATCAATTTTTTAGAACACTGAAGCTTCCTTTAATTGAACAAATAAATCGTCGATTCGGGGAAGTGGATACTTGTTCTTGATGGTCACTTTATTGAGTTGTCTGTAATCGATACAAAGACGCATTGATCCATCTTTCTTCTTAACAAATAGAACTGGAGCTCCCCAAGGTGATACTGTAACATCCTCCATGCCGGGTTAGTGATTAAATTGCAAAGTTTCAACATTTGGTGATTTAAGTAAAATGATGGAAGAGTTCAATGACCTATTTGAGTTATTTGGTGTAGGATTGAATTATAAAGAAGGAGAATTAAGAGGGCAAAAGAGTAATTTAGTAAGTGAAATAATTAAATATTCTTTAGGGTGATTTTATAAATCACGTGGGCATTTGAGATAAACATTCCAGACTTTTCTCTTCTTCTCTTCCTTCTCCAACCGTGAAGCTTGCAAGCAAAGGTAAGTTGTCTTCTTTTGGATTAATTATTATGAGTTAAGCATGGATTTGGTTAATGAAGATGTAGGAAATATGATGGAGAGAAACAAGGATCCTAGAACTCAAAGAATTGTAAGTTAAGGGAGATTAAAGGTTGGGAGCCATTGAATGAAATCTTAGATTAAAGGTCATAATAAGAATTAGAAGCTGGATTTGACTTGTCATCAAGCTAATTAAGAAGTATGAGGTGATAGAATTAAGATTAGAACAAGTTGGAATTTGAGTAAGATTCTTAAATTCTATATGGATGATTAGTTTTTTTAGTTTTAGAGGTATTGAATGGATAATAATTAGTTTAAGTAAGTGTATGAAAGTTTAGAGTATTAAAGGGAGTGAAATATGAATGTTTGAGCTGAAATGAGATGATTTTCGAGCTCAAAATAGGATTTCTGGGCTGGGGGAATCGGTACCCATTCAAGGGGAATCGATACCCCCTCAACGAATATGAATTTCCAGAATGCTAGAGGGGAATCGATACCCCCAGGGGGGAACCGATTCCCCCATATAAAAAAAAAAGAAGAGAAGAAGAAAAAGAAAAAAAAAGATTAAACTATTAATTCCTTAAATTGGTAGGCTATTAAAGATTAATTTCAAGACATAGACATCTGATAATCATCTTGAAAATTATGTTTATGTAGATACTGAGCCTACACGAGTTCGGGAACAATCTACAAGTAGGATCGATCGAGGAAAAGACAAAGAAATATAGGTGAGTGCATATACATAGCATAATTATAGAAATATACTCAATTCTAAACTTGTGATAAGTCTAGATTTTATATCTTGGTACATGAGCATATTCTGTATTATGAGACATGACATGAATTCATATAAAATGCATTATATGACATGAATATGCGGGAAAAGTTATGAGCTATGTGAAAAGGTAAGAATTTACATGTCTACGCGATATAGACTACGTGAAATGTAAAAGCCCATGTTATGTAGATGAGAACTATAGGTATAGTTGGCATGCCAAGGGTAGAGGGTCTACGCGGTCCTTCGGGACAATATTCTACGCGGTCCTTCGGGATATATATATATTCTTTGGAACATGTGTGAAGTCTGGTGAGACACATATGTGATCCCTAGCATATGTATATGATTCTTAAGGAATTCTATGTGGTCTTTATGGACATTATTATATGGCACTACGGTGCAATTCTACGCGGCACTTCGGTGCATTTATACGAGCTGTGGTGACAGCATAGTGCACAACCTCACAATACTCAGATACCTTAGGTTCTCACTATAATATCATGGTCCAATAAACTCATTAATACAAATTCATGAATGTTAAAGTAATATGCTTACAGGTAAGGATAATGGTGATGTAAACTACCATGATTAAGTATAAGCTTTCATCTCATTTCATATCATTATAACATTTTCATTTCATTGCCTTGTTATTATTGTTACATTGCCTCACTAAGTCGATGACTTAGCGTGTGAGTGTTTCACACGTAGGATCCGAGAAAGTAGACGAGACAGGTGAAGCAGCTTGACAGCATTACTCCTGCAACCACCAGATCAGAAGCAACTTAATCAGTATGTCATTTTGTTATGTAAATGGCAGTTGGCATATAATTAAAGGGTTAAGTTGTGTATGCTCTGAACATTTTGGTAAACTTATATTACAATATGTATATTATCGTATTTTCTTAATATAAGTTCAAATATTTTGCTATTATTGGTTAAGAGTTGTGTTTTAAAAGTCAATGTAATATCTCTGACCCATATTCGGGTCGGGTACGGGTTGGGGGTATTACATTTAATGGTATCAGAGCTATGGTTTAGCCGATTCTAGGCATGAACCAGAGTCTATAGAGTCTTTAAATGGAATACATGCCAACAAATAGTGAGAACTTCTGATCTGGTATCGTATGAGTATGTTATTTTGCTAATAGAACAATGTGTTTATTCTTATTAGATATCCGGACATAATAGCTCCCGAAGTGAAGCGGGAGAAGATAGGCATGCTGAAAGCAGTAATTCACCTGCCCTGGCCAGGCAAGGTGAAGAACAGGCATCTCAAAGAGTGCCTGTGCAAGATCAAGATACGTTCTTCAGAACGTTAGACGCTATTCTGACGCGTCTTCAACCTTCTGCTCCACTAACACAAAGAATAAATGTAGCAAAAGAGTTGAGAGGTTTAGGAGCTCCCGAATTTAAGGGAGAAGCTGAGGAAGGTCTAGTGTCAGCGGATCTTTGGTTGAATGATTTGAAAATCATGTTAGATGGTCTCCACTGTTCCGAAGTTGAGAAATTAGATGGAGCTGTATCTTTATTGAGGGGTCAGGCGAGGATATCGTGGACGAATGTCACCATGAGGATGTCAACCGACCAGTTGACTTGGTCTTTGTTTTTAGAAGAATTTAAAAACAAGTATATTGGAGATCAGTTTATCCGACAAATGAAGCAGGAGTTTATGAATTTGAAGCAGATGAGCCGCTCTGTATATGAGTACGAATGTGAGTTTAATAAGCTGAGCAGGTTTGCAGCTGAGCTTGTGCCTAGTGAAAAAGATGCTTGCGAATGGTTCGTGGAGGGCTTGCGCCCTAGACTTAAAGAATTGTTGATAGTGTTGAATTTGTCCTCGTTCCAAGAGGTGATCAATCGCGCCAAGGCTCTTGAAAGAGCTCAGAATGAGAGATTCGGGGATTTTAGAGTTCAAACATCATAGAGAACGGGTGCTTCTTCTGGCTCAGTACCATCAAAAAGGGGAAGAGACTCGGGATTTCGATCACAAGCTAGATCAGAATCAGTTGCATCGTCTGCTAGGGGAGCAAGTCAGGCAAGACCTAGACAGATGCAGTCAGTAGAATCTGGTGCTGGGAGATCTACTCCGAGTCAAGTGAGACAGTGTCAGCACTGTGGGAAAAACCATTATGAGGCTTATTGTATGGCTGTTGGGACTTGTTTTCGATGCGGAGATGCCGGACATTTTATCCGGGATTGTCCATTGATTGTTGGTGAGCCTGCACCATCTGGAAGAGTTGGTTCTTCCTCACAAAGAGGACGAGGAAGAGGCAGAGGAAGGAACCCGTCTGAATTCTCTGCTCAACCTGAAGTTCGATCCACTGCTCGGGTATACAATCTAAAGACAAGTGAAGACCGTGATGACCCTGATATTATAGCAGGTACTTTTCAGTTGCATGATAAATTAGTATTGGTACTGATTGATCCGGGTTCTAATTATTCTTATATTACAAGTAAGTTAGTAAAGGAGTTAAGGATTCCCTTAGAAGCTACGAGTAATGAGATTATAGTAACAACTCCGTTAGGCCTTAGTGCCCGGGTGAATAAAGTCTGTAAGGGGTGTCCCATAAAGGTTCAGGGAATTGAATTCCCTGCTAATCTGATGGAATTACCCTTTGACGAGTTTGAAGTGATTCTGGGAATGGATTGGTTGTTCCGTTATTATGGAGATGTTAATTGCAGATTGAAAAAGGTAACCCTGAAAAGTCCAGGAGGAACAGAGATAAGTGTGAGCAGTGAAAAGTTTAATCCCTTAGCAAATGTAATGTCAGTAATGTCAGCTAAGAAGCTATTGCTATAGGGATGTCAAGGATTTCTTGCAAATGTAATAGATTTAAGAGTTATAGAGAAAGGGCTAAAGGAGATTCCAATTGTTCAAGAATTCCCTGAAGTTTTCCCGGCTGAGTTGCCCGGATTACCTCCGGATAGAGAGGTAGAATTTCAAATTGAAGTAATGCCAGGAACCGCCCCTATTGCAATGGCACCTTATCGGATGGCTCCGAAAGAATTGCAAGAGTTAAAGAATCAATTGCAAGAGTTGTTAGAAAAAGGATTTATTCGACCAAGTGTGTCACCTTGGGGAGCTCCGGTGTTATTTGTTAAGAAGAAGGATGTATCAATGCGTCTCTGTATTGATTATCGACAGCTTAATAAGGTGACCATCAAGAACAAGTATCCCCTTCCGCGCATTGATGACTTGTTTGATCAACTAAAAGGAGCTTCAGTATTTTTGAAGATCAATCTACGTTCGGGTTATCATCAATTGAAGATCCAGGAGAAAGATATTCCGAAGACGGCTTTCAGAATGAGATATGGTCATTATGAATTCATAGTAATGCCATTCGGAGTAACGAATGCACCTGCTGCTTTCATGGATCTCATTAACAGGATTTTTCAGCCCTATCTGGACCAGTTTGTTGTTGTCTTTATTGATGACATACTGGTTTACTCGAAGTCCATTGAAGAGCACAGCACACATCTGAGGCTAGTTTTGCAAATTCTCAGGGATAAAAATCTCTATGCGAAATTGTCCAAATGTGAATTTTGGCTTAACGAAGTAATTTTCTTGGGGCATGTGATCTCGGCAGTTGGGATTAGAGTAGACCCTCAGAAGGCTAAAGCTATAATGGATTGGGAAGTTCCTAAGAATGTGTCTGAAGTTCGAAGTTTTCTTGGACTTGCCGGTTACTATCGAAGATTCGTTAAGAATTTTTCGATGATTGTGCTGCCTCTAACAAAGCTAATGAGAAATAACGTACCATTTGTTTGGACTTCTGAACGTCAAGAAAGTTTCGAAGCTTTAAAGAGAATTCTGACGGAAACTCCGATATTGGTTCAACCGGAATCTGGCAAGAATTTTGTAGTATACAGTGACGCATCCCATAACGGGTTGGGGTGTGTATTAATGCAAGAAGGAAAGGTGGTAGCGTATGCATCGAGACAGTTGAAACCACATGAGAGGAATTACCCCACTCATGATTTAGAAATGGCTGCTGTAGTATTCGCTCTCAGGATTTGGCGTCATTATCTTTATGGGGAGCGTTGTTACTTATATACGGATCATAAGAGCCTGAAGTACCTGATGACTCAAAAAGAATTGAATTTGAGGCAACGTAGATGGGTAAGTTTTTAAAGGATTATGATGTGATAATTGACTATCATCCCGGAAAGGCTAATGTGGTAGCAGATGTTTTGAGTAGAAATACGTTTGCAGCTTTACGAGCTATGGATGCAAGATTATCTTTAATGGGAGACGGTGGTCTTTGTGCAGAATTAACCCTTAAACCAGCATGGTTAGAACGAATAGGAGAATTGCAAAGTAAAGATAAAATGTGTTTGAAAAGAATTGAACAAGTAAAGAACAAAGAGATTAAAGACTTTGAGATTAAGTCAGATGGAAATCTATATTGTAAAGGAAGAATTGTAATACCCGACAATGATGACTTGAAGAAAGAAATATTAACAGAGGCTCATTGCAGTCTGTTAACGATACACCCGGGTGGAACCAAGATGTATATGGATTTGAATGATCGATTTTGGTGGTCAGGGATGAAACGAAGCATCACCAAATTTGTGTCTAAGTGTTTGATATGTCAACAAGTCAAAGCCGAGCATCAAGTTCCATCAGGATTATTGCAACCGCTTTTCATTCCTCAATGGAAATGGGAAAATGTTACGATGGATTTTGTTTTGGGGTTACCCTTGACTCCGAACAAAAGAGAATCAATCTGGGTAATTGTTGATCGATTAACTAAGTCAGCGCATTTTCTTCCGGTTAGAACGGATTTCTCTATGGAAAAATATGCAGAGCTGTATATTAGAGAAGTTATTAGATTGCATGGAGTACCTGTTTCCATAGTCTGATCGAGACCCTCGATTCACTTCTAGATTCTGGAAATCTTTGCATGGAGCGTTGGGGACTCGTTTAAACTTTAGTACGGCTTTTCATCCTCAGACTGATGGGCAATCAGAGAGAACTATTCAGATATTGGAAGATATGTTGAGAGCATGCGTAATGGAATTTAAAGGATCATGGGAAAAGTATTTACCGCTGGCAGAGTTCGCTTACAACAATAGTTATCAGTCTAGTATAAAGATGGCCCCATATGAAGCATTATATGGAAGAAAATGTCGTACTCCATTAAATTGGTATGAACTCAAAGACCGAAGTGTTCTTGGTCCAGATTTAATTCAAGATGTAGAACAGAAAGTTCGAGAAATTCAGCATAACCTCAAAGTGGCCTCTGATCGACAAAAGTCCTATTCTGATCTTAAAAGAAAGGAGATTGATTTGAAGTTGGGGATAAAGTGTTTTTAAAGGTATCTCCATGGAAGAATGTGTTGAGGTTTGGTCGGAAAGGAAAGTTAAGTCCCCGGTTTATTGGACCATATGAAATTGTAAAAAGGGTGGGACCCGTAGCATACCAATTGACTTTACCACCAGAAATGGAAAAGATTCACAATGTATTCCATGTCTCAATGCTTCGAAGATATCGATCGGATCCCTCCCATATCGTAAATCCAGAAGAGATCGAGGTACAACTGGATATGACTTTTGAGGAAGAACCGATTCAAATTTTAGCTCATGAGGTTAAGCAATTGAGGAATAAGACTATTCCATTGGTTAAAGTTTTATGGAAGAATCACAAAGTAGAGGAAGCAACATGGGAGCGTGAGGAGGATATGAGGAATCAATATCCCCATCTCTTTTCTTATTGAAAATTCGAGGACGAATTTTCTTAAGGGAGGGAGATTTGTAACATCCTCCATGCCGGGTTAGTGATTAAATTACAAAGTTTCAACATTTGGTGATTTAAGTAAAATGATGGAAGAGTTCAATGACCTATATGGATGATTAGTTTTTTTAGTTTTAGAGGTATTGAATGGATAATAATTAGTTTAAGTAAGTGTATGAAAGTTTAGAGTATTAAAGGGAGTGAAATATGAATGTTTGAGCTGAAATGAGATGATTTTCGAGCTCAAAATAGGATTTCTGGGCTGGGGGAATCGGTACCCATTCAAGGGGAATCGATACCCCCTCAACGAATATGAATTTCCAGAATGCTAGAGGGGAATCGATACCCCCAGGGGGGAACCGATTCCCCCATATAAAAAAAAAGAGAAGAAGAAAAAGAAAAAAAAAGATTAAACTATTAATTCCTTAAATTGGTAGGCTATTAAAGATTAATTTCAAGACATAGACATCTGATAATCATCTTGAAAATTATGTTTATGTAGATACTGATCCTACACGAGTTCGGGAACAATCTACAAGTAGGATCGATCGAGGAAAAGACAAAGAAATATAGGTGAGTGCATATACATAGCATAATTATAGAAATATACTCAATTCTAAACTTGTGATAAGTCTAGATTTTATATCTTGGTACATGAGCATATTCTGTATTATGAGACATGACATGAATTCATATAAAATGCATTATATGACATGAATATACGGGAAAAGTTATGAGCTATGTGAAAAGGTAAGAATTTACATGTCTACGCGATATAGACTACGTGAAATGTAAAAGCCCATGTTATGTAGATGAGAACTATAGGTATAGTTGGCATGCCAAGGGTAGATGGTCTACGCGGTCCTTCGGGACAATATTCTACACGGTCCTTCGGGATATATATATATTCTTTGGAACATGTGTGAAGTCTGGTGAGACACATATGTGATCCCTAGCATATGTATATGATTCTTAAGGAATTCTATGTGGTCCTTATGGACATTATTATATGGCACTACGGTGCAATTCTACGCGACACTTCGGTGCATTTATACGAGCTGTGGTGACAGCATAGTGCACAACCTCACAATACTCAGATACCTTAGGTTCTCAATATAATATCATGGGCCAATAAACTCATTAATACAAATTCATGAATGTTAAAGTAATATGCTTACAGGTAAGGATAATGGTGATGTAAACTACCATGATTAAGTATAAGCTTTCATCTCATTTCATATCATTATAACATTTTCATTACATTGCCTTGTTATTATTGTTACATTGCCTCACTAAGTCGATGACTTAGCGTGTGAGTGTTTCACACGTAGGATCCGAGAAAGTAGATGAGACAGGTGAAGCAGCTTGACAGCATTACTCCTGCAACCACCAGATCAAAAGCAACTTAATCAATAGGTCATTTTGTTATGTAAATGGCAGTTGGCATGTAATTAAAGGGTTAAGTTGTGTATGCTCTGAACATTTTGGTAAACTTATATTACAATATGTATATTATCGTATTTTCTTAATATAAGTTCAAATATTTTGCTATTATTGGTTAAGAGTTGTGTTTTAAAAGTCAATGTAATATCTCTGACCCATATTCGGGTCGGGTACGGGTTGGGGGTGTTACAGATACACTTGGTCTAATAAACCCTTTTTCCAATAACTCCTTTAATTGAATCTTTAATTCTTGTAATTCCTTTGGAGCCATTCTGTATGGTGCCATTGCAATGGGCGTTGTTTCTGGTATTATCTCAATCTGGAATTCTACCTCTCTGTCAGGAGGTAAACCTGGCAACTCTGCAGGAAATACATCGAGAAACTCTCTGACTATAGGAATCTCTTCAATCCCTTTCTCCTTGGTTCTAACATCCAGTACATTAGCAATAAACCCTTGACATCCCTGTAACAGTAACTTCTTTGCAGTCATCACTGAAATCACACTTGCTAATGGATTCCATCTTTCACTAAATACAATAACTTCTATTCCTTCGGAACTTCTCAATGTCACTCTTTTCAATCTACAATCGACATTAGCGTAATAACGATATAACCAATCCATCCCCAGTATCACTTCGAATTCGTCAAAAGGTAATTCCATCAGATTAACAGGAAATTCAATTCCCTGAATCCGTATGGGACACCCTCGATTCACCATATTTACCCGAGTATTGTGCCCTAATGGATTCATCACTATTACTTCATTACTAGTAGTTTCTAAAGGAATGTTCAATTCTCTTACTAACGTACTAGTAATATATGAATATGTAGATCCTGGATCAATCAATACAATAACACCTTTGTCAAACAATAGAAAGGTACCTGTTATAATATCTGGGTCATCACAATCCTCATTGGTCTTGAGGTTGTACACTCGAGCAGTGGAGTGTATCTCCTGTTGAGCAAAGGACTCTGACTGACTTCTTCCTCTGCCTCTACCTCTTCCCCTCTGGGCTACAGAAACATACCTCTCTGGCTGTACAGATTCACTGGTTGACATTGGACAATCTCGAACGAAATGTCCGACGTCTCCACATCTAAAGCAGACTCCAGAAATCATTCGACATACCCCTAAATGATTCTTTCCACAATACGGGCATTGTCTGGCTTGACTCTGATTAGTTCTCCCAGCTCCAGATTCCACTGACTGAGTTTGTCTACCTCTCATTTGATTTGATCCTCTAGCGAAGGATGCCACTGATTCTGATCTAACCTGGGGTCGAAAACCAGCATCTTTGCCCCTTTTTGATGGTGCGAAACTCGAAGAAGCACCCGATCTTTTGACTGTCTGAGCTCTCGAATTTTCAAATCTCTCATTCTGACCTCTTTCCAGAGCCTTGGCACGGTTAACTACTTCTTGAAATGATGATAAATTCAATACAACCAACATTTCCTTTAACCGAGGACGTAAACCCTCTACGAACCACTCACAAGCATCCTTTTCAGTAGGAACTAGCTCTGCAGCAAAGCGACTCAACTTATTGAATTCACACTCATACTCATATACAATGTGATTCCATTACTTCAAATTCATGAATCATTTGACGAACAAATTGATCTCCAATGTACTTATGCTTGAATTCTTCTAAAAATAATGACCAAGTTACTTGGGCATTAGATATCCTCAATGTAACATTGGTCCACCATATCCTTGTTTGTCCTCTCAACAAGGAAATTACTCCATCCAGCTTCTCAGCATCGGAACAATGAAGTCCCGTAAGCATGACTTTCATGTCATTAAGCCAAAGATCCACAGTAACAGACCTTCATTGGCTTCCCCTTTAAACTCTGGAGCTCCTAATCCCTTCAACTCTTTCGCAACATTCATTTTTGGAGTTGAAGTAACAGGAGGTTGGAAACGCGTCAATATCGCGTCTAACGTTCTAAAGAATATATCTTGATCATTGACAGGAATTCAGAGGATGTCTGTTCTTCACTCTGCCTGGCCAGGGCAGGTGAATTACTGCTTTCAGCGGGTCTATCATCTCCCGCTTCATTTCTAAATCTACTTTGTCCGGACATCTATAAAAATACAACCATATAGTTCTATTAGCAAAACAACATACTTATTATTCCATCAGATCAGAAGTTTCCACTATTTTGTTGGCATGTATACCTTATAAGATACTCTAGACTTCGTTTATGCCGAGAATTGACTAAACCGTAGCTCTGATACCATTAAATATAACACCCTTAACTCATATCCGACCCGAATAGAAGTCTGAGGTGTCATATTGACTTTTCAAAACCTTGACTCTTATAGAAAATCCCGGGAATTTTAAAAATTTCATTAAAACGAAATACTTTAATTTACATAAGACCATAAAATACAAAATTGATCAGAGTATTCGTAATTAACACTTATTACATGCCAACACTCTATACATAACCAAGTACATACTTTGTCAATTACTTCTGATCTGATCTCTTAGTAGTATTGATGTTCGTGTTACTTCTATTTCCACTTTTCCTGATTCTTGGTACCTACGTGTAAATCACTTACACGCTAAGTCATAGACTTAGTGAGGCAATAAATGAATATGCAACAATAAACTTATGAATGTTCATACTTACAATTAGATCATGACATTTCAATATGCATGTATCTATCGCACGATAACATATAATACACATACGAAACTTACCTTCTTGTATCACTTTCACTGTAAATCGGTATTTCAATTGCATAGCCCATGTATATTATTGAGATTAGAGGTATGTGAGTGCATTGAGGTTATACACTAATGTGTCACCACAGCTCGTATCTATTCCCTCATGGGGCACGAACCTTAGTTCAGTATTCGTCCCGTAGGACTCATACATCCCGAAGGACTACGTCCCGAAGGACTATTATACCCTCGACTCTTGGCATGCCAATTACACCTATAATTCTCATATCGTATACTATGGGCATTATTCTTATATTTCATATGTTCATGTACTCATGTCATTTCTCTTGTGATCATGTAGCTCATGTCATTTCTCTTGTGATCATGTAGCTCATGTCACTTTATATCATGTTCTCATATCACATATCATATCACATATCATATCACATGAACATATATATGTCTTATGCATGTATCACAATAATTATCATGTATGCATGTTCACAACTACTGTATTATAAAAATCAACATAGGGATTAGACTTATCACAAGTCTTATTCCATTATAATTTACATATAGTATGCACTTACCTTAGCTTTGCTCTGATTCGATTCTAATCCTTTGATCGTTCCAGAATAATCTTACTTTTAGTATCTATATAATCACACATGGATCTATATCAGTATTATAACTAATATACTCTAATGATTCACTCTTTAGACTAAGAGAAAAGTCAATTTCATCTTTTAATGAAGGTATGCATCGATGCACTACTGATGCATCGGTGCATAAAAGGTATTCGATGTAGTATTATTGCTGGGATGCATCGATGCACTCCTTATGCATCGATGCACCAATTGCATTCGAAGTTTCATTATTAATGGGGTGCATCGATGCACTACTTATGCATCGATGCATGAATTGCATTCGATGTCTTTATTTTAAAAGAGTGCATCGATGCACTACCAATGCATCGGTGCACATTCAAACAATTTCTGGGTTTTACCTTGATGCATCGATGCACCATGAATTTGCATCGGTGCACTCTGCCCAAAATCCTCTTTTTGAACCCGAAAGTTCATTCATTTGAATTAAATCCTTCATGTTTAATCATCTTTTTCATTCTTAACTCTAGTACACATCCTTAAACCAATTTATACTCATTTATTTCATCTTAAACCTTCAAATCCTATCCTTCATATGTAATTCAAGAATTACATTAATAAATCAACATGTTTGAATTCCGTTTTTAACACTTCGTATATCTTAACTAGATTGATGACAAGTCAAATATAACTTTCAATTCTAGTTATGAACTCTATTCCAATATTTCATTTAAGAACTTCAAATCTTAAATCTCTCATAACTCAATCATCCTTTGATGTTAAGATAACTTAAGCTTTTCTTAAGCTTAGTTATCATCTAATAATCAAAACCCAATATTAAATTTAACAAGAAACTCAATAATCAGAAATCTTACCTTTGTTTTGGTTCACACGTACAAGGAAGAAAGAAGAAGAAGATAACTCTGGAAGGCTTTGGTGTTCTCTTCTTTTCATCCCACTTGTACTCATATATATCCTTATCCCTTCTTTAATTAATTTTCCTTGCAAATGACTCTTTTGCCCTTCCATTCCTTCTTTCTTTCAATTCAATCCTACACAATCATTTACATATAAATCTTTATACTATTCATTCATTCTATTTTAATCACCAAAATCTGAAACTTTCCAATTTAGTCACTAACCCGGTATTGAGGATGTTACAGTTACAATATATAAGTCCATGTTACATAGGTGTAGTCTAAAATACTTTCTCATCTAGTATGTTCTTGTCTAGCAGCCCATGACAGCAGGTAGCAACTGCAGTACTGTGAAATTATAAACTTTTGCAAGGACCACATATTTCCGAGAAAACAGAAAGCTTTTTCTATAAGGGAGAAACGTTGAATTCCGAGCAAATAGATCTTTTAAATGCGTAGAAGCTTAATCAGGCGTTACAGATCATAGGTTTAGTGATACACGATGGCAGGATTTGAAGTAAAAGTCTTCAGAACAACGATGATAGATCTTGGCTGAAATTAATCATACAACATCAAAAACAGAATTCATGAAATGAAAGATCTATTAACCTCTGAAAAAATGTCATTTATATATTGGTTACAAATATAGTATAGTTGACAAGGGCATGGGATTGCAGAAAACAATCCACCTTACACCCTTGCTTGGGGAGGTGTCACTTCAGCCAAAGATTAGTTGATCTCTGCTTGGTTAGCCTATTTTCATGCCATTTCTTCTCAAGAGCTTTGCAGGCTGCAAGTTTGATGGACGTAAGTTTCTTCACTGCAAGGGATTGTCAAAGCACTCATAGGGTGATTGAAACCAAACTCTTCATCAGCTTCACTCAACAAATTCTGGAATGAAGGATGCCCCAGTAGTGATATCGGGACTACAAATCTCTTCTTTCAATCTTCTCCAACATAAACAGTAAAGTAGCCTTTGGGTACAATTGTCGTCTCCAAATATGAAAGAGTCCGTTTCAGACTCGGCTTAGCATTAACAATTCTTGGCAAGTCCAAACCCATGGTGTTTGTGAGACTTGTTAAGATGAGAAAATGGAAGCGCGGAATTGGAACTTAGAGAAGTAGCTAGTAAAGGCTTTGGCACAGGGTGAAGCTATCCATTAGAATCTGTCAGTTATCTCAGGCAAATTGAGTGATGAGGACCAAGGAGAGAATTCATTTGAGACATATATTAGGAGAAATCACATGGCCTTGCATCTCAACAAATAATAATAACATTTTGACAAGTTCAAGCCTGTAGGACACACTTCAGGCGCTCTTCACAAGGGCTTGTCCTATGAGTTACTGCAATGAAGAAACACAATCCAGTGTTTGGTTCTCGAACATGTTATAAAATTCTGATATTTGTTTGCCTTTAACAGCTTATTGCTTTGATGTATATCTTCCATGAAAAATCATCAAGAGGAAGAAAAAAAATTCGTAAAACTAAGGTCTACCGATCTGAACAAAAACCAACAGTCAGAATTAATATGAAGAGGTCCCGTTAGGTTGAGCACAAGTGGATTGATAATTTGATACCATAGATATATCTACTAAATTCTAAATTAGCATATCATCAGCATGTGGTTGTAAGACACAAATGGATTAAACGCTGCAGTCTCAATATCTATCTATTTCTTTTGATAATCTGTTGGAAGACACAAGCATGTTTTCTTACCAAACCCCACCAGATTACATTGCAACCAGTCAATCCATCAGCTTCCAGTATACATTCATCCATCTATATATACATTTCATTTTCCACACCACAGTCAAGGCATTCTCTTATCTTCCTCTACAATTCATCTTTTCAAGTCTTCTCCGACTTTCTTCATACTTTCGAATTACTAACAGCAATGGCTAACCGTCTGCCAAGAATTATGCAGTCTAAGCAGATTCTTCATCAGTCTAAACTGCTTACTAATCAAGCAGCCTTCACCCCAAGGGATGTTCCAAAAGGATACTTTGCAGTCTATGTTGGGGAAAGCCAAAAGAAGAGATTTATTGTTCCAATTTAATTCTTGAACCAGCCTTCGTTTCAAAAGTTAAGTGTAGCCGAGGAAGAATTTGGATTCAATCATCCTATGGGTGGTCTTACAATTCCTTGCAGAGAAGAGGACTTGGTTGACCTCACTTCCAGCTTGCAGTAGTTGCTAGTGCTAAAACAATTTAATCAGCTGATACAATTTTTAACTATTGATGACTATTGATGTACATCCTTCTGTCGTTTTGGCAGAATGAGATGATCATCTGAGAAATTTTATTAATACAATTTACAGCGGTTCTATTGTCAAATTTCCTCTTGTTATATCCATTTTTCGGTTTATATTGCTAATTTTTCCGGAGTTGTGTTAATAATTGCAATACAGAATGATTCTGACCATAAATTTCTAGAGTCCTTTACAAGATACAACCCCTACAATTTTTGCAATTGATGAACTTGTAGCAGCCAACAGGATAATGGTAGCTTAGGAGCCCGACCACCATTGTCCCCTTAAGTTTAGCTGAAGATTAGAATCCTTTGTCATAACAGACTCAGGCTTTCAACTATGTCAGTCCATTATTTAAGTATCTTAATCCACATCTAACTGTCATTTTTCATTTCCCCTTTTCCCACATGGAATACTCCAATCTTTTGCTGGCCTTTGATTGGTTTTCGTCCAAAATAGCAGGGCTCTCGTTGTTTGTCAACAAACTGACCACAGCTAATATCATACAAGATCATGAGAACAAAACCATTTGAGACTTCTTAAGCAACATCTTAATTAAACTCCAATAATGCTACTCATTTCCTTGTTTTAGATGTTTGGTTTATATAATGTACACGCAGTTGAAAAAAAAAAGGAATTTAACTGTTACATTTCACACCTATAGCATCATTTTTACATTATAGACAGTTAAAATCACTTCACAATAAGCAGGTTCCAATATTAACAACAAAAACCAGCAAACAGAGAGTATTTAACCAGAAATTTCAATGGTTTTGACGTCAGGCTTCTTCATTTCCACCTTGGGGACAGTAACGGTAAGAACCCCATTTTCCATGGAAGCTCTAACTTGATCCATTTTCACGTTCTCAGGAAGCCTGAATCTCCTCTTGAATTTCCCACTGCTACGTTCGACCCGGTGCCAAGTATCAGTCTTGTCTTCCTTGTCAACATTCCTCTTTCCGCTGATCTGAAGTACATTGTCTTCTTCAATCTCCACTTTCACTTCTTCTTTCTTAAGCCCAGGGAGATCAGCCTTGAAGACGTGAGCTTCTGGGGTCTCCTTCCAGTCGATTCGGGAGTTGACGAATGCAGAGGCATCGGAGGTTTGGCCGCTGGTGAGTGAAGAATGAAAGGAAAGTCCTTGAATGGATCCCAAACATCAATCGGGAAAGGATCGAAGATGCTGCTCCTTTGGTTGCCGAACAAACTCGGGATCATCGCCATTTCTCTTGAAGTACGAAACAAATACAAGTTGAACGAGGGAGATTCCAACTAAGAGCAAATATCTGAGTGTGCTTTCTGATACTAAGGAAAGCGGATAAGTTGAGTATTTATAGGAAGCTTAAGAGGAATCTGGTATTTTCTGGTACCTGTGTTAGTACAGGAAAGATTGAGAATTAACTAGAATCATCTGGACTTCTTTGTATTGGACCTCTCATACTTTTTGTTTAACAGCTTATTGGGCCACCTTTAAGAAACATGCACAAGCCCAATAATTTTTATTTAATATTTTAGTGTATAGTATAAATAATTTAAAATTAATTTGAGTTACACAAGCTATTCAAAATATTGTGATCTACATATGGGTTTAAATGAACAAAACGTTCGATGAACTATTCATACATTATTCATATAATGCTTGTTTATGTTCGTTTATTAAGTTAAAAAATTAATATAAATAAAATATTTATTTTCATTTAATAAACGAAAGAACATTAACATAGGCATGTTTGGTTCGTTTATGTTCACAAACAAATTCATTTATTGGCTTGCTTATTTTTTTCGACTAGTTTACAACGTTTACTCGGTTCTCTTTTTTCTTTTATTTTTTATATTTTAAATATTGAAGGTAGAAACTAAATTATCATAAGACGAATTTTAGAGCTCAAAATATGAAACCTAAAGAAATTAAGAACTAGTTGTGTAATTTCACAATTTTTCTTTGGCTCACAAATAAAATGAAAAAAGAGGGTGCTGGTTGACTAATATTAAAGGAATGTTAAATTAATAAGTTAACGAACATTAATTAAAAATGTTGGCCAACTCTAAACGAACAAACACTTTCAAAAATAAATAAACGAGATTAAATTTAAGGTTTAGGGAATACGAACACGATATGAAAATTTAAACAAACGTTATATTTCATGTTTATGAACGTTAAACTAACGTGTTCATAGACATTAGATGAACATATTTATGAACACTAAACGAACAAACACGAACATCTTCAAAGATAAATAAGTAAATATAGGACTTAAGGTTTAGATAACACAAACACAATTCTGAAAAATTAAGCAAACACGAACATAAAACCGTTAAATTGGGTGGTGTTACAATTCCTTGCAGAGAAGATGTCTAATTCGTTGATCTCACTTTAAGTTAGCAGTAGTTGCCTAGTGCTAAAACAACTTAATCAGCTGATACAATCTTTGACCATTGATGTGCATCCTTCTGTTGCTTTGGCAGAAAGAGATGATAAGATGTATACTCTTCTGAGAAATTCTATTAATACAAACGCCAGCGATTCTATTCTCAAATTTCCTCTTGTTAAATCCATTGTTCAGTTCATATTGCTCATTTACAAAACCAGAAAAAAAATATTAAGGTTCTATTCTGAAATCATCTATCTAAAGGATCCATAAGAAAGCAGAAGGCACAAATCTCTTTGGGTTTCGATTTGGCTAATTTTTTTTTCTACATTTGGTTGGGCATCAAACCTTTCATTTGGCACTACATAGATGAGTTTCATATCTATAGAATGTGAATCATTAATAATGTTTACTTTTTCAGCATCCACAGTCATAGTTTGTTTGTTTCTCGAACTCGTCCACCGACATCTTTTCGGAATGGATTGTTTCATTACTACTCAGAGATGTGAAGGAATTCAAATATTTCTACATCTTCATTATATTCGTATGCACGAGCTCGTATTGCTAAGCCTGGACGACATATTAGCGTGATTGACGGGGCAGAATCAACAGTTCAAATCTTGCACCGACCAGTAAATCTTTAGTAGCCCTGTAATTTTTTACACTTTCACTCTCAGATCAAATTGGTTTTGCAGCAAAGGCACATGGTGGCATAGTAATCTAACTGTGAGTGTGACATGAACTTTCTAGTCTTTTGAAAAACACCAGTTTTTACTGAGTTAAATGCTCCTGGAAGCTCTTTAGATTTATGATACATTGCAGGTTACCTGTTCAGATTTCTGATTTATTAGGATCAAATAATGGCCAATGAGTGCTTATTGTTATGCTGCATGCAGATCATAAATGAAACATTTTGAAGTAGCCGGTAAAGGGACGAAACACGACTTGAGGGACTGAAAAAATATTCCTGGAGAGCTTGAGGGGGCAAGAGTAACATGGCCTTCATGTGATGAACAAAAGCCAAAGTCCTTTTCAACTATAAAAGAGAGAGTAATATATATCATTCTCAGAGACCTACCTTGCCTCAACAAAAGCACCGTATTTCGAGAGATCGACCGTGGGCCTTTCTCGTCTCCTGTTTGTTTCTTCGACCATTGTCTCTCCCACCCAATCTCATTCACAGAACATGCAAGTGTCTTTCATAGATTATGACCTATGGGGTAACTTGTTTGCTGTAGTTTTTGTTCGTTGTTGTTACTCTAAATCCAGCATTGATCTCTCAGACAATGATGTCATTAGTACTACAAAAAAAATGAAACTTTATGTTGCATATTAGTGGAATTCCAGATGGCATATCCATCAAGACCTTCAAATTAACCAATCTATAGGAAAGAACAAAAAGGAAAAAAAACAGGACATTGCCGTATCAGACATATGACATATCTAGCCATTTTGAAACACTTTGTGAGCCTTAGAACATGGAACCAAGCTAGGCTATGAAGATATCAATAGTGTGTCACAATTGAAGTATACCAATTAATAAATGTCTCTAAAAAAAACTATAAATATTTTCCCTATTTAAGTGGTGGAGATTTCATCTGGACCACATACAAAAGAACCCCATCTGCCCCTTGGGGACATTCTCTCCAAATTGCTGCACCCAACACTCAAAGGAGCTCTTATGCCCTGGCAGGCTTCGCTTAATTTCTTTTTGTTGATGAAATATGGCTGAATTGACACGGTGACCATGTAAAAAGAATGCAACTCTATGATCAAAACCTGCAAATCTAACAGTATAAACCACATGGGTTTCTGCAACAACTTTTGGATGACTCAGAGTCTCAGACCACAGAATCACAAGCTGAAACAATCAGAAAATTCCAAAAACCAACCAAACCGCTGCATAGTACTCTCCGGTACACTAATTACACGTCCACATGTATTTCGAAATAGTGTTGTGTTTATCGTTATCAAGTTGCGATTGTTATCTACGATATCAACATTAGAGGTTAGTTAATACTTAATAGAGAGAGAGGGTCCATGTTGTCATTAGGACATATAACACATACATACCCAGAATAACACCTATAGGTTGTCCCTTTCGGCTTAGCCCCCACAGTCCCACATGACTCCTCAGGCTCTCTATCCATAAATAAACAACCTTCCATTCTCTCCTCTCAATCCTCCCAGTTCCCACAACAACTCTTGCTAAAGCATTTCAACATACAACAGCAATGGCAATTCGAAAACCATCCAGACTTCCTCAAACAGCAGTTCTGAAGCAGATCCTGAAGAGATGTTCAAGCCTAGGCAAGAAACACGGGTACGACGACGACAGTCTCCCACTCGACGTACCGAAAGGTCACTTTGTTGTTTATGTAGGCGAAAACAGGAGCCGATACATCGTCCCGATCTCGTTCCTGACGATCCCCGAGTTCCAATGCTTGCTTCAACGAGCCGAGGAAGAGTTCGGGTTCGACCATGATATGGGACTCACTATCCCTTGTGAAGAAGTAGTTTTTCGCTCTCTTACATCTATGCTTAGATGAAGGAAGGGACTGCCATTGCCTTGGAGAAAGATGGTCAAAGAGAAGCATAGCACCATAGATATTTTATAGCTAGTTTCTCTTTTTTTTAGCATCATTCTTCAATGTGCATCTTGATCTTGGACCCCATCAATTTGGATTTTGCGTTTGATTAATTAGTCATTAGTGACTCTAACTTAAACCTTGGAATTATGAACATTTTCTGGGTTGAATATTTGTAAAAAGCTATGTTTTTCCTCACAGATTGTGCAACTGTGAGAGAAAAGTTGAATGTTATAAGGGAAAGCCTTATTTAAGCTCCGTCTCTCTCTCTCTCTCACACACTGTTTATTTTCATGCAAATCATGAAATCAAGTAAAGCTTTTTGGTAGCTTAGCTTAGGTAGGGAAAAAACATCCTCGAACCAAACTAAAAGTGTACATGCAAGAAAAACTTAAGAATCTACCGGATGGACCGTAGAGAGTTGATAGACAGTTATTCCTTAAAAAAAATTAAATTCTTATATTTTAAATTTTTTATTAATAATCTAATTTGTCTACTGAAATTTTATAAATTTATTCTCTATTATAAAATTTTATGTCCATCTCTAACCAAGTCAATCGTTAGAAAACGTGGAACCACGAAATTCTTTTTACTTTTTTTTTTTTTCCTTTTTTTCATGCCAAGTGAATCAAAATTATTTTTTTATTAATATGGGATAAGTACATGACAATATATGTTAACTCTCAACCTTTCGACATTGAACGCTCACACCCTGACATCTATGGTGCTCAAATCCGGTCCTTATGAATAACAACACTTCCTTTACCACAGAGTCACTTAGTTCGTGCAAAGTGAATCAAAATTAAAAGTTTATGAATAGGATGGAATATGGGTTTTCTAGTTTTTAACCTAACTTTTTAAATCCCCTTTGATTTTTTGACGTCGGTGGTCTTTCAAATACCAATAATAGGGAGGTGGAAAAAGAACAAACAAGTAATATATTTTGATTTTATGATTATTATATGGTAGAGATTATAGGTTAGAGTATTTTTTAGGTTTTGAGTTGGAGTTTTATAAATTTTAAAAAGATTTTAAGAAAAATTTAAACTGATAAAGTAACACGAAACGATAAAACTGGTTCATTAATATTGTAGTGATCGAAAAAGATTAAAAAAACGATAATATCAACAATAACATCATATAAAAGTGAAACTCTAAGGACTTCAAAATAATTTGCCGCTTTCTTTTAGCCACCAACTTGATATCCACAGCTATATTTATTCAACAATAACTACTCTTAACAGACTTTCTTATCCATAAGAAATATTCAATATATCTGATGCTAACATAGAAAATTCCAGTTTGAGAAACTAACTCCTTCCTCAGAAAAAAAATCTTTCAACCCCATTACCATTACTGCTCATTGTTGCTCCATGCCTATTAACAAAGATGGATCGAGGGAAGCGTGTGTTTGTCCTTGAAAATTTTAAATTTTTATATATTTTAAGTATTTTTATATTTTTTATTAATAATATGTTTTCCTCCTTAAAATTTTTTAAATTCGCCCATCTAAAATAAAATCATCGGTCCGTTATCGCTCACATCTTACAGTGTATCAGAATACTTATTCTCATCAGTTAATATTGTAGTATTATTTTTACAGAAAAAGAATTACCCCACCTGAAAGGTGGAAGTACATTATAAAATTACCCGACACATGAAAACAGTGAATTGCAGAAAAATGAGTTGGATGTGCAGGGATACCCAGTTGGCTGCGTGTTTACTTTCAACTGTTTGTCTCCTTTGCTTGCCCCCACACCCCATGTTCTACATGAATTAATTCATGGGAGCAAAGCAACCCTAATTTAGACCCGTTGCTTTCATGAATAATAAGTGCCAACGACCAAACTAAATTTATGATTAGAGGGTTGTTCAACGATCAAATTAATGATTAAACATGTCTCGTAACCACAACAGTTATCACTTTCAGACATGCATATTGTATATATCCACAGAGAGCAAATGACAATTTCAAAAGTTGAATCTATGGATTATTGTTGATTTTGAGTGAATTTTATATTAAAAAAAATTAATGTGGGCAGAAGAAAGATTAGAGAAATATGAATGTTTTAGTATTTGATATTGTTGTCAGTGGAAGATCTAGAAATATTTCTTTCGGTGAAAATACATATATTAACAATAGAAAATTTTATATATTGTGAAAATAAATAAAATTTTAAGGTGGACACAATAAAATATATATATAATTGTTAGAAAAAAAAATCAAATCTAATGCCCATCCTCACACTATCACACAAATGTACCTCCGCCACTGCTTGTTGGACTAATGACATATGACAATTGATCAACAATAATGATGGAAAGAATTGACAATTTTATGTAGAAAACAAAGAAGATAATAACTACATCTTTATGCCATTAGACTATATCATTATATCGTTTAAATACGTTATTATGTCGTTAATAATGTAAGGCCCAATAATAAAAATATCAATTCAAAGAATTTAATAATAAAATTAAAATGTATATAATATAATGATTAAAACAAGATAATGCCTAAAATTAATTGAACAATAGTAAAATATGGAGCTTTTTTACTGAAAAATAAAACTATAGGGACTAACATCATAATTTGATATATATTACTTCCATGAGTTGAAGAGTTTAATGAGGTTAGCTTATATAGGCATATTGGAGTGTTTATATTATGTTTCTGGACAATGTGACATAAAAACTAAAAGGTGTATTTCTTGACAATGTGTTTAGGTTATGTTTTCATGAGTTACTTTTGATCGTTTTCATTACATTTTTATTTCAATTACATACATATAAATGTTTAGCTTATATAGGCATATTGGACTGAGATCAGCTTGAAATCATTAGCCATTTTAGTCTTAACACTTGAATTTATGGGTTTTATAGAGGGAGTCAATAACCATTTTAAAATTTTCAAGAGAGACACTCCATCTCTATTCGGTTCCAACAGCCTGAATTGTGCTCTGAGATAGACCAGCTCTGTCACAATTCTCAATAGAAAATGATAGAATTAGGGATTTCAGAAAATGAAGAAAGTATGAAGAAGAAGAATTGCATTGAAATCTCAACATAATTTCTCAATTACAATTTGTTGCATATATTTAATAACAACAACCAATTATTTGTTTACAGCTGTCAGTGCTTTTGTCATGTAGTCTAACTATTTTCTTTATGCTAGATTCCTTCAACAGATTACTTCTTGGGCTCACGGTTGGGCTGCCATCACTCAAGAGTCTTCAATTGCTTTGGTCTCTCCTTTGGCCCACTCCAATTCCACGTTCCCATTAGCTTATTATCTCCTTTAGCCTGCTCCAGAATTACATTCCCATCAGGTAAATCAATCGATCCCTCTTTCTCCCAAATCCCTAGCCTCTGAGTTCCTAATTCTTTGAACCCTAGTTTCATCTCTCCCCAAATCTCTTCTCCATTTCACCTGCCACCATGACAATACCCCCCTCTACAGACGATCCTTGACCCCAAGGATCAAACCCTAGAAACTAGTTCGTAAAACCGTGTAATCTTCCCATGTAGCATCCTCCTTCCCCAAGTCGTCTACTGAATCAGAAATTGGGTAACATCCTGATTATTGCGCTTCACAATTCTTTTAGCCAAAACAGCAGCTGAATATACTTTTAACTGGCCTTCAGCATCAATCTCCGGAGGATCAAACGAGGTAATCTTTTGTTCACCAACCTTTTTCTTTAAGAGACTAACATGGAACACAGGGTGGACTTTCGAATGATCAGGTAATTGTAATTTATATGCTACTGACCCCACTCGTTCAATTACTGTGTAGGGACCAAAAAATCGAGCAGCTCATTTAAGGTTTTTGCGAAGTGCTAAGGATGTTTGCTGATATGTCTGGAGTTTAAGGTAAACACTATCCCCCACCTGAAATTCCTTATCTGTACGCTTCTTGTCTGCATATGCTTTCATTCTTGACTGAGCATTCTGTAACTGTTCTTGCAAAATTTTGTTCATGACATCTCTCTGTTCTAATAACTCTTGTACTGTCTGCACCATTGATTGACCACCCCAAGATAAAACCTGAGGTTTGTAACCATACATAGCTTCAAATGGAGTCACACCTAAGGCAGTGTGATAGTTGTTGTTATACCACTATTCTGCTTGTGGTAACCAATCAACCCATATGGATGGTTTAAGAAAAAAAATACTCCTCAAGTACTGCTCAACACACTGATTTACTCTTTCAGTTTGGCCATCCGTTTCAGGATGATAGGCAGTGCTGAAGTGAGTTTCTGTGCCAACCTGTTTCATAAATTCCTTCCAAAAAACACTTGTAAATAATTTGTCTCTATCTGACACAATAGACTTATGATGGCCATGCAGTTTATAAATATTAGCCAAATAGAGTTTTTCCAAATCAGCTGCTGTGTAGGGATGTTTTAAAGGAATGAAATGGCCATATTTAGTAAACCTGTCAACAATTACCCAAATGCAAGTAAATTTCTTTGAATATGGCAACCCTTCAATGAAATCCATAGAAATCATATCCCAAGCCTGTTGTGGAATTAGTAGTGGTTGTAATAGACCAGTCTTGTGAGAATGGTCAGCTTTAGTCATCTGGAAGACCTCACACTGAGCAATAAAGTCTTTAATCTGTTTTTTTAATTTTGGCCAATAAAAATAAAGTTGAGCTCTATAGAAAGTAGCCTGAATACCTGAATGTCCTCCCAAAGGAGATGCAAGTAAAAGGGTCAAAATTTGTTGCCTCAATTCTCCAGTTTCACCCACATAAACCTTCTTATTAAATCTCAGAACTCCTTGAGTAAAAGTCCATTGACTGGTTGCATATGAGCAAATACTCAATTCTGCAATTTTAGCCTTTGCAAAGTCATCTTCTGCATAGCTTCTTTCAAGGTCCTGAACCCACTGTGGAATAATAGATGTTACAGTCAACTGCTGTAATTCAGCTTTATTTTTTCTAGATAAAGCATCTGCAGCCAAATTACTTCTGCCTTTTCTGTAAAGAATTGTATAATCTAACCCCAAAAGCTTTGTAAGTCATTTCTTTTAGATAGAAGTAGTGAGTCATTGTTCCAAAAGATGTTTAAGTGCTTCATGATCTGTTTTGATGACAAAAGGAATTCATTCAAAGTAATGTCGCCACTTAGTTACTGCCAAAAGAATAGCTAAATATTCCCTTTCATAGACAGATAAATCAGCATGTTTAGGACTTAAGGCCTTACTTAAATAAGCTATAGGACGTCTATCTTGAGATAAAACAGCTCCAATACCAGTTGAACTCGCATCTGTTTCCAAACAGAATGGTTTAGTAAAATCAGGCAAAGCAAGAACAGGAGCCTGAGACATGGCCACTTTAAGTGTCTCAAAAGCTGTCATAGATTCAGGAGTCCATATAAAATTATTCTTTTTGAGCATATCAGTCAAAGGCCTACTAATCATTCCATGATTGCGTATAAATTTCCTATAATAGCCTGTAAGACCCAAAAATCCTCTAAAAGACTTCAATTTTTAGGCATCTGCCAAGTCCTCATAGCATCTATCTTGGAAAAATCAGTAGCCATACCTTGAGCTGAAATTATAACCCAAATATTCCACCTGAGTTTGTCCAAAAAAACACTTACTTCGTTTAACAAACAACTGGTGCTTCCTCAAAGTCTCCAAAACAGTTTGTAAATGTGTCTTGTGTTCTGCCATAGACTTACTATATATAAGAATGTCATCGAAAAATACAAGGACAAATTTCCTCAAATAAGGTCCAAAAACTTCATTCATCAGTGCTTGAAAAGTTTGCTGGTGCATTTGTTAAACCAAATGGCATGACTTTGAACTCAAAATGGCCATGGTGAGTTCTAAAAGCAGTCTTCTCAATGTCATCATGTCTTATTCGAATCTGGCAATACCCTGATCTAAGATCAATTTTAGGAAAATACTGAGATCCAGCCAATTCATCCAAAAGATCTTCTACCACTGGTATAGGAAATTTGTTTTTAACAGTCATAGAATTCAATTGTCTATAATCAACACAAAGCCTCCATGAACCATCTTTCTTCTTAACCAACAAGCAAGGAGAGGCAAAAGGACCCTTACTTGTTTGTATAATAGAAGAGGCTAACATCTCCTTAATCTGTCTCTCAACTTCTGCTTTTTGATGGTGAGGAAATCTGTATGGACGTAGATTGACAGGTTGAGCTCCCTCTTTAAGTATAATTGCATGGTCTTGGCCTCTTTCAGGTGGCATACCATCAGGTTCAGCAAATATATCTACATACTTCTGTAGAATTTGTTGTAAATCTATTGAAATGGAAAATTGATCTTCTTCTGTAATCATCAGATAAAATTCACCAGCAAAAGCAACATCCTTATCAACCATTTTCTGTAATCTACTCTCAGAAAGTAATTTAATGGTTGGCATCCTTTTCTCTCCTTGTAAAAGAATTTGTTGTCCATCCTTTTGAAATGTCAATGTCAGTTCATTAAAATCCATCAGAATAGACTGTACTTTTGCATCCAATCAACCCCTAAAACCATATCACTCCCTCCCAGCTACAAAACTCTAAAATCATGTTCAAAGAGATGTCCTTGCATTTTCCATTGGAGTTGTTGACTTGTGAGTGTGCTGTAAAGTTTCTCTCCATTTGCTACAATGATTGAAAGAGGTCTAGTAGAAATAACATCTGCTCTTTCCTTAGCCCACCCAGCAGTTACAAAACTATTTGTACTGCCACTGTCAATCAAAATATTTAAGGGTCTCCCTTTTACAGTCCCCTGAATTCTCAAAGTTGAAAAACTAGACTGTCCATTTAAAGCATTCATAGAGATTTCAAAATCTTTAGCTCCTGCAATTTGAGTAACAGATTCTGGTAATTCAGTCTCCTGAATATTCTCCTCTTCCATATCTTCAACAAATTCACCTTCATTCATACAATTCAACTGCTTCTGTTTACATTGGTATCCCGGAGCAAACTTGTCTCCATACTTAAAGCAGAGATTGTTAGTTCTTCGATAATCTAAAAGACTCTGCTTAGTGTTGTTAATTGTAGGACTAGGCTTAGGAAGAATTGTAGAAGACAAATTATTCACTGTAGAAGCTTGATTTGAACTGTAGAAATTCCGAACAAGAGGTCGAAATTTTCTACTTTCAATTTCACCAGCAAGTTCATGAAGTTTAGCTTATGCTTCAATTCATTATAGAAGACAAATATTCATTGTAGGACTATGCTTCAATTCATCTTTAAACCACTAATGAAGCTAGAAATAAAATATTCTTCCCCAAGATGAGGATTCTGCTGTATGATAAAAGGCATTAATTCATCAAAATGTTCCTAATATTCTTCCACGGTACCTCTTTGAGTTAATTTATTGAACTCATCTACCACATCAATATATGTACTGCTGCCAAATCTGTGACACAAATCAGCTGCAAACTCATGCCAAGTAATCTTATGCTTGTGCATAACATACCCATCAAACCATGTTTCAGCCTTCCCAGTCAAATACATAGAAGCTATTTCAATCTGTTGAGATTCATGAATAGTAAATATTCAGAAATATTTTTGACATTTTTGCAACCAACTCCTTGGATTTGAACCGTCAAAGAACTGAAGTTCAATCCGAGGTCTAGAAAATGAAACAGAAGCACCAACACTTGTAGGAATAGCACTAGAATTCTCTCATGAGTCATCTCCATTACTAACCAGTCTCAAGGATTGAACAGTTGGCAGAATAGGATCAGATGGTTTATCAGTAGGTTTAGATTGTAAAATACATGGTTCTCCAGGTTTAAAAGAGTATCTATCATGCTCATTAATCACAGTAACCTCAAAAAGTCTCTTACCTTCTATTTTTGGTGCAGGAATTTCAGCTCCTTTCTTACTGGTTGTTGGAGTTATTGAATCATCTTCTTTTGTGCTTTTTGCTATCATCTTAATAATCTTCTAAAGATAACCAGTATTCTCTGAAGATTGAGCTTCCAAAGTAGCTAAACGTTCATCCCACTTATCTCGTTGAACAACCAACCATCTCGGTACCTCCTTTGGTAGCTCTGCAGGTACCATTTCTGTTGCTTCATTAGGATTTGTTTCAGCCATTTTGGTATTCTTCTTAGGCATTCCCCAAAAAAAATTGAATTTTGGATCAATTAACGTGGCTCTGATTACCAATTGTCACAATTCTCAATAGAAAATGATAAAATTAGGGATTTCAGAAAATGAAGAAAGTATGAAGAAGAAGAATTGCATTGAAATCTCAACATAATTTCTCAATTACAATTCTGTTGCATATATTTAATAACAACAGCCAATTATTTGTTTACAGCTGTCAGTGCTTTTGTCATGTAGTCTAACTTTTTTCTTTCTGCTAGATTCCTTCAACAGATTACTTCTTGGGCTCACGGTTGGGCTGCCATCACTCAAGAGTCTTCAATTGCTTTGGCCCACTCCAATTCCACGTTCCCATTAGCTTATTATCTCCTTTAGCCTGCTCCAGAATTACATTCCCATCAGGGTAAATCAATTGATCCCTCTTTCTCCCAAATCCCTAGCCTCTGAGTTCCCAATTCTCTGAACCCTAATTCCATCTCTTCCCCAAATCTCTTCTCCATTTCACCTGCCACCATGACAAGCTCATCTTCAGTCAATGCTTTTGAAAGAGCCTACAATTATAACAATTGCATAAACACAAGTTACAGAGTGACAGAAAGCAAAATACATGTTCATGCACCTGTCCATGGGCATGCACGCATAGACAAACACATATATACTTCTACAAGCTATACAAAGTTCAAGGCATAGATATCATGTTTAACTGCTTTAGATGAAAAGATTCTTTCAATTTCTCTTGCAGTCAAACATCCCAGCAAAATTAATGAAGGACTTGCATGGTATAAGAATTGCAAGAGTTTGCTTTTACCCAGGAAAGACAAAAACTTAGCTTCCACCGCAAAAGTTTCCAGTACAATGTAACACTGATCTTAATTAAGCTAAAGTGTTCACCAGAAAACACCGATTATAAATTAGAACTTCTCCATGCATCCTAATACCATCCACAAAAAAGTTTACAGTTGAAAATGATGTTTGACAGTTTTACATAATTGGAGAGTAGAAAATTAAGGTATTAATTCATCATAGCTATTTTCTATAATAATCTTGGGTTGATTTAAGGTAACTTAAAAATTGAACAAATAATAATTTATTAACTTATTATTACATTTATATGTATATAATTGAAATAAAAAGTAATGAAAACGATTGAAGGCAACTCATGGAAACATAACCTAAACACATTGTCAAAAAATATATTTTTTAGCTTTTATCCCACATTATCAAGAAACATAACCTAAACACTTCAATATGTCTATATAAGCTAACCCCATTAAGCTCTTCAACTCATGGAACTAATATGTCTTAAATTATGATGTTAGTCCCTACATTTTATTTTTTTTAATTTTAAAATGCAAAGGCGTGGATGGCGATTTGCACCTGTCCTTACATGGCGCCAGCTCTGATAAGTTGTGGATGACCATCCACACCTTTCATGATGTGGTAATCACAAAAAAATTGTAAACATATATTATTTTATAATTACCCTAAATTATTTAAAATAAATAAATAAATTTATAAGCTGCAAGTACAGACAAGTGAATTAATTCGCCTAAATACTTTTAACACAGAACCAAACGTAGAGGGTTGTGTTTTCTTTGTAAGTGTATACGCTCATTTTCGTCCATTTTTTATTTTATTTTATTTTATACATATATATCTATATATATATTATATAGTTTGCAAACGATTTTGAAAATATGTATATAATATATAGTTTTTAAAAACATTTTTGAAAACTATATAATATATATTTTTAAAACATTTTATAAAATATATATAATATATAGTTTTTAAAATCATTTTGAAAACTTATATAATATATAGTTTTGAAAACATTTTTGAAAATTTATATAATATATATTTTTGAAAACATTTTGAAAACATTTGAAAACATTTATATATTATACAGTTTTTGAAAAATATTTTTGAAAATATATATAATGTATAGTTTTTTAAAACATTTTTGAAAATATATATATATTATATAGTTTTTTAAAACGTTTTTGGAAAATACGTATAATATATAATTTTTAAAAAATATTTAAGAATTTAATATATTATATGTTTTTGAATTTTTTTATTACTTTTATTTATTTATTATTTCTTATTTATTTAATTCCTTTTTGTTTTTTTTGTTCAGATCCAAAAGGAGGTCCAAATAGTCCAAGAGTTAGGCCTGAACCAGCCCAGCAGCGTACTAGGGTTACACGTTTCAGCAAACAGCGCCACACAAGTCAAGGATATCATGTAAGGGCAGGCCGGTCGGCCGGGAAAACTGAGACTGCACCATCCCGGGATTCCCGGCATGTGAACGTCGTTAGGCCCAAAGTATACAGGAGAGATCCCGTGGTCATCGGAAACAGCCCCGTTGGGGGGATATATAAATACCACTGGAGTCAACAGTAAAGGGGATACACAGTGCACATAGTACCCACAACGAACATCACAACACCATCATCGAGAACCAATATCCAAAACACACATCAATAAACCGTATCAACAACAGAAAACCCATCAACACAGAGATATCGAACGACACCAAAACCACCATCGACAGTAAACACATCAACCAACCAAAGCAGAAAACCACATATCAAAACCAAACACACACACACAAAAACATAAAACCAAAACGTCAGCCACAAAGCTACGAAAGGACGTCGGAGCTGAAGAGTCAAGACGCCGGTTTTAAAGGGTAAAAAACCAAGACTTGCGCTTTAGATCTACGAATCTAGGGTTTTTTTAGGAGAAACCAAGTTGGTTTTTGGTTTGGGGAAGAGGAGATAAAGCTTTGGGGGAGTTTCGAGTTTTTCGACCGCCGACAGTGGCGATTGGAGTGGCGACAGTACAACGGTTGACCAACGAAGGGGCGGTCGGATCTTGGCTGAGCTAGAGAGAGGGATGAGAGAAATTCTTTCTCTCAAATTTAGAGAGATGAGCGAAATGGCGAGAATGAGGGAGAATGGTTGTATTTTGCTAAAGGGGAAGATATTTATTGTGTTAACGAAACAACGTCGTTTTTCCCCTTACCATCCGCGTATTTCTGAAGAAAATAGGGGAAATTCCCTTTTAGTCCCTCATTCTTTGTAAGAATCTTATTTTGCCCCCTAATTCGAATTTATTCCTGATTTTCCTTTTAATTTTATGTGCTAATTTCATTTTATTTCAAATTGGTCCTTTTTATTTGTTTAATTATTTTTTTCAATTTCGTATATATGTTTTTATTTTATTTTTTATGTATATATTTATTATCATTATTATTGTTTACATCTTATTATTATTATTATTGTTATTTTATTTTATTTTTTATATATCTTTTTTTGTTTATTCAATATTTTTATTATCATTATTATTTTTTTTATGTTTCTTTTGATTTGTCTTTATTTGTTTATCTATTTTTATTTTATTTTACTGTTTTTTTATGTTTTTACTTTTTTTCCTTTTTTTCTCGTTCTTTTGATTTATTATTTATTTATTTATTTTCTCTAACTTTTTTATCTTTTTAAAGGTCTTCGATTAAATCAATCAAAGGTAAGTAATTGTAGCCGGATTTTTAAATTTCAATTTAAATTTACAATTTTTGCAATTAAAGACAACCGACAAATTAATTGGTATCGAAAGGGCGGTTCAAGGTTGATAATCCTTCCTTGACCGTAATCGATTCCTGAACCCGACACGTTTCTGGTAAAACGTAGATCAGCTAAGATAGTGTCTGACCCACCTAAATTCATTTTAAAATGGTCGGTGGCGACTCTAACCCAATCAATTCAAGTCGAAGCCCAATTTCAGGGCCAACTGAAAGACGATTCCGACAGCTTGGCGACTCTGCTGGGTACAGGTAAGTGAGTTAGGCCGAAATTAATTTCCGGTTATCTTTTTGAGTGAAAATTGCAAATTTTTATTTTAATTTATTCATTTGATTCTAATTATTTATCTTTGATTATTTTTTTCCAAATAAATAGTTTTACTGACATTTTTTCAATGATTTTAGATTTTTGAAAAATTTCATCTCAGGCTCTATACCTGAGCTCCGAACCCTATTTAAGTGGGGGTGAAAGTGACGCCTTCGTGTGAATTTATTCACCGTGCGGGCCTAGAAAGTAGCCTTCGGGATTCATATACCTTATGTCTTCATGTGAATTTATTCACCGCATAGGCATAAGGGAATGTTTCCTCTCGAGTTTAACTTAGTCCACATAAGATTGTAATGGGCTTACGACTAAGTGTCTGGCAAACCCAAGGGGGCACCAGCAAGGAGAACTCAAGTACCTTTTTATAACCTAAACCGGGAGAGTACAGGGAATTAGAGCCAACCCAAAACCTCATTCTAAACCCTAGGTTACTTTGTTTTCTGCTTTACTTTCTGTTCAAAGCATGCGAACTAGACAAATATGCGGTTAGGATTTGTTTGAAATTAACATGCGGGATAGAGATCATGTCTGGGTAGGAATAATAAGCATGTGGGGTAGATATCATGTAGGGTAGGATTTTTTATTTTATTATTGTTTGGATTTACCTCACTAACTTTTTTATTTTTATCCTCTTTTATTTTGTTTTTATCATTCGCATCATTTAAAAGAGGTGTTGGTCCACCAAAAACGTGTTTGTTAAACTTGAATAATCTGTATTAATGGACAAAGGGGTTATAATACAAGATATGAAAAACTCAGAAGTCCAGTTATGGTCATAAAGGATTCAGAACAGACCGGGATTACACTGAGCACACCAAAAGTTAACTTTTTGAGTTAGCAAGAGTTGCAGGGGCAAGACGATGAAAATGTTACTGAACTGGATGGTCATTTCAAAAACTACGAGAACAAGATGGTAAAACCCTAGCTAAGCTGGAGACTATTATTGATGAACTCAGGAAACAAGCCGATACACTTCGGATTGAGGGCTCCATTGGCACTTTCGTTAGAAACAAGCTCAGTATAGAGTGAAAGCCGGAGATGCAGTCATTCGAGACCTTTTTTTGGGGCAAGCAGCTCGTCACTTGCACAAGTTTAGCCAAATGAACCGGAATGGTTCGACGGGATATTCGATCGGTGAAAAAAGATGGAAAACGAATCAACTTGTTAGAAACTGTGCGGGATCTATACCATCAAAAAGTTTTTTTTCTCTTCAAATGTAACACTTTTGTCCCCAATAAGGATTATTAAGAATAATAGGCACATATTTTGGATCAATGCCTCGAACATTGCATGCATTGTGCATTTAAACATATTTTGCATTTTGTTATTTTTTCTTTACATTCGCATTAACGGAAGAATGTCTCATTAGAATGAACACATACTGGATACACCACCTCAAGCATTAGACACACCCCATCCGCATAACACCTGCCTGAAAAAGAAGAAAATGGAAGCCAGAATTGCTCAGATCGAGGAGAACATGTTGAAGCTCCAGAGGGAGTTGGAAGACATGATAAACCAGAGTAGTCTGAGTACTCTAGATACAATCTTGAAAAATCAAGAGTCATTGGTCGATCAAATTGTGGCCAAGTTGTCTGGTCTACATCAACCAAGTACACCTGGGGTAGGTTCACCGGAACTTCAAGGGGATTTATCCACTACAAAAGCAAAAACCCCATCTATTACAGAGATACAAACTGCTATATTTAACCCTAAGAATAATCTGGGTTATTACCATGTACCAGATTTGGACAAAGAGGACAAAGTCAAGAAGATGAAAGAAAAAATCAAGCAGTTGGAGGAGCAAATGAAGGTAGTTAAAGGAGACCATGATTACCATAGAGTCGATGCCGCGGAACTCAGTCTAGTCCCAGACTTAGTTCTTCCTCCGAAATTCAAGTCCCCTGAATTCGAGAAGTTTGATAGGAACAGTTGTCCATCCGCTCACATCACCATGTTCTGCGGAAAGATAACAGGATATAGAGGAAACAATCAACTCCTAATTCACTACTTCCAAGAGAGTCTGTCGGGCTCAGCCATCCAATGGTACAACCAGCTAAGCCGATCAAATATCAAGACCTGGAAGGACCTGGCCAAGTCATTTATGGAACAATATAAGCATAGCAATGACATAAGGCCAGACCGAGTTATGCTACAAAGCATGGAAAAGAAGCATAACGAGACTTTCAGGCAATACGCACAAAAATGTAGGGACTTGGCTGTGCAAGTTCATCCATCGTTGGATGAAAAGGAAACCCATAAGCTCTTTGTACAAACCCTGAAGGATCCATACTTCGGGCACCTGGTTGCGATCACATCAGGAAGCTTTTCAGACTTGGTTATGGCCAAAGAAATAATCGAGTCGGCCATAAAGCAAGGCAAAATTAAGGATGGGGAGGCCAGTAGGAAACCTCCTATGCGAGAGAGATATTGAGAGATTAACAACATCAACCATACCAGTAGAGGTGTTACAATCTCCAAACCAAAATCAACTGCAGTTGTACCGTCAGGTACTTCTAAACAATATTCCAGAGAACCAATGAGGGAAAGAGAACATTTCGACCCTATTCTCATGACCTACAAATAGCTTTACCATCAACTTCTTGACACCCGTGTAGTGTCACCATACTGGTGGAACCCATGAAGCCCCATACCCTAAGTGGTATGATGAGAATACACATTATGAATATCACGGCGGTGTCCCAGGGCACACAATTGAGAATTATTACGCATTCAAGAGAGTCGTACAGAAGATGCGTAACCAGAACTGGATTGACTTCAACAACTTGGGGGCATCCAAGTGAGGAATACCATTTCATCATTTGAGACATTTTGATTGAATTTAATTTTTTTCTTTTTCTCAAGTTTGTGTAAGGACATTCAAATAAATTTATGTTACTTTAAAGATGTTGAGCAATGAATCACATTTGCAAACTTGTAATTCTTTGAATATCATTTGAATTAAGAAACTCTGTAAATGGTTCAAAGTTATAGATATTTGACGGAGTAACATGATTTAAACAAGGACTTTGGCCTTACCCATAATATACACTCAAATATCGTACCCTGCTCTTGAAATTTAACCTTTTTCCTTTCATAAGGTGCAGACAACATGGGGCATCATTTGCATATGACAATTACTATACTTTTCATTTAAGACGTTTAATGATGAACATTATCTTTACAGATGGAATAGTCGAGTAAGTGAATCTAGTTTAGGTCAGTTGCTTGAAAATTGAACTCTAAAGATAAAATTTTTTACTTTTAACAACAGCTAGACTATAACAGGTTCTTCTTGACAATCTTAAGAAATTAAATCCATAAAGCTGAGCTATTCCACTAAGGCAGTTGGTTATAGAGGAAACTTGAAAGCCCTGGCCTTATGAGTAGATTACGTTTAAACCATGACATTGCTCGAACACTTAGCAATTCGGTGTTTGCTCCACTCCTATTGTCCGATCGAAGACTTTGTGATGAGATCGTGAACTTGATAAAACTGATTATAATGTTAAGTTGTCCCTCTAAAGCAATTGGTTAAACTCTCCGGCTTTACGGATTCAGCTAGCCAGATAACGGAAAATTAAATCAAATTTATCTAAGCAAGAAATTTTTGGTAAAAATGGACTAAGGGAGTTAAGGAACACTTGTTATAGTCAATTTCATACGAGCACTCAAGAATTTCATTTTTAGACCGATATTTTTACGCTACATTTGTTAGAGGAGCTTACAAAACTTGAACAAATGGAAGATTTCAGAGGACCGAAATAAAAAGGTCTAGTAATTGATCATGCTAGTTGCGTCATTTTGTTCGCACCCAATTGAAATGCCAAAGCATGTTGCGATATTTCAAAAAAATGACATTTTGGGTTAGCGAAACATTAGAAAAGAGGCCAACCTAAAGCCAACTCATCCATTTGAACATTTTTCAAAGAGCTGTAACTCTGAAAGAATTAAAAGAGCTCTTGATTCCTTTGATATTCTTTGAACTCATGTTTACAATTTGATTCAATTGCGAGCCTGAATTAAGGAGGAATATTTTACAAAATTTTATCCTTTTCCCTCCTAAAACAAGAAAAATGAGGAAAACATTTTCAAACATGACAATCTCAAATATGAAAGGTCTGTAAAGCCAAAGCTCGAGAAGCAAATGGGGCACGATCGATTCCAAGGACCAGGTTGGCAGATAAAGCACGAGACTCTATCCAAAGAAATAAAAAATATTTCATTCATATTGCATGCATCTTAGGCATACTTAAGAGTATCACATTTATTATTTTTCATATACATGATTTTTTTACAGCTTTTAGAGTCAAGTTTCGACTTCAAGACGAATGATACTCGATTCAAAAGCACCTTTAAAGATTGATGGTGGTTGCTTAACTCAGCAGCAAGAAGATACACATAAACCAATTCGACAGATTGAAAGATGAGTTCGAGAACCAGTTCAGAAAATGTCCAGTTCAGATTAACTCAACGACAAGTGGCTAGTTCCTGATTGACATCTTCAAGCTAGATTTCAATTCCACAATAGAAGATATCCGGCTATCAGAATTTATCAGTGGGTTTTTCTGTAAAAGGGGAGTCATTCAAAGATCATCTCATTTGTTTCAAACTCGCTCAAAGGAACCACCTGAATAATCATGATTGGCTTAGACCCGTGAAGGGAAGCCATTTTTTTTAAGAAACTATTGGCATCATAACTCAAGGGTTGTCTGTCAGCCAAGACCTTCGAGTTCGACTACGCTCAGCTCCAAGGCACATCATTTGCAGCATATATTAAGTCGAGAAGAGCTATCTACCAATCGAAGACCTTCGAGTTCGATTGCACTCAGCTTCGAGGGCACATCATTTACAGCATAACTCAAGGCTAGAAGGGTTATCTGTCTCCAAAAGACCTTCGAGTTCGACTACACTCAGCTCCAAGGCATATCATTTGCAACATAACTTAAGTCGTGAAGGGTTATCTGTCAACCAAAGACTTTTGAGTTCGACTACGCTCAGCTCCCAAGGCACATCATTTGTAGCATAGCTTAAGTCGAGAAGGGCTATCTGCCAAAGACCCTCAAGTTTGATTACACTCAGATTCGAGGGCACATCATTTACAGTATAACTCAAGGCTAAAAGGGTTATCTGTCACCAAAAGACCTTTAAGTTCGACTACGCTCAGCTCCAAGGCATATCATTTGCAGCATAACTTAACTCGAGAAGGGTTATCTGCCAACCAAAGACCTTCGAGTTGGACTACGCTCAACTCTAAAGCACATCATTTATAGCATAGTTTAAGTCAAGAAGGGTTATCTGCCAAAGACCCTCGAGTTCGATTACATTCAGCTTTGAGGGCACATTATTTACAGCATAACTCAAGGCTAGAAGGGTTATCTGTCACCAAAAGACCTTCAAGTTCGACTACGCTCAGCTCCAAGGCATATTATTTATAGCATATCCTAAGTCAAGAAAAGCTATCTGCCAACCGAAGACCTTCGATTTCGATTACACTCAGCTCAGAGGCAAACCAAATTTACAGCATAGCTCAAGGCAATAAGGGCTATCTGTCAATAAAATGGTCTAGTTCGATTCCATTCAGCTCGATGACACCTCAATTACACTATTGTCCGACTGTAATCAGGGTTTTCAAGTCGAGAAAAAGACATGGGTTAACCGTGCCATAGTGACAAAAAAAACTTTCCGACAGCATAGCTTAAGTCGAGAAAAGCTATCTGTCAACGAAGACCTTTCGAGTTCGATTTCATTCAGCTCAAGGGCTTATCAACCACATGGTGGAGTCAATGACCTACTTTACAGTCAAATTTTTAACCAAGGTCTTTAAACTGAGAAGAAGACCGGGGTTGACTACAATTGGGCAATGAAAAGCCGCATCCCGATTCAAATTTTGAACTACGGTTTCAATTCCATATCATTTCAAGATAGACTCGACTTCGCGACAGAAGAGCCATCCGCAACCCAATTTGACAGGGAGTTATTCTTTCAGAGTCAATTTTTCAACTCCACCGAACGAAAATTTATGTCTTTGTCCTGTTTTTCGTTCCACGAAAAAGGACAAAAAGGGGCAGCTGTAGACACTCATTTTCGTCCATTTTTTATTTTATTTATATATTTATATATTTATATATTTATATATATATATATATATTATAGTTTGCAAACGATTTTTGAAAATACATATATAATATATAGTTTTTAAAACATTTTTGAAAACTATATAATATATTTATAAAATATATGTACTATATAGTTTTTAAATTCATTTTGAAAACTTATACAATATATAGTTTTGAAAACATTTTTGAAAATTTATATAATATATAGTTTTGAAAACATTTTGAAAACATTTATATATTATATAGTTTTTGAAAACATTTTGGAAATATATATAATATATAGTTTTTTAAAACATTTTTGAAAATATATATATTATATAGTTTTTTAAAACGTTTTTGGAAAATACATAAAATATATAATTTTTAAAAAATATTATAGAAATTAATATATTATATGTTTTTGAATTGTTTTTCATTTTTTTCATTTTTTTCTTATATCTTATTTATTTAATTCTTTTTAATTTTTTTTGTTCAGGGTCCAAAAAGAGGTCCAAGAGCATGGCCTGAACCAGCCCAGCAGCGTACTAGGGTTACACGTTTCAGCAAACAATGTCGCACAAGTCAAGGATATCATGCAGTCAAAAGGGCAGGTCGGTCGGCCGGAAAAACCAAAATTGCACTATCTCGAGATTCCCTGCACGTGAACGTCGTTAGGCTCGATGTATACGAGAGAGACCATGTGGTCATCGGAAACAACCCCGTTGGGGGGCTATATAAATACCACTGGAGTCAACAGTAAAGGGGATACACAGTGCACATAGTACCCACGACGAACATCACAACACCATCATCGATAACCAAGATCCAAAATGCGCATCAATAAACTGTATCAACAACAGAAAACCCATCAACACAGAGATATCGAACAATACCAAAACCACCATCGACAGTAAACACATCAACCAACCAAAGTATAAAACCACATATCAAAACCAAACACACACACACACAAAAAACATAAAACCAAACGTCAGCCACAAAGCTACGAAAGGACGTCGGAGCCGAAGAGTCGAGACGCCAGTTTTAAAGGGTAAAAAATTGGGACTTGCGCTTTAGATCTACGAATCTTGTGTTTTTTTACGAGAAACCAAGTTGGTTTTTGGTTTGGGGAAGAGGAGACGAAGCTTTGGGGGAGTTTCGAGTTTTTCAGCGGCCGGAGCGGCGATGGTACGGCGATTGATCGACGAAGGGACGACCGGATCTTGGCCGAGCTAGAGAGAGAGATGAGAGAAATTCTTTCTCTCAAATTTAGAGAGATGAGCGAAATGGCAAAAATGAGGGAGAATGGTCGATTTTTGCTTAATGGGAAGGGTATTTATAGGGTTGACAAAACGACGTCGTTTTCCCCCTAACCATCCGCGTGTTTCTGAAGCAAATAGGGGAAATTTCCTTTTAGTCCCTCCTTCTTTGTAAGAATCTTATTTTGCCCCCTAATTCTAATTTATTCCTGATTTTCCTTTTAATTTTATCTCCTAATTTTATTTTATTTCAACTTGGTCCTTTTTGTTTGTTTAATTATTTTGTTCAATTTCGTATATATGTTTTTGTTTTATTTTTTTTATGTATATATTTTTATCATTATTATTGTTTACATCTTATTATTATTATTATTATTATATATTTTTTTTATATTATTTTTTGTTTATTCAATTTTTTATTATCATTATTTTTTTTTTTTTTTATTTTTCCTTTGATTTTCTTTTTTTTTATTGTTTTTATTTTATTTTTATTTATTTTTATATGTTTTTCCTTTTTTTCTTTTTTTTTCTCGTTCTTTTGATTTAGTATTTATTTATTTATTTATTTATTTTCTCTAACATTTCTATCTTTTTAAAGGTCTTCGATTAAATAAATCAAAGGTAAGTAATTCGAACTGAATTTTTAAATTTACAATTTTCACAATTAAAGATAACCAACAAATTAATTGGTACCAAAATGGCGGTTCAAGGTTGCTAATCCTTCATTGACTGTAACCGACTCCCGAACCCGACACTTTTCTGGTATAAAGCTAATCAGGTAAGATGGTGTCTGATCCATCTAAATTCACTTTAAAATGGTCGGTGGCGACTCTAACCCAATCAATTCAAGTCGAAGCCCAATTCCGAGGCCCAACCGAAAGACAGTTTTGACAGTAAGGAAAACCACAGTAAAATTGGCCCAATACGACACACATGCTTTTTATTTAGCCTAATACTACGCAAAGCATTTTATATTGGTAACTATGATATTTTCTACAGTGTTCGAGAAACTCGTCACGCTTACATGATGAGTTTCCTGGAAAAATATATTTTAATATACTCAACTGTTGGGTCTAATATTTTATTATATTTCTTAGAACTCGTCAAGTGGGCATCTGATAAGTCCGTAAAAAGACTATATTTTAGGTCTTTTACTTAAGTTATTGATTGTCCAAAAGCCATTGACATAGCATTTTAGCTGCATATAGTTGCATTTAGGACATATTTGCATGTAGTGGATAAGTTCTGCTGATGCAAAGTTTATTTGACTAAACTGATGTTGTTGAGGAGAAGGGTTGTTTGTTGGTTGTGATGATGCAATAAATGACTGAGGAAGAATTTATTTACCGAGACAAATTAATTTGCTAGGATCAGTGGAACAGAAGATGACGACAGTGAGGAACAAATTTTCTTGCCAATGCGAGTTTTTATCTCACAAGTCTGACGAAACACAAGACGAAGCTACTGACGTCACTTAGCCAACTGTCTAATACACCACACGTGAAACCATGGCACTGCTAAGGAATTTGGGACCACTACCAGCTGCCATATTATTCACATAATGGGCATGAAACCAATGGTATTTAGGGAATTTCCAATGGCACTAAACCCTAGAAATTCCCACTATAAATATCTCATTATACCACCCTAAAGGAAGAGGAGAGAACATACCCTAAAAGTGAGGCTTGGAGAAAGACGGTTGCAACACATTATTTTCCATCGTCCTCCACTCGATCGTCCTTGGTGCCCTCCATAGCCAGGCTTCGCTGGAGCAACGGACATGCCCTCGAGAGAGGATGGCTACTGGACCAGTCATGGTGGTGGTCAAATATCACGGCAGAGCTCTGTTCTGAGAGTTTTTCTTCCTCTTGTTCTTCATTTCCATATTATTTAAGAGCATGTATTTAAATATTATTTTTGGGATGATGTTTCTCATATCATAAACTATTTTATTTGGTGTTGGAAATGCTTGAATGATACTTTATTCGATTGTTAATGAATGATTAAGTATATTTTTGTTTAATGTTGTTTTGTTACTATTTTAATCTTTTGCCTTGGCACTGTAAGAGCTTTTGAAAGATTGATTGGTACCACGATAAAACATTCGTAGACTTTGTAAGAGCTTTTGAAAAATTATCATTTTTTTAGGAGTTGATACCTAATATTCGAAAGAGTTAGGTTAGATCTACGTGAACAATGGAACTAATTCGGGATGGTGACGTTCTAATCTGTCTTAGAGATAAGGAGAGGGTTTCATTCGACTAAGAAGGGTAAATATTTGAGTAGATTGGCTAGAGCTACAGTTTACGCTGAGGGGTATTGCCGCAACAACAATTTGACAAACTGAGGGCTGCAGTTCACACTAGGTAGTATTGTCGTAGCAAAAGTTCTATGAACACTCTAGTAAATCCTGTCGGGCAGCATAGACATAGCATACTAAATCATCCTAGACATAGAATAATTTCTTGTTGTAGCAATCCAACCTAAGTGCTCTGTTAGAGGTCTGATTGTGTGAGGTTTTTCATAATATATTGAACTAAAAATTTTCCTTTGCCTTGACAATTTTTATTTATTTACCTTCACATATTTTTCTCGTCACGACAAAAATTTTCTGATCACTTCACTTTACAATTTTTCTTGTCTCGGCCACACTTTTTTCATCAGTTTGCTACTACTTGTTTTTCCTTTGTGAATACCATTAGACAAGAATCTTATGACTAGTTAGTGACACCTAATTCTAGTTATAACAATCATAAAAAATTCCCACCAATCCCTGTGGAGACGAAAACTCACTTACTAATATATTATTTGCTTCGATTGTGTATACTTGCACAAAATTGCATGCCACAGCACACACATATATACGCGTTCAGCATGAAGAGTTCTATTAAAAAAATTAAAATTTAGAGATGTTATTTTTTCTTAATAATTATTTAAAAAATCATGAAACTCGTCATGTCAGCGTGACGAGTTCCTATCAGTTTAAAAAACTAGTCGTTTATAGTCATTAAGCAACAAGTAAAATTTAAATTGATGAGGAACTCATCATGTAGGAGTGACAAGTTCCAACGATCATATTTGATAATGTTTTTGTTTAAGTTGGAGTGGGGGTGAGTTGTTGGAGTTTATATGAGAAGTGAGAAAAAAATTGAGAATCAAATCATATATATGTGGAAAAAATTATTTTGATTTACGGAAAGGTCTTTTTAGGTCTAACGACTTGGGCTTCAATGATTTAGATTCAAGCTTGTCTTCAGATGAGGAGTAAGTAAAAAAGGCAATAAATTCGATACTTGATTAACATAAGGAGATGAGGAAACTTGAAAAAGAGAATAATGAGATGAAAATCGAGAAAAAGAAAAAGAAGTATGAAGACTTAATAATCCGACGTAGTAAACGACTTATAGATAGGGATGAGCATGGGACCCAAACCCGACGAGTTCCGACCTGACCCGATCGATCGGGTAAGATTTTTTAAAGTTCATGTTTGGGTCGATTCGGATTCAGGTTTTGGGTGAAAAATACCCGACCCAACCCAACCCATCCCAACCCGGGAAAAAATATACTTTTACCTTATATATTTACGAATAATTATAATAATACCCCTCTATATTTTTTCAATTAAATCATTATTTTTATTGAGTAAAAATAATATTTTTTATTATTTCACCTCTGGTCGGATCGGATTCAAATTTTATCTCAAAAAATCAGGTCAGGTTCGGGTCGGGTGAAGGGTATATATTTTTCAAGTCGGGTGGAGGGTATATATCTTTCGGGTCAGGTCGGATCGGGTGAAGGATGTAAATTTTTTGGGTCGGGTTGGCCAAAACTCTATCCAAACCCGACCTATGCTCATCCATACTTATAGAGAGGTATGAAAAAAAAACAAAAATAATAGTATGGAAATTGAAAAGAAGAAAAAGATGATGAAAACGAAAAGTTGATTTTTATGTTGAAAAATGTTTTAAATATATGTATAAATTTATGTTTAGTAATGAAGTAACTATTTTTATAGTTAAAAGTTATTTATGAAAGTTTGTAATTATGTACGAGAAGTTGAAAATAAGGATGTTTAAGTATATTTAAAATTTAAAAAGATCAAGTGAAAGATAAATTAGTGAAGTAAATAATCTGAAGTAAAAAATAATCTAAGTAAAAAAGGTATAAAAACATGAACTAAACACAATTACAAAGGTTTTATCGATCAGGTCGATATTTAGGAAGATATGAAAAATGCTTTATGTTGTGGCCTTCACCTTTGTAGTGGCCACAAAGCTTTGGTAGACCTTGCTCTCGTTGAGGATCATCCATATCAGTATGAATTCAACTAGATTCAGGTCGAACTTTGTCGCAACTGGTCCTTCGGGGGAAAAGTAGACTAGTTACGATGATGGGGTTATTTTAAAAGATTTTAATGAAATGTTTGAGAATCACCATCAATCATTTGCAATGTGCGATTGGAACACATAAAAATCAGATAATTTTAATAAAATAGTTTTATTTTACTAAAAATACCAATTTTGGTATGCGAAAACTAGGAATGAAGTTTAGGAGTCGATTACGAGTGGGGAATGATAAACACTATTCCAATGCACAAAAATTGGTAACTAGTTGATTACCCTATATTTAAAAATTAGAATGTAATACAATGTTTGGAGAAGGATGTTGGTTTACTAAGACCAATAATGACCACTGTTACATGATTTAAGTGCTTCGCAATTGGTGCAAGTGTACACGTCGCAAGTTATAGTATAGAAAATATATAGTTTTCACAGGTACTAGTGTAACTCTGTATTCTAACTTTTTACACTGTTAAGAAGAAATAAATTGGTAGTTATACACCGACTCTTCTACTTACAGTCGACATTATGGTTTATATACCTAACAAAATATGTCTTTTGATAAGACTCCACCACATTGAATTCAATATGGGCTTTGATATAGTACTCGTAGATTGCTAGTTATACATCATTTTTAGTTTCAAACTAAGACCCAACGCCAACTTCATTGATCTGTCGTCGGAGTTACCCAATGTGCAACACATACTTCTATCATATCATTGATTTCAGGATTCCTTATCGCATCATAATTAATTTCATGCATTGTAACTGGATGATGATATTAAGTCATTCGGATTGAAGGGGTGTTGGTGAATGGGCCCAGCCCATTGGATCATTCTACAATCCATAACCCCATGAAATTGATGCCTCTAATACATAACCTCAATATCAAAACATTGTCCTAGCCTCGACGATATCAAAATCATCAAGTATTGGAGTATCATCATATTCCATCATTGAAACAATAGTTTTATCATCATCTCTAAACTCAGCAAGGCTTTCACTGAATCGCTCAACAAGGTTGTCATATACACCACTTTCATGTGGTATAGATGTTTTTAGTTCTTCTGTAGCGAGTGCAAATTGTTGATGAGGTAGGAAGATATGTTGTGTTTGTCGTTTTGGCATAAGTCTCATTTGATTATTTGATGATTAATGCAGTCTAACCATAACAACATCATTGTCATCATCTTCAAGCTGGATTACTCTATATATGAGTGGAATTTCTAAGATTGTGTGTCAATAACTCAAACATGAAATAGAAGCTCTAAGTTTTCTTTCAATTTTTTATTTCATTTGGTGATGAGACATTTATAGGGAACATCATGTTTACATGCCTTTATGATATAAATAGAGCATCGTCATCAATTTATAGAATTTGGCCATTGGATTGGACAACTGTGAAAAAATTGGTAGCTGTTGTTTGAAAAAACTTATGTAGATTCAAGGAAGTTGTAAAAAGTAGATGTATTTTTAAGATTCAAAGATCATAAGTCAAATTAAAATGCTCGATCAAAATGTCCTTTTGTTTTTTAGTGATATATCAACTCAATTCAGTGATATATCAAACCACTGAATGATTTTTTTACTACTTTTAATGAAAAACTTCCTTTTTTTCAATGGACATTGAATAAAAAGGGCAGAGAATCATTTTAGTGATATATCATTTTATTTATGAATTTTTAGTGATATATCACTTTATTTTTTAACTTTTCAATGATATATCACCTCAGTTCAGTGATATATCATACCATATCATAATAATTCAAAACGTATTTTTTCTTTTTAGTGCATAGCACCTCATTTATGAATTTGTTGACCATATTTAATAATTGGTCAGATTTTATCATAATAATTTCGCCATGACTTTTTAGTAATATATCATCTCACAATTACCTTTCAATGATACCTGAATGAAAAACGTATGTTTTCCTTTCATTGATATATCACTTAATTTCTGAACTTTTTAGTGTTTATTTAATAATTGATCAAACACTATCATAATAATTTCACCATGATTTTTCAGTGATATATCACCTCAAAATGATTTTTTAGTGATATCGGAATGAAAAACATCTTTTTTTTCCTTTTCATTGATATATCATCTAACTTCTGATCTTTTCATTTCTTATTTAATAATAATTGATCAAATCCTATCATAATAATTTCACAATGACTTTTCAGTGATATATCACCTTAAATGACATTTCAGTAATATCTGAATTCAAAATGTCATTTTTCTTATCAGTGATATATCACCTCATTTTTTAATTTGTTTATCATATTTAATAATAGATTATACCCTATCATAATTATTTCACCATAATTTTCCAGTGTTATGTAGCCATGCCTATATGAGAGACACAATTTCATTGATTAAGTTCTTATTTCGAAGATTTCTATAGCAATAATTTTAGCAACAATTTATTGTGAGTGAAAATATTTCACCATCTTCTTTGAGGGAGACATTCAACTTGATGGCGAAAATTTCAAACAAGGTTGGAGTTAGTAAAGATTCAACACTTTTTGTACTACATTTCAGGTTTTCAACATCTTTGGTTCTGCAACATTCATCAATGGGCTATCTGAACAATAATGTTACAGTTCAAACAATGATTGACACATACATTACCAATTCAGTGAGTAATATTGACTTATATGTCGAGTATCATAAGAAAATTGTAACTCTTTCCACATCAAAAACAAAATCTCTAGACCCATCTAACAATATAGAAGTTACAATTCAAGAACTTGAACTATTTATATATAGAAGGAAACAAGAGAAAGAATGGAGGATTGAAGAACTTAACATCTAACAAATCAATTGATTATGGACACTAAGACGTGGGGGTAATCACTTAATGTTTCTACTATATTGTATTGTAATATATGAGTTAATTCTTCTAATGTAATGTAGGAATTAATGTTAGTATGTATTAATACTTCAAATGTAAAATTTAATAGTTTGTATTTAATAATTATTTTATGTCCTATTGGACTAAATAAAAAAATCGGTAGACCGCCAATTTTGCCAGAGGACCACGGGTTAGGAGTGCGTAAGTGGGGAATACATGTTGGGCTCAATAAAATATTTAAATAGATACTATGAGCTAAGACCCTTCATTTATAGGGTTATCTTTCCTTATTTCGCTTTCAATATTTTTATCATAATCTCATCTTCTCCGCACAATTTATATTTTTTCTTTGGTTTCCACTCTATGTTTATGTAGTTTAGTCGATATTTGTATTTACATCGGTTGAAATGGATTTTGAAGTTTTAAATTTTTTAAAATAGTATGTTTATGTATAATTAAACAATTTTAATGGTTAAGAGATTATTGTTATTCATTGAAATTTTAGATTCAAGTATGATTTATATAGAGATATATGAACGTACATTGTCAAATAGTTGAAGGTTTTTCGAATATGCTATACTTATAACAATTATTTTCATAGAAAAATAAAATATTAAAAAGGAAAAATCAAAATAATTATCCAATTAAACATTAAAATTATTTTTAAAATTATATTGAAATTAAAAATTCAACCCATTCAAGTTAGAGTAAAAATAAATAATTTAAAAAATCTAATGAATCTAACCTAACCTAACCTAAGCCAAACCAATCACGCTCATAATAAAAAGACTAATAATATGCGTACGAATCTGTACTGGATGGTGCGCGTCATTCTTCTACAGAAAAATCGCTTTTCTGTCAGAGCATTTGATAAAACCACCTGCCTCCCTTCGCCTTTAAAGAAAGCTAAAGTACGTCTGCACATATTAGTGGACTGTTACATATCATCTTCACCCTTATGGTTTACATTAGCATTGTTTCCACCGCAAATGGGAGGCACGTGATTCTTACCCCGCCTATTGTGGGATTTATTATAGAAATCTTAACGTCAATGTGTGTACTATATATGTCTACGTGGACTCCAGCGTGACGTAGATCTCATGCATGCATGACAGCAAGCATTTTAGGATAAGCTCCTGCTTTATTAGATGATGTGTAACCTCTTATATTATAGGGTAAACTAATTCAAACCCCACTCTTTTTCATATTTAGGCTCATAGTCGTTTATGTTACTAAAATTTTAATTTTATTAATTTTAATATTAACATTTATGTTTATCTGTAATTATGTCGCCCCACCGTTAATTTATTAACAGGATAATGACATGACATTTTAATTCTATGATGGCGATGACGTGACTTTATCACTAAAACGACATTATTTTAGTACGACCGTTTTGAAACTTAAAACGACTTCATTTTATTGATGGAAAAAATTATGTCAATGAGATTCATAACATATACCTTTAAAAACCAAAACTAAACACAAAACCACCAAGTATATTTAACAACTTGTTATAAATTAAACAAAATATTCTTTACCAAGAATGTCGTGTATCGAATTGAAAATCTCCTTCATACTTTTCAACATTTTCCCAATAACCAAACATACCCCATACTTTCCCAGAACTAAAACCAGAGTTAGCACAATACTCACCTTTCAATACTCACATTTCCAAATCTATAATAAATGGAACGTTCATCACCATTTAAAAAAATGGAAGTTTTACAAAGCAAATGAAAACCAACAAATCTATAAATGGAGCGTTCAACATCATTTAAAAAATGGAAGTTTTACAAAGCAAACGAAAACCAACACTATAATCATAAAGGCAACAACCGCTAAAGACATTCCTCCCATCATCTTCTCCATTATGCTTTCCCCTTACATCAACAACAATAAAAGCTCAAACTTTCTGGTTCATTCCAACGTCATTTTAAAAATAAATGGAATCTTTACAGAGAAAATAAAGAACTCAGTTGAAAGGAAGATGAAGGATCCGAGAAAGAAGGAAATGGGGGATTAACTAAAGATTTAAGGAATGAGACTTTTTTTATGCTAAGGTGAGAGAAGAACATGGGAGATGATTAAAAACCATTAGTTTAACGAAATGTCAGATTCAAAGTCGTTGATTTATTTTCCAGGTTCAACACCCTACCTTCCTTGAAGATTTTCAATTTGATACTCTCAAAATTTTTAGAGTTTTGTTGAGGAAGAAAGGAAGGAGAGATTACTATTTGTGTTTATAAAAATTAAAAATTCAAATGATTATTTTACATTTATAATAGTTTTATTAATATTCTAACAAGTTCTTAAGTTAACTTAGTGGCTGGATGTTTAATTTTGATTTTTAAAGGTTTATGGTTTGAGTCTCACTAAAATCATTTTTTATCAACAAAACGATATCGTTTTGAGTTTCTTGAGTGTCAAAACGATCGTGCCAAAATAACACCGTTTTGAAAAGGGAGTCACATGTAACATCTCAAATTTTGGAAAGTGACTAAAATGTAAGTTTTGAAAGTTTGGTGATTAAATTATAAACTTTGTAAAAGTTTAGGGACTAAAAATATAATTTTGAAAAATTATATATTTTAGTCTGTAAATGAACAGTTTGGCCTGAAACAAGAATTTTCGTAGGAATTAGATTTTCGGTACGAGATTTGTGTTAAAAGTTATAAAGCGATAAAGTTCGGTATAAAAATCGATTAATCGGATCGAGTTGGAATTTTATGAAAATTTGAAGTATGATAGATAAGGGTTGGAAATATTATTTTCATATTTTAGATCAGATAAATTAAGTACAAATCAGTGTAATTTTTCAGAATTGGATGAACAGTGGAAATTTAGTGACTAAAATGTAATTTCAAAAATTTCATGGCCAAAGTATAAAGTCAAAAGTCAAATTGATTCATCCTTGACTAAGAAATATTTTAATATAAGATAATGCAATGATATTTGATAATTATTATAATTCATTAATGGAAAAAAAATTATAAACTATAATTAAATGAATTTTAAATTCATTTATATTATTAAGCCATGTGTATTATGATAATTAAGTGTAGAAAAATCAAGAATTTCTCATCTTCAAGCTCTCTTGGTCGTGGGTTCCATAGTATGTAAGGAAAAATTTTATTTTTCATTTTTAAGCTTACATGATTGATTTTTAGGCTAAGTTGTGAAATAGAGAATTAATCTACATGAAATTCTCTATCATTTGGTATAAAAATTACATGGTGAACATGTCTATTTCATGAGACTGAAAATTAGGGTTTATGGATTTTGAAGGATTGATGAAAGATTATTATGTTTTTTATGTTGGGGATTAATTCTAAAGCATGTGTAATGATTGAAATCATGTTTATATGTTTATAATAAGTTTGACCAACTTAGGGTTTATGGAGAATTGATGGATTTTAATACAATTTGGTTTTGTAATGGTTAGAATAATATGAATTTGATGCAAGGAAGTTGAATTCATGCTTGAAATTGAATGGAAACCAAGCCCTAGAGGACTTATAGTGTTCGGCCATAGGGGAATAAATTGGGGGGAAATATTGTAAAATATCCTATTGTCTAGAATTGATATTAGAAGTGTTCTATGTGATTTGGAGATCAATTTGGAAGCTTGAAATAGTAAAAGGGCCATTTAGAAAAATTTAGGAATTTTATGATCTTAATGTGTAAATATGCTAATTGAGGGACTTAATGTTGATTTATAATAATTGCATGCTGGAAATCTAAGTTAGGAAGTTGGTTCAAACCAAATTGCAAATTTGGTAAATTTTAGTGGTGGAATTCAAAAGGTCTTGATATTATAAGGACTTGTTGGTGAATTTTAAAACGTGTCGGTATTATTTTAAACAAGAAATTTGCAATGCTGGAAATTTCATTAGTATACTAATTTTTTTAGTTTAAATATTGAGTTGGGATCAAATTTCAAGTTTATAAAGATGGATGGTTGAATTCGTAAAGTCTAAGAAAGTTTATGATGAAATTGAAAGTTTTTAAATGTTAAAGTATGAATTTAAGTATTTTATTAAGGTGTTGGAAATTTTAGTAATTAATGTACAATGCTCATAATGGTGAATGATCATTATGAATTTAATGGAAAAGTTAAAGTGAATTATAGAAAGAATTCATTATTAGTGGCTTGATTTTTGTAATTAGCAAAAGTTGAAGGGTTGATAGTGGAAATAAATATCTATGGAATTTAATGAATATTTTGAGAAGTTTGAAATTACAACAGAAGTACGATTTAGTTTTATATCGATTTAAGTATCGATTTTATTTCTATCGAATTTTATATTTAAGTTTAGATTATGTTAGTTCGATACTAACATATAGTTTGAATATACTATGTTATTATGTTACGTTGTCAGACTATGATTTATCTAGCGTTCCTAATGAACCAAAAGGAAATTAGAAAGCTCGTGAATAAGAAGTATCGTATAAAGTTTGGTAGTGCGGCAAAGGTGAGTGCATTTAATTTGTATTTATGTTATCGAACCAACATTTGCTTGCGATGAGCCAGTGTCGAAGTTACTACAGTAAGATGTGACTCCTAATGTTGTGCGATTGTGAGTCAAGTCTATATGTTCATTTAATAAGTACTAGAACTATGGAATGAACTAAGGATGCTAAATAGGGAAAGATGTCTAGAAATTATGATTTGAATAGTAAGTTTAGAAATTCACCATGAATTATACATAATTGACTAGATAATTAATTTTATGTCATTGGATTCGTATATCAGTCTTATTTTGTCTAAAAACAACGGCTACTAATTCCGAAAGTGTATACAGAAATATATGAGTTTTTAATCAATGATAAATCAGAAAACAAGACAACAAATTCTGCTCAAAACAGCTTCTATAAGTCAACTTTGAAAATTCACTATAAATTTTACAAGTGGAACTAAAAGAAGTGCCTTATATGTTAGATTCATATTTGAGTATAGTTTTCTATTGTATGAACAAAATAATTTTTAAGTATATAGATTAATACAAAATAATATTTTTTTGAAGGTAGTGCAAACTACTAAAATATGAAATTTTGATAAATTGTGTAGTTGAAGCATTGGAAAAACAAATGATTAATTCTAAAGCTTAGTGTAACACCCACAGACAGATCCGGGTGACCCGATCCGATCCGAGGTGTCACATTAGGGCCATCGAAGCGACCCACAATAAAAATCAGGTAAAAAATAATTTTTTTATTAAAACGTGTAAAATCATAAAGCAATTTATAAATACATACAAGTTCCAGACTCAGTTTAAAACAAGTCAAATGTGACCTACATGCCCCCTAATAACATATTGTACTGTACTCTGTAAGCAAACCAGAATGAAACTCCCAATACTGAAGTTGATAATTGCACTGGATCAATTTTTTTAACTTGAAATTGAGAGTAGAAGAGTGAGCTTTGGGAAGCTCAGTAGTACAGGAAAAACATAAATTTTCCTTGTTGATTCAAACGTCTACAGGCTTTCGGGATGAGTTATGGTTCCATTGATAATTCTTCAAGTAAAAGATAAGAAGCTTACAGTTCAGAGGACCAGATTCAGGAGATCGAAAAAGTATGTCTAGTGTGTTCCAAAAAAACAGAGTAATGTATATAGATTCTTTAAAAACGTTAGTAGTTTAAAACATATTTTTAAACCACAGTAATATCCTCCAAACGTACACCTTTATGAAGTTTCTCCATAATTGCATCTATAAGGACTTACCCTAAGCACACAACAAAGGAGCCACCCTAAGGGAGTACCTTGGGGCCTATGGGCCTACCCAAGGGTCTCCTTAGGTCCATAAGGAATTACCAGCTCAGTCGGTATGAACCTATATAAGGAATTACCAGTTTGACCGAGTTGAACCTCCATACTCCAGCCTAACCATACAGTACCTAGTAGAAATCAGATTGAGCAGTAACTTTAATATCAAAATCATGATCCAATAGTATATTGTAAAAATGATCATGTAATTATTTAAATCACATAAATGCTCTCCACCCATACACCATATGCAGTCCCATGATTTACCCAAGGGGAGTGCCCTAGGCCTGAGAGTCTACCCAAGAAGATTCTCAGAGCCTACCCAAGGGTCACCTTAGGTCCGTAAGGAATTACCAGCTCGATTGATCTAAACCTATAAAAGAAACTACCAGCTTGACCGAGCTGAACCTCCATGCTCCAGCCTACCCAAATAATGTCCCAATAAACCAGTTCAAGTAGTAACCAGTAGATCCCCTGATCCATAAATCAAACGATTATATTTTCCAGTGAAAACATGTAATCAGATGACACATATCATGTAATCATAGTTCATTTAAAAATAAATCAAAATGACAGTAAATCTGAAATTTCAAAAAATCACGTTTTAAAATAGGTAAAACATTTACTTGTCAAATAAGGAACACACTAGAGGATCCAGATATTCTTCGGAGCTACTTGGCATTTATTAGGTAGGGGACCATGAAACTTTTGTAATTTAACAGGATTTTAGAATTAAGATCCCTATAAAAAGAGGTTTGATAGCTAACAAAGTCATCAATCATTCAGGAAGTGATTTATCAAGATCATATATTATTTGGGTATTTTGTGGAGATATTAAGTAATCAGGAAGGTAATCAGAATCTTTTGCATCAGAGTTACTTGAGATTTCAAAATATGACTGGAGTGATTCCATTATTCAGGAAATCGGGGGCATTTTGGATATTTGGTTCTTGGAGAACTCTTAGTAATTTATTATAATAAGAGTGAAACAATGATTCATGTCGATTTATCAAGATACCGAGTCAACTTGAACTGAACAAATCCTAACACTATAATACATGTCAATCAGTCAAACCGATGCATTTCAAGGATATTCACACTTTAATACTAACATCACTAGCTGAACTGATCATCTTCAGAATCATCGTTGAATGGATCTTAGGAAGACAAACATGTATTCCCTTCCTCGTACTGATTGCACTAGTTGAACGAACCTCCTTTATAATCAACATCGACCAGATCTTCACATGATGAACAAATATTTCGATGGTGTTTAATTTATTCATGAATTACAACAATATCCATTTATTTTAAGTCATTAGAAAAATGGGTCGCTTCAACAGTCGAGGTTAATTCGATCATCTTAGACATTAAGGTATTATGGTTCCTTTATATTTCAGGGTATTTTGGTCATTTGAACATTGGAGGTTATTTTAGTTATTTTGTAGCTCGAGGGCATTTTGGTAATTTTGATCAATCCAAACATATGTACCTTTTCTGGTAATTTGGTCAGATATATCCGTTCAACGTTATTTTTCGCTTTTAGGGGTAATCTTGGTCTTTTTACAGTGCAAGGGCATTTTGGTCAAATTATAATTCAAGGGTATTCCAGTCTATTCATTCCTTCTAGTCTTTCTATTTAATTCAATTTTTTTAAATAATTTAAACATGAATACTACTTCTAATATTTTAGCCTTTAGATGTTTGCTGATAAATAACAATTATAGATCTTGTACCTTCTTGAATGTTAGGATTCGATTATCAGTGACTATCCGAGCTGGTCGATAATTTAACAGATGAAACAGTGATTTATCAAATTAAAAATACGAATTCTCAAGGTACTTTCGCTCTCATGTCAGTCTGGGCTATTTTTACCTTATAGGGGCAATTTCATAATTTTATAATCAGGTGATTCCTGTATTAAACCTTTTAACGAAAATAATTAGAATTTAATAATTATGAGGTTGATTGCTTTATTAGTTAATCACTGAACCTGAAATTATTTCTTATCAGTCTTTGAGTGTCTTATACGTGTAATCTGAGTCTTATTCAGTTTAATTACTTTTCATCGAATTTGGAACGAGTTTAGAAATATATTTATTTCACACATGTAACCAAACATATTCATCTCTGTGTTAACCAATACCAGCATGTTCCATAAAGTATACATAGGTAGTAATGTATTACCTTAATTTTTGTGCTCCATCGTTCAAACATTTAAACTCCATTCGATCACTCTAGAACTTGAATCCAAATTCTAATAATATCTCAGATACATATAAACAAAAAATACATTAGAAACGGGGCTTAATTGCGGAAAATAAATCAAATTAGAAGGTAAAATGCTAAAAAATAGCTTACTTGGTTTGAATTTGGGGAAACGAACTTTGGATTCGGAATCAGGATGTCGAAAAATATAAAATATGATTTTTTGAAAATTTTGATTTTTAGGGTCAAAGTCAACGGTCAACGTTGGTTAATGGGTCAGGTCAAAGTCAACAAGTAGGGTCAAAGTTAATGGGTTGGGTCGGGTTGACTTGGTTCAGGTCAAACAAACCCGGTTCACACCGAGATGGCCGGTTCAGGCCAGTCCAGACCAACTAGATCGATTCTAAAAGGTTTCAAGGGTAGGAAGAAGAGCCCCACGCGCACACGGATACACGTTGTAGAGCGTGGCGGTGGCGACGAGCTCGGGGTGATCTGCGGATTACTCATATAGCTTCAAGTAACCAATTACAGTCAATATTTACCCAAACATCAGCCCAAAAACATGCCAAAACTGAAAGAAAATTAACCAACTGTAAACCCGAGCTTACCCCTAACGGCAGTCGACGACGACGCAGCGATGGAGACGTCACTCATATGGGTTTTGTTTGCAAGTGACCAATGAAGTTGATGGTGGTGGTGGTGTACTGCAACAATGATCGGATTGGCCAGAAAAAGGTAAAATTAGCAGCGACCAAGATTTCCTCAACATTTCGGTTGAACGTCGATAAACGATGAACGACAATGATTCACGGCTTGAAACGAAAGAGTTTTGGTCGGGACGAAGTGGTGGTTCGGATGAAGATGGAAACGACGGCTATGGAGATTGGACGACAACGGATTTGATGAAGGTTAACGTGGGATGAAATTAGGGATTGGGTTTTTAGGTATTTTGGGGAGTTTATACCGGTTCCAAAACCAAGCTGTAAACTTTTAAAAATTTGCAATTTGATCATCAACTTTCTTTTAATTAAATTTTGGTGTGTTACAATTCTCCCCTCCTTAAAAGAAATTTCATCCTTGAAATTCACTCAAGTCATAGAAATATAGAAATTGAGCTTTCATCCAGTCTTCATTCTCTCAGGTATCATTTTTAGGTATATGATTCCTCTACTTGACTTTAACCAGCTGAATAAGCGTTCTTGATAAACTCTTCCTTATCTGAATTCCAAAACTTGAATAGAATTCTCCTCGTAGAACCAAACATACCTTAATTATTATTTCTAAATCGAAATAATACTTGCTTAACTTCAATGCAACATACAAACATAATTGATTTCTTTCATACTTAATGGAATCACCTCAAGATCTGCACTTTTACCATTAACACGTCCCCTTTCTTTTAATCTCATATTGCTCAAATCGATGAGGAAAAAGGCTCAACACTTATTGGGTTTCAAACTCATAAAATTGGAATAAACATGATTCTAAAATTCTTCAATTCAGTACATCAGTACAGAACCTTTTAAGGCATAACACCTTGTTTAGGTTTGGACCAATTACCTTATTCTCCGATCTACTTGGGTCCATAATGTAACACCCCAACCCGTACCCGACCCGGATACGAGTCTGAGATGTCACATTACCTTTTTAAAATCTTTATTCTTGCAAAATATCGAAACATTTGAACTTATATTAAGAAAAAATACGATCATATATTGTTCAATTGTGTTTGGTATAAAATTTTGAGGCAAAAACGTATTTATGAATAGTAAAATACGGTATGAACAGTACCATATGAAAAGTATCTGCTACAGTACTTTCGAAAAAATACTTATAAATTCGTATAACATCTCTATTTACATATAAACATTACAAAACTCAATCATATGATTTTACAAAACCGATTAAAACATATCAGATTTAAACCTTTATTTACATGCCAACCACTATCATTGTTATAAAATACATATTATACATTTATTTTCTGATCTGATCTTTGGAAAGGAGAAATTGACATGTCTTGCATAACTTTTACCAATCTTCCTCTTCTCGAAACCTACACGTAAAACAATCACACGCTAAGTCGTTGACTTAGTGAGGCATACAAAACATAAACTATAACCATCTATCATTTCATATAAACAAAAGGTATACATATGCCAATATTATCATATCATATAAAAACATATATCATTAACATGCTTTTCAATACTCATATTATTGTTACTAATTCCTTGTGATCATATAAGCATGTGTTGAACATTTCTATACATATCTTAGAACATATAACATCCTATAATCCATGCAATACCGTTCATATCACCACAAGCATATGCATCTTATATATTGTATTTGTTATTGTCTCTTTATTAGCCCATGGTACACTGGTGAGAACTGAAGGTATGTGAGTTGATAACTCCTTGAAAATGTCATATTTTGGGACCTTTTCACTTAAGTTATTGAATGTCTAAGAGCCCATTTAGGACCATTTAGATGCATTTAGGAGCATATAGTTTCATGTGGTGTATTTCAGTTTGCCGTGGCATTTTATTTTTACAGCGGTACTGCTTTATGGGAAAGGTACTTGTCTGATGGTGTGCAGGTATTGAAAGCAAGGAAAAGAGGAAAGAAAATGTCGTGGCATAAGGAGACTACTGAGCAGAATGAAAATGTCGAGTTTGATTGGCATTTCGAAATCGAACAAAGTGAAAGAAGATATTTTTGCAGCCAGCGATCTCTGACTCCTCGAAAGCTCTACCCAAGAAATCTGCCTCGAAGATCCTGCCTGGAGGAACCGGCACTGCAACCGCCGACTTTGATAATAACGCCGCCTGACCTTGCAGGTTCTGTCTGTCCTTGGGCGTCTGCAGTGGAATGGTGCCGGGTCTAAGCCAGCAACCCAGGCTGGATCACAACCAGCTCTGCCTGACTCCCAAGCAAATCAACCATGGTTTTGGGGTTTCCTAGGATGGTTAACACCAAACCTTAGGATTTCTTTTCCCCTATAAATAGAGGAGAAAGCCATATTGAAGAGGACTTTAGTTCCAGCCACATTTGATCTTAAAAAGTTAGAGAGAGAAAGTCTCATCTTTCTCCGTCAATCCCACTTGCCGTGGCATTTCTCCTTGACTAGTAGAAGGGAGTGGCGTTCTGAGCATCCGAGAGGAGCTAGTCCGCTGGGAGCAGTCCTTGGTGGCCGAGGAAGGCATTTGGCAGTGCACGTCGAAGGCTTTCTCTCCCCCCTTAGTCCTTGCTTTTATATTTTGTTGTTGGGTTGTAAGGAACGAATGAATCTTGCTTTGTGCTTGTTGATTTCGAACCCCACCATGAACTAATCCTATTTGGTGGGAGTTCGCATGGTTATTTAAGTTGTTATTTTAATGAATGGTTGTTGTTTCATGCTCTATTCTGTTTTGTTTATGATGCTTAAAGCCTTGAGGTTGTAGGAGCTACGAGAGTAGCCTTTCCTTAGGAGGGTTCATGAGGTTCGAGAGAATGCCTTGGCAATTTATCTTTAGTCTTCGAGAGAAACTAGGGAGGAACTATGTAAACAACGGGTTCTAGATAGTAACTAGGCCTAATCCACCTTAGAGATAAGGATAGGATTTCATTCGACTAAAAGGAGTTGTGTATAAACGATAGGTTAGATATTAATGTTGCCGCAAAAAGGTATTGCCGAGACATATTCTATTAGCTGAGTCAATAGGATCACTGCTTGGGCTTACGCCAATCGGTTTTGACAGGGCATCTTTAGTCTGTCGAGTCCCTTACTAGAGATAGCATAGGGCACATCAGTAGACTCTGTCGGGCAGGGTAAGCATAGAAGAAGCACCATTCAGAGAAATAGACTTAAGTTTTCCTTGTGTCTCTCATCACTCATTTCCATTGATGCTTGTCTTGTGAGAAAGCTAAAGTCCTACATATATTAAATCTAGTATTTGCATTTTATTTTGCCTTGACATTTCCATTTGTTTTCACGTATCACAATTTAATTTGCCACGACATATCCATCTGCTACCACACTATCACCATTCCATTATCACCACATCCATTCCATTTTGCCACTGCATTCTCATTTGTATATACCATAACTAACTTTACTTAGGTGACAAAGTAAAGTGTCTTGACAAACCTATTTGATTTCCCCAATTCCCTATGGAGACGATACTCGACTTATCACTTTATTACTTGTTCGATTGTATATACTTGCACACATATCTGCACCCATTTATAGTACTCACAAATAGCGGACATGAGTACACTGAGGTTGTGCACAAATGATGTCACCACAGCTCATATAAATTGCACCGAAGTGCCACGTAGAATTTGTCCCGAAGGACCGTGTAGAAATGCACCGAAGTGCCACGTAGAATTGTACCTTAGTTCCATATAAGATTGTCCATAAGGACCATATATAAATTCCTTAAGAATCATATACATATACCAAGGATCAAGTAAGTGTCTCAAAAGACCTCATACATGCTCTAAAGAATACATATACGTCCCGAAGGACCACATAGAATTTGTCCCGAAGGACCGCATAGACCCTCTACTCTTGGCATGCCAACTATACCTATAGCTCTCGTATCATATAACATGGGCATTATTCTTATGCTTCATATATTCATGTGCATATAATCACGTAGTTTACTTTCATGTCACTTTTCATATGAATTCATATTCATATGTCACATAGCTCGTATCACTTTGCATTGATTCACATAAACATATATATCATTTGATTCATGTCTTATTCTTATATCATCATATATATTTCATCTATGTTTCATCACCTAACCTCATATCATATAACATGCTTTATTCTCTTATGTTCACATGACATATAATGCATACAAATTATATTTACATATGCCTTTACTCACAAATTCATATATCATACAAATCATGTCATCTCTTGTTCTCATATGCTTCACATGCATCACGTATATCATATAGCACATATCAGTTCATATAATCAAGTATACATTTCATGTCATTCACATCCTTATAATCAATACTCCATACACTATAACTATTGGAAATAGACTTATCACAAATCCAATTTCTTATAATCTTATAAACTAAAATGCACTCATAAAAATCATATAACATTTTAGGAGTCACTTCTTACCATAGTAACTCCGTCATTGGCTCATCGTAAGCCAATATTTTTCGATCGTATAAGTACAATTAAATTGCACTCACCTTAGCCTTGCTTTGATTCGATCCTAATCCTTTGATTATTCCGGAACTTGTTTAGGCTCAATATCTATATAAATATATCATTTCAAAACAACTATCAGAAGCCTAAACTTTAAACTTGATGTTAATAACTTAAACCGGTTTAATAAATCAAATTCCATTTTTCATTTAGGGGGAATCGATACCCCCCCAGGGGGAATCTATTCCCGGGGAATCGATACCCCCACAGGGGGGAATCTGTTCCCCCTGCACAATCTGGAAATTTCGTTTAAACCCAGAAAATCATTGTTCATGCCCGAAAATTCACTATAACAACTTAAATTCTTCATGTTTCATTCACTTTTCTATTCTTAACTCAAATATACATACTTAAACTAATTTATATCCATTTATTTCATCTTAAACCTCAAAATTCTATTCTCCATATAGAAATCAATAATCATACCAAAATTTTCATGTTATCCAAACTTAGTTCCAACACTTCTAACTTCTTATTCTCATAGATGACAAGTCAAATTCAACTTAAAATTCAACTTATCAATTCTATTCCAAGATTTCATTCAAGAACTCAAAATCTTTAATTTCTCATATACCTTTCATCTTATTGTTTTAGAATAAATTAAGCTTTCCTTAAGCTTAATTATCATCTAGTGATCAAAACCCAACCATTAATTCAAAAAATAATCAACAAAAATAGAAACTCACCTTTGCCTAGTCTTCCACGGTTGGAGAAGAAGAAATGAGGAAGAAGATGAAATGTTTTCATCTTCACACGTTTTTATCTCTTATTAAAGGGATAAAAAATATCTTTCATGACAAATGACCATTTTGCCCTTTAATTCTTTGGATAATTACTATAAACTTTCAAGAAATATCCCCAAATAAATCATTGAACTATTCAACTATTTTACTTTAATCACCAAATTCTAAAAATTTACGATTTGGTCACTAACCCGTAATTTGGGATGTTACAAATCTCCCCTCCTTTTTAAGAAAATTCGTCCTCGAATTTTTATTGCACACATTGATAAGAACATATCTTTTAATACTCTCATGTTGTTTCCTTTATTCACTCTTTCCTTCCTTTAATTCTTCCACTAATAATTTTTTTTCTTTCCATCTACTATCGTTCATCATATAAACAGTAACCAGTAACCTCATCCATTTCTATCTTTTCTCTCCTTTGATTCTGCATTTTCCTTTGATCTTTTGAAAATTCCATAAAATATCACTCATCACGTAAACAGTAACATCCAATCCTTACTACTCAATATTATGAATCGATTGATTTTCTTCATCATTCTTTAATTACTTTACATATTAAACCAAATCTTTACTCATTCCTAAATTCTTGTATGTATTACAATACACAAAATCTTTTCATATAATCTCATGTATTTGTTCAAATAATAATCACCTTTTTATAACAAAAAGTATTAACTTTAAATCTTCCTTAAACATAATTAAACATATACCTTACGGAATCAAACAATCCTTCACATTACCTTACACGTTTCTTGTGTTTCTATACCGAACTTATCATCTAAACTTTCATATAACCTTTATCACATTTGATCCTTTATACTTCATCCTTTCCTTTCCTTATTCCATTATTCCTTTATTCCTTCAAATCAAAATCTTCTTATACTCAGATCATATCTTTTTATTCATGTTTACATACTCTTTTCCTATCACTTATGTTCATCTCTAATCATTGATATTTACCACATTTTTATAACTTTGATAATCATCTTTACTTATATAGAATCTTATTCTTCACCATTTCTTATACCTGTATTTTTTTTCTTTAAAGCTCCCTTTAAAACTTGTAAATAATCTTCTCGTTGCCTTCATCATATTTATATGATCCAAATACATAACCATATTCAGAACCATATCATACTTGATTAATTCACTTTATCTTTTCTTCCAATCTTATAACTCTATCACCTTTACTCTTACAGCTAGTTAATAACAACTGTTCATTCTAGGGCACAAACCCTAATCAATTAATCATATATTTATTTGGTATATATATTTTTTTCAATCAGAATTATCTCAACCATAGTTTACTTAACTTTTCAAATCCACCTTGATTCCCGTGCACCATGAAATTTCTTTTTTCACTCTCAACATTTCAATGTCTTCCATCTTATAAAATAATCACCGACGTACTTATTTCTTGAACTTTTCCCGAAACAATATTCACATCAATGAATCTTCCATTATTCCCATTATAACATTTGTTTACCATATTTTAGTTCAACCGTATAGCGACTACATTATTTCATCTAACTTTTCCACTTTAGGATAGTGGAGATCCTCTAATATTATTCGGTTGTACATTAAATTTTTTTTTTTGAACACAATGCTCAACTTTTTAATCTAAGGTACAACTCTTATCAACTTGATCATATAAATTCTTTTCCATCAAAATTTCCCTCATCGATATATTATTCAACTTTTCAAACTCAGACTATTATTCACACATAATATTATTCCTCCATTTCAAAATCCAACGTTATAACTTCCTTTATCTTATAAATTGTTCATCGACATACTCATTCTCAAATTTTTCTATCACTATTTATATTCTCTTGAACATTCAAATCCTTATCTCCTTCACTACATCACATTACATGATTAAAGTATACATTGTATTCGAATCCACTTCATATTTGGTTATCATAACTTAACAATCTCTTATACTTCTCATACATTTCCATCACATAATTTTGTTAGCCATTGCTAACTTTTTTCATTTATAATACAAATCCCTCATCATATCCCCACTCTTGCTTATACCCAATACTATTTACATGTCTACTATTCCTTTTTATATATCACTTCTTCAATAAATCTTTCGTGCTATCATAAACTTCACTTCATTACTTTAATTCTTTCATTAACTTTTTTCTTATGCTTTTACATTCCTTTCATATCATTTATACTTTTCCTTCTTTATTCCTTTTTAACTTTTCTATCAATCTTTATTTCCGTCAAACATACAAATCATTTATCTTTAATACATTCTCTATCAAACTACTTTATTATTCAACTTATTTCTTTCAATCGAAATATAAACCTTTATCAAACTATCCATATATATATTCTTTCCAATCAAAATAATCCATTCGATAAAATCAATCCATCAAACCTTCATTTTCCATTCGTCCTTATAATAAAATTCATTCATTCGTCCATAATACAATTCATTTGGTTCGAACCACCATTTCCTTTACCTTTGTCTTCTTACATAACTAATCCATATCATATCTTCATGCCCATATTTTTTTATATCACATATATTTATCCTTAACTATCACCCCTTATCACATTTTCATGACTTTGATAGCCAACTTTACTTGCACAAAACCTTATTCTTTATCATTCTTATTCTTATGTTTTCTCCACTTGTTTCAAAAATCACCAGATTTCAATACTAATCTAATCCATTTAAAATACTTTTTCTGCTTCGATTTACATAACTTCTGATAGAGCTTTTAACCCAATTCACAAGGGTTGTCTTTAACCCTGACTTATCATCAATTAACTCTTTGTTTAATCTTTCAAGATCAAACCTACTGCTGGAGTTTGTCGAACTCTCATCTGATTTGATTCTCTAATGGAGAATACAACTAATTCATGTCTGGTTTAAAGTTGAAAACCATAATCTCTACCTTTCTTTGATGGTGCTTAATTCTATGAAGCACTAATTCTCTTAATCATCTGAGATTTTTTTTCCAATCCTTTTATTCTTAGCTCTCTCTAGAGCTTTAACACGGTCAACCATTTCTTTAAATGAGAACAATTTCAAAACTAGTAAAACTCTTTTAATTTAAGGCACAAGCCTTAAACAATTAATCGCATGTATCCCCCTTAATCAGAATCAACTCAATAATAAATCTGTTTAACTTATTAAACTTATACTCATACACAATGCAATTTTCCTGGGTTCAAACTCAGGCATTATAATTTCCCTTTAGGGGGGAATCGATTCCTACTATGGGGGTATCGGTTCCCTCATGATTCTGGAAATTTTTGTTGTTTGAAGGGGTCGGTTCCCCCTTGAATGGGTACGATTCCCCTAGCCCAGAAATCATATTTTTAGCTCGAAAATCACTTCATTTTCAGTCAACACTTCATACTCCACTCCCTTAATATTCCTAACTTTCATACACATACTTAAACTCATTTCTACTCCATAATCACTTCTTTAACTCAAAATTCTATCATTTACATGAAATTCAAGAATCACACTAAATTTCCAACATGTTCTACAAACAATAAAAACATCACTTGATCTTTTAACATCCTTATGGTGACATTTTTCTACCATAATCTAGTTTACCCACTTAGTAACGAAACTATTCAATTTAACTTCTTCACTTTGGAGAAATGAACACTTTCTCACATTATCTTCCTATCATTTAATCAAATATCTATAACAATAGAACATTTCTTGTAACACCCCAACCCGTATCCGACCCGGATGCGAATCTGAGGTGTCACATTGACCTTTTTAAAACATGTACTTGTATAAATATGAGTAATTAAACTTTTATAACATATAAATGACTCGTTTACATAAAAGACATTTTCATTATTACAAAACCAATCAGAGCATGTATCTTTCACTTATTATTTACATATAATCATTCGAAACATTTATAAAACAGTTCATAGCTTAAACAATAGATTCTTTTGAAACATGCCAACTAGAACTTATATACTAAAACATATTATTCACATCTTTTCTGATTGGCCTTTAGTAAGGAGAACTGACCTGTCTTGCTCCACATTGCTCTTTACTCTTCTCGAAACCTACGTGTATCACTTACATGCTAAGTCAAGACTAGTGAGCATATAAACATATAAGGTAAACAGTAACTATATCATACCTAAACAATTACTACTATCATTTCATACCACTCATACTTTACATGTAACAATATATGTATACATATATGTCATACATTCATATCTCTTATCTCATGTTCCTATGATCTCTTATGTCCATATCATATAACATATATAACCAATTGCACATATACATATCATGTCATGTAAACCATATATATATACTATCATAAAACACGTACACCCAAGCAACTATATTATCATCTTCATTTCTTTCTTATTTTATCACTATCATTGATTCCTTTCATCATATGGTCTTATTAGTTACCATTTGTACAATCAATATCACACAGGAAATTCCACAAGGAAACAAACATATTATCATATCACTTTATTAATATTATCTATTTAATAGCCCATGCTACTCATGTGAGAACTAAAGATATGCGAGTACATAGAGGTTGTGCACTAATACTGTCACCACAGCTCATATAATTGCACCGAAGTTCCACGTAGAATTGCACCGAAGTGCCACGTAGAATTGCACAGGAGTGCCGCGTAGAATTACACCGTAGTGCCATATAATAATGTCCCGAATGACCACATATCATTCCTTAAGAATCATATACATATGCCAGGGATCAAGTATGTGTCTCACCAGACTTCACACATGTTCCAAAGAATACATATATGTCCTCAAGGACCACATATCATTCCTTAAGAATCATATACATATGCCAAGGATCAAGTATGTGTCTCACCAGACTTCACACATGTTCCAAAGAATACATATATGTCCCGAAGGACCACATAGACCCTCGACTCTTGGTATGCCAACTATACCCCTAGCTCTCATGACACATAACATGGGCATTATCTTTTATATCCTTTTACATATTCATGTAACCATATCATATATTCATATAAGCTCATGGTTTCATTCACATATACGTGTAATCACGTAGTTCATGTCGATTCTCATATGATTTCATATTCATATAAACATAGGATTCACCTCATGTATCACATATACTTTCTTTCATATGGCTCATAACATTTCTCATGTTCATATGACATGTAAATCATTGTCATCTTATCATGTTATCACATAAACATATCATCTTACAATATAAACAAAACATATCAATACCTATATTCACATATATCTATCATTTCATTATCCTTATTATTATTCTTATCATTACCATTAATCCCTTTTTCTTACCATATTCATATCAATAACACATATACTCATGCACACATATAAATCATAACAAATACATATTTCTATGAATTCATGTTTTTTACTATTGGAAATAGACTTATCACAAGTCTTATTTTCCCTTGAACCTCATATACTAGAGAATGTGCACCTTAGCTTTACTTTGATTCGATTATAATCTTTCAATTGATCTGGAACGGGATCACGTTCTGGAACGGGATCACGTTCTATATCTACATCATCATACATAGATCTATATTAGTATTATAACTAATATACTCTAATGGTTCACTCTTTAGACTAAGAGAAAGGCAATTTCATCTTTTAATGAAGGTATGCATCGATGCACTACTGATGCATCGGTGCATAAAATTTATTTGATGTTTGTTTATTACTGGGATGCATCGATGCATGCCTTATGCATCGATGCACTAATTGCATTCGATGTATTTATTTTAAAAGAGTGCATCGATGCACTACCAATGCATCGATACACCTTCAAACAATTTCTGGGTTTTTATCATTGATGCATCGGTGCACAATGAATGTGCATCGATGCACTCTGCCCAGAACCTCTTTTTGAACCCAAAAATTCATTCTTTTTGGATTAAATCCTTCATATTTCAACCCCTTTCATATTCCTAACTTCATATACATACTTAAGCTCATTAATATCATTTATCTCATCTTTAACCTTAATATCCTCTCCTCTTTAGGAATTTCAAGAATCATACCCTATTTTCCACATGTTTCAAATCCAATTCTAACACTGAATACTTCTTAATTAAGCTGATGACAAGTCAAATTTAGCTTCAAATTCAACTTATCAACTACATTCTGGAAATTCACTCAAGAACTCCAAATCTTAAATCTTCCCTAACTCATTTATCTTTTGATTTAAGATAACTTAGCTTTCCTTAAGCTTAAGTATCACCTAAGAATCTAACCAACTTTTAATTCAACAAATAACCAACTAATTAAGAAACTCACCTTTGAGCTGGAGCTTCACGCACAAAGAAGAAAGGAGGAGAAGAGAATTCTGGAAACATTGTTTCCCTCATTTCCCACGTGTAAAATATATATATTCCCACTACCACATTTATTTAATTCCTTAAATGATCAAATAACCATCTTGCCCTTTATTTCCTTTAATAATTACTAAATAACCTTCATCATATATATCCAATAATCATTGAACTATTTCATTCTTCTACTTTAGTCATCAAATTCTGAAACTTTACAATTTGGTCACTAACCCATAATTTGGGATGTTACATTTCTCGAATTCACCCTTGAACTCGAGTGTTCTCAACTCTTTTCAATACATTCCTTCTATGAAATATATAAGTATAAAATTAAAAACACATCATAATATCATTCAACATCATGAAACATTCTCTAATCTTGTACAGGCACTCCCTGAGGTTTTTCGCTCTTCTCCCTGCCTGGCCAGGGCAGGTGAATGCTATTACCTTCAGTCTATTGCCTTGTGCTTCACTTTAGAAGCTCTCATTATCATATATATAATATAACATAGCATTTTAATTATATTAGCAAGACAGTACACTCCTTACCCTATCATATCAGAAAATTTTTCACTTTGTGTTGGTATGTATACTTTTTAAAATACTTTTAACTTCATTTTTAGCCTAGAATCGGCTAAACCGTAATTCTGATACCATTAAATGTAACACCCCAACCCGTACTCGACCCAGATACGAGTCTGAGATGTCACATTACCTTTTTAAAACCTTTATTCTTGCAAAATATCGAAACATTTGAACTTATATTAAGAAAAATACGATCATATATTGTTCAATTGTGTTTGGTATAAAATTTTGAGGCAAAAATGTATTTATGAATAGTAAAATATGGTATGAACAGTACCGTATGAACAGTACCTGCTACAGTACTTTCGGCAAAATACTTATAAATTCGTATAACATCTCTATTTACATATAAACATTACAAAACTTAATCATATGATTTTACAAAACTGATTAAAACATATCGGATTAAACCTTTATTTACATGCAACCACTCATTGTTATAAAATACATATTATACATTTATTTCTGATCTGATCTTTGGAAAGGAGAAACTGACCTGTCTTGCATAACTTTTACCAATCTTCCTCTTCTCGAAACCTACGCGTGAAACAATCACACGCTAAGTCGTGACTTAGTGAGGCATACAAAATAAAACTATAACCATCTATCATTTCATATAAACAAAAGGTTACATATGCCAATATTATCATATCATATAAAAACATATATCATTAACATGCTTTTCAATACTCATATTATTGTTACTAATTCCTTGTGATCATATAAGCATGTGTTGAACATTCTATACATATCTTAGAAACATAACATCCTATAATCCATGCAATACCGTTCATATCACCACAAGCATATACAACTTATATATTGTATTTGTTATTGTCTCTTTATTAGCCCATGGTACACTGGTGAGAACTGAAGGTATGTGAGTACACTGAGGTTGTGCACAAATGTTGTCACCACAGCTCATATAAATTGCACCGAAGTGCCACGTAGAATTTGTCCCGAAGGACCGTTTAGAAATGCACCGAAGTACCACGTAGAATTGCACCGTAGTGCCATAAGATTGTCCATAAGGACCACATATAAATTCCTTAAGAATCATATACATATACCAAGGATAAGTTTTTCAAAAGACCTCATATGCTCCAAAGAATACATATACGTCCCGAAGGACCACGTAGAATTTGTCCCGAAGGACCGCGTAGACTCTTTACTCTTGGCATGCCAACTATACCTATAGCTCTCGTATCATATAACATGGGCATTATTCTTATGCTTCATATATTCATGTGCATATAATCACGTAGTTTACTTTCATGTCACTTTTCATATGAATTCATATTCATATATCACATAGCTCGTATCACTTTGCATGGATTCACATAAACATATATATCATTTGATTCATGTCTTATTCTTATCATCATATATTTCATCTATGTTTCATCACCTAACCTCATATCATAACATGCTTTATTCTCTTATGTTCACATGACATATAATGCATACAATTATATTTACATATGCCTTTACTCACAAATTCATATATCATACAAATCATGTCTCTCTTGTTCTCATATGCTTCACATGCATCACGTATCATATAGCACATATCAGTTCATATAATCAAGTATACATTTCATGTCATTCACATCCTTATAATCAATACTCCATACACTATAACTATTGGAAATAGACTTATCACAAGTCCAATTTCTTATAATCTTATAAACTAAAATGCACCATAAAAAATCATATAACATTTTAGGAGTCACTTTTTACCATAGTAACTCCGTCATTGGTCATCACAAGCCAATATTTTTCGATCGCATAAGTACAATTAAATTACACTCACCTTAGCCTTGCTTTGATTCAATCCTAATCCTTTGATTATTCCGAAACTTGTTTAGGCTCAATATCTACATAAATATATCATTTCAAAACAACTATCAGAAGCCTAAACTTTAAACTTGATGTTAATAACTTAAATCGGTTTAATAAATCAAATTTCATTTTTCATTTAGGGGGAATCTGTTCCCCCTGCACAATCTGGAAATTTCGTTTAAACCTAGAAAAATCATTGTTCATGCACGAAAATTCACTATAACAACTTAAATTCTTCATGTTTCATTCACTTTTCTATTCTTAACTCAAATATACATACTTAAACTAATTTATATCCATTTATTTCATCTTAAACCTCAAAATTCTATTCTCCATATAGAAATCAATAATCATACCAAATTTTTCATGTTATCCAAACTTAGTTCTAACACTTCTAACTTCTTATTCTCATAGATTACAAGTCAAATTCAACTTAAAATTCAACTTATCAATTCTATTCCAAGATTTCATTCAAGAACTCAAAATCTTTAATCTCTCATATACCTTTCATCTTATTGTTTTAGAATAAATTAAGCTTTCCTTAAGCTTAATTATCATCTAGTGATCAAAACCCAACCATTAATTCAACAAATAATCAACAAAAATAGAAACTCACCTTTGCCTAGTCTTCCACGGTTGGAGAAGAAGAAAGGAGGAAGAAGATGAAATGTTTTCATCTTCACACGTTTTTATCTCTTATTAAAGGGATAAAAAATATCTTTCATGACAAATGACCATTTTGCCCTTTAATTCTTTGGATAATTACTATAAACTTTCAAGAAATATCCCCAAATAAATCATTGAACTATTCAACTATTTTACTTTAATCACCAAATTCTAAAAATTTACGATTTGGTCACTAACCCGTAATTTGGGATGTTACACATAACTTAATCTCAAAACTTTACTTATAAAGTTTGGTTATGAGATTATCAGACCAGAACATTTAGGGAGTAACAAAACTCAAATTCATGTTAGAAGTCAGGTCAAAATTCTTGAATGAATAATCTCTCACGTTACCTGCTGGTAACTTTCAAGATTATGACGAATGCTGACATTATTCCCTTTTTGTACAAATTGAGTCATAACAGATAAGATACTTTGATATACTTATTAAAGATTGATTTCTAAACATTAGAGTTATGGATGAGAGAGTGTGACCATAAATTAGGGGCATGTACAAATTAGACATCCTATGAAAATGGATCGGCAGATCTACCCAGAAGACTCGACTCAACCTAAGCTTTGATACCACTAAATGTAACACCCACAAACCGATGCGGGTGACCCAATCTGATCTGAGGTGTCACATTAGGGCCACCAGAGCAACCCATAATAAAATTCTGGGAAAAAAACTTTTTTATTAAAATGTGTAAAATCATAAAACAATTTATAAATGCATACAAGTTCCTGACTCAGTATAAAATAAGTTAAATGTGACCTACATGCCCCTTAATTACATATTGTATTGTACTCTTCAAGCAAAGTCGAATAGAACTCCCAATACTGAAGTTAATAGTTGCATTGGATCTATTCTTTTAACATGAAATGAAGAATATATGGATCCTCTAGTGTGTTCCTTATGTGTCAACGGTCAACTCTGGTCAAATTCAATGAGTCATGTCAAAATCAACAGGTTGGGTCAAAATTAACGGGTCAGGTCGGTTGACTTGGTTCAGGTTAAACAGACCCAGTTCAAACTGGGTTAGCCGGTTCGGGCTGGTACAGACCGATTGGACCAGTTATAGAAGGTTTCCAGGGCAGCAGAAAAGCCCCACGTGTACAACGTGTGCCGGCGGCGACAAGCTCGGGGTGATCGGTCGATTACTTCTATAGCTTTAATTAACCAATTACAATCAATATTTAGCCAAACATCAGCCCAAAACCATGCTAAAACTAAAAATAAATTAACCAACTTTAAACTCGAGCTTACCCCCAACGGCGATCGACGACGGCGCAGCGATGGAGGTGTCGCTCACCTGGGTTTTGTTCGCACATCGTCAATGAATTTGATGGAGGCGGTGGTGTGATACAACAATGATCGGATTGGCCGAAAAAAGGTAAAATTAATGGCGACCAAGATTTCTTCGATGTTTCAGTTGAACTTCGATTAACAACGAACGACAATGATTCACGGCTTGAAACCAATGGGGTTTTGGTCGGGACGAGGTGGCGGTTTGAATGGAGGTGGCAGCGGCGGCTATGGAGGTCTGACGGCAGTGGATTTGATGAAGGCCGATGTGGGGGGATTAGGGATTAGGTTTTTTGTGGATTTTGGGGGGTTTAACTGAATTTTAATTAATTAGGAAAATTAGGAAAATTCAGGGCTAAGTTTCTGAACTTCCTATCGGTTCCAAAACCTAGTTGCAAACTTTTAAAAATTTGTAATTTGATCTTCAAGTTTCTTTTATTTAAATTTTAGGGTGTTACACTTAGTGAGGCTTATATTTTGATTTATTAATAAAGTGTCAAAGTGAATACAATTATTTATTTATTTAATTATTATGATCGAGGATAACTTGTGATAAGTCAACCTCATTTTATTTTCAAGTATGATTTATAACTTTTAATTATGGATGATCTCTATAATATTTTCAATAAGTTTTATGAGTGATTTAGGGTATGAACTACCCAAGTACGATTTTTATTATGATGAATTTTTATGGTTTATGATTTTCAAACGTTGATAATTAATGATTTTTATTATATATAAGCACATTGTATGTTGTAGAGTCGTAGGTACATTTGACATGCCATTAAGTTGAGTACTTTCCAGTTAAGTTATGGTACATTCATGTACATTATGATATGCACCATTAGTGATCATGTTATGATTGCACTTGGAGGGCATTATATGTTTCAGTTAAGATTGCCATTGTGATGTGCCCTGTGCGCACCTTATGTTCTACTTATTCTCTTACATATACATTGGGTTATACAAATAAATATAAAAGTTATGACAAGATTATGAAAAAAAAATATGAAAATGAAATGAAAGGAATATGAATTGTTTATGACATTTGATGTTGATTTACATGATTTTTGATAAAATCATGAGAGGATGATTTTCAGGTTTTCAAGGAGAAATCAGTTTGGATAGCTCGGTTTGAAAGTTTTAATGTTTTTATTTAAATTATAGCTTTATGTTATAATATTTTACGAAATTTATGTTTTATATCACTTTAGCTATATTATTGTCTCACTAAGTTTTACTTAGCGCGTGATGATTTTCATGCGTAGGCTCAAACATAGATAAGAATGTGAAGTGAGGAGCTTTCTGAGCATCTTTTGGAAGTCAAACCTCCCTACAAAATTAGTAAGACAACCTATTTTGATTTATTAGTGACATGTGCATTACACCTGATGGTATGCTTTATTGAATTTATTTTAAAAGTGTATATAATAGTAAACTAAGATTATTTTTAGTTTTAGCTAATTTTAGTTATAATCGTATTTATGAATGAATAGTATAAACGTTATGTTTTAAATGGTTTTTAAATTAAGTAGCATTTAGGCAGCTTTATATAGTTATGAAACAACACTAGACTGCCTAGCTACAACTTGAAATATATTTTGTTTTTATTTGTAAGTTGAAATAGAAAAATGTTTAAAAGGAACAAATAAATTAAGCATTTATGATCAAGGAATGTCTGAAAGGTTAATGTAACTTCTATAACTCGTATTTCGAGATGTATAAATACGGGTTATGGGTGTTACACCACGTTATCGTCGTCATGAAATGGAGATGTTACGTCATCGTCCCGCTAATGAATTAACGACGAGGTGACATAATTATAGTTAAACATAAACATCAGTATTAAAATTGACAAAATTAAAATATTAGTGGCATAAATGAGTTCAAACTTAAAGATGAATGATATTTGAAATAGTTTATTATATATTTTATTCATGAGAAGACCCCACAAGCCGCCTTATATATATTAAGATATCAAAAAAATATTTAAATTATATAAATTTTAATTTTTTAAAAATATTATTGAGTTTATATTTTACTCTTCCTTGATCTCGACAGAGCTACTAAGGTCTCAAAGTAATATTGTCCATCTAAAAATTTAAAAATATTTATTTTGTCGATTACGTTATTTTAAATTTTTATCTGTGTTATCCCTATATGTTTTGTTTTCTACTTACCATGATCTCTCGTCTCCCTCGGTATCTTTGTTTTAACGCATTAACCCCTGATTATAATAACAAATAATGCCAAGATATAGGGAATATATGCTGGGGTCTGTTTTATTTCTAACTGATTTGATGGGTTATTTTTGGATCTATACCTATATATATATATACTTTGGGGATATTATTATTATTTAAATTTCGTCAAGCAATATGGGATTTGTATGGATCAGGAGAAGATTGAGAGTGGTGTTTTGTGTAGGTTGTTGCCAAAGCGACTTTCATTTTTATGTAAATCTTAAACCAGTTGAACTGTTCAGATTGCCCTTGGGAACATTGAACAAAAACCTGACACCAAATATTACGAGGTTAACAAAAAGGCCAGTGTTCCGGATTTTGTCATGTTTTAGGAGATCAAGAACATGAAGAGATAGTTTGAGATTTACTTGTTAATTTTTAAGGTTTTTACGAATGGTTTTATACGTGAGAATAAACAAAAGCCCACTTTCCGTTAAAAATATGCGTATTTGGGACCGGTTTTAAGTAAAGTAAAGCTAGTGCTCAATGACCTTGAGTTAAGACAACATAAAAGGACTTGGTCAAACCACTTTATTTATTCTCAATTACGTTGTATAACCATGTATATATATATACACACCAGGGATTTAAATAATAATTGTGATCATGTTTATGTTATGTTTATTATTATTGCGGCAATAATATATGCTATTGCGATAATTACAAGTATTACGGTTGTAAAATAATAATTTCAGACAGTATCTGAATCGTTATATAATTATTGATATTCTAATAGTAGGTCGCCATTTAAATCTCTAATATAATATTGTAGACACTCATTTTCGTCCGAGACATTAAGGGCTTTAATATAGTATATAATATATAATTTCAAATGTAGTTTTTAAAAATATATATATAATATATAGTTTTTTAAATATATATATATATATATATATATATAATATATATATATATATATATTTGAAAATGTATAATATAGTTTTTTAAAATATTTTGAAAACGTATATTTTAAAACAGGTTTAAAAATATTGTTATTATTATATTTAATATATTATTATTTTTTTATATTATAATATATTATTTTATTTTATTTTTTTATTTTAAGGTCTAATTTAGGGTCCAAGTCCAGTCCATGGTTCGATCTCGAAGAGGTCCAAGCATACGGGCCTGACCCAGCCCATATGTAAAATAAGGTTTCACAAATCAAGCTCAGTTCCACATCTACTAGAGCTATCAGATCAAAACATAAACCAACGATTGAGATCGAAGAAAAATAGGGTTATAAAATCCTAATCATATGAAGCCAAGCGCCGCACGAGATGAAGCAAGCAGCCCACGCGCCAACAACCAGTGGGATTTCTAGCCGAACAACCCAGGACTGACCCATCCCGGAAGAATCGGCAACACCCCGAGATACTCGAGACTACAACGGTCGATTATGGGGCTATAAAAGCTCCGACCATGTAACGAACAAGAAGAACGATCGGAAAGCAACCAAACGAAGAAAGCAACACATCGTGAGCAACCAAATCCAGCAAAAAAAAAACAGAGAAAAAACGAAAGCAAATACCAAAGGTCGAGCAAACAAAACAACAAATACCAATCAAACCAACATCCAAAAAACAAGCAGTCGAACTAACCAAACCACAAGCATACAAAGAAATAAGCATCGAAAAAAGCAAGGGAAATCAAAGCAAACATCGGCGTGGGATCAAAGGAGGAACGACCACCGGAGCTCGAAAGATCGCCGTGAAACAAAGGTAAAAGTCATAACTTTGGGGCCTAGATCTGCTTCGATTGAGGCATTATCTCGTTCTTCTAAGAGTGGGTTCGGGTTCACATGCTCGAGAGGAGTATTTTTGGTTAGGTTAGTTTTTCCAGCCACCAGAGGCGGTGGTTGGGCAGCGGTGCGAGGCTAGGACAGTGGCCGGTCATTCGACTGGATGGGGAAGAAGGGAGAGAGTTGAGAGTGTTTTTTTGGGAGAGTGTTAAAAATGTTATTTTTTTTTGTTTCTTGGGGTATATATAAGCGGGGGACTAGAGTGTAATTATAAGAAAGTTAAATTATTTCCGCAGTCCCTGGTGTTTTGAAGTGTAATTCATTTTGGTCACCAATATTGAATTTACCCTGGAATTTTGGATTATTTCGATTTAATCCATGTTCATATTTTTTTATGCAATTAAGCTCTCTAGCTTCTCATTCTTTCATTGCGCCCCCAATTCACTTTAATTTGACCTCCAATTCCTCGTATTTTCCGATTTAGCCTTTTGATTTTCTTTATTTTCTTCCGAAATTTTATTTTATTTAGACCCAAATTTTAATTCCTTTTTTTAAATTCCTTTTTATTTACTTTAATATATTTTTATTATTTTATTTAATTTTATTATTTAATATTTATTTGGCTTTGTTTTTTAGGACAATTTTAAAATTGATCAAAGGTAAGTAACTCGGATCGAATCTTTAAATTTCATTTTAACTTTTAATTTCTCCATCAAGACAACCGATAAATTAAACTGGTACCGAAAGGGCAGTCCAAGAGTGTTAATCCTGCCTTGGCTGTAATCGACTCCCGAATTCGACATATTTCTGGTAAAGCGTAAATCAAGTAAGATAATAGATTAAGGTGTCCGGTCAACCCAAATGATCGATGGCAGCTCTAACATGTTTTATTTAATTCGAAGATCAATTTTGGGTCCGCCCGAAAAACGGTAACGACAAATATAATATAATATAATATATAATATAAATAATATATATAATATAATAAATATAATATAATATAATATAATATATATAATATAAATAATATATATAATATATATAATATAATATAATAATATAATATAATATAATATAAAGAGAATGATAGGGGTTGAAGCTACCATTAATTGCAATGAGTTTTCCTTTGATGATAATACTTGATTACATTTCTTTAATTTATATCTTAAGAATATGATGAGTTGAGAGAATAAGTTTTTTATAATTTTATTTAAATAATGATTAATAAATTAATTACGAGTGATTAAACCAAAAGAGAAATAGTTCTATCCTATCGCCTTTTTTATATCATTCGCTTAGGATTATTTTATTTTATTATTCACACTTTAGTGACCATTTATGTAATTTACCCAAACATAAATCAGCTCACAAATTGATAAATGCAAGGATATTCGTTATCTTTGATCCTCTCTTCCTTTTCACATCCGATTCGTTTCTTCCCCAATTTAACATACTATCAAGAACCAGGACACAGACCCAAGTAAATCGCCTGCAGTAATGTCCCACGTTCTCCTCCACCATCTCGTTCCAATCAAAACCGTCCATCTCAAATCATGTTCTCTCCCCACCCGGCCACCCATAAACCAACGGCCTATATTCACCTCCGCACCAACCCAACAAAGGGCGCCCCCACAGAGTGCATGGCCAATCCCAGGAGAGTTAAAATGATAGCGAAACAGATAAGGAGAGGGCTCTCCGACATGCTCTTAACTGACAAGGTGTTGCAATTCGCCGTCTTGCCTGAAGCCGCCTTAGGAGCGGACCGCTACCTTCCCTTACTACCATTAGTGATGTTGAAGTTTCAACTGATTTACAGGTACCGTTTTTCTGTACAAATACTTGCGTTTACTGGGGATTTCTGGGTTCTCCTTGTAGCAGCTTTTGGTTTGATGAACTATGATGAATACCTTAGCTAATGAAGTAGAAAAGTTCTTTTTTTTTCTGTTGATTTGCTTAATTTGTTGGTTTTGTTGAAGTTTTAGGTTCTCAATTTGAGGAGGTGCAGAGTTTAAGAATTTAATGGTATAGGAATTGCTTTAGTGAATGACATTTCCTTGTTACTTGTCTAAGTGTGTGCAGGCCTTGGGGGAATTGAATTGATTGATTGAAAGGGAAAGTAATAATAACTTCTTAGGGTTTATGCTTGTCTTGAATTTTGAATATTGTTCCATTGACCTAGTAAAAAGACGTAGGAAGTATCAGGGATTCATTTTATTCGAAAATTAATATACAGCATTGCAATGGTTGACTATTTAAAATCGGTTGACACCTAATAATTCATGTTTTCTCTGTCCATGGAAGTAGGTTGTTAAAGTGTATGTATCTGTTTTCGATGATGAGAGAGGGAAGGATATTGCGGTTGCTGGATTGAAGTCTAAAGCTAAGTACGTTAGAAGTGAGCTGGGGAGGCGTATGAAGTTGCGGCTTACACCAGAGATACGCTTTATCGAAGATGTATCTCTGGAGAGAGGAAGCAGGGTAAGTGCTAGCAATATATTGTTTTTGTTGATGGTAAGTGCTTACAACGAAGATGAATTTCTGAGCCAATCTGATTTGGTAACCTGTTTTAGGTAATTTCCATATTAGACAAGATAGAGGAGGAGAAAAAGACTGCAGCAGATGACGAAGAAGTTGAATCCATTTAGTCTCAAGATGACAGAGACTGGGAGGATAATGACCCTGATGAAGATATTATTTACGTAAAGTAGCTGCCTTGCCTTCTCGTTTGCTTAGTATTTCTTCAGGACAGAATGAAGTTGTCATAACATTTTTACAGGTTTGTTTCTCCTTGTGGATTAGCTTAGTTCAATGGTGTTTGAGGTTGATTCTTCTTTGAACAAAGGCTCCCTTTTACTTGATTATTTTTGTAATGAGTGAAAGTGAATATTTAAAAAACCTCGATTAGAAGGTAAATGAACAATTTGCCTGTTTTGGTTAAATCTTGTTGGTTCATAATGGGATTTTGAAAACGTCATCTTTGTGGTGAAAGAAACTTAGAAATTCTTCAGACTTGAGAATGGTGTCCTAGATATATACAGATTGAGTGTAACTAACGGTTTCTTCGTTTCGGGTACATAATAGGTTGATTAAACTCATCTCATGTATGCGGATACATTAAACAGCACATAAAGGCATGTTCTCAATTTGGTACAACTGCTTTGATGAGTGTCAGTGAATGAGTACTTGTCTGAAGCATTTGTTAATGTATTGCAGTGTGGCAGTGTGGAATTTCCAAACCCCGAGTCTCACTCATTTAGTGCCTTCCATTGTTCAAAAGCGTTCATCCTTCATGAATCTCTATTCAAAGTTTCATATTGATTTCACTGTTTGATTGTGCAATATATACACCATATAATGAACAATTTATCAACACTTACGCTACGTTTAGTTGGGGTGTTAATTTTTCTTCATGAAATTTTCTACTAAAGAATGATTTTTTTTCATGCATTGCTTAATAACTTTGTGATGGATATGAATTTCAAGTAAAGATGTAAAAACAATTTGCTCAATTTAATCGGGAGTGTTGTACGATATACCAGGTATCGATTTCACTTACTGATTTCTATTCATTCCAATGTACATTAGGCAAGTGTCAGAGATTTTATTCTGCAGGAATAACTTGATTGCTAAGCCAATGTTGCTGGTAATAATAAGCTAATGCTACAGGAAGACTTGCTTATAACAGAATTTAGGAGCCAAAAAGTGACAGCATTATTGCATAGAACAATAATGCATATAATCATCCAGCATGTTGCCAATTAACAAAATCATCATAGTGCCATTGCCAACCTAAAAATTAACCTTAAGGGCCATGTTTATAACACAAACAAATTTGGGAGATAAGTATGTCATTATCCGTAAAAGCTTTATAAGCTGAAATGAAAAACTCGTACAATAACATCTATATGCTTTATTCCTACACCAAGTTCAATTCATGCAATTCAAACCAACTACGATGCTTCAGTGGTGAGCCTTTGCTTCAGCTTTCTTATGAGACCTTGCCTTAGCCTGCAGGTAAAAGTAAAAGCAATAAGTAAGCACGTCCCAAGCAAAGGTAACATGTTATTGTCAAAATATATCGGAAAGAAAAACAGGAAGCCACCGTTAGTGAAACACATTATCAAGTCTTACACTCAGTATTACACATAGTGGCAGGAGTTGATCTCACACCCTTTACTGAATGATGGCTTGGATATGTAAAGCACAAATCAACATCTATCAATATATTTCCTAAAGAGAAATGTCCGAGCTCAGATATTAGTATTACAGCTTATGCATCCAAGGAAATGCGTTAAAATGTAAATCAAGTTCCCAAAACAATGTCTCTTAGAAGCATTAGATGCTAAGATTTTACAGCAACATAATGTACATTCGTAAGATCCTAATTTCAAACAGTTAGAGCAGGAAACCCAACTCCCACATTGTGAAAGAGGCGTATAGCTCCAAAATTGTTCCCAAAACAACAAAAGCCAGCAGGGTTTATCATCAAACAACTATTACTGATATATTGATCAAAATAAAATAAGAAATTATCATTCAAATAATAACATTGAAACATCAAACAAATGAAAACAAATACCAGAACAATCCCACTTAGCCGCAGGAATCAACACCCTTTATCCCCACATGGAAAAACAGATCAAAATTAAAAATATCCATAACAAATGTAAATCCAATTGTAACAACGAGATAGTCATTCCCATATATAAAAATTAAAGCCATACAAACAGAAAAACGAAATTGAATAAAATAAAATAAATCCAAAACAAAAGCAGTAAATCAAAAATACCTTGAGGTACTTGAGCTTGAAGCTACCATAAACGAGTCCAAAAAGAAAGCAGATGCACGAGCCACCTATATATAATATAAATGAATCAATTCAAAAATTGCTGCATTTGATCTAAGCCAAAAGAACAGAGAAAGGGAGAAATGAAATACAAGAGCGAGGGTGCTGGTTGCCGGAGTAGGGACCAGGTGGAGGCGCCATCGATCTGCTTTGTTTGAGAATAGGACGACGGGGTTTCAGATCAGAAGAAACAGAAACGCTTACCCTAGAAAATTTCGGTGGATTATTGGGAGTTGGGAGGGGGGTTTTAAGCGAGCGTGGTAGCTTATTCGAAACGACGGCGTTTTGGGGGGACGTTCTTCTCGGCCAAATTTACACTAGTTTCTCTTTTTTTTTTAAATTAAAAAAAAGTTATTATTATTATTGAGGTTAAAGTAACACACATATGGTCACTGGTGTTTTAGCACATTTTTATTTTTACCAATATTGTTTGAAAAGTTATATCATCCTGGATATGTGCCCAGTCAACCACCACTGCCCCCTTTTCTGTTGTTAAAACTCCACGATCGATTACCTACTTTATCATCGCACAAAATCTCCAACATAAGTTGATATCTTCCAACATAAGACAGGTATTTGGTGCCACATCCATTGATTTTTGCTTCAAATTTTCTCAATCAAAGTCCTTTTCTGTAGGCAGATATGGAACCCTTAAATGCCTCACTAGGAGGGTTCCTATCTTAAATCCAATACCCATTTTGAATATTTATTAATTCATATTGTCCTACTCATGAGTAAAACATCTCACTCTTATATAGCTATATGAATGCAACTGAAAGTTGGGATACTTATAAAACTGTTGAAGCAGACATTGTACCTCAATAATATATTCAAAATCACCCCTGCTAGAAACCTTCCTCAGCCTACAAAAGCCTCGCTATATACCATCTTTTCTTTCTCAATACTCGCCCATCTCTCGAAGACCAGATCTTCAGCCTGGCGCCTTATCCTCACTACTTGATCTCTCACTGAACATTTAAATTTAAAAGATATCTACCTAACAATTCTTAAACGGATAATGCATTCAGTATCTAAACTTGGTTTAGGACTCCATTTAGTACATAAGTTTTTCTCCATTATGTACTTGAATTTAGACTTGATGGTTAATTTTTTATATCTAGAGTTTTTATTTGGCTCATATAGGCACCCATACTTCGATATAAAGTTTAATTTGATATATAAAGATTTTTTTTGTTCCAAATAGGTATTTGAACTTACGTTTAAAGTTCAATGTAGTGCAAAAAGGTTTTATGGTCTAAATAGGTACCCATACTTTGTTTTTTAGATCAAAATGATAATACTTTTTTGGTTTAAATTAAGTACCTGCGGTAAATGATCTATTTCAACCAAATTGAACTATAAATATCAATTTTTGTTACCAAAATGCCAAATTCAAGCTAATTAAATTTTAAAAAAATAGATACCAAAATGTATATTTACCCATAAGAAATATACAAAGTCTGAACCCCACCATGGAACAAACAAAAGCAAGTTCCATATACAGCGCTGCATAAAAACAGGTGCCAGAAGTTTCTTGTAAAAGATTTGAGGATAATTGCTTTCCAAGTCCAAATCTTATTACAGTGTCTGATTAATGAATCATTAAACAGTTTTCTACAAACGAAATGCCCAACTCTTTACTGAAAAACAAATACAGAAGAGTTCATTCAACTCTTCTAACGTTAATGCACAAATCCTGTCAACTTAATGCTTACAATTACACTACGACGATCTACCGTATAAATTTAATTAAATATAATGATTATAAACGATGATTATTCAAGCCGGTGTATGATTTTACTTCGTTCCATCATCTGAGATTGGATATCTGATACAGGTTTAAGTGTAATTACCATAACCATGGAAGTCTTTTGATGTTGGAGGTTGAAAACTGATAATAACAAAGTGGAACAGGGACCAAGTTACTGATTTGACTCGGTTTTTGAGGTCGTGCTCCCGTTCTGTTGTTGGGGCTGCTGAGAAATGTCGAGCTGGAACATCTGGTGATTAACAGAAAGCTGCTCCGATACCATTCTGTTTGAGGGGTTTGAATCACCGCCTAGCTGTTGAGTAGCAAGCTTTAATCGCCGGACCTCTGCAGTTAATGCTTCATTTAGAGCTTTCCAAATGTAACACAAAAATGAAGGGTAAGTTACTGAAGCATAAAATTTCAGGCAATGCAGTAGTATGATGGATTTGATACAACTAATCGTCAGATGTCGAAAGGATGAATTACGAAGACATATGGACGACCAACTCTGCTTAGGAAAAGTCATCACAAAGTTCAGCACGTTGAATGGCATACCAAAGATAACAGACACCTATAAGGCTCAGCAAGCGGCATGCTCATAAAGTAAGTTTATGAACCTTTCATTCTCAGTAGTTCAGTAAAAGTAGAAGCAGCATATTTGCAGTAACAGCATACAAGATAGCAAGACGTGTGCGGCACTAGCAATCTAGAATATAGGAACAAAATTTGTAGCACGAACAGCTATGAGCAAGCAAAAGAAATTGTTTTCACTACTATGACATTATATAACTGCGCTGAAAAGAGGGCACTCAGACTCAAGTATTCGAAACACTCATTAAAAGCATGTTAATCAAAGAGCTAAACAAGATTGCTCAATACATCAAATTAGTCATCCATAAATACAATCCTTGTAATTCAAAACTCTGAATAGTTTGTCAAATGAAAGGTCAGAGATTTAAGTTAAATGAAAATCATCATACCATCACGGAGTTGTGCCTGCTGCTCCATGGCTTGAAGACGAACTTCAACTCGTTGTTCTGATTTGTGAGTCCAACAGAATCTCTCTACATCAATTTAAATTCAATCATGAGAAAAGAGAAAACTAAAGCTAGGAAATGTCGATATAACATGCTATGCTCTAAAATCTTCAACCTGTAAAAGTGTTAGCTGAGCAGACAAGGTGGTAGCTTCGGTCTGCAGAGTCTGAACCTTGTGCTCCAACTCTGAAATATAACGCATCTTCCTTTCTTTGGAACGGGCAGCTGATTGACGATTTGCCAAAATCCTTCAAAGAACCAAATAACAGAAGTGAAATGCTTTTGTAAGATAATAAAGTTACAAAGCAGTACTCGAACAGTAGGATACCTCTTTGCCCGCTTTGGATCAGTCATTGCAATCTCGACAAGTTTCTCATTTGCCATGATCTTCTTCAATTCAGCCTCGGTGAACTCACCATTTCCAAACTCCAAACTAAAGGCAGCCGACTTCCCATCGATCGAATTTCTAGGCGAGAGTTGTCCTGGCCGATTCCCAGGTGAAGCTGGTAATTTTGGAGATTCATCACCAAAGTTCAATTCCCCTATAAAACTATCCATCGAAACACTTCTAAATGTCTACCGGCCGGAGTAATGTCCCCTGCTGCACTCCTTTTTTTCCGTTCCCTTTTCTCGGTCGAATTCATTCCACCCCGTACACCATTCCCACTTTCATTCACACTGCTTTCAGCTTCATTGTCACTGCTATCAACTCCATTGGTCTTCGTCCCACTAGCTCTGCTATCCAAATCTTCATGATTCTCATTACCGTTATTGTTCTTATCGTCACAAGGATCCATCGCATCGATGTTATCCAAATTCATATAAGCAGAAACAAAGCATCCACAACTACCCTTCCGATTTTCTTTCACACATTCCTTCACCGTTGCCATCGGCACCTTTGTCCCAACTGGTTTCCTTTTTCACCAATTGCACCGGCCTAGGCGCTCCCGAGTTCTCCTTACTCGAAACCGATCCCTTTAAAGGAATAAGAGGAGGCGAAGATTGCATTATCGTATTAAAACCGAATGGAATATCACTACTGGAACGCCTATGTGATTTTCGCGGTGGCAAGCTCTCACCAACCCGTGGTGAATTCCCTCTTGAAAAAGGGGACAGCGGCAACAACGAATGTGAAGCTCCATCCCTTTCGTCCATCGACACATCGGCACAAATATGGTCGGAAACCCGTTGATGAATCGCGACACGGGGAAGGGCTCAAAGGGGGCAAGGAATCGAGCGAGAAGAACGAAGAAGGCTGAGACAGGGAATGATTGGTCCCGAGTTAAAACCCTGAGAACCCATTTGCTGGTTCGAAGAGCGGGACATGGGGATCTGTGAATAAGGTGAAATGGGTGGGATCTGGTTAGGGTGTGAAGGAGGGATACCAACTCTTTTGTTAGTAGCATCGCCGGCGCCGGCGCCACCATTATGGCCAAAATGAGAGAAATGTCCAGCAGCTCTGATTTGATTAGGATTCAACTGAGGTATTTCAATGATTCATTGATAAATTGTTTGTGGATTGAAGATGATGATGTTCCAAATGAAGATTGAAGCCTTTGCATCACAACATCGGTGTCACCTTCTTCACCATCACCCGTGTTCTTTTCTCACAAAATTTAAATTTAAAAAAAAACCCAAAAAGTAAGGAAAAAAAACTTCGGACAATTCAAGCTCAGCCCAGTTCACTCCAAAACAAAAACAGCAAGAAGTTGACCCAGCAGAATCTGCAAAATGAGCGATACAGAGAATTTGACAGCAAAAAAACAATACAAATAAAGTAGAATCAGCGAAACTTAGAGCAAGGATTATATTAAGTGATTGTTTTAAGTACCTTGTAAATATAGGTCAAAGTACGGGTGGGAAAATGAGCAAAAAAGAAAAACAAACAAAGACAATGGCAGTCCGGCGTAACTTAGCAAATAACAAAGTGCAGGCGAAGGTGCAAGTTAGCAAGGTCGCAACCCACCAAAATCTCCGCCGAGTTTAGCGGCAGGCGCTTTCTCTCTCTTCGTTTTCTCAGTTGGAAATATACATTTTTAAATAAATGAGTTTGGGGTTTGTCGGTCTATACACAAATTAAAATTATAAAAAATAATAATAATTTATTAATCATTAGTAAATTCAATTGATTTATGTGCTTATATACCATCTTTGATAAAGTAGAAAGGATGCTTTCGCTCTCAAAAAAAAAACTTTTTTTTTATATAGAAATTCGATGGAGGGGACACGGATTTCATGACATGTAAAAGACTCCTGAAATTAAACATTTCATTTGGATTTGCATTTGCATTTCGATTTCATTCCGACCCCATTTCACAATTTCTCCCGCCTTTATCTCCGCACCTTATTTAACACCTCGATCAAAAATTATTCATATTTTATTTTCCTTTTCATTATTTCCATTTTTGTGTGTAAATAAAAGTGTATGGATAAAAAAATCACTAATACCACAAAATCATCATATTTTATTTATTTTTTAATTAATCTATACTAAAATATATAAAGTTTATCCTAAGATTTATTTTATTTTATTTAAAATATAATCATTCAAATTTTAGACGTTGCTTGGATGATTTAATATAGGGGTAAAAGATCGATCAATTTGAGTTAAGTTAAAAGATTTTGATTTAGACAAGTTATCGAGTCTTATTTTATAACTCAAATTTTATTTAAAAAAAAATTCGAATCGAATTTATGAAATTTGAATAGAGTCGAATTGTTGAAGTTCCTATTTAAATTTAATTATAAATTTTTATAATGTTATCATATTATTTAATTCTAATTCAAAAGTTGCTCTAACCATATTATATATATATTATATATATATATTATATATATATATTTATATTTTTCATATGTGGTACATATGTATCATGTAGAATTAAGAGACTCGACTTGATTTTAAAATTTTTTTAAGGTCGAGTTTATGAAATTATGAGTCATATTTTTCTCATTAAATTAAGTCGAAACATTTAATTTGTGAATAATTGCAAATAACACATAAGATTATTGTTTTTTTAATAGTTTGGGGTCATTGTAATGTAGTATCTATTGATAACTTTCTTGTAACTTTTTATTTTTTATATGGTTAACTATTCAAGATCGTCTCCTCGCAAATATGGAGCTTTCAAGATGTCATATATCGACCTCAAATGATTGCAAAAAATGTGGCAGAGGCTCTGAATGTCTAGCGATGTTGTAAAATGACATTATGTTTAGTCGAAGGTGATACCCGGATAGATTGGGCAAGTTCATCTCTCAACCTTTTGAGGACTGGTATAAGAAGAATCTAAATCTAACAAGTATGTTCTCTCGAACCAATGAGGGGAGCTATTCATTTTCTGTTCATTGCTGACGACTTTGGAAGCACAGTTGTAGTGTGATTTTCGATCTCGAATATGTTCAACGAAAAGTTTTTTTCCCCCCTTTACGTTGTAATCGAATGATTGAAGCATTTGTGTTAGCCAAGTTTCCAAGTGCATGTGCTAATTCTTTGTTGGCTATCACTCATTTTGTGTGGCTGCGACCACCTCATAGCTGGATCAAGGCCAATTCAGGTGATGCAGTGAGGACTAACGATAATACGACGACAGTGAGTGGCTTGTTGAGAAACTCTAAAGGATGTGTTCTTTGTTCAAAGTTAAGAAAATTTTCAACATAAAATTATTGTCAATAACTACTATTATCATTTTGAGATAATATTGATACTTGAATCTCTAAAAAAAGTAAAATATTCATTTTATATCATCGTTGTTTAAAAATTGTTTCTAGCTTATGAATTTTTTATATTTATATTTGTGTTCTCGATTTAAATTTAAGTTTCGTTTATATACAAGACATGTCCAGAGTTGTTTTATTGTAGATATAGATATATTTTATATATACATTGTAGTAACCCATTTTTGTCCGGATACCAAACCCAGCAATTCGAGTCCAAACCAAATTACAAAGGAAAATCAAAAAGTTTCATATGCTTATGTTTTAAACCGGACCTGATTTTTTGTTGATTTAGTTTTCGGTTATTTGGTTAGATTATTCTATTTAAATGATTAGTTTGTTTATTTATTGATTTTAAATAATTAAATTGAATAATCAATTACATATATTTAATTTTTTTATCATCATACAATTTCAATTATGCACAAATCGAGTGATCTCAGGGTAAATGAATTGTTGTTAATTCTTGAGGTTACAGATTCGAATACCAGAAATTTTAAGGGTACGAGTGATCATATCAAATAATTGAGAATTATCTTTAAACATATAATATAGTGTACTACCTCATATTAATACAAAAAAAAGAACAATCTCAATTATAAAAACTTCATCAAAGTGATTGTGTTAAGCTTTGTTTAAGCAAGAGAGGAGACAACCCATGTTATATATTCATTGTATTAAACATATTTAAAATTATTTGAAGGTACCGCATAACGTTGATAACATCCTCTATTTTGAGGGTAATTCTGTTGTACGATAGCCTAATATACAATTAAAGAAATATAATATTAAAATATTATTATTTTTAATATTTTCGGTAAAGCGTTATAAAAATATTATTTAGATTTTATTAAATATTATAATATTATGAATATATTTTAGTTTTATTTTGAATGTTTTTTTCAATTATATAAGAATTGTATATCTATTTTTTTATTTTTTTCATGTGTAAATAAGATTAGTAATGTTATTTAATAAATTCAATATTATCTAAAATTAAATATTATTTTAAAATAATATTTTTGAGAAAAAATATTGACGAGTTTATAAGAATAAATAAATTGAAGGGAAGAAAAAATTTATAAATATTACAATAGAATGATCAAATTGAATAAAAAAAAGTTGAAGGGCTAAAATAAAAAAAATATTGTTAAAAGTATGAATTGAAGTTACTTAGGTATCATATAGTAATAATAGAGCACATGGTTCAGTCAAAAATAAACTTAAAACAAATGAGAAATTGAAGAAATAAAAAAAAAATTAGGGACTAAATTAAAAAATAATCAAATTCAATTTTTCGAATTGATAAAAGCTGCATTCGAAAATGGACATACTAATTCGAGTTAACTCATAATTCAAAATTTTAAAAGTAAATTTTTTTAATCCAATCAAATTTTACTAACTCATAATTCCTGGAAGCTTATAATTTTACTATTTTTTCCAAATTATTTTATTTACTATTATTTTAGGGGGGAAATTCTAGTACCATTTTGCCTTTTTAGATGTAAGTGCATAATTGAACCAAGTGATGACCTTAATTGACATAGGGTTATATGTTTTCTTGGTGACCCGTATTTAAGTGTGTGTAAGATGTACATTTTTAAGGACCTTACAGTAATTACAAGATGTGTTTAAATATATCAAAGTTAAAAAAAAAAAAACCAGATATTATAACTAGACAGGCGTTCTCCCGAAATATCACTCTAACCCTATATATTTCTCAGTTAGACACCGTTCAGACTATATTTCCCGATCTAACACCCTTTGCAGGAATGCACGCCCTTGAATCGCGCTTTACGCCACGTGGTTGAAAGCGCGGCACGCTTTACCAAATGTATAAAAAATTCGGGTGCTAATTTTGTAAATATTTTTAAACGGGTGCTAAATACGTCATTAATTTCTATTATGGTGACATTTGTGTAAAAACGTCAGCATTTTAATTGTGCAGACACCCTCACACCGCACCAGGTGTGAACTGGTAGGGGTCTTGTCACAATTGGGCAGTGTGTAGTGGTTGAGTTTATTAGTATTTTAGTGTGTAACAAGTTTATTTTTTTATAATAATAAATATTTTATAATTTAAAAAATTATAAAATTCACATATTTTTGAAAAAATTATTGAATAATAATTTATTTGAACCCTCAGTTGTAATTAAAATTTTATTTTAATATTTTTTTATATTTTTAAACAATTAATTTTTTTAAGGAAATATTTTTTTTCAAAAATATATAAAATTTATAATTTTTTAAATTATAAAATATTTATCATCATCATTTTGTAAAAGAAATACTAGTTATAATTTTTTTTATAAAATTATTCATATTTTAAAATATTTAACCTCAGTTTTTATATACTAGACTATACGTATTGTGTAATTTTAATGCAAATTTTTAAATAATTTTATTAAAAATAAATAAACATTATAACTGTTGTTAAACAATAAAAATTAATGAATAATAATTAATTTGATCCCTCAATTATAATTAAAAGTTATTTTAATATTTTTATATTTTTAAACAATAATTTTAAGACAATAATTTTTTCAAAAATATATGAAATTTATAATTTTTAAAATTATAAAATATTTATTATTATAAAAAATAAACTTGTTAACTAAAATACTAATAAACTCAACCACTACACACACTGCACACTTCATTAAAACTCAAGCGAATTCACAACACCATGCGGTGTGAGCTGTGCACAATTCAAAATGCTGACGTTTTTACACAAATGTCATCATAATAAATTAATTACGTATTTGACACCCGTTTAAAAATATTTACAAAATTAGCATCTGGATTTTTTATACATTGGGTAAGGCGCGCCCACGTGGCGTAAAGCGCGGTTCAAGGGGCGCGTCTTCCTGCAAATGATGTTAGATCGAAAAATATAGTTTGAACGATGCTTGATCGAGAATATTAAATGGAAAAGGTGATTTTTCGGGAAAAACGCCAACAAGACACAATATGAGGTGGATGCATTACACAAACACAATTGAGAATGGTACGCATTCAAACAAACTAGAATCAGAATATTAATTTTTACAAAAACATAATCAGATTAATCAAAAAGAAAATATATCTGAAAACAATTATTCCAAATAGGAAATCGAATTTGTTAATACATACTATAAGCTATTGCATTTAGGTTACTGTAAATAGGAAATCAAATTTCTTTATATAGATGTGACTTGGAAAATGACCGAAAGAATGACATAAATTCTCCCTGCCACCATTAAGAAGTCAATACAATCTTTCGGGTGCTGGAAGGAGAAAATCTTAGAGATAATCTGCCTTTCAAAAAGAGGGTGGGTCGTTTTTGATTTCCCTGTGCGCAAATGCAATGCTCTCATTGTACCATATTTGTGCGTGTGTATACATATACATGTATATATCATAATTAAGTAAATACTCTTGTTTTGTACCAATTGGCTGACTCACCTACTCAGTCTCGGTTGATAAACTGACATTTAGGAAACAATGGTGCCGTAATAACCAATAGACAGGACACACATGATTTTATGTTAGAAGATAAATTTAGAATTATAAGGGGAAAAAATAGATTATTAATAATAAAAAATACCTAAATTATATGAAAATTTAAAATTTTCAAGGAGATGACCGCCCCCGCCAGGCCCCGTGGATCCATCCTGGCCGTAAATTTGGCAATGAAAAGTTATAATAATGACAATATCATCCAATGAGTTCATAATCTAATGCAATGCTCCGGGGTCTGTTTGTACGCAAGAAATCACAAGGTCATTTGGATAGTAGAGATTAATTACCAGGGGAATAAGAGTTTTGACTGCAGATAGAAGAACGACTTTGTTCTGTTCCACTCCAGTGAATTTGATATTTAACATTTTAGGAATTATAGAAACCTACATCAATGGAGCAAAGATACCTCCTTTCATCAAAAAGCTCCATCCCTTTTCTTTTAATCCTTTCCTAAGTTCCGTCGAATCTTTGCGGCAGCATGCACCAGAAACATGGTACACGCTCCACAAGCTACTTGATGGTGATGTAGCGATTTGTCCCATGTCTAGCCCAGTAGGTCTTCAGATCCACTGGTATAGATAGATCTTGGCCTTCAGCAGCCAAGCGACTGAGCAACTTTGTGAAAACACTACCACTCATCTTCCGGCCACCCACTCGGGCATGACGCTTATTCGGCAACTGTGGCAATGGGTATGATGACATGGTGGTAGTGCAACAAGATGACTGCCATCCACCACTTCCCCACTTGTAGCAATGTCGGGGAACTCCTGTACAGGTGCAAACTGGCACAGGCACTGTGGTTTCGTCAAAGTTTACCATGTTCAATCCAATATCCTGAGCATTCCACTCAGATTTACACTTCCTTACCTCAGTACCAGCTTGCCTATTTAAACCCTCAGCCACTTTCTTAATCTTCCGAGGCGGCTTCTGTGAAGCAGCTTTATTCACCTTTGTCCGCTTTACAGGACAAGACTTGCCTTCAGAAGTGACGGTAGATAGTGGGATGGCATCAGTAACGTGCTTTTCACAATGGAGAGTTTCGCCCATTTCGGTTGAATGGCATGAAGGGTGCATGCGTGTTCCTCCACGCTGAATACCACTTCCAATTGGGAAGCTCATGGCATTTTCCTGGTACTGTAGCACAGCTAAAGCATTATCTCTCTCAATATAGGCACTATCACGTTCAGCAAGTGCCTTATCCCGCTGCTGCAGAGCCTCATCTCGTGCAGCCAGTGCTTCCTTCCTTTCAGAAATAGCGATGTTCCGTTCTCGAATAGCAGCATCCCGCTCAGCAAGTATAGACATGATTTTTTTATTCATGACCAAGGCATTGCTTTGTTCCTTCATGTGATGTTGTGGCATCATGTTCCACTGCATGTATCATTTGCATAATACTCAGATAAATCAAATATTGAATAATAAAATAGACACTAAAGCAACATCGTCCAGTGGGGGTTTGCTAATTTTCTTCTTACCGGAGGGGGTGCTCCTTTGTACTGGTCCAGCTTATATCTCCCATTTTCTTGTTTCCCAGCACCATCCATCAAATCTAATATCAAGTCTGAAAAAAAAGGCTAAAAATTTTCACATTCATTCCTCGAACTTTAATGCAAATTCAAAAGTGATCGAGTTTCCAGCATGTGCAATTTCAAATGATTTGCGGAGCAACTAGCAATAAGCAAACAGAAGTAAAGAGCTAGATCAATAAAAAAGCGCAACTACAAAACTTTCGAAAATAGAGTGTAAACCAAGCAATCCTGAGTTCCAACTAGAAAGCATGCAACTTGGAGAAGGAAAAATAAACAGCCACAGCAAATAAACAAAAAAATATCAACTAAAAATCAAACATAAAGTATATACTTTTAAACAATAAAGAGAATACATGTCAGAATTACCAGGCCTAACCAAAAATAGAGAAAAATAATAAAAAAATCAAGAGTAGAAACTTACTAGTGAACTTAGAATAATTTTTTGATAAATAAGTTTCCGGAATATATCGAAGCCAATACCAAGCAATTTTAGACACTGTTAAGAATATTTGTAGTTCATGTAACACCACTTCTTCAAATAATTTAAAATGAGGCATAAACCACAGTGATAACATCAGCATTTAACAAAAGGAGTAAAATCAAGCTCTACATATTATCAGCGCAAGGGGCTGGCATATTTGGAAAAGAATGTTTAAAATTACAAATAAGAAACATAACAAGAGTAATCTTTTTTTCAGAATTGTCATTTGTGAAGTCAGGATTAAACACTCAAGCCCAGGACACTCAAAAGTGTCATGGTTAGAATAATTTCAAAACTGTTAACAAGGCACCTGAAACAAATGGAACAGAGTCTTTATCATGATATACTAAAATGCATGCAAGAATGCCATCAAATAAAGGCAAGCAGCCAAAGAACTCGAGACGACTTATAGCAATTGCCAAAAACCTAATCAGCAAGTGGTAAAGCCGGCACCTACCATGAATACAGTCAAGCAAAGTTGCAATACTTACCAACACTTATTTCAGTAAGTTCATAAATAAGAAAAGAATCAAAAGATAGGGGCACGCACAAAACAAAATAAGATGGGGAGCTTGATGAGCAGCTAAAAAAAAACAGGTCAAACCCTGAGACCAAAAACCCAAAATCCAAAATGAATTAAAACACAGGCATGAAAACTAATTAAAAAAAAACAGAAAATATTTGAAATCCCAAATAGTTCTTGCATAGCATATCCAGTCCCATCGAATGAACAATGCAGATCCATAATTTCTCAAACAAAACATAGAAGAACAATTCCTTTTCCTTTAACAGATCAGTTCCAAGCAACTCAGAGGGAAAAAATACTGAGAACGACATAGATGCAAGTAAACAAGGCTCCAATTAAGCACATTCCATAATCCAAGTTTACTTGTGAGCATAAAATCGGAATACAACCTAAAACATTTTGGAATAAAAAGATACAACGAGCAATTCAAAAATCAGCAGAAATACACAAAACAGAAGGAGATAAAAGTGAAGGAGAAAATGTACAAACCCAGGTCAGTTCCAGCTTTCAGTAAAGTTAGGGTTTGCTTACTACAATCGAAATTCCTTCTATAGAACAAAATTTTGAAAAAATAAAAAAAAATGAGTTTAATAACCTCACAGAATGCACGCGTGTGGGGAAATCCTGAATAATAATAAAAAAGAAGTCGAGAAGAGTGAAAAGCTTACCCTTTTTAAAGTTCTCCCACAGATAAATGGAGCAATGTTTCGAAAGTGCTTGAGATTTCGTTCCCAAAACGAGCGGAGTTCGATTGCAAGAGACAATTTGTTTTTGCAAAGGACCAGATACAATAATTGAAATTATTATTTTCCTCCCCTCCACAACGACGACGTTCCGTTTTCTTAATTCTTAAAAGAATTAAAATACCGTAATATATAAAAAAATTGAAGTCATGTTAAACTCTTATAAAAACCTTGTATTCCTCTCATAAACACTAAAAACATGCTCCAATGACTAACACAACTGTATCAACCGTCACCTACCTCGAGCCTTCTCCACAATATAACAATGTCAGTCTCACTGTTGAGACTTACATTGGAAGGATACAAACTAAGCTCTTGGAATTTTTGTGTGTGCTGTTCTTGATTTGTATTATATAAATTGGTCATCAGATCAGTTCTTCAAGCAATGTCCCGTCTTGATGAGCCTCTCACCTACTTCCTCCTAACACCATTACGAGCCACCTACAGAGTTAATGAGTAAGCCCACTAGTTTCCCTTCAACAGATCACTTATTATTTCACATCTGCTTTAATACCAACAGAGCACAATTACAGGGTGTGGCGTGCTGAGTTTCTACATTTTCTTATGGAAGCTCAAGTCTTGAAACGCCTTTCCGGGTCATTCTATGCGTTCCATTACCGGCCATCAACTCCACTGCACATATTTGGCTACCTACCTAACTTCATAGTGTGAATTTTTTTTAAAGGTTTACATCACCAATGAGTATCAAAAGTATACCTTATTTTTCGTTTAAGTATTTAAAATATTTTTTGTCAAAATAAACACCTAAAATTATCTTTTTAGTCAAAATAGGTACCTATAGCATTTTATGTCAAAATATGTACTTAAACTATTCAAATTTTTTTATATAAGTTCTGAAAAGGTTGACATGTGACATTAATTAAAGAATACTTTAAGGGGGTGTTTGGTTCAAGGATTGTGGGAATCCCATGGGATGGGAATCTCACATTCCCATGTTTGGTTGGTCGGGAATCTCATTCCCAGTAATGTTTTATTACCAATAGTAGATGTTTTGGGGTATATTACCAGGAATGTCATTACCTCCCTTCTCTTAGGTATTGTAACATTACCGGCGTTTTGGACTAAAATACCCTTAAATTATTATTTTTTTTCAAAAATATCATTCTTCTGTCATTGAATAATAAAAATTCTACGAAGGTTAAATAACAAATTTATCTTTAAATTATTTTAGATTTACAAAAAAAAATCTATAATTAAAATTTTATATAAAGTTCAGGGGTTAAAAAAAATTTACCCTTTCATTAAACTTTTTTTATATTTTTAATTTTGTAAAAAAAAATATATAAATATTATGAATTTAATTTTTTAAAGAAAATATATAAATATTTTATAATTTGTAATATTATACAAATATATAATAAAGACAATTTGGTCAAATATACATTCCAATAATCTTTTATTCCTTTAACCAAACACGGTAATCTTACATTACTGCTAAACCAACCAAACACAAAATACAACATTCTCAATAATCCTATTCTCTGGTAATCTTTTATTCCCACTGGTAATCTTATATTCCGTGAACCAAACGCACCCTAAGTACTTGAATAAAAAAATTGAATACTTTAGATACCTATTTTGACTAAAAATTTAATTTTAAGTACTTATTTTGACAAAAAAATAATTTGAATACTTAAATGAAAAAGATAATATACTTTTAAGTTCTTATTATATAAGCCTTTTTTTAACATATCCATATTTGATCATCGTATTTTACTGTTTGTTTATTGTGTAGTTACAATTCCGAAGGTTTGATGTCACTCATATAAAGTTTTCATGTAGGGGTTATAAAATAATATTTGTTTAGAATTTTTAAGTTAAGAATAACATATACACTATAAATATAATTGTTTGAATTCAGTTCGCTTAGAAAGAAGAATATTCCTTATTATTGCTAAGACAATTCAATAAGTTAAAATCACAATTGTAACTTAAAAATGTTACGTAACCAATTAAAACTAAATTAATGGATGGGTTTAAATGTAATGGAAATTGCCAATCCGTGGGTTAACTTGAACTGGTGTAAAATTGTGAGCGACTTGGACAACAATTAACCAGTTTTAATTTGCATCCATATTCTTTTGGTTACCCTTCTATTTTCAAGATTTCGTACCAAGTAATTTGGACCGTCCCAAATTACATTCTTGACTTTTAGTTTGCATTCGTATTTTTACTTTTCCTTTTACCATCATATTTCAATAGCGTTCAATTCAAAGTCGTGTCGATCACCTTTCACCAGTCGTCTGTGGCGTGCACCGGATGTCACCCCCGAGTTCGCCATCGTCTTACAACCAAACTTTGACCATCATCTTTTACTCATCGATCATCGTTCGTCAAAAAACCGTTAGAAGTTGAGTTGTTCTCTCTATCTTCAATCGTTGCACTCACCCATTTTTTGCAGCAATCGTCGCTTGAATCATGGGATTTCGGCAGTTGAGTGTTTCGGGCGATCGAGCGTTATCGATAATTCAGCCGAATGACGACGATTGTGGCAGTCGGTGGTGGCGAAGGGAATGAAATTAGAAATTTTCAGAATTTTGGGTTTCTTTATAATTTCATAAAATAATATTTTTAAATTTTTTATTTTCTTTTTGAAATTTTATGTGGATAACACAAAATAACAGTCAAATTTAATGGTCATTATGATTTAGGCACTTAAAAATGTAACATTGAAAATGTTAGATATTTATTTTAGCAAAAAAAAAAACTCTTAAAACACTAAAAATCAATTTAGATTATAGTTTAAGCACGTAAAATGTATTATTTTTTTTTGGACAAGTAAAAAATATATTATTATTAAGCTTATAAAGAAAGAAAGAAAAACCTTTAGCCCAACACCTAACATGGGCCATAAAGCCCATTAACCGCAAAAGACAAACATGAGCAACTAAAAAAAAATTGTGTATGGTAAGCTTTCTTTCCAAACTGGAGAGTGCAAATCAAAGAGGAAAATAGAAAATAAATAAACTCTCTGAAAACAAAGCAACTGTCGCCTTCGCTTTACTCAGATCTAAACCACCGCGTTTCAGATCCGCTAAATTCACCATGTCTTCCACTTTCAGCGGCGATGAAACGGCTCCTTTCTTCGGCTTCCTCGGCGCCGCCGCCGCTCTCGTCTTCTCCTGTAACCAATTCCTACCCTTCCTCCACTTAAGTTATCGTTATTTTTTATATAATCTTTTTTATCTCTTGTTATTTCCGTTCTATTGATTGTCTGATGGAGAATTTGATGGTTCAACTAGATTTTAGCATCATTAGACGATCTGATTGAAAAAAAAACGTTAAGCTTTCTTTTTATAGTAAATTTATGTATAAATTTGATGTTATAATATGTAAATCTTTGATGTGGAGAATTTATGGATCTTTGATGCTGATATGTTAATAATTATGGACTAAAAATTTACTTTGATCTAGCTGAGAAATTTTGTACTTTAGTTTTAGTTTTATTGGAATTAAACGACAGAATTCGGCTATATTAGGGTTATTTAGATGTGGATCTAACAAGAATATTGCATTCAAATAATATCAGCAGGATTAAATTGATTTTTTAATGTGAATTTTGGGATTATGTTAAAATCAACTCAGACATGGTTTAAAAAGTTTGCAGATTAGTTGTGGATTGTTTTAAGTGACCTCTGCATGGTCTAAATTGAATAAAAATAATAATTTGTAGATTAATTGTGGATTGTTTTAAGTGAACTCTGCATGGTCTAAATTGAATAAAATAATGATTTTTGGATATAGGTATGGGAGCTGCATATGGACAGCTAAGAGCGGTGTTGGTGTGGCTTCAATGGGTGTGATGAGGCCCGAGTTGGTTATGAAATCTATTGTTCCAGTTGTTATGGCTGGTGTTTTGGGTATTTATGGTTTGATTATTGCTGTTATTATTAGTACTGGTATCAATCCTAAGGCAAAATCATATTACCTTTTTGATGGCTATGCCCATCTTTCCTCTGGTCTTGCTTGTGGACTTGCTGGCCTTTCTGCTGGAATGGCAATTGGAATTGTTGGCGATGCTGGTGTCAGGTATGCTGCTTTTAGCGTCATGTTTTTAACTTACATATGAACACTGTTATTGTTTATTGAAACCAGAAGTTACTGGCCTGTGAAAATGTTGTTTATTACTTTAAATGGTTGCTTTCTCTTTCCGGAGTTTACTAGCATGGTGTGCCCTCTCCATGTTTGGTTTAATATCTAGGCTGCTCATGTCATGGTTCTTACTACAATGAAGCATTTCAGGGTCTTAGCAACTAATTTTAAATTATTGTTGTTTTAAAAGTTCAGACAGGTCTCGAGGAAATTTTTAAATCTGATAAAAGCTTTAGTTTCTGAGACTGTTTAAATTATATCAAAATCACTGATAGATTGATAATGTTTGATATGACGTATGTGATAGATTTTATCTGCTGCTTATCATTGAAAATATTTTGAATGCCCACACTTGAAACAATTCGTGTCAAATGATATTTGAGCAATATTGTGTTGCAGAGCTAATGCACAGCAGCCGAAACTCTTTGTTGGAATGATCCTTATCCTCATCTTTGCTGAAGCTTTGGCTCTTTACGGCCTTATCGTTGGCATCATCTTGTCTTCTCGAGCTGGCCAATCTAGAGCAGAATAAGACGCTTGCTGAGCTGTTCTAGTATTCTTTTATTGCTTATTGTAAATTGCACGGGGAAAGAGTATCGAGCATGTTCTGGTTAACTATGGTTGGACATCGAGTGCGAGGTCCGCATTAATACTGATGAAAACAACTACATGGCTGCTCTTTCCTCTTTTCAGAAGTAGAATAATAGAGTTTGTCTTAATAAAATGTTGTGGTGCTTTACCCGTTTGATTTTGTTTATCAGTGTATTGCAGAGGGTCGAACATCTTTAATGGAAGTTTAATTTAATCCCAAGTTTCTTCGTCAGTGTATTCTTGTAGATATATGGCTGGTTCCCATTAGTTTGGATTAAACAATACATTGTTGTGTGAATTATGATCCAAACTCGGATTGGATCTTACCTGATTTGATCATAGGAAAATCAGTTAACTAAATCTATACAAATTTAAATTAGCAATAATTCGAGTACTGGTATAACTGAAAACAACAACAAAAAACTATAAAATCTTCAGTGGACACAAATTTCTATCTTGGTATTGGTCCTTGAATTTGTTTCCTTTTCTCTTCATGGTATTTAATTGTTCAATTAGGTATACAAACTTTTATTCAACCAATTATTCCGCCAATTCTGTAATTTAATATTTCGATTTTAGCAAAGAGTAGGAATGTTGTGTATTTGGATTTCGATCCCGACGAGGATGAATGTATATTGAGTTAATATTATATACCTAATGAGGATGTGTATTAAAATTTTGTGGCCAAGAATTATAGTTAAATGGAATAATATTAGATGATAAAGTTGAGTTTTTGAAATTAAAAAAAAAAAAACAAACTCAAAATCACAATAAACTCTAATTTCAATCCCCTCATCACTATTGGCCGCCACAACCATCGCGAATCGACTGAAATCTCAACGGCGTACGACAACCTGCACACCCAAACTTCCATGCTTCAAGCGATGATTGCAGCGATTTATTGATTCCGGCTAAGGGCGACGATTTCTTCCGTCGTGTGATGAAATTTGGTTAGATGAAGTGGCTTATAGCAAAGGGTGACGACCAAGGCAATACTGACGACGGCCGACGTGGATAAAGGGGTTTGAAATTATGATTTTTAGAGTTTTGTGTTTTTTTAGATTTAAGAAAATTTTGAATTTTGTAATAAATAAATTATATTTTTTATTTTAAAATAATTTTAATTTTTTATAATTCTGACACGTATCACTTAACATACGAATTTAATGACAGACTCCTAAAGAGTACCGTTGGAAACGTTAAAAATTGACTTTCAGTGAAAAATTCTTTAACCCTTGCTTTTACATTAAGCCTATATAATTATATTTTATCATTGACAATTATGAGTCTGATAGAAATATGTTTATCGACTAATAAGATAAAAAATATTTTCACAAATTGATTTATTGATAACCATATTTAACTAACAATTATATGCTCAATATCGACAAAATAAATAAAATTAGTGGAGATTAGATGTTAGGATAGTTTAGAAAATAAGTTTATTTTTCATTTTCTCACCGAAAAAAAAAAAGTATATGCACCCATAACCTATGCATATATGATATATAGTTGTAGACACACGTTTTTGTCCGGATAAACATTTCTATTTTTTTTTTACTTTCATTTTATAGTTCTAATATGTATATGGTTTAAAGGTAAAATAAATGTTACAATAAATTGGTCTTAGAAATATATAGCATAGTATATTAGCTTTGAAAATGATACATTACGTTTTAAAAACAGTTTTGAAAAATATTAAATATTATATAGTTTTAAAATAGCTTTGAAAAATATTATATATATAGTTTTGAAAATCTTTTTGAAAATAATATAGTTTTGAAAAACTGTTTTGAAAAAACATTTTAGTTTTAACCTTTTGAAAATAATATGTAGCTTTGAAAATTATTTTGAAAAACATTATTGTCAACACACATTTTCGTCCTACTAGGATTCAAACTCATAAAAATAAGATAGAATTTTGCTAGGATTCAAACTTCTAAAAATATGATAGAGTTCTACTATGATTTAAACTCTTAAAGATAGGATCCACAAGCACTATAAATAGCCATTGTAACTCACTATTGTAACACACGATTTACAGACAGGAGTTACACAAAAGGAACGCCAGAAAAATACGAGCAAAGAAAAAGTGATTTCGAGGCTATTGTAAACGATTCGAAGTAATAAAGATGAGCTTTTTTTATCTTTCGTTTGTTTCTCTTTACTCTTTACTTGCATGCGTTGTTAATCGTGTTTTCTTTGGAGAACCCCAAAGATAAATATTTTAGCCGAGGACTAAGAGGGAGTTTTTTTCGAAACTTTGATTTCAGATCTACGCTCCATAGAGGTTATTTAAAAAAAACAAATTACATTTTTAGAATGAGAATACGAAAATCTATCAAAAAATAAAAACTTTTTTTATTTTTGCCGGTTTTAATCTTCAATGTTCTTTAACATTTACCCACTTAATTTACATTCCTTTCATTTTAATCCCTTAATTAGTTTTATATATATATATATATACATACTTGCTAATTTTATTTTTAATTTATCACTTTTTTAATTTTTCTCTATTTATATATGTTATTACCAATATATATATTTATTTTCTTTGCATTTTTATTTTTTTATTATTATATTTATTATTATTATTTTTACTATTATATTTTCCTTTTATTCTACTTATTTATATTATATATGTATATTTTTTTATATTTTATTATTATTATTATATTTTTTTATTTTCTCTTTCTTTTTATTATTCTTGTATTATTTTTATATTATTTATTTTGTTATATATATATATATGCGTATGTTCTTTTAAACTACTTATTATCATTAGTATTGTACTATATATATATATATTGTAATTATCTTTATTTGATTTTTTACCATTATGTGTATATGTTCTTTTCGTCATTTAATTTATTAATTTATATATATTTACTTTTTATTTATTTTATATATATATATTATTCGTACTTTGTTATTATTATTTTGTTTATTTGTTTTATTTATTTCTTTTTCTTTTTATATATATTTATTATTTGTTTTTTTACTTACTATTTTATCTTTGCTTTCTTCATTTTATCATTTTACTTAATTTGTTTTCTTTTCATTTTAATTTAATTAATTAATTTCTTACCATTTTATCTAACATGGCTTTTTTACTTTCTTAAGGGTACATTTTCAATCAATCAAATGTAAGTTTTGGATCGTTATTTTACCTTTCAATTTAAATTTTCAACTTTCTTAATTAAAGACAACTGGAAATTACATAGTACCGAAAGGGCGGTTCAAGGGTGCTAATCCTTCCTTGACCATAACCGACTCCCGAGCCCGACATATTTCTGGTAAGACGCAGATCAAGTAAGAAATAGGGTACCCGATCAACCCATTTATTTTTAAATAAATGATCGGTGGCGACTCTAATTCACATTTTTCAAGTCGAAGCCCAATTCTGGAGCCCAACCGAAAGACGGTTGCGACAATTATATACTATATAATTTTAAATATATATATTTAACCTTTTAAAAATAATATTTAGCTTTGAAAATTATTTTGAAAAACATTATATACTATATAATTTTAAATATATATTATAAGTTATGAAGAAAAAACATTTTTGAAACAATATATAATTCTGAAAACAGTTTCTAAAAGTTTTTAGGGTAATAGTACATGGTTTATAATTTATTTATTGTATTTGTATTTGTATTTTATTTTTAGTTTGGTTCGTTCAGGTCCAAATGGGTTCAGAATGCAAATCCAAGTCAGGGTCAGACAACCAGACCTGCAAATGGTCCAACACAGCAAGTCAATTGCAAATATACAAACTTGGTTATGAAATAGAGTACAAGCCCACGTGCAATATCCATATGCTGGCCCAAGGGAAACTAGGATTTTGGACTTAATCTCGAGTGCCGCCTCACTGAAGCTGTTAGATCAGTGCCCAATCTAACGTTCCATATAACGGATAAGATTAGGGTTTTGTAGCTGAAGAGATGTGCAACCAAAGGAAAGTCGTTGGATCTGATCCAACACAATGGCCCAGTTTGCAAGCAAAGTAGGGTTTCATCATAACCCTAATCAAGTCAGATCGTGCAGCCGCATCCTGGCCGTTGGATCTGAATCAATCCAACAATCCAGATTACAAAAATTGATGAAGGTTCTGTAACCCCAAACAAAGATATATGTGCAGCCAATGGACAGTTGTTGGATATGACCTAATCCAACGGCTTGCCAGTCACCAAATGATCCAATGGTATACGCGTACAAGCCACTCGGGAGCTCCAACATGTGAGCAGGGGTTATTTTCCAAGCCACTCGGGAGCCTTGACAGTGGCAGAGGCGGACGGAGAAATGATTTTCAGCAACCATCATCACATGAAAACAGAAAAATCACAATATGTAATTTTTTTTTCACTTTTACTTTCGAAAAAAACTCGACTATATAAACCCGAAAGAGATATTGTGAAAAGGATCCTTTTTGGGAAGCATTAATAGACAAAAGATTTCCAGAGGTATATTTTTCTCCATTTTAGTAATCTTGCATGCATATGAAAAATAAGGAAAAGTAAAAGGTCGAATTTTTTTTACCTGAAATTAGTCGGACCTTCTTCGAAGGCCAATGACATCCAGGCAAGGCTCTGTCACCGATGACTGATGGATACTGTTTTTGGGGGTTTGCATGTTAGGTTTAAGGGTTCAATCATGTTGGTTTTCAAAGTGTTGTCGGACTTTCGTCGGGAGCTAAGAAATGAAGGGTTAGGGTGAGATTTGGAGGCGTTTAGGAACTTGTTAAGTGATTTTGGGCAAAGTTTTGAACATGGGAGAGTGAACCGAGGGTCGTAGGTTCTTTTTGGTCTACTTAGGGCGGTGTTTGGCTTTCCCTGCCACCAAGTGCTGTGGTCGGCGATGGGAGGAGAAAAGGGGACCAGGGATAGCAAGGGAGAGTAGAGAATTCTTAGGTCACGTTTGGTTCGCTGGAATTCCTTGGAATTTAAGGGAATTAGAATTTAATTTCACCACTTTCCTATGTTTGGTTCAAGTTTTTAAGGGGTGAATTGAAATTCAATTCCATCAAATGAGAGAAAGTAAATTACATCAATAACATGATGGAATTGAAATCCTTTAGAGAACGGAATGTGAAATTTGATCATATTACCCTCATTAATCTTTTGGTATTCGGGTTGGTTTTTTTTTTAAATTCGGGATCGGGTTGGGTCGGATTTTTTTAAGTGTGATATTCGGGTCGGGGTCGGGTCGGGTTTTTTTTTAAAAAAAGGGATCGGGTCGGATTTTTTTTAAAAATACGGGGTCGGTCGGATTTTTTTAAGTGTGATATTTGGTTTGGGTTTAGGGTTTATAGTTCGGGTCGGGTTTAGATTTTTTTAAGTCACTGTTTTTATTGAATAAAAATATTTTTTTATTATTTCGTGTCGGGTCGGGTTTCTAATTCATATATTCAGATCGGGTCTGGTGAAACTTTATTTTGGTTGGGACGGGTCTCGGGTGGAGGTTCCTTTGTTCTCGGGTCGGGTGGACCAAAAACCCGACCCAACCTGACTCATGGTCATCCCTAATTGCGATGATTTTAACTTATGATGTTTATTAGCATGATTTTTATAATTTATTAAAATAAATAATCAATCAATAAAATGAAAATTTAATATTTAATATTTTTAATTTTTATAATATATTATTACATGTAAATTATAAAACAAACTAAAATAAAGCAAAAAATAAGAAGGGCAATTCTGTTATTTTACATTAATGAAATCAAATTCATCTGACATGTCTGCGAACCAAACAGAATATATAATTATATTTCAATTCAATTTTCTGCCAACCAAACAGGTTTCAGATTCAGATTCCAATTCCTGACTGGTTCCAATTCCTTCACATATTCCAATTCCCTCATAAACATTCCAGCGAACCAAACACCACCTTAAATCCAAAACGACTGAAATGATTTAGGTTAAGTTAACCTAATTATAGTTAGGCTTATATATTAGGCTTTTTGGGTTATTTATTTTTCGGTCACTATAGATTTAAAGTTAATCATGTTTAAGGCACCTCAGTTTACCCGTGCTTAACAAGTCAGTCACCTATAGGGATCATTTTCAAATTTATATTTCTCTATTTGTCCTAAGGATGTTATTTTTTGATTTTATGTTTTAGTTATACTTTTTGGGCTATTTTCATTAAAGCCATCCATAGTTGTGCATGTTTGTATGTTTAGGTCCCTATTTTAGTTCTTGAATTGCATGTTTAATCTTAGCTTTGCTTCAATTTAGACACCAATTTTTATTTAGTCCTTCAAATATTCATTTTTGTTAACTAATTCTAAATTTAATCTAGGATTAAATAATTCCATTATTTTATTTTATGAGTTTTTTTACTTAATTTTGCATGGATAAATTTAATGTTGGGTTTTATTATACATGTTAATTAACTCTTCTTGTATTTGATTTTAGTACTTTAAATTTATTTTCTTAATTTTACTTCTTCCTTTAATTAATTAGATTAATCTCTTAGTTTTACATATAATAAGAGCTTTAAATTTAGGTTCTTATCACCTAGTTCTTAAATTAAGGGATAGTTCGATTTGAACTTTCGCATAAAAGTGTCCGATTGCCCAAATCGATTATCCGATCCAATAATTGATTAGTTTTTAACTAGGTTAGTAACCAGGGCCTTAAACTGTAGTTAGTTCCTTAATTTTTGAATTAGATTTTTTGTAGTTTAGATAATTGGGGTTAATAGATAGGTTTTCTTAACTTTAATTTTTATCATCTAGGCTTTCAACTCTTAATTAAATAGCTATTTGACATAAACGACTTAGGTTTATTGGAACCTTCATTTTAGTTATTTTCACCTTAGTTTTTTTAAAGATAGGGGATGGTTCGATTTAGGCTTTCGCATTAATATGCCCGATTACTCAAATCGATTATCCGATTCAATAATTTGTTAATACTAATCAGATTAATAACTATAATCTTAAACTTTAGATCTAGTCCCTTAACTTTAGACTTCATACTTTTAGTCCTCGTATTTTTATTAGATTATCCAATTGACACAATTGATTAGGTTATTAACTAGAGCCTTTATTTTAGGGTTTATTTTCACCTTAGTCCTTAAATAATAGGGAAAATTTGATTTAACTTTCGCATTAAAATGCCCAGTTGCTTAAATTAGTTATTTGATTCAATATTTAGGTAAAAATTTTAAGATTAATATTAGAGGCTTCATTTTCAGGTTTAGTCCTCTAGTTTCTTTAATTTAAATAATTTAACACTTTAAGTTAGAGAAAGCCTTTAATAATCTCGCATAGTATAATTAGGTTTTAATCGGTTGATTGATTGCATTCGTATTCTAAATACAATGCAATGTTCACTTATTAAGGAGTCAATAGTATATCTCTCGCATTTATTGTAACATCTCAAATTCAGGGTTAGTGACTATATTGCAAATTTTGAAAACTATGTGCTCGATTTCGAAATAAGTTAAAAGTTCAAGGACTTAAATATAAATATTTTAGTATTGGACTAAAGGGTAATTATGGAAAGTTTGAAGGGTATAATGATAATTTCATAAGAAATATTTTTATTTCTCCTTTATATAGGATATAACATATGGAAAAGGGGAGGAAATGAAAAGAAAAGTCTGGAAAGATGGTTTAGCTTACTTCTTCTTCTTTCCGTGAGCTCAGTTGCAAGGTGAGTTGATTATTCCTTAATTTTATGATGGGTTTTGATTCTTTGGATAGTAAGAAAGCTTAAGGAAGCCTAAAGATAAGTAAAAACTCAAAGATGGGTATGTTATGAGAGATTAAGTAAATAGAGTTTTTAAGTAAACTTTTGAATAAGAAGTTTAAATGAATTTGGAAGTTGAATTTGACTTGTCATAAGTGTGAATAAAAGTTATAAGTGTTAAAACTAAGTTGGATTATATGGAAAATTTAGTAAAATTCTTATTTTTAAGAATTTGAATGAGATATGGAAGATAATAAGGTGTTGGAATGATAGAAGAATTGAGTAAAGAACTGATAATTTTCTAGTGAAACAGCCTACTCTGGGCAGGGTGTATCTGTACATGCAGGGTGTATCGGTACACTATGAATAGGTACCGATACACTAAGACCAATTTTGAAGAATATCTTCATGGTGTATCGATACATTAAGGAGTGTATCGATACCCCCTTGAAACGAAAAACTTCGAATGTAATTTGTGTACCAATACATAGGCAGTGTTCCGATACACCAGTGAAGGGATCTATCGATACCCTATAATGTGTACCAATACACTTCAAAGGGAAAATAGAAATAGATCTTTCCTTTAGTCTAAGAAATGAAAGATTAGAGTATGCCAATTTGAAATACTGATATGTATAAATGTATGATTGTATAGATAGCGATTGAGAGCAATGTCTGGACAATTTTTCAAGTAATAATCATCGAAAATATATAAAATATTGGTATTGACTAGTGAGGCCATGTGAGTGTGCATTATTTAGTACATGATGTTTAATGGGAAATAAGACTTGCGACAAGTCTATTTCCAATAGTAATATGTATGAATTTATAGATAAAAGTATAGGTTTGCTATGATTTATATGTGTGCATGAGTATATATGTTAACTTGTTACATGATTGGTATAAGTACATGCTAGTGTGATAAGTCATGTGAACAATACAAATGATATATATGATTATATAAGAATATGAAATATAATAGAATTATATTACTAAATAAGAAGTGATATGTGTTAAATAAGATTAGACTATAGGATAATATGAGGACAATATATTAGTGAGTAGACTTGAGTATAAATGATGATACCAAACAAGATAAGATATATAAGGAAAATTTATATTTATGTGTGATAACATGGAAAAGTGAACTAAGTTCAATGATATTAAACCTTATGAGTATAAGTATATGTGATATGTGACGCATGAATGCGAAATCATATGAAAATAAGTAATGTGCTTACATGATCACAAGACATGAGATGTATGAAAGAGAAAGTATATGTGGTATGTGAAAGTGAATCATATGTCTATGTCAATATGACAAATAATATGAAAGAGAATGCCCATGTTATGTGAAATGAGAGCTAGAGGTATAGTTGACATGTCAAGAGTTGAGGTTTATATATGTCATTCGGGATATATGGACATGATTACATATGTCCTTCGGGATATATGGACATGTTACCAATGTTCTTCGGAACATATGGACATGATTACATATGTTCTCCGGGATATATGGACATGTTATCGATGTTCTTCGGAACATATATATAGGTTCTTTGGGACACAGATTTCATATGCCACTCAGTAGATTGTTTACGAGCTGTGGTGACAGCATATGTGTGCACAACCTCAAAGTCTCACATTCCTTGAGTTCTCACATATTTACATAGGCCAATAAAAAAGATGATATAAAGAAACCTTACATGATACTATGTGCTTATTTGTGATATGTGTGGTATGAAGTGTCATCAAAGTTTAAATACAAGATTATATGTTTTAAAGGGATTAATGATAATGATAATGACAATGATGTGAGTAGAACAATGTTGATATATGTGCATTTATATAGTTGTAATATGAACGATTCTTTGATGTGGGTATTATGTTAATATTTGAAATGTGAAATGTTCACGCATAGTTAAATATTTAGAGTTTTGATTATATGTGTTATATGCCTCACTAAGTCATAGACTTAGTGTGTGACTGTTTCACACGTAGGTCCCGTATATCAAGAAGAGAAGTTAAGGGAAGCAAGACATGTCAGTTCCCCTTATCGAAGGGCAGATCAAAAGAGAAATGAATAATATGTATTTTTATATATAAAGATCTAGTTGACATGTATTTAAAAGAATAAATTGTATAAGCTCTGAACAATTTTGTAAACGTTTTAAGTAGTTACATATAAATTATTTATTATGTTTATATTGAGTTGGAATTTTTCTATTTGATACAAGAAAATGATTTGAAAAATTGATGTGATATATCGAAATCGTATACGGGTCGAATACGGGTTGGGGTGTTACATTTAATTGTATCAGAGCTAAGGTTTAGCCGATTCTAGGCTTAAACTGAAGTCAAATGATTTTTAAAAAGGTGTACATGCCATCAAAAAGTGAGAAATTTCCGATCTAATAGTGTAAGGAGTGTGTTGTCTTGCTAATAGAATTAGATTGTTAAGATATAATAAAAATATAATTATAATAATTTTGAAGTGAAGTGAGAGGCTATATTTCTGATTGTGATAGCAATTTTCCTGCCTTGACAAGGCAGGATGAAGAGCGGACATCTCAGGAAATACTTTGGAACAACAAAGGTTGTTTTCAAAAAGTTGAAAACATGTTAGAATAATGTTATAGGGTCTCCACTATTCTGAAGTGGAGAAGTTAGATGAAGTAGTTTAGCTACTATACGTATAAGTTGAAGTATAGTGAACAGATGTTATCATGAAAATGATAGAAGATTCAATGATGTGGTTATTAGTTTGGAAAATTTTGATAATAAGTATCTCGGTGATAAGTTTATTAGAAATATGAAGATATAGTTTATGAATTGGAAACAGGTGAATTGTAATGTGTATGGATAAGAAAACAGTTTGATAAGTTGAAAGAATAATAGTCAGTTAATTTGAAGGAAAATGAGGTAGATATGGTTCAGAAGAGTTTAAGAATGGGTATATTGGTGATTAGTTTATAAGACAGAGGAAGTTGGAATGTTGAGTTCAGCAAAGAGAATTGTATAGTGTATGAGAGAGGATTACGGATTTGATAAGTTAAGTAAATTATTGATAGATTAATTCCGAATGGAAAGAATGTATATGAATGGTTTGATTAATGTTTATGCTTTAGATTGGAAGAACTGGTGTTGACTAACAGAGTTATGTGATAGTAAATGTATTAAAGTTAAAGGGTTAGAAGATGATGTCAGAGTAAACTAACTAAGTATAGTGTGCATTGAGATATAATTATGTATTTTGATAATGGAAATGTAAGGTAATAGAAGAGACAAGAGAATAGTATTGTATATAAATAAGAGTGCAGGTTTGATAAGTGAGTAAATTACACTGGTTGGATTTCAACTGAGAATATGTATATGATTACTCTGATTAGGGCTTATACCTAGATTGAAAAGTTGTTACTGATTAACTGTAATAGTATGGATAATAGAGTTATAAGATGTGAAGAAATGATAAAGTTAAATTAATCAAGTATGAAGTGGATTTGAATGTGGTTGTGTATTCTGATCATATAGATATGATGTAGGCAAGGAGATAAGTATTTATATGTGCTAAAGGGAGCTTTAGAGAAGGAATTACAAGTACAAGAGATGGTAAAGAATGCGATTCTGTATAAGTGAAGTTGATTATCAAATTTATGAAGATGTGATAAAGATCGGTAATCAGGGATAAGTATAAGTGATATAAAAAGAGTATGAGAGCCTGAAGAAAAGATATGATCTTTGTTACAATGAGATTTTGATTTGTGGAGGAGTAAAGGGATAAGGAAATTAAAGTATTAAGTATGACAAAGGTTATATGGAAGTGTAGAAGATAAGTTCGATATAGAAGTAAGAAAAGTTTGCAAGGTGATGTGAAAATAATATTTGATTCCGTAAAGTATATGTTTAATCACATTTGAAGAAGATTTAAAGTTGTGTTCTTGGTCAAATGAAGATGGAATAAAAGTTTGGTATTGTTATAAGGTAATTAGAGATTAATGAGGAATTAGATTGATTTATGATGTAGAGTGATGAGAATAAATGTTATTGTTTATATGATAAGTGACATGATATGGATTTTCAATGGTTAAAAGTAAGTATACAATAGAAGAAGAGAAAATATAGATTTGCATTGAGTTCTTTGGAAATTGAAGGCAAATCATTGATTGCAATTGCGAAGGAATAAGGTAGAGAAAGCAACATGAGAACAGTAGAATATATGTTCTTATTAATGTGTGCACTGAAAATTCGAGGACGAATTTTCTTAAAAGGAGAGGAGATTTGTAATATCTCAAATTCAGGGGTAGTGACTAAATTACAAATTTTGAAACTATGTGCTCGATTTTGAAATAAGTTAAAAGTTCAATTACTTAAATAAGAATATTTTAGTATTGGACTAAAGGGTAATTATGGAAAGTTTGAAGGGTATAATGGTAATTTCATAAGAAATATTTTTATTTCTCCTTTATATAGGATATAACACATAGAAAAGGGGAGGAAATGAAAAGAAAAGTCTGGAAAGATGGTTCAGCTTGCTTCTTATTCTTCTTCCCATTAGCTCAGTTGCAAGGTAAGTTGATTATTCCTTAATTTTATGATAGGTTTTAATTCTTTGGATAATAAGAAAGCTTAAAGAAGCCTAAAAGTAAAAACTCAAAGATGGGTATGTTAGGAGAGATTAAGTAAATAGAGTTTTAAGTAAAATTTTGAATAAGAAGGTTTAAATGAATTTGGAAGTTGATTTTGACTTTTCATAAGTGTGAATAAGAAGTTATAAGTGTTAAAACTAAGTTTAGATTATATGAAAAATTTAGTAAAATTCTTAGTTTTAAGAATTTGAATGAGATATGAAAGATAATAAGGTGTTGGAATGATAGAAGTTAGTTAAGGTGATTGTAGTTGGGTTTTATGGAAATAAGGGAGTTAAAAATATAAGAATTGAGTAAAGAGCTGATAATTTTCGGGTGAAACGGCCTGTTCTGGGCAGGATCGGTACACTATGAATAGGTACCGATACACTAAGACCAATTTTGAAGAATATCTTCATTGTGTATTGAAACATTAAGGAGTGTATCAATACCCCTTTGAAACGAAAAACTTCGAATGTAATTTGTGTATCGATACATAAACAGTGTACCGATATACCAGTGAAATGATCTATCGATACCCTATAATGTATACCGATACACTTCAAAGGGAAAATAGAAATAGATCTTTCCTTTAGTCTAAGAAATGAAGGATTAGAGTATGCCAATTTGAAATATTGATATGTATAAATGTATGATTGTATAGATAGGGATTGAGAGCAATGTCCGGACAATTTTCAAGTAATAATCACCGAGAAGAGATAAAAGATCAGTATTGACTAGTAAGGTCAGGTGAGTGTACATTATTTGGTATATGATGTTTAATGGGAAATAAGACTTGCGACAAGTTTATTTCCAATAGTAATATGTATGAATTTATAGATAGAAGGATAGGTTTGCTATTATTTATATGTGTGTATGAGTATATGTGTTAACCTGTTACATGATTGGTATAAGTACATGCTAGTGTGATAAGTCATGTGAACAGTACAAATGATTTATATGATTATATAATAATATGAAATAAGTTATATGATAGAGAGATAAGGAGTTGTATGAACATATGATATGTAACCACACATGTTACATGATATATGTGACCAATTATAGGAATCAAAATAATATATTTATATGACTAAATGAGAAGTGAGATTAGTTAAATAAGATTAGACTATAGGATAATATGAGGACAAAATATTAGTGAGGAGACTTGAGTATAAATGATGATACCAAACAAGATAAGAGCTATAAGGAAAATTTATATTTATGTGTGATAACATGGAAATGTGAACTAAGTTCAATGATATTGAACCCTATAAGTATAGTGATATGTGACGTATGAATGTGAAATCATATGAAAATAAGTAATGTGCTTACATGATCACAAGACATGAGATATATGAAAGAGAAAATATATATGGTACGTGAAAGTGAATCATATGTCTATATAAATATGGGAAATGATATAAAAGTGAATGTCCATGTTATGTGAAATGAGAGCTAGAGGTATAGTTGGCATGCCAAGAGTCGAGGGTTACATATGTCATTCGAGACATATGGACAGGATTACCTATGTCCTTCGGGACATATGGACAGGTTACCTATGTTCTTCGGAACATATGGATAGGTCCTTCAGGACACAGATTTCACGTGCCACTCAGTGGATTGTTTACGAGCTGTGGTGACAACGTATGTGTGCACATCCTCAAAGTACTCACATATCTTGAGTTTTCACATGTGTACATGGGCTAATAAAAGAGATAATATAAAGAAACCTTACATGATATTATGTGTTTGTTTGTGATATGTGTGGTATGAAGTGTCATCAAAGTTTAAATACAAGTTTATATTTTTTAAAGGGATTAATGATAATGATAATGACAATGATGTGAGTAAAACAGTGTTGATATATGTGCATTTATATAGTTGTAATATGAACGATTATATGATGTGGGTATTATGTTAATATTTAAAATGTGAAATGTTCATACATAGTTAAATATTTAGAGTTTTGATTATATGTGTTATATGCCACACTATGTCATAGACTTAGCGTGTGATTGTTTCACACGTTGGTCCTGGATATCGAAAAGAAAAGTTAAGGGAAGCAAGACATGTTAGTTATCCTTACTGAATGTCAGATCAGAAGAGAAATGAATAATATGTATTTTTGAATATAAAAATCTAGTTGGCATGTATTTAAAAGAGTAAATTGTATAAGCTCTGAACAATTTTGTAAACGTTTTAAGTAGTTACATGTAAATTGTTTATTATGTTTATACTGAGTTGGAATTTTTCTATTTGTGTCACACCCCAATATGGGGTTAGATTTATTTTAGTTTAAAATATGTGAAAGGATATAAAGTATGATTAGTAAATAATTGTTTTAGCATGTTATTATTTTATTAAACTTATTAAGGGCCACTCAATAATAGATATCTTTTATAGTAATGGGCAATTTATTTTTTAAAAAGAAAAACGTGAATGAGGATGATGGAGTAGGTAGAAGAGGACAAATTGGGTGAGATGGTATTAAATTAATGATAATGGCAATGTATGGAATCCATTGGTTCCAGCTTTTACTTTTGACTAAAATTCACCCGCTGCAGCCATCCCATTCTTTATCGCATTGCCTATGACTCCTTGCCATCTCAGTATCTCACATCGCTTCTAACTCAAAAATGGCTTCTTTCAGCTACACTCTCAAAAGTCATGTTTTTCAACCTCAAAACCTAAACTCCAAATCTGAAAATACCCCACCAAGGTTCGCATGTATCTTTAAGAGTCTGGCCATCCATCGACGTCGTATGTGTCACTGGCGCCGTTGGCCAAGAATTGTTTTCCGTACTCTCCGACCGCGACTTCCCTTACTATTTCATCAAGCTCCTCGCCTCCAAACGCTCTGCTGGTAAGTCTATTTCCTTCCAAGACCGCAAATGTCGATCGACCTTGTCTTCAACTTGTATAAAAGATTTATGACTCGTCTTTGACCGAAAGATTCTGGCTTTAAAATGATATCAGGCGACACTGACATGAATTGGTTGACAGAACTTAAGAACGGTAGTGTTGTACCTTCCAACAAAGCAAATGCAAATACTGTCTCTCGAAGTTCATTGTTACTGATCTGCAAATTATGCATCGGAAGTTACCATAGGTGAGGCCCAAAAGTGGGAACCACCCAACTATATATTTCATCTATTTGAGGTTCGTAATAAGGTTTAGGATCAGTAAGAGGAGCAGAGAAAGTGCAATATGACTTGGCATATTTAACAAGTCAATCCGATTTCACACTAGTTGCCCATGCTTGTATGGCCGCGCTTTGTGGGTACTAGTCCACTATAAACCAAGAACTCCTGAGCAGAGCATGAAAGAAGAAAAGAAAGGTGTGAATGGAAAAAGGAGAGCACATGGGGTGTTTGAAAAAAATAATAATGGAAAAAAGGGGGAATTCATCAAGGTAGTCCTCGAGGAATGGTAAGAACTTAACCTTGTTTTCTAGTTTCCATGTAGTTATGTTTATGTATTAATAGTTTCAGTAAGATTAATTTAGTCCTTACCTTAGTAGCTAAATATTAAATTGGATCCCCAAATTATTAATTAGATCCTAACAAGTTATTTTTATGGTGAGGGAAATTATTTGGATACGAGTTAGAAATTTTGATGGTCTGGATAGTGAGGAAAATATTGGAAGTTTATTTCAAAAACGAGGGCATTCAAATGGTTGATCGATATGGCACAGAAAATTGAGGTAATACTTTACTACCTCTTTATGCTTTATGGAACATGTTTATATTGATAAATGCATGAACAAGATAATGTTGGTCACTTTGGTGGAGTTGAATAATTTATACACTCGATATGATGTGGTAGAAATTCTGTAACTAATTACGTATCGAATGACTAATATAAGAGATTGAGGAATTGTTAGATTAAATTACAAGTTTGTGATTAGTGATAAAGAAATCAGCCCTGTATTTGCAACTTATAATTTATTTCATCAAAGGTTAAATGTTAAAGGTACTTGGATGAGAAATTATGAGAATACTCCAGTAGGATAAAATTACGAAAATACCCTTATGTTATAAAAATACAAGATTTGAATATGGAAGTTAGATAAGAGGATTTTACAGACATATTGATCTGATAAAAATATTGATGTGCATAAGAAATGTTAGTTTTATTTGGAAATTATGGATAACTGGTTTTAACCCTAGGAGAGTTAGTAAAGGATACTAGAAGTTTGTTAAGAGAACCGTTTCAAGATCAGAGAGTGTTCAAGAAAGCAATTGATCATAGGATCTCTAAATTATATTATGTTCGTTAAGAACTAATATTGAAATTATCTGGTTAAGAAATTACGGAAATGCCCTTAAGAGGTAAAATAGTCTGAGATGACTCTGAATGAGAAAATACTTAGAGGATTCGTACTTAACTTGATTAAGTACAGATTTAATTGTTAAGATCCCGACTTAGTGCAGGAAAATTCCTGATATTCCGTTTGTAAAGTCTGAGAAGACACTTGACCTGAAAATATTCGAATAATGAGTAAATACTTTAAGAGTAATTTATCGGGGGTATTCTACTGTCAGAATTGTTCGAAAGGACTGAAGTAAATGATAAGATTGAATTAATTAATAAGACTGGATAGAAGGAAATGATTGAAATACCGTAGATCTATAAAATGACCAAAATACCCCTGTAATTAAAATGACCCAAGAATATCACCAAGCTCAGGAATGATTGGATATCCCCAATCTCTGAAATGAATGGAATAAAACTGAACACCAAAATTACCAAAATACCCTTATGACCTATACTAAGTAAATACCTTGGATTAATTAAGGAATCCAAATAAGCATGGGTATTGGCCTACCTTTAAAAGTATTTGAACACAATTTAAGTGAGTAGATCAACCCTAAAACTATGTCAATACCTGAATGACATTGATATTACTGGAACATGTGTTCATCTTCTCAAGTTTGGCTCGATGATAAATTTTGGAAGTATTCAGCTCAGCTCAAGATGGTATTCAGTACTAGGAATTGGATGTTTGTTCGACAAATCAACCATGAAGACCAAATCGAATGGAATGAAAGTACAACATGTATCTAAAATTCAATAACGTCTAAATTACTCTGAAAAACCCCGAAGTAACTGGAATGGATTTGACTGTTAAATAAGCTAAGTAACCTCAATGATTGAGGATTAAGTAAGTGAATTGGATAAGTCTGGAAATTCTGATGAGTTTATAAGATGTATTGTCCTTATGGAACATGAACTACAAATCAAGCCTGTCAGTATTTCATGATATCGTGGAAGCTTGGAAATGAAATAAAGATCATTGGAAGATCTATTCAGCGATGATTCTGAAAATGATCTATGAACAAGAATTTGTGGTATTAAAGAGTAAATACCCTGGAAGAACAATAAATTGAACCATCGACAAGCATTAGTTCTGGGAACTATTCATCTAAGAGTTGTTCGATAATCTGATCAATCGACATAGATTGTAAAAATCCTGAATCTTCGTTATTCCTTATCAGCTCAAATCACTCTGGTCATGTATGAAAACATAAGTAACTCATATGTAAAGGATTTTGAATACCCTTCTGATTACGTAGAGGTTCCGATAAATGTCCGAATAAGATGATCATGATAAGTATATTATGAATAACTGATGATTTTGTCAGTTAACAAACTCTTCTAATAGTGTTTCTAATTTCTGACATTATATCGGTAAACTAAAGATTTGTGTTTCTCTGCCCGATAAGATTATCCTGTACCTCTAAATAATATCTGGAAACTCTAGTGTGTTCCCTACTTATATGAATATTTTATCTGATTTCTGATTTGAATTATGTTTTGACATCTGATCTGAAATCTGTTCTGATTCCTAACCTGGATTCTGTTCTGATATCTGATCTGAATTATGTTTTGATTTCTGATATCTCCGTTTACTGACGGAGAAATGTTTTATCTGGGGGTTTATTGTTGGAGGAAGATTATCTGCAGACTCTTCGGCTTTGTGCTCAGGGTCTAAATGGCGTGTGCGGTTGGGTGTATGGTTCTGGGGAACCTACACATTTATGATGTGAACGGATGGGGGTATATATATATATATATGTTTTAAAAAGATCTGTATCTTTTTATTGATTTTCGAGAACACACTAGAAAACCTATTCTGATCTCCTGAATCTAGACATCCGAAATATTTCCATCTGAAATGAATATTATTTGTTACTACCTGAAATATCCGTAGAATCTCTGCTCAGCATAAAGATCTGTAAATATCTGAACCAATAAGAAAAATATGTTTATCTGTATCTGCACGTTTTTCAGCATCATCTGGTAGTTCTGTATTACTGAGCTTTTCGAAGCTCACTCTATTACTCACCTTTTCAGGTCAAAAGAATTGTACCAGTGCATCTATCGACTTCAGTAAGGGAGTTCGTCCGGCGTTGTTGCAGAGTATGGTATATGTGATTAGGGGGCATGTAATTGTATTTTGATTTATATACGAGTCTGAAAATCTGTTTTATTTTTAAAAAGTGAAAACTGATTTTATAAGTTTACATGTTTTGATAAAAAGTTTTAAATTTTTTCGCTATTTTTACAGTGGGTCGCTCCGGTGGCCCTAATGTGACACCCCAGATTGGATCGGGCTACCCTTATCGGTCTGTGGGGGTTACATTTAGTGGTATCAGAGCTATGGTTTGAGTCAAAATTTTTCAAGATAGACCGGCCGATCGAATGTCAAAATATGTCTGATCAGTACATGCCCCTATACTGCAATCTTACCTCTCTGAGCCGGAACTCCAGGGCTGGGTCCCTATCTGTAGCGAGTAAACCAAAGTTTCTATCTGTTAAGGTTATACTTGTACAAAAAGAAATACCAGTAACATCTGTCTTAACACAGTAAAGTACCTTAGCCATGTGAGAGTTATTCATCTGAGAAATAAAATTGAGATATGTTGCTGCTCTACGAGCCTATTTACGTAACCAAGGCTGAATTGATTTCACAAGGATAAAGTAGTTTTGATTATTTACTTGGACTGAGGGAGAATTCTAAAGAGATTGATTACTCGAGAAAATTTTCGTTCAGATTCTTTTATTGAAATGAGAAAAAGTTCTGATAAGAATGTATACTCAACTGGTTAAGTATTAGTGAAGGATCTATGTTTCTATAAAAGCTACATGAAAGATATGAAAGAACTGATGGAAATTTCATTTCTGCAATTCTGTGACATTAATGAATTTCGAGGACGAAATTCTTTTAAGGAGGGGAGAATTGTCACACCCCAATATGGGGTTAGATTTATTTTAGTTTAAAATATGTGAAAGGATATAAAGTATGATTAGTAAATAATTGTTTTAGCATATTATTATTTTATTAAACTTATTAAGGGCCACTCAATAATAGATATCTTTTATAGTAATGGGCAATTTATTTTTTAAAAAGAAAAACGTGAATGAGGATGATGGAGTAGGTAGAAGAGGACAAATTGGGTGAGATGGTATTAAATTAATGATAATGGCAATGTATGGAATCCATTGGTTCCAGCTTTTACTTTTGACTAAAATTCACCCGCTGCAGCCATCCCATTCTTTATCGCATTGCCTATGACTCCTTGCCATCTCAGTATCTCACATCGCTTCTAACTCAAAAATGGCTTCTTTCAGCTACACTCTCAAAAGTCATGTTTTTCAACCTCAAAACCTAAACTCCAAATCTGAAAATACCCCACCAAGGTTCGAATGTATCTTTAAGAGTCTGGCCATCCATCGACGTCGTATGCGTCACTGGCGCCGTTGGCCAAGAATTGTTTTCCGTACTCTCCGACCGCGACTTCCCTTACTATTTCATCAAGCTCCTCGCCTCCAAACGCTTTGCTGGTAAGTATATTTCCTTCCAAGACCGCAACTGTCGATCGACCTTGTCTTCAACTTGTATAAAAGATTTATGATTTGAACGGATGGGGGTATATATATATATATATATATATGTTTTAAAAAGATCTGTATCTTTTTATTGATTTTCGGGAACACACTAGAAAACCTATTCTGATCTCCTGAATGTAGAAATCCGAAATATTTCCATCTGAAATGAATACTATTTGTTACTACCTGAAATATCCGTAGAATCTCTGCTCAGCATAAAGATCTATAAATATCTGAACCAATAAGGAAAATATGTTTATCTGTATCTGCACGTTTTTCAGCATCATCTGGTAGTTCTGTATTACTGAGCTTTTCGAAGCTCACTCTATTACTCACCTTTTCAGGTCAAAAGAATTGTATCAGTGCATCTATCGACTTCAGTAAGGGAGTTCGTTCGGCGTTGTTGCAGAGTATGGTACATGTGATTAGGGGGCATGTAATTGTATTTTGATTTATATACGAGTCTGAAAATCTGTTTTATTTTTAAATAGTGAAAACTAATTTTATAAGTTTACATGTTCTGATAAAAAGTTTTAAATTTTTCGCTATTTTTACAATGGGTCGCTCCGGTGGCCCTAATGTGACACCCCGGATCGGATCGGGCTACCCTTATCGGTCTGTGGGGGTTACAATTTGATACAAGAAAATGATTTGAAAAGTCGATGTGACATCTTGAACTCGTATTCGAGTCGGATACGGGTTGTGGTGTTACATTTATGCTCAGGAGGTGACTACTAGTAATTCCTGAAGTAGGTCAACATCATTTTCAAAACCGTATCATAATTCCTCAACTCCTGAGGCCATGTTCGTTTATGGGTCAATAAGTGATCTTTTGCATTCATGCTAAGAGGTGAATATTATTGGCTTTAATAAAAGATTATCCTCTTTAAGCTATGGATCCATAATGATTTCCAAATTAAATGAATCTCGAACTCAAATTTTCCAAATACTTGAATATAAAGTAATCGACTAGGTACCAATTTCTTGACACTATGAGTGTCCTAATCCTTCCCCACGTGTAACCGACTCTCAAACCTGTTTTATAGATTTTCGTAGACCCCAAACTTGATATTTTTTATAAAAATAATATATTTTTATTAAATTACCCAATTTTTATGGGGTTTCAATCGTACCAAAAAAATAATTGATGATGACTCCCAACATTTCATAATATCATTTCCAAAACTCATCGTTGCAACTAGTCAGCTTTTCCTCGAAGAGCCGGTTGCGAAAATATCCAAGCATACTTGGAAGTTACCGACTACAATTTTAAAGAGAATGTGAATTATTTTAGACATTTCGGGCAGCAATTTATATAATATCATGCCAGAGTTTTCATTTCTTTTATTAATTAAATTTATAATTTCCAAGTACAAATTATACAATATTGTTTAAATGTACATCCCTTTTTGAGTTGTAATGAAAGGTTTTATTAGAATTAAAATATAATGATTTTTAAATTACTTTTTCAAAATTATAAAAATAAATAATGAATTTTCATATATTTAAAAAACTGAGTTTTTTAGAATTATCGATTAAAAATATTAAATTAATATTTCAATTATAATTGAAAGATTAAATTAGATATTATACATTAATTTTAATATCACATTATCTTTTAATAACAACTCACGATAATTAATAACACAATAAATATTTTATAAAAAAATAAAATATTTATTTTATAATTTGAAATTTTAATGTTTAAAAATATTTAAAATAATTTAATGACAACTTTACCTCTGAAAAAAAGTTGAGTGGGCGTTAGAGTTTTTTTTGGCGTAAACTGCACTAGTGACCACTTAATTATTTAATATATTTCAGTTTGACTATCGATATTTTAATTTAATCAATCAGACTACCCGACAATTTAAATGTTTTAATCAAACCACTAGCTGTTAACTTTTTAATGGAGGAGATGATGTGGCAGTTAAAAAACTTGTTATAATTGTATATTTGGTCCTCAATATCTATACATCTTATCAATTTGATCATAATTTAATTCCAATTAAATAATCACACATGTCATTATATGGTTAAATATTATTTTATTAATTTATTCATCATCTAATCAGGTGGTGACATGTGTCATCACAATCCCATTAAGTGAGAAAATAAATTAAGGAAACAACATATCTATGATTTTAACATAAGTATTAAAGGAAGGATAGGAAAAAGAGAGAGAGAAGAAAATAAGTCTATAAAAGAAATTAAACCTAGGACCTTGGGGTATAAATGACACTCCTTATCCACCAAGCATATATTTAATAAAATTATATAATATTTCGATATGTCCTTAATATTGTATAATTACATACACACTTATTTTACAAAATTCTCTAATATCCTTTATATGTTAAGAAGTACGTAAACATCATATCAGAATCATTTGTTTAACATTTATGTAATTTTCAATTTTATATTTTTAAAATTTAGAGTTTAGTATTTTAGAAACTTATTTTGTATTATTAATATCCTTGATATATTTAATTTTATATAATTATTCCGTATTATTTATTTATTTAATATTTTTAAAAATAGATAATAGTCCTTTTAACACCATTTTTGAAATAAAAGAATATTAATGTTACATTTGATCTTTGAACTTTTAATTAAATATATATTATGATAATTGTAAAAAAATCAGTACATGTACTATTCATTAGATTTATTAAATATTAGTAATATATATATATGACATGTTAACAAAAAGATTAACGATGTATATAAAATGTTAACAAAAAATTAGGGATATATAAATAATATTGTATTGTATTTCTAATTATATGCTTTGGATTGGTAGATAAGGTGCGCCATTTCTACCCTTAAGGCACCATTAGTGATTGAGATGCGCCTCACTCGTCCTTAAGACTCGAGTTTGATTTATAATGTTGTTGCTATTTCAATTTATTTTCTCACCCTTTGATTTTGTGAGATATAAATTAATTGTGATTAATAAAATATTTTTTAATTTTGTGGCAACATGTGTCACTGTTTAATTGGGTATTAAATTTATTTAATAGAATTAAATAAAGATCAGATTGATAGTGGCCCGATTGAAAATTTTAAATAATTGAGTGATCTAATTGATTAAATTGAAATATAAGTGGTCAAAATAAAATCTGACAATAATTAAGTGATCGTTAGTGTAGTATATTCTATTTTTTTAGGAGAATATGACGTACACGTAGGAAGTCATGGCAGTAATTTTGTATATGTCTTTCTTTTTTTAAAAAAAACAAGTGATTTATTCTTTTGAGATCATAAAGAAAATATAAGATAAACAAAATTCAATTACTTTTTGAACAAACGACTTTCGATTATGTATTATAATAATGGCTTTGGATTCTTGAATGTACCCAATTTGTTTTGAAAGAGCTTTTCGAGACTCAAAACGTCAAGAATATTCCAAAATTTTAAAAGAATAGAAAAATAAGATGATATTGCTGGATCCGATGTCAACATATTGATATCTCCATCAAAATAATAAATAATTATCATGTAAATTTAGTTTTAATTACTATATCTTCCTTAAAATTAAAAGAGATTATGGTACCATTGGCGGGATGCTTCTGAGAACCATAAATGGAATTTCTAGTAAAAAAATTATTTTTTTATAAATATAGAATATGTCATAACTTTTAAAATATTTTAAAATTAAAGATTTGAGGGTTAAGTTTATTTTAATTTATTAAAACTATTACCAAATTGATAGAATATATAAATAACAATAATCAAATGTGTAATTATACCAAATATTTTAACTGTCACATCAGCTTCTCTGTTAAATATTAACGGCAAGTGACTTAATTGAATGCATTTAAATAGTTGAGTGACCTGATTGATAAAATTTCAAAAATATTGGTCAAAATGAAAAGAGGCAATAGTTATGTGATCACTGTTATAGTTTGCCCTTTATTTTAAATAATTTATTTTAAAATTTTTAACTATTTTATAATTATATGTTGAGTCATTTAGAATTTAATTTTTTTATAAATTAAATTAATAGTGCTCATCGTTAGTGATGTTCATTGCTGCTTGTCGACCATTGTAGAATTTTCCAATAATTAATTAATATTTTAAAAAATATCAATATAATTTTCATATGGATATTAAACTTAAGTTACTGAAAACAGATGATATTCAACCACTAAACCAAACTCGGTTATTATTATATAATTCACAGGTATATTTTGTTTGTCATACAGGTTATTTGTTGTCCTTATAGTATCATATATTATTTTTCATATGTTAAGATAATATTTAGGGCTTAAAACTAAGATTTGTTCAACATTGTTGAAATATTAATATTAAATTCATAATTATGATTTTTAAAGAATGATAAAAGGTTATAGGTTAGATTTGTTGGGTTGGGAATATTTTTCGATTAAACAAACAACATGCTCCCATTTAGGAGGTTAAAAATAGTTAACTTGAAGTTTTGAGGTTTGATATCGTCGACGAAAATGATCGATGTCTACTGACGATGAATGGCAACAAAAGTGGATGAGATTGTCGACGGGAGACTTTAATCGAAATCAACAATCAAATTGATGTTTTATATAAAAAAATGTCAGGATTAAAATGATATTTTATTTAAAATTGACATATAAAATTAATATTTTATCTAAAGTTCAAAGCTATGGATAAATCATATAATATATGAATATGATTATTATTTGGTACACGTGTTCTACTTGCATGCTTTTTTTACATTATTCATTCTTATTATGTATGTATGCTTGAGCTTCAAGTTTACCCTCAAAGCGCCGTAATCTAATCGTCCCCTGCGAGCCAATGACCGAATCAATCATCACACGAGTATTGTACAATTACCGACTAAGACAATGTTATTATTGTAAATTTAATTATAAAGTTCAAACATATTTAAATTATATTAAATATTTGAACCCATTAAAAATATTGTTATTATGAGGTCCTGCATTCGAACAATTGTGTCTGCAGGATACGTATACATTATATTAAAATTAAAAAATATATAAATAAATATTATTTTATAATTATTTTAAACTATTCTAAACTAAGACAAGGTTAATTATGTACCATGTTTTTTATTATAAATAGAGATGTAACATAAACTTATGAGACATTGAATAAAATTTCTAGCGCCGCTTAGGCACCGAGGACGTAAGTACATTGCCGAACCTCGTTAAAATTTTTGTGTTCTTTCGTTTACTTTTCCCGATCTTTAATATATATATATATATATATTTAGAAACTGAAAATTACATCATGAGCCTCTACACGTGAGACTATACACAAGGGGGGGTGAGGGAAAGCTGAATTAAATTTGGACCTTGGGTTGGGGTTAGAAATGGATAGGGCACCGATTTTGAAATTGTCATGGCATGGATTCCACCCAACCCACCAAATCTTATCTCTTTCACATTGTTTGTTCTGAATTTGGTTAACAATCGCATGTTTCGTGTATTACATGTTGGCACCTAAATTATATTTCTATTAAAAAAATCAAGGGAGATGAGACCTTTGCCTACTCCTAGATTACTCCCGATAACCTCGTGTATGATTTACATTATTATATATATACAGATTAGTTGGCTGTTATTTCAGATCTTTAGAATATATTACACAAATTGGTACCTTAATTTGGTAAATTTTCTCGATTTGGTATTTGTCTCAGGTTGGCACCTAAAATGCAAAGAATTCTTAAATTGGTACTTAAATCTGAAAAATAAATCTCAATTTGGTATCTATATTTGAAAAGAATCCTCAAATTTATGCATTGTGTTAATATGATTTTCTAACGATAAATCACAGTGTAACACTTTATGATATTATTTTGAACAGTCACTGTGTCTTCAATAATTTGATTGGTTGTTGAGAAGTGGGTATAATTATTAATTTGAGAATTTTGGTCTAAGTTCATATACTAGTTTTAAGAAAATAACCAAATTTATGTATTAATTTATATAAAAATCAATGTTCCAATTATTTATTTTTTATAATAAAATTTAAATTCAAAGTAAACAAACATATGGTTTGGAACGGACTGGAATCGAATAGAAATTAGTCAAATTAGAACCTTAAGTGGAGAGAGAGGGAGTCGGCAGATTCTCGTGCTATTTTCTTCTGTTCCAAAATCACGGGTCTGTCACACTCCAAAAAAGACAACCGAGGGGAGGCTAGCAGGCGGGATCTGGGGGTATCTTTTTTAAGGTCCCTTCCTTTCACTTTCGTTTTCGGCTATACTATTAAAATTAAACATACATTTGAAATCCGGCCCTTTCATCAAAATATAATATCCTTTGCACACCCTCCCTCACTGTTAATTACTTTACATTATAGGTCATGCCTAAAGTTATTTAAAATTTTATATATATTTTTTAATATATCAATATATTTATTGATTATAATAATTAATATTAATTATAATTATAAGTTTATTTATGTAACGTAACGATTGATTTTATTAGTAACTTAAAAAAAGTTTAAATAATAGTATAACATATGAGAGAATCATGACAACTTAACGAAAAGAAATGAAAGCAAACAAAATTATAAAAAACTTAATAATATTATATCATAAATAATAATAAAAATATTAATATTAGATTAAATTATAATTTTATAAATAAATATGGGTTAATTTAGGACTAAATAAAAAATTTAGAGACTAAAATAAATAAGTATAAATGACTTAAAATGTCATTTACCCTTTTCATTAAATCATGTATATATCTGTAGGCCAAAGTACCAACTATCAGTTCTGATTGACCAAATATATATATATATATTTCTGAAAGATGTTAATGACTTGAGGTGAAATAATAACAAAATAAAATTTTATGACTAAAGATTTTTTAAAAGAGGATACAAGTCAATAAATAGATATAGCTTAGGGGTAGATGATTGATTAGGCCAAATAAAAGGAGGTCCACATGGGCAGGCGTTACGCATTACAAAAATAAAGAGCAGATCCTCTGTCAAACTACTGGTCCCATTCTCTATCATCACATCACCGGAATAACCGCTTGATTCTTCTTCTCCAATCATATTCTGCCACGTCATTTATCCTCGCCTCTTTTTATTATCCACACTCTCACCCATAGGATGACAAAAAAAACCCGAATTCGATGGATAAAATCGAATTAAACAGGATAGAAAAAATCATTTATGTTAAACGGGGACGGAAATGGGAAAAATCATTTATGTTAAACGGGGACGGGTTTAGTAATCCTCGCCCCGATTACCCGCCCCGATAAATATTAAAAATAATTATTATATATATATATATATATATACTATTAATAAATTAAATTAAATTAAAATATATATATAATATTTATATATTTAATTTAAATATATATACTCGGCCCGATACCCGTTTAATTAATCGTTTATGCTAAACGGGGATATCCGTTTTCCCGTGGTTTTTCCCGTTTTCTCCGATTACCCGATGGAGATTCCCGTTTAAATCTTTGCAGTTTTTTAAGCGGTGATGGGTACGCATTTTTTAAACGGGGACAGAGACCAATCCGACCCGTTGCCATCCCTACTCACCCACAATCAGTGTGTCAATAGTTTGAACACATACACCTTTTGAAAAGTACCATATTATATATCTACGAAAAATTTAATATATGTTCCAAATACCTTCTCTTCATCATATCTACCGCCTACCCACCACAAAAGACATATATAAATTTTAAATTTACACCCATCACGCAAGTACATTCTCAAATTCACCCTACACTTATTATCTAACTTGATACTCATCACTCATCTCGCACATATTTATATCCATTCATATTTGTCTGGTAGCAATCTCACATATTACATAACAAAACATAAAATAAACACGTCAATTAAGAAGCATAATAAATTAAATCAAATATTAAGTGAGTTTGGGATTAACATATATTTTCAAAAAAATCAACGTCTAAATACATAAAACACCATAATAAAAATATATAATTAAATCTTGAAACATAAATGACAAACAAATAATATTTTTATTCTTTATGTTAAATTATAAGTCAACTCTTATAAAATTTGTATACCCTAACTAACAAATAATTAAAGTTTTCAATTTTAAAAATATTTATATCTTAACATTTGACTAAATTACAAGTCATGTCCTATAAAATTTTAAGATTTGTAGAATAGTTTATAAAATTATATCTAAATTCATAATGGTTCAAAATTTATATGGTGAATAGTTAGTGGACGGACGAACGTAGGGCAGGTGCGTAAGATCTCAAATCTATCACCTACCCATAGTGGGTATGAATTTTTACATCCTCACATACCCACTACCCACTAAACTTATATCCATCACTGCCCCAGGTAGAGTGGGTGCAATGCAAAATTCATGAAATTATATTCGTATGTCATCCATAATTGTTTTTGCATGATGTGTGTACATTATCAATATATTAAGAAAATTTAAAACATATGATACTTTATAATCATTCAAACTATTAAAATATATATACATATATATTTATGTATTACTATTTTTGTTATATTATTATTCATATTTTATTTATTTTCTTTTGTTATCAATATTTTTATTTTGATCATTAGATTATATATTTTTAATTTTTATCGTTGAATTTTAAATTTTGCTGGTTTAGGTCATTGGTTGTTAATTATTTAACGTCGTTTAAATGTTTTGATAATTTTTTTTGCAAAAAAAAAAATGCTTAAAACTTTCCTCTCAAACCAATATTTTTAAACTCAGTTTGATTCTTCAGTGTCAAAGTATTTTTCTTCCAAATTTGAACAATATTGCAGGTTGAGGAACAGGACATATTTTATTATCAGGTGACCAAAATCAAACACGATGAAAGTACCTAAAAAGCATAATTTGAAAGAGTTAACATTTGAATGACCTAAACAGACATATTTTAAAAGATGTGATACAATTGAAAATTTTTATTATCAGGTGACCAAAATCAAACACGATGAAAGTACCTAAAAAAGCATAATTTGAAAGTTTAAAGATGAAATTGAAAATTTTTATAGTTAGATGACCAAAATCAAACACATTAAAAGTCTGGTGATGAAATTGAAATCTTTTATAGTTAGATGACCAAAATCAAACACATTGAAAGTTTGATGAATTTGAATGGATTAAAAAGACAGAAGCCTTGATGATGATATAATTGCTTAGGTAGATAGATTGAGTGATTTATGGGCAGATCTCACGTGTCGGCGGAAACAAACAAAAACATTCAAAGCTCATTAGTCTCACTCATTAGTCTTTCTTTTAGATATATTAAGTGAGGTTATAAATTTAAATTATAGTACTGTGAATGAAATAATTTAGATTGAGATAATTATTCTCATATTAAATATTATATGGTATTTGATTCTGATTAATTAATAAATTAAATATTAGTAGGGATAAAAGAACATGGACTGGGATGCTAGCAACACATGCTAATAATTATTTATAAAAGAACAATATAAGTAGTCAACTTATTTAATTATTTATAAAAGAATACAAAACAAAGAAAAAACACAAAAGGTACGGATCAATCTAATTGGAGATTTGGGTTTGAGTGGAATCTCGTCTGCACCTTCAACAGCTGCCGTTGAATGACTGAGTCAAAAGTGAGTGCGAGTAAAAGCTGAATGCCGAGTTGGACGCTGTACAGCTAGTCAACTAGTCTTCGGCACATGGTCGTGATGGTGCCTGCGCAGGATCCAAGACCTTGTTTTATATTAATTATTTTCTTAATTATTAATTTTTGTCTGTTTTAATATTTAACATTTAAATATTTTAAAAATCGTATTTAATGTTAAGATTTTATTTTGTTTTAATACACTGTCATTGACTATCAATTTTAGTTTGTTTTAATATCTAAACTTTCATTTTCTCAAAACTTAACATTAAATTTTAAACGGACTCTAAAATGAAACAAAAAACTAAATTTTATATATAATTTTGAAAATATTGAAAGTTTAGGGTATAAAAATAAACTAAAACTAATATTTTAGGTGCTAAAAACATAATTTACCCTATTACTTTTTCCCCTCACCCATTTTCCCTTCAAAAACTCACCTACCTTAGTTTTTTTTTGTGGGTTCAAATATCACCTTTCTCTTGAAAATATAAATTAGCTTTAAACTAATTTAACTGAATTCTTAAAAGTAGATATGTATTAATTATATCATTTTATTAATTTGATCGTTAATTTTAATATAAAATTATGAAATATATTTAATATACATATTATTATTGTTACTCAAACAAATTTGTCTCATCGACAGTTAACGATTCACCTTTTATGGTTTAAGTGAAGAGTCACAACCAATAAAATAACTTTTGTTGATCGATATTTTTATATGAGAGGTGAAGGCGTGAGGGGAAAACAAGACAGAAGAAGAGAGAAATTAAAGAGAATCCTCATTTTATTTTTAGTCGTGACTATGACTCAGAGATATCTATAGTAACATTTGTTAATGGTGTCAATTATAAGGTCACCATATATACTAGTAGGCTGACAGATTGTACAAATAGTACCATTAACGATTAAATTTATCTCTATCAAAAATCACATCAAAGATTGAAGAGTATGAACTCCAGTAAGGACGGACACATGATTTTTCGTTGGGGGTGAACTTAAATTTAAAGGAGAGGGGTGAAAACATATTTTCAATAGAAAATACATAGAAAAAATTTAAAATATATGACAATTTTAAATTTTTCAGGGAGCAACTGCCCCATATATCCCCTTGATCCATCCCTAAACTCAAAAAAATGATCTAACAAATGCTAATTATAGAGATGGTGTGATGGCTACAAGGAATTTTGTAAGCTCTGCTTAGAGAGTAGAATTATCTTAAGGTTTTTGTTGACAGAGATTTTATAGTTTTTGAAGAATTTTTCAAAGAAATAATATTTATTAGGGTAAACTACACATTTAGTATATAAAGTATCAATTTTGGTCAATTTTAATATTTGAACTTTTAAAATTTTCAAAACCATACCTAATTTTTACTTTTTGTTTTATTTTAGTATTCTATCGTTAAAAACTTAATGAGTTTAGTACTTAAATTATCAGTTTTGGCCCGTTTTAATACCTAAACTTTCATTTTTTTTTCCAAAACTTAATGTTATATTTTGAACATGGATACTAAAATGAAACAAAAGCTAAACTTTATGCATTGTTTTAAAATGATTGAAAGTTTAAGTATTAAACAGACTAAAACTGATAATTTAGGTATTAAACATATAATTTACCCTATTTATTATTTATCTTATAATGATAGTCTAGAGTTTATGTATTGAAAGAAATATACATTGTTGTTATTAATGACGGTTATTAATTTTTTATAATACTAATATTTTAACTATTTTTTTAAATAGTACTAGCATTTGTTTTGATCCGGTGAAAATGCAACGTTTAACGTTTTTATTATCGTTTTTAATGCAATTATTTATTGGGATAAATTAAATAACATAATTAAACGTTAGAAACAATTAGGCAGAAAACGGTCCATGTAATTTAAAAAAATTTATGCGATCATTTATATTATTTTTTTGATGTGATCCTTTAATTAAAAAAATAAATTCAATGTAGCATTTTGATTAATTTTTGTTGTTGTTGATCGTTACAGTGCTGATATGGCGGTCCATGGTGTTGATGTGATAGTTCACTGTGATTGATAAAGTGACAAATGACATGATAGATGAGCTAAATTTGTAACTCAAACATGATAGATGGACTGTTACATCAGCAACGTGAACCTTCATGTCAGTGCCATGAAGTGCCAAGCTTGCATCATAACGGTCAATGACATAAAATGTAGGTCAAAAGACTATATTGTGTTTATTTTTTGAGTTGGAGGGCCACATTGATTTTTTTTTCAAAAGACATGGACCTTTGATGTCTTTTTACTAAACAATTATAATAAAAAAGAAAATTAGGTACTAAATTGAGAAAAGAAACATACTTTAAGGAGCAAAAAGTGCATTGAGCCTTATCTGAATTTTATATTTTACGTGTTGGGTGCGCGGCGTTAAACTAGACGGCCGTCGTTGGGTGGGCAAGGCAACGAGGCAAAATTACCGTCAGTTTTAACGTTTTGAAAACAAGAAAGGGTTATGAATGCGTCAAAGTTGTAGATTCTCTGGGAGATAAGGTTTTTGCTTACGAGTCACCTAAACATGGCTCACTCATTCAATGCTTTTTTTTGCTTCCATCATTTTCTCTCCATCTCATGCTTTCTTAACGCCTCAATGTGTAATCAAATACGCATTTGCCCATCTTGATGAACTGTTAAGGGGCTACCAAAAATACATTCCTATTTATCAATTTTAAATGAAATTACTAAATGATTATTTTAAACATTTTATTAAAAGTTTTTACAAATATACAAAGACAATAAGAAATTTATTTAAATTTGAAATAATAAAAAATTTAATCTAAAAAAATAAATAACACGATTTAACATTAATGATTCTTTCAGCTTCACTTGCAACATTAGCGTCTCAAGTTGTAATTTAAAATAGATTGTGACAGAACAAAGAAAAGAGAATCGATGTTTGCATTTCATTCGAACTAGAAAGTAGGAACCATACAATAAATTAATGCTCTCCACGTGATTATATAGATTTCAAATCAAAAGTTCCGCTTCTATTGGACCAAATCCTAACCGTTTAACTAATAAAAAAATCACAACCGTTGAAGGTGCAGTTATAGTTTTAGTCCATAAATATGTTGAATTTTAAGATTTAATCTCTATTCTTTACTTTGATAAATTCTGATACTTATGCTTTAATAGCGTCGTTGAATTGATAAGATAGTAATTTTTTTACTATAGATTAACGAATATGAAAATCTAATCTAATCAATTATTTTTAATTAAATATGAAAAAATAACTAAAAGTTCATTTTTGCTAAAGTGACAGAATCTCCATTTTATGACGTTACGAGTTTTAAATTTAGACCTATTACTAGATACTATCATACTAACACTAGAAAATAGAAAAATGAATTACATAAATTGGAATATAAAGAAATCAAATCTCAAAATTTAATATAATTGAGGGACTAAAATCTCAAAATTTATTCCAAGATATCGCACGACGTTTTAATAAAACATCATCCTTATAGTTCATGAGATTTGTGAAATGGACCCCATAATTGTCGGTCCACGCGGCAACCCGCCGCTGATTAACCGTTACCAAAAGGAATCTCAGCATCAACGGCCCAGAAAATAACACTCGAGATAAACGCCTTTTCCATTTATTTAGTGAGATAAAAAACAATTAAAACTGAAAAAGGAAACACGAGAACATTTTTCCGGTACCCATAGGCCCAACCCCATGACCCACGTCGACCCGTAAAACTGCATATATAAAGGAACCATCTGCGTTCGAGCTATTCTCGCTCAATCAACCACTGCTAACATCTCCTGTTGAATATAATACTCATTTCTCTCTGATTATCCCTTCTTTTCTGGGAAAATCCTGTTCTTCTTTCTCAGTTAATTTTCTTTTGTTAAAAAATTCCTTTTTTATTTCCAGATCTGCATGATGAATTCATTTTCTGCCGAATAAATTGTGTGCCTTCACTTAAAAAAGTTGAAATTTTTAATTTTAAATCTGTTCAAAATATTCTGCTGAAAGGGTCGGCGTGGGGATTTTGAAGTTTTGGGTAAAGAGAAGGTGTTGTTCCGGTTGTAATAGAGCCGTCTTCTACTTCTTTTGAGGGAGTAGCCGGGGCCTCGGCCTCGGCGGGCTTTAAAGCTCCCACCCTTTGAAAGCTACATCACAAATCTCATGTTTCTTTGTTAAAATTTTTCCTTTTTCAAATCATTTTTAGCTAGTTTTACAGATTAATTCGTAGGATGCCTGCCCTGGCTTGCTGCGTAGATGCTGCTGCCGTAGCGCCTCCTGGTTACGCGGCTTTCTTCGCCGGGGATAGCTCCCTTCCAGCGGCGTCCCCTTTTTCTTCCTCCACCGCCGCTTCCACCGTTAATTCCAACTCAACTCATTGGTCCACCGCCCACTCCACCGCCCTCTACCGTATCGAAGGCTGGGGTGCCCCTTATTTTTCCGTCAATGACTCCGGCAATATCACCGTTCGTCCGTACGGAACGGACACTCTTCCACACCAGGAAATTGATTTGTTGAAAGTCGTCAAGAAAGTTTCGGACCCAAAATCGGTGGGCGGACTCGGTTTACAGTTTCCGCTCATTGTTCGCGTACCCGATGTGCTGAAGAACCGGCTCGAGTCCCTTCACTCGGCTTTTGAATCTGCCATCCAAGCCCAAGGATATGAGTCTCATTACCAGGGCGTATATCCCGTCAAATGTAACCAAGACAGGTTCGTTGTTGAAGACATAGTTAAATTTGGGTCGCCCTTCGGGTTTGGCCTTGAGGCCGGTTCAAAACCCGAACTCCTCCTTGCCATGAGCTGCCTTTGCAAGGGAAACCGAGAGGCCTTGTTGATCTGCAACGGTTTCAAGGATGCAGAGTACATTTTCCTTGCCTTGCTAGCAAGGAAACTCGCGTTGAACACTGTAATTGTTCTCGAAGAAGAAGAAGAGCTGAATTTGGTTATTGAAATAAGCAAGAAACTTTCTGTTCGACCCGTGATCGGAGTCCGAGCCAAGCTGAGAACCAAACACTCGGGTCATTTCGGGTCAACTTCGGGTGAGAAAGGTAAGTTCGGCTTAACAACCACCCAGATTTTAAGGGTTGTTAAAAAGCTTCAGGATTCAGGGATGCTTGATTGTCTGCAATTGTTACACTTCCATATTGGATCCCAAATCCCTTCAACAGTTTTGCTTCAGGCTGGTGTTGGCGAAGCTGCACAAATCTATTCTGAGTTAGTCCGTCTTGGCGCTGACATGAAGGTTATCGACATCGGAGGTGGCCTTGGAATCGATTACGACGGTTCGAAATCTGGTAATTCGGATCTCTCTGTTTCTTATGGCCTTCATGAATATGCTTCAGCTGTTGTTAATGCAGTTCGATTCGTCTGTGACCGTAAATCAATCAAGCATCCGATTATTTGTAGTGAAAGTGGGAGAGCTATTGTTTCCCATCATTCTATTTTGATATTTGAGGCTATTTCTGCTACTGTTCCTACTGCAATGAACCCGGTTGACCTTCCATCTATATTGGATGGTATATCCGAGGATGCTCGTGCCGATTGCTGGAACTTGATCCAGGCAGCCGTGAGACATGAGAATGAGACCTGTTCGGTTTATGCCGATCTGTTGAAGCAAAGATGCCTCGATTGGTTTAAAGAAGGGAGTTTGGGGATTGAACAGCTTGCTTCTGTTGATGGATTATGTGACTTGGTTTCGAATATGGTTGATGCATCTGATCCTACTAGGACATACCATGTGAATCTCTCCATTTTCACTTCGATCCCTGATTTTTGGAGCATTGGTCAGGTTTTTCCTATAGTCCCGATTCATCGATTGGACGAAAGGCCTGATGTGAGGGGGGTCTTGTCTGATTTAACTTGTGACAGTGATGGGATGATCGATAAATTCATCGGAGGTGAAACAAGCTTGCCTTTACATGAGTTGGAGGGCAATGGTGGTGGTGCTAATGGGCGGTACTATTTGGGTATGTTTTTGGGCGGGGCTTACCAGGAGTCGCTCGGTGGAGTCCACAACCTCTTTAGTGGCCCAAGTGTCGTTAGTGTGTTGCAGAGTGATGGTCCACACAGCTTTGTGGTTACACGTGCAGTTCCCGGTCCATCATGTGGGGAGGTCCTCCGAGTGATGCAGCATGAGCCTGAGCTCATGTTCGAGACCCTTAAGCATCGTGCGGAAGAATTTTGTGTACAGGACCATGATGATGAAGGCACCTATGCTGCTTTAGTTAGCACCATTGCTCGTTCCTTCCACAACATGCCTTATCTCGTAGCAGCATCTCCTTGTTCGTTAACTGCCACGAATAACAATGGTTTTTACTATCCCAATGAGGAAGATTACAATGCTGCTGTCGATTCCGGGGCTAGCGAGGACGAGCACTGGTCCTATTGTTATGCCTGAGGCAGCTCTCTACTATTTGCCTTATTACATGGTTTTACCAGTCCTTGTTTCAATTAATTTTCCCTTTTCAATGTTCCATTTCCATGGCTTGTAAGCAGAACTTGTTAGCATTGTGTCTGGTAGAAGGGATGGGAATCGAGTCCATCTTTTTCTGTAGATTCGGGTTTTAAACCCTGCTCCATGTTTCTTTTAAGCCAACTTTATTACTTTCATTCCTATTGCTTTCTCTATTTTTTATTTTACCATGAAAGTTTTTCAACTTGCTTGTGTGTGTGGGGTCCTCCCCAAGGATGCTGTCAATGGATTCAATTGTGATCAGGTGGGAGGGTGGTAATAATGCGGGTTGAGCTGTGGGATTTTTAATGTATTCTTCACGCAGAAATCAATTGTGGGGGGGGGGGGGGGTTCAGATTCAAGGCCCTAGCGGGAAATGGTTAGATACCCAATGTCCTTAAATAAGTGGTCTGCTTCTCTTGTTTCTCTGTATTTACTGTAGCTATACTAAGCCCTCCCCCGTTAGACAACGGCAAAGAGTCCTGGATATTACCAGTATAGTGTTGGAGTAGGGATATTATATCAATGGGTGTTGATTCTGCGATTTTTCCCAAAAATCACACATTTTTTAATTATTTACGTGTCAGATACCGTTAGAGAAAATATTACGATCTAAAACTCTTTGCAAAAACGTGCGACCCATGCATTGCGTCTTACGTCATCTATTTTCACCACACCAAATCCTCTCAAACCATATCAAAAACTAAACTCCGGTCAATTTTTATTTAGAAGATAATATATTATATTATATTCCATTAAATTAATATTTTATTATTTTATTTAATTATTTAATATTATTTTTGGCAGTTATAAAATGGAAGGTGGTCTGTTTCGTTTGAATGAAAATCATATATCAAGATATTTTGCTGATACAATAATATTTTTAAATTATATTTTAATTTAAATTATTAGTAAACATTTATTTATTTATTTATTATTATTAGTTTATATATTAATTTTTGTAATTATTAATAATTTTAATAGAGTGACCGTATATTAGATTATTTTATCTACAACCTTAAATTAGCGATACCCACCATTGTCTGGTCGTATTTAGTCGAGGCTGAATTCGGTTACCTAGCTAGATATGAAGGCCACTGTAGGATAGAACCAAACATGATTTCTGCATTAGTTAAGCGGTGGAGACCAGAGACACACATATTCTATCTTCCGTGCTGAGAGTGCACGATTACGCTGGAGGATGTTTCCGTGCACCTGGGGCTTCCGGTAGATGGAGATGTGATTTCAAGGGTGGCGCACGGTAACTGAAATTCGTTGTGCCAGGAATATCTAGTACGTGTCCCGCCAAATTTTAATGGTGGTCAGATTCTGTTAAATTGGTTTGATGCAAATTTTCAGAATTTGAGTGAGGATGCGTCGGAGGATTAGGTAAAAAAGTATGCACGGGCATGCAGACTACAGCTGATAGGAAGGCTGCTGATGCCAGACAAATCGCGTAACCAAATTCACTGTATGTGGTTGCGGCATCTCGACGATTTTCATCTGGCTGAATCACTGAGTTGAGGCTCGACAGTTTTGGCATTCTTGTATAGGGAGATGTGTCGAGCTAATGACTACAGGAAAAATGCTATCGGTGAATGTCTCATTCTGCTGCAGTATTGGGCATGATATCGCATGCCCTTTTTATATCTTGTTGTGAAGAACCCGTTTGTATTTCTGTTATTATTGAGGTAATTACAATACTGATTACGCATATTAATCATTTTATATAATATATAATAAAAATTATTTCCTTGAATAGATGGTCTATTGACTGGAAAAATCATCGGGATCTACCTGATAAATTGAAATTAATGAGGCTACTAATTGATCAGAAGGTTGCCACATAGATATATATTTAAATGTTTGAAAATCTATTTTGTATTATCGTTATATAATTAGATTATATTTTTGATAAGAATTATATATATTTGTTTTAGTTTGAATGAGCTCGTTATTGTAATGATGATATGAGGATTTGCATCACGCATAAGTTAAGGGGCCCATTAGATGTTTCGATGGTGGTGGTCTCTCTGGTCTGTTATACGATTGTGGAGTGGCACCCCACTGATCGCTTACTCCGACAATTTGGTTATGTACAATCAATTCCGAAAGCACCTCAAAATCTCGACGAGTTACATAACACCGACCGATGTGGTAAGAAAGATGTGGATTGACTATTGAAGCATTATGAGTGGGTTATGATATGGGAGGATCGACGTTGGCGCATTCCCCGTAGAGAACCCATTTATGTGGACCATTTGACGGTTGCAGATGGTTATTACGAGTGGTTCAACAGTAACAAAAAAGTGTTCATGCTTTCCGAGGATGCACGAGGACGAAGCATTTATCGACATCGATATAGACGTGCACCATCACAACCCCATCGTCCCCGACTCGTGGACGGAGAGCAGGTGCTTTCGGTTCGTCGTCAGTTGCAGCATCAGAAACTTCACAGCAACCACCGTCTGCAACGATAGACACCCCGCAGCCATATCAGATGCCGCCACCGCCGTTTCCATACCAGATATCGCCACCACCACATAGTTATATGACACATCCTGAAGAATATTATGGTTCTATGTTTGCATATCTGACTTGGGGTTCATTTGCTAGTTATTTGGCAGGTCCAGCCTCACCACCGATGGCCGCCGCACAGACACCTCCTGTATAGTTCGTAAGGAGTTGCTGATGAATGTCTCCCCATTGAACTTGATAGGATGACACCATGATGCGAATTTTCTATTATGGCGTTAAAATTATTACACATTACTTTATTTGGGTTGTCAACTTGATCAGCTTGTTCAGCCAGCCCATAATGGGAGCTTAATGACAGACCCCAAATAACACGCACTTCAACAAACTTTGCATACATCTCCGTATCGACGTTTGAATAATGATTTTGAGAATCAACCATCATTTCAACATCATCATTGTTCGAACGCTGTATAAGTTAACAGAAACAATGATGTTGGAAATTTGTATTGAAGCGACGATAGTCTTCTAGTACTTCCAACACGAGCATTCCTTGAAATCTTCGTTATCAGCTCCTCAAGAGTTATGTTTCTCTTGAAGGATATTTTAACAGAATGATTTGATATGAACACAACGCCGATTTCATCTTCTCGAATTTCTCTACCAAATAAATAATAGCTGATATTCACGTCATTCTTAGAGTTTGAAAGGGAGACAGTCTTATATCTACAAAAAAAAAACTTAAACAAGCCTAACTAAATAAATAATATATGAATTAAAATATAATACACTAAAATTTTTACAAATAAACATAAATAATTTAAATAATATAATTTATATTATTATCATACCAGAAAAAATATTTCGATATATGCTCCCGTTTTCCAATTTTACAACCACAAAAATTAATTGAAAATAATTACTACAATTTTTTTTCAAACAATCATATTTGAAAAAAATATTATATATTAAAAAAATTACCTTACAAAGAAAGATTGAACAAATTTCTGAATCGAAGATAAGAGGATTGTCGGGTGATGTTTACGGGTTGAGAGGATTGTTGTGTGATGTTTTCGGATTGAGAGGATTGGTGTGTGAATGTTTATGGGTTGAGAGCGTATCATTTATAGTCGAGAGAAAAGTTTAAGTCGATAAATTCGGATACAATTATAAAAGGCGCTGCCCATGCACCGCTCATTTCTGGCGCTTGGTCAGTCAACAGAAAGGCACGACCCATGCACCACGCCTTACGCTGATGTGGCTCCAGCTGGCGTAAGGCGGGGTGTATGGACCGTGCCTTACCTCACGTGGCGCCACATCAGCGTCTCCTTTCTGTAAAAGGTGTTAGATCCGTAATATTTTCTCTTTCGGTGTCTGACACGTAAATAATTAAAAAATAGGTATTTTTTTCGGGAAAATCACCTCTTTTGATTATCTAATTTTATACTTCTAATTTTTATACACAAAATAACTAAGTCTTTTGATAATCTATTTTCATACTTCACATTTTTATACACAATACATCTTTTTAGGTTTATATCATGGTGTTTTACCTTAAAATCACCCTGGTATAAATTAATTACTTGTTGTTTTAGAACATTTTACCGATCTAGCATCATTTCTAACAAGATACGAATTATGATCCGTGCCATAATAGGAGAAAGACGCTAGATTGGTAAGATTTTCTTAAACGGTGTCTAACAGGTAATTAATTTATGTCAAAGTGATTTTCAGGTAAAAACATCATGGACTATTAAGGAAATAGATGTGTTTTGTTTGTTGCAAAAAAGATAAAATTCGATTAGTCAATCATTTTTATTTTCAATCACTGGAAATTTAAGTCCTAAAGAAAATCACGTGTCTTTCACACTTATCATTTACTTCAAATAATTATATTTTAATATTTTTTTCATTAAATCATGAAAATCACGTGTCTTTCACACTCGTCTGTTGATTTTTTCATTATTTAACTAATCTTTTTGTGTTGAACACGTTTTTAAATTTAATTGAACTTCAAAGTTACTCTTAGATACGTTAAGTTAATATAAGTTTTCTTTAAGCCTCAGGGAAGAAGTCTAGTACAAGACCACCTCTTCTTGATAATTTTATTATAATTATTATGCTTTTAATATTTTTTAGTTTGATCCTAAAAATATAAAAATAAAATAAAATAAAGTTGCTAGTAACTACGAATAATTTTGTTAAATTCGATTTCAATCACTAATCATTTTAATAATCATTATAAAATTATCTTCATTTTATTAAATTTATATCAATATTTCTTAAAGGAATTTCAACTACAATATTTTATTAATTTAACCGAATTAATCGATGTAAACAAACCATTATATAAATAATAAATTAAAAAAGTAAATTGAAATAGATGTAAGTAGTCATTTTATGACAAATATTAACTTGTTTGAGATTGTTTCAATGAGCTGCTTACTTTTAACAGCTGTTTGATACTCACTTCTCATTAGCTTTGAGTTTTGTGCACCACAAAAATATGACGTTTTTACCCAAAAAAAATCACCTTTGTCAGGCACCATTTAAAATTTTTTTATCGATTTAACACCTATCACATCCACGCTTTATCAAAAAAAAATATGCTAGATGGATAAAATTTTCTGAAACGGTACCTAACAGATAATTAACTCCTATTAAAGTTTTTTGGGTGGTAAAAACGCCTCATATCCTGCCATAAAATCTTTATATATATTCAGACCCCGTTTGGTTCAAGGTATAATTCATTCATGGGAGGAATATTTTTTTCCCATATGAATATACCCACGTTTGGATGGGGGCAGATTACCAAGTGCCAGCTAAAAAAATAATACCAACAGTAATTTTTTACTGTTTTCCTGGGAATATTTATCCTCTCATCTCCTTAGGTATTTCATTATTCCCGTTCTCATTCTCTAAAATAGCCTTCTACCCCCACTTCGTTCTGGCTGAAATCTTCTTCTTCTTCGACTTGGTTATGGGTTTGTGTTCTCAAAATTGGAATTCTCAAATTTGAAATCCCTTTACAAAGCCCCTCATTCCTTCCTCACTCTTCACCGCTCTAGATTTTCTCCCATTAAAATTTCCTTTCTTTTATCTTTTTCTCCCCATGACCTTGCTTCTGTCTAAGAATTTAATTTCGTGGTTTTACCAGTAAGATTTCTCCTGGATTCTTTTCCTAATGTTGCGTTTGATTCCTATTTTGGACCTATTTTGCGTTTGATTATTTTCTCCTGTGTTAGATTCTTTTCCAGTAAGATTTTTGTATGTTGTTTAGGGTTTCTTTAGTCGTCCATGCCATGGGTTTTGAGTTTCCCTTTGTGTGTTCAGTTTTAATTTTTTTCGTGCCATGGTTTGTCTTTTCTTAAGTTAATATCAAAATTCCTTCTCCTAGGTATTGTAGTAGTTATTGTAGCTGTTATATTTGGTTATGCTTAAACCTCCATGTGCAGTATGTCAGTCAGTTTGGTTCATTGTCTCTGACTTTAGGTAAAACTGACATCTGAAAGTTAGTGGTAAAGGCAGTAAATGTTCACAGAAATCTTTATACAAATAGGACTTTTTGGTTTTTGGTATCAAATGAACTATCTTGATTTTATTAGTTTAGTAAAAGTTTTTATAACGTCTAGTAGTCCAATATTTACATATATGACTACACTTGATAGTCGCCTCTTACATTGATGAAAATGCATCCATTTCTCAGAAGGAAACAATCTAAAGAATTTGAATTTGGTTTTTTAACTGATTTTTGGAAGATTTGAAATTGTTTAGATTTGTAAAAAGGTATGCTCTATTGTTCTACTCCCACTAATTTTTCTCTTGCTTTCCTTAAAATTTTCATGTGCTGCTTAGATTACAAAAAGTTCTGTTGCAATCAGAAGAGAAACTAATGGAAAAACGTTCTTCCGAGCTTACCAATGAGGCAGCTGCCCCAAAACCTAAGAAAATTGTTGGCAAGATGAAGGTTCTTTAAGGGCATCTGCATTTAATTGTTTTTAACTAAAACATTTTTATTGTACTTCTCTGTAGTATTGCTTGGATATTTGTTTCTTCCGGTTTATCTTCCTTTTTAGTTATGGATTAGCCAACTTGTTATTTTTTCTTTAATTTTCCAACATCCTTTTCTCTCTGTCCATACATGTCATTAGAAATATATGCTTGCATGTTGAGGCTGAAAAGTTCAACTGAAGAAAACAACATAAGAATGCAGCCCGGATATGGTGAAACGTGTAACACCCTCAACCCATACCCGATCCGGATACGAGTCCAGGATGTCACATTGACTAAACAAAACAGTACTCTTAAAAAAACCGATAAAACATTTGAACTTATATTATTAAAATACAATAATATACATATGTTAATACAAGTTTATCAAAATTCTCAGAGCATACACAACTCGATCCTTTGATTACATACCAACATTTATTTACATAACAAAAGGACCTACTGATTAAGTTGCCTCTGATCTGATAGTTGCAGGAGTAGTGTTGCCCAACTGCTTAACCTGTCTTGTCTACTTTCTCGGATCCTACATGTGAAACACTCACATGCTAAGTCATCGACTTAGTGAGGCAATATAATAATAATAATAATAAGGAAATATCATGAGAATGCCAAAATGAAATAAAATGCAATAAAATATGCATTTAATCTGTATAATGTCCATAACCATGTTTCCTACACATAGACTCATCACATTAACACTCATAAGTTCATATGAATCCATTCACTAGCCCATGATACCATACTGAGAACCTAAGGTATGTGAGTACTGTGAGGTTGTGCACTATGCTGTTACCACAGCTCGTATAAATGCACCGAAGTGCCACGTAGAATTACACCGAAGTGCCGCGTAGAATTGCACCGTAGTGCCATATAAGATTGTCCCTATGGACCACTTAGATAATTCCTTAAGAATCATATACATATGCCAAGGATCAAGTATGTGTCTTAAAGACCTCACACATGTTCCAAAGAATACATATATATCCCGAAGGACCGCGTAGACCCTCTACTCTTGGTGTCGTAACCAGTTTTCGTCCGGGCACACATTTTTTACTTGGCGAGAAAAGTTATATGAATAAATGGTTTTTAAAATAATTTGGGAGTCGCCATCGGCCTTTTGGGTTAGGTAGGTCAAATACCTAAAAATCATCCTTTTAAAAGAGTTTTTAAGAAAACATCAATTAAAAGATAAACTGATCCGCGTTTTAACCAAAAATTCGTTCTTTTTAATAATAAAAAGGGATTCGTGGTCGATTACGTTTAGGGAAGGATTAGCACCCCTACAACGCCCAAAATTGGTACTTTTTAATTATAAATTGTCTCTATTATTAGAAATTTAAAAATTCAAATATATATTTAACTTATAATATTTTTTTATTTCAAATTTATGATTTTATGAAAATATATATTAATATAAATAAGATATTTATTTATTTAGAAATATTAGAAAAGGGCTTCTAGGTGCTTTAAGACAGCTCTTTTCTTTGATATAGAAATAAATAAAACATTTATTAAAAGTTAATATAGGATTTATAAAAATAGGATATTTAGTAAAAATATCAGAAAACGGACTTCTAGGTGTTTTAAGACAGTCATTTTCTTAATATTGAAAAATAAATATATATTATTAAAATATGATTATTAAAAGTAATTTATGAAATATAGGATTTTAATAGAAAACAAATAGAATAAATAAACAAATATTATTATATATATATATATATATTTATTTATATAAATAATAAAAATAATAATAATGAAATAATAATTAAAGCAATAATAATAATAATATTGCAAATAATGATTAAAATAAAAGGAATTAAAAATATAGTATTAAAATGTAAAATATTAAAAATAAATAGTCAAAAATGAAAATTTAATGATTAAAATGTAAAATTATAAAACTAGAGTCCTAATTCGAAATATATAAAAGATAGGCATTAAAAGTGTAATTTAATCATAATTCATAATACGGGATTAAAATAATATTTACTAAACTATGAGGGATTAAATTTGATATTTACCCTAAAAATATATATATGCTGATAATGACTAAATTAAAATAAAATAAAATTAGAAGACTAAACTAAAAATAATCAGAAATCAATTTCAGTGACTAAATTATAATGATTACAAACTTGGAGCATTGCGGACAGGGTTTACCCTCTTCCCAAAACGCATTGTTTCATCATGAAACGACGTCGTTTTGTATCGGGTATAAATACCCCAAACGGCTGGCCCGAAGGGCCAACTCTCTCATTTCTTCTCATTTCTCTTCTCTCTCTTAAACTGAGAGAGAGATTTCTCTCTCGCCTCTCTCTAGATTCCTCCTACCGGAGGAAGGCCGGCCACCAGTCGACAGTCGTCTGCCGCCGCCGGCCACCGCTTTCGGTGGCCGAAAATTTTTTTTTACACTAAAATACAGCCTTAATTTCCCCAAGGTCGAGTCCGACCTTTGTTTCCCCAAAAAGACTCCTAATCGGAGTAGATCTATGAAAATACCTTCGGTATTTTCTGTTCTCCGGCGATGTTTAGTGCTTCCGGCGATGGTCAAGGCTCCAAGGGTAAGTTTCTTTCTTCTTTCTTTGTTTTCTGTTTTGGTTCACTGCTTGTAGTGGGTTCTCTCTCTTTGTACGTTGCCGTCCTCTTTTTTTTTTTGCAGGTGGTCGATGGCTTTTATAGCCATCGACGGTGTAGCTCTCGAACCGGTCTCAAATGGTGACCCTAGGTGAGTCACCGGACTATGGTGGTGACTCACCATAGGGTTTCAACGTGGGGCAGAAACGAGGTGCTTCTGGAGGCTTCGGTTGAAGGTGGCTTCGTGTAGGCGTGGCAGCTGGCTGAGACGTCGACGTGGGGCGGCTGGAGGCAGAGGCGCCGCGTGGTCCCTAGGGTATCATAACCCTAGGGTTTCTTGTTGGAGCATCTGGGGACCGTTGGATCAATGACATATCCAACGGTGATGAGCAATGGCGGTTGGGAGCTTGTGATACAAACCCTAATCAATTTAGGGTTTCTATTTGCAATTGGGCCTGGACCAAGTTGGGTTTGTTGGGTCTGGGCCAGTATGGGTTGTAATTGGGCCTCCGGTCTGGTTTGTAATTTGGGGTAGTAATAAAAAATAATAATATTATAATATAATAATAATATTAAAATAAAATAATAATAAATAAAACAAATGAAATAAAAAAACTAGTGTCTTCAGCTGCCCCTCTTTGTTCATTCTTGTGTTAACGAGAATAGGGCAAAAACTAAAAGACAATAAGTTTTTTTTTCATTTGACTTCACTTGATTATGATGGCAATGTTGAACAAGTTCTTCTCATTATGAACTCTTTCACTGGGGATGACAATTCATCTCTTTCTGTGATGTAATCTGGAAATGTTGATGCTGATCTATCTCCTTCTGTGATAGAATCATGCAAAAGATTGAACAAGTTCTTCTCATTATGAACTTCTTCTTCCTTCTTCAGATGAGTTCTTCTCATTATGAACTCTCTCTGGAAAAGTTGATCCATCGAGTGATGAATTCGAGAAATAAGTTGAACAAGTTCTTCTCATTATGAACTTCTTATTCCTTCTTCAGATGAGTTCTTCTCATTATGAACTCGACCTGGCAATGCTGATCCATCGAATGATGAATTCAAGCGAAAAGTTGAACAAGTTCTTCTCATTATGAACTTTTTCTTCCTTCTTCAGATGAGTCCTTCTCATTATGAACTTGACCTGGCAATGCTGATCCATCGAATGATGAATTCAAGCGAAAAGTTGAACAAGTTCTTCTCATTATGAACTTCTTCTTCATTTTTCAGATGAGTTCTTCTCATTATGAACTCTACCTGGCAATGTTGATCCATCGAATGATGAATTCAAGCGAAAAGTTGAACAAGTTCTTCTCATTATGAACTTCTTCTTCCTTCTTCAGATGAGTTCTTCTCATTATGAACTTGACCTGGAAAAGCTGATCCATCAAGTGATGGATTTGAGCAAAAGGTTGAACAAGCTCTTCTCATTATGAACTTCTTCTTCCTTCTTCAGATGAGTTCTTCTCATTATGAACTTTTTCTGGAAAAGCTGATCCATCAAGTGATGGATTTGAGCAAAAGGTTGAACAAGCTCTTCTCATTATGAACTTCTTCTTCCTTCTTCAGATGAGTTCTTCTCATTATGAACTTTCTCTGGAAAAGCTGATTCATCAAGTGATGGATTTGAGCAAAAGGTTGAACAAGCTCTTCTCATTATGAACTTCTTCTTCATTCTTCAGATGAGTTCTTCTCATTATGAACTTTCTCTGGAAAAGCTGATCCATCAAGTGATGGATTTGAGCAAAAGGTTGAACAAATTCTTCTCATTATGAACTTCTTCTTCCTTCTTCAGATGAGTTCTTCTCATTATGAACTCTTCCAGAAATGTTGATCCATTAAATGATGGATTTGAACTTTGCTAAAATCTTTGAAATTCCTGTCAAATATTCAACATGGATAAAATGAATGAAAATGCTCCTATTTTGCAAATATCTAAATATGAAGCATGAATGTTGATGCAATCTTTATTTGACTTCAAAATGGTGAACTCGGTTTTCCTCCACATCATCATTTATTGTCAGGGTCACCTCTGGATATCAATGTAGTAACTTATGCTATCAAGCTTGCATTTCTGAAGAACCATCTGATCAACTTGTATCTTTATGTCTTCTTTGCTTCATGAAAGTCTCAGAAGAATTGTTTCATTTGTGGAACTCTTGTCGTAGTCAGAACTATGACTTTGATGCCCCATTTTGTCTTTGGTAACATTGGCTTTCTTTGTTTGGAAATCCAATAGAGCTTTCATCTTTGAAAAGAGAATTATCATCTTTAAAAAGAGAATCTATCATTTTTTAAAAAGAGAATATATCATCTTTGAAAAGAGAATCTATCATCTTTGAAGAGTGTAGATGTAGATATGCCTGACTCAACAGGGATTAATTAGGAGAGTATAGTCTGTTCTGATTTGACTCTTGAAACATATCACAAGGAGGATTTATCCTAATTCCTTTCATGTCTCCACATCTAATCCAATCTCGAATACGGCAACTTGGACCATATCATATCGAGATGCTTAACAACAACATGTCGTTCAACCATAGTTGGCTCCACTAGTTTCTTGTTGTTAAAATTTCTGATTCCCTTTTGTGGAAAGAAATCTTCATTATATCTCACTTCTAATCTTGGGGTTGAAGAAGACAGACTTCATCTTGGATCAATAAATGGAAACCATATGATCACAACATTGGTTCAACATCAGAATAGCAGGTTCGTAAAACATTTAACAACGCATTCATCATTTCCTGTGGCTTCTGCTCAAATGTTCGTAAAACATTTGACAACACATTCATCCTTTCCTGTGGCTTCTGCTCAGATGTTCGTAAAACATTTGACAACACATTCATCCTTTCCTGTGGTTTCTGCTCAGATGTTCTCAATCATTGAAGCTCTTTGCCTATTGTTCAAAGCTTTTGAATGACGTCACAAGACTACTTGAGAACAAAACTTAATAGGAATACAAATGAGATGCTGGTGTGACCAAAAAGTTAATCAAATTCTCAAGATATGCTAGTGATGAATTGAATAAGAGATACCAATTGATCTTGATATTGTCTCAGGCAAGGGTAAGTGTGATATTGATCACGTTTTCTTCTGTAATGAGCGTTGTAGGAATTAGAAACACACCCACTATAAGAGCCATGTATGGAAAGATATCCGTAGAATTCTTGATGTTGGGGATGAAACGCACATGATAAACCAAATAGATGAAAACTCGGTTCAGTCTAGCTGGCAATGATAACCCCAGTAACATCGGGAAAGAGCAATATACATGAGCTTCTCTCTTCAATGTCATTAAGTAAACAAAACTGATGTGAAAAACAGCTTCGTAACATCAACAGTATGGTTGAAACTAACTGACATGAATCTCAAAGAAATATTTTCAATTATCACCGACACACAAAAGGCCAAATTCAGATTTCAGGTCTCGAGGAACTGATCCTTGAATCGAATGGTCTACAAAGGGACCATCTTTATTCATGCAACCATGATGTAGCTTAACAAAGAACACACTGTCATGTGACACATGGTTTAAGAAGATTGGGTATTTGAAACCATACTTGCTGAATAAATATTTGTTCAACAACATGATCATAATGTAACTGCCTGATGAAAGAAGCAATTATGTATAGTCAGCTCGACTGTCACTGTTTCACCATTTTCATTCTTCATATCTTTATGTCTCATTGGAAATATCTGCTCAAGTCAATGATTTTTAACACATGATGATGTGGGCCTTCAGCATGCCCCAGCATTTGCTAATACGATCGTTCAAAAATGCATCAACAGTCCTAATTCTGATTGAAATGGGCTTTCAGCATGCCCTGATATTTGCTTCTTGTCAATCTGAGCCTTCAAAATGACCCACATGGATCTGTCTGAAGGAACCTTTAAAATGCCCCAACATTTACTGATACAGATGTTAAAAGTGTGCTCAACATTACTTCTTGTTGAGATGAGCCTCTAAGAATGCCCAAATATTCATATTGTTGTGAGCCTTCAAAATGCCCAATATTCTATTTCTGATTGAAATAGGTCCTCAAGATGTCCCTCTAGATTTGTCTGATTCACTCTCAATGTCTGTTTGACTAAAATGTCAGGATCCCCACGAGGTCCAATTTTGATAATGAACTGTTGTAGGTACTTGTAGCTTTATTCGTGCCCCAAATTTTTTTATCTTGAATACTCTCATTCTGGTGTCACTAAACAGTAGTATTGTCAAGTAACTGGAGAAATTTTCTTCATGTTGTTACAAACTTAAGAAGTACTCAATCATTTTGACAGAAACGTCTGAGATATGTGCCTCTTCTGAATGAGGTGACCATTTTCTGTATCTGGAGAGATTTAATCAGACAGAGTAGTAAAAATAGCTTGGTAATCCGTTCCAGGCTGACACAGTGGCTTATCATCTTTCAGTGAAGGCCATCTCTAAAATATAGTTTTCTGTGGGAGATAAACCAATTTATGCAAACAGTAATCGGATGCAATAGCAAGACTACATATACAGTGGTACAGGCTCTTGAAAAATCCACACCCATGCAACATGTTGATTCTGATAACAACTCATCTGATTATGAAGTGATCTTTCAGGATGATTTCACAGATATTGATAGTTCTTCTGATATCGATGAAATCTTGAATTCTGATTCTGATGAGGAGAATAAACTGTTATACTTGACAAAAATGGGATTCTCAGAGGCTGAGACTTCAATAACCATGGAGAGATGTGGTCCGGATTCATCAATTGCAGAGTTGACAGATTTTATATGTGCTGATCAAATGGCTAAGGCTGCTGACACATTTCTTTCAGTTGAAGATAGAAATTCATTATACAATGACCCCAATTACAAGCAAAGGCGAAACTTGGGCTATGATTTTTGAAAAGGAAGAAGCATAGGAAGCTTGAAAAGAAGCTTCTTAATGAAGACGATCATGCAGTTCATCTTTCAATTCCAATGATTGGTTCTGGGGTTCCTACCAAACCAGATCAGATAACTCAAAGAACACTTCCAGAAGATGCTATTGGGTCTCCTTATTTCTACTATGAGCAAATTCATCTTTCAAATCTAATGATTGGTTTTGGGGTTCATACCAAACCAGATCAGATAACTCAAAGAACACTTCCAGAAGATGCTATTGGGTCTCCTTATTTCTACTACGAGAATATGGCACTTGCTCCAGTTAATGTTTGGACTGAAATATCACAGTACTTATTCGATGTAGAGCCAGAATTTGTAGATTCGAAGCATTTTCATGCTGCTACACTGAAAAGGGGCTATATTCATAATCTGCCAATTGAGAACAAATTTCCTCTTATCTTGTTTTCTCCACGCACTATACATTATGTTTTTCTATTGACAAAGAAATGGTGGTCTTCCTGGGATCCAAGAACAAAGTTGAACTGTTTACAAACATGTACAGGAAGTGCCAAATTGAAAGAAAGGAGATGTAAGGTTCTTGAAGTTTATGACGATGAGCCACCTTTGAGTGTCCAGAAGTATGTTCTTGATGAGTGCCGAAAATGGAATCTGGTATGGGTTAGAAGGAATAAAATTGTTCCACTTGAACTTGATGAGGTGGAAATGCTTCTAGGTTTCCCTAAAAACCATATACGAGGAGCTGCTAGAGACATGTTCTCTAGTAGTATCAATGTCCTGTCTCTTTTCTCTATGATCAGTGATGCAGAGGTCGTCTTCTACTGTCTTGCCATATCTTTGAAAACAGATGTGCAAGAACTGAATGATGATCGGTTGGTGCAATTGATGAGTAGATTTGTCGAATTCGACCTTGTTGTCGGTGGCATCCAGCGTAACAACCTTACTGGAAGAAATAAACATCATCAGGATGAAATAGAAGATTTTTGTTGGTGCAATTTCTTGCAATGACTACTACGACAACTATCTCTTCTGCTGCTCCAATATATCCCACTCTTTTCAAATTATGGAACGGTTTAGTTGATAGTAAAACTGGTTATCTCAACTTTTGGAATCCTGTAACCAATGTTACCCTATATAAAAGGCCTATAAGGATAGATTCTGTTCCAATGTCTTGTTCTGTGCCATAAATCCTCAAATTCAAATTCAGTAATCTTCTTAATAGGACTTATAACTCTGTGATGTAATCTTCTAGAGAACAAGGATTGATGGCTGGGGAAAATAATTTGTCTGGTGATGCTTATCGCTCTCAGCATGAGATAAACGATAATCTTTCTTGATGAGCTCCTAATAATGTCATAGGAGAGTGTCACAAGTTCAAATCTCCAGACTTTTTGGCTTCTTGGACCACTTGCCTTCAAAAATGTGAAGTGCTTCATTATTCTGGCCTCATTCATTCTTTTTCTACAATAGAGGTAGAATAAGAAACAATTGCTTCAAGGACCTTCCTCATTTGAGACTGTCCTGTTTGAAAATGTTTTTCTCATTTCTTTAATGAAGAATGAAAGAATTTTGTAAAGTATTACCCCTTTCAGGTTCACAATATAATCGAATCATAAACAATGAGTTTAATGAATATCAAATAAATCAACTACACTTTTAAATCATTCAAAAATCATAGTCCTATGGCAAGTGTCAAAATTATTGATTGATTTGAGGTGTAGGTTGATTTTGGTAAAGTAGGTCTCTCAGGTTAGTCCAGCATATGTCTCTTTGGGTTAACTTGAAGAAATGATTGTTATGCTCATCTTGTAGAGATACTTCTTATGTCTGACTCTCAGGAACATCTTTGGGATGTGTGGTGCTTCATTAAGAGGTTAAAATCGTCTCTTATGTCATTATTGCACCATTCAATATTCGAGCCACCTTTTCAGGTTTTCAACTCGAATCCTCCTTTGGTTCTAAGATGTTATTTAAAAATTTACATCTTGAACCCCCTTTTTATCATTTTTCATATCATGCCTTAAAGATTTTAAAAACCAATTTTTGTAAATAAAAATCAATCTTGAGAGGCGGAATGAATTCTAAAGATATTTTCTTTTACTTAGAAATCCATGTATGATTAAAATGGACTTTTCTGGTACGTAACGTAGGCCATGGCTTATGGTTACGAAAGAAAGGGATAAAAAAGCCCAAATAAGTGTTTAAGGGTAATCAAACCAAGGATCAATTCATTCAGATGCCATCAATCTTGTTTTGTTTGACTTGGATATGCCTTGCTGGGGATTTTTCCATCATCTGGATCCCTCTAGACTGCCAAATTTTGGATTCATTTCCATTTTCTCATATCTCCAGCATTTCTTGCTCTTCTTGTTTGTACTTGATCAACCTTGTAACTTGAGGTTCAATAAGTCACCCATCTTGATTCAATTTTCCTTCTTCTTTTTTTCCTTTTTATTTTTTTTATTTTTCTTTTTTTTCTTCTTCTTTTTTTTTCTTCTTCTTTCTTTGCTGGATGAGTATAATACTTCAATTGCTTTGAGCACCTCCTTTTCCTTTTGCATTTTGGAGATTTTCCATTATTCTTGATTGGATTGATCTTCAAGCACTCTGTATTTGACATACCTTGTAGTTCAAAACTTTCTTGACTTCATGGAAACTTGTCTTCGTAATAAAACTGTATTGACAATCTTTATTCTTGTGAGCAAATATCCTTCACTTTACCCCCCAATATAGAGGGTGATCCTTGGTTAGGGTTGAATCAGAAGAAAAATCATTCAGGCTCAAGTGGGGACAACAAATTATATATATATATATATATATATATATATATAAAAGGATAAATGAAACAATGCCGTTCATCATCTCATACACAGAACCTTTGTAAAAAGAGGTATCTCCAGGGGGAATGAATATTCAAGATTAACTTTATTTACATGAAAACAATGTAATTAATGCATGATATATTTATTTCAATCAATCACCTCTTCTTTGAATATGTCCCAATCACTTGAAATCATCTTCGATAAGTTGGTCCATGATGCCTCATCTCATCTCATCTTGCAGGAAAATTCACGGATAACTGAAAGTTTGGTTCTTTTGAGGTTTTTTTTTTATGATGACATTGTATTTGGAAGAAATGTGTGACTTTTGAGGTCATATATATAGTGGAAGGGGTAATATCATAAACCAACCAACTCTATCCGAGAAGGTAAACATCTAGAGTTGGTGTCTCAAAAACAGGTAGAGACATTTCTTCAGAGTCTCAGATAAATGTACGGTCAAAATTTGGTTTTGTAAGGATCAAGTAATTGGCATTGGATGGAAGGTATAATTTTATCACTTGCCAAAGATATATAATTCTTAAAAAATTAAAAGAATATTTAATCTACTTGATACTCAATAATCTCAAGATTAAAAATTGATTCCTTGCTCATAACCTTAATAAGCAACACAAATTTATTTATTGCACAAAAGGTGGAGAGATGAACAAAAACAAGTTTAAACAGGATGCTGAAAATAGAAAGGTACTACAGTGGTAGATAACAACTTCCACTTGTTTATGCATCATGCCTCATTATTCCTATAATGTTGGGTATGTAATAGGATCAGGGATCTTTTCTTCATTCGCCCCGCATTTCTTGATTATTTCTTGTGTCAAAACCCTTTTGTCAACAAGCATCTCAATTTCTTTTAACAGTGGCCTACAATTGCCTGTAGAATGCCCCTTTATCCACAGGTGGAAATTACAAACACTATCTTGATCATAGCTATGAGCAGAAGGGTTTGATGTCACTTTAATTGGTCTTGGTCTGATGTATTGACCTTTAACCAAATGAGGATACAAGTCTGAAATGGAAGTTTGGAACACTTCCAAAGTTTTTCTTGATCGCATGACTTTCTTTGGTCGATCCGAACAATTACTTGCTCTTTTTCTTTTGCAAATGAGGGAACTCTGGATACGACACTCATTTACATCATCATCTTTCACTTTTTGATCCGTCGGGCTCTTGGATGTGACTTTTGAGTTTTCTTCACTGATTACATTCTCAATTAAATCTCCACTTGTCACAAGATTCCTGAATTCCTTTGTCGGATTTGCATGCATTAACTCGAAGAAAGGCGCTGGAAGGGAATCACGAAACATACGTGATATCTCTTCTTCTAACATGGGAGGTTGAACTTGTGCTGCCACTCCTCTCCATCTTAAGGCATATTCTTGAAATCTTTCATTGGTTTTCTTTTTTACTCTTCGAAGATCCATACGTGTTAAGCCTTTAACATACCGATATTGTCCCAAAAATGCATCAGCTAGATCAACCCATCTCTTGATCTGTTCTTGGGTCAACTGATTGTACCATACTACTGCTGGGCCAACGAGGCTATCATGGAAAGAGTGAATTAACATATCATCAGAACTTAAATATCCTTCCATTTTTTTCTGCAAAACATTCTCAAATGGATTAAAGGACAACTGGTTCCATCATATTTTTCAAAATTTGGCATTTTGAAATCACGGGGAATAACCAAGTGTGGAACCAAGCTGAGCTCTCTTGCTTCTAATTCTTTGTGGGAGGCATCAACACTTTTAATATTTCTGATTGCTTCATCCATCCTCTTGAATCTTTCCTCATATTGTGAATAATGAACAAGACTATTCTTTGGGTTCAATTGAGATGCCCCAGAGGGTTTTACCATTTTCGACTCTTCAATCTGACAGCATGGTTGCTCTTTATCAATTATCTCTTCTTTATCAGATGCCATTCCCTGAATAATTTGATTTGATCCATCTGGTACTGAATCTGATGCTTATTTCCTTGTATCCTGAGGTAACCCTGTCAATTGTTCTGGCCACTGGTCTTGTAGTCCCTTATAAGATTGCTCCATTGTTTTTATGATGATGGTAAAGTAATATGTATGAATGATCTTGGTTTTTACTGTTACAAAACCTTTCATGAATTATTTACATGTTTTTATAATTAAAGTACATAACAATACTTAAATAAAAATGTGAAAATGCATAAATGGAAAAATAAGAATGCAAAATGTGCAATTCAAAGGCAAACATAAAAGTATGAATGCAAAATGAAAAATGTAAAGATGCAAAATGAAAATGCATATATGAAAAGGTATTTACTCAAGAGTGATTATCTTAGAATAGATTTCATTGAACACAAAAGTTTCGGTACATCAAACAAAACTTTTACATGTAGGGAATAGCTTTCACTCTTAATTTCTCTATTTCACTTAAAAGCCAAACTAACTTCCACTCATACTCAGGTGTGGAGTTATCCATCTGCTTTAATTCTCTCGTGAAGCCAGCTAAGTCCACCAGCTTATGAGCCACATTGTTTGCTTGAGCAACAACTTCATTCATGACATTGTCTTTTTCCTTCATCCTTTGTGTCAATTCTCGAAGTTGTAAACAATGTTGTTCATTTTTTCTTGTGAGAGAATCTTTGTGTTCAAAAAGTTCTCGTACAAGATCTCCATAATCATCTAAACAATTCTTCAATGTCTTGTTCTTGTCTATAGTGGCTTCTAATTCAGTATCAATCTCATGCTGATGGATCTGATATGATGCTTCCCTATTGGTCATAGCACTATTTAACCTTTGATTGTCGACTTGATATTTTCTCGATTCCATGACAGTTGTATTGAGTATTTCTTCTGCGACTTGTAAATCATGAGAAAACTTCTTGGCTCGTCCTTCATTTATATTGCAATTCTTTTTTCAGTTTGGTGACCCTTGTTATCCACTCTTCTGGGGTGTTTCCTATGCCAGCATTTTGAAAGGCTTGACTGACTTTCTGGAAATCTTCATGTACGGTTTCCATTTTGGTGCTCAATTTATCGTTTTCAATCTTTAAATGACGTATTTGAGCTTCAAACCTCAGCAAATCTTCTTCCATCTGGGCGCCCCTATTGATACTCTTACCTTTGAAGACTTTTGGTATTAATCTAGCAGGACCTTCGGTTACCAAACTAGGTCGATCATTTACCATAAATTGTAAGGTTCCATGATTCAAAAGACTTTGGACTCGACGTTTAAAGGAAAGATAATTCTCGATAGTATGTCCTTGAGCTCCGACATGATATTCACAATAAATGTTGATGTCATACCAATTCGGATATGGAGGTTGGAATGGTTTTATGTAATATGGGGCTACTTCTCGTGCTTCAGGTAACTTCTCATATAACTTTTTATATGATATATGGATAGCATCAAAATGAGAACCACCTTTTATCTTGGGTCGGGAGCAGACTAAACTTCGATGATTTCAGATTACATGATTTCTTCTCATCTCTGGGAGCTTTTACAGTGGTCACTATTTTTTTGGTATCTCCATACGATTTGTGAATACGAATGATGATTGACTGTAATTTTTCAAGTTGGTTAAGATCCGAAGTCCCTTGCGTATCTGACATTGCAGGGTTAAGTTCATTGAGCTATTTCTCTTTCCATGCAGGAATTTCTTTTCCTTTGTCCAAAACAGATATTCTATCCATCATCCTGGTCATTTGCTCTCTTATTTCTCGTATCTCCTTTTGCTTCTTAATGGACATACGATCTTTGGGTGCATAACTCTCCTCTATCTTCAGAGTTCCCTCAGGATGTCTTTTCTTGGCCGCATCATATTTTGTTTGATCATAAAACTTTTTGTCCATTTACGATTTCTTTCCAATATGATGAACAGTCTTTCAAGTCAACACCTTTTGATTATACCATGATCGTGCAATGCAAACAAAAGAAATCAATATGAACAGATTAGAGCAATGTAACATGCATAAAAAAAATAAGAAAAATAGAATAGTTAGTACCAACTAATGGAAAGAAAAGTCTATCTATCAAGGTATAAATCTTAACCTCATGCTTTCTAGTTCCATGCTTTGTTTGGAAAAATTACCCTAACTGCATGATTTCTAGTTCACATGCATTTATTCAGAGAGGAAAATAATAAATTAAAAGCTAAATCTTATTTCTTCTTTGTGTACACTTACAGACAAATGTTCAGTACTGTCTTAGATCAGGAGAATTTCTAGGGTTCATTATATGCAGGGTTTTTAGTTCTAGGAGTAAAGGTACTCGAACTGTCCTTGTTGATACCCCCTTGGGCTGTCATCCCTCAATCCTAGTCCATTACAGACTTAAATGGATCGAGTTCAATTCGAGGGGACACATTTCTCTATACCTAACACGGAGAATAAATTCTCACGAAGACATAGAGCATATGAACCCTGAAAATTACTTGCTAGGTCTGACACGGAGAATAAATTCTCACGAAGACGTCGTTTTCACTCCCACTTAAAAGGGATAAACTTGATTAGAAAGCATATGTTATGCAATGCAAGTGTTGTGTGTGAGGAGAAATGTTCAAACCTCTAACAGACAAATAAAATAATTAATACCTGAATAAAATAATATTAATAAAATAATATAAAAATAATAAGTAATAAAAAATTTGAAAGAAAAGAATTAAAAATTAAATATATGAATTTTTAATTTCCAACTGATAGAGACAATTTTTAATTGATTTTAAAGTTTGATCGTCCCCAGCGGAGTCGCCAAGCTGTCGTAACCGGTTTTCGTCCGGGCACGAATTTTTTACTTGGCGGGAAAAGTGATATGAATAAATGGTTTTTAAAATAATTTGGGAGTCGCCATCGGCCTTTTGGGTCAGGTAGGTCGAATACCTAAAAATCATCCTTTTAAAAGAGTTTTTAAGAAAACATCAATTAAAAGATAAACTGATCTGCGTTTTAACCAAAAATTCGTTCTTTTTAATAATAAAAAGGGATTCATGGTCGATTACGTTTAGGGAAGGATTAGCACCCCTACAACGCCCAAAATTGATACTTTTTAATTATAAATTGTCTCTATTATTAGAAATTTAAAAATTTAAATATATATTTAACTTATAATATTTTTTTATTTCAAATTTATGATTTTATGAAAATATATTAATATAAATAAGATATTTATTTATTTAGAAATATCAGAAAAGGGCTTCTAGGTACTTTAAGACAGCTATTTTCTTTGATATAGAAATAAATAAAACATTTATTAAAAGTTAATATAGGATTTATAAAAATAGGATATTTAGTAAAAATATCAGAAAACGAACTTCTAGGTGTTTTAAGACAGTCCTTTTCTTAATATTGAAAAATAAATATATATTATTAAAATATGATTATTAAAAGTAATTTATGAAATATATGATTTTAATAGAAAACAAATAGAATAAATAAACAAATATTATATATATATATATATATTTATTTATATAAATAATAAAAATAATAATAATGAAATAATAATTAAAGCAATAATAATAATAATATTGCAAATAATGATTAAAATAAAAGGAATTAAAAATATAGTATTAAAATGTAAAATATTAAAAATAAATAGTCAAAAATGAAAATTTAATGATTAAAATGTAAAATTATAAAACTAGAGTCCTAATTCGAAATATATAAAAGATAGGCATTAAAAGTGTAATTTAACCATAATTCATAATACGGGATTAAAATAATAATTACTAAACTATGAGGGACTAAATTTGATATTTACCCTAAAAATATATATATGCTGATAAGGACTAAATTAAAATAAAATAAAATTAGAAGACTAAACTAAAATAATCAGAAATCAATTTCAGTGACTAAATTGTAATGATTACAAACTTGGAGCACTGCGGACAGGGTTTACCCTCTTCCCAAAACGCACCGTTTCATCATGAAACGACGTCGTTTTGTATCGGGTATAAATACCCCAAACGGCTGGCCCGAAGGGCCAGCTCTCTCATTTCTTCTCATTTCTTTCTCTCTTAAACTGAGAGAGAGATTTCTCTCTTAAACTGAGAGAGAGATTTCTCTTTCGCGTCTCTCTAGATTCCTCCAACCGGAGGAAGGCCGGCCACCAGTCGACAGTCGTCTGCCGCCGCTGACTCTACCGCCGGCCATCGCCTTCGGTGGCCGAAAATTTTTTTTACACTAAAATACAGCCCTAATTTCCCCAAGGTCGAGTTCGACCTTTGTTTCCCCTAAAAGACTCTTAATCGGAGTAGATCTATGAAAATACCTTCGGTATTTTCTGTTCTCCGGCGATGTTTAGTGCTTCCGGCGATGGTCAAGGCTCCAAGGGTAAGTTTCTTTCTTCTTTCTTTGTTTTCTGTTTTGGTTCACTGCTTGTAGTGGGTTCTCTCTCTTTGTACGTTGCCCTCCTCTCCTTTTTTTTATTTTGTAGGTGGTCGATGGCTTTTATAGCCATCGGTCTCAAATGGTGACCCTAGGTGAGTCACCGGACTATGGTGGTGACTCACCATAGGGTTTTAACGTGGGGGCAGAAACGAGGTGCTTCTGGAGGCTTCGGTTGAAGGTGGCTTCGTGTAGGCGTGGCAGCTGGCTGAGACGTCGACGTGGGGCAGCTGGAGGCAGAGGCGCCACGTGGTCCCTAGGGTATCATAACCCTAGGGTTTCTTGTTGGAGCATCTGGGGACTGTTGGATCAAGGACAGATCCAACGGTGATGAGCAATGGCGGCTGGGAGCTTGTGATACAAACCCTAATCAATTTAGGATTTCTATTTGTAACTGGGCCTGGACCAAGTTGGGTCTGGGCCAGTATGGGTTGTAATTGGGCCTCCGGTCTGGTTTGTAATAAAAATAATAATATTATAAATATAATAATATTAAAATAAAATAATAATAAATAAAACAAATGGAATAAAAAAACTAGTGTCTTCAGTTGGCATGCCAACTATACCTATAGTTCTCATCTATATAACATGGGATTTTCCCAAATTACATAATATATCACATAGACATATCATTTTTTTACCTTCATCACATGGCTCATATAACTTTGTATACATATTCATTTAAAACATGTTACTCAATGCACATAGTATGAATTCATATCATGCTTCACAATATGAAATGAATCATGCATCAATGTATTGAATCTAGACTTCTCATAAGTCTAGAACTGAATATACCACTATATTCATGCTATGCATATGCACTCACCTATATTTCTTTGCCTTTTCCTCGATCGATCCTACTAAGCAATTGTTCTGGAACTTCTTTAGTCTCTGTATCTACATAGTAATTCATTGATACTTATCAGTATACTAATTAATATATTCTAAACTATCATTTTTTGGGTTAAAAGAAAAGCCATTTTCATCTTTTAATAGAGGTATGCATCGATGCACTACACCATGTATCGACATGTATCGATGCATCCCTTGACGGGTGCATCGATGCACTATCTATGCATCGGTACATAAATCCTATTCGATGTTTGTATTTAATGGGGTGCATCGATGCACTACTTGTGCATCGATACACTAATGATATTCGATGTTTTTATTTTAAAGGAGTGCATCGATGCACTTCATGTGCATCGATACACCTTGAACAATTTCTGGGATTTATCCTTGACGCATCGGTGCAAATTGAATGTGCACGATGCACATAGCCCAGAAATGTCATTTTAGCACGAAAATCTCTTTATAATCCTCTCAACACTTTATAATTCACCTCCTTTTACATCCCTAACTTGCATGGACTTACTTAAACTAATTATTATCCATTCGATACCTTTAAAACTTAGAAATCCAATTCTCCATATAAAATTTAAGAATTTCACTCAAATTCCAACATGTTTTAAATCGAATTCTGACACTTCATATCCTTTAATTAGCTTGATGACAAGTCAAATCCCACTTTAATTCTTATTATGAACTCTAATCCAAAATTTTACTTTTCTACTTCCTTTCTTTAATCATTCCTAACCCCATCATCTTATGGTTTTAAGATAACCTAAGCTTTCCTTAAGCTTAGTTATCATCTAATGATCAATAAGCAACCTTAAATTCATCAAAAATTTGATTAACAAGAAAATTCACCTTTAGTTTTGTCTTCACGGTGAAGAAGAAGAAGAAAAATCTGGAAACTTTTGCCTTCTCTACTAACTTCCACGTGGTTATAAAATCTCATCAACTAATATTTAATTGTTTTCCTTGTCAAAAGACTCATTTGCCCCTTTAATTCCACATTCTTTTCTAATTGATCCTACACCAAACATTTCAATCAATTCTTTGAACTTTCCAATTTATCCAATTTGGTCACTGAATTTTTAAATCTCGTAATTTAATCACTAACCCGGTATGGAAGATGTTACAAAACACATCTCTTGTATGTAACTATTCCTTAACTCTCTTGCTTTCTCTAAATTTCTCTAAGGCTGTTACTGACAAGATAGGAACCGATACCTCATGTAGCTTCCCAGATAGTTTGGGAGATGAACTAATTGTTGAAGTTCAAGACTCCAAGGGGAAGCATTTGGGTCGTGTCCTTGTACAAGTGGCTGCTGCTGCTGAAGATTTGGTATTGTTCCAAAATACCGACAATTAGTTCTACTTAATTTGTAATTTTATTTTATTTAATAATGTTCATATGAAAGTTGAATGTAGACAGACAAGATGCGCTGGTGGTCTATTTACCATGAGCCAGAACATGAACCTGTAGGCAAGCTTCAGCTGTATATACACTACTCAACTTCAGATGATAATAGTCATCTCAAGGTGAACTAGTCTTGATTAGCTTAAACTTTTAAATCGTAGTTCCTTAATTAATTGTATTGATGTTTGTAGCTCATAGTTTGAAGAAAGAAGGTTTGGTCCATTTGTTTGCTTTCAATTTGGTACTATTGTTTAACATTTAGTTGTTTAATCTAAAAAATGAATTAATTCTGCAATGGTTTTGTGATATTAATTGCATTCTTTTTTAGTATGGTTATGTTGCAGAAACAATTGCTTATGACCTTGTCTTGGAAGTTGCAATGAAGGTTCAACGATTCCAACAAAGAAATTTATAATTATATGGATCATGGAAATGATTGTTAACAGAGTTTGCCTTGTATTATGGAGTTTCTGATGTCTACACCAAGCTAAGGTAATTGAATTTTGCCTTTTCTTTTATTTTTTTTGTCCTGTTGGCATTCATATTTTAGAAGGTTATTGTTTTGGTCAATGTTATAAGAATCAACAAGTTTATTTTTCTAATACAAATATGATAAATAAAGTTTATTTACAGAGAATTCAGTAAAATAAGTAAACATCATCTTACATTTTGGTAGGAGTAAAATAATTCATCTATTAAAATTTTATATACTTATTTAGTTAAATATTGATGTAAAATTTTAATATATTTTTAGATAAATAATGTAAAAAATAATATTATTTATAATTAAAATAATACATGATATATTTACTCTTTTATTCTACTCATTTATCTTTTAAATTTTATAAAAAAATTACATATAAATTTTATTAAAAAGTATATAAATTTAAAATAATAAAATAATATATTTTTGATAATTTTTTATATAAATATTTTTATTTAAATATTTAGAATTCCACTTATTAACACATATAGAACAAAGACAATTTGGTAAAATACATGTTCTAGTAATCTCATATTCCTTCAACCAAACACTGTAATTATACATTCATGCCAAACATACTAAACACAGTAATGTTACATTTCCAATAATGTATCAGATAATGTAACATTCCGATAATCTCATTCTGAGGGTAATGTCATATTCCATGAACCAAACGCACTTTCATGATATTCCCATTATTCTTCTTCCCCAAGAGGTGGCTGAAATTTAGTTGAATAAAGTGTTAGCAGATTGTAATGATTGAATGAAATCCAGAATTTGTCGCGTTTTTGGGCTGGATATTGGTTTGGAAACATAAGCACCTTCCCCTGATACTACGGGTGTAAATGAGCCGAGTCGAGCTCGACTCGAACTCGAAAATTTTAAATGTAGGTTCGACTCGACTCGAAAATTAGCGAGCCTAAAATTTTCAAACTCGACTCGAACTCGAAAGATAATATTAAAACTCGACTCGAACTCGAAAAGGCTCGAACTCAAAAAAAATTCAAGAGCTCGATTGAAGCTCGAGACTCGAGCTCGATTGAAGCTCGATTTTGAGCTCGATTTTGAGCTCGATACAAGCTCGATTCAAGCTCGAATTCGATTAAAGCTCGAACTCAAACTCGAATTTGATCCTTAGGGGTAAATTAGCTTTAGGCTCTCTAAATTTATGCGTTTTGTACAAAACAGTCCCTCAATTATTTAAATTTTAGCTTAAATTAGTCCTCACAATTAGATTTTTCTTAATTTAGTCTCTGTTTAGGATTGTTTTCTTTATTTAGTTGTGTATATTTATTTTGCATGTTGATATGTTTATGTATAAGTATGTGAATAATTTATTTATGAGCCACATAACATCATTTTGCATAATTTGTATGTTACATCATGGCATAACTTAAACCCTAATACATAAACCCTAAACCTTAACACATATACCCTAAACCCTAAACTTTAAACCTTAAATCCTATTACATAAACCTTAAATCCTATGAAATAAACTCTAAATCCTAAACCCTACACCTTATCACATAATTAATTATGAGGTAAGTACAATATAGTATCTTGATATTAAATGCTCAAACCCTTGATATTTATGATATTTGAACCCAAAACCTCAAAATATAACAACAATTTAAAAAATTAGTTATTACAAATATTTTCATTAGAAATATATTAAATATTTGTCAATAGAGAAATAATTTTTTTATCAATTTAAAATAAATATAAGAATATTTATTCAAAAATAATTTTTAACCATTTTCAATTCAAGAATATTTATTCATCAATAATGTATTTTTAATATATTTTTAATAATGTAATTTTAAAAAATATAAAATTATAATATAATATTTTTTCGAGCTGCTCACGAGCTTTTCGAGTCGAATATCGAGTAGCTCGTTTCGGCTCGTTAAGAACTCGAGTCGAGTTCGAGCTCGAGTCGAGTCAATTCGATCCGAATATTTATCGAGCCAAGATCGAGTCGATCTCGAGTAACTCGCGATCTGTCTCGTCTCATTTACAGCCCTACCTATACTACTTTGAGGGGGTAATGTGTGGAAGCAGATGAAGCCACGATGGTCGCAGGCTCATGACATTTTTCCGATGGATGACATATCTCTGACAATCGAAGATTGGGTTTTGTGCCAGTCTCATCTATAACTACTCGCATTTCAAGGAGTGAATGGAAAAGTGGCAGCGTGGCTTCAATGCCATCTCCCTCGTTAGGGATAATTTAGGGGAGGCAAAGAGTATTTTTTTTTATAATTTTTGGACCAAAATAACACATTTACCAATTAATAAACATCAATATGAATAATTTAAATTATAATGTAACAAATCAAGAATATATAAAGCTGAGCAATGTTCTTATAACACACAGCAGTAACCACGAAGGCGCACAAACATGAATGTTATTCTAGCTTCAGCTCTTTTAACGCATGCAAAGTATAGTTGCCTTTGATCCTTGGTTACATTAAAGGATCTTCTAGACCTACGTCAACCGGAAAAATTCAAGTTCAACAAATAAAAAAAAAGCAATAAAACGCGTGGACAAGGGTAGTCTTTAGTCTTTTCATCACTACTACCTACTATGTGATTGTGTGTTGGGTGAGGATTGGAACCAACATGTAAAAATACAATGCCATAAATACATCTATCACTTCCAACCTATACAGGTGGAGACAACTCTCTTTGACATAAATAGGCATTTCCTACATGAATCCTAGAGATTTTAACAACTAAACCTTTTAAGAAAATTGGTGCCAACCAGTAGCCAGTTCATTTGAGACAAACAAATATCGGGAATTATATAATGGATGATGCAAGTATATTTAACAAAAGCATACTTCCCAACAAAAAAGGGAGCAGCATATGACTAACCTTTATTTCTTGGGAAAGGAAAGGTGTATGTTTTACTCATTGTCTTCTCGACCATAATCATACACAATCTCAATCTGCATCAAGAATGAATAAAAAACAATTCGTAATAGTAGCTGACAACACCCAAAAGATATAGGTCAACTAAGCAACAAAATAAAACACAGCACCACATTTATTGGGAGGTTGCAAGCACATTAAAGAGCAAGATGATTTCCCATTTTCCTTCACCCCACCTTGCTCGAGCAATATAAATAATGTCAGTAGATCAAGATTAAGATAAAACCCAATTGCAGAAAGAAGTAATTATAAAAATGCATGGAAGAATGAAAAACAAAAAAGGTTTTTCTTGCTACTTTTCTTTTGCTCTGCAGTATAATGGGTCGATAATCATTGTGAATGCATGACATGAAGAAGTAAAATGTGAGAATAGCACGGGATGTGAGAGGAGCAATCTCAAACTAACCGGTCAAACTACCGGAGATGGCAATAATTACCCGAGATGGCGGAACAGGATTCCGAGTAAACTTGGGACCGCCAGGCGCCCATGGAACTGCAAATTGATATTATATGTGAGCTTCAAACAGCATAATAGGTTTAAAACTGGAAAATAAGAACCTCATAAGAGACCTACCTATAGTCAGACAATTCAATCACGTCATAACATGAGCAAGACCCAATCGATAACGAACCATTGGTGATAAAACACAAGAATGCATGTGGAAAATAGATTCCACCAAGCAATAAGAGGCAAAGTGATGGAAATAGTTAGGTAGCATTTCTCTTAACCAACATCTGCAAGCACTGGTTCTCATGTTGCACGGTTGTCACAGTTAATATGGGTTCAGGATTTATCCCATTTTTCAGGAATTTGAACTAGTTTCCTCTCAATTGTTTTAAAAGTTCAAAGAATCGTATGAATCCAAAACTGCATTTGAAAGTTTATTCCACAAAATAATTATTGAGATGACATAAACTGTCAATATCCTATCTCTTTTAAACAAGTCTAAGCATCAGAGGAAAATGGAACGATTTGGTATCCCCATTAATTCACCAAAACTCTCTTTGTAAAACCACCGTATTAACCATTACACTACTCACCGATATCAGGATGCCGCCACTTGTTATAAGTTGCTTCACCTGCAGCTATCATTTTGTCAATCGTGTCAAGATCTTTCTGCAAAAAACCCACCAAATTATACAAATCCAACATCACCAAAGATACAAAGTGAACGACTACAGCAATCACCATTTACATGAGTCCTTAATGAGTGCAATGCTGGATGCCAATGAGCTCAAATTATCATCATAGGAAAAAAACACTATTTATATATAAAAAAAAGAAAAAAATGTGAGATGTGACTGAGAAATCTGGAAAACAAACCACTTGCTTGTGAAACTCGAATTTCTCGCGAAGGTCAGAGGCCTAAAATGCATCAAATAAAGTTAAAATCGAAGATTCAATTAAATGAAACAAAGAAAATAAGAGGGAGGAAAATTAGATTGAAGAAATAATTGCATCTTGATAGAAGAGGTGGCGATGGACGGCCCAGTTGAGGGTGTCTTTCAGGGCACGGCGGTAAAGGATCCGAACCCTCTCCTTTTGCACTGCTCTACGAGCTAAATACGCCGCTGTCGTGGCTGCACTCATTTCGGTAGCCTTTTCTTTTCTCTCTCAGGTTGACAGTGATAGGTTCTTCCCACTCAGTCTTCAGGTTTGCAATGGAAGCGATGATCTAAGGCTATTGTAGTGTATACATTGAGTGAGTCGGGTGATAAAAAAAATCGATTTGATATATTGATTCCATCTATTTTCTTTTTTATTTTCAGATAGTTTGAATTAGATAATTTAAAAAAAAATAAAAAAATAATGGAATATAACAAGAATCATTTAAAATTTATTTTTACCGATAAAGATTAGTCGAAGTGTTAAATAATTTGATATTATTTAAACAATGTCGAGTACTAGTTATGTAGAAAATTTCTGTTAGGAGACTCATTTAAAAAAAATTAAAATTTATTTTCAGATTATCAAAAGATCATTATGTCTTTAAAAAATAGGTTAAACTATACATTTAGTGTCTATACTATCAATTTTGATCTTTTTTAGTACCTAAACGTTTATTTTTTTAAATCATATTCAAATTTTAGTTTCTATTTCATTTTAGTATCTCGTTGTTAAAAACTTAACTCGTTTAATACCTAAATTATAAGATTTGGCCCGTTTTAGTACCTAACCTTCCAAAATTTTAAATTTAATGTTAAATTTTGAACGGCTACTAAAGTCAAATAAAAACTAAAATTTTTAACGGTTGTACTAAAATGAAACAAAATCTAACTTTAGGTATGATTTTGAAAAAATTAAAATTTCAACTATTAAAATAGACAAAAACTAATAGTTTAAGTGCTTAATGCATAATTTACCCTAAAAAATTCTACCCAGACCTAATAATATCAAACAGCCTACCCTCACCTCCCTTGAAATGCTAGCGCCCCTAGCATTTACCGTAATGCCTTACAGATTGAATTAGCAGTCCTTGCTCAATACAATATAGACATGGATCTATCCTTGTGCAAACACATGTTTTTGTACGGATCTTTTATATTACTATTTAATTATTATTTATTATTATTTATTATTATTATTATTATATTAATACAAATAACTACATTTTGTATGCAGGCCATTACAAAGCAGCCCATACTCGAGGCCCAGTACCCAGACCTAGATTTCAAGCCAACAGTGACCCAATTGATACCCAGCAAATTACAGACCCGGGGACCCGAACCGACCTGAATCTGACCCAAGACTCGAATCGGACCAGCAACCAACCAGACAGTCGCCGTCTCTGACTTTACAGCTTCCGAAGCCGCTCGTGCTCTCCACATCTCGTGTCCCCGCGCGCATGAGCGGCCGCCAAGCTATCCCGAGCCGCTGATGTCATCTACAATGACCGGAAACTGCACCAATCAATCAACAACAATGAAAAACATAGAAAATCTCTCAAATCTTATCCTAAAATATAGGATATTATTATTACCCTACACCAAATCTATCAAATCTGTCAACAATAAGCAAAAAACGGGGGAACAAATAAAGGAGGCATGCAAGAGAGAAAGGGAGGACTCGGGGGTAGAGAGAAAAAAACAGAAAAGAAAACCATTGGAGGGGATTCGGTGATAACCAGAAAAAATAGAGAGAAAGTGTTAAAAAACAGAGAAAAAGATACCAGTTCGAACCAAAAGAAAAAAAAGAAAATAGAAAGGAGAAGGAGGCTCTTACCCTTTGAGACCGAAGAATCTACCTCGTCAAAGAAAAACCTTTCTTTCTTGGAGGTACATCCTTATCCATCGTAAATCTATGTTTTAAAGGAGTGAGGTTGTGTTTTGTTTTTATTCAAACGGGTTTATGAGTGAACAAAGGGGGGCTTTTAGGTTTCTAGTGGGTTAAGGGGAGGTCTTCAACGAATGGGTTTGATATTTTCGGCCACCAAACCACGGTAACCGGAGCTGGTTTGGCCGTTTGGATCTAAGGGAGGTGAGGAGTTTGAGAGAAAGTTGGGTTCTCTGTTTGGCAAAGAGGAAGAAAAATAGGGAAATGAGGGAGAGATGATAACTTTGGCCCTATTTTGGGGTTTATAAGCTCTTCAATGCAACACCGTTTACCGGGGGTTATCCATTTTTTTTAGTTATGGGATAATCACACTCTTGGTCCCTATGTCTTTGTAAACTCACCTAGCATGTTTTTGTATTTGGGGTAATTTAATGTGTAGGTTCTTGTATCTTTGTAACCTTACTTTTAAACTAATTAATGAAGTTCCATCATCTTTGATTTCGAGCACTTACATTTTAGCATTTATATTTAAGTCCTTAGTTTATTTTACCATATTTGTTTATGTTTGACATTAGTTACCACATTTGTAGATCTTTCATTTTGGTCACTGCTATGTATTTGGTTTAATTATTACTTAGTCCTCCATGTCTCTGTGTAATTTCATTTTAGTCTTTTACATGATTTATGGGTTATTTTTAGTTTTAGTACCTGTATTGTTTAATATTTGCAATCTGGGCTTTGTTTTATTTGTAATTAATTTTTAGTCCTTTAATTTTCTATTTTTTCTTTTGTAGTCCCTTATTTTTATTTTCACTATTTAGTCCTTAAGTGTATGTAATTACTGTTTTGGGCCTTCAAGTTTCTATTTTTGATATTTTAGTCCTTTAATTTCAAGTTTTTACTGTTTAACCTTTTAAGATTATGTTTTTACTAATTTCGTCCTTAGGTTTCTATTTTGTGCTGTTTTAGCCCTTTAAATTGTTATTATTACCATGTTAGTCCTTGTAATTATAAATATTTACATGTTGATTGTAATATTGATTTGTGTTTATGTCAATCCCTTAGGTATGTACATATTTATGTTATGTATTTATTTGTATTATATGTAAATAAATATGTTTAACTTATTTGTTATAAATATTTATTTTGCATATTTTATTTATATTTGTTTCCATTGTATTTCTTTATTTAAATATTGTTCGAATATGTTTCGAGAATGGTATTTGTAGAATGGGCGTGGAAAGCACCACTTTATCGAAGTGATGTAATCCAATATGACATTCGAATCAAATACAAACTTGAAATAAGTTAATTGTATTTTGCTCATTATTAATTCATTTCACTTTAATTTGAATATTGCAATGAATGTTTAAATAATAATTTATTTCATTTCATGCAAATTGTTGATCTTAATTGTACATTTTATATTCGATTTATTTTTAGTTAATTAATTTATTTTTTAAATGTAAACGTCGTTTTTTCCCATTTATATTCGATTCATATTTTTAAAATCAATGATGAGGGAATATTTTTTATTGATAAGAAATAGTCGAGTTAGCTTTCCCGATGGAGGATTATTAATTTCAAGATTTCTTTTCGAGTTAAAGATTTTTCTCAAATTAGTCAATTTGAAGTAAATTAATCAATGTTCGATAAATGGATAACATTTTAACTTTATATTTGACTCGTAATTTCCACTATTTACGACGATGTGTAAGCGACACAATACCAATTTTGGGCGTTGTGGGGGTGCTTACCCTTCCCCACACGTAATCGACTCCCGAACTTGTTTTTAATCGAATCTTTGGTAATCGCACACCAGTTTTTTGTCTAAAAATGTTTTTTTCTTAAATTGTTTTAAAAAGACGTTTTTAGGTATTCGACCTACCTAACCCAAGGTCGATGACGACTATCCAATTTATTCCAAATCAAATCCAATAGACCAATTTTCCAAATAAAGTCATAACTGTTTTTTAAAATATATTTAATTATTTTCCTAAAAAAATGGTTATGACAGGTTGGCGACTTTGCTGGGGACTTTTTTTGAGAGAGTAAAGCTGTAAGTCGCTTACACATTGTTGTTGTGGTGGAAATTATGAGTTCGAGTCTTTAGTTAACTTATGATCCGTTTATTAAAGTTTTTAATTGCTTCTTTTTTTGTTATACTAACATTTGAATTTTTGCTTTCACATTTGTCAAAGTTTTTGTCGAGTTTTTTTCTCTTTTCCTTTTGAGTCAAAGGTAGGTACGTTCCTCCTAAAACACATCAAATACATTTGCATAACATAAGCTCTAGACATGAGCTTCGATCCAAATTAGTCAGGGTGATTGCTTTACTCTTGTAAGAATTTATTCGTCGTATGAGTTTTAGCAAATAACCCATGGGATACATACATTATGCCTTCGTAGGGATTTATTCCTCGTATGGGTATAAGGCAGTGAATCCACTCGAATTGAACTCGTTCTGTTTGAAACCTGTAATGGGTGAGGATCGAGGGTTTGGCAGCCCAAGGGGGCACCGACATCAAGGATAATTCGAGTACCCTTTCCACATAGAGCTGAAGCCATGCATATAGTGAACCGTAAAACGGTCACCCTAGATATAGTTATACTAAACCTTTGTCCGTCAGTAGGTACCCAAACTAAGTGTACACAAAGGAGGAGCATTTCTAAACCCTTATCTTTTGCTTTAAGTTCGTAGAATTTGTTTTCTTTTTGAATAAAAGCATGCGAACTAGATATCATGCGGTTAGAACCAATTTCTTGCAAATAGATCATTATGGGTAGAAAGCATGTCAGAGTAGGATTGCTATATATTGAAAGTATGTTCGGGTAGATATCATGACGGGGTAGGTGTTATATTCATCTCTGAATAACATTTTTATCCGTATAAATTATTTTACATGTACTAACTAATTTCTTTTTTTTCGTTTGTGTACATTAAATTGTTTATTTTGTTTGTTTGTGTCATTTGTTCGTTCTTCTTTGCTTTGTATTTCATCAAATGACATAATGCGAAAAGTATTGATACGCAAGGGGATATTCGAGAGAAAAATTTTCACAAGAAGAGATAAAAAATTTCAATCAAGCAATCGCATAAACAAACATGCATCGAGGGCTTAAAGAAGTTCATAGTACAAGAATGAGACTTGCTCGAAGGTCGTGCAACAATCGAGACTGAAACGATGATCCATTGAGTCAAAGAGTAATCCAGCATTAGATTCTCATTTATAATCATTTCATCGCTAGTCATCAAGGAGTGATACAATGATTTCAGCACCGCAAAGAAGAGATAAAAAATTTCAATCAAGCAATCGCATAAACAAACATGCATCGAGGGCTTAAAGAAGTTCATAGTATAAGAATGAGACTTGCTCGAAGGTCGTGCAACAATCGAGACTGAAACGATGATCCATTGAGCCAAAGAGTAATCCAACATTAGATTCTCATTTATAATCATTTCATCGCTAGTCATCAAGGAGTGATACAATGATTTCAGCACCGCAGGGGTATTAACTGAGTTAAGCTACAAAACGCTTGAGGGGCATCATTTTCGAGGACGAAGATTTGAGACGAAACATTGATCCACTTTAGACTCAACACCTAAACGAAGGCATGTCTGTAAAGTGGATTGTCTTGTAATGTAATGGTTTTTTATCTCTGGTGGAAATTTTCTACAATATTCATCGTTGGGATCAACATTTTTGTATTTGCATCATTGCATTTTGCATGACTTTCATTTAAGCATTTTTACACGCATGAATCATATCTTGTGGGGAAATTTGAAGAAGTGGTTCTAAATCTGAAACTGTATTCACACAGTACTGAGAATGAAAGCTAAATTTGAGCAACTAAAGAAAGAACTAGAAGAAAGTATGCAAAGAATGCAAACAGAGTGGGAAGCGAAAATTGAGCAGGCACAGAAAGACAAAAAAAAACTAGTGAACCAAGTGGTAGCAAAACTTAGTGTAACACCCCAATCCGTACACGACCCGGATACGAGTCTGAGATATCACATTGGCATTTCAAAACCTTTACTTTTACAAAATAACTGATCAATTGGACTTATATTAAGATAATATGATCATATATTGTTGAATCATGTTCTTTAAAACCAATTTGAAAAAATATGTTTTCATGAACAGAAAAATACGGTATGAACAGTACCATGAACAATAATTAACATTACCATGAACAGTAATAAACAGTATCAGGAACAGTACTCGAATGTTAAAATTTTCCAGAATCGATACCCTGCTACAATACTGCTACAGTACTTCCGTAAAACATATATAAAACTCATAAAATTTAAAACGTTCATCATTATACATTTACCATTTACATATATACGTTTAAAACATTCCAAAACTCGATCAGAGTGTATCCAATACAAATATTTTTTTATTACATGCCAACTAAATTCTTTCTAACAAAATACATCTAATTCAATCTACATTTCTGATCTGATCTTTGGTAAGGAGAACTGACATGTCTTATTCCTCTTTACTTCTCTTTTCGCTTTCCAAACCTACGTGTGAAACAATCACACGCTAAGTCGATGACTTAGAGAGGCATATAAAACATATAATAAAAACCATAAAACATTTCATAAAGAAATGCACTTAACATCATATAATTCATATCAAATGCATGAACAATTATTACGATCATATCATATAAAAGCATATATCATTTCTGTAACATATACCCACATGTACATATATCCTTATCAACACGTTTAACATTTCACATTCATTATCATTAATCTTTATAACTTAACACCCTTATACATAACATTTCATACACTAACCAATCAATACACCCTTACATAAATCATGTGATCTATTCCATATAACAAATCACATACACATATAATGTTCAGTATACCTATTAAATCTCTTTATTAGCCCATGTACACTGTTGAGAACTTAATGTATGTGAGTACATTGAGGTTGTGCACCACTATGTTGTCACCACAGCTCGTATAAATGTCCCGAAGGACCTATCTAGAGGTCATATAGAACCTCGGTAACTGTCCATTGGTCCCGAAGAACCTAGGTAAAATGTCCATATGTTCCTTAGAACATAAGTAAATTGTCCACATGTCTCGAAAGACATAGGTAAATTGTTCATATGTCCCGAAGAACATAGGTAAACCCTCGACTCTTGGCATGCCAACTATACCCGTAGCTCTCATATCACATAAAATGGACATTATCATTTATAACAGTTCACATATTCACATATTCATATCACATCATTCTTTCACATACTCTTTATCACATTTCATGTAATCACATATTTCTTCTCTTCTATCACATACCACATGTATGTGTAAATATCTATCTCATATCATATAACATGTATCACATATTACATATTCATGTAATCATATAGATCATGTCACATAACTTATATCATTTATCATATTCATATATATATATATATATATATGGTTCACTTTTACATATCACATTTAATCATATGGTTCACTTGCACGTAACACATTTTCATAGGATTCACTTTCACATATCACATATTCCTTTTCTCCTATTTTTCATATCATGTCTCATATAACCACATATGTCTGTCTTATCTCATATCATATAATTCTTTAGCTTATATCTTATATCACATGTTTATATCATTTAACTTGTGTAATCACATACACTATTTATACCAGTTCACATTGCTTATCACACTGACATGTATTCACACAATTCATGTAACACATGCAATAATATATATCACATACACTCATGCCACATAAGCATCATATCAATCATAAATCGAATAACATTTTATAAGTCACTTCTTACCACAATAACTTCGTCACTGGCTCATCGCAAGCCAATGTTTGTTCAGTAAACTAAGTACAAATTAAATTGCACTCACCTTAGCCTTGCTTTGATTCAATCCTAATTCTTTGATTGTTCCGGAACTTGTTTAGGCTCAATATCTACATAAATATAATTTTCAAAACAATTATCAGAAGTCTAAACCTTAAACTTGATGTTAATAACTTAAGCTAGTTTAATGAACCAAAATTTCATATTTCCTTTAGGGGGAATCGATACCCCCCATAGGGTATCTGTACCCTCTGTATAATCTGTAAAATTTTGCCCAGAAATCACTGTTAATGCACGAAAATTCACTATTTCAACTTCAATTCTTCATGTTTCATTTCCTTTTCTATTCTTAACTCAAGTACATATACTTAAACTAATTTCTACTTATTCAATACACCTTTAACCTTAAAATTCCATCTTTCATATGAAAATCAATAATCATACCAAATTTTCAAGATGTTTTAAATTCAATTCTATCACTTTATATCTCTTGATGACAAGTCAAATTTAGTTTTAAATTCAACTTATCAACTCTTTTCCAGAAATTCTCTTAAAAACCCATTTTCTTTAATCTTTCATAACTTCTTCATCTTTTGATTTTAAGACAAGTTAAGCTTTCCTTAAGCTTAATTATCATCTAAGGGTCAAAACTCATACTTAAAATCAACAAATAACCAATAAATAAGAAAACTCACCTTTGTTTGGGATGCTTCACGTTTGAGAAGAAGAAAGAAAATGAAGAATAAGAAAGTTTTCATCTTACTCTCCCCCACGTGTTTATCTCTTAATAAAGAGGAGAAAAATATCTTTCATGTCAAATGACCATTTTGCCCTTTAATTCCTTTGATAATTACTAACAACTTTCAGGAAATATCTCCACATAAATCATTGAACTATTCAATTATTCTACTTTAATCAACAAATTCTAAAATTTTATAATTTAGTCACTAACCCGTAGTTTGGGATGTTACATTTAGTGGGCTCAACCAGGAAAGAGGCAAAGAGGAAATTTCCTCGACCAAAGAAGCCATTAAATGTGTTATAGCCCAGGCTAATTCACTGATAATCATTTTTCCCGACAAGATTCCAAGCCGCCCAGCAAGCTTCTCTGCCACTAAAAATCAAGCAATTGTGTTATATTCTCGGGACAATTTTACTAATCACAAAATTCCAAATTCTGATGAGACGAAAAGAGCCAACAATGAGATCCCATAGAATTTGAAACAGTGGTGCAGAGAGACATTCCAAGGAATGAGATGACAAAGCTCTCACAACGGAATGGATAAAAATGAATTAGTTTTAGTTCCTCACTTGGTGTTTCCACCCAAATTCAAGATGCCCGAGTTTGAAAAATGCAATGGAGCCAGTTGTCCTAATGCACATCTCACGATGTTTGTTCGAATGATGACTGGATACACCAACAACGATCAGATGTTGATCCACTGCTTCCAAGATAGTTTGATTGGATCCGCTTCTAAGTGGTATAATCAACTGAGTCGTACTCAGATCCGTTCTTGGAAAGATTTGGCTCGTGCCTTTCTGGACCAATACAAACACGTGGCTGATATGGCCCCGGATCGAACAACGCTGCAGAATATGGAGATGAGGAGTGATGAGAGCTTACGACAATATGCTCAACGTTGGAGGGATGTTGCATCTCAAGTACATCCACCGATGACTGAAATAGATTTCATCACTATATTCATTTACACATTGAAATCTCCATATATCAACTACATGATAAGAGCTTCCACCAAGAGTTTCTCTTACATCGTCATATATGGAGAAATGATCGAAAGAGCAGTCAAGAATGACCGGATAAGAGGCACTAGCCATACCAACAATGAGGAAAGAGCTGAGATTAACAATGAGAGATCTTATCTAGCTAGTCTGGGAACCAAACCTCATAAGGCGTTCTGTGAAAAGACTCACATCAGTACAATTCCAATGATATATGAGGAGTTGCTCCCAACGCTAGTTGAGATGAATCTGGTGACTCCAGTTCAATCCAGACCAAGAGAGGCCCCATATCCTGAGGGCCATGACATAAATGCTATATGCAGCTATCACATTGGGAGCTCAGGGCACACCACTGAGAACTGTGGGGCATTGAAGCGCAAGATCCAAGATCTGATTGATTCAGAGACATTGATTTTCAATTAATAGTAGGGCATTCTGATCAGGAGTCGACTGGGGGCATCCATCAGGAGTTTTATTGCATTCACATGCATGTCATCTTGTTTGAACGTGTTTTTCTATCAATGTTTAAATGTTTGTAAGTCACTTGACGTTCGAATATTTTCAATAAAATGTTTTATTCTTTGGAAATGAACAATGAGCAAATTTTAATCTTGAATTCTTTGAATATCATTTTAATTAAAAGCTTTTTAATAATTGATGTTATAAATCTTTGACAAATGACAAGATTGAACCCCTGCAAAACAAGGACCCCTTGATCCTAATATAAATATACACCAGAGTTCATACCAATCTCTTGAAGAAACCAAGCTAAATCTTGCCTCGCATGTACAATCAATCATTTTGGCATTCAGGTATATGTTATGAGTGGACAAAATGGGGCAACTAGCACATGAAATTGCAAAACTAATTGGTTTCTACTTTTATTGATGACGTTCAATGATGATCATGATATTCTCAGATGGAATGGTCAAGTAGGCGAATCTAGTTTAGGTCAGTTAATTGGGAATTGAATTCTAACGATGAGATTTTATGACTTTCAACAAACACTGGGACTATAACAGGTTCTCCTCAGCAAGCTTAAGAAATAGAATCCATATACCTATAATATTATGTATATATATATATGTATACAATAAAGCTGAACTATTCCGCTAAAGCAATTGGTTATAGAGGAAACTCGAAAGCCCTCACTTTATGAATATATTACATTCAAACCATGAAATTGATTGGGTACTTGGCAATCCGGTGTATGCTCCACTATGGTTGTCAAGTCGAAGACTTTGTGACGACATAAATCCTTCAGCTAGTCAAACAAAGGTATTTATAAAATATATGTACAATAAAGCTGAATTCAACTATCCAAACAATGGCGAGTAAAATCAAATTTAATAAATAAAGAGTTTCGGTGAATATGGACTAAGGGAGTTGAGGAACACATATTATTATAGTTAACTTCATCCGAGCACTCAAAAATCTCATTTGTAGACCGATATTTCTGCACAACCTTGACTAGAGGAGTTTATGAAGCTTGAACAAATAGAAGATTTCAGAGAACTGAAACAAAAGTGTTCTAAAGAGTTTAGCAATTGACAATACTAGTTTTGTCATTTTGTTCGCCTCCGATTAAAATGCCAAATCAAGAAGGAGAGGCATGTCGTGATCTTCACGATGACCGAATTGAGGAAACAACCTTTAATATATAAATTTCTAATTTGTTTCACTTAAAAAAAATTAATCTCACTTGAGATTGTTGTTTATTTCAAAACAAATTTCGTCACTTTTGAGACATTTTCCTTAAGAATACAAATTTCAAAGTTATTTTACTTGAAACAAAATTAATCTCACTTGAGATTTTCAAAATCGATTCGTCTCGCGTGAGATAGTTTCCCCTTTAAACACAAATCCTGAAATTGTTTCCTTTGAAACAAAACGAACACCTTTGAGATTATTTCCATCGACAATCTTTGAATCTTTTTCTCTTAAAATGAATTTTGTCTCTTTTGAGACAATTTCTCTCGAAACAAATCTTTGAGTCTGTTTCTTTTGAAAAAATCTTTGAGTATGTTTCTCTTAACAAAATCATCTGTGAGTCTATTTCTTTAAAAACAAATTTTGTCTCTCTTGAGAAAGTTTCTAATGAAAAACCAACCTTTGAGATTGTTTCCTTGGAAACAAAATTTTGTCTCTCTTGAGACAGTTTCTTTTGAGAAAAATCTTTGAGTTTATTTCTTTGAAAACAAAATTTATCATCTTTGAGTATGTTTCCCTTGAAATAAAACAACCATCTTTGAGATCGTTTCCCTTGAAACTGTTGGAGGGAGTTTAGTGATAGCCAGAAAAGAAAGAGAGAAAATGTTAAAAAAAAAGAGAAAAATATACCAGTTCGAACCAAAAGAAAAAAAAAGAAAATAGAAATGAGAAGGAGGCTCTTACCCTTTGAGATCGGAGAATCCACCTCGTCAGAGAAAAACCCTTCTTTCTTGGAGGTACATCCTTATCCATTGTAAATCTAGGTTTTAAAGGGGTGAGGGTTGTGTTTTTTTTATTCGAACGGGTTTATGAGTGAACAAAGGGGGGCTTTTAGGTTTCTAGTAGGCTAAGGGGAGGTCTTCAATTAAGGGGTTTGATATTTTCAGCCACCAAACCACGGTGGCCGGAGCTGGTTTGGCCGTTTGGATCTAAGGGAGGTGAGGAGTCTGAGAGAGAGTTGGGTTCTCTGTTTGGCAAAGAGGAAGAGAAATGGGGAAATGAGAGAGATGATAATTTTGGCCCTATTTTGGGGTTTATAAGCTCTTTAATGTGACACAGTTTAACGGGGTTCTCCTTTTTTTGAGTTATGGGATAATCACACTCTTTGTCCCTATATCTTTGTAAACTCACCTAGCATGTTTTCGTATTTGAGTAATTTACTATGTAGGTCCTTGTATCTTTGTAACCTTACTTTTCAACTAATTAATGAAGTTCAATTATCTTTGATTTCGAGCACTTACATTTCAGCATTTATATTTAAGTCCCTAGTTTATTTTACCATATTTGTTTATGTTTGACATTAGTTACCACATTTGTAGATCTTTCATTTTGGTCACTGTTATGTATTTGGTTTAATTATTACTTAGTCCTCCATGTTTTTGTGTAATTTTATTTTAGTCTTTTACATGATTTATGGGTTATTTTTAGTTTTAGTACCTATATTGTTTAATATTTGCAATATGGGCTTTGTTTTATTTGTAATTAAATTTTGATCCTTTAACTTTCTATTTTTTACTTTTGTAGTCCCTTATTTTCTTGTTTTCAGTCTTTAGTCCTTTAAGTGTATGTAATTACTGTTTTGGGCCTTCAAGTTTCTGTTTTTGATATTTTAGTCCTTTAATTTCATGTTTTTACTGTTTAACCTTTTAAGATTTTGTTTTTACTAATTTAATCCTTAGGTTTCTATTTTGTGCTGTTTTAGCCCTCTAAATTGTTATTATTACCATGTTAGTCCTTGTAATTATAAATATTTACTTTTTGATCATTTTATTTGGTGATTGTAATATTGATTTGTGTTTACGTCAATCCCTTATGTATGCACATATTTTTATGTTATGTATTTATTTATATCATATGTAAATAAATATGTTTAACTTTATTTGTTATAAATATTTTATTTCCCACATTTTATTTATATTTGTTTCCATTATATTTCTTTATTTAAATATTGTTCGAATATGTTTCGAGAATGGTATTTGTAGAATGGGGTTGGAAAGCACTACTTTATCGAAGTGATGTAATCGAATATGACATTCGAATCAAATACAAACTTGAAAGAAATTAATTGTATTTTGTTCATTATTAATTCATTGCACTTTAATTCGAATATTTCAATGAATGTCTAAATAATAATTTATTTTATTTCATGCAAATTGTTGATCTTAATTCTACATTTTATATTCGATTTATTTTTAGTTAATTAATTTATTTTTTAAATATAAATGTCATTTTTTTCATTTATATTCGATTCACATTTTAAAAATCAATGACTAGGGAATATTTTTTATAGATAAGAAATAGTCGAGTTAGCTTTCCCGATGGAGGATTGCTAATTTCGAGATTTCTTTTCGAGTTAAAGAATTTTCTCTAATTAGTCAATTTGAAGCAAATTAATCAATGTTCGATAAATGGATCACATTTTAACTTTATATTCGACTCGTAATTTCCACCATTTACGGCGATGTGTAAGCGACACACTACCAATTTTAGGCGTTGTGGGGGTGTTTACCCTTCCCCACACGTAATCGACTCCCGAACCTATTTTTAATCGAATCTTTGGTAAACATAAACCAGTTTTTTTCTAAAAAAATGATTTTTCTTAAAATTGTTTTTAAAAAGACGCTTTTAGGTATTCGACCTAACTAACTCAAAGGTCGATGACAACTTTATCCAATTTATTCCAAATCAAATCCAAAATAGACCAATTTTCCAAATTAAAGTCATAATTGTTTTTTAAAATAATATTTAATTATTTTACCTAAAAAATGGTTATGACCCTTGTTTTCAGTAATATGCACTAAACACTTCAAGGAAATTAACCCAAATTCCTAAACTCTACTATTGTTTTTAATTTTGTGCTCTAGACAACCCTCCCTCAATAATAAAGCGCATGGAAATAATCTGAACATGCCAATAGCAAATTAATAATGAAAAGTTCAACACTTTTAATAGGCATATAGCACCATCAAATCTAATACTATTGGGTACTTGGTATTAATATTAACAGTGCAAAAATTAAATATTATTTGTCTACAAAAATGTATATATATAATAATAATAATATAAATTCACAAAATATTAAATTTAAATTGAATTTTTTTGTCAAATTAGAGTTTATATTCGGACCCCCATTTTACAGCACTACATGAAAGGTCATCACAAATTCACAATCTGTTGAACGAAATATATTTCAATCATAAAAACAATGCTACGTAGCCTATGATTTTCGAGAAATTGCCTCTCTAAACCTGTGTTATAATAGAAGGAAGGCATAAATGCATGAACAAAAGCTTTCACAAAAGGGATGCCATGCTGTTTTTCCAGCCACAGGTTCTTCGCCTTGGGCGGGGAGGAGTAAAGCTAAGCCCGAACATTTCCTTCAGGGCCTTTCCTTGCTCTACGAACCTAATCAGTTTCGCAACAATGGTGGCACTGTCCTTTACATGGCTCATATCCTTGTTATTGCTCCACAACTGATTCACCAGCTGGAGCCTTCTCTGCTTCGAGTTCAACTCGATGCCCCATTTCCGATACAGTTTCTCTCGCTCGTCTTCCGTAAATCTTTTACTCAACAGCTTGCTCAAGGTTTGTCTCTCGCGGCGAAGTCTTCTCACACTGTGTAGACATATGAACAGATTGGTAAAAGTTTTTATAACATATAACATGTCAGGAAAGTAACACGAAACAAACATTTTTTCCTAGATTTTCATTAATGGTTGGTTGGTTCCTCCAAAATCCGAATTACCATCATTTCGAGTATAATAAATACTAAGACAGCACTAAAGCATGATTTATGGATATGCAACGCGCAGTATCCAGCATTCGATATTGAAAATGAGAAGAATATTCTATCAGAGTTTTGAAACTGAGAAATATTATATAAGTATGTATATATGCTGTAGTAATAATGTGATATAAGGTCCGGTTTCGACTAAGAAAAGTTGCAAGCGAGGGAGAAAGAACCTTGAAGCCAGTGTGAGAGTGCGACCCTCTTCTATGGCTTAATTTCCTCCGGAAAATGTTTCCTTGAGGAAGGTGAGTCTCCGAAGCTCTACCTCCATGTAAATGGAATCAGTTGGATCACCTTTGAAGAGAAGGAAGAAGTATGTTCTGTGAACCAGAGAAACATTGCAAGTTTGCCAAAGTTCAAGTATTGCTCTCTGCAGCCTCCCAAATTCCAGAGGCCAATGCAGAGGAGTGCTTGGTGCTGAATGCATCGGATCCTGTCCTACATCTTTCATACTCCTTCCAGACTCGCCCGCTTCTAGTCCCGTGCTCTGAACCTACGACGACTGAGGCTGGTAGTTAAGATGAAAAGCTCCATTCCCTACCCTAATCTTTCAACAACAAAAATATTTATTTTTAATTATTGACGGAGCAGAAACCTTTCCCCAGTGGTCACCAACTATGCTTAAATGCCAAGCAAAGAAAATCTTCGACTTTATAATCATAAACAAATAAAAATTCTTGTCAATCACTTTCTCATTTCTACTTCTTTTCTTCTTTTGCCTCAGAACGAAAATGGCGGTTCGGTTAAAAGAGCTAACGAGTATCAAGTTTAGTACCAAAACAACGTCGTTTTCCCTCCATTATGCTCTGATCCGAATCCTTAATCGTACTTCCACCTTAAAACTCGAGCTCTGCAAAATCCAAACCGAATAAAATCTAATAATAATTTAAAAACAACAGCCTGATTCGGGAAAAAAACGATAAAACAGGCGCATTTTAACGTAAGAATCCAAAATTTATGGATTTCTAAACGTTAGCAGTAATCAGTATTAAGCAGTAAAATATCTCCAACGGATAATTTCTGAATTCAGATATCAAAATGACAAGAAAATTAAAAACAAAATCCACTTGTCAATACTTAATGAACTAAATTTAAATTACTCTTTGATCTTAAATTTAAATTTAAGTAAATATTTATATAAAAAAACATCAGAGAGGAAGGGCACAGAGCCACAGACTTGAGCGAAAAACTGAAGCGTAATCCAATTTGCTATGACTTTACGCGTCGAATAAAGTTGAAAACGAAGGATAAAAAAGATAATTTGAGTTTAATTCAAGGGTTAAAATGGAAAGAAAAAAAAAGATCCAACCGGAGATCTGCGCTACTTGATGGAACAGTCAAATCCGGAGATTATACCTGAAGAATCACCGTGGACAGCCGAATCGGGAAAGGGAGCGTCGCGCATTGTGGAAAATTGTAATTACGGTATTGCCCTTCTTTTTGAAATGGGTGGTCTCGCGCCACGTGGTCTTTATGTTATTCGTCAGTTAATGTTAATTAACTTCCTCCATCGCATCGCGCCGTTCAATCCGTATTTCACTACCCGCTATATTGTTAAAAATATGGTCTATATATGGTTTCAGTCCCTCAACTATGTTGATTTTAGAATGTAACTCTTCGTTTTAATTTGGTGTAATTTGATTTTTTATTTTTATAATATTATTAGTATGTCTAAGTTGATAACACTGTTGGTAATTAATACTAAAGTAATAACATGACAGTAGCTTAAGCATTTAGTTTGATCGATTCAAATTGATATACATCACGTGCTTACATCATTATAGATCAATTCTATTTTATCAATTTTACGAAAGTATTTGACATAATCAACTCATAAAATTACATAAATAAAAATATTAAATTATTTAAATTAAAACCAAATAATAAAATCCTAAATTTTAACCTAAAAAACAGCTAGTAGCTCCCATGGACACAAATGACCGAAGTGATGGGTTGGACCTCAACTGATATAATCTATCATTAAGGAGGGGGAATTGGAACTAATGTTGACTAGTTTCTTAACTTTCCAAAGAGATAAGATGGTAGGGAATGGGTTCTGGGTGGATGGTTTCTCATTGTTAACTTTAATTACATTAGTAATAATGTACACTAGAGAAATATTTTGGCCACTAAATGAAGGTAAGATATTTTTGTTTCGACGTTCTGAGTCGTGATTTTCAATATAATATTTTTCGGTAAAGTACGCAAATGCTTCTGACTATAGAGTATTTCTTTGTTGAGCCTTATGATTATTAAAAGTTATAAAATAATTCATCAATTATTCATATGTTCTAAATTCGTCATTTTGTTAAAAAGTTGACGCCAATATGAGTTAAGCGTTATTTGTTGTCTAGGATATAATGATCATTTAAAATTTTGATATCATATTTTATCATATCACAGTTAGTAGGTTAATGTCCAACTTAGACAGCTATCAAAATTTTAAAAGAAAAAGACGAGTTTAGAATATATAAATAGTCATGTGACATTTTTTCATAAACTTTTAATAGTTAATAGACTCAACAAACCAATACCCTATAATCGAATTACTATTTTATAACTTTTAATAGTTGATAGACTTAACAAAATAATATCCTATATTCGAGAAACCATTCGTGTATTTTAACTCATTTATTTCTATTTTGATAAATTTATACACAACTTAGAGATTATATTAGTTGAGTTTGGAGTATTAAAGAAAAGGGTAAACTACTTCAAATATCACTGACCTTTAAGTGTGGGATCGAAAATGTTAATGACTTTTAATTTTGTCAGTTTTAGTACTGATGTTTATGTTTGACTCTAATTATGTCACCCCAGTGTTATTCCGTTAACGGGACTGTAACATCCCAAACTAGGGGTTAGTGGGTAAATTGTAAAGTTTAAGAATTTGATGAATTAAGTAGAAGAATGGAATAATTTGATGATTTATTTGGTAATAATTCCTAAAAGTTGTTAGTAATTATTAAAGTAGATGAAGGGCAAAATGGTCATTGAACAAAGATAATATTAAATATTAATAAATGGGTATTATAATATATGAGAGGTATGATTGAAGAGATAAGTTTTAGACTTATCTTCTTCATCTTCATCTTCTCTCAAACGTGAAGAGCCAGCTTGCAAAGGTGAGTTTCTTTGTTAGTTGGTTATTTGCTAAATTTATGGTTGGGTTTTGATCATTAGATAATAACTAAGCTTAAGGAAAGCTTAGGTTATCTTAAGATTGAAAGATAAAGAAGTTATGAAAGATTAAAGAAAATGGGTTTTTAAAGGAAATTTTGGAAAAGAGTTAATAAGAGATTTTTAAGATGGAATTTGACTTGTCATCAAGAAGAATAAGAGATTTATGAAGTTAGAAAAGATTTATAACAAATTTGAAAGTTTAGTAAGATTCTTAATTTTAAGAATCTTGATGAAATATGGAAGATGAATATGATTTATATGGACATAAGTTGGTTTCAATAATAATAGTTGAGTTTAAAGTCATAATAGGGGATTAAAATAGAAGAATTGAATGAAGAATTGATGAATTTCGGGCTTGAAATGCAATTTCTGGACAAGGTGCATCGATGCACATTCATAAGTGCATCGATGCATTCCTTTAAAAGAAAGAACATCGAATGCCTTTGATGCATCGATGCATAGCTAATGCATCGATGCATCCTTTTAAAATAAAAACATCGAATGCATACCTTCATTGAAAGAGGAAATGGGCTTTTCTCTTAGCCTAAGAAGTGACAGTTTAGAATATATCAATTGGAATATTGATATGAATCTGTGTATTGTTATGTAGAGATAGAAAGTGATCCGTTTCAGGACAATTGAGGAATTAGAATCGAATCAAAGCAAAGCTAAGGTGAGTGCAATTTATTTTGTACTTATTTTATTGAATTAACATTGGCTTGTGATGAGCCAGTGATGGAGTTACTATGGTAAGAAGTAACTTCTAAATTGTTATGTGATTACCATGTATGCATTAATACATAGAAATAGATGGATGCTATGTTATATGAATTATATGCTTAAGTGAAAATGCAACATATGATATATGTTATTTGACATGACATGCATGGTTACATGAAAGAAAGCTATGTGACTACATGTATATGTGAAAGAAGCTATAAGCTTATATGCACATATGATATATGTGATATGAATTACATGAAATGATTTACATGAATACATGTATATATATATATAATACATGTGGTATGATATGAGATATATAGTTACACATACATGTGGTATGTGACAGAAGAGAAAGAACAAGTGATACGAAATGTATAAATAAATGCCCATAGTATATGATACGAGAGCTATAGGTATAGTTGGCATGCCAAGAGTCGAGGGTTTTACCTATGTCTTTCGAGACATATGGACAGTATACCTATGTTCTAAGGAACATATGGACAGTTTACCTAGGTTCTTTGGGACCTATGGACAGTTGCCGAGGTTTTTTATGACCTCTGGATAGTTATCGGGGTCTGTGTGACCCCTGGATAGGTCCTTCGGGACATTTATACGAGCTGTGGTGACAGCATTAGTGCACAACCTCAATGTACTCACATACCTCTATTCTCAATAATATACATGGGCAGTGAAATTGAAAGACAAATAAAAGTGAAAGTGATAAAAGAAGGTAAGTTGCATGTGTGCATGACCTGATTGTATATTGTTATCATACCATAGATTCATGCATATTGATATGTAGTGATTCAATGATATGAATACACATACATGAATTATATGTGTTATATGATGAGTATATGGTAAGTGGAAAGGATTATTGATAGTGTTTGTATATGTATGTCTTTTATTTATATGAAATGATATATGGTTATATTATATGTTTTATATGCCTCACTAAGTCTATGACTTAGCGTGTAAGTGATTTACACGTAGGTACCAAAAACGAGAAGTGAAAGAATAGAAGTGGCAAAGACAGTATCACTACTAAAAGATCAGATCAGAAGTATTTGACAAAGTATATATTTGGTTATGTATAAAGTGTTGGCATGTAATAAGTCATTAAGTACGAGCACTCTGATCAAGTCTGTATTTTGTTTTAAATAAAGTTTTAAATTTCCCGGGATTTTTCTTAAGAGTCAAGATTTGAAAAGTCAATGTGACACGCCGGACTCGTATCCGGGTCGGGTACGGGTTGGGGGTGTTACATTTAATGGTATCAGAGTTACGGTTTAGCCGATTCTAGGCTAAAAATGAAGTCAAAAGTGTTTTAAAAAGTATACATGCCAACGAAATAGTGAAAACTTCTGATCTGATAGAAATAAGTATATTGTTTTGCTAATAGAATGATATGATTGTATTTTATTAGATGTCTGGACAAGACAACTCCCGAGACGTAGCGGGAAATGATAGATTAGCTGAAGGTAGTAATTCACCTGCCCTGGCCAGGCAAGGTGAAGGACAGACACTTTCTGGAGTGCCTGTGCAAGACCAAGATGTTTTCTTTAGAACGTTAGACACGGTGTTGATGCGTTTCCAATCTCCTGCTCCTTCCACTCCGAGAAGGAATATAGTAAAAGATTTAAAAGGATTAGGAGCTCTTGAATTCAAAGGTGAAGTTGAGGAGAGTCCTGTTGAAGCGGACTTTTGGCTCAATGACGTAAAGATTATGCTAGATGGACTTCATTGTTCTGATATGGAAAAGTTAGACGGAGTAGTCTCCTTGCTTCGTGGACAAGCGAGAATATGGTGGACGAACGTTACTCTAAGAATGACAAGTGACCAAGTGACCTGGTTCTTGTTTTTAGAAGAGTTCAAACACAAGTATATAGGAGACCAGTTCATCAAGCAAATGAAACAAGAATTCTTGAATCTAAAGCAATTGGATCACACTATATATGAATATGAGTGTGAATTCAATAAGTTGAGTCGTTTTGTGGCTGAGTTAGTTCCAACAGAAAAAGATGCATGCGAATGGTTTGTGGAGGGCTTACACCCGAGATTAAAGGAGATGTTGATTGTGTTAAATCTGTCCTCGTTTCAAGAGGTAGTGAATCGTGCAAAAGCTCTTGAAAGAGCTCAGAATGAACGTTATGAGGATCAAAGAGTTCAATCTTTTAAAAGAACGGGGCCTTCATCGAGTTTAGTATCACCCAAAAGAAGTAGAGATTCTGATTTTCGATCTCAAGCACGGTCAGAGTCGATGACATCCTCCGCTAGAGGATCAAGTCAGATGAGAGATAGACAGACTCAATTTGTAGAGTCTGGTGATGGAAGAGCACAATTGAGACATTGTCAGAATTGTGGAAGATATCATGGTGGGATATGTAGAATTAAATCTGGAGCTTGTTTCCGATGTGGGGAAATAGGACATTTCATGAGAGATTGTCCATTGAAGGACAGAGAGCTTGCACAATCAGAACGATCTGTTTTGATGTCTCAAAGAGGTAGGGGTAGAGGTAGAGAAAGAAATCAAACAGAATCTTCTACTCAACAGGAGATGCACTCCACTGCTAGAATATATAATCTTAATGATAATGAAGACTGTGAGGACCCAGAATTATTAGCAGGTATCTTTCGGTTGTATAGTAAATGCGTTATGATATTGGTTGATTTAGGCTAGCATAATTGCATTTGAACAGTAAATTGATGAGAGAAGTACTAATTTTAGTTATAAGTTAATTGTAGTAGTTTCATTGATATAAACCCATTAAGGTATAATGTTCAGGTAAATAAGATTTATGGTTACTTGAGTGGATTAAATAGCGTATGAGAACATGAGAAAATATATGGTTTAGTTATGCTATAAGGAAATCTTGATAATGAGGAATAAATATAGAAAGATATGAGAATGATAAAGTTTAAAGAATCAAGTAGGATAAGTGTTATAAGTGGTGTTAGATTATTTATAGCATGAGTGAAAGAGATATGTATTGAGTAATTAAAGAGGACTGTATATAAGGATTGCTTCATATTGTTATAAAGTGAAAATTCGAGGACGAATTTTCTTAAGGAGGGGAGAATTGTAACATCCCAAACTAGGGGTTAGTGGCTAAATTGTAAAGTTTAAGAATTTGATGAATTAAGTAGAAGAATGGAATAATTCGATGATTTATTTGGTAATAATTCCTAAAAGTTGTTAGTAATTATTAAAGTAGATGAAGGGCAAAATGGTCATTGAACAAAGATAATATTAAATATTAATAAATGGGTATTATATATATGAGAGGTATGATTGAAGAGATAAGTTTTAGACTTATCTTCTTCATCTTCATCTTCTCTCAAACGTGAAGAGCCAGCTTGCAAAGGTGAGTTTCTTTGTTAGTTGGTTATTTGCTAAATTTATGGTTGGGTTTTGATCATTAGATAATAACTAAGCTTAAGGAAAGCTTAGGTTATCTTAAGATTGAAAGATAAAGAAGTTATGAAAGATTAAAGAAAATGGGTTTTTAAAGGAAATTTTGGAAAAGAGTTAATAAGAGATTTTTAAGATGGAATTTGACTTGTCATCAAGAAGAATAAGAGATTTATGAAGTTAGAAAAGATTTATAACAAATTTGAAAGTTTAGTAAGATTCTTAATTTTAAGAATCTTGATGAAATATGGAAGATAAATATTTATATGGACATAAGTTGGTTTCAATAATGATAGTTGAGTTTAAAGTCATAATAGGGGATTAAAATAGAAGAATTGAATGAAGAATTGATGAATTTCGGGCTTGAAATGCAATTTCTGGACAAGGTGCATCGATGCACATTCATAAGTGCATCGATGCATTCCTTTAAAAGAAAGAACATCGAATGCCTTTGATGCATCGATGCATAGCTAATGCATCGATGCATCCTTTTAAAATAAAAACATCGAATGCATTTTATGCACCGATGCACAAGTAGTGCATCGATGCATACCTTCATTGAAAGAGGAATGGGCTTTTCTCTTAGCCTAAGAAGTGACAGTTTAGAATATATCAATTGGAATATTGATATGAATCTGTGTATTGTTATGTAGAGATAGAAAGTGATCCGTTTCAGGACAATTGAGGAATTAGAATCGAATCAAAGCAAAGCTAAGGTGAGTGCAATTTATTTTGTACTTATTTTATTGAATTAACATTGGCTTGTGATGAGCCAGTGATGGAGTTACTATGGTAAGAAGTAACTTCTAAATTGTTATGTCATTACCATGTATGCATTAATACATAGAAATAGATGGATGCTATGTTATATGAATTATATGCTTAAGTGAAAATGCAACATATGATATATGTTATTTGACATGACATGCATGGTTACATGAAAGAAAGCTATGTGACTACATGTATATGTGAAAGAAGCTATAAGCTTATATGCACATGTGATATATGTGATATGAATTACATGAAATGATTTACATGAATATATGTATATACATATAATACATGTAGTATGATATGAGATATATGGTTACACATACATGTGGTATGTGACAGAAGAGAAAGAACAAGTGATACGAAATGTATAAATAAATGCCCATAGTATATGATACGAGAGCTATAGGTATAGTTGGCATGCCAAGAGTCGAGGGTTTTACCTATGTCTTTCGAGACATATGGACAGTATACCTATGTTCTAAGGAACATATGGACAGTTTACCTAGGTTCTTTGGGACCTATGGACAGTTGCCGAGGTTCTTTATGACCTCTGGATAGTTACCGGGGTCTGTGTGACCTCTGGATAGGTCCTTCGGGACATTTATACGAGCTGTGGTGACAACATTAGTGCACAACCTCAATGTACTCACATACCTCTATTCTCAATAATATACATGGGCAATGAAATTGAAAGACAAATGAAAGTGAAAGTGATAAAAGAAGGTAAGTTGCATGTGTGCATGACCTGATTGTATATTGTTATCATACCATAGATTCATGCATATTGATATGTAGTGATTCAATGATATGAATGCACATACATGAATTATATGTGTTATATGATGAGTATATGGTAAGTGGAAAGGATTATTGATAGTGTTTGTATATGTATGTCTTTTATTTATATGAAATGATATATGGTTATATTATATGTTTTATATGCCTCACTAAGTCTATGACTTAGCGTGTAAGTGATTTACACGTAGGTACCAAGAACGAGAAGTGAAAGAATAGAAGTGGCAAAGACAGTATCACTACTAAAAGATCAGATCAGAAGTATTTGACAAAGTATGTATTTGGTTATGTATAAAGTGTTGGCATGTAATAAGTCATTAAGTACGAGCACTCTGATCAAGTCTGTATTTTGTTTTAAATAAAGTTTTAAATTTCCCGGGATTTTTCTTAAGAGTCAAGATTTGAAAAGTCAATGTGACACGTCGGACTCGTATCCGAGTCGGGTATGGGTTGGGGGTGTTACAGGGACGCTGACATGACATATCATTGTCGTGACGGTGATGACATGGTCGGTTTTATTAAAACCATTTAATTCAAGTAGAATCCTTGTTGACATTTTAATAATAATTTATTTGATATAAAACCCCAATTTACAACCCTAACTCTAAATTCCAAATTCATTTGTCTCATTCTCTTCTCTTCTCCTCTTCTCATCAGCACCACTATCTGTCATCCATAATTGTTTTAGCAACCTAAAAAATTTGAAAATTTTCTATGTTTTTCGATTCATACCTTATTTTCAAAATGTTCAGGAGTCCGATACTTATGACTATGCAATTGTAGTCTTGGCCAAGTATCTCTCCCTAAAAACATTGCCTATGCAACTGTTCATATTGTGTAGTATGAATAATATACAATATATATAGATATTAGAAGTGAATGGAATACCCAAAATTTCTGTAATTCTTGGCTCTGTGTGTGAACCATTGCAAATAACCAGTCTCAAACACCACCTCTTTCTATTCCCATCTTGACTCATTATCTCGAGTCCTAGACTCAACAACCCACTCGTGACTCGCCTCATCAACTAGTTCCACCTGAACCACTTCCGACTCAAATTGAATCAACTCCATTAACCCAAAGTCCTTGGAAAAAATTTCGACAAACCTGAGTATCTCTTCATGACCCGGAAAATGCCTCAAATCCTCTTTCTTTTTGCCACATATGGATAGTCCGAGAATCCCATAAACCGCCTAGGAAGGTTAACTCGAAGGCATTTGTAAAGGCTACTATGAATTATTTCCCGATTCAATACTCTCAAAATTTTTAAGGCTTATTTGGGGAAGAAAGGAAGGAGATGACTGTTTGTGTTTATAAAAAGTAAAAAATTCTAATTGTTATTTAACATTCATAATAGTTTAGTTAAGTTTATAACAAGATGTTAAGTTAGTTTGGTGGTTGGGTGTTTAGTTTTGGTTTTTAAAGGTCTATAATTCGAATCTCATTGAAATTGTTTTTCCATCAACAAAACGACATCATTTTAAGTTTTTCAATACAACACATAATTAAAAATTAATTAAAAATTTAATAAAAATTTATTTAAAAGAAAATTTTAATTAAATTATTTTCCATAATACTTTTAACAATTTTTTAAAGGTAAATTATAATTTTTTATTGTTAACAAAATTATAAAAAATAATACAATTAATATTTTATTTTAAATAATTTATTTTTAAATTTTTAACTAATTTATAATTATACATTGAGTAATTGAGAAATTTAAACTTTTATAAATTAAATTAATAGTGCTCAATAATATTTGTCGTTAATGATACTCATCGTTGTTCTTCGAGCGTAGCAACACTCATCCTAATTTATTTATGATGATATTATTCTGAAATGCAGTAATTTGTGCATAAAATCCACAAAATATTATTTAAATAATAAATATATTGTTAATTAATTTAATAATGATAATTTTTACAATCCAATTTAAATTTTAAGAATATTATTTTTAAAATAATAAATAAGTCTTCAGACCAACAGAATACTCATTGTAGAAGGAAGAGAAAGCAACTTTTGATGAATAACAACACCACAATAAAGAAATGGAAGATAAAGTCAAAGAGATAATAATTTTTGGGAAGTTGATTTATGACAACATAAATAATTATAAGGTTGCACGCTACCAATTATTTAAGAGAAAATAACCTCAGTGACCAAAAATGTCTTATAATATACGATTTTAACCAATTTTTTTGGATTTGCCAAAATGACCAACTAAATTGCAATGCAATCGATAATTCGCAACGCGATCTCCGGTATCGCAAATCAGTTTCCAGATTCGCAACGCGATTCTGACTATCGCATTGCGATTTTCCTAATTCGCAATGCGAATACGTAAATCGCAACGCGAATTTGGAAAATCGCAATGCGATTACGTAAATCGTAACGCGAATACGTAAATCGCAACGCGAATACGTAAATCGCAACGCGAATCTGACTATCGCAACGAGATTCTGACTATCGCAATACTGAATTTCAAATTCGCAACTCGATTTCTAAATTCGCAACAGGTTTTAGTTTCGCAACACAAATGTTTTGGGTATATAACTACGCAGCAGCAGCAACTCATAACCTAAATCCCTAAATCGCAACTCATTCCATCTCCATCTATCACTCTCTCCGACGACATCCGTTCCTATATCCAACGACATCCTTCCCCATCCGGCAACAAGTTTTAGTTTCACAGCTCGTTTGTTTAGTAAATTAATTTACAATAATGAAATCATCTAATGTTGATCATGTTTGGATAGATTTGTGTTTTGGAGGGTCATGGGAGAATGTTCATGGTGTTTTACAATATATGCCATTACCCATGAATCTTCAACTAAAACTGTCATTAAAAAAGTTAACTTATGAAACTCTAATGTTACGTGTTGCAAATAAATTGAATTTAGAGCCCCTAAGTGGATTTAGGCTATCTTATCAGAGAAATGGTAAAGTTTATTTGTTAACCGACAATGAAGATGTTGAACGATTCGTTGCTTACATTATTGTTTCAAGTGATGATGTTACATTGTATGTTGTTGAACCTAGAAGTAGTGAAGTTGGGTCAGTAGCGGGTAATAATCAACTAAGTTTTTCAACCCCAGTTTATGGTGCTCAAAATTTAATGGTTGCACCACAATTTCATCACCAAGCAAATATTGTTTTACCACATTTCCAATACCAAACACAATCTCAAAACCCACAACCTTTCCCTAATCCAAATCTCAATCAACTTTCAGCACCAAATTCCGGTTTTCGTATTGACCAGTTAGACGATGATGAGCCAACAGAAAAAATTATGAGTACTAGTCAGTATTCGAAATTTGATCTTGGTCAATACCCGGACTTTGATCTTGGTCAATACTAGGATTTTGATGATTTTTCAGAATAAGAAACAGACCCTGCGTGTAATGATTTTGATATTGGTCAATACCTGAATTTTGATGATGAAACAGCTGTTGCAGAGGAAGATGTTGTTGATGATAATGAGGAGGAAGTTACGACTGTAAATGAACATGTTGAACATCCATTCTGTAATTCATATAACACTGAAGAAGAAAAAGAAGAAGAAGAAATCCCCAAAAAAAAGTCCCCGAAGAAAATGTCACGGGAGTATAACTGGAATATGCCAGAATTTCTTAAGATACCGGAAGAAGAGTTGGTAAAGATAGTAGTTGATTGTTACACAAAAATTATTCGTATCAAGAAAGATGATTGTTTTGATACAAAGGAAGACTTGAAGATAGCTTTGTATACGAAATGTGTGGAAGATGGCTATCAACTAAAAGTTAACAAATCAAGCAAAGATCATTTCGAAACAAGGTGTATGATTGACAAAAACTGTACGTGGCGTATGATTGCAAAGAGGATAAAAGATTGCGAAATGTTTCAAGTTAGGACTTTTATTGATAAATATACATGTTCAAGAACCCAAGTTTTTCCTCACCATAGACAGGCAAACAAAAAGGTGTTGGGTGGTTTTCTGGCTGAGTTAATGTTTTTGAATGGCAGGGTATATTGGGGACATGAAATTATGACTGACATGAATGCTCGGTTCAAGATTAGTATCTCATATTCTCAAGCTTGGAGAGCCAAATGTTATGCCTTGGAATTGTTGAGGGGGTCGCCAGAAGCATCGTTTGCCCAACTGCCGGCTTATTGTCACAATTTAAAGCTGAAAAATCCTGGGTCGGTAACTCATATCAAAACATATAGAGATGGACACTTTGAGTTGTTGTTTATCGCCATTGGTGCTGCGGTTAGTAAATCAATATAATTTTGTTGACTCATTTTTGTTAGTTACATGCATTTCACATTTAAATGATTATATTTCTTGTGTATATGATTTTGTAGATTCGTTCGTTTATTAATTGCATGCACCCAATTATTATAGTTGACGGAGCACATTTAAAAGGTTGATACCTTGGAGTAAACTTATTAGCAGTAGCCATGGATGCTAACAATGGGATACTGCCAATAGCTTACGGGGTTGGCAAATCTGAAACCTCTTATTCATGGACATGGTTTATGGGGCATCTTAGGGATTGCATAGGTCCTATTAGCAATCTGACAATCATATCCGATAGGGCAAACTCAATTGACAACGCTGTTAGAAGGTGTTTCCCAGATGCTTTTCATGGACTTTGTGGTGTTCATTTGTATAGAAATCTAAAATCAAGGTCTGTTGGTATAAAAAATCACAAATGGACATACTGGAAGGCTGTAAAAGCTTATCGGGAAATGGATTTTAATAAGCATATAAACTGTTTAAGACGTGTTTTGCCTCAATGTACTCAAACACTAGAAGATGTCGGGTTTGAAAGATGGTCAATAGTACATCAACTTGGAGCAAGATATGGTTTCATGACGTCTAATAGTGCAGAATCAATCAACGCTCTAAGTCGTCATTCCCGAAAATTACCCATTACTATGTTAATGGAGTTTTTTCAAGCCTCTATTCAACAGTGGTACTACAAGAAAAGAAACCATGCAGGTATTATTTCTTTAAATTCGTAACTTATCATATATTTTACTAAGTATTATTTATTTAAATTTACAAGAACATTGGAACATCGTGTTACACCATGGACTGAAAAAAAGATAAGGAAACGTGTTATGAAGTCAACGTCATGAAGAGTTGAACCATGTTCAAACACTTTGTTTGAAGTACTGGATAATAACTTAAATGGGCTTGTCGATCTAAATGCAAAGACGTGTAGTTGTATGAAATGGCAAACATCTGGTTATCCGTGTGGCCATGTTATAAAAGTTTCTCTTCATCTAAACCAAGATGATTCAAGCGCATACGCTATGGATTGCTACACTACAGAAGTATATCGACAGACTTATGGCGAGATTGTCTACCCTATTCCACATCCTTCTAAGTGGGACATACTAGATGACTTACAAACAATTTTGCCACCAGCCATGGACAGAAGGCTACCTGGCCGACCAAAAAGTCACGATCGTATACCGTCTAAGGGTGAAGAGAAGAAGAGATCTACATGTAGTCGGTGCAAGGAAAGTAGTCATACAAGGTTGACATGTGGATCACCAGTGCCATCACAATCATCTTTTCATCTACCAAAATATGGATCCTCATCAAAATCCCAATCACAACCGGCTTCACCTTTTGGGACTGTTAACTTAGGTGATTTTTAAATGCAAACGTTGTATTATGTGTATATTATGTGTGAACTTTTAACATTTTCAGTTAGGCATGTATTAGTAACTTGAGTTTGAACATTGCTATGATATGTTCAGTTGTTATCACTTATTAGACATTCATTTGACTATCGCAACATGGAAATCGCAACGCGAATATGACTACCGCAACACGGAAATGACTATCGCAACGCGGAATTGACTATCGCAACGCGGAAATGACTATCGTAACGAGAGAATCGCAATGCGAAATGAAAATCATATCCGCGTTGCGATAGTCTGTTTTGCATTCAACATAATGCAGATTGAAATCAACAAATCAACTATTACATTTCAATCAATTAAACAAGCACAAATAATAATTATGTACACATCAATTAAACAAATCAACATTTACAAATCATCTTTTACAAATCAATTAAACAATCAAAAAATAATAATGAATTATTTCCTCATCAATTATTGAATCAACTTTTGCACACATACATCCATTTCACGCAGCTCACTTCAGGATTAACCTGCAGAAACCAAACATTGAATCAACAACACTTTCTACACATCTAAAACCTACAAACAGCAAATTATTGAATTCTAGCTACTTAACCAAACATTTTCAAACCAAAAAGAGTATATATGTTTAACAACACTTGCATTTGACTTACAAATTGTTTATGGACACTTTCACAACGCGGATGCAGGTAGGCAGCGTCTCGCATATATCGCTCTAGCCATAAAATACCAAAACCACAAGCCTACTGCACCTCTAACTCTATCGGTGGGAGGTAGAAAATGTGTACTTCCTGTCGTCAAACGCTCCAAGCACATGCATACGAGAGAACCACAATTCCCTCTGGCTTCCTTCGTTTGTTGTGGCGCGGTCTCGTCTCTGATAACTGTAAAATTGAACTTCTTTGGCTTCTTGTTTCCAGACTTAGTCCAATAATTAATTGCATCCAAGAATTTAGCCAAATGAGAGCTCAATCCCTTAATAAACACCTGCATCGAAATGTAATAATTCAAATTGCGCACTTATTTATGAAAACCTTTAAAATATTTAAACAAATATACTAACCTTATCGACCTCCCACCATCCAGGATAAAGTTTAGCTTGTCCATTAGCCAACACATATGATTCCTGTCATTGATTCTTCAAGTGAACTACGTGAAAAGACGTCGGCATAATTGTATATCGCGTTTTTTTTTATATTTTTCTTCAATTTCCTTACAATTAGAAGACGTGTCACCCATGCCTCAATATGCTGTTTTGCAAAAAAAGACATATATTAGTGAATTACATAAATTTTAAAAAAAATTAATCAAACTGAAATATAAGAAGAAATATAAGACTTACCCCCATCGAAATAGTCGTTGTCTTCAACCCCTAATAATACACCCCACCAAGACCGTTCAATCAACAAATGCATATCATCGTTGAGTTTGTATATGTCAGCGTAACACCCTTGGCTCCGCTCATGTAGATAAAAATCAACTGCGGTCTTAGCCCAAAGGGTATTATCCAGAATTGTTTCCGGTAGTTGTTTCCTCTCCACTTCATCTGCCGGAATGGTATTGGCCGGTAACTTATACGAAAGCCAACAGTCATCCATCATGTCCGGCACGTGAGGGGGCTTCTCAATAATTCGATATATTACGCCGTGTGAATCGGGCTCTAGAATGTTAGGAGGGACCTCTTCAACGATGACAGTGGCCTCTTGAATGGTGGGAGGGGACTCTTGAGGGATGATAGGGGCCTCTTGAACGATAGGGGAGGCCTCTTGAACGATGACAGGTGAGTCGGGCTTTTTCTTACGGATTCTTCGCACTATTGAGGTAAACGGAGACGTAATGGCACGTGCACGCCGTCTGATACGTGAACTCCGTCTTGCAAGAAAAACCCGACGTAGAGCATCCACCTTAGCGGGCCGCTATAAATTAATACATAAATCAGTAAATAAACAGACATGACATTAAACCGTGAAAACAAAGATAAATATATTTCAAACTTGCACGGTATTCTCCCAATTCATTATTATATCATTGTTCACAAAATGCATCAGATAACATTCCAGAAGTAAGCACTTATATAAACATTTAAAAGGACAATATATAGGTTTAGTGCAGGTTCAATGACAACATAAAGAGTAGTAGTTTATTCCTGAAACTTAAATTTTCAACACTGTGAAGTTAGTATTTGTCTTTTGGTTGAAGTAATGCAATTCATTCAAGTTTCAATTTACAGAAGAAGAATAGAATCTGAAACTTAAAATCGCAACGCGAAAATGACTATCGCAATGAGAGAATCGCAATGCGAAATGAAAATCGCAACAACAAAATTGCAACGCGAAAATGACTATCGCAATGCGAAAATGACTATCGCAATGCGAAAATGACTATCGCAATGCGAATTTGACTATCGCAACGAGAGAATCGCAATGCGGTTTTCATTTCGCATTGCGATTCTTTCGTTGCGATAGTCAAATTCGCATTGCGATAGTCATTTTCGCATTACGATAGTCATTTTCGCGTTGCGATAGTCATTTTCGCGTTGCGATAGTCATTTTCGCGTTGTGATAGTCATTTTCGCATTGCGATTTTGTTGTTGCGATTTTCATTTCGTATTGCGATTCTCTCGTTGCGATAGTCATTTTCGTGTTGCGATAGTCATTTTCGCATTGCGATAGTAAACTATTCTTCTTCTGCAAATTGAAACTTGAATGGATTGCATTACTTCAACCAAAAGATAACCAAAAACAAATACTAACTTCACAGGGTTAAACAATATTGGCAGCAACCGAATGAATTTACTTAGCAATCTAAGTGAAATTACGAGTAAATTTATCATCAAGTTAAATATGAAAAATATTAAACTTACCTCGTTGCGTAGAGTATGAACCTCGTTCTGCAACGATGCTACAATCTCACGTAGAGCTGCTACCTCACCACGTAAAGTAGACACCTCAACACACCATGCACCATTGTCATCGCGTAAAGTACCGACCTCCTCACGCAAGGCATTGACCTCATTACGTAACTCCCCTAACTCATCCCGTGGAGGTGGAGAACAAGGAGATAAACGTCGTGGCATCTTTTCCGGTCGCCTATCATGAGGTGATGGTGGAGAAGAGGCTCGATGATGTGACAGAATAGGTGATGACTCTCGTTGTGGAGGTGTATATTCGGGTCGATCAGGTGATGGCTCTGGGTGAGGTGATGGCTCTCGAAGTGGTGGCTGCTCATCATCCGTGCCATAAAAAAAAGCTTACTAGCTTGCCACCAATCAGTGGCAAGCTCAGCTTTCGTGGGTGTCAGCCTCTGTAATGGAGTGTTGACCTCCTAACAATATAAAAGCTCAAACAAAGTTAAACGTGTACTAGTAATAACTTGTTTATAAACATATGGTAGTATTTGTGTTAACTTACATTATTTATTGTAGTATACGGTAGTAAATCTTCACATTGCTGCAAGGACCGTTTTCTCTTCCAGGAAATAGCCCTAGGAATATCATTAGAAGTTTTTAATGCATATGTTTGCATGGCGGGAATGGCCTCAAATATCCAAATCTACAAACAATATAATAACAAAACATTAGTAATTGTTAAAGAATTAATTATAATTTTGGAAACATTATATAAAAATTATTACCTTAAAGGCCCAAATAAAGCATGACAAAGTGTATTTGGAACCATCGCCACGCAAACTTTTCCGATCATTAAAGGCAGACGACAACTTATTCCATGTAGCTCTCCATAGATACGAACCCCACGGAAACAGGTTCCATGCATTTAGGTCCTCTACCAATTTAATTAGATCATTAGGAATAGGTTGTCGGGCCTCTCTGCCTAAAAAGACGGCTTGCAAAAGTATTAGAAGGCATACTCGGACAACATCGACGTCATCAATCCGAGTAAAACCATCTTTCTTATTCAATAATCTCGTCAAGTCTTCCACGTGTAAATTCGACTTCTCCGTTGACAGCTCAGGAAAAACCCGGGAAAACCATGATAGGCGGGTAATATGTCTAGTGTACCGATCTACATCATCGTGTCCGAAGCGTAGACCGGTGATTAAGCAAAACTCCTCCCGCCTAAAACACGTATACGCCGGTGGAAAATCAAACCATATCTCTTCATCACGACGTTGTATAGTCTCTGGTAGATCGCTAGTCATGGTTTGAAGAAACAGATGGGTCAACATAGCATCTCCACCCGGATGTTGTACTTTCAGCCATGGCCCGAAGCAAATATCCTCAAATATTTTTCTTTGTGCAGGTGAAAGCTTCGACGCAATTGTTTTGGCCAGGCTTACTTTATTTCTTAAGGTCAATTGAGCCGAATAAAAGTTCTGCAAAAACAATAAACATACCAATTTAGATATACCAAAAACTACACTGTGAAGATATGAACAATAAACATAAAGAGTAGTAGTTTATTCTTCAAACTTAAATTTGCAACACTGTGAATTTAGTATTTGTTTTTTGGTTGAAGTAATGCAATTCATTCAAGTTTCAATTTGCAGAAGAAGAATAGTTTCTGAAACTTTAAATTGCAACACGAAAATGAAAATCGCAACACAAAAATGACTATCGCAACGCGAATTTGACTATCGCAACGCAAGAATCGCAACGCGAAATGAAAATCGCAACGACAGAATCGCATTGCGATAGTCATTCTCGGTTTCAAATACTAATTGAAAGAAACTTGAATGAATTGCATTACTTCAACCAAAAGACAAAACAAAGACAAATACTAACTTCACAGGGTTAAAGACTAAACAGTTTAGCAGTATTGGCAGCAATCGAATGAATATAATAAGCAATCTAAGTGAAATGGTTAATCTATTATTGAAAACACCAGTAAACTTATCATCAATTTCAATATGAAAAACCTAATAATAATGCAAAAATTTCAAAATAAAAATAATTAAAAAAACTAACCCTCGGTGGTTGATTTGGTTGATTTTCCATTTCTGACCGTGAATGATTTCGCCGGAGATGGGGACTGTTTTCGTCGCAGATGGGGACGGATGTCGCCTTAGAGAGTAAGAGATGGAGATGAGACTGAGTTGTGATTTAGGGTTTTAGGTTATGAGTTACGATTACGGGATATACTGTGGACGGTTCAGTGTTCCGATATATTAATATATTCGTGTTTGGAATTTGAAAAAAAAAATACGCGTTGGATACGAATGGCGCTATATAAATCGCATTGCGATTTACGTATTCGCATTGCGATTTACGTAATCGTATTGCGATTTACGTATTCGCTTTGCGATTTACGTAATCGCATTGCGATTTTCCAAATTCGCGTTGCGATTTACGTAATCGCAATGCGATAGTCAGAATCGCGTTGCGAATCTGGAAACTGATTTGCGATACCGGAGATCGCGTTGCGAATTATCGATCGCATTGCGATTTAGTTGGTCATTTTGGCAAATCCAAAAAAAGTTGGTTAAAATCGTATATTATAAGGCATTTTTGGTCACTGAGGTTATTTTCTCATTATTTAATGGGTCATGTTGGTACATTACTCAAGAGCTTGTTTTTACTTTACAAACCTTACTTTTATATATGTAGATTATAATTTTTTAATAATGAGAATTAAATTTTTTAGAAACTTTGGCTCATTTATTTTTATATTACTTTGGTTTTTTGTTAGAGTTTAGAAACTTTGCTTCATTTCTTTTTATATTACTTTGTTCATATAGTATTTTACGGTTGAAGATGTTATAAAAGTTAATATATGTAGATTATAATTTTTTAATAATGAGAATTAAATTTTGTTAATAAAAATAATTGAAATCATAACGCATTAAAGAGGAAATTAGAAATAATAGTTACCAAAAGTAATTCATACATAAAAAAATATTAAACTCAAAGATATGAAGAAAAATGAAATATTTCCATTAAAAATGATGTCCTACATCAAAAAACTCAATAACCTTCATAAATTTCTTTGTCTTTGTTGAACAAAACGTTTTACGAAGTGATATAGAAATGGCGAGCGAACCAACAATTTGACAAATTGTTTTGCTACAAAATTCTGATTGGGGTGAATTCAATGTCATCCTAAATTCTGATTAGAGCTCAAACTCCCTGGGTGCTTATACAAATTTAGATATCAAGGATTTTCCAAACTGTGTTGAGGAGTTGAACTTGGTGGATTATATGTACTATGGCCCTCTGTTTACATGGTCCAACATGAGACTTATTCGGCTCGTAAGTTGGATCGTGTTCTTGTAATTTTAAATTGGATTCATGGTTTCTTGGATTCTTTGATGGAGTTTCAAGCCCTTGGAGACTTTGATTGCTGTCTTGCTCTATTGTGGTTATCCCAAGTTGCCCCTGTTAATAGCCCTAAGCCCTTTAAGTTTTTCAACTTATGGGCCCGTCACCCAGATTTCATAGACATTGTTAGGGTGTCTTGGCAGGTGTCTTTGCTTGGATATTCTCTTCAGGTGTTGTTTCAAAAATTAAAGAGGTACTTAATCAACCACAGTTTGTTGATATTTCTGGAAAAGTCAAGAAGATGCGGGAAAAAATGATTGGTCTTCAGGTTGATAATTTAGACTTCTGACAAAGATGTTGAAAATATTAATGTTGAAATTAAAGCTCAATATGAGTGGCATGTTTTAGAGAATGTTGAGCTAATTTTTATAAGCAGAAAGTTGAGATGGATTGGCTTAAGGAACGAGATCAAGGTACCCATTTCTTTCACTTGATGGTTGCAGCTAAGAAAAAAAAAAGAATACAATTAGAGTCATTGAGGATAAGGATAGACATAGGCTTGAACCTTTTGAGGATATTGCAGTTGAGGTGGCGTATTTTTTCAAGAAGTAGTTGGGGTTATGGGCCATAATGTTGTGGGTTATGATGTTGGTTTGTTGGAGGACCTTCTTTGTTATGATATGCTTGAAGCTGTCGGTACTTCCTTATGTAGAGAGATTTTTTATGATGAAATTAAGAATGCTATTATGGGTCAGGGCAATGATAAAACGCCTGGTCCTTATGGATATTCTATTAGAGAATTAATTATAACAAATTTTATTTAAATTTTAAATTATTGTAATCAATTATAATATTCTTGTGATTAGTTGCAATTCCCTAACTCTAGACTAGTCTCCTATTTATGTGCCTTGTAATTAGTTGTAATCCCCTAACTCTAGGCTAGTTTCCTATTTCTATGTGCCCCATCTTGTGTATATATATCCACTTTTAATCAATGGAAAACTAAAGCCATTGTTTCTCAATATTCTTCTCTCTATTTCAACATGGTATCAGAGCCTAATCTTCCTGAGCATATTTTCCTCTCTTTTTTCCCTTCAAAAACACCACGATCCTTCATATACATATATCTAAAACTATGCCACTAGTCCCTTCAATGGCTTCCCATACGACTTCCTCTTCTACCAACAATCATATTACTATCCAAAATTCTCAAGATCCTCAAAATCATCTGATGATGTCATGATTGGTGATGGATCGTCCCTTCACATAACCTATACTGGTTCTACCACCATACCTACTTCCTCTCGCACCTTTACTTTACAAAATGTTCTTTGTGTCCCTTCCATGAAAAAGAACTTAATTTCGATTTATCAATTTTGCACTCATAACCATGTTTCTGTTGAATTCTCACCTTCTACTTTTCAGGTGAAGGATCTAAACACGGGGACAATCCTTTTGATGGGTGAACCTAAGGATGGCGTATATGAGTGGCCGACTACATCCCCTTCAGTTACCTCTCCACCATTGCTTGCATTTTCTAGTGTCAAGACCACTTCGTCCGAGTGGCACTCTAGACTAGGTCATCCATTATTTACTATTATGAAAAATATTATTTCCAAATTTCCTTTACTATTGTCTAGTCTGTTATCCTCCTTCACATATTGCAATGCATGTTCATGCAATAAAAGTCATAAAATTCCTTTTTCTTCTTCTATCTTAACCTCATCTCACCCGCTTGAACTTATTTTTTCTGATGTTTGGACCTCTCATGTTTATTCTGTTGATGGTTTTCAATACTATGTTATTTTTGTTGATCATTATACACGATATATTTGGTATTATCCCCTTAAACGAAAATCTCATGTGTATGATGTCTTTGTACGTTTCAAGGCATTAGTCGAAAACTAATTTAAACATCGAATTGTTACCTTCTATTCAGATAATGGTGGTGAATATCAAGCCCTTGATCTTTTCCTCTCCACCAATGGTATATCACATCTTACTACACCACCCTATACACCAGAACATAATGGTTTTTCTGAACGACGTCATCGACATATTGTTGAAACTGGTCTATCTCTCCTCACTCATGCATCAATGTCTTTAACTTATTGGACTTACGACTTTGCTATTGTTGTATATCTCATCAACCGTATGCCCACACCCACATTACATCTTTCATCTCCTTTTGAGAAACTCTTTGAGTCTCAACCTAACTACACTAAACTTCGGGTGTTTGGTTGTTTATGTTATCTGTGGCTTCGTCCTTATTCTCAGCATAAACTTGACTCTCGTTCCACTCATTGTGTCTTTCTTGGTTACTCTTTAACACAAAGTGCATATATCTGTCTCGCTCTATCCACTTCTAAAATATACATTTCTCGTCATGTCAAATTTCTTGAAAACTCCTTTCCCTTTAGCATTCACCAAATCCATCTATCGCGTCCCACCCCAGAGATAATTTCCAAATGGCTTCCCCCGATCCAAATTTTACCAATTTCAAGTCGCTCACTCAATACGCCTCCACAAAGGGATTTCTCATGTCAACATCCATCACAAAATACCCAAACAGACTACTGCCCTTCCTCATCAGTCGACCGTTGATCCCTGTCCATAGACCTCCCTTTACCCGAACATAGCTCGGTTAATCGCCAAGAAACCATCGTCGACCATTTACCACTAGAATGACACAATTCTGAGACCTCTTCTGCTTCAATCATAGCGCAACCCACCCATCAAAATACCCATCCCATGACCACTAGATCGAAAAACAATATCCATAAACCACTAACCAAAATGAACCTCACTGCTATCATTTCTCAACCATCAGACATTGAGCCTCATACTGTTTCTCAAGCCCTAAAAGATCCTAAATGGAGACAAGCTATGAATGATGAGTTTGATGCTCTTGTTCGGAATGAAACTTGGGAGCTTGTTCCATCTACTTCTGTGCAGAATCTTGTTGGATGTAAGTGGGGTTTTCGTATTAAACGACTTCCTAATGGTTCTATTGATAGGTACAAAGCTAGATTAGTTGCCAAAGGCTTTCATTAGCGACCTGGAGTAGATTATCATGACACTTTTAGTTCGGTTGTCAAGCCGACAACAATACGACTTGTTCTCAGCCTGACACTTAGTAGAGGTTGGCAATTGCGACAATTGGATGTTAATAATGCCTTTCTTCAAGGCCATCTTTCTGAAGATGACAACATGGCCCAACCTCTAGGATTTACTAATAAATACAATCCAACACATGTATGCAAACTAAAGAAGACTATATATGGACTCAAGCAGGCCCCACTGGCTTGGTACATTAAACTTCGCCAATTCCTCATTGAGTCTGGGTTCACAAACTCTTATGCAAATACTTCCCTATTCATTCTTCACTCAGGTGACACTACTATATATCTACTTATTTATGTGGATGACATTATTATCACATGCACCAACACCAATATTATTCAGCACTCCATTGACCTCATGGAACAAAGATTTTCAATCAAGGATCTTGGCACCTTGTCTTATTTTCTCGGCATTGAGGTTCTAACCACTCTATCCGGACTACTGCTTACTCAAAGGTGCTACATCACTGATCTTCTTTCCCGGACAAAAATGATTGGTGCAAAACATGTTGCTACACCACTTGTTACAGATGGAAATCTCACACTTCATTCAGGTACAACTCTAACTGACTGCAAGAATATAGAACAATTGTTGGCAGTCTACAGTATCTTTGTCTCACTCGCCCAGACATAGCATATACTGTTAACAAGCTTTCTCAATTCATGTATCGCCCGACGTCTGAACATTGAAATGCTACAAAATGACTGCTTCGATATCTATGTGGCACATTAACTCGTGGATTATTCATTCACAAGGCAAATCCATTATCGCTTCATGCCTTCTCAGATGCTGATTGGGGTGGAAACAAAGATGATTATACCTCAACGAGTGCCTATATTGCCTATTTTGGTCGTCATCCTATTTCTTGGCCATCTAAGAAAAACGTACAGTTGCTCGATCCTCCACGGAAGCAGAGTATCGATCAATTGCCGCTACTACTTCTGAACTCAATTGGATTTGTTCCCTTCTCACAGAACTTGGCATCACTCTTCCTACACCGCTTGTTATCTACTGCGACAATGTTGGTGCCACCTATCTCTGTTCTAATCCAGTCTTTCATTCGTGCATGAAACATGTGGCACTTGACTATCACTTTATTCGGGGTCAAGTTTAATCAGGTGCTCTTCGTGTTACTCATGTTTCCTCAGCAGATCAACTTACCGACGCTCTTACCAAACCGCTTCCACGAAGCCGATTTCAAGACTTAAGGGTCAAGATTAGTGTCTCCTCCGGAGCTCCATCTTGAGGAGGCGTATTAGAGAATTAATTATAACAAATTTTATTTAAATTTTAAATTATTGTAATCAATTATAATATTCTAATGATTAGTTGCAATTCCCTAACTCTAGGCTAGTCTCCTATTTATGTGTCTTGTAATTAGTTGTAATCCCCTAACTCTAGGCTAGTTTCCTATTTCTATGTGCCACATCTTGTGTATATATATCCACTCTTAATCAATGGAAAACTAAAGCCATTTTTTCTCAATACTCTTCTCTCTATTTCAACATATTCTTCCTATTTTTTTAATATGGCAATGTCTATTGTTGGGATGGATTTTAAAGTTGCTGTAAAAAAAAATTTCACATCTTCTATCCTTTCATATTTTAATTTTATTGATGTTGTTTTAGTTCCGAAAGCCCCAAATCCAACCATGGTTAAGGATTTTCGGCCCATCTCTTGTTGCTCAGTGGTGTATAAGGTTATTTCTAGAATTTTGGTGGTTCATTTAGAAATTGCTCTCCCTGGGATGTTTGCTTCTAACCAGAGAACTTTTTTGAAAGGACGTAGCATTGTTGACAACACTCTACTTGCTCAGGAGTTAGTTAAAGGGTATGGTAGGATAATATTTCCACGAGATGTGCTTTCAACATAGACCTACAAAATGCTTTTAATTTGTTGAATTGGGAGCTTGTGAGATCCATTCTTTATGCTTTGGGGTTGCATGCCAAATTTATTGAGTGGATTTCAGCTTGTTTTACCTCACCCGAGTATTCGGTTGTGCTCAATAGTAACTTGGTGGGTTATTTTAAAGACAAACGTAGGATTAGGCAGGGTGACCCCCTCATATATTTTTGTGTTAGCTATGAATGTCTCCTCTCGTTTGCTTGATTTGTCAGCTGTTAGAGGGGTTCTTTAGCTTTCATCCCAGATGCAAGAAAGTTAGTTTAGCACATTCTTGTTTTGCTAACGACCTACTTATCTTTTGCAAGTGTAACATCAATTTTATTGTTGGGATTCAGTGTGTTTTGGAGTATTTTTACACTATTTTGGGTTTGAGGCTTAACGCTGCTAAATGTGAGATTTTCATAGCTGAGATCCCTGATACTCAGTGTGATGTTATTAGGGAGGTTTCTGGATTTTAGTTGGGGTACCTACCAATTAGATACTTGGAGGTTTCCTTGGTGATTAGAAAACTTACTGAGAAGGATTGCCTTGGGCTTATTGATAAGATTAGAGGTAAGCTTACTTCGTGGGCTAATCGTCACCTTAGCTTTGCTGAGCGTTTACAGCTTATTAGGACTGTTCTTTTTAGCATTGTAAACTATTGGTGTAGGCAATTGATTATGCATCAAGCTACGATTAGAAAGATCGAGCAACTTTACTCCCGTTTCTTCTAGAAGGGTGATGATGTGACTGTTAGTGGTGCCCGAGTTAACTGGAGATGGATTTGTTCGCTGAGGTTTAAATGAGGGCTTGGTGTTAAGGACGTTGTTGGATAAAATGAATATTGTATTTTATAGCTGATCATGAACATTCTGACTGTGGAAGGTTCCCTTTGGGTGGCTTGGCTCAAGGAGTACATCTTGAAGGGTGTTGACTTTTGGTAATTGGAGATCCCCACCAATGTTAGTTGGAGCTTTAAGAAAATCTTAAAGCTTAGGTCTGAAGCCCATCATTTGTTTATTGGTGATGGCCGTGTTAATCTAATGAAGACTGACAAAATTTGGGACAAGCTTTGAGTTGAATACCCAAAAGGTTTATGTCATAGTCTTGTTTGGTTTGCTAGTCGAATTCCTAAGCATAGCCATATTGTGTGGATGGCTATTTTTAATCGGCTTCTTACAAGGGTGAGGCTTTTATGAATGGGTGTTAATATGGGTAATGACTTGTGTGTGATGTGTGATTGTCAAGCAAAAAGTACGGATCATCTCTTTTTTTACTGTGGATATGCTAAGGAGTTGTGGGAAGACATCCTGGCTTTGTGTGGTTAGTGTGTGGGAGGAGAGGAATTGTAGGCACTTTAGGGATATATCTCACTCGGTTGATAACGTGTTGCTGAGCATAAATGAGGTAGTGCAGATTCGTCTTAGGAGCTGAAAGATTGCTCGTGATTCGGTGATTGCTAATCTTTGTATTTGTTGAGATATTACCTAAGTTAACTTTGTTTTGTTTGTTGCATGTTAATGTTAGGTGCTTTGTAATATTGTATCAAGTTTCTGGTTTTTAGATAATATAAAGAATTTATCCCAAAAAAAATATAATATATTTTCTTAAAAAAAGTGTTAATTAAAAATAATAGTAAGATATTATTTTCAAAAGGAGCCATCATAATATTAACCTAAATTATATAATCAATTACTTGCTAAACAAGTTTTAATCGATGAAGTATGATTATTACTATTTATACTTTCATGTTTTAAGTTTTAAATCAGACATCTTTTATTTTTATATTAAATACATCAACAAAATTTATTTATTTTTATTAATTCTTGTTATTTCAATTTTCTTTTTATTCTATAAGTAAAATTTAATTCTTTGGAGATTTCTTTTAATAATAACAAATTTGAGTTGTCTCATGTAAACATATCACCCACCGGCCATTATATATATATATATAATTATATATAATTGAAAATTTCAAATTTAACCACATACTGACAGAGATATATAAACACAAGCTTTTTTATATAAGAGAAAATGGTCGTTTGAGATTGAAATCAAAAGGTAATACTAATTAAAATTAAAACAATTTATCTTTTAAAACACCACAAGCTTATTCCACATAATATTTTCAATAAAATTATGAATGTATGTATATATTTAGAAGAGAAAATAACCTTAGTGACCAAAAATGGCTGTTAATATACGATTTTAATCAACTTTTTTTGGATTTGCCAAAATGACCAACTAAATCGTAATGCGATCGATAATTCGCAACGCGATCTCCGGTATCGCAAATGAGTTTCCAGATTCGCAACGCGAACTTCGACTATCGCATTGCGATTTACATATTCGCATTGCGATAGTCCAAGTTCGCGTTGCGATAGTCGAAGTTCGCGTTGCGAATCTGGAAACTTATTTGCGATAGTCGAAGTTCGCGTTGCGATTTATTACAAATTCGTTGCGATAGTCCAAGTTCGTTGCGATAGTCCAAGTTCGCGTTGCGATTTATTCCAAATTCGCGTTGCGATTTATTCCAAATTCGTTGCGATAGTCGAAGTTCGCGTTGCGATTTATTCCAAATTTGTTGCGATAGTCCAAGTTCGCGTTGCGATTTATTCCAAGTTCGTTGCGATAGTCGAAGTTCGCGTTGCGATTTATTCCAAGTTCGTTGCGATAGTCGAAGTTCGCGTTGCGATTTATTCCAAGTTCGTTGCGATAGTCGATGTTCGCGTTGCGATTTATTCCAAATTCTTTGCGATAGTCGAAGTTCGCGTTGCGATTTATTCCAAATTTGTTGCGATAGTCCAAGTTCGCGTTGCGATTTATTCCAAGTTCGTTGCGATAGTCCAAGTTCGCGTTGCGATTTATTCCAAGTTCGTTGCGATAGTCGAAGTTCGCGTTGCGATTTATTCCAAGTTCGTTGCGATAGTCGAAGTTCGCGTTGCGATTTATTCCAAGTTCGTTGCGATAGTCGAAGTTCGCGTTGCGATTTATTCCAAGTTCGTTGCGATAGTCGCGTTGCGATTTATTCCAAGTTCGTTGCGATAGTCGAAGTTCGCGTTGCGATTTATTCTAAGTTCGTTGCGATAGTCGATGTTCGCGTTGCGAATCTGGAAACTGATTTGCGATACCGGAGATCGCGTTGCGAATTATCGATCGCATTGCGATTTAGTTGGTCATTTTGACAAATCCAAAAAAAGTTGGTTAAAATCGTATATTATAATGCATTTTTTGTCACTGAGATTATTTTTTCTATTTAGAATGCATGCCAATAACCTGGCAGAAGATAAGAAAAGGGTGCAGCCCAATTGTTTTGCATAATTGCTTATTCAAATGCATGAAGTAGTGGGCTGCTTTCCCCTACATGGCCCAAACTCGACAAACAAAAAAGGGCACTGCCAAGTTGGATTGAGTGAGTATCGGGACGGTTGTGTTTCTAAAAATTTTAATTTTTTTAAATTTAAGTTTTTTAATATTTTTATTGATAATGTAATTGTGTACTTTTTAATTTTTTTATTATAAATTCTTAAATTAGTATTTATGACATAAAATCTCACATCCGTTTTCCAATAATTCATAGTAAAATATCGGATAAAATATAAAAGTTGATATTTTAGCATACTATGATAAAATTTATATTATTTCTTTAGTCTGAATAAAATTCAAGTATATTTTGTAGGCAATATTACTTAATTATAGATTATTTAAGGAAAAATATACAATATTTTACTATCGGGACCTCTTATTGGATTATCCTGTTCATAAGTTTGTAGGTATGGTTATAAATTCATTTACTATTGTAAGAAGTATACTGTATATTATATGTTCGAGTAGTTATTGTTAGAATTAATCTTATAAAATATGATTAGATTGAAAAACATAATATATTTATGTTTTACAATTAAAAAAAATTAAATTAAGTTGAAATTTAGACAAAATATATCTATTATATTTATGTATGATGAACTATATTTATGTATGATGAACTCGAACATAAGTTCTCAACTATTAATTGACCAAAAGTTTATTGGTACAGTCAAAAACCATAAATCCATATATGTTTAAATGTCTACTAATTTTGGAAATTGATTAGATAAACCCACTGGTTTTATAATTTTAATTGTTTTTTAAATGAAGAGATTAAATAATAAATAAGGTAAATAAAAGAATTATGAAAAGGTACGGCCGTACAAGGGGTATGTAAAGTGGTTAGTTTTACAGTGTGACACCTTTAATATAAGGTTAAAAAAAGGTGTTACAAGTTTTATTATTATTTAAATATCAAAATTAGTAAAAAATTACTTAAAATATTATTATTTCTATCGGTTTTATTATTATTAGACGTTTTACCGAGCATGATAATATATCTGGTAAAGCGCTACTTAAAATATTATGTTTCTACCATATATATTATCAAATCTGATAAAGCATCCAATAATAACAAAACCAGTAGAAATAATAATATTTCTCATAATTTTTTATCAATTTTTTATTTAAATAATAATAAAATCATTAATATTTTTTTATCCATATATTAAGACTGTCACACGTAATTAATTCTTTAAATAAAGTAGTTTTATCCGAGAGAAAAGCAATGGCCTGAATTAAAACATGTAGGGTAGGGTGGGATATATGACTAGTGGACAAGAATTGTTCATGCGGAGCTTTCACTCTTGTCTTTCCCTTCGAATCTAGTGGCCATATTTATTTTTCTACCGTATATATTATTAAATTCGATAAAACATTTAATGATAATAAAATAATAATTTTTTTAATAATTTTTTATTAATAAAATTAATAATAAAATCGATAATATTTTTATTTAACTGTATATAAACTGCTGTGTGGCTGCCCACTAAACCTAGAAAATCGCTAAACGTCGTAATAAAGCTGACTGCCTTACCAGGCGAGTGGAACCCACCTACCAGGAGTACTTTGGCTCATGCTCTTGACGACCTTCGTGTCTTCCACACCCCTAAGAAACGCGTTGATGATTGTTATTATTTTAAAGGCCACCAGCTCAAAATGCGGAACAGATCAATAGATAATGGCGACAACAGCTCAGCTCTCCCAGATTTACTGCTTCCCATAAATCAAACCACTTTGTACTCGCTTTAATATTTCGAAACGTGTCCACCCAGAGCTTTCTTTTGGCCTGAATCGACCCATAATCTGTCCCGATATTCTTCGAGTTATAATTAAATATCAAATTCTTTAAAAGGTCCCTCTACAATGCATTTTAATGAATTTAGTCTGTTTATTATACTTTGTTCTATTTTTAATCTTTACTTTTGAAGTGTTGTATTTTTCTTCTCTAGACCAACTTTTTCTCCGTTAATTCCTACAAATAATTTAATATAAAATATTTTTTGTAAAGATATAATAATGTAATATATATTCTATAGTTCTTTTATAATTCAATAAATCTTTTATACATTTAAATAAAAATTTAAAATATTTAAATGTTTGATATATAATTTAATTACTTTAGATGATCGTTATTTTTTAAAAAAGTTTATATTATTGAAAACATATATTTAACATATTCAGTCAGATATTCAATATATATAATCAACAATAAGTTGATTTAGTGAGACGATACACTAAATATCTTAAGCACGATAAAAAAAATTTAAATCTTGACATTGTAAATAAAACAAATTTAATTGGGATGATCGTTTTTATAACAAATCTCTATAATATATGAACTGAATTAGTCAATCAATAAAAAATCAATATATAATTTATTTACTTCGGATAGTAACACCTAAATTTAATATTTAATAAAACTATCAAAAAATTACTCTTAGGAAATAAAATATACATTAAACTAAAAATATTAAATTATAATACAATTACAAGGACTTAATCTGTCAAAAGTGCATAGTCTATAGACCTTTGGTACGATTTGACCAAAATAAAAGCTAGAGAACAAATAGCGTGTACGTGGATATATATACTTGCAGCGAGTAAACGATTTTCTTTCTCGCATTTTCTCGGAGTCTTTGAAACAAAAAGAGTTTAATTCCTCTCCGCTTCAGCTACTCCTTGTAACAGAATTTGTTTTCCCTTTCAATTTGATCCTTTCTCGTTTATTCCACTACCTAGCTTTCTCTTTTGTTGGATTTTTGAAGGAATAATCGTTTGCTGAATCGTTGAATTCCTCGTCGGAAACTCTGATCAGTTGATTTCCGCTCCCCCGAAGGATGCCGTTGTCTTCAAGAAAGGAGCACTAAACGGAAAGAAAACAGAAAAACTAGAATGCGGACGATTTGCGACGTCTGCGAGAGCGCCGCCGCGATCATTTTCTGCGCCGCCGACGAGGCTGCTCTCTGCCGTTCCTGCGACGAAAAGGTCTCTAATATCATTTTCATTCCCATTTAATGCCATTAATTGATCTATGGGTGTTTACACACGACAACGTGTACGTACTCTTTATGTGCTTACATTTTGATTGACATGAAACTTGAATCTAAACTCCTTATAATCCAAAATTAGTTTTAGGTTTTTATAATTGTTTTGTAATTCATTTTATTTTGCTAAATTAAATGAATAAAAAAACTTTATTTGGAATTTTTAGGTTCACATGTGTAACAAACTTGCAAGCAGGCATGTCAGAGTTGGGTTAGCCGACCCCAGCAATGTCCCAGGCTGTGATATATGTGAAAATGCACCTGGTATTATATGTCCTTTTTAATACTATAATTATTGTGAAAATCCTTTTCTTTTCTTCTTTTTGAAAATTTGTTCGTTTGTTGATTTTTTTTTGTATGTAGCTTTCTTTTACTGTGAAGTAGATGGTAGTTCCCTTTGCTTGCAATGTGATATGAGTGTACATGTTGGAGGTAAAAGGACCCATGGGAGATATCTCTTGTTGAGGCAGAGAGTTGAGGTTTGTCATTCTTTAGTAGGATAAGATTTTATGTTTATATACACACACATATATATATCGAAGTATGCTAAAATTCCTTCTTATTGTTGTAGTTTCCAGGGGATAAGCCTGGTCGTTTGGAGGAACTGGGGTTGCAACCAGTCAATCCAAATGATGTACGGAAGGATCAGAATCAGCAGCCTAAGGTTGCAGCGAGAGAGAACCCGCAAATCATCGATTCTCTCCTGTTCCATTGCTTTATGGTAATGCTGGGGGTGATGGAAAAGTAGGGAATGAATTGTTTGATTTGAATGCCAAGCCCCAGCGGATGCACGGGCAAGCTTCGACCAATCAGGTATTGTTGCTTAACTTTGTTCTTAAACTTGAATGCTAAACAGTGGAGTAAGATGTTCTTTGAGATTAATGAAGTGACTGCTTCGTATTTAAGGAGCAAGCCATGGATGTTTCAAGCGGCAACAATCATGATTCTACAAGTGTGGTCCCTGGTGGATCCTTCAAAAGGGAGCCTGAAAAATGACCCAGGTATAACTAATATCCCCTACTTATACTGTTTGTGTAAAAGCTTTGTGATCATTTGGTCCCAAGAATTTTCTTCTTTTATATGCATTTTTGGATATACTTCATTTTGTTGCATATTTGAATGCCTGTGATATGATATCAAATTATTAGATTGCCCAAGCAGGTTTGTTTCCTTTCACATAAAATTACTATTATGTTTTTTCAAAGGAGAGCTTGACCTGCCGGGCAGTTCCCGACTCCCATAGTCATATGAGAAACAGAATATTGACATTTTGTTGTTTAGGCTTTTGAATGTATTTGGGGTTAGTTTTCCTAACGTTTTGGTCCGGGAAATGATATCAGGTGCTAGTAACACTTCAATCTTTATGCATCTGATAAGAAAGCTAAATAGTTTTTTATCCCAAAAGACGGTAGCTTGTCGGCTTCTGCTTACCTGCCTGTCTCATTGTTTGTCCCTTTTAGTTTTAGGTACGAGTGAAACAAAACTAATCTGGTTGGTAATAGGGTCCTACAAAAATTATTCTGTTATTATTTATCACTGGCAAAACGAAAAATTTTGCTGAAGAAGCAATAATGCATTGTTGTTGAAGCTGATAGCTCCTTTGTCTCTGATGAACTTCTTACCAACTTGTTGGTTGGGATGTTTGTACAGGTTTACATGGTGGATGCAAAGCATACCCAATAGGCACATGCCCACCCTGAAATCCGAATTTCTTTATATTAGTTGTCCATTTTATTATGGGTGTCAACCTTGAAATTTTATTTGTGCCAATCCCATACGAAAAATTTCAATAATTAATGTATGTGTCTACCCTAAAAAATATTTTTGGATCCGCCACATCTCAAGTTTTGTTGCTATCTTGTCTGAGATTTTCTTAATAAGTCGCACGATAGTAATTTGTTAACCTAGGCTTCTGTATTAACAAAATATAGTCGTTTAACACGGTAGTAATTTGTTGCTAGTTCTATGGTTTCTCCTACGTTCCTCTGCAAATATACGCACACATATACAAACCCTTATTGATGATTGATTCTTCAAGATCAGGTTTCTTATCTAATAATTCTGTCCACAATTTTTGGCTGCAGATATAGCTGGATCAGTTCTCTGACATCTATGTATTTACCGAGTGAAGGGCATGCATTTGTTTATATTTGTCTTCCTTCCCCATGGATTACTCTCTTTCTATTCAATTTCTTACAAAAATGAGAACTTTTGAAGGTAACTTTTATCCATGTACCAAAATCAACATTCTTGCCTAACAGGAGTTGTTAAGTTGTGAAAATTATGAATTTGTTCGAATGGCCAACTATACATCTTTTGTCATTCATTTAAATCTCTTTTCACATTATTGCTGGTGATTAGAAAGGTGAGTTGTCATTAAATTTTAAGTGGGATTGAGTTCATATTGATGGTGAAAATAATTTAATCTGATCTGACTAGAGAATAATAATATAATTGATTCTATATATTCAGTGATAATTATTATAATACATCTTTATTTATATATTTTTCAATTAAGTCCTTATTTATCTAATGAAATATTTTTTTTATATATATTCATGTTCGATCAAATCAAATATAAGTTTTTACCTTAAAATTTATATCGAATTTAAGATTATATAAAACTTTCCTAAACTTGAATCAAATCGAAATATGAATAAATGAATTTATACTCATATCATGTTCGGGTGGGTTAAAAATTCAACTAGACCTATATCCATCCTAAGAAGAACCCTTTTTTAATTATTTCGTACGATAATTAACACGTTGAAGTAAATAATAAATTTACATAGTATTCTAATGGCTCATAATTTTAAAAATATCATCATTTTAATGAAAACAACAAATAATATTTTCAATTTGAACTAATTATAACATTATTCAAATAGATTCATAATCACACAGTTTAGTTACAGTTTCTTTCTAGAAAAGATTTAAAAATCAAGAACTAATTGGCCTCTCCCCTCTTTTGCGAGAGAACCCCTTTCATCAAAATCCCCAAAGAGAAATGAACATTAACTAATGTACAACAGGTAGGTTGGGTTTCACGTTAGCTAAGATTGGGATTAGCCGCAAAAAAGGATAATACCCCAACAAATGGTGCATTAATGTAAGTAGTCGGCTCCGACTTCTTAAAATCAGCTCTGTCATCCCCATACACATCATCTTCACCAGGCCCTCCAACAATGGCACCAACTAAAACATTTGGGTTAGGGTTACTTGAATTGAAATAAACGGAACCTTCCTTGCAAGCTATGAACCCCGGATGATCTTTCACCGACGGTAACGACGAGCCGCGATGATGAATCCATTGCGGGAAATGATTGCCGTACCCAACCATATACGATAGTCCCATTGGATTATCACCTAAAATGTAATCGACTTGCTTCTTGGCTATGGTCCGAGGAGATAACGGCGAGACGATTAGGTTCCCGCAGTTAACCGCTTGTGAAGTACGATCGAGGTAATTGGCATAAACGAGGAGGAATGAAATGGTGGTCGCATAAACGGGGGTGTAGTAGATGTGGGATGAAGATGAATCGGGATTAATAAGCACATGAAGCTATCAGCCGAGGCTTTGTATGATTGTAGATTGTACATATTTCCTTCTATGACTTCCTGAAAAACGAAGGACCACTGTCAATGCCGGAAAGGAAATGCTTCATGTGTGTTAAGATAAAACTATTAAACAATTGAGTAGTCTCGGTAATAAAAGAAAATATCATACTTTTTTTTTAAATCTTAAATTTGAACAACTGTATGCATCTATCCGGTGTGCCGAATTTGAACAATACGTCTACACAGTACGTGCATGGTCAATAAATTAAAAAAAATCTAAATAGATATTATATTTTAAAATAAGGCTTGACCTTGGAGACAAGTACGTTTAGACCGGCATGCTTGTTGTTCCATCCAAATTCATTAATGTTGTCACCGGCACCAAGGGTTTTACTATTGTTTTCGATGTAATTAAGGAAAGAGTTGTCTTGCGAGGCCCCCCTTAGCCATGCTGCTCCCCAAAGCAATTCATCCTGTTTAAAGAGTAGAGCACACACTCAAGTTAAATTCATGGGTTTTTTTAATCGTTTTAATAATGAATTTAGTCTTTTGCTAATCATAATTAGAGATTAAATTCTGTTCGATTTCTATTTCAACTTTTTTTACTTACTTGATAGCCGCTGAAATCGCACTAAAACGGGCAGACACCGTCTCGGATATGGGCATTGTCACTATAAGCACCTCTAAAGTTGTCAGCAAACTGAAAAATCCGATCAGAACTCCGTAACAACGTCTCCGCATATCCTGGGTCCACTGATCTGAACGCCATGGACGAAGCTGCCAGAGAGGCCGCAGTCTCAGCCGCCACTTCGGAAGCCGAGCTCGGTGCATCCACCGCGTAAACAATCCTCTCAGTGTCCATATCTTCGGGTCTTTCCCAACAGTTATGGTCCATATATGGATCCCCAACCTAAGGTACGAACACAAAAAAAAATGATTATTTCACTTTGGGTCTGTTTTATCTTCTACAAAAATGAAGAAAAAGGAAGATTTTCCGGGAAAATTTTGTTTTGTAAACGACAGCTAACCACTAGTCACTTTTATTGCTACTAATGGCAGAGCATCGAACAGTGCAAACGAAAGTAAAACAATGGAGTTTATCAAATACCTGAACGAAAATCCGGTTAGGCTGAGAAATAGTTTTAAGCAAATAATCAGTAGCCTGACGAATCGCCACAGGGGCATTTCTGAGTTCATTGGGCGGCATTAATTCCCCGAACTCAATCACGCTCCAAGCTAACATCGTGGTCGTGAAAGCCATAGGGAAACCGAACTTGACATTGTCGCCTGCGTCGTAATATCCGCCAGTTAAGTCCGTGTCATACATCGAACGGCCATCCCTCAACCATGAATCGGCCCTCCATTTCATACGTTGGTCATTCGGCAAAACGCCCGAACGCTGCCCCTCGAAAAACAGAATCGATTTCGACAATGCGTCGGAGTAATAGTGGTGACCGGAACGAACCCAAGGTAAAAAGATAGTGAAAATGAAGAGTAAAAAATGGAGTTTCGTGGCGTTCTGAAATTTTTGGATTTAGGGTCTGGGATTTGCCTCTTGATGGCGATATATATATGTATATGTATATACAGAGGAGTCACGAGGGAGAGTTGAAGGCTTTGCTTATCATGTGAGTAGCGCCGACAGTGATTTGGGTGTATTTGTCAGTGAAGATCATATGCATCGCAAAACGTGAACGCACAATTTGATGGTAAAACCGAATGAGGACAAAGCAGCAATGGAGGATGCCATGGCGGGTCGGGTTTGCCCTTTGCTCTTTGAGATTATATGAGAACGAAAAGGGAAGAAGAGTGAGGCAGCGATCGCTATTTGCTTGTATCAGTCGGAAGTCGAATGTTTAATGGCACTTGAAAATTGAACAGTTTAAGGAAGCCATGGTTTGTCCGCTCCACCACCACTGGGTTGCACTTATCCACAGCGTTTTCCAAAGATTTTCTCTGTAGGATTATTCTAAGAAAAATATATCGAATTCTAAATTAATTCTAAGAAGAAAAAAAAATCATTCATCAATAGTAAAAAAGACCAGAGAATCTATCACAAATCGTCTGTTGTACATAAAAATTAAAAATTAAAAATTGTCATCCATCTCAGAGTGTGTTTGGTTGGGGAACGTGAGATTCCCAAAAGAATGGAATCCACATTCTCCTATTTGGTTGGCCTGGAATGTTATTACCGGTAATCTTACATTACCAATAGTGGATTTTTTTGGGTATATTATCGGGAATGTCATTACCTCCCTTTCCTTAGGTATTGTTGGATTACCGACGTTTTGGACTAAAATACCCTTAAAAAAATTTCTTTCAAAAATATTCTTATTCTATCATTGAATGATAAAAATTATACAAATGTTAAATTACAAATTTATCCTTAAACTATTTTAGATTTACAAAAAAATCTATAATTAAAATTTTATATAAAGATTAAAATAAAATTTTACAATTTCATTAAATCTTTTTATATTTTTAATTTTGTAAAAAAATTATATAAATTTTATTAATTTAATTTTTTTAAAGAAAATATATAAATATTTTCCAACTTGTTAAAAAATAAATATATAATAAGGACAATTTGGTAAAATATATATTCTAATAATCTTTTATTCATTTAACCAAACACGGTAATCTTACATTCTTGCTAAACCAACCAAACACAAAATACAACATTCCCAGTAATCTAATTCCCTGGTAATCTTTTATTCCCACTGGTAATCTTAGATTCTGTGAACCAAACGCACCCTTATTTCCTATTCTTTCGTTAGGGGTGTTCAAAAATATCAAGAGTCGTTAACTGTAACTGTTCATCAGTATAACCGTTGTAATTAATTGAATCATTAATACTAAACGGATTCGGTTAATTGAATCGCTGAAAATTATGGCTAGCGGTTATGGTTACGGTTACGAATTTTGATAAACGGATAACTGTTAATAAATTAAAATTTATAATTATATTTCTAATTTATTATATTTTCACAAAAATAACTTAATATAATTTTATATTATTTATAATTTATATATATTTAATAAAATATGTATACATGTAACCCCCTAGACCCAGCCTATGCGTTTCGACTAAGTCTAGTGGCTCACATTATGATTCTTTAAGACATTTTTTTTTCCGAAACCGTTATTCAATCAATGTAAAATCACATTATAAATGACATGAAGTTATAATAAATCATACTATCAAAACCTAACTTGTAAATATAATACCAATAAGTAATAAATTAATTTAAAACATATCTTAAAAATCAAATCACGATAAACCGAATAGTAATAGCAAAAGTGTCATCATATTAAAATATCATACTTTAAAATAAGGTCCATGTTAACAAAATAAAGACAACTTGCAAGGTAAAAACATTACAATCAAATATACTTCAAGAGATATGTTGATCCTCCAAGTGCTCAATCCAGGGTAACTAACCAACAGTATCTGAAAGGGGGAAAACATTTTCGAAAAGTGAGCTAGGCTCAGTGTGTCCCAATATTACCATAAAATCACTATAGGTACACTAAACAAATCATAGTCCAATAAGTCTCATAAAATTATACTGCAGTAAATCTCTTTAAAATGCGTTACCCTAAGGGAACATCTTAGGGCCTGAGAGCCTACCCAAGATAGATTTCGGGGTCGTGGGGCCTACCTAAGAACACATCTTAGGGCCGCAGGGCCTACCCGAGAATAATCTCAGGGCCGCAGAGCCTACCTAAGAGTCACATTAGGTCTGTAAAATTTTCCAGCTTGATCAGAGATGTACTTTATAAATTCGTATTCCAAACATTCAATTGTACCGTGTTATAAATTCCATAAATCCATAAACATGGTAATCATATACCATTTCAAAACAATTATCAGATAACAGTCATAATCCATAAATCATCACATTAAATCGGTGCATCAACAATACGAAAACCAAAGAATTCAGTGTACCACATATTAAAACAAATAAAATAGTTAAGTAATAAATAGGGAACACACCTCGATAATAGTTCAAATCGTGGATCTACTGATTGCTGGTTTCACCACGCTCTGCTACAGTTTTCGAACCTAATTTATAATATCACTATATTACTAATGGGTAACATAAATAAATCTCTAAAATCATAAAATTTACGAGTCTTACAAGTGAATACTGGTATACGTGGTTTAACTGATCTAGAAGAACTGGGTCGAGCTATCGAACGATCCGGTGAGTCTCGTGCACCTTCAAATAACAATAATTTATCAGCCCCAAATCTTACTTAATTGTTCAAAGCTAAAATTCTTAAGTATCTAAGCATTTTCCGAGTTTGACTATCAATTTGGGGTATTTCGAGTCTGAATTTGGCCAAACGGATTGCGGAATCGGAATCAGGACGTCGAAAAACATAAAGTATGACTTTCCGAAAATTCAGATTCTTGGTCAAAGTCAAAGTCAACCACTTTGACCGTCGATTTGGAGGCCTTCGGATTCGAATTTGATGAAACGGACAGCGGAAACGGATTCGGCACGTCGAAAACTATCAGGATAGGTATACTCGGAAAAGATTAACGGTCGTTTAATGCTCAGTCAAAGCCATTTTAAGTTTTGGTCAAAGGAAGTCAACGGTCAACGGTCAACGGTCAACGGTCAACAGTCGGGTCGGGTCAACAGTCGGGTCGGGTCAGTCGGGTCGGGTCAACCCGGTTCAGACCGGTCAAACCGGTTCAAAACTGGTCAAATCGGTTTTCCAGCAGCTCACTCTCCCTGCGGCGGCGCATGCGGCGCGTGAACAGTGCCACGGTGTCGGAAAATTCCCGGAAAAATTTCTAAAAATTATTTTGAGCGATTTCAAGATACTTACAACGATCGGTTCAAATTTTTGAACGGCGGAGAGCTCGATTTCAAATCGGCCGAATCTTTGACTGCACCACCTCCTCACGCGCCGCCGTCTACGGCGGACAAGATTGACACCGGTGAACTCGGAACGGCACAAGGAACACGATGGTGCGGGAGGTGTCGTAAACAGAGCAACGATCAACGGTGAATTTAAGATTTTCTCGGCGATAGAGCTAACAAAACCGTCGCTACTTTGACTGGAAATTCCCGACGTTTGGCCGCGTTTCGCTTCAATTAATTTGAAGGTTTTGCTCCTCGCTCGATGATGAACACAACGGTGGTTTCAAAACAACGATCGGAATTCGGACGGCGTCGGAATCGAGTTTGGAAGTTGTGTGCGTGAGGAAGGATTTGTGAAATTGATTTCTGTTTTTCAAAACAGAAATCACGCATATATCAATTGTCTGCCGACACTCCATGGTTAAATTCAGGGCTTGGTCCCTGAATTTTCTTTAACTTTAAAACAAGCTCCAAGTTTTAAAATCTTTCAATTCAGTCCCAAATTTTCACAATTAAACCCTCAAATTTTAATTAAATATTATTTTGAAAATCGGGTTGTTACAATTCTCCCCCTCTACAAGAAATTTCGTCCTCGAAATTTACCTTATGAGAATAGTTGAGGAAACTGAGCCTCCATTGACTCCAATGTCTCCCAAGTAGCTTCTGAGGGGCCTCGATTCCTCCACTGAACTTTGACCATTGGAATTCGTCTATTCCGAAGAACTCGTTCATCTCTCTCCAAGATCTGATTGGGCTCCTCTTCATACGACAAATCAGGTCTCAGCTCTACTTCTTCAACCTGAATAATGTGACCTGGATCTGGACGGTATCTCCTCAACATTGATACATGAAAGACATCATGAATACGACTTAGCTCAGAAGGCAACTCAAGCTGATATGCAACAGGTCCTACCCTCTTCAAGATACGAAATGGTCCAATAAATCTTGGACTCAATTTACCCTTACGCCCGAATCTTAATACTTTCTTCCAGGGTGAAACTTTCAAAAAGACCCGATCTCCCACTTCAAACTGTATATCCTTCCTTCTTTGATCTGCATAAGATTTCTGCCTATCAAATGCCTCTTTCAGACGGTCACGTATTAATCTGACTGTGTCCTCCGTCTCTCGCACTAACTCAGGTCCCAACGTTTTCCTATCACGCAACTCAGTCCAACAGATCGGAGTGCGACATTTACGCCCATAGAGTGCTTCATAGGGTGCCATACGAATACTGGTCTGATAACTGTTATTGTAAGCAAATTCAGCCAACGGCAAAAAGTTCTCCCAACTACCATGAAAATCGATTACGCAACCCCGCAACATATCCTCCAGAATCTGAATTACTCTCTCAGATTGACCATCAGTTTGTGGATGAAAGGATGTACTATAATCCAATCTTGTTCCCAAAGCCATATGTAACGCCTTCCAAAATCTCGAAGTAAATCTCGGATCTCGATCAGAAATAATAGACAATGGAACTCCATGCAATCTGACAATCTCTGAAATATACAATCTTGCCAGCTTATCCAAAGTATAATTTACTCGCACAAGAATGAAGTGAGCTGACTTTGTAAGTCTGTCAACAATCACCCAAACAGAATCTTTTTTCAAAGGAGTCATAGGCAAGCCAGCAACAAAATCCATAGTAATACGCTCCCATTTCCATTCAGGAATCTTGATAGGCTGTAACAAACCTGATGGATGTTGATGTTCTGCCTTAACTTGCTGACAAGTAAAACACCTAGCCACAAAGTCAGATATGTCTTTCTTCATACCAGTCCAATAATACCTCTCTCTCAAATTCCGGTACATCTTATCTCCTCCGGGGTGCATAGCATATGGACTACTATGAGCCTCAGTAAGGATAGTCTACCTCAATTCAGCATCATCAGGCACACAATATCTACCTTTAAAGCATAAAACTTCATCCTGATCAATTGCGTAATCTGTGTTTGTCCCCTGCTCTACTTGCTCAAAGATGGAAAGCAAGGAGCTATCAAGGGGCTGCTTAGCTTTGATCTCATCAACCAAGGTCGGCTTAACTTGCAATTCTGCTAACAAAGTGCCATCGTCATATAAATTCATCTTGGCCATTAAAGACCTCAACTCCGATACCGTCTTTCGACTCAAAGCATCTGCTACAATGTTAGCTTTACCAGGGTGGTAATCAATCACGCAATCATAATCCTTTAGAAGCTCTAACCAGCGACGCTGTCTCAAATTAAGTTCCTTCTGGGTCAGAAGATACTTTAAGCTCTTATGATCTGTGAAGATGTAACACTTCTCTCCATAAAGATAGTATCTCCAAATCTTCAAGGCAAAAATTACTGCTGCCAACTCTAAATCGTGAGTAGGATAATTACACTCATGCGGTCGCAGCTGACGGGATGCATAAGCCACCACCTTACTTTCCTGCATTAAAACACAACCAAGTCCTGAATGTGAAGCATCACTATACACTGTAAAATCCTTCCCGGACTGTGGTTGAATCAACACCGGTGCTTGAGTCAAAACCACCTTTAATTTCTTAAAGCTCTCCTGTTGTGCCTCGCCCCAATCAAACGGCACATTCTTCCTTAACAACTTTGTCAAAGGAGAAGCAATGATCGAGAAGACCTCAACAAAACGTCGATAATAACCAGCCAAGCCCAAGAAACTGCGGATCTCATAGATGTTCTTGGGTCGTTTCCAATTTATAATAGCCTCTATCTTGCTGGGATCGACCTGAACACCTCGCGCAGAAATAATATGCCCCAAAAACGACACTTCTTGAAGCCAAAACTCACACTTGCTTAGTTTGGCATATAGACGATGCTCTCTCAAAGTCCGTAGAAAAATGCTCGTCATGCTCTGCCTCAGTACGAGAATAGATCATAATATCGTCAATGAAGACCACCACAAATTGATCCAAATATGGTCGAAACACCCGATTCATCAAATCCATGAAAGCTGCAGGAGCGTTCGTCAAACCAAAAGGCATCACTAAAAATTCATAATGACCATATCTAGTGCAAATGGCCGTTTTTGCAACATCAGATCCTTTAACTTTCAATTGATAATACCCCGAACGAAGATCAATCTTAGAGAATACAATAGCTCCTTGCAGTTGATCAAATAAGTCATCAATCCTAGGTAGTGGGTATTTATTCTTGACCGTCATCTTGTTCAACTTCCGATAATCAATGCATAGCCTTAAAGACCCATCCTTCTTTTTCACGAACAAAACTGGAGCTCCCCATGGTGAAGTACTATGTCGGATAAATCCTCGATCGAATAATTCTTGCAATTGGACCTTCAACTCCTTAAGTTCCTTTGGAGCCATGCGATAAGGTGCCATAGAAATAGGTGAAGATCCCAGATAAGTCTCAATCTCGAACTCTACCTCTCTATCAGGAGGTAACCCAGGCAACTCCTCAGGAAAAACATCAGGAAACTCGCTAACTGTACGAATCTCCTCGATTGTGGACAATGCACCTTTAGTGTTCAAATACAGGCAATGAACGTCTCATATCCCTTTCGGATCATACGATCAATTTCCATCGCTGAAACTATATTGGAGAGATAGCCACGCCGTTCACCAATTAACACAACAGTCCGACCATCTGAAGTCTTCAGGGTAGCTCGCTTGTACTCGCAATCCAGATTTACCTTGTGTTTATTCAACCAATCCATGCCAAGAATTAGATCAAACTCCTCTAGAGGAAGCTCCATAAGATCAGCGAGAAAAATTTCTCCCTGCACCTCCAAAGGACAACGCCGAAATACCTTATTCACTAATACCGCTTGTCATACTGGACTTGTAACTGTAACAGTATTTTTAGTGTTCTCGATCGGAATCTGAAGGTTTCGAGATACTGAGCTCGATACATAAGAGTGGGTGGAGCCATTGTCCAATAGTGCAAAGTATGGAATGGAATAAATAGTAAATGTACCTGTAATAACCTCAGGCTCATCTCTGTCATCACGATGTCTAGTGGCATAAACCAAGGCTGGTTGTCTAGCCTCAGAAACTGTTGGCCCTCTATTTTGCTGAGGTCGGGCTCTACTGTCTGTCCTGGACGCTGAACCACGAGCCTTTACTTGGCTACGATCTCTATTTGGAGTCTGTACTGTTGTCTGAGAACGCACAGGAGTCTGGGTAGCGGTCCGCTCAGACGAAGCTAGCTGAGGACAATCCTTCCGAAAATGTCCACTAGATCCACAATGAAAACATGCTCCGGTCTTCCTATAACACTCTCCTCTGTGTCGTTTCCCACAAAAGTCATACTGAGGCACTAGAATCGGAACCGAAAAATCACCTCTACTAACAGCTGAAGGTGATGATGTTGTAGGCCTGAAGCGTGTATTGCTCCTCTGAGGGGCTGAAGTACGAGTCCTCTTACCAGACTGTGCGGACGATTCAGTAGGGCCAAAAGATTTCCTAGATCGCTCCCGATCAACACGCTCTCTACCAGAAGCTAACGCCTCCATCTCCTCAGCATCCTTGGCTCTGTTTACCAGCACATCAAAAATCTCATCTTGAAGGGCTACCACCTGCCTACGTAGCTCGTATCTGAGTCCGAGGGCAAATTTACGGCATCGATCTCTCTCGGTAGGCACCATACTGATTCCATACTTTAACAAATTCAAGAACCCTATCTCATACTCTGAAACAGTCATGTCACCCTGAACCAAGTCCTGAAACTGCTGTCGTCTCTGGACTAAGTAGCGCTCACCCAAGAATCGGCTCCGAAAACGCTCCTTGAAGAAATCCCATATCAAACGATCGGTAGGAACACTACCGGTCACTGACTCCCACCATGTGTGGGCATTGCCATCTAACCTCGCTACTGCCCCCAAATATCTCTTAGTTGAGTCCAAACCCAACTGATCCATGCGTCTTTCTGTATCCTGTAGCCAATCTTCTGCTTCAGTAGGAATTCCTCCAAGCTGTCCTCCAAAAGTCCTGACCCCATTAGCAATTAGAGTTTGCGAAATAGGAACCTCAGATACAACACCAGCAGCTCTGACTGCTCCCTGTATCAACTGCAGAAACTGTCTACCAAAAGTCTCATCCAAAGCAACTCCGGTAGATTCTGGCTCAATATCGGTCGCTCCTATGATCGGTGTAGTCATGCCAATACCATCGGTAGGAGGCAGATTCGTTGGGGTCGAAGGAGCAGGATCACCTATCGGAGGTGGGGGATCTACTCGTATCTCATTGATCGGATCTGCAAATCTAGCCACTCGACCTCGTCCACGGCTAGTTCGACGACCACGTCTAGCACTCATTTTTTGGTGGATCTCAAGTTTGCTATAGAAGATAAAACTTAGGGTTAGATAAGCACTTGGAGTCTCGAACACAGTTAAAAATTTAATAACTTTGTGACATGACCTTAGTAACTCGTTTTGTAAATATTTCAAAATCGTATTTTCAATTTGGACTCATACACAGTCCGAGGTTTAAAAACCAAAAGCTCTGATACCAATAAATGTAACCCCTAGACCCAGCCTATGCGTTTCGACTAAGTCTAGTGGCTCACATTATGATTCTTTAAGACATTTTTTTTCCGAAAACCGTTATTCAATCAATGTAAAATCACATTATAAATGACATGAAGTTATAATAAATCATACTATCAAAACCTAACTTGTAAATATAATACCAATAAGTAATAAATTAATTTAAAACATATCTTAAAAATCAAATCACGATAAACCGAATAGTAATAGCAAAAGTGTCATCATATTAAAATACCATACTTTAAAATAAGGTCCATGTTAACAAAATAAAGACAACTTGCAAGGTAAAAACATTACAATCAAATATACTTCAAGAGATATGTTGATCCTCCAAGTGCTCAATCCAGGGTAACTAACCAACAGTATCTGAAATGGGGAAAACATTTTCGAAAAGTGAGCTAGGCTCAGTGTGTCCCAATATTACCATAAAATCACTATAGGTACACTAAACAAATCATAGTCCAATAAGTCTCATAAAATTATACTGCAGTAAATCTCTTTAAAATGCGTTACCCTAAGGGAACATCTTAGGGCCTGAGAGCCTACCCAAGATAGATTTTGGGGCCGTGGGGCCTACCTAAGAACACATCTTAGGGCCGCAGGGCCTACCCGAGAATAATCTCAGGGCCGCAGAGCCTACCTAAGAGTCACATTAGGTCTGTAAAATTTTCCAGCTTGATCAGAGTTGTACTTTATAAATTCGTATTCCAAACATTCAATTGCACCGTGTTATAAATTCCATAAATCCATAAACATGGTAATCATATACCATTTCAAAACAATTATCAAATAACAGTCATAATCCATAAATCATCACATTAAATCGGTGCATCAACAATACGAAAACCAAAGAATTCAGTGTACCACATATTAAAACAAATAAAATAGTTCAGTAATAAATAGGGAACACACCTCGATAATAGTTCAAATCGTGGATCTACTGATTGCTGGTTTCACCACGCTCTGCTACAGTTTTCGAACCTAATTTATAATATCACTATATTACTAATGGGTAACATAAATAAATCTCTAAAATCATAAAATTTACGAGTCTTACGAGTGAATACTGGTATACGTGGTTTAACTGATCTAGAAGAATTGGGTCGAGCTATCGAACGATCCGGTGAGTCTCGTGCACCTTCAAATAACAATAATTTATCAGCCCCAAATCTTACTTAATTGTTCAAAGCTAAAATTCTTAAGTATCTAAGCATTTTCCGAGTTTGACTATCAAATTGGGGTATTTCGAGTCTGAATTTGGCCAAACGGATTGCGGAATCGGAATCAGGACGTCGAAAAACATAAAGTATGACTTTCCGAAAATTCAGATTCTTGGTCAAAGTCAACCACTTTGACCGTCGATTTGGAGGCCTTCGGATTCGAATTTGATGAAACGGACAGCGGAAAAGGATTCGGCACGTCGAAAACTATCAGGATAGGTATACTCGGAAAAGATTAACGGTCGTTTAATGCTCAGTCAAAGCCATTTTAAGTTTTGGTCAAAGGAAGTCAACGGTCAACGGTCAACGGTCAACAGTCGGGTCGGGTCAACAGTCGGGTCGGGTCGGGTCAGTCGGGTCGGGTCAACCCGGTTCAGACCGGTCAAACCGGTCAAACCGGTTCAAAATTGGTCAAATCGGTTTTCCAGCAGCTCACTCTCCCTGCGGCGGCGCGTGCGGCGCGTGAACAGTGCCACGGTGTCGGAAAATTCCCGGAAAAATTTCTAAAAATTATTTTGAGCGATTTCAAGATACTTACAACGATCGGTTCAAATTTTTGAACGGCGGAGAGCTCGATTTCAAATCGGCCGAATCTTTGACTGCACCACCTCCTCACGCGCCGCCGTCTACGGCGGACAAGATTGACACCGGTGAACTCGGAACGGCACAAGGAACACGATGGTGCGGGAGGTGTCGTAAACAGAGCAACGATCAGCGGTGAATTTAAGATTTTCTCGGCGATAGAGCTAACAAAACCGTCGCTACTTTGACTGGAAATTCCCGACGTTTGGCCGCGTTTCGCTTCAATTAATTTGAAGGTTTTGCTCCTCGCTCGATGATGAACACAACGGTGGTTTCAAAACAACGATCGGAATTCGGACGGCGTCGGAATCGAGTTTGGAAGTTGTGTGCGTGAGGAAGGATTTGTGAAATTGATTTCTGTTTTTCAAAACAGAAATCACGCATATATCAATTGTCTGCCGACATTTCATGGTTAAATTTAGGGCTTGGTCCCTGAATTTTCTTTAACTTTAAAACAAGCTCCAAGTTTTAAAATCTTTCAATTCAGTCCCAAATTTTCACAATTAAACCCTCAAATTTTAATTAAATATTATTTTAAAAATCGGGTTGTTACAATACAAATAACTTAATATATATTTTTATTATTTTTAATTTCTTTTAAAATAAAGAAACATACTTACACCTATATAATTATGTATTTATTGTTAGGTACTAAAATATTAGGATATGTAGGTTGTCATAACCATTTTTTAAAATAATTATGACTTTGTTTTGAAAAATGTAAATTTTCGTTTAATTTAAAAATTGGAGTTGTCATCGACATTTATGTTAGGTTAGTCGATTACCTAACATGTCCTTTAAAAAATTTAAAGAAAAATCATTTTAAAGACAAAAATTGGTTAGCATGTTACCAGAAATTCATTTTTATGGGTTTGGGAGTCGATTACGCATGAGGAATGGTAATTACCCCACAACTCCCAAAATTGATACCCTCGATTATACGTTGTCTAAGTAGTGGAATTTTACAAATTCAAATTCAAAATTTATATTACGATACTTTTATTTTTATAAATTTTTAAAAGAATGAGTGAATCCCTTTTCAAAACATTTGAATCGATAAGGGAAAGGCTAGGTTTTTGAGGATCGATGTTTGGTTTGGTCTTGGGTTGGCGTTTGGGATATGATACATTTTGCCAGTCATGGTCAATGTGATTGTCGCCGACGGTGGAATTAGTCGTTTTATTGGATTCATAGAGATCGATGGATGCCATTGTTGAAAACGCTAGAGAAGAAAGAGTGGAGAAGAAGTATACAACTACAATATAAAATATATATTAGTTTTGTTAAGAATAAAATATTAGTTCATTAAGTTAGTTTAGTAGTTGGGTGTTTAGTATTTGTTCTAAAAGAACTTTGTTTTGAATCCCTTGGAAAGTAATTTTTTATCAAATGATTCTAACAAAACGATCTTGTTTTGGTGAAGGAGGCAAGTCAGCAACGTCAAGTGCGGAGATGCCATGTCATTGTGTTGTTAAGCCATTAACAACGGGATGACATAATTGCAGTAAAACATAAACGCCAGTGATAAAATTGATAAAATTAAAACGTCAATGGTATTTTCGAACCCGAACTTAAAGGTAAATGGTACCTAAATTTTAAATATCAAGTTGAGGATCTATCTAAAGATTCAATCATATCATAGTTAAAAAAGAAGAATATTTAATCTTTAGACATGAATTTGACATTGACCTCAAAATCCATTTAATTTGTTTTTTTTTGTTAAACTGAAGTAAATACAAGATAATATATGTTCAAAGATAATTTTTAATCTTTAGATATTGAACATTCACACCCCTGGCATCTATGGTGCTCGAACCCGGGTTCTCAAGGAATAACAACAATTCATTTACCACGAAGACCATTTGGTTCATGACAATCCATTTAATTTGATTGTTCGTACAATATATAATTTATAATTAAAATCAAATTCATGTATATTAAATCTATCAAGCACGAACCAAACGATCTCAGTGGTAAAAAATTGTTGTTATTCGTTGAGGTCCCGGGTTCAAGCACCAAGAATATCAGGGATATGAGCGTTCAATGTTAAATGGTTGAATATTTATTCTAAATTAATAAAAAATATATATTCAAAATTTAAAAAAAAATCTAAAATCCAACCTAAAAAACGTATAGGATTCTGGTCAAATGGATTGGCCGAGCCATGAACAATACAATGAACCATCAAATCTTTAATATTTTATTACCTTTACGAGATATTTTTTTATTTCATGATTTAACTATTAATTGAAGTATAACTTAAAGTGATTTTATTGATTAATAGATTTGTTGTTATCTTTTTGAGATTTCGGATTTAAACTTTTAAAAATAAGAGATATGAGCATTTATTATCAAATAATTGAAATTTTTTAATCATATATTGTATTGTTACTTAAAATATTTTACGTAAAATATATTTAAAATTATATAATAATATGAGAAGATGAAAATATTATTATAATAATATCAGTTACCATTTAAAATAATAAGTTAAATAAATTATACATTTAGTACCTAAACTATTAGTTTTAGTATATAAACTTTTATTTTTTAAAAAATTATACCTAATATGTAGTTTTTATTTTATTTTAGCACATGCCGTTAAAAACTTAACTCATTTAGTACCTAATTTATCAGTTTTAGTCCATTTTAATATCTAAATTTTTAAAAAAAAAAATTCAAAATTTAATATTAAATTTTGAATGATAATACTAAAATGAAACAAAAACTAAACTTTAAGTATGATTTTAAAAAATAAAAATTTAAATATTAAAACGAACTCAAAACATAACTTGTGGGAATATTTGGGTGGTGTGGGCTAGGATTAAGCGAGAGGCAACAATTTATTCCTATCCCATACCCAAAGGGGCGGTGCTCATGAATGCAGCGACAGTGCGAGTAAAGACAGTCGTTTTTTTTAATTTAAAATTAACATATATTTATATTTTTATATATTTTTTATTAAAAATTTATTTCCACCTCCTAAAATTTTATAAATTTAAATTTATCCATTAAAATTTTAAAATTTAAATTCATTCTTAACATAAAATCTTATGTATATCTGTGACGGGTTGCTTCTTTATATTTCTATGCCCATGTTTCCTTTTACTTTATTTGCAACTTACAGTGGATAATCATATCTAAAAGTAAAATAACATGATAAAAAAATTAAATAGATGTTTGTTATCGGAATAACAGTATTTAATAGATCAATTTTTCAGTTTAATTTGAGTTTTTTAGTTCTATATGATATATTCATATGAAAAATATAAAAAAGTTATATATGCATATCACATATAGTTATAGAAAATCATTTAAATTAGAATCAATAAGTATCATAATATTATAAATATTTATAATTAAATTTGAATAAAATTCGAACAACTCGACTCAAATTTCATGAAATTTATTTGTATAAAAAATTAAATTAAATTTTATTTATAAGATCGACTAACTCAAATTTTTTAACTCAATTTAATTCAATTAAATACTCAACTCTTAGATGGTGCAGTTTAATATAAAATTTTGAACGGGCCAACTCAAGTGTGGGTCAAGAGGTTAAACTAATGGGCTCAATTCTCCAACGAGATGCTAACTTCCCTATAACCCGATCCTCGCTTTACCATTTCATCTTCGAAAACCACGTCTTTTAGCAACTCCACTCTTCTTTCTCCGAATCCCACTCTCTCTCCATTAACGAATTTCCCTTTCATATTTCTTTTCATCTTCGTTTACGAACAGCGGTTAAATTGCGCCCGGTAACGTAAGGTTCGTTTTTTATTTATTTACTTTTATATTCATTCGATTTTGCTATTTGATTTTCGGTTTTGTTACTTTCGCTAGGGTTGGGTTTCGGCTTCGCCATATCTTTTCTGTTTCCTTTAACTTCTGTTCCTGAATTTGGTAGTTACAGTTTTCTTGGTTGATTTGCCGTTGGAATTTGAAATTTAAGCCGCATCTTTAGTTTTGTTTCAAACCATTGCTATTGGAGATTTGGGTTTTTGTTTCTATGTAATGGATTACTGTTATTTATATAATTGGTGCAAATTCGAACATGAAATTACCGACGAAAAGAAACATTCAGAGTGAGCATATAAAAGAGAGGACAAGTAATTGGCCTCCCTTCGTCACCCTTCTTGCTATGGGAGCAAGGATATAAACTTAAACCAAAAGCTATTGTTTCCATGAATTTTCAATGGAATTGCATTTTCTGTTTCTTTTATTTCCCTTCTCAATAGTTTTAAATAGTCATCTAGATTTTGTTCCTTAAGGTTAGAAGTTATTTGATTTTTTTCTAGTTAGATTGGATGTGATCTCATGTATGAATGATGGAAGTCGGGTGGTTTGGTGGTGTTGATTTAATATGTTTTGGAGTAACTGCAGCTTACGAAATTTAGGATGTTTCTGTGGCAGCAGTAGCTTATGTAATGTTGTTTGAGTTAAAGCTTTTATCAATTCATTGCATTCTGAAAGAAAAATAAAGGGGTTTAATCTTCTCATATCGTATTAATGAGATTTGACTTTCGAAGAGGGGGCATTTGTTGGAGTCCTTTGGGAAGAAAAAGGAGTCTAGATGAGAAACAGTTTCACAGGATGAGGGTAAATGAGGATGTAGTTCACCGGAGTTTTTAAACTTGGAAATGGTTTGTATTGGTTTGTAACCTCTTTTTTCTTGTGGATGTTTTTTTTAACTGATACCCAGGCTTTTATTGCTTTTTAAGAACATAGATGGTTCCTATAATCCCCTTTTCCCAAATTTTTAATTTGTTATAACTTTGTTGAAGGTTGCAACAATTAAATTTGAAGTTTCAGAGAGAAATTAGGAGTTCATCCGCCATCTTATCTGTTTCTCTTAATTCTACTTGTTTTCTCTTTTGAACTGCAACAGTTTTCCTTATGAACATAGAATCTCTATGATCAGCCGTTCCCAAATTTTCATACTCTGTGTTCCATTATTTTCTTTTAAGCATCTCTTGGATACTGGCCAATGAGCTTATGTTTGTCTAGAATGGATTGATGGCCGTGAATTGGATTTTTTGTGCCTGTTCATGAGTTTGTATCTGGAAAGATGGCTATTTGAAAGAGATGGCTGGACTTTCCATGAGGAATTTGGTTGAGGTGGGGGTCATCAAGTACTTGGTGCCGACTGCTGAATTGAGTGGTTTGTAATCAATATATGATGTGGATTACTTGTTGATTGTAATGTGTATTTTACTCTTGGGATTTGGTGTTTGTATTTTGGAGGGAATGGTGAGAGGTCTGATATGGCTCATGGATGATGATGGGTGTGTGGTTATGCTGTGGACAGGGTGGAGCAGTAGCAGTTTGTGTGTTGGTAAAGGTGGTTTTTTTGCTGATCTGTGGAGGTTGGTGTTGATAAACTTAAGTTTGAACATGAGTTCAGACAGCAGGAGCAGGAGCAGGAGTCCCATGGGTCGTAAGATCCGATCTGGTCGCGTTTCTTACCGTAGTGCACCATACAGGAGGGAGTCTCGGCGGGGTTTCAGGTTTTCTAATTTTCAAGCATTTAGTTAATTTTCTTTCCTCAACTAGTTATTTGATCCTCAACTAGTTATTTGATCCGAGGAAAAATGAATTAATGTATAGTGCTCAAAAAAAGTTTTGCCTATAACCTTTAATATAAATATTTAAAGGATATTGAGTGTTATGACTACACCGAAAGAAGGCACGGGTGTTTAAAGACTTGGGGGTTGGCTCATGGCTGAAAACATTTCGAGTCTTGATAATTTGCCCATGTCACGCCAAAACAGAACCTATAACATTTTTATCATTTTCTGCTTGTTTATTTTATCTATGTGGCTGTTATCATATATTGTGTGGAACCTTTTAGCCTTTCAGCATGTATGGGTTGAGGTTAGGTTTTTGTGGATGAAAGAAGTTACCACTTTTGTGGTTTATTACTTTCTGTTGGGATGCTGGAAAGTTCATTACTAACCTGGCTTCTGTATGTGTATGTCTCATAATGTTTTTCCTTTTGTTTTCTAGGTATATATATGTGTTCTTTTTGTCGACAGAATTTCCGTAAAGAATAGTGATCTAACAATTGTTGAAATATTTGATTCCACTTTTCTTTCTTTCCAGTCAAAACAATCTATGCAAGAACTGCAAACGACCAGGTCATTATGCTAGAGAGTGCCCTAATGTGGCAATTTGTCACAATTGTAATCTCCCTGGGTAAAGAACCTTCTCCCCTGGCTGTTAAACCTTGAATCTGATATATCTTTTTAGCTGATTTTAGTTTGTTTTTCTGTTGTCTGTGTGACCTTTTATTTGGCATTTTTATGTTCAAGGTGTCAAAAAAACTCAAATTTTTGTTTTGTTTAAATATGTAATTCTGTCAAAACTCGGTCGTTCATTAGCTAATTTTTATCCATCATGTCATGTATCAAATTCCTATTATTTTGCGGTTTATACTTTGATTAAATTTGTTTCACACCTTTTCTTTAACATTTTCCTCTTTTTAATGAGAACATGAATAAACTAAACTAGATCTAATTATGGAATTTTAAATGTGCTTTGTTAATTCTTTGTCGGTTCTCATTGTATGAGTAAGATTGTAGTGTCTTTATGATGGAGCAGTTAGGCCAAGCTATGCTGCTTTCTTGCAGTTGTGGAGCTGTTCTAACCTTGCAGGAACTATATGAACAGGCACATTGCTTCTGAATGTACAACCAAGTCTTTATGCTGGAACTGCCGCGAACCAGGCCACACTGCAAACCACTGTCCAAATGAGGGAATCTGCCACACCTGTGGGAAGTCTGGGCATCGTGCCAGAGACTGCACTGCTCCCCCAATGCCACCTGGGGATGTGAGGTTATGCAACAATTGCTATAAGACTGGTCATATCGCCGCAGACTGTACAAATGACAAGGCATGTAACAACTGTAGGAGGCCTGGTCACTTGGCACGCGATTGTGCAAACGATCCCATCTGCAACTTGTGCAATGTAGCTGGACATATGGCTAGGCATTGCCCAAAATCCAACATGATTGGAGATCGAGGCTTTGGCGGTCGGGGTGGTGATTATCGAGACCATCGAGACATTGTGTGCCATAATTGCCATCAGTTTGGTCATATGAGCCGGGATTGCATGGGGCTTTTGATGATCTGCAACAACTGCGGTGGAAGAGGACACATGGCGTATGAGTGTCCGTCGGGGAGGTATTTGGACCGCTACCCTCGGAGGTACTGATGATCCATGCCACTTCGTGTCGGTTGCAATCTATATATTAGAAGTATGGTTTACTTTGTGATTGAAGGTTTGGAACTTGATGGATTTTCCAATTTGGATTATCAGAGTAGTGATTTGCCGGAGTTTGTGTGAAGTAATAGCTTTCATTATGACGCACAATTGTGTATCATAACAGAAAGCTTTATTAATGGCTAAACTTTGTGATTGATTTCCGGTTCAACTCTTTTTTCATACATGCATTGTAAAATCAGTGAGTAGCCGACGTGCTAATAACTCTTATTGCAGGTCATAATTACATAAATAATTTTAATTTAAAATTGGTTGACATGCCTTTAGGCTAAAATGAAGAGGACAAGCTCGAGTAACTCAGGCTGTGATTGGAGAGAAATATACGACATTCAATGGCTGTCCCTTATTCTCATATGTAATGGGATAAGGGAGAGGTAAGATAGTAGGCTGTTCCCAGCATCAGATTGAGAGTAATTTTCGTAGAAGATCTTCGAATTATGAAATGTCTTCCGTGGGATTCGATCTCACGACTTCAAGATTAAAAACCTTGTACTCTACTAACTGTGGATGTTCGTCTCAAAGACATGACATTCAATTATTTTATTAATTTCTGCCGTAATGTTTTCCAATATTAAACAAATTAATGAAACAATTTCCAACGACCAATCTAATCGTAATTCAACAGTGAAATAAATTAAGCCAATCCTAACAAACTACTAATCTAAAATCAAAACATTTAACTTATTTTTTTTCGTATTTTTCCTGACCAATTTTTTTTCTCGTATTTTTCCTAACCAAATAAGTTGCATTCAACTTAAAACAATCTCAATGAGTAATATTTAAAAAAATAATATTTGAAGTAATTAAATACAAAATTTTCTAGTTTTTTTCAAAATCAATGTATAAGATTATTTAATATTTTTTTAAAAATTGTTTAATCAAGAAAAAAAAAAGGAGACGTGATTATGAAGCAGGCATTTATTTGTTGCAGAAAAAACAAATGAGAATGGTTTCACTGAACGTGTTTAAGACTTGAGGGACAAGAAAAGCAAGATGGGGAGCCTCGAAATTCGTTGCGTTGGGGCGAATCAAAAAATAAAAATAAAGATAAAATGTTTTATTTATTTATTTATAATCCTTCAACAATCGAACATCCATTTCTCTCCAATTTCTCAGACTAACCAGCCATTTCCCGTTAGCCGCGTCTTTCGCCGCCCACCTGAAAGAAATTATTTTCAATCATGGCGACTCTATAAAATTATCTATTTTTAATTTCTTTCTATAAAATTATCTCTCTCTTCTTTCTCCGGCCTCGCACCCAATTTGGTTGCTTCCCTCCTTTCTTGGTTCTCTTCCTCTTTTCCACCAGTTTTTCTTTTCCTTTTAGATTCAAAGCAAAAATGAGCGCGTATAAGCGCGTGGTTCAATTTGGGTTAAATGCATATTCAAGTTCCCTTGTGAATGGGACCGGGCATCGGCCGATTTCTCAACTCGTTAAGTCCAATGGAAAGCGTGCATTTCTCGTCGATACATTGGCTCTGGTACTTCTTTTCTAAAACTCCATTTCATTTGAATTTCCTGTTGGTTATCGAGAAAACCTAGGAATATGGAGACGTGAGCATTTTTTAAGCATGTTTCACATAGGAAAGTCAATTCGATTTCCTCCCCTTTTTCTTACTCATCGTATATATTATAGTTAAGTCGATTGGATTTGTTTACTCGCCAAAACGAATCGGTGTTTATTCCGTTTCTTTTCCGAAAATTTTGAATGTGGAACTCTTCGATTTGGTTCCTCTTTTAAATTTGAGTTATTTTTGCAATATAATAGGTTCGAAGTTTGGAAGCGCAAGGCGTGCCTTCTAAACAAGCGGAGGCGATAACGGCTGCTATCACCGAAGTACTAAACGACAGCTTGGAGAATGTATCCCATTCTTTTGTTTCGAAGTCAGAAATGCAGAAAGTAAGTTTGATATTTTTGTTTCGATGTTTTTAATGTTCCCTTGACCATGTATGTTCATTGCGAGTACGTGGGGTACTAAATTTTGCTTCATTCTACCTTTTGTAGTCTGAAATGCTCCAAGAAGCCAATTTATCGAAGTTTAAATCGGAAGTAAAAAGTTCCCAGGTACTAATCTGTATGCTTAATTGAATAAAAACTAATTGGTAAAGGAGAAAGAAGAAATTCTTGTTATGTGCTAATTTTTGTAATTTGGATCTTACCTTTTGATAGAATTGAACACTCCAATCAATCTCTTATTGAATCTAATGTTTCCAATTCTTAAGAAATATTGGTTTTTTTTGTTCCTTTTCCAGCATTCTTTTGCACTAGCCTTATGTTGCTAAAGTTGAAAGAAGGAATTCTTGTTATGTGCTATTTGTGCATTAGGGTAATTGAGATTCTATGTGCTATTTTAATGCCTCTTTGTTCTAGTACTCTTTGCCCCCATTTTTTTTTGACAATTAAGTAGGGGTGTGCATTTGGTCGGTTCGTTTTTTATATGTCGATAATAAACTGATTAAATCATTAAAACCGAATAAATCAAAACGACTTTATTGTCATTTGTCAAAACTGAAATAACTGTCCGAAATCAATCCCAAACTGAACCGAAATAACTCTAGACTGATCAAACCAAATTGATAATTTTCTTTTTTACTTTTTAAATATTTATTTATAAAATAAAAAATTATCATTGTAAATTTAAAAATTTATATTGAATTAAATTAAATAACTTGATTGAGGCATTTCATATTTGGGTATTTAATTTCATATTTATATTAAATTAATTAAGCATATACATATAATTTATTACTTAAAAAAACTTATTTGGTTTATTTGGTTTGGATTTTCAAAACTGAACATAATTAATTGTCGAAATTGAAAAATTTAACCGAATATATTGGTTAAATCAGTTCTGTTTACTAGGTTAATTCAGTTTAACCGACTTTTTGCACACCCCTTTAGGTAAGGAAGGAGGTGAAGAAGAAAGTGGAAATGACAAATCTTGTGTTGAATGTTAGGTGTAGCTTAGAGAACACTACATGGTGGGTTTAGAATTAGATGAATATTTTGAATTTCAGGTACAAAAGAAACCGATGCTTTGGAACTAAACTATGCTTAGCTATTGGCAACATGTTAAGTTTTTGGTTTAAAAGTTATTCTAATATGGAGAGTGTATGTAGAATGGAACTAAACTGCAGGTGTGTTATTGGCATTAAGTTTCATTAGATAAACTTTTTATACTTTCTGAACCCTTTCTGGGAAGGCTATGCTTATGACTAGATCTCATAGCAGAGTTCGCTGTATACTTGACTTACGTGGGTGCTATCAACTTCATCCGTATAAAAAATGCTTAAATATGATCGTCATTTTGTGTATTACCTGATTTGCTCATTTCTATATTTCTTAAAATTTTTGTTTCTTGGTGTTTACTGGAATGTTGCGCTCTTCCATTCTGTTATCATGATATTATTTTGGGCCATACTGGTGAAACCTAGAACTTCCTGTTTCTTCAGTTTAAATGTTAGTCTTCATTGCAATATGGAGCTAGATCATGTTTTTTTCCGTGCTTATTGTTCTGTAATTGCTAGTTTTGTTTTCACTTTTTCTCATGTAAATGTCTTTTTCGGTATAAATGATTCTGAATGTTCTCTTTAGTTCGAACTCGTGTATTCTTAATTACATTTTCACAGTGTAGAGTGTACATTGCAAATACTTATAGGCGTGTAGTCTTTATGTGGTTTCTTAATGATTATTTCCTTTTAATGCAGGAACATCATTTCTCTATGTTGCAGCGTGAAACTGAGAAACTTAGAGGTGACATAGAAAAGATGCGAAGTGAACTAAGGTATATTTTCTGGATTATAATGAAACTGTTTCTTACTTTCATGAAAATTTTGATGGTTTGATTTTATCAAACTAATCTCTCAAACAGGTATGAAATTGACAAGGTTACTGCTGGGCAGCGTCTGGATCTAAATCTTGAAAGAGGGTAGGTAGACTTTATTTTCTGTTGCTTCTCTTCATGAGGACCATTCCTCGCTTTACTCTCTCAACTCCTTAACTGATTCTAGGCGCATACGTGATGAGCTGGCCAATCAGAATGCAGAAACGACCAACCTGACTAACAAGCTAGATAGGGTGAGTGTGCTTGTTTATTTCATTTGAAAATCTGTGTATAGATGCTTTGACATACGTCCTAAAACTGGTATTTTGAATCATATACAGGAAATTCATGCATTAAGAGCCCAGTTAGAAGCTGCAAAATATGATGTGATCAAGTATTGCATAGGTACCCTCGTCTCCATATCTGCGGTTGGATTAGCTGTAGTCCGAATCTTGATGTAGCCTCAAACCTGCTTCAAGTAATTCCAACTTTTCCTACATAAATCCCAAATTTCATTTTATTTTTCTGGCGACTGCATTTCTTGGGGAGTAAAAAGGGGTGGAAATTACTTTAGATTTTCGTATAATTGGCAAGGAATGACAAATCCGGGTTGATTGGAACAATTATTTGTGCTTCTTTTAGGATTAAGCACGGCTTATTCTGCAAACTCCTTTTTTCTTGATATGTTTTATTATGTCATTTTTAGGGAGGCAAAGTTAAGGATATATAACCAAAGATTATTGCTAGCCTAGGCAATGGTGCAAATGTATGTATTCTTCAGAGTTGGCTTTTCTTTTATATGAACGAATGGTTTGCCTTTTGTGCTAGTTGATAGAAATGGTTTGAAACATTTTTAATGTAAAAGTATCATTCATTCATTATTTCATGACTTGATTGGTTTATTGCTGTTATTGTGCAAGTGCTTTGATTATAGAGTACATACCATGTCTTGTTTCTTTATTCAATTAGTTTCTGATTTGTTGTGAACTCTATAATCAAATGATGTTTCTTTTTGTTCCATAGTTTCTGATTTTATGAAGCATGTAACGAGAATATTTCTATTTTATCAAAAAATACATTATAATTTGAAAGAATTATATAACATGAAAATCAATTTAGAAAAAAAAGAGATGCATTGATAAAAATCATAAAATAAAGTTCATGCACCTATATATGAACCATTTAACTAACTTTGGATTTTCCAATCGCATCAAAGGTTGCTATTGCCTTGCCTGTTGCAGCACATTGGCCTACCAAGTGTACCATTTTGTTATCATCAAAGTGGTCCATTAAATGATGTTAGGACATGGTCTTTCGGGCCACTGAGTGAGTAGTTTTCAACTGAGTCACACTCCCATATTTCAACCACTTCGGCATTATTATACCCCCCACTTTCATTTCGTGGAAGCTTTATTATGTTTAAAGCTTTGGCACCTTTAGAATTATAACGCTGGTTGGCGCCGGCTGGATCATTTTGAACGACTCGAAATCTTATCATTTAATTATAAAAAAATCCAATAATCCAATTTAAATTGATTTGAATTTAAAATAATTTGAACGTGTAATGGATGGACTAAAAATTAAATTCTAAGCCAAAACAATCCCGTTTTAGAACAAATCTAAATCTTAAAAAGTTCTGAACTGAAATACATTAAAAATTTAAATACAAAAAAGTTCTAAACTATGAAGTATAGATAAAACTAAGAAAATCTAACCCAATAACAGTTGAACCCTGGTCATGTGAACCTATCCTGGTATACCTAACTTCAAAAACTCGGAATCATCCGGGTTAACTCAGATGAACCCAGTGCTGCTGTTCCTTTCTTTTTCCTCATCTCCAAAACTTTCCGGTGACTGTTGGAGTGCATGTCACCGGAAAAAGTGGGACTACAAGCCGGTCTATATTCAGGAAGAAGACGACCGGACTTGTAACGAACCCCACAAGCGTTGCATAAGGTTTTGGCTCCAAGAGGACCGGTTCTCCACTGTGGAGTCTTTTGAACTTGGCAATGACTACACCTCCGTTGAAAAGGGTTCCCACTAGACAACCCACTACCTCGAATCGCCACCGGCCTTTTCTTTTGCCTCTTGGTTGGCGGTTCCGTCAAATCGTTAACCAACCCCGAACAAATACTCGAAGACGATGCCGTCGAAGACGATGACTCGGAAATAGGCAGTGACCCAACCGACCATGTCGGGATAGCCGGTTTAGCCCTTTTGCTCCTCGCTTTAGATGGAACTGACAATGAAAAACACGGCGTTTTCACAAAAACCTGGCCAGGTCCCGCTTCAAACCGAGTATTTTCACTGTTCTCGGTTTGCTGCCTAAAAACCATGCATGGAAAAGGAAGCTCCGGCAACGAATCATCCACAAAGTGAGACACCCATTCAAGCCCTGCTATTTCATCATCCTAAAAGAGGGGGAAAAAACAGAATCAAAAATAAATTTTGAATTTAAAAATAAAAATAGTAAATTCTTTTTTAATAATTTATTTACAGAAACGGAAATTACCGGAACAGAAAGTTCGCTGGTAAAGACGGAATCGAGGGTAAAACTGCTGGAATTTGAATTACTATCATCGTCTGCTACACGTTCTTGATACGAACCAGGGACGGAGTCTTTTTGTTCAACGGAATCTTCTTCAAATTCTCCGTTATTGAAATCAAGGAAACAGTCAACGGAAAAATCTTCGTTGGGAACGGCGCCTCCGTTGATAACATTCATGACCAAGAAATCATCGAAAACAACATGTTGGGTTTTTTGCATGGTGAGTTCTCCTCTTACACTCGATTTCAGTGCTCTCAGTTCCATGCAGTGTTCCATTATTCCTATATATGCCCAAGAAAACAAATCGACTTCAACATCAATTTTTTTAAGTTAGAATTATGAAAGATCACAAAAGAGTTATTATATATATGAAATTATGAGTTACCTGGTAAAGATGGAGGAGAAAAATGAAGAATGAATGTAAGAGAGAAGACCAACTGATGGAAAGGTTAGGAAATGGCCTAGGCTTGTTCGTGGGCGAAACTAATGCTATAGTTAATGCTTTATCTCTTCTTCTTTTATGTCTATCAACCGAATTTTCCTTTTTCGTGTATGTGTTTTTAGTCCCTCTATTTCGCTAAAATTGAAGAGCTAATGTCTCAACTTTAATTTTTTTTTTTTTTTAATATTATTACCAGGTTAAAGTTGATGTTATTTTCATGATTGAATCGTAATTCAATTAGCATGGTGGTTATTATAACACTCATAATACAATTTCAAGCATATTTATATGTGCATTATCCTCTTATTTAAACTATTTGAAGAGGTATATAAATTAAGTATTGTATAGAAAAATTAATATTATTACTCAGTCACACAGTTAAATAACATATAAAAACTAAATCAATCGTATACGTATTTAACCAATTAAATTTACATCCAAACTAATTGCGTAAAATTGTTTTAAAATTACTTGGTAAACTATATCAAATTAAAATATATGGATCAACTCTCTAATTTCACCATACTGTAAGGACTAAAACCAGAATAAACCATTTTCCATTTATGGTCAAAGTTGGTTAATTCACTGTTGATGATTGGTCTGTGAGGGAGATAGTGACAGCCGGTCACTGGCGCTAAGATAAGTTCAAAACACTAAAACGTAATGAACTATCCACGAAACCGCCGTCATTTTCACGCCTTTTTTTTCTTTCCGAATTGGCACTCGTTTTTTAGGTTATTTACAAGATTAGTACTTATTTGATTTGCCGCGTTAGTCTCGGGACTTTTTGCGATAGTGGAAGATTTTATAAGCAAGCGACGAGCTTTTCTGATCTGAATATCCAACGGCTCATGTTTTGAATGGAATCACGTTTTGACACATGGTCATGATACGGTGGGAATTTGCGTGTGTAAATTGTCGACGCATATCAGGCGTGTTGAACAACGGTCATTTACTAGTTAGGGTGATGAATATTTATATGGATTTGATTATATTTAAATTTTAGGGTAAATTCCACAAACGGTCTCTCAATTATATAATAATAGTCAACCGATTATTTATGTGTTTCAAAATCATCATTTTCCATTAGAAAATTTACTGCGGTCTGAGATGAACGTTAACCTGTTGACTGAAATATGATCCTAGAATCTAAAAAGATTATCATATTTCAGTCAACATGTTAACGTCTAACTCAGACTACAATAAGTGTTTTAACAAAAAATGACGAGTTTGGAACATATAAATAGTTGTCACAATTTTGTAATTTTTAATAGTCGAATGACTCAACAAAGCAACGTCATATAGTTAAGGCACTATTTTATTACTTCTAATAGTTGAGAGACTCAATAAAGTAACATCTTCTAGTTGGGGATCATTTGTATTCTTTACGTTAAATTTTAGGATAAATTACACATTTAATATCTAAACTATCAATTTTGGTCCATTTAATACCTAAACTTTCATTTTTTTTCAAAATCATACCTAATGTTTAATTTTAATTCCATTCTAATACATATGTTCAAGTTTTAACGTTAATTTTTGAAAACAAATTGAAAGTTTAGATATTAAAATGAATCAAAATTGATAGTTTAAGTATCAAACGTGTTAATTTTTTTAACAGTCAGATACTAAAATGAAATAAAAACTAAACATTATGTATGCCTTTAAAAAATTGAAAGTTTAGGTATTAAAGTGTATTAAAATTGATAGTTTAGGTATTAAATGTGTAGTTTATCCTAAAATTTATTTAAAAAAAAATATCATTCGTGAATTTTATATACTAAAATATTAATTGATGAAGCAGAAAATTAAAGGCGGCGGTCCGTCGATGAAAGAACCGCCTGTGTGTAATTTTGTTCACTGGAAAACAAGACACTTGGCACGCCACATTGGAATACTTTATTATGCCTAAACGACAATCCCACTTCTTAATACACTCACGTGCATGACCAAAACGTGAACTAAGCTCATCTCCTCGTAATAAACTCGATGTTGGAATTCAAAATTCAAGGTCTAATACTCAAATCGTTATCATGTTAATAGAACACAGAGTTTAGCCGTAACTTTCGTTCAAATTAATGTAATGCTTTTAAGAAATAAATTTTTAAAAGTAAATGTAACTTTAATTTATAATTAATTCAAAGGGCTTAGATGGTAGTTTACCTAATGTTGAACCAATTTCTTTGCCAAATTTTATTACGTGATTTGCAGAGAAAATGTTGTTTTAAATCATCGTCTAATATAATATATCAATTCTACTTAATTTGTCGTACCTAATTTTGCGTTTATTTATATAATCATATTTAACATTTTTCTAAGTATAAATTACCTTCATTTTCGGGATATATTTATCTTCTCATTTTTCATATCGGAACACTCGTTCACTTTGTTTTGCCAACATTGTTAAATAAACTCTTAAACGTTACCATTTCATTTAAGAGTAAAGTACACGAATGGTCCCCTGATTATAGGGTATTGCTTTATTAAGTTCTTTGACTAGTAAAAGTTACAAAATGATCTTCCGGCTAAAGAGTGTTACTTTTTTGAGTCCCTCGACTATCGAAAGTTACAAAACTGATCATCTGACTATTCATTATATTCCAAACTCGTCATTTTTCATTAAATAATTAGCAGTATTATGTGTTGAACGTAAACTTTTTTATCTCAAAATCTCAAATGACTATCACCTCAGTCATCATATTAACGTCCAGCTTAGAAAACTGCTAATTTTTTAACGGAAGAGGACGAGTACGAGTTCGGAACATAATGAATAGTTGGGTGACCATTTTGTAACTTTTGATAGTCGAGAAACTCAACAAAACAATATTCTATAGTCAGATGATCAATTTGTAAATTTAAATAGTCGATAGACTTACTAAACCATTATCCTATAGTCGAGGAACCATTTATGTACTTGGTCCTTTATTTAAATAAACCCTTATAATTTGATTAACTAATAAGTCTTTTATCCTTTTGTTTTATATCCTAATAAGTTTTATATTTTACGTGAAAAACCCATACTAGTTAAGGACTTATTCAAGCATAAATTAAAAGGCCGATGACTTATTGGTATACAAGTTTAAAAATTAAGGGCTTGTTTAAGTGTGCAAAAATTGAGTATCCATGAGTTAAATCATATCGAATTTCGATTACCTCACTCATGCATTGTATCAATACCATACAGTGGTTCCTAAGTCCAGATTGACTCCAAATACGAGGACGAACTTAGCTATTTATTGGAATTCTGGCCCAAAATTTCTTTTATAAAATAATATTTTACATTTTTATTAGTTTAGATATTAATTAAATAAATCTCTTATCTCTCTTAATTTTCAAATTTAAATACTTAGTATACGTTCGCATATCTTATCTCTTAATTTTCAAATTTAAATACTTAGTATACGTTTGCATATCTTAATGTATGATTCTAATTTTATCACTGAATATAAGTCTAAAGTCTTTCTCAAAGTAAGTATAAATGACTAACTTAAGCTCATTTAAACCCTCATATATTAATATCTTTAAATTTATTAGATTTAGTAATTTATTCATCCAGGTGCCTAACGTTACAAACGTTATCACCTTAGGTGTCTCGACCGTAACGGTTATTAAAAAACTCGTTAAGTGACACGTGTCATAATATTAGAATTTTGAAAATTTTAAGCACCTATTTGAGAATAACTATTTGAGAATAAGGGTATAGTTTGAGCACCTAGTTTAGTACTAAACGAAAACGCACACACACCCTTCTTCTTCCCCGTCCCATCCTCTCCCTGCCCTTCTTCCATGGCTTTGCCAGGGCCAAATGGTAGGCCTGTAAATGAATTGAACGTTCATCGAGCCGTTCATGAACCGTGCGGCAGGAAGTTCGTTTATGTGCGTTTATTTATTAAATGAACGAACATGAACAAGATTTTGTGTTCGTTTAATTAAATGAACGAACATGAACAAGATTTTGTGTTCGTTTAATTAAATGAACGAACACGAACATAGGTCTCATTCGTTCATTTACGTTCGTGAACGTTCGGTTATGTTCGTTTTTGTTCGTTCATTTATGTTCGTTCATTTATGTTTATCCCAATCTTCTTAAATCAATTTTGGTGACCAATTTGTAAGTATCTTAAAAATATTAATTAATCTGATATTCCGACGAGCAACTCCATAATTAACCTAATTTTATTTGGAGAATAATCCAATATGTTAACCCGTGAGGCACCTCACACCTATTTTCATTTTCTCCCTTTTCCCAAACCCTAGTGTTCACTGGAGAGTGGAGAAGATCGGTGAAAGCTTCAAAACAAGTTACATTATAGTGCAATCTGAAGTTTTACAGGTCTGTTTTCATCTCTTTCTCTGTTTTATTTGGCTTAATAGTTGATATGTAAAGTTATTGTGGGTATCTTCACATCTAAAACTCAAGAAAACATCATACTTCTTTCTAGAAATAGATGAGAAGATAAAGGTAACAATTAGAAGTATATGAGCATCAGTAAAGAGAAAAATATATAGAATTTGCCATAAAACAAAACAAAGGTTTCTATGCAATTTCTGAAAAAGAGTATAATAGCAAAAGTAATGGGTTTTCCAGGAAGAACCCATTAATAAGTAGAAAATACACTTTGACAATGAACTTTTGTTTTCATAGTTCTTGTGTGACCTTTAGTTATGGAGTGGACTTTAGGTACGTTAAAATTTTGAATGATGGTTTAGCAATAATATCAGTTAGATATGTAGCATCGGAGGGATTTCGAATCTATGTTAAATTGCCTTGTACTCCAATTTGTACCGTTTGAAATCTTCATGCTGTTAAATTTTCTACTCTGTCAATGGAAAGGACCATTATTAACAAATCTCACTAAAATCTGACATTAATGTAACAAAACTTTTAGCCGACGAATTTATTATAATAATGTAGTGGAAAATGATTGTTTATATGTAATCATGGACCACTAAGATAAATGTTATAGTGTTAAATTAAAGTCGTGTGAATCATTTAATATCTTTAAAAGATCGATAGAAATATCTGATATCTTCAAACATTTCATCACTGCTAATTAGCTCTTACACTATTTATCACTGTAGATTTGGTTGATTTGCATTGTCGACTATTTTTCATGAAAGAACAATGGAAGGTAGGATCTCCAACGTTTATGTTCGTTTATGTTCGTGTTCAATTATGTTTGTGTTCATTTATGTTCGTGTTCGTTTATGTTCGTTTAATTATTAAATGAACGAACATGAACAAGCTATATTCCTTAGAAAACGAACATGAACAAAAAAATTTGTTCGTTTATGTTTGTGTTCGTTTATTTATTAAATGAACGAACATGAACATACCTCCGTTCGTGTGCGTTCGGTTCGTTTACAGGCCTACCAAATGGACAAAGGCAAACGACCAATTATACGGCCGGTCATATGGTCGGTTTTCATAGTCAGTTAAACTGTCAATTACCATGATCAATCAAATGAATTTAAGGGATTGAGTATTTAGGATTTTAGGGATTATAGATTGAAATTTAGGAATCTAGGAATTTTAAGTTTTGAGATGATATTAAGAGTTGTAATCAATCAATGAGTGGTCGACGACGTATGGGCCTGTTGCCAGTGAATAGGTGGTCGGAGATGACCGACGGTTGGAGTAAATAGGACTAGAATAAGAGATTTTAAGAGTTTAGATTTTTTTTTGGTATTCTAGAAGTAAACGAGACTTTTTTCAAGAAAAAAAATTAAGTTTTTTTTAAAATAAAATTTTAAAATTATCAATTTGTGACATGTGTCACTTAAGAGAGTTTTACAATAGCCGTTATGATCGGAGAACTTAAATTGATAACGTTTGCAATTTTTTTTTCCTAACGAAAAGCGGACCTCATTAAAAACTTTTTCTACCAACACAAGATTGGATTCCTAAAGGGGAAAAGAATGCCCAAAATGCATTAATCAATCCGGATACAAATCGTTTTTTACAACAATTTTTGCCAACACAACGTTTGTAACATTTTTTTGTATTAAACAACGTTTGTAATATTAGATATTTAAAATGGTAACGTTTATAACATTAGATACTTAAAATGGTAACGTTTGTTTGTAACGTTAGACACGTAGAATTATTTCAGAATTTAAATATAGTTTGCGCATTTTAGTATTGAGCGTTTTATTTAACTTCTAAATAATACAGAAAACGTATCATAACTTGAAAAAGAGTTGGATCAGACAGGAACTTTAAATATTGGAATTCAGCATCGATTATGAATATGATTTTGTTACATTTTTATTTATTTAATAAAATTCATTGTTACTATCAACTAAAATATAAAAACTCGTTTATTATGAGACGTTAGGTTAGGCCAACTACCAACAACTAATACATAACAACAATACCATTTATGTAATATGTTACAAGAAATGAACCTTGAGATCATGGAAATGTTACAACATCCATACGTATTATGATGCTTACCATATGATTTTTAGCTTCTCGATATTAATATTTATAATTCAATAATTACCATGCGATTGAATGATTATATTTCAAACTTTTTAAAAATTTTATATATTTAAAAATTACAAATTGTTCATACCATACGATTTTAAATTATTATATTTATCTTAAATTTGTTTTAAGTTTTTAAATATGAAATTATCTAAATCATGTCTCTCATACATTTTCAGAGGCAACTTGATTTTGAAAATGTACTATTTCTTGACTGTGTTTTGACCTTTCTACGTTTAATTTACTTTCAAATAGTTTTAAGTATAAACGTCTGAAATTATTATTTTTAAAGAGAATTTTTTAAAATAGAATTTCAAAAAGGAAAAAAATTGTAAGTGTAGACACTCATTTTCGTCCGTATTTATTTATTTATTTATTTATTTATATTATATAGTTTGCAAATGATTTTTGAAATATATATATAATATATAGTTTTTAAAATATTTTTGAAAACTTATATAATATATAGTTTTTAAAACATTTTGAAAATATGTATATAATATATAGTTTTTAAAAAAATTATGAAAATATATATAATATAGAGTTTTTAAAACATTTTGAATATATATATAATATATAGTTTTTAAAACATTTTGAATATATATATATATATATATATATATAATATAGTTTTTAAAACATTTTGAAAAAATATATATAATATATAGTTTTTAAAATATTTTGAAAAAATATAATATATAGTTTTAAAATATTTTGAAAATATATTATATTTTATGGTTTTGAAAATAATTATTTTTAAAACGCATATATGATATATAATTTTTAAAAAAATTATTGTATTATTATTATTATATATTATATATTATATTAATATTATTTTTTATATTATTATTTATTTAATTTTATTTATTTACTTGTTTTTCTTTATTGTTTTTTGGTCTAGGGTCCAATGTTTCAGTCCAGGTCAAGTGCTTGCCCAATCGGGTTTGGTTCTGACCCAGTCTAATCCTAGATTAGGGTTTCAACAGTTAATCAAGGTGCCACATAGTCAAGGAAATCAAGGGTCAAGCGCGAAACGGTCGACCGATATCCCGGACTGACCCATCCCGAGATAACCGGTCATACGAATGGCGAACGGCCCGACAATAGCGGAATAACCCGTTGAGGGCATAAATAATGAGTGTCGGTGGTGGGTATAAATACCCCCACCGAATCATCATCGAGGGACATCAAAAACAGAGCAACCCATTCAACAACAAGATCGAACCAAAAAACCAACGACATTGGCGAACTGTAAACACAACCAATAGTGGAAAAACATAAACACCAAACCAACATTGATCAACAAAAAAGGCAAACACAACGAACGGAAAAAAAACCAGATTGAAGTAAAACATAAAATACTTAAGCCAACACCAAAAGCAAAACAAGAAAAGTCGTTCAAAATCCACAAGGAAGAACAAAAAAACATAACAAATAAATATCATCCTGTCCGAAAACGAGAGGAGTCAAGCTTCAAAACCGAAGAACCATCAAAAGTCGAAAAGCTCTCCGTGAAACAAAGGTAAAAGCTCGAGATTTTAGACGTAGATCTACTCTTTTTGGGGCCTTTTGTGAGGTTTTGATTTTGGATTTGGGTTTAGGGGATAAAACGAAATGTGTTGGTAAAGTTTAGTGTTGAGTTAATCGATTGACGGAATCGGCCAAGAGGGGGGTGAATTGGCAATAAAAATTTTGGTGGAAGCTTTTGCAGAAAATTGAAAGAAATTGCACAGCGATTTAGAGTGGTTCGACTTTCTCAACCAAAGTCTATGTCCACTACCTTAGCTCTCTACACTAAGGATTTTCCACAAATTCACTAATTTTTCTTTCTTTTGAGGACAAAGAGTAACCTTACAAACCCTTAAGAATTATACCCCAAATTCTTGAGAACACTCTCTTCCAAAGAGAACAATACAAATTTGCAAACTTACAAGGAAATCCTCACAAGGTAGATTGTTTGCACAATTCTAGAACAAAGAAAAAGAACACTCAAGAATGAATACAATTGAGCACAATAAGTGTTCTTGAAAGCAAAATGAATATTGAATGAAAAATAGGCTTGAAATGCTCAAACTTGAGGTTTGATGCTTTCTCTTTGATTCTCTCTTGATTCTAGTTGCTTGATGTTTCTTGTTATTGATCAATGGCTTCTAAGCTTGCTTAGATACACCTTGAATCACTTCTGAACATTATGGATCATTAATGAAGATAATATAGCCGTTTTAGTGTGAAATCAATTAATTAAATAGTTTGGAGCGTGAGGGGAATCAGTACCCCTTAAGGGGAATTGGTTCCCTAAGTGTAAAATTCAAATATTTAGACCGTTAAACAGGGGGGATCGGTACCCCCTAGGGGGGAATCGGTTCCCTCCGAGCATACTGGAATTCTCGGAGCCAAACCATTCAGGGGGTAATCGGTACCCCCTTGGGGGGGGAATCGGTTCCCTCTGAGCAATCTGGAATTTTTGGCTTTGAGATGGTTCGAAATATTTTGTAAAATCGTTTTGAAATTATTTTAAGATTAAAACTTAATTTTACACTTGAGTAAGGATTAAAAATGACATTTTAAAGATTTGGAGTAATATTTTGATATTCGAATAATTATATCGAATATACTTAGAAAATCTTTTTAGAAAATCTTAAAATTTATTTAACTTAATTTGTTATATCGAAATATCAAAATGTTTTCAACAGTCTCCCCCTTTTTGATATAACAAAATATTTTAGTAATTTTAAGATTTTGAAATTACTCCCCTTACTTTAACACTTCTCCCATTTAAAACACTTAACACTTCTCCCCATTTTTGTTAAATCAAAAAGACATTTTAAAAGAATTTAAACAAGGTTTTCAAATCATTTAGCCAATTATATATATTTTAAGCTGCTAAGATCACAAGCAAGAGAAACATTAGCCATTAGTTTCATAATCAATATTCATAATTAATGTGACATGGCAAAATTGGTCATATATATCTAACATGATGTAAATGATGCAATAATGAATAAATTTAACCACACAATATATAAGTTCAAACATTCAAACAAATCCAAAGTCTAGCAATCCACAAAATCAAACATTCCAAAATATTCAAAATGTTGAAACAATAATCTTTTAGTTCAAAGTTCTAAAGCTAAACACAGAATCAAACATCCGGATCGGGAGGAGGAAAACGAGCTCGCATAACATACATCTCATGTGAGAGTGCATCAATACGTTCATTCATCGAAGCGTTGTTTATGCGCATTTCTCGGAGAATTTCTAATTGTTGAGCTCCCATTGTGAATAAATGGGACTCTATAGAAGTGAAGCGCGAATCCATGGTAGCATATCAAAAATCGAATGTCTCCATAAAAGATTGAAAATATGAAGGCATTTGATGCGTTTGTTGTGCTTGCTCCTCGGGCTGCTCAGGCTCATCTTCGGCTTCATCGATGTCTCGCATTAATTGTTCAAGCTCGGGATCGTCGTCAGCTTCTGGTGGAGCTCGTGAAGAACTAGCTCCCGGAGTATTTTCAGAAGATCGAACCCATTCACCGGTTTCCTTATCCTTTATCCATCCCGCTCTCGTTAAGGAAAGAAGATTAATTTGTTTCTTTAGAGGAAAAGAGGCATCTAGACCTACTCTAAGCCCGGCTTTAGAAAATAGATTACTCAAAATGCAACCGTAAACTAGAGATGAACAAAGTTTCTTGTTAGGAACAAGATTTACAGTTTCAACAATTTCAGCAAAAATGATCTGAGGTAGGTTAATTTTAATACTATTTTCGAAACAATGTAACCACCAAAGATCCAAGGCTCTAAGAGTAGAATAACGACCTCTGGATGGTCGAAACCACCAAGAAATCATTAGGTGAAGAAAACGTTCATGAAGGTCTAAGACACTCACACTATCCCTTCTTTTATAACGAGAACCTAAAATTTGTTTTTCATTTGAAATACCATCGTTATCTAATCCTAATGCCTTGGCAATGTAAGCTGAGTTAATATGTAAGAATTGTCCTAGGAGGTAGGAACGAACTTCTATGGTCTCAGTTTGAGCTCAGTTTTTGACACAAACGACATTAGAATAAAATATTCGAACAAGTTGATGGTAAACTATAGGTTCAAGGTCTCAAAGTTTATCGAATTTCCACTCTTGTAAAAGAGGAAGATATTTAAAATTAATATCTAACATAGCTTGACGAGAATGGATACGTTCTTCTCTAATTTTGTAAGAGTCGAAATATTGATAATACCAAAAACGATGATTTCTGGGACCAGGATGATTGAAGCATGAATTTTAGATAGTTGAATTGGGATCAACTGGATTAGGATTAGGAATTGGAATTTCAGGAATAGGAGGAGGATTTGGTGGTGAATTTGGTTGACGGTGTGAGCGACTAGATGATGACCTAACACGTTTAAGATTGGACATGGTTTAGGAAATCAGAATAGATGAATAACCTGCAATTTAGAAAACACATGTATGCAATTCAATCAATCCCAAAACTCAATTGAGTCCTCAATATTTCAAGGTTCTCTAAATCAATCCTAATGGGCAAAGTTTTTGAAAACTATTGAAAAATAAGATTTTGAAAAACAATATATGTATAGTTTTCATAACAACAACATAATTCAATTAAAACACAATAATTTGAAAAACACATTTTTTTATTTCGAAAATTTTAAATATTTTTGGAAAATTCTTGTGTTTTTGATGAAATTAGTTGTAATATCTAGTTTCTAATTACTAAACAATCAATGCCCGATCAATATTTCTATCTAGAACTAATTAAAACTAGTCCTATGTTTAAAATAAATGAAATAGAGAGTTTAGAAAAATTTACCTTGAAAGATGAGATTGAGTGGATTTTGATGTTGTTTGCACGATTTTAATGATGCTAGCAGGTTTAGAAGATGATAGTTGAAGTGAATTCTGATTAAAATCGTTGATTTGAGGCAAAATGGAGATATAGGGTGATAGTGGAGAGGAGAACGGCGTGAATAAGGAGAGAAGAGTGTTTGAGGCAAAGAAAGAGTTCTGGGCGTGATATAACCAGAACCCTCAGGGGGTATCGATTCCCCTAGGGGGAATCAGTTCCCCTTCAAAGGGGGAATCAATTCCCTCATGGGGGTATCGATTCCCTCTGCACCAAAATGCTAAAATCCGATTTTAAACACACAAAATGCTAAATTAATTTTCTCTAGTGGTATTGGCAACTCATATATTGAAAATTAATCATGTTCAAATAATTAAATTAATCCTTAAACGATATTTGAACATAAAATTAATTTTTCATCAAGAATCATAAACTCCCCCTAACTAATAGCAATGAATGCAATCAAAAATTACTATTCTAAGCATTTTTCATTTGGTCTTTAAAAGTGCTAAAATTATTTTAAACACTAAGTGAAGATAGGTTGGTCAAACCTAATTCTCTCCTAAGTGTCCAAAATCTTTCATTATCTAAAGGTTTTGTAAAGATATCTGCTAATTGGTGCAAAGTATCAACAAATTCTAGAACTACATCTTCCTTAGTGACATGGTCTCTAATGAAGTGATGTCTTATTTCAATGTGCTTAGTTCTAGAGTGTTGGATGGGATTTTTAGTGAGACAAATAGCACTAGTATTGTCACACTTGATAGGAATGGTACCAACTTCAATTCCATAATCAAAAAGTTGTTGTTTCATCCATAAAACTTGTGCACAACAACTACCAGCTGAAATGTATTCGGCTTCAGTAGTAGATAATGCAACACAATTTTGTTTCTTTGAAAACCAAGAAATCAGCATATTTCCAAGGAATTGGCAAGTACCGGAGGTGCTTTTCCTGTCTAATTTGTATCCTCCATAATCCGCATCAGAAAAAGCATGCAAGCTAAAGCTAGAGTCTCTAGGATACCAAAGTCCTAAACTAGGAGTGTCCTTAAGGTATCTAAAGATTCTCTTAACAACTAGTAAATGTGATTCCTTAGGGCATGATTGAAATCTAGCACATAAGCAAACACTAAACATAATGTCCAGTCTACTTGCAGTTAGATAAAGTAGAGATCTAATCATTGACCTATATAATTTAACATCTACACATTTACCTTCTTCATCTAAGTCAAGCTTTGTTGAAGAGCTCATTAAAGTGTCATGCGGTTTGCCATTTTCCAGTCCAAACTTTTTGAGCATGTCTTTGACGTATTTAGCTTGATTGATGAAGATGCCATCTTTTCTTTGCTTGATTTGGAGTCCCAAGAAAAATGAGAGCTCCCCCATCATGCTCATTTTGAATTCACTTTGCATTAGCTTAGAAAATTCTTGGCAAAGAACATCATTAGTAGAACCAAATATTATATCATCAACATAAATTTGAACTACTAATAAATCTTTACCTTTATGCTTTAAAAACAATGTAGTTTCAACCTCCCCTTTTGAAAAACCTTTTTCAATTAAAAAATTTGACAATCTTTCATACCAAGCTCTAGGAGCTTGTTTTAAACCATAAAGTGCTTTTGTCAATTTAAGAACATGATCCGGAAATTTTGAATCTTCAAAACCTGAAGGTTGTTCCACATACACTTCTTCCTTTATAAAACCATTTAAAAATTCACTTTTAACATCCATTTGATATAATTTAAATTCATGAAAACATGTAAATGCTAATAACATTCTAATTGCTTCCATCCTAGCTACGGGAGCATATGTTTCATCATAGTCTATCCCCTCTTCTTGAGTATACCCTTGAGCAACAAGTCTAGCCTTGTTTCTCACTATATTATCACTCTCATCAAGCTTATTCCTAAACACCCATCTAGTACCTACAGTAGATTTATTACTAGGCCTTTCAACTAATGTCCATACTTTACTTCTCTCAAATTGATTTAATTCTTCTTGCATAGCCATAATCCACTGTTCATCATTTAATGCTTCTTTAATATTCTTAGGCTCTATGCATGAAATGAATGCAACATAATTACAAATATTTCTAAGAGAAGATCGAGTTATTACCCCTTTGGATGGATCACCTATAATCTCACCATCCTTGACATAGTTGTACTCTCTTGAATAAGATACTTCACTTTCTTCAATGGTTGGATTATCGAGGGGATCATGAGTTTCCTCATCTATCGTTTCTTCCTTTGATGATGATTCTCCAACGTCATGTCTAACGTCATTTATATTTATAATCCCTACATCATCGTTAATACAAGAATCCTTCCGCGGAAGGGGATTATCATCGAAAAAACATGTATAGACTCTTCTACAACTAAAGTTCTTTTATTAAATACTCGATAAGCTTTAGAATTTAAGGAATAACCCAAAAAAATTCCTTCATCACTTTTAGCATCAAATTTGCCAAGGTTTTCTTTACCGTTGTTCAAAACAAAACATTTACATCCAAAAGGATGAAAATAGCTAATGTTAGGCTTTTTATTTTTGAAAATTTCATATGGAGTTTTCTTTAAAATTGGCCTAATCATTACTCGATTTACAACATAACAAGCGGTATTTGTGGCTTCCGCCCAAAAATATTTTGGCAAATTATTTTCACAAAGCATGGTTCTAGCCATTTCTTCTAAAGTTCGATTTTTCCTTTCAACAACTCCATTTTGTTGAGGGGCTCTAGGTGCTGAAAAATTGTGACTAATACCATTAGAATTACAAAACTCAGTAAATCCAAGATTTTCAAATTCAGTGCCATGATCACTCCTAACACTAGTAATAGAGTAACCTTTATCGTTTTGGATTACTTTTGAAAATGTGATGAATTTTTCTAATGCTTCATCTTTAGTACTTAAGAATAGAACTCAAGTATATCTAGAATAGTCATCTACCAAGACAAATGCATATTGTTTTCCACCCAAGCTAGTAGTCCTAGTTGGCCCAAAAAGATCTATATGGATCAATTGTAATACTCTACTAGTTGATACGTCATTAATGGATTTAAAAGAAACTCGCTTTTGTTTTCCTTTAGCACAAACATCACAGATTTTATCATTATCAAATTTAATCTTAGGCAACCCTCGAACTAAATCACCTTGAATTAGCCGTTGCAAAACACTCATACTAGCATGTCCTAGTCTCCTATGCCATAACCAACTATCATGTTCATCCTTAGTAACTAGGCACAAATTAGTCATATCAATAGAATCTAAGTGCACCATGAATATGTTTCCTATTCTATGACCAACAAGCATAATCCGATTAGATGCAATGTCAATGACTTTACAACCATTAATATCAAACATGACATTGAATCCCTTATCACAAAATTGACTAATACTCAATAGATTATGCTTTAATCCATTCACATATAAAACATTCTTAATTTGTATGGAAGAGGTATTACCAGTAGTACCAATTCCTTCAATGTGACCTTTTGAATCATTACCAAAAGTCACTTCTCCTCCATTTTTGGCGTTAAGCTCAATGAACCGGTTTTTGTCTCCGGTCATGTGTCTTGAGCATCCACTATCAAGGTACCATGAATTTGGATTTGTTTTCCGTGCCTTGTAGTAATGCTCATTTTCCTACAAACATAGATTAATTTCTAATTTTTGGTACCCAAATTCTTTTGGGTCCATATTCATTAGTTTCCAAAATCCTAGTCCCCTTAGGTATCCATTTGTGTAGGATATCCTTATCTTTAGTAGTAATAAGATCTTTAGGAACCCATATACTTCTAACGATTTTTCCATTAGAGGTTCTTTGGGGACCTCTATGATTGTAGTTTTTAAAACTTTTTCTAACAAAGTTGGATTTTGAATTTTCTCCATTTTCAAAACGTTTTGTTCCAACTTTATCAAAAGAAGTTTTAAGATCATCAATTTTCTTTTGATGATCATCATTGACATTTGAAAGTAAATTTTACAAATCCAAATTTTTATTTTTAAACTCTTCTAGTTTGATTTGCAAATCTTTGATTTTACTTTCAAGATCGTTGTTGGTTTTGGATATGAGTTTATTTTCATTTTTCAATTTTGAAACATCATTTTTATATTTTAAAAACAATTTCTCATAATCCGTAGCAATCCCTTTATATTCCTCTAATAACTTATAATAGGATAAATCATCAAAATCAGATGAGTTAGAGGTTACCTTAGAATCTTCCCCGAATGCCATCAAGCACAAGTTTGCTACTTCTTGTTCCTCTTCATCGGAACCTTCTTCATCGCTCCATGTAGCCACATGAGCCTTGCGTTTATTCTTTGATTGACCCTTTCTCTTCAGTTGTGGGCAATCATATTTGACATGCCCCCGTTTTTTACATTCATAGCAAATGATCGGGTCATTCTCTTTTGGTTCATTTTTAGGCCTTCATTTCATTTGAATTTTCTTCCTCGATAAGGTCTCATCATTTTTCTGAACCGTTTGGCAAACAATGTCATTTCCTCGTCATCGCCATTTTCATCCGAATCACTCTCATTTTTTGTGGATTTGAGAGCAACTCCAATGTTTTTCTTCTTCTCATTCTCCTTCTCCTTCTCCTTTGGTGTCTCTTCAATCTTATCAAGGTCCACCTCATCTTCAAGCATCATTTTCATGAGTGAGGAGTGAACCGATTAGCTCTTCAAGAGTTAAGGATATTATATCCTTAGACTCGATGATTGCCGTCTTCTTTGATTGCCACGATTTTGGGAGGGAGTAGGTTAACTTCCTCACAAGCTTTTCATTTGAAATGATCTCTCCATATGATTTGAGACCATTGACAATCATAGCTATGCGTTAGAGATTTCTTTATCCGTACCTTCATAGACTTGAAGTTTGTCTCATATTTCTTTGGCGGTTGTACAAGATGAAACTCTTCCGTATTCATCTGGTCCAAGAGCACAAAATATGATATGGATGGCTTTGGAGTTGAGCTGGAACATTTTTGTCTCTCCTTCACTCCATAATCTTGGATGAGTGAGAGGCTTGAAGTATCCTTCTTCTACGACATTCCATGCTCCCATGTCACTTGCTTGAATGAAGTACATCATCCTATTTTTCCAATAGGCATAATTAGCCCCATTGAAGAAAGAAGGCTTGTTGACGGGCATCGAATCGAGACCAGAATCGAAGTTTAAAGTAGAGGCCATTGATGACTTTGATTATTGATTAACTCTTCTCGAATCGACTCAAGAGACGATTAAACCTTCAAATGAGTTAGGCTCTGATACCAATTGTTAAGTTAATCGATTGACGGAATCGGCCAAGAGGGGGATTATTTAGCAATAAAAATTTTGGTGGAAGTTTTTGCAGAAAATTGAAAGAAATTGCACAGCGATTCAGAGTGGTTCGACTTTCTCAACAAAAGTCTACGTCCACTACCTTAGCTATCCACACTAAGGATTTTCCACAAATTCACTAATTTGTCTTTGTTGAAAACATTTTGATATTTCGATATAACAAATTAAGTTAAATGAATTTTAAGATTTTCCAAATGATTTTCTAAGTATATTCGATAGAATTATTCGAATATCAAAACATTACTCCAAATCTTTCAAAGATCATTTTTATTCCTTACTCAAAGTGTAAAATTAAGTTTTAATCTTAAAACAATTTCAAAATAATTTTACAAAGTATTTCGAACCATTTCAAAGCCAAAAATTCCAGATTGCTCAGAGGGTACCGATTCCCCCATGAATGGTTTGGCTCCGAGAATTCCAGTATGCTCGAAGGGAACCGATTCCCCCTTGTATAACGGTCGAAATATTTGAATTTTACACTTAGGGAACCGATTCCCCATAGGGGGTACCGATTCCCCCCACGCTCCAAGCTGTTTTATTAATTGTTTTCACACTAAAACGACTATATGATCTTCACTAATCATCCCCAACGTTCAGAAGTGATTCAAGGTGTATTTAAACAGTTTGAAGCCCTTGATCAAGAAGAAATTATAGAGAAACAGAGAGAAAGCATCAAACACCAAGTTTGTGCAAATCGAGCCAATTTTTCAATATTCATTTTGCTTTCAAAGAACCCATTGTACTCATTTGTAATTATTTGTGAGTGTTCTTTTCTTGTTCTAGAATTGTGCAAACATCTTACCTTGAGAGGTTTTCCTTGTAAGTTTGCAAATTTGTAATCTTCTCTTTGGGAAGAGTGTTCTCAGAATTGGGTATATTCTTAAGGGTGTATAAGGTTATCTCTTTGGCCTCAAAAGAAAGAACAAATTAGTGAATTTGTTGGAAAATCCTTAGTGTGGATAGCTAAGGTAGTGGACGTAGACTTGATTGAGAAAGTCGAACCACTCTAAATCGCTGTGCATTACTTTCAATTTTCTGCAAAAGCTTCCACCAAATTTTTAATTGCCAATTCACCCCCTCTTAGCCAATTCCGTCAATTGATTAACTCAATAATTGGCATCAGAGCCTAACTCATTTGAAGGTTTAATCGTCTCTTGAGTCGATTCGGGAAGAGTTATATCGATAATCAAAGTCATCAATGGCCTCCGCTTCAAACTTTGACTTCAATGGAGCTAATTATGCGTATTGAAAGAGAATGATGTACTTCATTCAAGCAAGTGATATGGGAGCATGGAATGCTATAGAAGAAGGATACATCAAACCTCTCACTCATCCAATGTTGTGGAGTGAAGGAGAGACAAGAATGTTCCAGCTCAACTCCAAAGTCATCCATATCATTTTTTGTGCTCTTGGACCAGATGATACGGAAGAGTTTCATCATGTACAACTGCCAAAGAAATATGGGACAAACTTCAAGTCACTCATGAAGTACCGATGAGGTAAGAAATCTAAAATTAGTATTCTAACGCATAGCTATGAAAATTTCAGGATGAAACCCAATGAAGATATCAAAGCTATGACGGATAGATTTTCAACGATTGTCAATGGTCTCAAATCATATGGAGAGATCATTTCAAATGAAAAGCTTGTGAGGAAGTTTAGTCTACTCCCTCCCAAAATCGTGGCAATCAAAGACAACAATCATCGAGTCTAAGGACTTAACGTCCTTAACTCTTGAAGAGCTAATTGGGTCACTCCTCACTCATGAAATGATGCTCGAATATGAGGTGGACCTCGACAAGATTGACGAGACCCAAAGGAAATGAGAAGAAGAAAACATTAGAGTTGCTCTCAAATCCACAAAAGATGAGAGTGATTCGAATAACGATGACGAGACGAGAAATGGCATTGTTTGCCAACAGTTTAGAAAATGATGAGACCTTATCGAGGAAGAAAATAGAGAAGGACCCAATCATTTGCTACGAATACAAAAAGCCAGGGCATGTCAAATATGATTACCCACAATTGAAGAAAAAGGGTCATCAAAGAATAAGCACAAGGCTCATGTGGCTACATGGAGCGATGAAGAAAGTTCCGATGAAGAGGAACAAGAAGAGCTAACTTGTGCTTGATGGCATTTGGGAAGATTCTAAGGTAACCTCTAACTCATCCGATTTTTGATGATTTATCCTATGATATTATAGAGGAATATAATGGGTTGGCTTTGGATTATGATAAATTATGTTTAAAATATAAAAATATGTTTCAAAATTAAAAATGAAAACAAACTCATATCCAAACCAACAACGATCTTGAAAGTAAAATCAAAGATTTGCAAATCAAACTAGAAGAGTTTGAAAAGAAAAATTTAGATTTGCAAAATTTACTTTCAAAGATCAATGATGACCATCAAAGAAAATTGATGATCTTAAAACTTCTTTTGATAAAGTTGGAACAAACTTTTGAAAAAGGTGGAAATTCAAAATCCAACTTTGTTAGAAAAAGTTTTAGAAACTACACATAGAGGTCCCCAAAGAACCTCTAATGGAAAATCGTTAGAAGTATGTGGGTTCCTAAAGAACTCATTACTACTAAAGATAAAAATATCCTACACAAATAGATACCTAAGGTGACTAGGATTTTTGGAAACTAATGAATATGGACCCAAAAGAATTGGGTACCAAAAATTAAAATTAATCTATGTTTGTAGGGAAAGGAGCATTGCTACAAGGCACGGGAAACAAATTCAAATTCATGGTACCTTGATAGTGGATGCTCAAGACACATGACCGGAGACAAAAGCCGTTCATTGAGCTTAACGCCAAAAATGAAGGAGAAGTGACTTTTGGAGACAATTCAAAAGGTTACATGAAGGTATTGGTACATAGGTAATACCTCTTCCATACAATTAAAAATTTTAATGTGAAGGATTAAAGCATAATCTATTGAGTATTAGTCAATTATGTATAAAGGATTCATGTCTTATTTGAAATTAATGGTTATAAAGTCATTGCATGCTAATCGGATTCTTGTTGGTCATAGAATAGGAAACATATACATGGTACATTAGATTCTTTTGATTGACTAATTTATGCCTAGTTGCTAAGGATGAACATGATAGTTGGTTATGGCATAGGAGACTAGGACATGCCAGGCATGTCAAATATGATTGCCACAATTGAAGAAAAGGGTCAATCAAAGAATAAGCACAAGGCTCATGTGGCTACATGGAGCGATGAAGAAAGTTCCGATGAAGAGAACAAGAAGTAGCTAACTTGTGCTTGATGGCATTTGGGGAAGATTCTAAGGTAACCTCTAACTCATCCGATTTTGATGATTTATCCTATGATGAGTTATTAGAAATAATGGGTTGGCTTTGGATTATGATAATTATTTTTAAAATATAAAAATGATGTTTCAAAATTAAAAATGAAAACAAACTCATATCCAAACCAACAAGATCTTGAAAGTAAAATCAAAGATTTGCAAATCAAACTAGAAGAGTTTGAAAAGAAAAATTTAGATTTGCAAAATTTACTTTCAAGATCAATGATGACCATCAAAAGAAAATGATGATCTTAAAACTTCTTTTGATAAAGTTGGAACAAACATTTTGAAAAGGTGGAAATTCAAAATCCAACTTTGTTAGAAAAGTTTTAGAAACTACAATCAGAGGTCCCCAAAACCTCTAATGGAAAAATTGTTAGAAGTATGTGGTTCCTAAAGAACTCATTACTACTAAGATAAAATATCCACACAAATAGATACCTAAGGTGACTAGGATTTTGGAAACTAATGATATGGACCCAAACAATTTGGGTACCAAAAATTAAAATTAATCTATGTTTGTAGGGAAAGCATTGCTACAAGGCACGGGAAACAAATTCAAATTCATGGTACCTTGATAGTGGATGCTCAGACCATGACCGGAGACAAAGCCGGTTCATTGAGCTTAACGCCAAAAATGAAGGAGAATGACTTTTGGAGACAATTCAAAAGGTCACTGAAGGTATTGGTACATAGTAATACCTCTTCCATACAAATTAAAAATGTTTTATATGTGAATGGATTTAAAGCATAATCATTGAGTATTAGTCAATTATGATAAAGGATTCAATGTCTTATTTGAAATTAATGGTTAAACTCATTGACATTGCATCTAATCGGATTATGCTTGTTGGTCATAAATAGGAAACATATACATGGTACATTTAGATTCTTTGATATGACTAATTTATGCCTAGTTGCTAAGGATGAACATGATAGTTGGTTATGGCATAGGAGACTAGGACATGCTAGTATGAGTGTTTTGCAACGGTTAATTCAAGAGACCTAGTAAAGGGTTGCTAAGCTTAAATTTGATAATGATAAAATCTGTGATGCTTGTGCTAAAGGAAAACAAAGTGAGTTTCTTTTAAATCCATTAATGATGTATCAACTAGTAGAGTTTTACAATTGATCCATTTAGATCTTTTGGGCCAACTAGAACTACTAGCTTGGGTGGAAAACAATATGCATTGTCTTGGTAGATACTATTCTAGATATACTTGGTTCTATTTTAAATACTAAAGATGAAGCATTAGAACAATTCATCACGTTTTCAAAAGTAATCCAAATGAAAAGGTTACTCTATAACTAGTGTTAGAAGTGATCATGGAACTGAATTTGAAAATCTTGGATTTACTGAATTTTGTAACTCTAACGGTATTAGCCATAATTTTCAGCACCTAGAACCCTTCACAAAATGGAGTTGTTGAGAGGAAAATCGAACTTTAGAAGAAATGGCTAGAACCATGCTTTGTGAAAATAATTTGCCAAAATATTTTTGGGCGGAAGCCACAAATACCGCTTGTTATGTTGAAATCGAGTAATGATTAGCCAATTTAAAGAAAACTCCATGAAATTTTCAAAAATAAAAAGCCCAACACTAGTTATTTCATCCTTTTGGATGTAATGTTTTGTTTTAAACAACGGTAAAGACCTTGGAAAATTGATGCTAAAAGTGATGAAGGAATTTTTCAGGGTTATTCCTTAAATTCTAAAGCCTATCGGTATTTAATAAAAGAACTTTAGTTGTAGAAGAGTCTATATTGTTTTTCGATGATAATCCTCTTCCGAGGAAGGATTCTTGTGTGAATGATGATGTAGTGTTATAAATACAAATGACGTTAGACATGACGTTGGAGAACCATCATCAAAGAAGAAACGAAAAATGAGGAAACTCATGATCCTCTTGAGAATCCAACCATTGAAGAAAGGGAAGTATCTTATCCAAGAGTACAACTATGTCAAAGATGGTGAAATTAAGGTGATCCATCAAAAGGGGTAACACTCGATCTTCTCTTAGAAATATTTTAATTATGTTGCATTTATCTATGTATAGAGCTTAGAATATTAAATAAGCATTAAATGATGAACATTGGTTATGGCTATGTAAGAGCTAAATCAATTTGAGAGAAGTAAAGTATGGACATTAGTTGAAAGGCCTAGTAATAATCTACTGTAGGTATAGGGGTATTTAGAATAAGCTTGATGAGAGTGGTAATAGTGAGAAACAAGGATAGACTTGTTGCTCAAGGGTATACTCAAGAAGAGGCATAGACTATGATGAAACATACGCTCCCATAGCTAGGATGGAAGCAATTAGAATGTTATTAGCATTTGCATGTTCAATGATTAAATTATCAAATGGATGTTAAAAGTGCATTTTTAATGGTTTTATAAAAGAAGAAGTGTAGTGGAACAACTACAGGATTTGAATATTCAAATTTTCGGATCATGTTTTAAAATTGACAAAAGCTCTTTATGGTTTAAAGCAAGCTCCTAGAGCTTGGTATGAAAGATTGTCAAATTTTTAATTGAAAAGGTTTTTCAAAAGGGAAGGTTGACACTACATTGTTTTTGAAGCATAAAGGTAAAGATTTATTAGTAGTTCAATTATGTTGATGATAATGTTTGGTTCTACTAATGATGTTCTTTGCCAAGAATTTTCTAAGCTATGCAAAGTGATTTTGAGATGAGCATGATGGGGGAGCTCTCATTTTCTTAGGACTCCAAATCAAGCAAGAAGATGGCATCTTCATCAATCAGCTAAGTACGTCAAAGATATGCTCAAGAAGTTTGGACTGGAAAATGGGAAACCTCATGACACTCCAATGAGCTCTTCAACAAAGCTTGACTTAGATGAAGGAGGTAAATGTGTAGATGTTAAATTATATAGGTCAATGATTGGATCTCTACTTTATCTAACTGGAAGTAGACCGAATATTAGTTAGTGTTTGCTTAGTGCTAGATTTCAATCATGTCCTAAGGAATCACATTACTAGTTGTTAAGAGAATCTTTAGATACCTTAAAGACTCCTTTAGGACTTTGGTATCCTAGAGACTCTAGCTTTAGCTTGTATGCTCTTCTGATGCGGATTATGAAGGATGCAAATAGATAGGAAAAACACTCCAGTACTTGCCAATTTCTTGGAAATATGCTAATTTCTTGGTTTTCAAGAAACAAAATTGTGTTGCATTATCTACCACTGAAGCCGAATACATTTCAGCTGGTAGTTGCTGTGCACAAGTTTTATGGATGAAACAACAACTTTTTGATTATGGAATTGAAGTAGGTACCATTCCTATCAAGTGTGACAATACTAGTGCTATTTGTCTCACTAAAAATCCCATCCAACACTCTAGAACTAAGCACATTGAAATAAGACATCACTTCATTAGACCATGTCACTAAGGAAGAGTAGTTCTAGATTTGTTGATACTTTGCACCAATTAGCGGATATCTTTACAAAACCTTTAGACAAGGAACGATTTTAGACACTTAGAGAGAATTAGGTTTGACCAATCTATCTTCACTGAGTGTTAAAATAATTTTAGCACTTTTAATATAATGAAAATGCTTATAATAGTAATTTTTGATGCATTCATTGCTATTAGTTAGGAGGAGTTTATGATTCTTGATGAAAAATTAATTTATGTTCAAATATCGTTTAAAGATTAATTGAATTGTTACATGATTAATTTTCAATATATGAGTTGCCAATACCACTAGAGGAAATTAATTTAGCATTTTGGGTGTTTAAAATCAGATTTTAGCATTTTAGTGCAGAGGGAATCGATCCCCCCTTGAGGGAACTGATTCCCCTTTGAAGGGAACCGATTCCCCCCACAGGGAATCGATACCCCCTGGGTTCTGGTTTTAGCACGGGCAGAACCCATTATTTGCTCAAACCCTATCTATTCGTTCACGTCGTTTCTTACCTATACTCTCTCAAATCTTCATTCTGCTCAAATCAACGTTTTTAATCGGAATTCACTTCAAATCATCCTCTAAACCTGTTGGAAACATCAAAACGTTCAAACCATCTAATCTCACTCAAATCCGAAATCATCAAGGTATTTTCAAAACTTCTTTTATCAATTTATGAACATAGAACTAGTTTAATTAGTTCTAGGTTGAATTTTTTATCGGGCATTGATTATTTAGTGATTAGAAACTAGATATTACAACTAATTTCATCAAAAACACAAGATTTTTTCAAAATTTTCTAAATTTCGAAATAAAAAATTTATAATTTTCAAATTATTGTGTTTTGATTAAATTATGTTGTTATTATGAAAACTATACATATATTGTTTCTCAAAACCATATTTTTCAAAAGTTTTTCAAAAACTTTGCCCATTAGGATTGATTTAGAGAACCATGAAATATTGAGGACTCAATTGAGTTTTGGGATTGATTGAATTGCATACATGTGTTTTCTAAATTACAGGTTATCAATTCTATTCCGATTTCCTAAACCATGTCTAATCCTAAACGTGCCAGGTCTTCATCTAGTCGTTCACACCGTCAACCAAATCCACCTCCAAATCCTCAACCTATTCCAATTTCTAATCCTAATCATATTGATCCTAATTTGACTATCCAAAATTCGTGTTTCAATCACCCGGTCCTATATCATCGTTTTGGTATTATCATTTCGACTCTTACAAAATCTGGGAAGAACGTATTCATTCTCGTCAAGCTATGTTAGCTAACAATTTTAAATATCTTCCTCTTTTACAAGAGTGGAAATTTGATAAACTCTTTGACCTTGAACCCATCGTTTACCATCAACTTGTTCGTATTTTCTATTCTAATGTCGTTTGTGTTAAAAACCAAACTGAAACTGAAACCATAGGAATTCGTTCTTACCTTCTAGGACAATTCTTATATATTGACTCGGCTTACATAGCCAATACATTCGGATTAGATAATGATGGATTTCAAATGAAAACAGGTTTTAGGATCGTTATAAAAGAAGGGATAATGCAAGTGTCCTAGACCTTCATGAACGTTTTCTTCATCTAATGATTTCTTGGTGGTTTCGACCATCCGGAGGTCGTTACTCTACTCTTAGAGCCTTAGATCTTTGGTGTTTACATTGTTTCGAAAATAATATTAAAATCAACCTACCTCGGATTATTTTTGTTGAAATTGTTGAAACCGTAAATCTTGTTCCTAACAAAAAACTATGTTCATCTCTTGTTTACGGTTGCATTTTGAGTAATCTGTTTTCCAAAGCTGGGCTTAGAGTCGGTCTAGATGTCGTTTTCCCCTTAAGAAACAAATTACCTTTTCCTTAAAGAGAGCGGATGGATTAAGGATAGGAAACCGGTGAATGGTTCGATCTTCTGCAAATACTCGGGAGCTAGTTCTTCACAAGCTCCACCGAAGCTGACGAAGATCTCGAGCTTGAGCAATAATGCGAGACATCGATGAAGCCGAAGATGAGCCTGAGTACCCAAGGAGCAGCCGAAAAGCAAGCACAACAAACGAATCCAATGCCTCCATTTCCAATCCTTTATGGAGATATTCATTTTCGATACGCTACTATGGATTCACGCTTTACTTCTATAGAGTCCCATTTATCCACATGGGAGCTCAACAATTAGAAATTCTTCGGGAATGCGTGCAAATAATAAAGCAACCAACGCACGTATTAATGACCTCACTAACAAAATGGCCGCTATGCGAGCTTGTTTTCCTCCTCCTGATCCGGATATGTGATTCAATGTTTTGCTTTGAACTCCAAACTTATTGTTTTAACATTTGAATATTTGGAATGTTTGAATTTGGGATTGATGACTTTGAATTTGTTGGATTTATGAATGGTTAGAAATTATCTATTTGGTGTGATTAAATTTATTCATTATTGCATCATTTACTTCATGATTAGATATAGACCAATTTTGTCATTTCACATTAATTATGAATATTGATTATGAAACTATTGGCTAACGTTTCTCTTGCTTGTGATCTTAGCAGCTTATATATATAATAATTGGCTAACTGATTTCAAAACCTTGTTTAATCTTTAAAATGTCTTTTTGATTTAACAAAAAGGGGGAGAAGTTTAAAGTGTTTTTAAATGAAATGGGAGAAGTGTTAAAGTAAGGGGGAGTAATTTCAAAACTTGATTTCAAATCTTAAAATTACTAAAATGTTTTTGTTATATCAAAAGGGGGAGATTGTTGAAAACATTTTGATTTTCGATATAACAAATTAAGTTAAATGAATTTAAGATTTTCCAAATGATTTTCTAAGTATATTCGATAGAATTATTTGAATATCAAAACATTACTCCAAATCTTTCAAAGATCATTTTAATCCTTACTCAAAGTGTAAAATTAAGTTTTAATCTTAAAACAATTCAAAATAATTTTACAAAGTATTTCGAACCATTTCAAAGCCAAAAATTCCAGATTGCTCAGAGGGAACCGATTCCCCCCTAAGGGGGTACCGATTCCCCCATGAATGGTTTGGCTCCGAGAATTCCAGTATGCTCGGAGGGAACCGATTCTCCCCCGGGGGTACCGATTCCCCCTTGTATAACGGTCGAAATATTTTGAATTTTACACTTAGGGAACCGATTCCCCATAGGGGGTACCGATTCCTCCATGCTCCAAGCTGTTTTATTAATTATTTTCACACTAAAATGGCTATATGATCTTCACTAATCATCCCCAACGTTCATAAGTGATTCAAGGTGTATTTAAACAAGTTCTGAAGCCCTTGATCAAGAAGAAATTATAGAGAAACAAGAGAGAAAGCATCAAACACCAGTTTGTGCAAATCAGCCAATTTTCCTTTCAATATTCATTTTGCTTTCAAAGAACACCATTTGTGCTCATTTGTAATTATTTGTGAGTGTTCTTTTCTTGTTCTAGAATTGTGCAAACATCTTACCTTGAGAGGTTTTCCTTGTAAGTTTGCAAATTTGTAATCTTCTCTTTGGGAAAGAGTTTCTCAAGAATTGGGGTATATTCTTGAGGGTGTTGTAAGGTTATCTCTTGGCCTCAAAGAAAGAACAAATTAGTGAATTTGTTGGAAAATCCTTAGTGTATAGCTAAGGTAGTGGACGTAGACTTTGATTGAGAAAGTCGAACCACTCTAAATCGCTGTGCAATTACTTTCAATTTTCTGCAAAAGCTTTCACCAAATTTTTAATTGCCAATTCACCCTCTCTTGGCCAATTCTGTCAATCGATTAACTCAACAGTCTTTCTTTTGAGGACAAAGAGTAACCTTACAAACCCTCAAGAATTATACCCCAAATTCTTGAGAACACTCTCCCCAAAGAGAACAATACAAATTTGCAAACTTACAAGGAAATCCTCACAAGGTAGATTGTTTGCACAATTCTAGAACAAAGAAAAGAACTCTCAAGAATGATACAATTGAGCACAATAAGTGTTCTTGAAGCAAAATGAATATTGAATGAAAATAGGCTTGAAATGCTCAAACTTGAGGTTTGATGCTTTCTCTTTGATTCTCTCTTGATTCTAGTTGCTTGATGTTTCTTGTTATTGATCAATGGCTTCTAAGCTTGCTTAAATACACCTTGAATCACTTTTGAATGTTGGGGATCATTAATGAAGATAATATAGCCGTTTTAATGTGAAATCAATTAATAAAACAGTTTGGAGCGTGGGGGAATCGGTACCCCTTAAGGGGAATCGGTTCCTTAAGTGTAAAATTAAAATATTTCGACCGTTAAACAGGGGGATAGGTACCCCCTGGGGGGAATCGGTTTCCTCCGAGCATACTGAAATTCTCGGAGCCAAACCATTCAGGGGGAAATCGGTACCCCCTTGGGGGGGAATCGGTTCCCTCTGAGCAATCTGGAATTTTTGGCTTTGAGATTGTTCAAAATATTTTGTAAAATCGTTTTGAAATTATTTTAAGATTAAAACTTAATTTTACACTTGAGTAAGGATTAAAAATGACATTTGAAAGATTTGGAGTAATATTTTGATATTCGAATAATTATATCGAATATACTTAGAAAATATTTTTGGAAAATTTTAAAATTCATTTAACTTAATTTGTTATATCGATATATCAAAATGTTTTCAACATTTAGTTTGCGGCGGCCGGTGAAGTTTGGGCGGTGGTTGACCACTGGAATGGTGGCCGGGTTTTCACCGGATGAGAGAGAGAATGTGAGGGTTAGAGAGAAGGGAGAGGATTTGAAAATGGAAAAATGAGGAGATTAATGGTTTTTTTATGATTTGGGGGTATTTATAGGGGATCATTATGTAATTAATTAATAGTTAAATTATTTTCGTAGTCCCTGTACTTTTTAAGCATAATTCATTTTGGTCACCTGTTTCAATTTTGCCTCTGAATTTTCAATTTAATCAATTTAATCCCTGTTTATATTTTTTTTATATTTTGTGAATTGGCCCCCTAACTTTTTTTTTTCTTTTGCAGTTCATTTTTAATACCAATTTAATCTATTAATTCCAATTTGTTTCAATTTGATCCTCTAAGTTTTAATTTTATTTAATTTTATTATTATTATTATTATTTTATTATTTTTTCTACATATTGTTTTATTTTATTGCTTTTAAACTTTAACCTATTTTTCTTTTTTTGATTTCTTTAATATTTTTTAAATTATCTTTCTTTTTTTTCTCCTTTTTCTTTTGATTTATTATTTTATTTATTTTTTTGATTTATTTAATATTTATTTATTATTTTTATCTAACATTTTTTACCTTTTTTTAGAAGAATTCCAACAAATCAAAGGTAAATAATTCGAATCGTGTTTTTAAATTTAATTTGAATTTTTAATTTTTCGCAATTAAGACAACCGACAAATTAATTGGTACCGAAAAGGCAGTTCAAGGGTGCTAATCCTTCCTTGATTGTAACTGACTCCCGAATCCGACACATTTTTGGTAAAACGCAGATCATGTTAAATGGTGTCCGATCAACCTAAATGTTTTTAAAATGATCGGTGGCGACTCTAACCCAATTATTCAAGTCAAAGCCCAATTACGGGCCCAACCGAAAGACAACTGCGATAATAAGAATTCAATCAAACTCAATTTAAAATAATCAATACGACTCATAATTTTCAATACGCACACATCTTTTTCAACAACAATTATTTTTTTTGCCAAATTTTAAATTTAATCTTAATTCTATTTATAGGAGAGGAGGAGGTAGACTCTAGAAGAAGAAAATAGAGTACTTCTAATAGGGCTAGAACCTATTACTTAAAAAAATATTAGGGAACAAAAACAAACAACTTGATTAACCGATCAAATATGTTTGCTCTTCAATAACAATTATTTTTTGAATTACAACGTATTTCAACACCTGCATTGATATTTCTTATAAATAATAAAAAATTGTATGATCAGTTATATAAAAAAGTTTTAGTTTATATATGTAAAAATAATTAATTTCAATAATATTTTCACTTTTGAAATTCTTTTGGTTTTTTCTTTATGAAAAGCTTCTTCTTCTTCTTTTTTTCTCATCTTCTTCTTTATTAATTTGGGTGCTTAAGCTACTTTATCAGCACTCATATAATCACTAAAAAGGCCACTGGCTAAGTATTGGAACTGCATCAAGAGGAAAAGCAAAGTCACTCCAATCCCACTTCGTTCGTGTCATTAAACACATGCCCATCAGCGCACTTGCTCGAACCACTCTTAACCACAAGTTCACAATGACCCCCTTATTGTTCAAAAAGGAACCACCATTATAACCTTTTTTGCCTTCCGTGTTGCTATGTTCAGGATTTATATATGATCCTAGTGTACAATTTTATATACGGTCAGTCAATTAAATGATAATATTTCATTAAAGTAAAATTACTTTTATTATTTTTTTTTTCGTAAGTCAAAATTTCGTCGTCATTCTTTCACCTATTAAATTTTAAAGTTTTTAAAATTCTTTAAGTTTTTAAAGTTTATATCTTTCGGTCAACTACAGTCTCTAACAAATTACGTGATCTATCAATAGAATTATATGACAAACATTATTAAATGTCAACTTACAAATAGTATCATCACCTTAAGTCAGACACAACACTACTGACTGCATATGAATCATCATACAATGTTAACAAAGAAAATATTTCTCTTGATTTCTCTGATTTTTTATCATCTTCTTCAATTCTCTTTTCCCTCCACCGAACAACAGTCTATAATTCTCCACCCAAATTTAAAGAAGTTGAATCGTCAAACTACAACCTTATTCTTTCGCCAATTATCTAATTACTTAACAATATCAAATACAAACTCTCATAGATTTATTATTCAATGATACAGGTTTAGTCATGTTTCTGAGTACAAGTAATTGTTAATGACAATTCTAACAATCAAAGGATTCTTACTACATGAATACCATCTTCTCAGTATAGGTTTCCGAATGAGTATCTTCCTTGAACTTTTAGTTGAGAACAAAAGGTTACCTTAATCTTCAGCTTCTTTATCGTGGAATTGAATGACAAAGCCCATGGCTTGACACTACGTCAGTGCCTGCTGGAGATTGAACGAGGGCGACGTAAACGGAGTTTACCGTACCAACGTTTGTAATTGTTCTCGAGACAGTCAACCGTTGCTTAAGCTCGGGTATTGTTATAAAAGGCAAATTTAGATTCAGGAGGAACTTAGCTGATTTATGACATGGGGGTGTTAACCTTAGTCATTAACCTGATGGAACTAAGGGTGTAAAAAACTGACCCGACTTGTAAAAGTGATTGAAGCCAACTCGAGTTAAAATTATTTTTGACTTGCGCTGTGACGATGTGAAACTGACTCAAGTCGAAACTGGTGTCGACCTGAACCCGAGTTGGACATGGAAATTGTGGACCTGAACTCGACCTGAACCTGAATTGAATCGAAAATATGATATTCGAACCGGAATTGCATCTGACTGATATGAACCCGAACCCGAGATTGACCTGATAAATAACTGGTATTGCCCAACCTGTTTTCAACCTGACCTGTTATGAACCTGACTTGTAATTGACTCATCTGTAAATGACTTGATTTGTTATTGAACTGATTTGATATTTACATGGTTTATAATTTACAATTGATGAAGTTGTGAAATTATGAAATTATGATATTATAATGTTACAAAATACATCTTCATAATTTAAGATACATAATTAATTGTGAACCTTAAATTAATATATTTTTATATTTATAAATTTTATTTATAAATATATTCAAAGTTTTATTAAATTAATAAATTGAGATGGATAAAGTAAATAAAAAATATTTTTTCAAAATTTATAACAATTATTAATTGAAATTATTAATTATATTTTATATTAATTCTGATTATTATATAAAAATTTAATTATAACCCTTAAATTAATTTTATTAAACTGAAATTAGATTAATTGTTGGATTCTTATTTGTAGGTTAGAAATGGGGAATTTAAGATTAAACAATTTTTTTCTTTGGGCGTGCAATGGAGACAAAAATAAGAGAGAATGAGCGACAACAAAAACTAATTTTTTTGGGTTGGATTTCATCCCTTTTCATTTCTCATTTTAGATTTAATATAACATTATTATTTAACCAAAAATATTATTATTTCTACCGATTTTGTTATTATTGGGCCTTTTATCAGTTTTGTTAACATATCCGATAAAACGATATTGGTTTTGTAATTTTTCTACCGGTTTTGTTATTATTAGACACTTTACTGGATTTGTTAAAAAATATTAATGTTTTAAATAGAAATACTAATGCTTTAGGTAATTTTTTTTACCAGTTTTATTAAAAATAATAATAAAATCGGTAGCGTCTTTCCTTAGCCGTATATTAAGGGTGCCTGTAGAACTTCTCAAGTAATAAATATATATCTGTATAAATTCAAGAGGGAAATCATTTGGTTAAACCTTTTCAACTATAATGGTTGCAACTCGGATTAAAGTGAGGTGGAAGTAATTGTCTATTTAAAAATTTAAAATTATCATATATTTTAAATTATTTATTTATTTTTTAGTAAAAATTTGTTTCGTATCTCTTAAATTTATAAGTGTTTTTTTAAGATTTTAAAATTTATCTCGTATAATAAAATTACGTCCGTCCTAATTTTATCATTTAAGTATATAAATTACTTTTATTTAACTTCAAGAGATAAGCCTACCACCGACGTGCCATCTCTATTTAAAGGGCACAAGATTTTTATAACGACTCATCTAAATTACATGACCACAATGAATCTACATATATATTTGTAGTTATATATATATATATATCCTCCCATTTGCAATAGTATAGTGATTTAGTCCTAGTGTGGATCGTAAAAAAAAAAGAACAGCATAGGGGCTTACTTGAAGAAAGTAAATTTATCTTATATTATCTTATAACCAAATGCAAGAGAGATGAAGCGAAGAAATTATCACATAATTATTATGAACTTCACCCAAAATAATGACTCCATACACATGCTCTTACTGGCCAAATTGTATATTGGGCACCCTTCAAAGCCGACGACGCAGCTCCATAGGCAGCCTCAGCTTGGGTTGCTCGGCTCACAGGTAAACCGAGTAACCTTTCTTGAATCTTCCATTGGTTTTCTCGAACCGCCTCCGGTGAACACTGGTCGACTTGCGTCGCGCCTAGATACTTCAACAGGATGTATGCCTTTGCCTAAAACATAATGCCAAATGAAAGGTGAATTTTGGAGTTTAGGTTCTACCATTGCTAGCAAACCCTTGATCACAGTCACTACAACCAATCATCCTGGTGATATGACATTGTAGATATTTTGTTCGAATTGTCATTGTTCAACCATGAACAAGCTTGCTAAGAGTAGAGGAACCAGAGCACACTGTATGGTTTATAGGAGCAATGGACTTTACCACCGGTAAAGCATCGGGACAACTCTCGTTAGAGGTAAGGTCTGGCTAATAGTTCTGTATAACTGCAGGTGATTAAATTCAGACAACATTGAAATTCAATCCAGTAATTAAAGAGGAAATGTCACATGGATGATGGATCAGCAAGTAATATTGCTTGTTTAGATACTCACCTGTCGATAATAAGCGTAGTTGTAGAAGTCCCATTTCGCTCGAGAGGAAGGAGATGAACGGGAACATCTTCGAGCAGTGCGCAGGGAGAATGACAAACTTAACCAAGTAGGATCGGGTGCAAAATTATATTAGGTGACGAACTTTTAAAATTTTAAGAAAGACGAATTTATAAAGTTCTAAATAAATAAAAATATATTATCAATAGAAAATATTAAAAAAATATTTAAATATGTGATAATTTTGAAAATTTTAGAGTTCTCTCCCCCGCTTTCCATCTGTCCATTCTAAACCCAATCATGTTTTGGCAATTGCACCTCTGTTGTGTTGGCTGGCGCTGCCGTGTTTTTGCTCTTTTGGTTTGAAACGGGTGACCGTTGTTGGGATATAATTATTTGATTGTGGTTTAAGTTGGACCATTTAATGAAAAAGGCTCGTGAAACTAGGCTTGGCCCATGGTTGCATTGTAGAATTTAAAATCAACAAATTAAAGGAAACTAATATAAAATCTTTAATATATATAACGTTAGGTTCTTAAATAAAAATAATAATTTAGTTTCATCTCTGGAACAAATGGTTAAAATTTCTCGATTGATACCTCTTCTCTTCCTAAGTTGTAAGTTCAATACATGTTAGGATCAATCCCCCTTCCCCCCCCCATAAATAAAAATTGTTCAAAAAATAAAATAAAATAATAATTCAAATACTAACATTACGAAAAAATTAAATTAATTAAAGAGTACTATCTCTATAATAATTTTTTATCGACTAGATTATGCACTCAAATGATGGATAATACCATAATTTTGTACTCCATAAATTAAAATAGTTGTTTAGTGCAATACGCTTTATAGTTTTGTAGAAGGATATAAGCAAGGATTGGTTGTTTCAGTATTGTTTGCATTAAGCTACGTGTAACGTGTTGATCATTGTCCTTCTCACTTGATTCCAACAATCAACAACATATAAAAAGAAAAGTAAAGTTGTAAGGCGGTTGATTCGTAGCCACTTCAAGCAACAAACGAAATAGATATCATATTCATCGTGACAAAATTGATTGGGAAATGATCCTTGTGGCCCTACGAGTTAAATTTGGTGAAAAAATATCAAAGTGGAAGCCAAGCCCCATATGTGAAATGAGACAGGCGACAGCTATTGCAACTCAGATAAAAGAGAAGGTGACAGCTATTGGGGTTCTTCTGTCTCACAATGCCAGCACTCACATTTCCAAATCATACGCCCACCAAGAGGACCACCCTTCCCAGTGAAGCCCAACTGCCAAGCTAAAAGAGGCTGAATTGCACATGCGACTCTGCTGAAACGAAATGATAATCTCACACCCTCGCATCCACTTCTTTATTCTGCTTGCACTTCTCATTTCTTTTGTCTCACACAACGTACATCTACTATGGGTATCTGTGTAAATCAAAACAATAATAAAATTTTCTTATAAAGTATTTAATATTATTTTTCATCAAAGAAGAGATTTTATTGGTAATGTACAAATCTCTCATTGGATGGAAAAAACTATAAAGATACTTTAAATATCTTATTTATTTCTCTCAGTGAGTGGTGAGGCTAGGTCCATCACATGTGTCAAGTCCTAGCAATGTTCAACTCGAACATTTTTCGTTTTGATTGCAACCCGAATTAAGAATGAATGCATGTACTAGTTTAACCTTTTACAGTTGCTTTGCAAGTTGACTCGTTCAAAGAACCCCATAGCCCGGTATTAATTTGGACCAACATTTATGTCTTTTTCATCTTTACTATTTTTATGGTTCAATAATACGCACGATTGTATAATATGAGTAATTCGGGTGGGTCTCAAAGGGAAAGGGAGGGATCGTGCCGAAGATCAATCATGTCCGTCTAGCCTTGACCACAAATTTTAGACTTTGGTTTTCCTCTATTCACTCCATTCCATTCATTTCCTTCTCACTTGTTAATCTCGTGTTTAAGTCTGTGGCTTTCATTGTTGTCATGGTTCACGTCTTGAAGTTTCTCTTTACTAACATTGCATCACATTTGATTTTGAAGCGACACTCATGAAACCCTTGTCTTTCTCTTTTCCTTGCGAACAAACATTAATAATCATTTTGTTTTAATTATGTATATGAGACGAGGATAGTTTAATTTTAATAACCAAGTATTGTATTTCTAGAATGATATTATCGAAGAATATTTAAGATTTTATTTTCATCTTATTGAATTTCGGAGTGCGTCTTGAAGGGAGAGGGCACAATAAAAATCATGTAGGATATAAAGTACTTACCGTAATATAGGACATGCCCTCCTTCTTTGAACTGCCCCTTGAGACACATTAAAAATTGAAAAATAAGACTCCAAAAACTATTGTTCGGAAAAGTATAATACTTGACTATTAAAGTTTCATTCGATCAAGCAATCAAAACATCCTCGGTTAACTTAATTATGAAATCATTTATGGTGGTAGTGTGATAAGAAAAGTGCAAATAGGGACATTACGAATTCCAAACATATACCAGATCTGTAATAGTATACATGATTTTAGTTCTCTATGACCACAGTTTTACGGATTAAGTGATTGGTAATGGGAGTTTACTATACATGCTAGTATTGGACAATAATATATATATATAAATAAAGGATTAATTTGATTTTAGAATTTGGGTAGTAAATGGATTGTGGTTGAACGAGGGGGTTAGTTATATATATATATATATATATATATATATATATATATATATGATTTAAGATCATAAACAATTGGGTAGCTATATTGATAGTCACTAAAATTTTACGACACTTTTTTGGTCAATGAACTTTTGAAATTTATATATATTAAACTTTTCAAATTATTGTTTTAAGATCATACTTTGTTTCGTTACGATTATTGTCTCTAGTTGTTAGAAAATATTGACGTGGAGTTTTCTTCCAAAAAAATCTCTAATTTTCCAATTTGGCAATCAATGTAAAGCTGCATTTTCGATTAATACATCGGTCGTTGGGTTATTCCAATGGTAGAAAGACTTCGTTTAGCCAAAAAAATTATCATAATTTGATCTCAAGTTGATATCATGATTGCATATCAAAGGATTTATCTTTTAGTTTCTATTGGGCTACCTCCTCCTTTTATCGTCATTTATGCTACCATTAGATAGTTTTTTTTTGGTCGAAATTACCAAACAACTTTTCTTCTTCTTTCTTTTGTTTTGTTCAAAATCATTGAAAACCTTTAACCTGATCAAATCTCGAGTAATACTAATTAAAACTAAAAGTTTTTTTTTATTTCACTTCAACCATTTTCAACTTGATACCAAACTATCTAATCTTCTAACAAAAAAATTCTTTCCACTATTAAGATTGATCGACAAGTATTCCGTTCATAAAAATATCGGCCATAACGATGATTGCAAATTTGGAATCTTTGAGTTTATTAGAAAGAAGACCTTAGTGCGTCACGTCAATAGATTTTTAAAGATAACTAACGACAATGCTCATAATAAAAGCAAATTAAAAGTTTGATTCTAATGCAATTTTAAACAGTTCGGTAGAGCTAAACTGAATGGTTCTTAAAAGTTCAGTGACCACAACTATAGTTTACTCTAAATAAATATTATATTTGAAAATATTTAGAAACATTTGCTAACCACTTGCATGACACTGAGGCCCACCTAGAAAAACAACAACAAACTGAATAGATTACTGGATAATAATCCAGGCCAGGGCTTTCGGACCCGTATTATTGGAGCCACGAGTGGGATATACTGTAATGGAGTGCTGGTCAATATGCAAACATCATTATCAAGGTTACAAAACAATGTGAAAATGGCTTTGATAATACCACAAGATCCGGCGGTGCGTGGTGCAGTTGAAAGCACAATTACCGTCGCTTTTACTGAATATAAAATTGGGCACTGGATACGCTTAACTATGGATTTAGTCATCGGATACTGTTCATCATGGATTCCTTCCCCTTTCTTTACAAAGATAATGTTTACATTCCTTCAAAAAAAATAATAATGTTTACATACGATTATTATAAAACTTTGATTAACTAAAATAATATGTGTTGTTGTTGTTGAGGTAAATAAATTTAAGTTATATCGGAAATAAATGAAAAAGTGTGATTAAGAAAGCTATTTAAGGGTATTCAAACCATAAAACCACTAGATTATTAGAGAGATTACCCTCTATAAAATACATTTAAGTTAAAAAAAATATTAACATTTTCGGTAAAAAATTCTTAAAATGTTATTTTTTTCTACCGAAAATATAATTTCGCTACCGAAAATGAATATTTCCAATATTAATAATTTCAGTAGAAAAGTAACATTTTAAGTAGCACTCTACTAGAAATATTTTTTTATTTAGTTTTATATTAAACTGCCTTTCCTTAAACCCAATAAAACTTCAATAAGTACAGATAATTGAAAATTTGTCATAATTAAATGCACCCTAATCGTAGTGTTAATTAATTGATCTCAAATAACCATTAAATGACATGAGAAATACTTTACTAGATGAACGGTGATGAACTTGATTTAACGGTGAATGTGGTTGTACTGTAACAATCACTGCTGAATCACGATTTGGATCCTACGTGTAAAGCGTGCCAGGTAAAGACAACCATCACATGGGACAATATCACTCATCCTCGCCGTCCATTATTTTCTTAATTTCTTAATAATTTTTTTGTTTAATTTTATAATGTCCAATAATTATATTTGTTTCGGTAGATATAAATCTGAGTTATAAAACTAATGCTACTTACTAAAATTAATTATTCAATCCATAATTATTATATATGATAATTTATATTATTAACAGAGTATTTTTATCTATTCATAATTTTATAAATTTTAAACTAATGACTTCATAATATTGGTAAATTAATTTTTATAAGCATTTCTTATTAAGGTGTAAAAGAACATGATACAAATGGTTATTAATATAGTGATAATATAAAGTTTTAATTTCATAAAAAATAAAGTGTGGTGGATTATCCACTTTTTTTTAATTAGTATAAATTAAAACACTCGATAATATTAATTTATGTTTAGAAATTAACAAAACACGTAATAATTAGCTTTGTCCTCAGTCCTGGATTAGCAATTTCCCCGCCTCACGGTTATTCCCGCTCATTTACTTTTTCAAAATCTCTCAACTAAAACCGCAAGGGTCCATTAAACTCCCATCTACTCTCACCTTCCACGTCACCGTCAACCTCCACGATAAAAATAACAATAATTTCAAATTTCTAAAATTCAAAACTAAAAATTTACATAAAAACAATCCATCGTCCTCTTTCTCCCACCAGTGGGTCCTTCGGATTGAAATCTTTCATGTCTCTTCAACTCTTTTTTTTTTTTTAATTTCGTTTCTCTGCAACTCTTCTCCGGCTATTGTTTCTACTACCTTTGCAAGCAATAAGCGTTAAACACATTTTTATTATAGAAAAGGAAAAAAGAAATGCTCTTGTGTGTCAAGCCATGTGAGCTTACTGACACATTCTCTTGTTCTTCTCCATTTTTCATATTCTTACGCATTCTATACCGAGTTATTGACTCAAGTGAGTCTACACACAATTTCACACACACTCTCTCTAAGATGGCGTCTTCTTATCGAGCAAGTAGTTCGCCGTTTTCGTATCGTAAACCTTCGAGTCCGTTCTCATCCACTTCTTCAACCTCTTCGTTTGAGTAACAAACTAATCCTCGCACGTGCTCGTCGTCGTCGTCTTCGTATTTCAAATCGGAGGTGGATACGGTTCTCGATCCACGACGCCGAGTCGGTCCAGGTATGATTCGATGTGCCAGGGTTCGAGTGGTTACAATGCTCGCACACCAGTGGCTTACGCGCCGGAGGAGATAGTTGGCGAGCCGGTGGAAGGGCGGATATCAGCGGATAGTATTTCAGTTACGATTCGGTTTCGGCCACTGAAGTAAGTGTAGATCTGAGTGTAGCTTGTAAGATTTATGTAAATGATTTTTTTCTATTGTATTGCCTGTCATTGTTTTATATGTTAAGCTAATGTATTTTTTTTATTTATTTACTCGTTTTTATTTTGTCCGGTTATAGTGAAAGGGAATTTCAGAGAGGGGACGAGATCGCGTGGTATGCGGACGGGGATAAGATTGTTAGACATGATAATCCTGCTACAGCTTACGCATTTGGTAATTTCTAATTGCTTTTCACGTTCAGTGTTGAAACTTGTTGCTGATAGTTTCCCCCACTTTTTAGTGTCAAGTGTCAACATCTAAATTGATTACGTATCTCTTTGAAAAGTATTGCGATAAATGAAGAGATTTCCATTATTTTTTGGGCGATTTGGTGGTGTTATAGTAGGTAAAACAATGTTTAATTTATAAAGATTTGATATTTTTTTTTTAAACTGATCTAGCACAAATGCGAGCTTTAAGCATTGTAATGATGTGGATTGCATATGGATGTTACTAACCTTCTTTTTTTTACAGACAGAGTATTTGGACCCCATGCAACTTCTCAAGAGGTTTATGAAAGCTGCTAAACCTGTAGTAAAGGCTGCAATGGAAGGTGTTAATGGTATGAAAACTGAATTAAATATCAAGTTCTTTACCGTAAGTGCTAGTTAAAATTTAACAAAAAAGCCTAAAGATTAATTGTTTGGAGGTCATTTATTTCCATGTTTCTCAATCTTGTTGATTTGTGTCAATGTTGACCTTGTATTATGTTTCTAATTGAAGTTAATTTTGGCTCGTTGAATTTTAGGAACTGCTTTTGCTTATGGTGTTACAAGTAGTGGGAAGACACACCATGCATGTAAGCTTCGCATCAAATTTCTTTTATCTACTATTTCCCTATTTTTAGTGGCGTCATAAGAATTATTAGAGTCTCGCTGTGTCAATTTTTGTTGCTTTGTATGAAGTAGATGTCTTTGTAGACTTTGTTGATTATACTATCAATTTGGTTGTACGTATAGTTCTTTAACTGTAGCAAAGTTACAAGTTCATATTCCATTTTATTGAATTTTCTTGATGGGGCAGTTGCTGAAGGTAACCAAAATAGTTAACTGTAATGGAATTTCCTCCACAAATAGTACCTTTAAATTATACAATAATACACCTAAAGCCAATTGGCACTAAATATGGGATAGCACTAGTCAACACTTCTGACGAGGACAACCTCACCATGGGTTTTCAACCTAAAATGGGGCATCCCATCTATAAACAATTGGTTATTGGTGGTGGACCCAACTTTAGTATAAAACCCCAGGAACCTCAATACTTAACAGCTATGTGATAACACCGCTTAACAATAACAAATAATCATTGCAAATTGTATAGATTTTACATTGTGAATTTGCAATGTTTCTTTCTGGGCATAAGCATTGCATTTGAATTTCTTGAAAGCATCTACTCAATGCAGTTCTTTCATCATTGTGCTTAACAACTTGGGAACCTAGACCCCCAACTCCGGCTTTCAAAATTTATTTGTCCTGAAGTTCGTAATAACATATGTAGCATGGTAATGTTTCAGGAAAGTTGTTCATGATAAGAACATCTTTACCTAATATAACTATAAGTACTAATGAACTGAACCATGTCTCTGTTATTAACTTAACATTCCGTACTATCTGCTTCTCTTAAGTACCATACAAAAGGTAAAAGAAAAGGAATTTTGCATTTGCGTTTCAAGTACTTTTTACCATCTAACTTCGGTCTAGGGATGTTCTCTTGCAACAGAGCTGTATATTCATTTGCACCCCTTTTTATGAAAAACTGATTTAAGTAGTATGATCTTGAGGATTTTTTTATTACATTCCAATCCAATTTATATTACCTGGCAAGGCATGATACATCCTTAAAATTATCAATAGTTTGTCCTATGTTTTTCATTATGAGTCTTTTGTTATCGAATCACATAACTATAAATTATTTCAGTCATCTTACTTTTGACTTGTTTCGTTGATAATATGCACAGGGGGATCAAACTGCTCCTGGCATTACCATTGGCAATAAAGGACGTGTTCAGTATTACAAGATGTAAGTGTTCTGACATTATTTATTAGGTAGCTACAGAATTGTAAGATCAATGCCATTTTCTTCCATTCCTTTTGTCAAGTGTTGACTACTATGCTTGTGATCCAGACTCCAGGCGAGAATTCTTACTTCGTGTGTCATATCTTGAAATCTACAATGAGGTGAGTTGCATTTTTAAGTTTGCTTATTTATGAAATGGCCCTTGAAGTTGGAATTTGTTCCTTCAGGTTTCACATCTGTTACTACTGTTTTTTATGATGTTACTTTAGTGAGAATGGTATTGTTCAACTATTAATTATATAACCTATTGGGTTCAGTATCAGGATTCTGTTCCTTTCCATTCATGTTAAAACTCTTTTAATAAGATTTTGTATTCTTGTGCTCCTTATAACAGGTGATAAACGACTTGATCCAACTGGTCAAAATTTGCGCGTTAGAGAATGCTCAGGTCTTTTGCTCAACCTTTTAAAGTTTTGCCTTGTGTTTGGTTTATGATTCAGTCTCATTCTCTCAAAAAGTTACGTGCAACACTGATACACACTGTTCTTCACTTGTATATCAGTCTAATGGATCTTCTGATAAATGCATTTTCTTTTGAGTGGCTTCGGTTTGAGAAATGGTTTGATGAAGTTGCAGATTTAAATGCTTGCAATCACTGTAAATCAGTTTCCTACTTTGCTTATGTTGGCATCACTTTTCCAGGGAACTTATGTGGAGGGCATAAAAGAAGAAGTTGTTTTATCTCCAGGACATGCACTTTCTTTTTGCTGCAGGGGAAGGTGCTTTCTTGGGTTCCTTTTTCTGTTTTCTTTCCTTTTTCCTTTTATTTTTTGCCTGCTATGAAATGAATACGCTATTTGTTAGGGTTTTGTACTAAGTTCCAATGTGTGTGTTTGTGGGCAGAGCATCGTCATGTTGGTTCAAATAACTTCAATCTGTTCAGTAGCCGAAGTCACACCATATTCACACTGGTAAACATTCCTGATTTAGTAACTCATCATTTTCCTGTCAACAAACACAAAACTGGTTTTCGTTATTTAGTTTGTCTTAGGACTTTGGATGTCTGGTTTTTATTGTTTCACTACAATGGATACTATGTTGTATATGCCCTTTTTTAACTCTTGACAAATTTGCAGATGATTGAGAGTAGCGCTCACGGAGATGAATATGATGGAGTGGTCTTCTCTCACTTGTATGGTTTAAGTCATTTGTCACTTTTCAAAATAATGTTCCTTTCTGAATTCTGATAAATGGCTTGACTTGCTAATTTCTTTGTTCCTTTGTTCAGAATTTGATTGATTTAGCTGGATCTGAGAGTTCAAAAACTGAGACAACTGGGTTAAGGAGAAAGGAAGGATCTTACATAAACAAAAGTCTTCTGACTCTCGGAACTGTAGGTCCTTGTATAACTTTTGTATAAGTATTGATGAATGCTTATTACTTCTCCATGCTGCCACCTGCTGTGTATTCTAAGGGAAAAATATAGAAGCCTTGTGTATGTCCCTTAAACTACTCTGCAGGATTATAATTTCTTTAAGTTGGTGGAAAAATGAAGACAATAACATTCTGTAGTGGATACAGTTTCTGGTCGAATAGGTCATTGCAGAGTTGTCAGTGATTGGTATCTTTGATACTGTTTTTAGTTTTATAAATAGATCCTCTGGTTTCAATGTGAAGGTAATTGGGAAGTTAAGTGAAGGAAAAGCATCCCATGTTCCATATCGAGACTCCAGCTTACCCGCCTTCTGCAATCTTCATTAAGTGGACATGGACATGTTTCGGTGAGTTGATCATCTTATTTGTACATTTGTGCTAGTTATTTAGGTTATTAGATTTCACCTCCTTCCAACCAAAAAGTCATTTCCTTCCATCTTCCAATTTCTCTAATCTCATTATGTAATTTTTGTATGCAATTATATATCCTTACCAATATGCGTCAAAATATATTAATCTATGGTGCAATTGTTTCTTTGAATTCAGCTATTTGCACAGTTACACCTGCATCTAGTAATATGGAGGAAACTCATAATACCTTGAAGTTTGCAAGCAGGGCAAAGCGTGTGGAAATCTATGCTTCTCGGAATAAGGTTCTATAGCCTATGCTTTATATATTTTTGCTAGTCATAAATGCAAACATACAGGATTCAATCTTATGCGACTTACATATTAAATCATTTCCAGATTATTGATGAAAAATCATTGATTAAGAAGTATCAGAAAGAAATTTCAGTCCTCAAACTAGAACTTGATCAGCTAAGGCAGGGAGTGGTTGTTGGTTAATCATGAAGAACTTATGATCTTAAAGCAACAGGTTTCGCATTTTCATTTTCATTGTCATATTGTTCCATGTGATGGAATCAATTATTACTGTATTCTTCATGCTGTGTTGCATGAGATAGCTGGAGGAAGGTCAGGTGAAAATGCAGTCAAGATTAGAGGAAGAAGAGAAGCCAAAGCTGCTTGATGAGCAGAATCCAAAGGCTTACCAACTTATACTTGTTTCTTCCAAAAATTCCATTCCTGGATGTTGAGTGATTTACCAACCCATCAACGGAGTAATTCTGTTTGTGAGGATAATGTAAGTTTTTATTATAAATTGGTAAACAAAATGTGATTCTTTTATATGATGGTTGATGAAGAAAGAGTGCACAAAAGAGCATTCATATCTGTATCTATTTCACAGAAAAGGACAATGGCCTAAGATGATAAAGTTGGAACAAAGTATGTTCTATTAGCCGGAAAGTTTGAGTGTTGATACTTCAGCCATGCATCTGTTTCTCTAAATCTATATCTCTTCTAGTTATTTATTTTACAGCTATCCCTGTCTGCTTTTCTTTTGACTGACTGGATTATCTGGTCATGAGAACTTTTTGAGGTATTGGTTCCTTCTATTAGCATGATTATGATGTTAATTTTGGCACTTTTCCTTGACCAGAAAGTGGATGTACAGGGTGATGGTACCTACACATAGATAGTGAGAATAAAAAGATACACTATCTTCGCTTGAGACTCTTGCTTCTGATTCAACTTATGAGTTCAAACAGCAAAGATCCTCCAGCAGGAGGAATGAACTCTCACCAACCAGCAGTACTGTCACTGACACAACTCAAGCGGGTGATCTTATGGTGGACTAAATTGCCGGCAGTAAGCTTCAGTTTAATTTATTCTACATTTAAAATCTCTGTTTGTTATGTTTTATATCTTAATTATTGCTGAAATTCAGTTTTCTCAATCTTTTCTTTTTTAGAAAATTGTTTTTATAATGATTTAAGTCGCTTTTGTTGTTTAGTGCAACCCTCCAAAAAATCTGCCTTTAGACCTATTAGATAATTTTTTGGGGAACGTAATATATATGAATGGGCTATAAACAGATCTTGCGAACATTAGGCAATATAACTTGTGGAAATCATCAGGCAGATTCCTTTTCAATCTTCTTTATGGTACCCTTTAGACATTTATACTTTGGTAGATCATCATCATTTCAGTAAGGGCAGAGAGTATCCTATTCTATTCCTTTTTCTAATTTGCTAGCTGTAGCTGAAATTTGGCATCCCTGACCATCTACACAACATTTTGCGTGAATATTCCATGATAATAACATACCATTCTCCATTGCTTCGTTGAAGTTCAAACCCGAACTGTCTTCTTCATTGGTTCATCTTCTTTCCCGAGTGGTAATTATCTCAAGATAAAAGGAAGCTCTGTGGTTTTAGGGTGGATGACATCAGATCAGATGGACCTTCTTGTTGAACAAGTTAAGATGCTGCTGGAGAAATTGCATTTAGCACAAGTACCCTGAAACGCCTGGTGGACCAGTCTGTAAATGATCCTGAGCGCTCAAAACTCAGGTACTCTTTTCCCGTCTTACATTTATGCACATATTAATCAGAGGCAGTACCAAGGGACGTTCGTGTAGCTGGATGAAATGATCCTGTGTTGTGGGGGTTGTTGTTGTAGTTGGTATTCTGGGTTCTAGTGCATCTTATTTTTCTATGCAGAAAAGGGAAAGATTGTACTGATCTATTATTTGTACTTACTCTAGAGTCCGCTGATAACTTTAATTATCTGGATCTCTAAGATTAATGTAATGCTAATACGAAGTGAGTATTATCTAGACCAAACTTTTCGTTCTAGTATTTCCAGTATCTTCAATACTAAATTTGAATGCTTTTTCTCAAATCCGTAGTGTTTTTCTACATAGATTCAAAATTTGGAAAGAGAGATTCATGAAAAGAGGAGGCAAATGAGGGTTTTAGAGCAGCGTATAATGGAGAGTGGTGAAGATTCAATTGCTAATGCATCATTTGTGGATATGCAGCAGGTAGTTTCTCATCCTGTTTATTATATGTGTTTCAGTAATACATTCAAACTATGTTACTTTGATTGGGCCTTGATGCCATTGGCCTTGGCTATAATTCTAATTCTTCTTGTTGCAACAGACAGTATGAGATTGATGACCCGTGTAACGAAAGAGTTTTGAGCTAGAAGTAAGCAATTTGATTCTTCTGATTTACGGAATTTGATGGGCACTGTTCCCCCATTGGTTAAGGCTTGGGAATGATTCTTTATTTTCATGTAATCATATTGATTCTTCTCCTTGACACGATAAAATCAGCAGATAATCGTATCCTCCAAGAACAATGCAGGACAAGGTGAAAGTTTTGCGCTTGATGTCTTTTTTTCCACATTCACAAATGACTAATATAAATTTTTAGCACTGGTCGATCACCTCTGATGGTTTCTCCATTATATTTATGCAATTATTTTGATTTTGGTTTTGCTGTTCACAGTGTTCTGAGAACGAGGAATTGCAGAAGAAGGTGAAGCTTCTGGCAGCGGTTGGCATCTCTCTCTGGCGACAAATTACCATTGTCCTCTGAACAGGCATATCTGAATATCTGACGAGTTAAGGAAAAGTTCAATATCAGGTAAATAATTATTGCTGGGATTGTCCAATTGGGCTTCAGCTGTTTTATTTTCATGTAGTAATATTTCCTATTCTTATGATTTTGTGAAATATTACCAACATACTTTCTCCTGTTAAAGGAAAAGATTCAATTGACTTTAGCACAGTCCTTTGTCTTCCTTGCACCTGGAACTGATCTTAGACCGAGTTGTGCTTATCTATGCAGAACCGAGATGAAAAACGAGGTGACCAAGCTCTCGGTACAGAATGCGAAACTGGAGAAGGAATTATTGGCTGCTCAAGAGTTGGCAAACACTCGAGGCTCTGCTAATCTGACTGTCAATGGTTTCAACCGCAAGTATAGTGACAGCACGAGAGCTGGAAAAGGGGCGGCTCTCTGGAGCAGCGGTGATGGTTTTGAGTCGTGGAATCTTGATCTCGATGATCTAAAGATGGAACTGCAGGCTAGGAAACAACGGGAGGCAGCTCTTGAAGCTGTCCTAACTGAGAAGGAATTCATAGAGGATGAATACAGGAAAAGGGTTGAAGAAGCAAAGAAAGGGAGGCATCTCTGGAGAATGATTTAGCGAACATGTGGGTTCTTGGCAAAGTTGAAGAAAGGGTAGCGGCTAACCCTGAGTAATACAGATAGCAACATACCAATGGTTTGGATAATGCCGAAGATCCAAAAACAAACAACACTGAAAGTGACAATGTCCTCAAAGAGCAAAAAAGTTTCAGAAGTGTCATCAAAACCAGCCAATGAAATGCCCAAGGAGAACCCCTGGTTGTTCGGCTGAAGGTTTGTTACAGTTCTAAGAATATCTGATATAAAGCATGTGTATTGTCTTTTTGAACTACACTCAGTCATGCCATGCATTATCGAACAATATTACTAATATTGGTAGGCATAGGAGCTTGTGGTTGATTATTCCATAGCCATAATTACATCATTTCTGGATGTTAATGGTTTTACGTAGAGCACTTCAACTAAATGTCTTCAATGTTTACAGGCCCGAATGCAAGAGATGAAGGAAAAAGCTCAATCCCTGGGAAATGGAGATGCCAATTCCCATATGTGTAAAGTATGTTTGAGTCACCAACTGCAGCAATTCTTCTCCCTTGTCGGCATTTTTGTTGTAAGTCACTTTCTATTCCATAAATGATACCCCACACCTTAATCAATTGTTTTCTGAAAATGCATATGTTTTGATTTTTGCAGTATGTAAATCTTGTTCGCTCGCTTGTTCCGAGTGTCCGATATGTCGCACAAAGATATCGGACAGGCTTTTTGCATTCCCGTCTTGATACAACTATTTCAACCCTCCTTATGAAGGTCGTGTATATTTTCCTTTTTCTATTTTCAGTATCTCACACTGCAACTTCTATTCCGAGATAAATTATATCGAACCAAGATTAGTCTGATGACTCCCACCATCAGGAAAAGCTGTTCAGATCATGAAATGTTGACACTATTTTTGAACTATTTGCAGGTGATCACCTGTTTTACATTTTCAATGTGAGAAGCTGATGCAATTCTTTCATTAGATTGTCTGTATGTAGCTGTTCAAAAAGGTAGATGAATGTCAACAGTCTCTATTGAATGGTTGTAAAAAAGAAGAGTTTAAAGGTTAAGAAGATTAAGAAAAGTATAACAAAAGGAAAAATCACTATATCCAAAATGCTCTGCTTTAGCAAAAGGTTGTGATAAAGTCTTTTTGAACTTTCGATTTTCAATCGATAAATGTACAGAAACAGCCCACGCTTCTTACGGAGCAATTTCCTCTTTCATTCCTTTTGGGTTTTTTAGGACTAGAAACTTCGAAAGGAAAATGGAAATAAGTAACGGTATCTCGTGGTTTTTAAGATTGAATTTATTTGTCATTTAAATAAATATCGGCACAGTCTTACAAGAAGAGCTTCATGAAGGTCTATAAATATGTGTGAGGTGAAAGTTATTTCTCATTTGAAGCAAAAAAATCTAAAAATATTTGAGTCTTTCACTTGCAAAAGCTTGACTTTTTTTCCTTCTAATATGATTATTATTCTTGCATCATTTTATAATTGTAAATCTTTACATTTTTAGTGATATATCTTCATATTTCAGTGCTTAATCAAACCATTTCATACTTTGTACTAAATAAAATTTAAGTATGGAAGGCGAAATTTGTTACCTCAGCATGACGAGTTCTATTTAAATTGTTTTCATATTAAAAAACACTTCATATTAAAAAAATATATTAAGATATTATTTTAATGGAGCTCGTTACTTTAATCGGACGAATTTCAAGAAAAATAAATAAATATTAAACTAAACGAATCGGTCGAATAAAATATATTTTTCACTGAAACTCATCATCTCGATGCGATGAGATCTAGAAACATTGTAACAAATGTCGTAGATACCAAAATAAACTCCTACATGTTCTATTGTGCTAATTATTGTCTTTTTTGCTGTATTAGGCCAATTTTACCATAATAATGTGTTTGCATGTTTAAGGTAATAAGCCATTGGGCCAATAGATGATGAAGCTGATATAGTTTCTTACTTGCCTACTGATGTGGGAGCTATGCTTTAGTCTCCAAGGAAACAAATGACCGACTTAACTTCGTTAAGTAATGCTCACTTGCTGGTGGAGATTAAAATGAAGACAAAAGTGTAAATAGAGGAACCTAAGAAGAAAGATAGTGGTGTTTCTCGTCAATCTATTATGCTTATAAAAAACCTTCATTTTCTCCCATCCAAAGTGTTAAGTCTTTAATCCATACACCTTATTAAAGAGTATGTCCAATCATCTCATTTGATAAACACTTCATCATAGGAGCATCAACAGAACAATTTGTTACACTGAAATTCCCTCAGATTTTCAGCAAGATGGATAGAAGCGGGTTCGCATATTCACTTTGGTGCAATCCGTTTAGCTCTCAATTACCATGGCACTAAAGGAAAACCAGTAGTAGCATGAATTGTTTTACAGAATATTCGATATCTAAAATACCAGGATGCTTGTATTGGTACTATTGAAGCCACAATGAACAATGGGGTTGTTAAGGTAACAATTTTTCCAAATTTTACCATGGCCCTTGCAGATCCAAACCTACTTGAAGCTCTTAAGGTACAAATCCAGATTATTAGAGTCCCACAGGTATAATCCTCAATAATTGTAACCCTTTACTATTAAATAATTTACAGAATTCAAGATCATACTTTCAGACTCAATAGATCTGGATTTGGAGATTCTTCACTACTAATCTCAGTAAATACATAAGAAAAACCTCGCCGTGTTCATGTGCCCAGACAAATTCCAAGAAAAAAGTTGTTACAACTATTACATGAAAAGTGGGTGACAAATTATGAATAGAACCAGAGAGAAGACAATCAGTCAGATTAATTAACAACAAAATTATCTCAAAAGGAGTTACATCAGAAATCCGGTTTAACCACAATAATCTCTAAAACAGACCGACGCCATCAATCTTTCTTACACAACTAATGATGCTGCCACTAGAAGATCCAAGAGATATGCATGATAAAGATGATCCAGACTATTATTGCAAACTTTGCAAGCCAATCCTAGAATCTTCTTTCATAGAAAACTTTGAGGCATCTGGAAGGCCAATCTATATGTTCAAAGACCCAATAACATGACATTGTTCTAGAAACCCTGAATGTTCATGTAAACTCTATGCTGATGATAGATTTGATGTATGGATTGAAGGAAACCATACGACATACTATCCCCACAAAGACGAAAAAGAAGAATCCTCGTATTCAAGCTTTATAAGAGATACATGAAAGGAGATACTTCTATTGGGCCTCTTGGAGAAGATAATGGGAAATTTACTTTTCTTGTGGATTATTCTTCAAAACCTTCATCCTACAAATCAACTTATACCTTTCCACAAGACACTTCACCACACCCTAAACCTCCATCATCATCACCAAAATTGACAACCCTGTTACAAAAAGATCCAAAGATGAGTCCAAAAACCCTGAAATAAAACCATCCAACCTCTGTTGTATGCATGTTTTCAATTCGATTCTTGTTATGATATAGAATTCCCCCTTGAAGAATTTACTAAGAAAGAATATAAACGTGCATAAAAGATCCCAATAAAAACTCTAAAGACTATTCTAAAGAAAATATCAATGCAACAGAAGCAACTCTCAATTGATATAAGAGAACACCCCTTGCTCAAAATACCACTCTAAAGAAAATTAACTCCAAGATCGCTCAGATGGATACCAAGCTCACTCAGGTGGAGTCTAAGGTGGATACAAATACTAAAATTTCTAATGAGCTTATTGTTCTACTTCATAAATATTACAACAAGTTTCAAGAGAGACAACTTCACCAGGACAAGATTTTTTTTCTATTTAGAACAAAAGGGAAAAAAATTAAAAAATTGAAAGAGCAAATAAAGATATTTGAAGAAACTGGCTAAGTTACTACGCCGTTTGGTGAATAATAGATTTTCCAATTTCTAAGAAGGGCCAATCCAAAACCTCAACAATATATTTGCCTCATTCAAGAGAGAATCAGAACCTTCACAAAGGCTAGCATTCCCTTCGTTACCGGTAGAAACAAAAAAGCCATCAACATATGAATTTTACCAGCATAAAAAGATAAAAGCTAAGAAGAAAAGAGAAAGAGATAAGAGCAAGAAACCAAACCAAGAAGGTGATTCCCCTAAGTCCCCAAAAGTTTCAAGGGCTTTGATGATCCAACAAGGTCAAAAGAATCCATTAACCTCTTTTTTCAAGGAATATAGGGAAACCATAATCCTTAAAATCTCTGTTAAACCTTGAAGAAAAAGAAACTAAATAAGATACTTCTAGTTACATCATCAGAAGAATCATACATTTCTTTAGATGATGATTATGGCAGTAATTCACCAAACAAAAGTCAAGACTGAAGATGATGAGCCATCATATGGAAGAACTTCAGTAGAAAACAACCATAATCGTCTTCGGTCAATGGTGGAAAATATACCTTCACTCTTGATGATATTTCAATGTTAAAATGACCACAAAGGCTACAGGAATTCCACTCGTATATAGAGACACAAAAATTGACAAAGGAAAGCAATTATGATATCCTTACTGAATTTGTTTCCCAGTTCAATGGTTTACTTAGAGACTAGTGGATTACTCTAAGTCTAGGAGATCAGATGCAATTTTAGGTTCAACATGATTTTGCATTAGTTATTTCGAGAAGAAGACCTACAGAGACATTTAGCATCATGACAAAGCTCTTTTATATTATAGGGCAGATCAAAGTCTAAAACAAGTTATATTAGCTTTAATAACATATCTCTTACAAAATGCAGTCAATAGACATCTTCAGCACAAAGAGACAATTCTACAACTAACTATTGAGAAATCCAACTAGAAACCTATATTGCCCTAAAAAAAATTTGTGTCAAAAATATTATCAGAGACTACATGACAGAAGCAGAGAAATGAGAAGGCGTGTAAAGAATCTAGATTGATATCAAGTGCAAGAAAGAGCAAAATACCACTGTAAAGTTGGAAGAAAAGAAATCCTATAAAAGGAGTTCCAAACCACAATTTTTCCTAACAAGAAGAAGAATAAACAGAGATACTTAATGTAGAAGAAGACTATAGGAACTAATCGTCTAAGTGTTATGTATGTGAGCTGAAGGGACACTTTGCAAAAATTGTCCGAAAAATAAAAGGGGCTTAAAGATGATCCATCAAATTCAGAGAAACATGGAAAATTCAAAGAAGATGATGTGTTGAGTTAATCCATCAAATTCAAGAGAAATATGGATAAAATTGGTAATTAAAATTTTGGTGAAGCTTTGACAGAAAATTGAAAGATTTGCATAGCGATTTAGAGTGGTTCGACTTTCTCAACCAAAGTCTACGTCAATTACCTTAGCTATCCACACTAAGGATTTTCCATAAATTCACTATTTGTCTTTATTTTGAGGAAAAGAGTAACCTACAACTCCCTCAAGATTATACCCCAAATTCTTGAGATACTCTCTTCTCAAGAGAAATTACAAACTTTGTAAACTTACAAAACCTCACAAGGTATAATGTTTGCACAATTCTGGAATAAAAAAGAACACTCAAAGATAAATACAATTGAGCATAAAGTGTGTAATTGAAAGCAAAATGAACATTGAATGGATTTTTGGCTTGAATTGCTCAAACTTGATTTTACGCTTTCTTTTTGTTCCTCTCTTAATTCTTGTTCATAAATGGCTTCAGAACTTGTTTAAATACACCCTGAATGATTCTGAACGTTACGGATGATCATGAAGTCAATAGAGTCGTTGTGGTATGTTTTCTACTTCAAAAGCTATTGGGAGCGTATGGGTATCGGTACTCCTTCATAGGAGTATCGATACTTCCTATATAAAATTCAAAATTTGACCGTTGCAAAACCAATGGTATCGATACCTCTCAGGGTATCGGTACCCATTTTACATTCGATGTTTGTCTTGGAGTCAAATCACAGAAGTAGTATCAGTACCCATACTATGGTATCAATACTACTATATAAGGGTATCGATACCTTGTAGGTATCAGTACCCTTTTATATTCGATGTTTGGGGGTATCAATACCATTAAACGAGGTATATCTTCCCTATTTAAACTCAATTTTGACTCGATTATGGTTCGAAATACTTTGTAAAATTTGTTCCAAAAATATTTTAAGAGTAAAAAACAAATTTTCATTTAAGTAAGGAGTAAACTGATATTTAAGACTTGGAGTAATATTTATAATATTTGAATAACTAAATCGAATATTATGTTTAAAATCGAATATAAAATCTTAAAATTCATTAACACTTCATTTGTTACATCGAAAATCAAAATGTTTTCAACAATATCTCCCTTTTGATATAACAAAACATTTTAGAAATTTTAAGATTTTCTTTTCAAAAATCATTTTTGAAAGATTAAAGATTACTCCTACTTATATATTCTCCCCCTTTTTGTTAAATAAAAAGACTCTAATAATTTATTTTAAAACAAGTTTGCCACATTGATGTATATATATATATGTATATAGCTGCTAAGAGCAAAGTCAAGAGAATTATTAGCCATTAGTCCACATAATCAATATTCATAAATAATATGTAATTGAGAATTGGTCATAATTGAACTAATATGTATAGATGCAAGAACTAATAAACATTTTATTAATTTAAAAATCTAAATATTCAAGAGAAATATCCAAACACAAACAATCTAAACAACCAATATCCAAACATTCATCAAAATGTTTAAAACAATGTTTGGTTCAAATATAGTTCAAACCTAAGAAAACTAGCAAGAGTGGCTAGTCATCCATCGGTGGTCGGGAGGAGAAAATTGTGCTCGCATAGAAACCACATCTCGTATAAACGCATCGACCCTAGCATTGAGTTCGTCAAAGCGAGCTTAGTTCCCATTGTCGCTCTAAGTGCTGAGCCATGAATTGGGACTTTAAGGATGCAAACCTTAAGTCAAGTGTCTCCATGAAAGATCGAAAGTATGAAGGCACCAGACTCTCTTGCCTGGCTGGCTCGTCCTTGGGCTGGTTTACGGGATCATCGACATCCCGTAAGAGGTATTCAAGCTCTTGAGTCGGAGCCGAAGCAGCTCGTGAAGAGCTAGCACCAGGGGTTTTCTATGTTGAGTGAACCCATTGGTCTTTGTCTCTAGTCTATCCCAATTTTTGTAAAGATGTGAAGTTGATTTCAGTGGTTAGAGGGATGACTACATCAAGCTCTACCTTAAGACCTTCTTTGATGAATATATTACTTAGTAGACAACCATAAACTAAGGTTTTAACTCGTTTAGAGGGAATGTTGTTTACGGTTTCTACAAGTTCCCTAAAGATAATTTGAGGGAGATTTATTTTCTGATTTTGTTTGATGCAATGTATCCACCATAAGTCAAGAGCTCTAAGAGTGGAGTATTTTCCTCTGTATGGTCTAAACCACCAAGAGATTATTAGATAAAGAAAAATTCGTGATAATATAAAACACTCGCACTAACCTTGACTTTACAAGGGGTACTAAATCTCGCTCATTATCTAACCCACAATTATCTAGTCCAAATGCACTAGCTATATAGTCCGAGTCTATATTAATGTATTGCCCCAAGAGATGGGAGTGAATACTTTCGGTTGCGGTTTGAGACTCATTTTGTACACATACGACATTTGAATAGAAAATACAAACAAGTTGCTGATAAACAACTGGTTTTACCTTAAAAAGGTTATTGAATTTCCAAGATTTGAGGGTAGGGAAGTATTTGAATTTCATTTCTACCATAGCCTTAAGAGGGATACATTATCCCTAATGTTATAAGATTCAAATGGGTAACGTATCTTTCGTAGAGACCCCTACGGCTAGGTTCGTTAAAGTAAGAGTTTAGAATAGTCATATTGGGTTTATTTGGGTTAGGATTTGGAGTTGGATTTTATGGTTGGTTGATCTATATAGATGACCTAGCTCGTTTAAACATGGTTTAGGAAATCGGAATGGTAAACCTACAATTAAACAACATATGTATGCAATACAAAATCCCAAAACTCAATATGAGTCCTCAATATTCAAGGTTCTCCAACTTAGAGTCTAATGGGCAATATTGAAAACTATTTTGAAAACGAAGTTTGAAAAATCATAATATATATAATTTTCATGAAAATAATATAAGTAGATCAAAACCATCAATGTAAAACGAAAATAATTTTTTATTATTTCAATTTTTAAAAAACAATTCTGAAAAATAGTGTTTTTGATAAAATTTTCTTGTAGATTCTAGTGTAAAACCATAATCTACTAAATGCCCGATCACTAATTTGAACTAGAACTAACTAAAACTAGTCTATGTTCAAAATCAATAAAATAGTGTTTTAGAAAAATTTACCTTGAAAAACGGATTGAGGTAGAATGTGGTGTTGTTTGCACAATTTGATGATATTGGCAGGATTAGAAGTTGAAGAACGAAAGATTTCTGACTTGAAACGTTGGTTTTGAGCAAGAAGATGATTTAGTAGAGTAGAGAGTGAGAACAACGTGATTTTTTATTTTAGGGTTTTGGCAAATTATGAAGATTTAGGGATATTAAAGCCTAAATCCGACAGGGGGTATCGTTACCCCTCGAGGGATATCGATACAAATTCAAGGAGTATATATACCGTTAAAAAACTATTGATACCTATTGAAGAAGTGTCGATACTATGCTAGTAGTATCGATACCTAGCAAGAGTGGTATCAATATTGGGTGGCCAGTATCGATACCTAGTGCACAGAATGGTAAAAATATGCATTTAAACACTTAGCATGCAAAATTAATCAGATCTAGTGGTATTGACAACTCATATTTCGAAATTTAACTATGTTAAATCAACCAATCTACACTTAAGCCTAATTTGAACATAATTAATTTTCACTAAGGATCATAAACTCCACCTAACTATTAACGTAGAAGGCATTTAAAATGTTATTTTTACATGCATTTTTCCTTAATCATTAAAAGTGCTAAAATATTTTAAACATTAAATCAGGTAGGTTTGTAAGACTTAATTCTCTCTAAGTGTCCAAAATCTTTCTTTGTCTAAAGTTTTGTAAAATATCCTCTAATTGATGCAAAATATCTACAATTCTAGAACTACATCTCCTTTAGTGACACGATCTCTAATGAAATGATGTCTAATTTCAATGTGTTTAGTTCTAGAGTGTTGGATGGGATTTTTAGTGAGACAAATAATACTAGTATTGTCACACTTGATAGGTACGGTACTAACTTCAATTCCATAGTCTAAAAGTTGTTGTTTCATCCATAAAACTTGTGCGCAACAACTACCGACTGAAATGTATTCCGCTTCAGTAGTAGATACAACACTATTTTGCTTCTTTGAAACCAAGAAATTAGCATATTTCCTAGAAATGACAAGTACCGGTGTCTCTTCCTATTTTGCATCCCCCATATCCGTATCCGAGAAGGCATGCAAGCTAAAGCTAGAGTCTCTAGGATACCAAAGTCCTATACTAGGAGTGTCCTTAAGGTATCTAAAGATTCTCTTAATGGCTTGTAGATGTGATTCCTTAGGGAATGATTGAAATCTAGTATGTAAGCAAACACTAAACATAATTTTCGGTTTACTTACGGTTAGATAAAGCAAAGAGCCAATCATAGACATATAAAGTTTAGCATCTACATCTTTACCTTCTTCATATTTGTCAAGCTTTGTAGATGAGCTCATAGGAGTGGCTTGGGGTTTGACATTTTCCAATCCAAACTTCTTGAGTATATCTTTGATGTACTTTGCTTTATTGATGAAGATGTCATCTTTCATTTGCTTGATTTGGAGCCCCAAGAAAAATGAAAGCTCCCCCATCATGCTCATCTCAAATTCACCTTGCAATAGCTTAGAAATTTTGGCAATAGCATCATTAGTATAACCAAATATATATCATCAACATAAATTTGAACTACTAAATCTTTACCTTTTCGTTTAAAAACAATGTAGTGTCAACCTTCCTTTTTGAAAAACCTTTTTCAATTAAAAAGTTAACAATCTTTAGTACCAAGCTCTAGGAGCTTGTTTTAAACCATATAGTGCTTTTGTCAATTTAAAAACATGATTTGGAAATTTTGAATCTTCAAAACAAGGAGGTTGTTCCACATACACTTGTTCTTTTATAAAACCATTTAAAAATGCACTTTTAACATCCATTTGATATAATTTAAATTCATTGAAACATACAAATACCAATAAAATTCTAATAGCTTCCATCCTAGCTACAGGAGCATATGTTTCATCAAAATATATTCTCTCTTCTTGAGTATAGCCTTGAACAACAAGTCTAGCCTTGTTCCTCACTATGTTACCACTTTTATCAAGCTTATTTCTAAACACCCATTTAGTACCTACAGTAGATTTATTACTTGGTCTTTCAACTAATGTCCATATTTTACTTCTCTCAAATTGATTTAACTCTTCTTGCATAGCCACAATCCAATTTTCATCATCTAATGCTTCTTTAATATTCTTAGTCTCTATGCATGAGATAAATGCAACATAATTGCAAATATTCCTAAGAGAAGATCGAGTAGTTACCTCTTTGGATATATCACCTAAAATCTCACCATATTTGACATAGTTGTACTCTCTTGGGTATGAGATTTCCCTTTCTTTAATGGTTAGATTCTTGAAGGCATCTTGAGTTTCTTCATTTTTCACTTCTTCCTTTATGATGATTCCCCACGTCATTTGTTCATTATACCTATGTCATCATCAACGCAAGAATCTTTCCTCGGAAGGAAATTATCATCGAAAACAACATGGATAGACTCTTCTACCACTAAATTTCTTTTATTAAATACTCGATAAGCTTTAGAATTTAAGGAATAACCCGGAAAAATTCCTTCATCACTTTTAGCAGCGAATTCGCCAAGATTGTCTTTACCGTTGTTTAAAACAAAACATTTACATCCAAAAGGATGAAAATAACTAATGATAGACTTTTTATTTTTGAAAATTTCATATGGAGTTTTCTTTAAAATAGGCTTAATCATTGCTCGATTAATTATATAACAAGCGGTATTTATGGCTTCTGCCCAAAAATATTTTGGCATATTGTTTTCACAAAGCATGGTTCTGGCCATTTCTTCTAAAGTTATGTTTTTCCTCTCAACAACTCCATTTTATTGAGGGATTCTAGGTGCTGAAAAATTATGGCTAATCCCATTTGAATTAAAAAAATCAGTAAATCCAAGATTTTCAAATTCAGTACCATGATCGCTCCTAACACTTGAAATGGAGTAACCTTTTTCATTTTTGATTACTTTTGAAAGAGTGATAAAATTCTCTAAATCTTCATCTTTAGTACTTAAGAATAGAACCCAAGTATACCTAGAATAGTCATCTACTAATACAAAACCATATTGCTTTCCTCCCAAGCTAGTAGTTCTAATTGGCCTAAAAAGATCTATATGGATCAATTGTAATACTCTACTAGTTGATACATCATTAATGGATTTAAAGGAAGCTTTCTTATGTTTTCCTTTTACACATGCATCACAGATTTTATCCTTATCAAATTTTAACTTTGGCAAACCTCTTACTAAATTTCCTTGAATTAGTCTTTGCAAAACACTCATGCTTATATATCCTAGTGTCCTATGCCATACACTATCATGTCATCCTTGACAACTAGGCATAAGTAGTCATATTAATAAAATCTAAATGCACCATTGTATGTTTCTTATTCTATGACCAATAAGCATAATTTTATTAGATGCATTGTCAGCAACTTTACAACCGTTTGATTCAACAAGACATTGTATCATTTATCACACAATTGACTAATACTTAATAGATTATGCTTTAACCCATTCACATATAATACATTTTCTATTTGTATGGAAGAAGTATTATCTATAGTACCTATACCTTCTATGTAACCTTTTGAGTTGTCACCAAAGGTTACCACTCCTCTATTTTTGTCGTTAAGCTCAGTAAACCAGATCTTGTCTCCTGTCATGTGTCTTGAGCATCCACTATCAAGGTACCATGAATTTGAGCTTGTATTTCGTGCCTTGAAACAATGCTGCTTTTCCTACAAACATAGATTAATTTCTGATTTTTGGTACCCAAATTCGTTAGTTCCTAAAAGCCATGTCCCCTTAGGTATCCATTTGTTTAGGACATCCTTATCTTAGTAGTAATGAGTCATTTACGAACCTATATACTCCTAATGATTTTACCATTAGAGGTTCTCTGGGGACCTCTATGATTGTATGATTTAAAATTCTTTCTAATAGAGTTGGATTTTGAATTTTCTCATTTTTCAAAACATTTTGTTCCAACTCTATTGAAAGAAGCTTTAAGATCATTAAATTTCTTTTGATGATCATTATTGACTCTTGAAAGTAAGTTATGAAAATCCAAAATTTTCTTTTCAAAATCTTTTATTTTGATTTACAATTCTTTAATTTTACTTTCAAGATCAATGTTGGTCTTGGATATGAGATCTTTTTCGGTTTTTAATTTTGAAATATCTTTCTTGTATTTTGAAAATAATTCTCATAATTCGAAGCCAACCCATTTATTCCTCTAATAACTCATCAAAAGAATAATCTTCTAAATCAAATGAGTTAGAGGTTACCTGAGAATCCTCCTTAGTGGCCATTAAGAACAAGTTTACTACTTTTTGTTCCTCTTCACTGGATGATTCATTATCGCTCCAAGTAGCCACGTGTGTTTTCGGTTTCTTCTTTGAAAGACCCTTCTTCTTCAATTGCGGGCAATCATATTTCATATGCCCAAACTTTTTGCATTCATAGCATATGATTGGGTCCTTCTCTTTTGATTCAGTTTTGAAGCCTTCATTTCATTTGAATTTTCTTCCTCTATTGGGCTTCATTAATTTTCTGAATCGTTTGGAAAATAATGTCATTTCTTCATCATCGTCATCATCAGAGTCACTCTCATCTTGTGTGGATTTGAGAGCAACACTAATGTTCTTCTTCTTCTCAATCTTCTTCCTTGTGTCATCCTTTTTCTCATTATCTACCTCATCTTGAATCATCATTTCATGAGTGAGGAGAGAACCAATGAGCTCATCGAGAGTTAAAGACTTTAGGTCTTTAGCTTCGATAATCACAATCTTTTTCGATTGCCAAGCTTTTGGAAGAGAATAAATTATCTTCCTCACAAGTTTCTTGTTTGGGATTATTTCTCTGAATGCCTTGAGACCATTGATAATTACGGAGAATCTATCTGTCATAGTTTTGATGTCTTCATCTGGTTTCATCCTGAAATTTTCATAGCTATGAGTAAGAAGACTAATTTTGGTTTCTTTTACCTAGTCGGTTTCTTCATGTGTGACTTGGAGTTTGTCCCATATCTCATTGGCGGTTGAACAAGATGAAATTCTCCCGTATTCATCTAGTCTAAGTGCATAAAATAATATATGGATTGCTTTTGAGTTGAGCTGGAATAATCTCGTCTCTTCTTCATTCCATAATTTTGGTTCTGTGGATGGTTTGGAGTATCATTTCATCATGATTTTCCATACTTCCATGTCATTAGCTTGAATGAAAAACTTCATCCTATTTTTCCAATAAGCATAGTTAGCTCCATTGAAGAAAGGAGGCTTGTTGAAGGGCTGAGAATCAAGAACAAAGTCGAAGTTTGATGTAGAGGCCATTGATGACTTAAATATTGATTAAACTCTTCTCGTGTCTTCTTAAAAGATGGTAAAACCTTCAAATGAGTGTAGCTCTGATACCAATTGTTGAGTTAATCGATCAGATGAAATAGCCAAGAGGGGGTGAATTGGCAATTAAAATTTTGGTGGAAGCTTTGACAGAAAATTGAAAAAATTTGCACAGCGATTTAGAGTGGTTCGACTTTCTCAACCAAATTCTACGTTCACTATCTTAGCTATCCACACTAAGGATTTTCGATAAATTCACTAATTTGTCTTTCTTTTGAGGATAAAGAGTAACCTTACAACTCCCTCAAGAATTATACCCCAAATTCTTCAGATACTCTATTCTCAAAGAGAAAATTATAAACTTTGCAAACTTACAGAAAAACCTCACAAGGTAGAATGTTTGCACAATTCTAGAACAAAGAAAGAACACTCAAAGATAAATACAACTGAGCACAAAGTGTGTTCTTGAAAGCAAAATGAATATTGAATGATTTTTGGCTTGAATTGCTCAAAATTGATGTTTAAGGCTTTCTCTTTTTGTTTCTCTCTCAATTCTTGTTCATCAATGACTTCAGAACTTGTTTAAATACACCTTGAATGAATTCTGAATGTTGAGGATGATCATGAAGTCAATAGAACCGTTGTGGTATGTTTTCCACTTCAAAAAGTTGTTGGGAGCATATGAGTATCGATACTCCTTCATGGGGATATCGATACTTCCTGTATAAAATTCAAATATTTCAACCGTTGCAAAACCAATGGTATCGATACCTCTCAAGGGTATCGGTGCCCATTTTACATTCGATGTTTGTCTTGGAGTCAAAATCACAGAAGTAGTATCGGCACCCATAACTATGGTATCGATACTATTATATAAGGGTATCGATACCTTGTTAGGTATCAGTACCTCTTTTACATTCGATGTTTGAGGGGTATCGATACCATTAAACGAGGTATAGGTGCTTCCCTATTTAAAACTCAATTTTGACTCGATTATGGTTCGAAATACTTTGTAAAATTTGTTTCAAAAATATTTTAAGAGTGAAACACAATTTTTCATTTAAGTAAGGAGTAAACTTGATATTTGAAGACTTTGAGTAATATTTATAATATTCGAATAACTAAATCTAATATTATGTTTAAAATCGAATATAAAACTTTAGAATTTATTAACAATTCATTTGTTATATCGAAACATCAAAATGTTTTCAACATGATGATGTCAAATCTCTCTTATCTATTGAAGATGAACCTATAGATCAGTCCCTACTTGCTATTCAAAGAATAGATGATGAAACAGAATCAGAAACAGAGTGGTCTTATGAAGAAGAAATTTATATGCTTCAAAGTAAGATAAGCTCAACAATATCATCAATTGTTCTTGTTCCGCATATCCCAATATCTGTTTATCTGGAAAAATATGAAAAGTCAATCTCTTTCATTGTTTTTATTGATATTGGAGCAACAGAAACCATCATGAATCCTAAAATTCTCATTTCCTAATGGTGGAAACCTCACACCAGATATTCCAACTAAGATATAGACTAGACATTTGCAACTCATCTTATTAGTAAACCTATCACTATTCAGTTCTTCCCCTGATGTTCTATCAAAACTACAGTTTTGAGATCACATCTCATACGTAAAGATCATGGGGAGCTATTCTCATTGAAGAAAAGAATGGGAAAATGTAGGTATGTGGATACAAAAGTGGAAGGTTTTCTAATGCAAAAATCCATTATCATTTAACCTTCAAAGAAATCTTGGCAATAAAGAAATGAATATCTAAGTTTGAATTTCATCTCACTAGTTACCATTTCTTGGTAGAAATGAATATCCTCTTTCCTTCAGATGCTCAAGTTTGAACATAAGGTTGTTCTTAATCCACAACTTCTAAGATGGTTATAGTGGTTTTCAAAATACTCATTTGATTGCAAACATATCAAAGGTAAAGCTAACATCCTTACAGATTTATTATCTAGACCATCACAAAATCAAGTCCATAAGATTATGATGTTTAGAGCTTCATCCTCAAATTCATCAAAATCAAAATCAAAGAAACCAAAACCTTACCCTTCAGAGTCATCCTTTTCTATTCCCCCAAATCTTAACCATAATTTCCTCTTGAAGTTTATAGACTTGTAATAAAAAATACATTCCACTCCAAAGCTAGAAATATGATTTTCGTATACCAATTAGATCTTTTTAGAAACTATGGAGGATTGTTCTTAAAACCTCATGGGTTAAAACCTAACCATCCCTTTATCCATCAAATTTATTTTGAATTTATTGAAGTCCCAGGAGTTAAAATGGTTATTGTGGTATTTTACCTATATACATCATATGGCAATTCAATTATCTCTCATAGACTTTTAGTATTTTCTAAATAAAACAATTCAGAGACAAATCAAACCAGAGATTAAAAACCTTTTTACCATTCTCCAATGGTTTTACCCTCTTCATCAATTACTGGAGATGATTAATAAAGAAACTCAACAAAACCCTGGATTATTCCTGATAATCATTTTGTAATTATTTCATGCAACATGGAAAATATAAGCAGTTAGGATCATTTCCTACAAGCACTGCAAAAGTATTTGTGTCAACTAAACAGGCAGATTCCATTAGAGATATGGCCACCGCCAGATGTCAATGCACCATTGGATTCATGGCCTACAAGCTTTACACCTTACTATAAAGCAATCTTGGAGGCAACACTTGAATATCGAGAAAATATACTTGATCCCTCAGAATGGTCCCAAGATTACTTTTGAATCATTAGTTCTGCAAGTAAAAGAGATGAGTCATCATAAGTATCGACAGAAGAAACAAAAGTATTAGCGTGTGAAAAGATGGATATAGACCCAAAAGATTGGTACGAGACTTATCAATTAGAGATATACAGGAGAAAGCAAGAAAAAGAAGACATAATGATTGAACTAAACAGAACGTCTGATGAATCCACCGACTATAGTGACATGTAACTTTTATTATGTCAAAAACCTTATCTTATGTATTTTTATCTTTTCAGGATTTGTCTGGTATCATATGTAATATGTTTGTAAACATGGAAAATTTATCAGTTTGTCATGTTCCTCTCCTTTAGCCTATATAAAGGAGTATAATAGTTTGTAAGAGGCAAGAGTTAACCTTTGAAAATAAGAATCGTGTGTTTCTACCATGGCCTTCTAAATTTCTTCTCTAAATATAAAATACTTGGGATGAGGATCAGATTTTCGATCAATTCAACTCGACTTGAGAAATATATTATTTTATCTAAACTTGATCCAAGTTGAAGGAAATCACATTCGAAATTTAATCTAAATTTTAGGTAAAAGTCTTTATCCGACCCTATCAAACATAAAAAATATATATTTATATTATAACAATTATCATTGAATATATAAAAGAAATTATGCTATTATATAGTATCGAATCAAGTTAAGTCAAAGATTTTTCATTTTAATCCTAATCCAACTTAAATTTATTTTTTTGAAAGAAATTGATGCTATTAAATTAGATTAGATTAAAATTTATCAAAATCAGATTAAATTATCATCCCAACACTAATCCTATTTGGATTGAGTTTTCATTTTCGAAGTTTGTATTGAATTATGATGTAGTTTGGATAATAAAGAAACCGATTATCAATTAATTGTCCCAAAACATCATTTGCCACCTTTAAACCAGCAATATGTTTTTACCTCCGATGAAACGATGTCGTTGGAGTCTGTCAAATGGAAAGGAAGGACGACTTTACGAAGAACGAAGTAAACAATGAAAAAAATGAAGTCGCTCAGATCTTAAAAAAAGAAAAGAGCAGAAGAGAATCGAAGAACTTCTCTTTCTCGTATAAACCCCAAAAACATTCAACGACGCTTCCATTTTTTTTCTTTTTGTTCTTAACATTGCACGTTGCATCAGATCTGAAGGTAATTTCTTTTCAAATCTTTGTTCAATTACTAAATCCGATTCTTCTTGTTCGGTTCACGCTGTTAATCTTTGTTCGATTTGGTTCGAATTTGCAGAGAATTGATAGGCATAGAGGAAAGAAAGAAATATGTTGACAAAGTTTGAGACGAAGAGTAATAGAGTGAAAGGGCTGAGTTTCCACTCGAAGAGGCCTTGGATCTTAGCTAGTCTCCACAGTGGTGTTATCCAGTTATGGGACTATCGAATGGGCACTCTGATTGATCGGTTCGACGAACATGATGGCCCTGTTCGCGGCGTTCATTTCCACATGTCTCAGCCTTTGTTTGTCTCTGGAGGTTCAGATTTCAATTCCTTTAACATCGATTTTGATCTCTGCTTAATAAATCATATTGATTTAGTTACCTTAGTGACGTTGGATTTAGATGTGAAGTTCTAAATTGTAGTGGTTACGTAGGATTGGATTGGCTTAAGTTTTGGAGCTCTTTTAATCTTAAATCTGCAAGAAATTTAAGGTATCTGATGCCTAGACATGCCAGATCTAGGTTTAATATAGAGATTCATGTAGTTGGACTTGGTTTATACCTTTTACATCTGATGGTTTAAGCAAATGAATGTTAACTGAAGCATTGATAGAATTATGGGATGCGTCTGTTTGGGTGAACGCATATATGTACATTTTATTCAGTGGTTTTACGTATTCTATGTGGTACTTCTAAATCATAGATCTGTTGTTTTTTTTAAATAGGGGGATAAATGAAATGTTTTATTTGACACCGCATATATTTATTGCTCCAAAGTGATGTTGTTGAGTTTATTAATTTAAATTTTCTGGAATTGGTCAACTTGGGCAAAAATAACCTGGCACTGGGCAGCCCCCGCTATTATTTGCTAAAAAAATTCATTTGTGTTATGATTTTCTTTTTCAAAGCATGTGGTTCCTGTGCAATAGAAATTATACCAGAATTGATGTTCTTTTTTATGTTTCTAATAAAAAAGGGGATGACTACAAGATTAAAGTCTGGAACTACAAGTTGCATAGATGTCTTTTCACACTTCTTGGACATCTTGATTATATTCGTACTGTGCAATTTCATCATGAGCATCCATGGATTGTAAGTGCCAGTGATGATCAGACTATTCGCATTTGGAACTGGCAGTCACGAACTTGCATCTCTGTCTTGACTGGTCATAATCATTATGTTATGTGTGCTTCATTCCATCCTAAAGAAGACCTTGTTGTGTCGGCCTCCCTTGATCAAACTGTTCGAGTTTGGGATATTGGTTCCTTGAAAAAGAAGACTGCCTCCCCAGTTGATGACATTTTACGGCTGAGTCAGATGAACTCTGATCTTTTTGGTGGTGTTGATGCAATAGTTAAGTATGTATTGGAAGGTCATGACCGAGGAGTAAATTGGGCTGCATTTCATCCCACCCTACCTTTGATAGTATCTGGAGCAGATGATCGCCAAGTCAAATTGTGGCGTATGAATGGTAACTAATTTAAACCATGCATTACTCTCCGATTTATATTTCATTTGTTAGACATATTGATTGTAGCTTTTTGTTAAGTACACTAGTTGGCCTGTTAAATTCTTTATGAAAACTTATTTAATTATTTTTATTTTCTTACGTTTGATGTATGTTGCATGGCCTTTGATATTTTAGCCAAGCTACCTCAACTCTTATGATATATGTTTTTGTAGCAGGGAATTTAAACCCCCTTGATTATTGTGGAGTTGACAATATTGTTTATTTTTTTAAGTTTGATGTATGTTACCTGTCATTTGATATTTTAGCCAAGCTACCTCGACTCTTATGATATATTTTTTTCTAGCAGGGAATTTAAACCCCTTGATTGTTGTGGAGTTGAGTATATTGTTTATCTGTTTGCAGATACAAAGGCTTGGGAAGTGGATACCTTGAGAGGACACATGAATAATGTTTCATGTGTTATGTTCCATTCCAAACAAGACATTATTATATCTAATTCTGAGGATAAAAGCATTCGTGTGTGGGATGGAACAAAGCGAACTGGACTTCAAACTTTCCGTCGAGAACATGACAGATTCTGGATACTTGCTATTCATCCTGATATGAATGTTTTAGCAGCTGGACATGACAGTGGCATGATTGTATTTAAGCTAGAGAGAGAGCGTCCCGCTTTTACTGTGAGTGGTGATTCGCTGTTTTATGCCAAGGATCATTTTCTTAAGTATTATGACTTTTCAACTCAGAGAGAATCACAAGCACTTACAATTCGACGGCCTGGTTCCACAACTCTGAATCAAAGTCCAAGAACTCTTTCTTACAGTCCTACCGAAAATGCTGTTCTTATATGTTCGGATGTGGATGGAGGATCTTATGAGTTGTATGTGATACCAAAAGACAACATTGGTAGGGGTGACAGTTCGCAGGAGGCAAAGAAAGGTCTGGGTAGTTCTGCTATATTTGTGGCCCGAAACCGGTTTGCTGTACTTGACAAAGGAAACAACCAAGTCGTAATCAAGAATCTTAAAAATGAAGTGGTTAAAAAGAGTGGCCTACCAGTGCCTACGGATGCCATATTTTATGCTGGAACAGGTAATTTGTTGTGCAGGTCAGAGGATAGAGTAGTAATATTTGATCTACAGCAGAGGCTTGTTCTTGGTGATCTTCAAACCCCTTTTGTCAGGTATGTTGTTTGGTCTAATGACATGGAGAGTGTTGCTTTGCTCAGCAAGCATACCATTGTCATTACTAACAAGAAGCTTGTGCACCAGTGCACTCTCCATGAGACAATACGTGTTAAGAGTGGAGCCTGGGATGACAATGGTGTTTTTATATACACCACCCTAAACCATGTAAAGTACTGCCTTCCAAACGGGGATAGTGGAATAATTCGAACACTTGACGTTCCAATTTACATAACCAAGGTTTCTGGAAATACAATCTTTTGCCTGGATCGTGATGGGAAGAATAAGACTATAGTCATTGATGCTACAGAATACATTTTCAAGCTCTCTCTGCTCCGGAAGAGATATGATCACGTTATGAGTATGATAAGAAACTCCCAGCTTTGTGGTGAGGCCTTGATTGCTTATCTGCAACAGAAGGGGTTCCCTGAAGTGGCGCTTCATTTTGTCAAAGATGAGAAAACACGCTTTAAGCTGGCTATAGAGAGTGGGAACATTCAAATTGCTGTTGCTTCAGCTAAGGAGATTGATGACAAAGATCATTGGTATAGGTTGGGTGTGGAGGCCCTTCGCCAAGGCAATGCTGGTATAGTCGAATATGCGTACCAGAGGACAAAGAACTTTGAGAGGCTGTCTTTTCTTTATCTCATTAATGGTAACCTGGAAAAGTTGTCCAAGATGCTGAAAATTGCGGAAGTTAAGAATGATGTTATGGGCCAGTTTCACAATGCTCTGTATCTTGGTGATATCCGGGAACGTGTTAAGATCTTGGAGAATACTGGTCACTTGCCTCTTGCTTATATTACAGCATCAGTACATGGGCTACAGGATGTTGCAGAAAGGCTGGCATCTGAGTTGGGAGATGATGTCCCTCCTTTGCCAGAGGGGAAAGAACCTTTCTTGTTGATGCCTCCGGCCCCGGTTATGTGTGGTGGTGACTGGCCCCTTCTGAGAGTCATGAAAGGCATATTTGATGGTGGACTAGATAGTATTGGCAGGGGTGCCGTGGATGAAGAGGAAGAGGATGCAGGAGGTGATTGGGGTGAAGATCTTGATGTGGTTGACGGTGATGGCTTACAGAATGGGGATGTTACTGAAATTTTGGAATATGGGGAAGTGACTGAAGAAAATGAAGTGGAAGAGGGTGGATGGAGCCTTGAAGATTTGGAACTTCCTCCTGAGGTAGACACCCCGAAGGTTTCTGGCGGTGCTCGATCTATTTTTGTGGCACCAACTCCTGGTATGCCTGTAAGTCAGATTTGGATTCAGAAATCATCTCTTGCTGCTGAACATGCGGCAGCTGGTAATTTTGATACAGCAATGCGTTTGCTGAGCAGGCAACTTGGCATAAGAAACTTTGCTCCTTTGAAATCCATGTTTCTTGATCTTCACACAGGCAGTCATAGCCATATTCGTGCATTTTCATCTGCACCAGTGGTGTCCTTGGCGATTGAGAGGGGATGGAATGAGTCTGCTAGTCCTAACGTGAGGTGTCCACCTGCCCTTGTTTTCAATTTTTCTCATTTGGATGAGAAGCTGAAGGCTGGTTACAAGGCCACTACAGCTGGGAAAATTACCGAGGCTCTTCGGCTCTTCCTCAGCATTCTTCACACAATTCCACTGATTGTTGTGGAGTCAAGGAGGGAAGTTGACGAAGTCAAGGAGTTAATTATTATTGCAAAGGAGTATGTTCTCGGTCTGCAAATAGAGCTTAAACGAAGAGAAATGAAAGATAATCCGGTGCGACAACAGGAGCTTGCTGCATACTTCACCCACTGCAACCTCCAAATGCCTCACCTAAGACTAGCTCTGCAAAATGCAATGGTTGTCTGCTCCAAGGCAAAGAACTGGGCTACAGCTGGTAACTTTGCCAGGCGACTACTAGAAACAAACCCTGCGAATGAGAATCAAGCAAAGGCTGCAAGGCAAGTGCTTCAAGCTTCTGAGAGGAATATGACAGATGCAGCCCAGCTAAACTACGATTTCAGAAACCCATTTGTGACATGTGGGGCAACTTATGTGCCGATTTACAGAGGACAGAAGGATGTATCTTGCCCGTATTGCACTGCTCGCTTTGTGCCTAGCCAGGAAGGGCAATTGTGCACGGTGTGTGATATTGCAGTGGTCGGGGCAGATGCTTCAGGATTGCTATGTTCTCCTTCACAGATACGATGATGATGAAGCTGCAGAAAACTGGTACTCCTTTTGAACTTTCTCTTGCTCATCCTTTTATATTTAAAATCAACCTCATCGACCAATAGATAATTAGATATATTCATGCTAAAGGTCAGATTACCGAAGAAAAAGTTGGGAACCAAGTTATTTTGTTTGTGCTATTTCCAATCCTTCGCCCTTTTGTTTTATATGTTTTCCTCTGAATAGAGTTCAGTATGATATTTTCATGATGTAAGAATGAATTTGGAATTTGTAACTTTGAGGCTATTCTTGATTTTCATTACTTCTGGACTTCGGATTCGTTGCCACTAGACCTGTCTATTGGGCTGGTGGGTTGTAGTTATGTTTCAACTTTTCATGCCCAACATATACTTTTATAATTGATTAGGAAAATTATTTTATGCACCGAGGAGCGGGTGGATGGGTTAGTTGCTCTTAAAATTTTAAAATTATCATATATTTTAAAATTTTGTTTATATATTTTCTACTAAAATTCGTTTTTATCCTCTTTAAATTTTAAAAACATGTGACTTTCTAAAATTTTCGAGAATTGCCCTCTTAACTAAAATCATGTGTCAATCGTGATATTAAATAGGATTGGAACTAACGCAGTAAAATTGGAGTAACACACCAAGTGATCGCTCCATTTAAAATCCCTCCCTGCTTTACGTCATATTTCGTCGATGGATTCATTTATTTTTAGTTCGTGGTGTTCCATATTTTAATTATTATTTTATGTCATAGTCGAACACAAATTCCGTACACTCTTTAATTGACACATACCACTCAAGTCAACCACCCAATCTTATGCCAAAAAAAAAACCCAACCATCTTGAAGTCTTAATATTGTCTACAGGCTCTCATGTCCTTGAGATAAGGTTCCACACTGCAATCAACGCCCTTTCAGACACTCCACTTATATAGGGTAAGATTGACTTAAAATTAAAATATGTAAAGATTTTTAATTTTATATAGATTTAAATTTCTTGAATAAATGTAAGTGGATGGTTGAGATTAAACGTTTATGGATTTATATTATTCACCTCTTTTTACCCATAATTTTTTCATTTTTAATTTTTGAAACAATAATTTTAAATCAGCATAAAATTGAAGATATTTACGATATAATTAAATATTACTTTTATACACCCTGGGGAGGGCCATGGAAGTAGAAGCTCAGGTGGCATCTGCCAGGTGTCGGGCAATTCAAGTAAAGGTTAGATTGGGGCCAAATCCAAAATCTTCAAGAGCAGGAGGAGGTAAGGGAACGGTGGAGTCAGCACCCCAACTGGTTCATGAATTATAACCACTTCATTTCGTAAATCGTACCCCAACTTGATACAAAAGATGTGACAGGCACCAGTTAACCACTGCAAAATTTTTGCCGACAACAAACTAGATTCAAAAGTTAGTCAACAGTCAAGCTTGCCCTGTATTAGATTCTAATTCCTTTCCGAAAAGATATTTCATGATTGATCCTAATTCTAAAATATTATTTAATCAATTAGAACCTCAACCTAGTTTAATACGAGTTTGAGTGTAAATTATCATAAATTAAATTTATTTAAATTAATATGACTTAAATTTCAAGTAATTTGAATATGAATAATTCGGATTAAAAATATTCGAAAACTTCAATTAGAAATCAAAATGACATATTCGAGAAATCATGCATGTTTTAGTCTCCTGCATCATACTGCTCTTCATTTCTTTGTATCTAAATCAAGGATCAACTCAAAAACGAAAATCACTTGATGGTTTGGAGCCTAATGCGAATTATTTGGCAATGAAATGATGGTTTTTTTTTTAATTGGAAAAGAGGCCTAGAAGATTACATTAAACTCTTAAATACGAGTGGCCAGAAGCGTCACACTCTACCAGCTCGAGAACATCCGGATGGGCAGCATAAAAAAGAGCGACGTTCAAAGAGACATGGTCCGCAAGTCTTGTAAATTTGCCTGTCACCTTGTTACATTCCCTTGGGATCTATTGTAATTTAGTAGTCCACGAGTTGCATCCCAATTTGTAGATCACACGCACCAAAGTCATATTGCTATCGGCTCCATCTTTATCTTCGATCATCTTGATTGCATTTAAAATGATTCCAAATAGAAAAAAGAGGTGGGTGGGACTGCCTTTAAAATTTGAAGCTTGGGAAGAAGAGAAAAGGAATCGGATAAAGCATTTCAAGCTTCTACATATGAGTACTACTTTCTTTCATATCACTCTTCGTTTTCTTTACCTTTTCTGTAACTCTCAAACAGTTTGCCTTTCGACATTGTTGGACCTTACTCTTTTCAATGTGATAATTATAATTTTTAATTCAACTCCATAATGCAATAGATTAATCATCAAATCAAATATAAAGTTATTGGTTTACTGATCTTACCCATAAAAAGTATCCCCATATGTATATTTTTTGTAGAGAAGTATCCCATACATTTAATCATCGACCAATGGTGAAGTTATAGGCTGATGGAGATGGATCTTTAATTGTTGGTTTAAGGTTAGTCCGTACGTATAGAATTTTATGCACTTAAATGTTTTTCTTCTGCCGAATTTCCTTTCCCATATCGACAACAGCAATGGTACCCACAAGTATCATTTTCCAGATCCCGACAAAAGCCAAAAAGACGTGTAAGACAACCATTGTTCTTCATCTTGTCCCTACGACCCGGAATGCATAAATAGCTCATCCATCCAATTTAAAAAAAAAACACCTAAATTACATTTTGTGTGTGTAAATGTTTAATTATTTTAGTTAAAATAGATATTCTATGTTTAATTTATAATCATATTCTGTTCATTAAAAAATAATATTGTTTTCTATTGGTAAATTCTTCACACTTTACATTTTTTTATCATATTCATCATTACATGTGAAATTAAAGTGTTTTGAGACCAACCTTTTAGAGTTGAGAATTTAATTTTATCTATAATTTGAGACATCTATTGTAGTTTGACCCCACACGGCACAAAGAAAAAAAATCTGACCCCATAACTTGAGAATCTGACAATATAATAACATTCCTCAACACAACATTCCTTTGCCTCCGATTCAACATCTCCTTACTCTTCATGAAAGACCAAAATGAAGATCCTCCTTTTACTGGTTTCACAGAGAAATCTCACGAAAATACACTAGCTATGAACTCCAAAAATCATATATAAAAACCCAATCAAGATACATAAAACACCACCAAACATCGATCGAAGAAGGTGGAAGATCATCCCAAAGGTTTTCTGTTAGTGTTTAAATGAATGAATGATGATGTCGAGGCAAGAAGGCAGCAGCACGAGGTGTAAAGAGTGTGGCAATAAAGCAAAGAAAGATTGTGGGTTCATGAGGTGCAGGACTTGTTGCAGAAGCAAAGGATTCGAATGCCAAACTCATGTCACTAGCACTTGGGTTCCTTCCTATAGACGGCAACGAAGGAACCCACAGTTCTCTTCTGTTTCACCAAAAAGGCTAAAAGTGGGGGGTTTTCCGGTAGAAGTGACATCTCCGGCGACGTTTCGATCTGTTCGAGTGAGCTCCGGTGAAGATGGAGGTGACCAGTATGCTTATCGGACAAGTGTGAATATTGAAGGACATGTATTCAAGGGTATTCTGTATGACCAAGGGCAAGGCCCTCGTGGAGCTGTAGGCGAGTGCTCCTCTAGAGAAACACATTTGCAGCCGAATCAAATGGGTGTTGCTGCTCTAACAATGGCTACTACTACTACTACTTCTGCTACTGCAGAAAGTTTTCTTCCTTTAGCACATGCATCTTCCTTTAATGCTTTTATGTCATCTGGTACCAACCCGAATCCTTAATTAGTAACTCTTTGTATATGAGGAATGAAATGGGAGAAATTGCTTTAGGAAAACCCTTTTTGTTCGGTCGTACTAATTGACCACTTGTAGTTGCCCTACTACATATCTCATACTCATCAAAGTTCAAGGAAGCCAGAAGTTAATTCCCATGCTTTTAAATTACTCCTCATTTCAAAACATTCTAGGATCAAATCAAACACATGTTGTACGAACAATATAGATCTATTATATATTTATATAAGTGAATTATTATCCATTTATATAAGAGTAAAATAAAAAAAAATTATACTGGTTTATTACCATTAAATATATATATAAAAGATTTAATTACACAATATAAAATCAAAAAGTTTTAGATTAATTTAAGATCATTGGAGGAGTAAATTAAAAGGGTAAGATAAAATAGAAAAAAAATGAGAAAATACTCATAGGAGAAAACCAAACAAACAAGTAATTGCAACCGTCTATTTTTATTCATCCAACAATCCTCTAGTTTACAACATGAATGAAAGAAAACAATTGAGAAGAAATATTTATAAAGAATAAAAAATGTTTATAAAATTTATTTAATAAATAATTAGATATTAAGTGATAAAAAAATATTATACAAACCTATCGATTTATAGTAATTTATAATTTTATTAAAAATAAATGAAAATGTAAAAACACTATTATATATAATCATCTTTATTATCATTTTCTTTCGGTTCTATAATTATTATCATTTTAGTAAAAGTATCAGTTTTTCGGTTTTTCCCCTTCAGCTCAGTCAAAGGAGAAAATAATTATTTAAGCAAAAAAATATGATGTATTTTAGCCATTGATGATCAGGGAGGACTAAACTTTTTTTTATCTCCTTCAAGGGCTATGTACTAATGCACATACTCGAGAGAGAAAAACCAAGAGTAGAAGAAAATGTTATGATCAACCTTAGAAAGTTTTCTTTTAGTAATTTTGATAGGATCGAGTCGTTCAATTTTCGAATAACTTCCCAGTGGGTCACCCATCCTTAAATTACTCTGGTTCAAGCACACTTAACTACAGAGTTCTGAAGCAAATGGTCACAATTCCTTCTTAAAACCAATTGGTGATAAATAGGTGGGCCATTTTAACCTCATATATTTGTAGCGGGTGATCACTGGTTTCCTCCAAACCAAGGTGGATTCTTGTGGGGCACCCTCCACAATTCACCATGGCATTCCAGAGCCCCGCATCTATAACGTACTGCGGGCGAGCCTAGGGGCTTCGCAAGGCACACGTGGACCTCGGTAGGTTGGGCTGTCAAGTACCTAATATCGCGTCCATACATAATAGAATTCCTAAGGGTGATCGCTGAACCCCATAACCCAACAATCACCCCAGCGACACCTGGGGGATTCGAACCTGCAACCTGCTCTGATACCACTTGATAAGTTAATCGATCGAAAAATTGGCCAAACGAGGGGGTGAATTGGCAATAAAAATTGTGTTGCATTATATACCACTAAAGTGGAATACATTTCAGCCGGTAGTTGTTGTGCACAAGTTTTATAGATGAAACAATAACTTTTAGATTATGGAATTGAAGTTAGTACCATACCTATCAAGTGTGACAATACTAGTGCTATTTGTCTCACTAAAAATCTCATCCAACACTCTAGAACTAAGCACATTGAAATTGGACATAATTTCATTAGAGATCATGCACTAAAGGAGATATAGTTCTAGAATATGTTGATACTTTGCATAAATTAACGAATATTTTTACAAAACCTTTAGATAAAGAAAGATTTTGGACACTTAGGAGATAATTAGGTTTAACCAACCTACCTTGACTTAGTGTTAAAATAATTTTAGCACTTTTAATTAGAAATGAAAAATGCTTATACAAATAATATTTTTGATTGCATTCTTTGCTAATAGTTAGGGGGAGTTTATGATCTTTGATGAAAATTAGTGGTATGTTCAAATAAAATTTAAGGATAGTTTTATTTGATTGAACATTGTTAATTTTCGGTCTTTGAGTTGCCAATACCACTAGAGCTAATTAATTTAGCATTTTAAGTGTTTAAAACCAGTTTTAACATTTTTATGCGCAATGCATCGATAAACTATGACAGTGTACCGATGCATCCCTTGAATATGCATCGATACACTATGAAGGTGCACCAATGCATTCCTTGAATGTGCATCGATACACTATGCAGTGTATCGATACACTCGTCGAGTTTTAGGCTTATAATCCCTAAAATTTGTTATTTTGCCAAAACCCAAAACAAACACTCTAACCCACTGTACGCCTCTTCTCATCCCCAAATCTCCATTCTTACTTAAATCAACAAAATAAAGTCGGAATATACTCGTTTTCAACTCCTAAACCTGCTACTATCAACAAATTCGTGCAAACAACATCATATTCTCACACAATCCGAATTTTTCAAGGTAATTTTTCTAAAACCACTATTTTATTGTTTTTGAACTTAGGACTAGTTTTAATTAGTTCTATGATGAATTATATATCGGGAATTACTTACATTATGTTTCTAAACTAGATTCTACAACCAATTTCATAAAAAACACAAGATTTTATCAAATTTTTCAAATTTTTGAAATAAAAAAAAGTGTTTTGATTTTAAAATTGTTGTTTTTGATTTAATTATGTTGTTTTGAAAACTCCATATTAATTTTCAAACATTGTTTTCAAACATAGTTTTTAAAATTGCCCATTAGAATTTATTTTAGAGAACCTTGAAATATTGAAGACTCATTTGAATTTTGGGATTGATATTGTTGCATACATATATTTTTAAATTGCAGGTATCTATCCTATTCCGATTTCTTGAACCATGTCTCACTCTAAACGCCCTAAGACGTCATCTAGTCGTTCAAACCAAAACCGACCTCCTGTTCCTCATCCACCTTAAAATCCAAATCCAAACGAACCCGAAATGACCATTCTTAATTCTTGCTTTAACCAACCTGGTCATCGTCAAGAGGATCTCTACCATAGGTTCGTTAATTCTTTCCAATCATATAAAATCCGGGAAGAACGTATTCTCTCTATTCAAGCAATGGTCGATATGAACTTCGAATATCTTCCTATCCTCTGTTCTTGGAAATTTGATAAATTGTTTCAGCTCCAGCCCATTGTTTATCACCAATTAGTATGCATTTTCTACTCCAATACGGTCTGTGTCCAAAACGAGCGTCAAACTGAAACCATAGAGATTCGATCATATCTCTTAGGTGAATTCATTTATTTCGACTCCGACACAATCGTTAATGCCTTTGGTTTAGATAACATGGGTCTAGATAATGAAAGAGAGATTGTGGCTACTCCCTATAAAGCTAAGGATAATGTAAGTACCTTAAGAACTCATCACGAGCGATTCCTTCACTTGATCATCTCTTGGTGGTTTAGACCATCCGGAGGTAGGTACTCATCCCTTAGAGTCTTAGATTTATAGTAGATACATTGTATCCAACATAAAAAGAAAATAAATTTGCCACAGATCATTTTCGGTGAATTAGTAGATACCGTAAACATTATCCATCCAAAAATGTCGAAACTTTAGTTTACGGTTGTTTCCTTAGTAATCTGTTTATCAAACTTGGGCTTAAGGGTTCGTTTGATATTCCTGTCCCTCTCGAGAACAAAATCAATTTGACATCTTTAAAGAAATCGGGATGGAAAAAAGAAAAGGGCCAATGGGTTCGATTATTCGAGAAAACACTGGGAGCTAGTTCTTCACGAGCTCCTCCAGCACCGGCGGCGGACGATGATCCAGAGCTTGAGGCTCTTAAACGCAATATTGACTAACACGTACCCGAGGATGAGTTGGCATAGCAAGAAAGCCAGATGCCTCCATATTTCTGATCGTTTATGTAGAATCTTGACATGAGGTTTACTTCAATCGAGTCACATTTAACTGCTAATAACGAAGCGATGAATCATTATTTCGATGCTATAGACGAGAGGATCGACGCACTTACTCGTGATGTGGCCAATATATGGGCACATTTATCACCTCCTGCTCCACCGATGGACGATTAGACCGTTTCTTTTTTCGTTTTCTTGGATTGAACTTGGGATTTATTGTTAAAACATTTTGATGTTTTTGGATTGATATATTTTGGATGTTTGAATGTTTTTGGATTTATGTTTTGGATGTTTGAACTTGAATGCTTATATTTATATATTTGGTTTGGTTAAATTTTTAATTTGATCTTCATGTTTATTAGTTTTTGCATCATTTACATATTAGTTGAAATATGACCAATTACAATCTCATATTATGAATATTGATTTATGGAACTAATGGCTAATCTTTCTCTTAATTGTGATCTTAGCAGCTTAAGCTTTAAATATCAATTGGCTAAGTTTTTCAAAAACTTGTTTAAAACGTTTTATAGAGTCTTTTTGATTTAACAAAAAGGGGGAGAATATAGTAAGGGGGAGTAATTTTCTAATTTTCAAAATTGATTTCAAAAATGATTTTCAAAGAAAATCTTAAAATTACTTAAATGTTTTGTTATATAAAAAAAGGAAGATTGTTGAAAACATTTTGATGTTTTGATATAACAAATTAAGTGTTATTGAATTTTAAGATTTTACAATTATTTTTTAAAAGTATATTCGATTAAATTATTCGAATATCAAAATATTACTCCAAGGTTTTCAAAGATCAATTTCAATTCTTACTAAAGTGTAAAATTGTGTTTTAAACATTAAATATTTTTGAAACAATTTTTACAAAGTATTTCGAACCAAAATCGAGCCAAAAATCATTTTTATAAAGAGATGTACCAATGCACTCTTAGATGTATCAATGCACACCCTAATTTGAATGCGTTTTGTGTACCGATGCACAACCATGCATTGATGCACTCATGATTTTATTGAAACATCGAATGTATTTTATGTACCGATGCACAGACCATGCATCAAATCACTCCTGGCTCTTTTGAAACATCGAATGTAATTAGTGTACCGATGCATACAAAGTGTACCGATGCTCTAGGTCTTATAACGATCAAAATATTTGAATTTTACACATAATGTATCGATGCACTCTTGAGAGTGTACCAATGCACCTACGCTCCCACCAGATTTTTAAATGATAATTACTCAATAACGGCTCTATTGACTTCACTAATGATCCTCAACGTTCAGAAGTGATTTAAGGTGTATTTAAACAAGCTTAGGAGCCATTGATCAACAATAATTGTGAGGGAAAACAAAGAGAAAGACTTAAACATCAAGTTTGAGCAATTCAAGCCAATTCTCATTCAATATTCATTTTTGCTTTCAAGAACACTACTTGTACTCAATTTTATTCATTCTTGAGTGTTCTTTCTTTGTTCTAGAATTGTGCAAACATCTTGCCTAGTGAGGTTTTTCTGTAAGTTTGCAAAATTTGTATTCTTCTCTTTGGGAGAGAGTGTTCTCAAGAATTTGGGGTATAATTCTTGAGGGAGTTGTAAGGTTACTCTTTGTCCTCAAAAGAAAAAACAAATTAGTGAATTTATTGGAAAATCCTTAGTGTGGATAGCTAAAGTAGTGGACGTAGACTTTGGTTGAGAAAGTCAAACCACTATAAATCGTTGTGCAAATATTTTCACTTTTCTGTAAAATCCTCCACCAAAATTTTTATTGCCAATTCACCCCCTCTTTTGGCCAATTCGTCGATCGATTAACTCAACAAATTTATTTTGTTAAGTAGTGATAACGTTGTAATCAGATAAGACCAAAGATTTTATTTTTGAAATATTTTAAATTTTTATATAATTTAGATATCTTTTTATATTTTATATTAATAATCTAGTTTTACACCTCATAAATTTTTAATATATATATATTTTTGAATAATTTGAATAATTATAGTATAATATTTATTCATATTTTTTTAATTATTTACAATGCACATATACCAAACAAATATAGCTACTTAAATTTAAAATATATAATAAGATGATATTCATTCCAACTATAGAAACTAGCTTTTAAATTTATTGCTAGCCTACCGATGATGTCTAAGGAAAAACATCATAATATAAAGCTAAGAAAAAGTGCTACCATAAATGTTAATATTTTTTAATATTTCTGGTGGAGTGTTACCTAAAATGTTATTTTTTTCTACCGAAAATATTAATATCGGATGCTACCTAAAATGTTATTTTCCTATAAAAAATATTAATATCGGTCGCTATCTAAAATGTTATTTTTTCTATAGAAAATATTAATATCGAAAATATTCATTTTAGGTATAAAAATTAACATTTCATGTAGAAAAAATAACATTTTAGGTAGCACCCTACTGGAAATGTTAAAAAAGTATTAACATTTTCAGCAGCGTCTTTCCTTGGCCTTATATTAGGCTACCGTATAACAGAACTGTAACACCCCCAACCCATACCCGACCCGAATACGAGTCCGAGGTGTCACATTGACTTTTTAAACTTTGACTCTTGACAAAATTCAAAGAAAATTTAAAGCTTTAATTAAAGTAAAAATAGTTTATTTACATAACTTGACCACAATAACTAAAATTAATCAGAGCATATTAACTCAATTCTTTAGTACATGCCAATTATATTCAAAATAACTAAAATCATTTAAATCATCTATTTTCTGATCTGAAATTTGTAAGGGAGATGCTGACCTGTCTTGCTCTCTTAGTTTTTCTTCTAGCTTTCCGAAACCTACGTGTGAAACACTCACACGCTAAGTCGATGACTTAGTGAGACAAATAAAAATTATAATGCACTTGATAACATTTAACAATGCATGCATGTTTCATTCTATCATGCTATACTAAATCACCTTATTTCATCATAGCATACAAAATCATATCAGATTACTTAACAAAATATACCTACATACACATAAAGCATCATCATCAATTTATCATTTAATCACATACTTTTATACTTAAACCCCTTAATCAAACAATATATACACACACACACAACATTTATCATATCACAAACATATATTTGTTATTATCTCCTGATTAGCCCATGGACGTATGTGAGAACTATAGGTATGTGAGTCTATAGAGGTTGTGCACTAATGTTGTCACCACAGCTCGTATAATTGCACCGAAGTACTACGTAGAATTGCACCGGAGTGCCGCGTAGAATTGCACCATAGTGCCATATAATAATGTCAATAAGGACCACATATCATTCCTTAAGAATCATATACATATACATATACTAGGGACCAAATATGTGTCGCAAAGGACCTCATAGATGTTCCATAGGATACCTATATGTCCCGAAGGACCGCTTAGACCCTCGACTCTTGGCATGCCAACTATACCCCAAATCTCTCAAGATACATAACATGGGCACTATCTTTTATATCCTTGCACATATTCATGTAAACATATCACATATTCATATAAGCTCGTAATTCACTTACACATAGCACATTTTCATGTAATTCACAGATATCCCTTAGCTTATATCTCTTGATCATTTAATCATAACTTCTTATCACATATCTCATAATCATGTCTTCATATATTCATTTCATCACACAGGCTCATAGTTTCTGGTCATATTATTCACATTCTCTGACTTATCTCTTATGATCTGGTAATCACTACACTTATTTCATATAACTTATTACCGAATAATTCACAAATAAACACCTAGATCACTTTCACATAGCTTATATAAGTTTCCTGAATCCTTTCATATTACCTGATAACGTATATCATATAGGTATATAATAACTTATCTCATTTCGTCTACTTTATGCTTTATTTCTTTATATTCCCTTAAATTATATAACTTATGTCGTATTTCTAAACATATATATTACACTTAATCATATTTTATTTATATACTACTTTAATCCATTTAATTAATTCAATTTCATACATTCCTTATAACCTTTTCATATAACCCCATAGATCTTTAGCATATCGTTTATCATATATGTATACATATCAGTGCTTTATATTCTAGTTCCCTAATAGATATATTATTCTCATTCCATTCTATAATTCAATCTTATTTAGTTTCCTCAATTCTCATTAAATCAAATAACTCTATTTTACTAATTCTCATAACCATGTATTTCACATAGTCTTATTTTTCATTATCTTATTACTTATATTTATTCTCCTATGATTCTTCATAAACCTCTATTTCCATTTCCCCCACATCTCTTGACTTATCTTCTATATTCATATAATTTCATAACTTATTTGATATTCTCTCATTAACACTTAATAGTGTGTGTACATAAACCACATAGCACATACAAACCATATCAATTCATATAATCAAACATACATACACTCATATTCAACTCATGCCTTTAATCATGAATTCATATGTAACTCTTTAGGAAATAGACTCATCGCAAGTCTTCTTCCCATCACCCATCATATACTATTGAATATGCACTCACCTGGCCTCACTAGTCAATTCCAATATCTTATATTTCCCTTTGATCGATCTTACTTGACAATGATTCCGGAACTCGTTCAGGCTCTGAAACTACATAATTATACATTTTCAAGACAATTATTAGATACATACACCTTGTAATTTGATACTAGTAACTTAAACGAACTTAATAAACCCATATTCACATTTTTCCTTAGGGGTGCATCGATACACAAAATGGCTTCGAATTTTTATGCATCGATGCACCTTCAAAATTTGTCTTGGTGCATCGGTGCACACTCAAACTGCATCGATGCATTCCAGGCATTCGATGTTCTTCTTTTAAGAGTGCATCGGTACATATTGAATGTGTACCGATGCATCATGCCCAGAAATTGTATTCAAGCCCGAAAATCATCAACTCTTCACTCAATTCTTCTATTTTAAGCCCCTAACATGTCATTAAACTCAACTACCACTTTATAAACCAACTTATATCCATATAAGCTATCTTTATCTTTCATATCTCTTCATGATTCTTAAAATTAAGAATCATTCCCAATTTTCCATGTTATCCAAACTTTGATTTAACACTTATAACTTCTTATTCACACCTATGACAAGTCAAATTCCATCACCACATTCATTTATTAACTCTTTTTTTTTTCTTCAGAAATTCACTTTGAAACTCATTTTCTTTAATCTTTCGTAACTATTTTATATTTTGATTTCTAAGATAACTTAAGCTTCCTTAAGCTTAGTTATTATCTAATGATCAAAACCCAACCTTTAATTCCACAAATAATAAAGAATTCATAAAACTCACCTTTTCTCTTGAAGCTCACGGCTAAGAAAGCTCTGGAGAATTCTCTCCTTTCCCACGTGCTTATTATCCTTTATAAAGGGAAATAAAATTTTTCCTGAGAAATGACCATAATACCCTTATTACTTCCAAACTTTGTTATTAAATCCAACACCCACATTTTTCATTAAAATCACTAAACTTTTAATCTTTCTGAGATTGGTCACTAAATTACCAAAAATTCCATTTTGGTCATTGTCCCGACTTTTGGGATGTTACAAATCTCTCCTCCTTAAGAAAATTCATCCTCGAATTTTCACTGCATACCTTTATAATATCATGTCTTCTAATATTTTCATATTGCTTCCCTTTCTTAATCTTTCCTGTTACCGCTAGCAAACTTACCTTTTTCCCCAAACTCAAATCTTCATATACATCCACATCTTTATAAGTCCATATAATATCATTTATTATATAGACAGTAACCCTAATCCTCATTCATCAATATTATGAATCAATTGATCTTCTTCATCATTCTCTATGTGCTTTGCACATAAATCAAGCTTTTGCTCATTTCTTAATCCTTGTCTGAATTACTATACACACAATCTTTTTATATAACCCTTACATATTTACTCAAAGAATAATCACCCGTTCTTGTTCTTCTAATAATTGAAAATCGTATCGTTTCAATATCAAACTTATAACTTATCTCTCAATATACCTCTTGTCATACTTGATCTTTTAAACTACATCTTTGACTTTTTCTTATCCCTTTATTCTTTCATTCATTCAAAATCAAAATCTTTTTATACACATATTATATCTTTTCTTTAATGTTCACATAATCTTTTCTTATCATTTATACTCAGCTCTGATTACCGATCTTTATCACATCTTCATAACTTTGATAATCCACTTTACTTATATAGAACTTCATTCTTTACCATTTATTGTACTTGTATTTCCTTCCTCAAATCCCCCTTTTTAAAACATACAAATACTTATTTCTTTGCCTCCATCATATCTATATGATCAAAACCATATCCAAATCCACATCATACTTGATTAACTTAACTTTATCTTTTCTTCAAATCTTATAACTTTATTATCCATACTATTAGAATTAATCAGTAACAACTTTTAATTTAGGGCATAAGCCCAAATCAGACTACTCATATTCATCTTCTCAGTTGAAATCCAATCAGTGCAATTTACTCACTTATCCACCCACACTCTTATTCATATACATTAATATTCTCTTGTCTCTTTCATTACCTTACATTTCTGTGATCAAAATACATAAATCATGTCACAATTCACACCATAATTAGTTAATTTACCCTGACAACATTTTATAATCCTTCAACTTAATACACTTATCATCACATAATTATGTTAGTCACCACCAAATATTCCAATCTAAAACATAAACCTTCATCGAACCATTAATATATATTCATTTCAGTCGAAATTATCCCAGCGATAGTTTACTTAACTTATCAAATCCACATTTATTCTCATACTTCATGAAATTTCCGTTGTTCCAACTCAACATTCTAATTTCCTTTATTTATAAACTGATCACTGATGTACCAATTCTTAAACTCTTCTTATCAATCCTTAGCTTTACTCAAACATACGAATCCTCATCTTCTTCACTATGTCACATTATCATGATCAAAATATACAACTGTATTCCAATCCTCCTCATCTTTGGTTGTCTTATCCTGACAACATCTTAAAATTTTATATTTCTATATCTTTTCCATCACATAATCTGGTTAGCCAACGCTAACTCTTTCCATCTAAAATACAAACCCTTATCATATCCATATTCTTGCTTAAACATAGTACTATCCTTTTGTCTTAAATTCATAAACTCTATCTCCATATCTCTTATATACACTTGTCACTGATGCATCTATTCTTGAATTCTTATACAAATACTCACCACATCCTTTGATCTTTTTAACAATCTTATGGTGACACTTGTTCACCATATTCTATCTTATCCACGTAATAACAAAACTACTCCATATCGTGTTTCCGATTCAAAACAATGAAAACTTTCTATCATTATTTAGATATGATTTCAGCTTTCTGAAATCAACTTTTGATCTTACTAGGCATTTCCTGAGGTGTCCACTCTTCATCCTGCATGGCCAGGGCAGGTGAATAACTATAACAATCATGAATATCACCTTTCCCTTTATTTCGAAATTATCATAATCATACTTCTATTATAACTTAGCAATCTAATTCTATTAGCAAGACAACACACTCCTTACACTATCAGATCATAAATTTTCACTCTATGTTGGCATGTACACATCTTTAAAACTCATTTGACTTCGGTTTAAGTCTAGAATCGGCTAAACCTTAGCTCTGATACCATTAAATGTAACACCCCTAACCCATACCCGACCCGGATACGAGTCCGAGGTGTCACATTGACTTTTCAAACTTTGACTCTTGACAAAATTCAAAGAAAAATTAAAGTTTTCATTAAAGTAAAAACAATTTATTTACATAACTTGACCACAATAACTAAAATTAATCAGAGCATATTAACTCAATTCTTTAGTACATGCCAATTATATTCAAAATAACTAAAATCATTTAAACCATCTATTTTCTGATCTGAAATTTGTAAGGGAGATGCTGACCTGTCTTGCTCTCTTAGCTTTTCTTTTAGCTTTCCGAAACCTACGTGTGAAACACTCACACGCTAAGTCGATGACTTAGTGAGGCAAATAAAAATTATAATGCACTTGATAACATTTAACAATGCATGCATGTTTCATTCTATCATGCTATACTAAATCACCTTATTTCATCATAGCATACAAAATCATATCAAATTACTTAACAAAATATACCTACATACACATAAAGCATCATCAACAGTTTATCTTTTAATCACATACTTTTATACTTAAACCCCTTAATCAAACAACACACACACACACAACATTTATCATATCACAAACATATATTTGTTATTATCTCCTGATTAGCCCATGGACGTATGTTAGAACTATAGGTATGTGAGTCTATAGAGGTTGTGCACTAATGCTGTCACCACAGCTCGTAAAATTGCACCAAAGTGCCACGTAGAATTGCACCGGAGTGCCGCGTAGAATTGCACCGTAGTGCCATATAATAATGTCCATAAGGACCACATATCATTCCTTAAGAATCATATACATATACTAGGGACCAAATATGTGTCGCAAAGGACCTCATAGATGTTCTATAGGATACCTATATATCCCGAAGGACCGCGTAGACCCTCGATTCTTGGCATGCCAACTATACCCCAAAGCTCTCAAGACACATAACATGGGCACTATCTTTTATATCCTTGCATATATTCATGTAAACATATCACATATTCATATAAGCTCGTAATTCACTTACACATAGCACATTTTCATGTAATTCACAGATATCCCTTAGCTTATATCTCTTGATCATTTAATCATAACTTCTTATCACATATCTCATAATCATGTCTTCATATATTCATTTCATCACACAGGCTCATAGTTTCTGGTCATATTATTCACATTTTCTGACTTATCTCTTATGATCTGGTAATCACTACACTTATTTCATATAACTTATTACCGAATAATTCACATATAAATACCTAGATCACTTTCACATAGCTTATATAAGTTTCCTGAATCCTTTCATATTACCTGATAACGTATATCATATAGGTATATAATAACTTATCTCATTTCGTCTACTTTATGCTTTATTTCTTTATATTCCCTTAGATTATATAACTTATGTCGTATTTCTAAACATATATATTACACTTAATCATATTTTATTTATATACTACTTTAATCCATTTAATTAATTCAATTTCATACATTCCTTATAACCTTTTCATATAACCCCATAGATCTTTAGCATATCATTTATCATATATGTATACATATCAGCTCTTTATATTCTAGTTCCCTAATAGATATATTATTCTCATTCCATTCTATAATTCAATATTATTTAGTTTCCTCAATTCTCATTAAATCAAATAACTCTATTTTACTAATTCTTATAACCATGTATTTCACATAGTCTTATATTTCATTATCTTATTACTTATATTTATTCTCCTATGATTCTTCATAAACCTCTATTTTCATTTCCCCACATCTCTTGACTTATCTTCTATATTCATATAATTTCATAACTTATTTGATATTCTCTCATTAACACTTAATAGTGTGTGTACATAAACCACATAGCACATACAAACCATATCAATTCATATAATCAAGCATACATAAACTTATATTCAACTCATGCCTTTAATTATGAATTCATATGTAACTCTTCAGGAAATAGACTTATCGCAAGTCTTCTTCCCATCACCCATCATATACTATTAAATATGCACTCACCTGGCCTCACTAGTCAATTCTAATCTCTTATCTTTCCCTTTGATCGATCTTACTTGACAATGATTCTGGAACTCGTTCAGGCTCTGAATCTACATAATTATACATTTTCAAGACAATTATTAGATACATACACCTTGTAATTTGATACTAGCAACTTAAACGAACTTAATAAACCCATATTCACTTTTTTCCTTAGGGACACAAAATGGCTTCGAATTTTTATGCATCGATGCACCTTCAAAATTTGTCTTGGTGCATCGGTGCACACTCAAACTGCATCGATGCATTCCAGGCATTCGATGTTCTTCTTTTAAGAGTGCATCGGTACATATTGAATGTGTACCGATGCATCATGCCAGAAATTGTATTCATGCCCAAAAATCATCAACTCTTCACTCAATTCTTCTATTTTTAAGCCCCTAATATGTCATTAAACTCAACTACCACTTTATAAACCAACTTATATCCATATAAGCTATCTTTATCTTTCATATCTCTTCATGATTATTAAAATTAAGAATCATTCCCAATTTTCCATGTTATCCAAACTTTGATTTAACACTTATAACTTCTTATTCACACCTATGACAAGTCAAATTCCATCACCACATTCATTTATTAACTCTTTTTTTTAAATTCACTTTGAAACTCATTTTCTTTAATCTTTCGTAACGCCTTTATGTTTTGATTTCTAAGATAACTTAAGCTTCCTTAAGCTTAGTTATTATCTAATGATCAAAACCCAACCTTTAATTCCACAAATAATAAAGAATTCATAAAACTCACCTTTTCTCTTGAAGCTCACGGCTGGAGAAGAAGAAGAAAGAAAGAAAGCTCTGGAGAATTCTCTCCTTTCCCACGTGCTTATTACCCTTTATAAAGGGAAATAAAATATTTCCTGAGAAATGACCATAATACCCTTATTACTTCCAAACTTTGTTATTAAATCCAACACCCATATTTTTCATCAAAATCCCTAAACTTTTAATCTTTCTGAGATTGGTCACTAAATTAACAAAAATTCCATTTTGGTCATTAACCCGACTTTTGGGATGTTACAAGAACTACCCCTAGCTTACGCGAGGCATATGTAATCATAAAGTCGTAAATCTATTACATGTCCATGTGTTGGGTAGTCTGACCTAGGCATAAGTTTTCATCATGTACAAGTTAATTTGATTCAATCATTTGATTTGATCCTTGGACGACGTGGTAAATGATGACGCCGAAAGTGTTGGGCTGACTTATATTTTTGGGTTATAAATAGTCTGGGTGAGTTTTGGGTCATTTTAAATATTTGGACTGGTTAGGTTGTAATAAGATTTTGGCTGGTTGCAAGATAATTGATGGTTTTTGGCCCAATAGGGCACCTGCCTAAATTATTTGGCCCATTAGTGCACCTCAAAAATTAATTTGGGATATACGACATTTTCTACAGTCCAGGGTGAACTCCGTACCTCGACGTGATGAGTTCTATTAAAAAATTATATTTTTCATATTATTATGTGAATTTATCGTTGGACAAAAAAATACAATGGAACTCGTTACGTCGAGGTAACGAGTTCAGTTAGATTTTTTTTCTCTCTAAAATGTGGTAGATTATGTTGAAAAGAACAAAAAAAACTATGAACATTATATTAGACATTTAGAAATGCACATTAGGAAGAAAAAACTACAAACTTAATACATTAATATTTGGATGTAAATAGGACTAACCTTACAAATACCATAAACATTGAATAAAATCATTAACGTAGTAGTATTGATCAAGAAGTTTTAATCTTCATAATTAGTAGACTCGTCAGAGGTAAGATTAAGTTCTTTAATTATTCATTCTTGTTGTTGTTGTTGTTCACGTATAAATTAGAACAATGCTTATGGGTCTCCATCATCTATGTTTTTTTCTTGGTCATTTGTCTGAGTTGGTCGGATATTTAAGCTAGAAGAAACATCCTCAATGGTACGAGTAAGGTCAAGATCATCAAACTCTACAAACAAATCAACATTAGAGAAAGAGTGATAGTAATATATCTCAATCATTCTAGCAAGGTCTACATCATCTCTTAGATAAAACCTCGTGCATGATAGTGGAAATATATAATATAAGGAATATATTATTCTACTGCTTCCGAGTATAACTCTTATTTCTATATTGAACTTCAACTCGTGTAGTTGAATGTTTTTTGGGAAACACATGATTATAGATTTGCAATCGTAAAAAATAGTTGCACAAATAGTTAACATGTTTGAAAAACACTCAAGCTTTGGAAGTGAAAGATTGAAGGTGTTTTGTTTTGTTTTTTTTTCTTTACTAGCAGTGTAAAATGAAACTCACACATATTAATATTTGCCGAAGATGATTAAATGAACATTGAAAAGTTGGTGAAATTGGTCATTATTTGGCCTATGAGAAACACATGTTTTTCCTGATATGAAGTGATGAACACACCATAAATTTTTTTTATTTGAGTTGATACATCATTGAAAAGTTGCGAATAATGATAATGCACCACTATTTCACCCATTGTCTGAAAAGTTATTTAAATGATGCATTGAATGACCTCTGAAAAGTTGTAGAAGATGATAATGCGTCACTATTTCACCCGTTTTCTGAAAAGTTGCAGAATATGATAATGCACCACTATTTCACATATTTTCTAAAAAAGTTGTTTAAATTATGCATTGAATGACCTTTGAAAAGTTACAAAAAATGATAATGCACCACCATTATTTGGCCTACTAAGATGACATTTCACTAGAGAGTTGTTGAATGGTAATTAATGATAGGTCGTATTTGTTTTAAATTGGCTCACTTCAGATGAATCTTCACAAGACTTGTTATTTTTACAATTGTATTGTATAAGCAAAAACCAATCTCTCTCTGAAGCTATGGCGAACAAGTTTTTCACAGTCGTCCACTCAAATGGCTAAATTATCGAAACTGAATATTGTGTTTAATTAATGTCACGTAGGCCCGTGAACATTATGTTCCCAGTAGATGTATCTCATCAACAAATAAAGATGAAAAAAAATTAGAGGTTATGTTTTAAGTTTGAGATATTGACGCATCATTTCAGAGACTTCGCTCAAATATGGAGCAATACTAATCAAATAATTGAGATTATTACCGAAACTGCAGATGTTCATACTTTATTAACTACTACACCAATGACCACATAAGCAAAACCATCAGAATATATAGATAACCTTGTTGGGCGATTCAGTGAAATCCTTAGTGATTTTAGCGAGGACGATGAAACTTTTGTTCAACTTATGATGGACGATAACACATAAATAATCAATGAATCTGATATCACTGAGGTTGCTTCATATGGAAAAGCCTTTGATATAGAGGGTAATGTTTGGGAGGCAGCCGCTTCTTATGGCCAAGAAAGAAAAAATGCACCGCCAGTTTGGACAAATCCACCAACAACCATGCAAGTAGAAAGTTCACACCCCCAGATGCCTCAATATCGTCATGCAGTTGCAATGCATGAGATAAACTATGATTCCATGAGGAATCCTGAGATTCGTGATATGCCCGATATATGTGCATCCCACTAAGGGACCTCTGATGAAGAATCGATGAATTTTGGAGTTGGGTCACATTTTGAGAGTAAGAAAAATACGTAACTAGCTGTAAAGGAGTTTTATATCAAAGCTCATATCTAATTCACTGTTATAGAGTCTGACCAGAAGACATATTTTGTCAGATGTATTAACAACAATGTCAGCTGTAAGTGGAGGATACGTGTCTCACACCTACAACGAAAGATGTTGTGGGAAGTGTCAAGGTTCCACAACCAACACAGTTGCACGTTCAGTTTATTCACACAAGATCACAAACACTTAGACTCCGATGTCATTTGTGCATATGTGAAGCTATTGGTGGAGAAAAATCTAATGATACATGTATCACTGACTGTGGCATCAATATGTAATACAATGGGTGTATTCTATCTTATTATAAGTATTGGATGGCCAAACAGAAAGCTATGACACTATTGTACGATGATTGGGATCAGTTGTACAATGAGTTACCACATCTGTTGCACACAATAAAATATTTTATCCTAGGGACCGTTGTTCGCTCCTACACTTATCCCACAACCAGATTTGATAGACAAGTTATCCATGGGAAGAGAGTTTTTGGAGGCTTGTTTTGGGCTTTCAAGTCACAAATTGAAGGCTTTTGGTATTATAAACAGATGGTTCAAGTACATGGCACTTTTCTGTACGGCGTATACAAACATGTCATTATGATAGTTATTGCACATGATGGTGACAGAAACATCTTTCCCATTGCCTTCACCATTATTAAAAATAAGTCAGAGGAAACATCAAATTTCTTTCTGTCAAACTTATGATCTCATGTTGTCACTCAAGATGGAGTTTATATGATCTCAGATCATTCACTTGGGTTGTTGGCCACGATTGACAAATCGAGAAGTAGGAGGTCGCCTCCGCATGCATTTCCTACGTATTATATATGTCATATTGCTTCAAATTCTATGATGAGGTTCAATAATAAGAAGATAAAGAAAGAGATTATCAACATGGGTAACTTATTCAGTTTTACCCTTCGTTTTTTGGTATTGATCTTCATTTAAAATTATTATACTTACATGTAACTATTTTTTCAGGTTACGCATTTCTACAACTGAGCTTCAGTACAATACTAGAAAATTGAGAACGTATGAAGAAAATGTGTATAACTTTGTTGCTGAGATACCCAGAGAAAGATTGGCACATGCATGTGACGATCAAATTTGACGTTATTGTCATATGACAACCAATCTTGATGAGCATATCAATTTAGTGCTAAAAGAGACTAGACATGTTCCGGTGGCAAGTATTGTTTGAGAGACATACTTCAGATAGGGTAAAGTTTGGGCAGACAAAAGTGTACATGTAGAGGAAATGGGCTCTAGATATGAAGAAAACAATAACAAAAAATAAATCATGCAACATCAATGTATGTTCGTAATTTCACCAGATTGATATCTGATTATATTGTCCAAGCACTTGTTTGACCACATGAGGGTGGGACTTCTACCACCTATAATGGTAATCTAAATAGAACATGGTGTGAGTATGGTCGATTTCAAGCCTTCAGATACCCATGTGCTCATGCGATTGCTGGATGTATGCATGTGAATGTAGACCCATATATTTACTCTGATGATTGCTATAACTTACTACTATACGTAACATATAAAACTACGAGTTTAAGTATCTCTCGAACGATGCATATTGGCCACCTACTGTCTCTAAAGAATGGTTTACCAATCCGCAATTACAAAGGAAGTTGAGGGGTTATCCTGAATCTACTCGAATTCATACTAATATGGATGACCCTCAAAGAGGGAAAGTCTACCGAAGCTATGTGGTCACTGTAGAGGTGAAGACCACAATAGAAAGCACTGTCCACATCTCCCAAGATATCGAGCAGGTCGATAAATCCTTTGTAATAGTATTCCCATATTGTACCGATTTTACAAATATCAATGATAATCTAATGTTAATGTATTAAGTTTGTAGTTTTTTCTTCCTAATGTGCATTTTTGAATGTATAATCTAATGTTAATAATTTATTGTTCTTTTTAACATAATCTACCACATTTTGGAGAGCCAAAAAAATCTAACTGAAGTTCCAGTGATTTTTTTTCGTCCAACAATAAATTCGCATAATAATCTGAGAAAAATAACAAATTTTAATAGAGCTCGTTACCTCAAGGTGACGAGTTCTAGTGATTTTTTTTATCCAACAATAAATTCGCCTAATAATTTAAAAAAATAATTTTTAATCAAGGTGACGAGTTCCACATGAAATATTAAAATATTTGGCCCATAATATAAAATTTATATACTATGAAACTCGTCACATCGAGGTGACGAGTTCGACCTGGACTATAGAAAATGTTGTAAATCCCAAATTAATTTTTAAGTTGTTCTAATGAGGCAAATAATTTAGGCTGTTGCCCTAAGGGTGAGCATTCGATCGAGTAGAGTGAGTAAGAACAATTGAGTTATTCGAGTTGATGAGTCTTATTTTACAACTCGGACTTGATTTGAAATTTTTTCGAGTCGAGTCGATTTTTTGAGTTTCTTTTTAAATTTAATTGTAAATATTTATAATATTATAATATTATTTAATTCCGATTTAAGTGACTTTCTATAACCATATATACAATACAAATATATTTATTCATATTTTTTTCATATGTGATATACATATATCATACAAAGTCCAAGGACTCAAGTGAAACTTGAAAATAATCCAGTAATTAATAAAAATTTCGAATTTTTAATTGAATTGAGTCGAAAAATTTGGTTTTTCGAATCGAATCGAGTTTTGCTCACCTCTAGATTGCCCTATTGGGCCAAATGATCAACTGGCTAGTGGACTTGGATCTATGTTAATTAGATAAGTCTTGTAATGAATTGAGTGACCTAGATTTCACATTTTATAAACTCACTGAATAGTCTTAGTGGTTAAATGAAATATTCTTCTTTGAGATTATAAATTCTAAAAGTTGTGTCTTCGTAGGATGTGTGTATATTGTCAATGAGTAATAAATATTATAAACATGTAATATTTTATAATTATATATTATCTTATAATTACGTCAGATTATTTAAAACTTTTTTCTTATTAAATTTGTTTTAGTTCATGTCTTGGATTTATTTACAAGTCCAATAAATATTTAATATTAGGATGGTCACATTTCATTTTTTTACTTTTAAATTATAAATAGTAAAGACCATTACTCAATTTTTTACAGTTTTAATGTGATACTTTTTCTTATCTTTTTGTTGGTTGAGTAATATCATATGAGTTTTATCTATTCTTTTACTATTAATTTTAGGTTTCTTATAAGCGGTTTTATATGTTTTAAATAATCTCAATTATTTGACAATAAAACGTTGAAATATCTTGTGCAGTCTTTGATACTCAAATCTAAAACCTTTAAAAATAACAAGTATTCCTTTAACCACCGAAATAGTTTGATTCTTGCAATTTGGTCTTCTTAATTCATCTATTACATTATTATATAAATCATAATAAAATCATTTCTGAAACTATGAGTTTTACCACGAAATAATGAACTTAATTTGTTTATTTCTATTAATTTATTTTAGAGAAAATAACCTCAGTGATCAAAAATGCCTTATAATATACGATTTTAACCAACTTTTTTTGGATTTGCCAAAATGACCAACTAAATTGCAATGCGATCGATAATTCGCAACGCGATCTCCGGTATCGCAAATCAGTTTCCAGATTCGCAACGCGATTCTGACTATCGCATTGCGATTTCCCAAATTCGCGTTGCGATTTTCCTAATTCGCATTGCGATTTACGTATTCGCGTTGCGATTTTCCTAATTCGCAATGCGAATACGTAAATCCCAACGCGATTACGTAAATCGCAATGCGAATTAGGAAAATCGCAACACGAATACGTAAATCGCAATGCGAATATGACTATCGCAATGCGATTTACATAGCGCCATTCGTATTAACGCGTATTTTTTTTCAAATTCCAAACACAAATTTCTTAATATATCGAAAACTGAACCGTCCACAGTAATCGCAACTCATAACCTCAAACCTAAAATCACAACTCAATCCCATCTCCATCTCTCACTCTCTACGACAAAATCCGTCCCCATCTCCGAAGATTTCCGTCCCCATCGCCGGCGAAATCCCTCACAACCATTCACGGTCAGAAATCCCTCACAATCATTCAGAAATGGAAAATCAACCTCCAAGGGTTAGTTTTTTTAATTATTTTATTTTGAAATTTTTGCATTATTTTAGGTTTTTCATATTGAAATTGATGATAAGTTTACATGTAATTTCAATAATAGATTAGCCATTTCACTTAGATTTCTTATTAAATTCATTCGATTGCTGCCAATACTGCTAAACTGTTTAGTCTTTAACCCTGTGAAGTTTGTATTTGTCTTTGTTTTGTCTTTTGGTTGAAGTAATGCAGAAGAAGAATAGTTTCTAAACTTAAAATCACAACATGAAAATGAAAATCGCAACACGAAAATATTGCGATTTTGGTTTCGCGTTGTGATTCTCTCGTTGCGATTTTCATTTCGCGTTGCGATTCTCTCGTTGCGATAGTCATTCCGCGTTGCGATTTTCATTCTCTCGTTGCGATTTTCATTTCAACCAAAAGACAAAACAATGTTGCAAATTTTAGTTTCAAAATACTATTTATGTTTATTGTTTTTGGTATATCTTCACAGTGTAGTTTTTGGTATATCTAACTTGGTATGTTTATTGTTTTTGTAGAAATTTTTTTCGGCTTCATTGACATTAAGGAATAAAGTTAGCCTAGCCACTACAATTGCTTCGAAGCTTTCACCTGCACAAAGAAAATTGTTTGAGGAAATCTGCTTCGGGCCATGGCTGAGAGTACAACATCCGGGTGGAGATGCTAATTTGACCCATTTGTGGCTTCAGACCATGACTAGCGATCTACCCGACAGTATACAACGTGGTGAGGAAGAGACATGGTTTCATTTTCCACCGCGTATACTTATTTTGGGCGGAAGGAGTTCTGCTTAATCACTGGTCTACGATTCGGACACGATGATGTAGTCCGGTACACTCGTCATATCACCCGCCCATCATGGTTATCCAGGGTTTTTCCTGATGAGTCAATAGAGAAGCCGAACTTACACGTCGACGACCTGAAGAAATTGTTTAATAAGAAATATGGTTTTACTCGGATGAATGACGTTGATGTTGTCCGAGTATGCCTTCTACTACTTTTGTATGCCGGCTTTTTAGGCAGAGAGGCCAGACAACCTATTCCTCAGGAGCTAATATTATTGGTAGAGGACCTAAATGCATGGAATCTGTTTTCGTGGGGTTCGTATATATGGAAAGCTACCTGGACTAAGTTGTCGTCTGCCTTTGATGACCGCAAAAGTTTGCGTGGCGATGGGTCGAAATACACTTTGTCAGGCTTTGTTTGGGCCATTAAGGTAAGAATTTCTATATAATGTTTTCAAAATTATAATTAATTATTTAACAATTACTAATGTTGTTATATTGTTTGTAGATTTGGATATTCGAGGCTTTCCCCAGCATGCAGACATATGCATTAAAAACTTCAAATGATATTCCTACGGCTATTTCCTGGAAGAGGAAACGTCTGTTGGATTGGGAAGACTTAATATCATATGCGACAATAAATAATGTAAGTTAACACAAACACTATCATATATAAACAAGTTATTAATAGTAGACGTTTAACTTTGTTTGAGTTTTTATATTTTTAGGAGGCCAACACTCCATTAATGAGACTGACACCCACGGAGGCTGAACTTGCCACTGATTGGTGGAAAGCTAGTCAGTGTTTTCTTGATGGCACGAATGATGAGTAGCCTCCACTTCCTCCACTTCGAGAGCCATCACCTCACCCAGAGCCATCACCTGATCGACCCGACTATACATCTCTACAACGAGAGCCATCACTTATCCCGTCACATCATCGAGCCTCTTCTCCACCATCACCTCATGATAGGCGACCGGCAAAGATGCCACGACTTCTATCTCCCTGTTCTCCACCTCCACCTCCACGGGATGAGTCAAAGGAGTTACATGATGAGGTCAATGCCTTGCGTGAGGAGATCGGTACTCTACGCGATAACGATGGTGCATGGCGTGTGGAGGTGTCTACTTTACGTGGTGAGGTTGCCGCTCTACGTGAGATGGTAGTATCATTGCAGAATGAGGTTCATACTCTACGCAACGAGGTAAGTTTAAGATTTTCCATATTTAACTTGATGATAAATTTACTCGTAATTTCACTTAGATTAACCATTTCACTTAGATTGCTTAGTAAATTTATTCGGTTGCTGCCAATACTGCTAAACTGTTTATTAACACTGTGAAGTTAGTATTTGTCTTTTGTTTTGTCTTTTGGTTGAAGTAAATTTATTCGGTTGCTGTCAATTCTGCTAAACTGTGTATTCTTTAACACTGTGAAGTTAGTATTTGTCTTTGTTTTATCTTTTGGTTGAAAGTAAATTTGTTCGGTTGCTGCCAATTCTACTAAACTGTGCATTCTTTAACACTGTGAAGTTAGTATTTGTCTTTGTTTTGTCTTTTGGTTGAAAGTAAATTTGTTCGTTTGCTGCCAATTCTGCTAAACTGCGTGTTCTTTAATACTCTGAAGTTAGTATTTGTCTTTGTTTTGTCTTTTGGTTGAAGTAATGCAATCCATTCAAGTTTCAATTTGCAGAAGAAGAAGAAATAGTTTATTCTTGAAACTATATTTTAGTAACACTGTTTTGTCTTTTGGTTGAAATGAAAATCGCAACGAGAGAATGAAAATCGCAACGCAAAATGAAAATCGCAACGACAAAATCGCAACGCGAAACTATAATCGTGTTGCGATTTTAATTTCGCATTGCGATTCTCTCGTTGCGATTTTTATTTCGCGTTGCGATTTTCATTCTCGCGTTGCGATAGTCATTTTTTCACGTTGCGATTTTAAGTTCCAGAAACTATTCTTCTTCTGCAAATTGAAACTTGAATGAATTGCATTACTTCAACCAATAGACAAAGACAAATACTAAGTTGACAGTGTTGCAAGTTTGAAACATATTTGCCTTTGTTATCTGATGCATTTTGTGAACTATGATAGAATAATGACTTGGGTGAATTCAATGCAAGTTTGAAACATATTTGTCTTTGTTTTCACTGTTTAAATATCATGTCTGTTTTATTTACTGATATTTGTATTTAATTATTTAGCGGCCCGATAAGGTGGATGCTTTACGTCGGGTTTTTCTTGCACGACAGAGTTCACGCATCAGACGGCGTGCACGTGCTATTAAGTCTCCGTACACCCCAATAGTGCGAAGACACCGCAAGAAGAAGCCCGACTCACCTGTCATCCCTCAAGAGTCCACTCCTATCGTTGAAGAGGCCCCTATTATTTCTCGAGAGTCCCCTCCCACCGTTCAAGAGGCCACTGTCATTGTTGAAGAGGTCCCTCCCACCATTCAAGAGCCCGATTCACATGGCGTCATATGTAAGATTCTTGAGAAACCCTCTGACGTGCCAGACATGATGGATGAGAGTTGGCTCTCGTATGAGTTACCGGCCAGTACCATACCGGTATCTGAAGTGGAGATGAGACAACTATCGGACACAATTCTGGATAACACCCTTTGGGCTAAGACCGCAGTTGATTTTTATCTACATGAGCGGAGCCAGGGGTGTTTCACTGACATATGCAAGCTCAACGATGATATCTATTTGTTGCTTGATCGGTCTTGGTGGGGCGTATTATTAGGGGTCGAAGATAATGGCTATTTCGATGGAGGGGTAAGTCTTATATTTTTCTTATATTTCAATTTGATTATTTTTTTTTAAATTTATGTAAGTTACTAATATATGTCTTTTTTTGTAAAACAGCATATCGATGCGTGGGTGTCACGTCTTCTAATAATTAGGAAACTTAAGGAAAATAAAAGAAATACACGATATATAATTATGTCGACGTCTTTTAACTCCGTTCACTTGAAGAATCAATGAGATGAATCATTTGCGTTGGGCAATGGACAAGCTAAACTTTATCCTGCATGGTGGGAGGTCGATAAGGTTAGTATTTATTTTAGATTGAGTTTAAAGGTATTCATAAATAAGTGCGCAAATGAATGAATTATTACTTATGATTGCATGTGTTTATCCCTGTTTTGGAACGTAAACATTGGCTTCTCGTCGAGCTTCAGCTCCCATCCCTTAAGGCAATAGTATATGATAGCATGATAAATTATATATCATTGGCTGATTTAAGAGATATTATTAAGGGATGGAGCTCTCATTTGGCTAAATTCTTGGATGCGATAAATTATTGGACTCGTTCTGGAAAAAAGAAGCCAAAGAAGCTCAATATTACAGTTAGCAGAGACTAGACCGCACCACAACAAACGAAAGGACCCAGAGGGGATTGTGGTCCTCTCGTATGCTTGGCGTTGGAGCGTTTGATCACAGGAAGTATAAAGTATCTACCTCTCACCGATAGAGATAGAGCTGCAGTAGGCTTGTGGTTTCGGCATTATATGGCTAGATCGATATATACGAGACGCTGCCTACCTGCATTCTCGTTATAAAAATGTCCATAAACAATTGGTAAGTTTATAGGCTTTTGGTTTGAAAATGTTTGGTTAAGTACCTAGAATTCAATAATTTGTTGTTTGTAGGTTTTAAATGTGTAGAAAGTGTTGTTTGAGCAAATGTTTGGTTTCTTCAGGTTAATCTCAGAAGTGAGCTGCGTGAAAATGATGTATGGATGCAAAGTTGATTCAATAGTAGATGAGGAAATAAGAATTATTGCTTATTTTTTGATTGTTTAATTGATTTGTAAAAGATGATTTGTAAAAGTTGATTTGTTTAATTGATGTGAACATAATTCTTATTTGTGCTTGTTTAATTGATTGAAATGTAATGGTTGATTTTGTTGATTTCAATCTGCATTATGTTGAAGGCAAAAATGACTATCGCAACACGAAATGAAAATCGCAACGAGAGAATCGCAACGCGAAACTAAATTCGCGTTGCAATTTTCATTTGGCTTTGCGATTCCCTCGTTGCGATTTTCATTTCGCATTGCGATTCTCTCGTTGCGATTTTCATTTCGCATTGCGATAGTCATTTCCGCGTTGCGATAGACATTAAGATGATTGCGAACGTCATTTCCGTGTTGCGATAGTCAAATGAATGCCTAATAAGTGATAACAACTAAACATATCATAGCAATTTTCAAACTCAAGTTACTAATACATGCCTAACTGAAAATGTTAAAAGTTCACACATAAAATCCACATAATACAACGTTTGCATTTAAAAATCACCTAAGTTAACAGTCCCAAAAGGTGAAGCCGGTTGTGATTAGGATTTTAAAGATGATTGCGATTTTGATTTCCTTTTGCTTGACACCATATGAGCTTTGGATTTTGATGAGGATCCATATTTTGGTAGAGGAAAAGATGATTGTGATGGCACTGGTGATCCACATGTCAACCTTGTATGACCACTTTCCTTGCACCGACTACATGTCGATCTCTTCTTCTCTTCACCCTTAGACGGTATACGATCGTGACTTTTTGGTCGGCCAGGTAGCCTTCTGTCCATGGCTGGTGGAAAAACTGTTTGTAAGTCATCTGGTATGTCCAACTCAGAAGGATGTGGAATAGGGTAGACAATCTCGCCATAAGTCTGTCGATATACTTCTGTAGTGTAGCAATCCATAGCGTATGCGCTTGAATCATCTTGGTTTAGATGAAGAGAAACTTTTATAACATGACCACACGGATAACCAGATGTTTGCCATTTTATACAACTACACGTCTTTGCATTTAGATCGACAAGCTCATTTAAGTTATTATCTAGTACTTCAAACAAAGTGTTTGACCATGGTTCAACTCTCCATGACGTTGACTTCACAACATGTTTCGTTATCTTTTTTTCTGTCCATGGTGTAACACGATGTTCCAATGTTCCTGTAAATTTAAATAAATAATACTTAGTAAAATATATGATAAGTTACGAATTTAAAGAAATAATACCTGTATGGTTTCTTTTCTTGTAGTACCACTATTGAATAGAGGCTCGAAAAAACTCCATTAACATAGTAATGGGTAATTTCCGGGAATGACGACTTAGAGCGTTGATTGATTCTGCACTATTAGATGTCATGAAACCATATCTTGCTCCAAGTTGATATACTCTTGACCATCTTTCAAACCCGACATCTTCTAGTGTTTGAGCACACTGAGGCAAAACACGTCTTAAATACTTTATATGCTTATTAAAATCCACTTCCCGATAAGCTTTTACAGCCTTTCAGTATGTCCATTTGTGATTTTTTATACCAGCAGACCTTGATTTTAGATTTCTATACAAATGAACACCACAAATTCCATGAAAAGCATCTGGGAAACACCTTCTAACAGCGTTGTCAATTGAGTTTGCCCTATCGGATATGATTTTCAGATTGCTAATAGGACCTATGCAATCCCTAAGATGCCCCATAAACCATGTCCATGAATCAGAGGTTTCAGATTTTCCAACCCCGTAAGCTATTGGCAGTATCCCATTGTTAGCATCCATGGCTACTGCTAATAAGTTTACTACAAGGTATCGACCTTTTAAATGTGCTCCGTCAACTATAATAACTGGGCGCATGCAATTAATAAACGAACGAATCTACAAAATCATATACACAAGAAATATAATCATTTAAATGTGAAATGCATGTAACTAACAAAAATGAGTCAACAAAATTATATTGATTTACTAACCGCAGCACCAATGGCGATAAACAGCAACTCAAAGCGTCAATCTCTATCTGTTTTGATATGAGTTACTGACCCAGGATTTTTTAGCTTTAAATTGTGACAATAAGCCGGCAGTTGGGCAAACGATGCTTCTGGCGACCCCCTCAACAATTCCAAGGCATAACATTTGGCTCTCAAAGCTTGAGAATATGAGATACTAATCTTGAACCGAGCATTCATGTCAGTCATAATTTCATGTCCCCGATATACCCTACCATTCAAAAACATTAACTTAGCCAGAAAACCACCCAACACCTTTTTGTTTGCCTGTCTATGGTGAGGAAAAACTTGGGTTCTTGAACATGTATGTTTATCAATAAAAGTCCTAACTTAAAACATTTCGCAATTTTTTATCCTCTTTGCAATCATACGCCACATACAGTTTTTGTCAATCATACACCTTGTTTCGAAACGATCTTTGCTTGATTTGTTAACTTTTAGTTGATAGCCATCTTCCACACATTTCGTATACAAAGCTATCTTCAAGTCTTCCTTTGTATCAAAACAATCATCTTTCTTGATACGAATAATTTTTGTGTGACAATCAACTGCTATCTTTACCAACTCTTCTTCCGGTATATGAAGTAATTCTGGCATATTCCAGTTATACTCCCGTGGCATTTTCTTCGAGGACTTTTCTTTTGGGATTTCTTCTTCTTCTTTTTCTTCTTCAGTGTTATATGAATTACAGAATGGATGTTCAACATGTTCATTTACAGTCGTAACTTCCTCCTCATTATCATCAACAACATCTTCCTCGGCAACGGCTGTTTCATCATCAAAATTCGGGTATTGACCAATATCAAAATCATTACACGCATGGTCTATTTCTTCTTCTGAAAAATCATCAAAATCTGAGTATTGACCAAGATCAAAGTCCGGGTATTGACCAAGATCAAATTTCGAATACTAACTAGTACTCACAATTTTTTTGTTGGCTCATTATCGTCTAACTGGTCAATACAAAAAACGGAATTTGGTGCTGAAAGTTGATTGGGATTTGGATTAGGGAAATGTTGTGGGTTTTGAGATTGTGTTTGGTATTGGAAATGTGGTGAAACAATATTTGCTTGGTGATGAAATTGTGGTGGAACCATTAAATTTTGAGCACCATAAACTGGGGTTGAAAAACTTAGTTGATTACTACCCGCTACTGACCCAACTTCACTACTTCTAGGTTCAACAACATACAATGTAACATCATCACTTGAAACACTAATGTAAGCAATGAATCGTTCAACATCTTCATTGTCGGTTAACAAATAAACTTTACAATTTCTCTGATAAGATAGCCTAAATCCACTTAGGGGCTCTAAATTCAATTTATTTGCAACGCGTAACATTAGAGTTTCATAAGTTAACTTTTTTAATGACAGTTTTAGTTGAAGATTCATGGGTAAAGGCATATATTGTAAAACACCATGAACATTCTCCTATGACCCTCTAAAACATAAATCTATCCAAACATGATCAACATTAGATGATTTCATTATTGTAAATTAATTTACTAAACAAACGAGCTGCGAAACTAAAACCTGTTGCCGGATGGGGAATGATGTCGTTGGATATAGGAACGGATTTCGCCGGAGAGAGTGATAGATGGAGATGGAATGAGTTGTGATTTAGGGATTTAGGTTATGAGTTGCTGCTGCTACGTATTTATATACCCAAAACATTTGTGTTGCGAAATTAAAACCTGTTGCGAATTCAGAAATCGAGTTGCGAATTTGAAATTCAGTATTGCGATAGTCAGAATCTCGTTGCGATTTACGTATTCGCATTGCGAATTAGGAAAATCGCAACGCGAATTAGGGAAATCGCAACGCGAATTTGGGAAATCGCAACGCGAATTTGGGAAATCGCAATGCGATAGTCAGAATCGCGTTGCGAATCTGGAAACTGATTTGCGATACCGGAGATCGCGTTGCGAATTATCGATCGCATTGCGATTTAGTTGGTCATTTTGGCAAATCCTAAAAAAATTAGTTAAAATCGTATATTATAAGGCATTTTTGGTCACTGAGGTTATTTTCTCTTTATTTTAATCATTTCTAACGTTTTATTGTCTTTGCTCTTTGCCACCCGACGACACCGACCCACCTTAGCTCTTTTTTGCTCGACAAGGGCTCCAATCACTTCAAGATATGATAACCACTTTACCCATCCCAAATTTAGGTCAAGAAAATGGATTCAAAATCAGTACTGCAAGTAGAAACTCCCATACGGCGTTTAAGAGGGGGCCTGCCTTCAAGATTCATTCGTATCACCCCACATTGCTCGTCTTTTTCATCACCTTTTCTATAATTCTATATCTTGTCTTTCGGCTTCGTTGGCGTTTTCCGCCTCTATGTCTTGATGCTCTTTTAAAATTGTGCGATCCAAATTCTTTTTGATCGGGTTTGAAATGTATTAAAAGAAATTCATTTTATATATATACATGTTAAAATAATAAAAATTTACGATGACGGATAAAGAAGTTCAATCCGTATAAAATTCTACTTTTTCATTTGCGTACTAATAAATATTAAGAAACTCAGTTTGAGTAAATTTATTTTTATATAAGTTTCCTCTAGAAATAAAAAGTAATCCATATAAATAGATACTAACACTTAGAGGGTGTTTGGTTCAAGTAATATGAGATTACCAGGGGAATGAAATGTCATTCCCCGTTTGGTTGGCCAGTAATCCTATTCTCCGGTAATCTTTTATTATCAACAGTGGTATTTTGGAAGTATATTACCGGGAATGTGATTACCCCTTCCCTTAGGTATTGTTGGATTACCGGTATTTTGGACTAAAATGTCCTTAATTTTTTTTTTCAAAAATATCATTCTTCTGTTGTTGAATAATAAAAATTCTACGAATGTTAAATTACAAATTTATCCTTAAACTATTTTATATTTACAAAACAAAATCCATAATTAAAAATTCATATGAAGTTCAGGGGTTAAAATAAAATTTTACCCTTTCATTAAACCTATTTATCTTTCACTTTTGTAAAACAAAATTATATAAATTTTATGAATTTAAATTTTTTAAAGAAAATATATAAATTAATTATAGTAATATTATAGTAGAATTCAACTTGTTGAAAAACAAATATATAATAAAGACAATTTGGTAAAATATACATTCTAATAATCTTTTATTTCTTTAACCAAACACTGTAATCTTACATTCCTGCTAAACGAACCAAACACAAAATACAATATTCACAGTAATTTTATTCTCGCCGGTAATCATATTTCCACTGATAACTTTACATTTCGAGAACCAAACACACACTCAAGGTTTAGAAGTAAACTCATTAAATCCGATGTTTAGATATAAAATTTTCGCGTATTATTTTATAATATAATGAATTATGTTCCTCCTTTTCTTGTGATTTTTTAAGAATTTTTTCACATTAGAACTCATGTTCTTTGCTTTACGATTGTTTTACCTTTGATAATATTATGCTTAGATTATTATAACTCTTTGATGATGGGATGAACTTGATATTATTTGTTGGAAGAGAGGAGACATGTTTAGGAGATTTAAGTTCATGAAAGATGGAAGTGATTAGGGATTATTAATGAGTTACTAGTTTATGAGTAGTTCGAATTTGATTTGGTTAAAATTCAGTTAATGTTTAATTTTAGTTGACTCGATTCAAGCTTGAGCTCGTTTCAAAATTTTAACAAGTTTGAGTTGAGAAATGTCTTACTCGACTCAATAAGTTCGCGAGTAGCTTGTTAATTTCTTTTTATAAATTTTTAATAGTTGCCTTACAAAATTATTTCATTCAAAAAAAAGTCTAATTAATAATTACTAATTTACTATAAACAATAAGAAAGATATTAAAATACTACTTTAGTAATCTATTAATTTTCTAATAAATAAAAAGAAAAAATATTAAATTAAAAATTAATATATAATTATTAATTTTTTACACAAAAAAAATCAAACCTTAATTATCATATCTAAAAATTCTAGTGAGCTTAACAAGCAATGAGTCGAGTCGAATCGAGCAATAAGTTTTTTAATGAGTTCGAGTCGAACAAAATTTTAACGAGCTTAACGAGTAATGAGTCGATTCGAACAATAAAATTTTTAACGACCAGAAATTAAACATTGTCCAACTCGCAATCGACTCGCCCGATAAACAACCCTAAAGGTGGCAAATTCAAGAAAATTTCTTTAGATGGGTTAATATAAATATAATAGGAAAATTATCTAACATAATTTGTATATATTTTATAATTTAAAAAGTTCATAGCAAGTATATATTTGAGATGAATCTAGAAAAAATATATTCATTGGATCAATATTATTTTCTAACGTAAGTTGTATCAATTGATCTACTCAATGATCATTTCTTGTTCAGAATCCTTTCTGACTGTCTTGAGTTTAACATTTGGTAACCTATAATATTATATTTTGAGATTTAAAGTTTAAAGCTTAATCTTTTTATCTTATATAAAAATAATAAATTTTTTTATCTCATGATAAATACTATTTAATTTTTTTATCTTAAATAAAAATAATAATAAAGGAGTGATCAAATAGATAATTTATTAAAAAATTTAAAGGGTGGTAATTTCAAAAATAAAACTCTTATATCCCCCGCATACTTCGGATAAAAGACAAATAACCCATCGAAATCTATGAAGCATAAATTAGGAAGGCTATTGACCCCCCGAAAATTATGTAGACATGGCAAAAATACTTTTGAAGTCAAAAAGCAATCAATAGGGAACTTTAAGGAGAGCTGAAAGGTCGAAAACCAGGATGTTTTGTGAAATGCAATTGCCAAGGACAAGTAGAAGAAAGTGGAAGGATACCCATACCCATATATATATATATATGAAAATGAAAGAAATGGGATACACACTATTATTGTTTGATAAACCTTAAGTGGAAAATTATTGGCACAATAGAAAACTACCTACCAACTGTTGTAGAAATGGTTATTTTGCCTCCTATCCTTTTTTTATTGAAACATTCTAGCTCTCGATATTTTATTTTGGAGTAAAATACCTCATGATTGGATAAAAATCGTTAGTTAACTGATAATTAATAATTCTTATTGACGTGGTAAGTCCACATGTGATGTCATGTCATCAAGAAATTATTTTTAAATATATATTTTTATAAGTGTATATGCAATTAAATACGATTATAATTTATTTTAAAAATATTTTTTAGTGATGTGGCATCATATGTATACTTGTCACATTAATAGGAAACATTGGTCGTTAGTCAATTAACAATTTTCATCCTATCAAGGGGCATTTTGCTTCAAAATAAAACGTTATGAGCTAAAATACTCCAGAAAAAAAGAACAAGAAATAAAGTGACTATTTGTACAAATGTTGGGGGGATAGTTTTGTTATTATGCCAAAATTGTTAGGTGGATTAATTAATGTCGAGTGTAGTGGTAAGATATATTGAATGTCTAGTGTTAATTATCGAGAGGGGCTAACTTTTTCATTGCCAATAAGGATTTAAGCCTTCGGACAATGAAGAAGTTTGTGTCCCACTACAAACTTCTAGGGATGAATTAGATATTGAGAGGGGCTAACTTGTTTAACTTCAAAAGAACATGTATCCAATAAGAATTTAAACCTACAAAATGGATAGTGCAAGGCTTAGTTTGACAAATATTTAAAGTAATAGGGAGTTAAAAAATGTAATTTGACAAAAACTTTTGAGTAGGGTAAGAGCTCTTTCTAAGCATTACATGATTTTGTCTCTATAAACTCCCAATAAACAATTATAAAAACAAAATAATATTTAATAAAATCTAGAAAAAAAATTTAAATAGAACATTAGACATTGTTAAGATAATGGAAAATCAGAATGAATTCTTTATATCAAGAACACTGTTTAGGAGAGTTGATACAAATGGTATTAATACACAAGAAATATATAGCAGTTGAAATTGCCTAACAGAAGGCCCTAGAAGTCTACTACTCAGTCGTTCGAGCAAGAGAGAGAAACACTTAAGAAAGCCATCATAAACGTGAGCCATACAACACCATGCAGTCAAGCAAGGTCTAACATTCACCCTGCTTTCTTCTTCACTTGACTTCTCCCAAACAAAACACACATAATTTGCTCCTCGGGGCTTCAAATCGGGTAACAGCAAGGAGCTTGGTTAGAACATCTGCAATCTGATCATCGGTGGGAATATAATTCACTTGAATTTCACCGGATCCAATCTTATCTCGAATGAAGTGCAAGCCTAGTTCAATATGCTTGCTCTTTGCATGTAAAATAGGATTTGCAGCAATGGTTACTGCACTGGTGTCGTCACACCAGATTTTTGGACCTTCGATACAAGTCACAGACATTTCAGATAACACAACCTTCACCCACACAATTTGTGAGGTTGTATCCGCTAGAATTTTGTACTTGACCTCCGCCGTGGATCTTGACACTGCCCGCTGTTTCCTCAAGCCTCAAGATATCAAGTGTCTCCCATTGAAGTCGCAGTAGCCCGATACAGACCATCTGTCGTCAACATTGCCACCCCAGTCTGAGTCAGAAAAAGTATTGAGAGTCATGCGTGCTTGAACTTGGGAGGAAAACCACATACCATGATCAATTGTGCCTCTAAGGTAACTTAGAATCTTTTTTATTGCAAGCCAGTGTACTTCGGTATGTGCTTGAAGGAACTGAGTGGTTTTGTTGACAGCAAACGCTATGTCGGGACGTGTGTGACATACATACTGGAGAGAACCAACCATCTGTCGATATTGTTGAGAGCTCAACACCTAACCTTCAAATCTACTTAGCTTGGTCGTAGTGGTCATGGGAGTGGCGTTTTTACCAAAATATCACCCATAACTTAATAATGACATGTTAGACATAATTTCTCCTAATATTACCTATCTAGCAACCTTTCTCACAAAGCATGCATCACCATCCACGCCTTTGCGGGTTCTGTCCGAGCTGACGCCACGTCAAGAAAGACGCCTTATATGAGTTGACACTATATCCAGAAAGGCACGGATGGCGATTCGCGCCTTCGCGGGATTTTTGACATGTACGTAAGGTGCGAATAATGATATGGTCCTTCCATTATTGGTACCACCCGAACAACTCGACTTTTAAACCCTCCCCCTCCCCTATAAATAAGAACCCCCTCTATGCAAACACCACCTCATCAAAATTACTTGCTTATTTTTGCTTTTATCAATTTGTTCTATGTTTGTTGTAAGGTAAAACTATTTTTTATTATATTATATTTATTTTATATATGATTATTTGAATAAATTTTATTGTACTGATTATTTTGTATTATTTTTTACGGTTGTCAAATTGGAAAGTGTGATCATTCCTCAAGACATTTTTGCTAAAACGATAATAATATAAAATTATATTATTTAAATTAATATGAATTTTTTATTAGTTTATATTTTTATTCATAAACTATTTATTTAATTAGGCGTATTTCAACTATTATTTTTGTAGATATAAGACTTTCAATCTTTCAAACTCTCAAAATGACGCATAATTCAGCTATTGTTTACTATGATAGAGAAATTCAGGAAGATGAAACAGGCATCGTCTTTGCATCAAATCATTCTGTCATAATATTGATAAGTCCATAAAAAAGTCATATTTGGGACATTTTCTCTTAAGTTATTGAAGGTATAAGAGCCCATTTAGGATCATATAGATGCATTTAGGAGCATATAGTTGCATGTGGTGGAATTATATTTATCACGACATTTTATTTTGTAAAATGTGTTGCATTATGGGAAGGTGTTTTGTTTGATGATGTGTAGGATTTAGGAGTAAGGATAAAGAAAAAATGAATTGCCATGGCATGATGAGACTACTGAGCAAAATGAGATTGTCGCGACAACTCAGACGGTATTTCTGGGCATAAAAGATAAAATAATATATTTTTAGCAAGAGTCAGCTGTCATTGTATACACGTGATTTCTGCTATCAGCCACATAGGAGGGGCCCACTACCACCTCTGCACCATCTTTCATGTGAAAGGAATGAACTTTAGGGTACTATGGTAATTTCAACACAAAACCCTAGGTTTATTCTCCCCCTATAAATAGGAGATGAAGCCATAATGAGAAGACTACTTTTGACACGCCGCCTAAGCTTAAATTCATAGAGAAAAAATGTCTCTCCTTTTTCTGTCAATTGTTTTTGCCGTGTCATTCCTCCGTTGATAAGCTAGAGGGAGTGGCAATCTAGGCGTCCGAGAAGAGCTAGCTTGTTGGGACAGTTCGTGGTGACCGAGGGAAGCTCCGGTAGTGCACGTCAAAGGCTTTTCCTCATTCCCTTTGCTCTTTGCTTTCATTTTTATCGTTTGGGTTGTAAGGAACATTTTAACATGCTTTGTGCTTGATATATTTGAACCCCACCATGAACTAGTCTTATTTGGTGGGAGTTCATTTTGGATATTTAAGATTTTCTTTAATGAATGGTTATTTTTTTATGTTATTATCTGTTTTGTTTATGAAGCTTAGTGCCTTAAGGTTGTAGGAGCTATGAGAGTAGTCATTCCTTAGGATATTACTTAGTGTTCGAGAGAATGACTAGGTAACACATCCTTAGTGTTCGAGAGAAACCATGGAGAAACCACATAAGAAAAGGGTTCTAGATAGTAACTAGGCTAATCCACCTTAAATATAATGCTAGGATTTCATTCAACTAAAAGGAGTTGTGCATGAACGATAGGTTAGATGTTAATGTTGCCGCAAAAAGGTATTACCGAGATATATCCTGTTACCTGGACCAATAGAATCACTGTAGTGGTTAACGCCAACCGGTTTGCCAAGGCATCTTCAATTTGTCGAGTACCTTAACTAGAGATAGCATATGGCACCCTTAGTAAACTCTGTCAGGCAGATAAGACATAGAAGTAAGACCATTCTGAGAAGTAGACTTAAATTTCCTAAGTGACTCATATCACTCATTCCCATAGTAACTTGTCGTATGAGGAGTCTAAAGTCCTGATAATCAAATCCAGTATTTAATATTTATTTTGCCTTTACATTTTCATTTGATTGCATTGCACATAATCCAATTTGCCACAACATCTCCATTTGCTCATATATTACCATCATTCAATTCTCACCAACAACAATTTCATTTTGCAATAGCATTCTCATTTGTGAATACCACTAGCTATACTTAGTTACTTTAGAATAGTGCATAAACTTTACTCAAGATCTCTCCAATCCCTGTGGATACGATACTCACTCATCACTGTATTACTTGTTCGATTGTGTATACTTGCACATATTTCGCGTCCATATATAGTAATCACAAATCGCAGACAAGTTTTTGGCGTCGTTGCCGGGGATTGGCAATTGATGATGTTGAGTTTAGTTGTTGCACTGTTTTACTTCTTTTCTTTGTACATAGTTACTTGTTTTTGTGTTTACCTTTCTCAGGTGTTACGTTATTGCATGACCCGTAAAAGACCCAAAGAACCATTATTTCATATTGAACCTGAGGCTCATGTTGTTCAAAATCAGGTGAAGAATCATGCAGCTCTAAATGCCACGACAATTTCAAATGCTGGGAATGATGCTCGACCATGAACTATTAGAGATCACTTAGCTCCCACCTTGGACGACCTAAAACCTTCTATTATAGCTCCCAAGATTCAAGCAACCCAATTCGAGCTTAAACAGATCATGTTTGACATTTTGGACTTGATTGGACAATTTGGTGGTACTCCTCAAGAGGATGCAAGACTACATGTTCGGGCATTTTTGGAGGTTTGTGACTCCTTTCGACAACAAGATGTGTATGAAGATGTGCTGAAATTGAAGTTATTTCCATATTCTTTGAATTATCATGCCAGGGCATGGCTCAATGGATTATCATCTGGCTCGATAAGGTATTGGGATGAGTTGTGCAAAATTTTTTTGCTACGACATAATCAACCCAATATGAACAACCATCTTAGAAATGCGATAGCATCTTTTTAACAAGGCGATGAAGAGTTTATGTACGAGTGCTGGGATCGATACAAAAGTTTGCTTCGCAAGTGCCCCAATCTTGGATTCCACGACTAGACTTAAGTTGTGCTGTTCTACAATGGAGTCAATGCACCCACGAGGATGATGCTAGATACCATGACAAATGGTACATTGCTCGATAAATTACATGCAGAGGCATTCAACATTCTGGACATGATTTCCAATAATGATTATCCGTTTTCATCTTCAAGGCTTAGAGTCGGGAGAAAAATACCTGGGACATTTGAGTTGGATACTACAGATTCCGTGTCCGCCTAACTTTCTGCCATCACCAATATGTTGAAGAATTTGTAACAATCAAATGAGAAGAAAGAAGTGAAGATATCCAACTCAGCATGTCTATTATGCCATGACAATCACAATGAGAGCAAGTGTCCCACCAATCAGGAGTTCATCAACTATGTAGAAAACTACAATCGAGGCAACAACAACCCCTATTTTAACACTTACAATCTTGGATGGTGTCAGCGTCCAAACTTCTCTTGGGGAAATCAAGAAACCAGTAATGCTAGTCAACCCGCTATGAAGCATAGCTTCAGTGACTTCTAGGGTTTTCAAACTAATATGCCATGTCATAATTCTAACGAGGGAGTACCATCTTCATCTAACACAAGCTCTCTGGAGGCCACAATTTAAGATTTTATAGTAACTACGAAGATCATGCTGCAAGACCATGCTACCTCCATAAAAAATCAAGGAGCTTTGCTTCAAAGCCACAACTCATCTTTGAGAGCCTTGGAGGGTTAGGTTGGCCAAATTACCACGGCATTACATTCTCGCCCACATGGCAGTCTTCCTAGTTATAATGAAGTCACTAAGGCTCAAGACAGGGAGCATCGTGGTATATTCACCTTAGGGAGTGTCACCAAAATCTATAAAGATGCTAAGTTTGGGGGAGACACTCAGAGAGTCCGATCACGAGATTGTGCACGAAGATCTGAAAATGCAAGAAGATTCATATTTGTTGGAAAATAATGATGAGGGTTTGAAGAGTGAAGCCAATGAAGAAAAGAAAAATTTTACCATGATAAGAGAAAAGCCCCCATCAGTAGGAGTTGATGACCAAAGGAAAGCTACAGAATTTTGTCGCAACAAATTTTTATGCATTGACAGTCACTTGAAGCTTGATGAAGAAGACGAAGAGGAGCTTGAGGATATTCCAAATGACATGAGTCAGTCTAGCTCACTCATAGCTAGACTAAGTATGAAATTTGAACCTTTGGATTCTATTGAAATTACTCATCCTAAACCCCAAGTAGCTGGCCATCTGTCTAGGCTAGAAATTATAAAAGAATTAATGAATGAAATTGAGATTAATGAAAAATTCCCTAATGAGAAATTATTATTTTCCGCAACAATTTTGTGGTATGCTAACATTGTCAATTTTCTCGTTAGTGTTGTTTTGCTTCCTTACTTGAATAGCCTAGGAAAGAATAGGTCATACATGATGGTGGCTACTGTCATAGGGATGACCCCGACCTCTTCAAAGCTTTTGCTGCCCAAATGATTACAAGTTGTCATAGAAAAAATGAGTGAAAAGAGATCTCATTCCAATACTATTCAGCTTCATGTAGAGAGCACTTTGAACAAGAGAGGACTACTGCAAAGGTCCTACAATTCAGATGTGAAAAACATGAAATGCCAAGGAAAAATATTTTGAAGGTGAAACTATTATATGTGTGGGGCATTTTGGTCTATACCGATGCTCCGATCGAACGAGACAAAACTGCCATAACAATTTGAGATATTTTGGAAAGCACAGACTCCCAAACATGTGGACAAGGGTAAAGTCCCTACAAAAGATGCACCCACTTAGAAAGAAGACTCAATTGGTGTTGGCACAAATGATGACATTACTGATAATGTCTACCCATCTGTACAAATACCACGGTAAATTATAACACTTCTGGCCAAGCAGACCCATGACTAAATGGTGAATATGACCAGCAACCTGACGACCTTCATTACCTATGTCAAGCAAAGGGTTGAGGTTGTGGCAACGACCTTAATGAAATTCATTCCGCGTGTAGCTCTTGATCTCTCAATATTCTCTTATACACTGTTGCGTACCTCTACGGATGCCACGACATCAGCATATGCTCCCCAGCCAGCTAATGAGGAGGAGTCAGAAGATGTTGACCGAATCCACACCATGACTATAATCGAGCAACACGAGATTGAGCCCCAACTACTAACCCTGACATCACCACAATAACCCATAAAGCCACACGATGCAACACAATCAGAAATATCGCAGCAATTACCTTTGCATAGGAGTTGATGCCATTTGAAAAAAGATATATGAATGTGAGGAACCTCAATTCACCCCAATCCTAGAAGGCCTTAGGACCACCCCTGTTACACCAACATCAGATTCTGAACATTCCATCCCCACACAATTACGCAAGCGCCCACGTCGCACGGCTGCCACACCATCACCCGCATAAAAATCAAGGTACCTTGTATTACATTACATTACATTGCATGTAGTCTAGTTTTACCTTAGTTTTTATTTAGCATTGAGGAAAATGCTTCTATCAAGTTTGGGGGAGGTAGGGTTCTCAAATCATTGCATGATAGTATTAGTATAATGAATGTGCCATGGCATTAGTAAGTGTTAGAATCAGTTTTCTGGAATAAATTAAGAATGCCTGATGATGATGAACTCTTTATGGCTAGAATTGAATGTACTTGATTGTTGAGGATGAAATAACCAACTCTAGGACTTGCTTCTTTGAAACCTTTAAATACACGATTATATATTTTCCATGCTTAAGGAACTTAGAAATATTTTATAAGAGAATTCTTGAATGTCGTGGCATAAAACTTTGATAATGAATGATGAAAAACCCGCACAAAAAAAGAGAGAAAGTTGTGAATAAATACTTCGGCATAGCTGTAGAGGGACACTTCGCTATGCCATGGCATTGCCTGGAAACTGCATATAAATAAATGGAAGCTATGATATATGAGTGAATGAAAGTAGTCACAGGATGACTCTACCTGACTTGCTCGGGGTGGAAGGTATGCTCCCTTTCACCTAGAGTGTGAGAGGGTATGTGTGATGGGCTGACTCCCCTCATAGCAGTGCTAATGAAAGAAAAGAAAACAATGTGAAAGTAAAACTTGTAAATGTCATGGCAAAACAAGAAAACTTGATTAGAAAATTTTTAGGTTGTTAAGCATGGACTTGATACAAACACACACATACTCATACAAAGGATCTTGCCCAGTGGACAATATTTAATTTCTCAAACTAGTCTAGCATGTTGAAGCCAAATGTTCGGAGGGCTGAAATTTTATTCCATATAACTATTCTGCTTCTGAACTTGTCATGGTATTTTTAATTTTCTTAATACTATCTATTTCTTAAGGACAAGCAATAGCTTAAGTTTGAGGGTGTGATAACTCCGTAAAAAGTCAGATTTGGGACTTTTTCTCTTAAGTTATTGAAGGTGTAAGAGCCCATTTAGGAGCATATAGTTGCATGTGGTGGAATTATGTTTGTTGCGGCTTTTTATTTTGTAAACTGTGCTGCATTATAGGGAATGTGTTTTGTTTGATGATGTGCAGGATTTGGGAGCAAGAATAAAGAAAAAGCGAATTGCCATGACATGATGAGACTACTGAGCAAAATGAGATTGCCGCGACAACTTGGACGACATTTCTGGGCAGAAAAGATAAAAGAATATATTTTTAGCAAGAGTCATTTGTCATTGTCTACACGTGATTTCTGCTTTCAGCCACATAGGGGGCCCACTATTACCTCTGCACAATCTCTCATGTGAAAGGAACGAACTTTAGGGTACTATGGTAATTTTAACATAAAACTCTCGGTTTATTCTCCCCCTATAAATAGGAGATGAAGCCACAATGAGATGACTACTTTTGACACGCCGCCTAAGCTTAAATTCAAAGAGAAAAATGTCTCTCCTTTTTTCATCAATTATTTTTTCCGTGGCATTCCTCCATTGACAAGCTAGAAGAAGTGACGATCTAGGCGTTTGAGAGGAGTTAGCTCACTGGGACAGTTTGTGGTAGCCGAGGGAAGCTCCAGCAGTGTACGTTGAAGGCTTTTCCTCATTCCTTTTGCTCTTTTCTTTCATTTTTATCATTTGGGTTGCAAGGAACGGATTAACTTGCTTTGTGCTTAATATATTCAAACCTCACCATGTACTAGTCTTATTTGGTGGGAGTTCATTTTGGATATTTAAGATTTGCTTTAATGAATGGTTGTTTTTGTATGTTATTATCTGTTTTGTTTATAAACTTAGTGCCTTAAGGTTGTAGGAGCTATGAGAGTAGTCATTCCTTAGGAGATTACTTAGTGTTCAAGAGAATGACTAGGTAGCACATCCTTAGTGTTCAATAGATACTAGGGAGAAACCACATAAGCAAGGGGTTCTAGATAGTAACTAGGCCTAATACACATTAGAGATAAGGCTAGGTTTTATTTGACTAAAAAGAGTTGTACATATGTTAGATGTTAATGCTACCGCAAAAAGGTATTGTCGAGACATATCCTGTTGTTTGGGCCAATAGGATCACTGTAGTGGTTAACGCCAACCGGTTTGCCAAGGCATCTTCAATCTGTCGAGTCCCTTAACTAGAGATAACATAGGGCACCCTTAGTAAACTCTGTCAGGCAGATAAGGCATAGAAGTAAGACCATTATGAGAAGTGGACTTAAATTTCCTAAGTGACTCATATCACTCATTCACATAGTAGCTTGTCGTGTGAGGAGTCTAAAGTCCTGATAATCAAATCCAGTATTTATAATTTATTTTGCCTTTACATTTTCATTTTGATTGCACTGTACATAATCCAATTTGCCACAACATCTCTATTTTCTCCTATATTACCATCATTCCATTCTCACCAACATCAATTTCATTTTGCCATAGCATTTTCATTTGTGAATACCTTTAGCTAACTTAGTTACTTTAGAATAGTGCATAAACTTTACTCAAGATCTATACAATCCCTGTGGATACGATACTCACTCATTACTGTATTACTTGTTCGATTGTGTATACTTGCACATATTTTGCATCCATATATAGTAATCACAAATCGCGGACAAATATGCTTCAAGATAAACATCACTCTTGATGAGCTGATAACAAAAATTTCAAGGAAGTTTCATGTTGGAAGTACTAGAAGACTATCTTCACTTCAGTACAGATTTCCAACTACAGCATTTCTGTTAACTTATACAACGTTTGAACTATCCAATGATGATGATGTTGCTATGATGGTTTATTATCAAAATCAATATATAGATGCCGATACACAGATGTATGCAAAATTTGTTGAAGTCCATGTTGTTCATGGTATATCATTATGCTCTCACTATGGGGTGGCTCAACAAGCTGATCAAGTTTACAACCCAACTCAACTAATGTGTAATGATTTTAACTCATTAATGGGAAATCCACATCATGGTGTCATCCCATCAAGTTCAATGAGGAGACATTCATCAGCAACTTCTTACGATCTGTACTGAGGTGGCTCTATAAACAATCTATATGGAAACATCACGTTTAGTTCAAGGGGAAGACATTCGTCTACCAATTTCATTGACCTAAATATAGAGAGGACCTCGGCGCAATAATCTATGCAGTACCCATTTGACACGATGCCTTCAAGTTCCAAGGAATACATTCAACTACGAGCTTCATTGACCTCAATGTCGAGATGCCTTCAAGTTTAAGAGGAAGACATGTAACTACCATCTTATTCGAACTAAATGTCGACATCGTGGACGAACCCTCAGCTCCACTAGAAGAACCTCTTCGTGAGCCAAGTGTGGATGGTCCTGAGACTGGACTATTCATTTAGCCAGAATCACCGTAGTTCAACATGGACTCTGATGATGATGATGATGCAGATGAAGTTCCCACAAATATGATACACATCGAACCTCCAGCACATATATATGAAGCTGACTATGGTGCAATATACGGGCCAAATTTTATGGATATGCCTAATATCAGTGATAACAGATTTAACACATCAATCAATGATGGTGAGTTATATAAAAGGATGGAGTTTCCATGCAGAGAAGAATCGATGGTGGCAATTAAGAATTACAATACTCGTAATTTTGTTCAGAATAGAGTCGATCGTTCCACCACTGAAAAGTATGGTTGACACTGTGTCCAACGTGATAATAGATGCAATTGGATGGTTCACGTATCAAAGAGAAAGAGGAAAAACAATATATGGGAAGTAACAATATACAATGGTCCTCACATATGTTGTGCTTGAGGGATCAACTAGGATCATCCCAACTAGGATCATCCCAACTTGGACTCCGACATTATCTGACAATCTATCATGCCCATGGTAAAAACAAGCTTACATATAGCTATTGTGGTGTTGATTTCATCTATACAATCGCAATATGGGTATAACATCTCATACAGAAAAGCATGGATGGCAAAATAGAATGCCATTAAAAAATTTCACGATGAATGGGATGCATCTTACAACGATCTACCAAGTTGGTTTAGGGTAGTACGCATATTGAATCCTAGGATAATTGTCGACTTCAAAACTTTCCATGCATACCAAAATGATAGAGTACTTCGCAATCGATGCTAGTTCTACTGGTTTTTTGGACTTACCCATAATGCATTAATGCTGTGAAATACTGTAAGCTCGTGGTCCAAATCTGCGGGACATTCTTGTATGGAAAATAGAAGTAAGTTTTACTATTGGCAGTTGTCTAAGATAGTAATCACAACATTCTTCTAGCTGATTTTGCCATTGTTAAAGGAGTAAATACGGATTATTGGGTTTTTTCCTCAAAAATTTACGCTTACATGTTGTCACGAGGGGAAAAATCTGTGTCATTTCATATCGCGGAGCTGGGATCAAAGTAGCAATGGATTATTTTGGTCTAATGTGACAACCACCCTAATGTCCAACATCGGTATTGTATCCAACACATTACTGCTAACTATCATGGAAGGTTCAAGAAGAATTATGAGCACCAATTACTTGTGAGCATGGGTATGTCAAAATGTTATTTTTTATTTCCCAATCATTTTCATTTTTATAGAAACTTAACAGTATGTTCTACATTTGATGCCCATGTTACTAACTATTACCTGAAACATTTGAATCCATGCTTAAAGATTTGAGATGAAAGAACAAGGAAGGATACGATTACATCAGCCTTATCAACAAAGAAATATGGACAAATGCATATGATGACAGATATCGATATGAACACTTGACGACCAACTTGGCCAAGGCTATCAATTTGATCTTAAAGGGGGTCACCATTTACTAGTAACGACTTTGGTTAACACGACATATTTTCGTTTGGGAGTACTTTTTGTCAAGCTTAGGGGACAAGCTCAAAATTGGATGCAAAACGGTCATGTTCATCACCCAAGATTAGTTACAGGTATACAAAAAAAAAATTGATGCATCAAATGGAATGTTTGTAACAATATTCTCTAGAACCCAAGAATTATTTCGGGTCACAGAAATACTGTGACCTCTTCAATATATTCAAGCTAACTCGTTCAGAGTTAATCTATGAGACAGATGGTGTGACTATAGGTTTTTCAAGCTTTGAAGTATTCATGCTCTCATGCATAGCAGCTTGCTCTCATACCCCATCAATACTATAACCGTTTTTTGGATCTCGTATACCGACTTTCAGAAGTGTTTAAGCTATATGAATTTGATTTCCCCATAGGTAATGAGAAAGACCCTGATGAGGTTCAGAATTGGCTTCCAATTATACCAGATTCGTCCTTATTGAGGGAACACGGTCGTCCAAAATCTACTCAACTCATTGTGATATGGATATTCGGAAGAAGTCTAGAGAAAACAAAAGATGTGACCCATGACACAATAGGAAAAAATGTCAATCTCTGTTAACATCAAGTAACCATTGATGTTGTGATTGATTGTCATTTTTCTATTTCAAAGCCTGTTCATTATTCGTTATTTAATTGACTTTGAGTGAATTAGGATAAGATCTCGAGAGTTTATCCATTTATCAAATATCGGGAGTGTTAGATTCATGAAATGAATGAACATGATCTTTATTTGAATGATCATTGGTGAAGGCTAATCTATCTTAGGGATAAGATTTGAATTTCAACGGCTAAAATGAGCACAAGATCAATTGTTGTTCACCCATGATTAATGCAGGGAGTATCACCAAGGGCATATACAATTAACTAGTACTTTGAAATTAGGAAGAACGCTCTGCAGAGCTTTGAAGGAGGAAACCCAACTGTCACAACAATCAGTTGCCACGACAATCAATTGCTTCGACAATTAACTATTCAGACTTTTTAAACAGTTGTTACGCCACTAATAACGAGCTTTAAACATAACTCGCGCGGTAAAAAATGAGAAAAAAATGCTTACGTGGAAGCTTGTGACAGTGAGCTAGTAGAGGACGAAATCTCTTGCAGTCTATAATTCTCCCCCGCTCTAGGCCTTACTCCATATTTCCCCGTGGCCGTATATTTTTGTTTTTAACTACGCGCTGAATTATTTGAACTCAACAGACGCAATCAGTGGGATCTGGTACTAAGAGAGCCACTCAAAGTCAAGCGAGATAATGTCAGCATTGTGGGAAAATCATTTTGGAACATATAGAATGACTTTTGGAGTATGTTTCCGATGTGGAAATGTCGAACATTTTATCTGGGATTCTCCATTAATGGTGGGTGAGTCTACACCATCTGAAAGAAATGTTTTTCTTCCCAAAGAGGACGAAGAAGAGGTAGAGGGATGAATCAATATGAATCCTCTGTATAACCTGAAATTCGCTCCACTGCACGAGTATACAATTTAAAGAAAAGTGACGACCGTGATGATCCCGATATTATAGCAGGTACTTTCCAGCTGTATGATAAATTAGTATTGGTGTTGATTGATCCGAGTTCCAATTATTCTTATATTACCAGTAAATTAGTAAAGGAATTGAGAATCTCATTAGAAGCTACGAGTAATGAAGTAATATTAATTAATCCTTTAGGGCATAGTGCTTGGGTAAACAAGGTTTGTAAGAGATGTCCCCTAAAGATTCAGGGAATTGAATTCCCTTCTAATATGATGGAACTACCTTTTGATGAATTTGAAGTGATTCTGGGAATGGATTGGTTGTTTTGTTATTATGGGAATGTTGATTGTAGATTGAAAAAGGTAACCCTGAAGAGTCCAGAAAGGATAGAAGTAAATGTGATTAGTGAAAGGTTTAATCCTTTAGAAAATGTAATATCAGTGATGTCCGCAAAGAAGTTAATGCTACAAGGATGTCAGGGTTTTCTTGCAATATAGTAGATACAAGAGTTAAATAGAAAGGGTTATATGAGATTCCGATAGTTAGAGAATTCCTTGATGTTTTCCCTACATAGTTGCCAAGATTACCTCCATATAGAGAGGTAGAATTTTAAATTGAAGTAATGTTGGGAACAACTCCTATTGCAATGGCACCTTATCGTATGACTTCGAAAGAATTGCAGGAATTGAAGAAGCAATTGCAAGAGTTGTTAGAGAAGAGATTTATTCGACCAAGTGTGTCACCTTGGGGAGCTCCAGTGTTATTTGTTAAGAAAAAAGATGGTTTAATACGTCTTTGCATTGACTATCCCTAGCTCAATAAGGTGACAATCAAAAACAAGTATCCCCTTTTCCTGAATTGATGACTTGTTGGATCAATTAAAAGGAGTTTCGGTATTCTCGAAAATTGATTTACGTTATGGTTACCATCAATTGAATATTCAAGAGAAAGATATTTCGAATATAACTTTTCGAACGAGATATGGACATTATGAATTCATCATGATGTCATTCGATGTAACGAATACACCTGTTGCTTTCATGGACCTCATGAATAGGATTTTTCAGCCTTATTTGGACCAGTTTGTTGTTGTCTTTATTGATGACATACTGGTGTACTCGAAATCATATGAAGAGCATAGCACACATCTGAGGATAGCCTTGCAAATTCTCAGGAATAAGAAGCTTTACGCTAAACTGTCCAAATGTGAATTTTGGCTAAATGAAGTAATTTTCTTGGGGCATGTGATCTCTGTAGATGGGATTCGAGTGGACCCTCAAAAGATTAAAGATATAATGAATTGGGAAATTCCAAAGAGTGTGTCTGAAGTTCGGAGTTTTCTTGGAGTTGCTGGTTATTATCAAAGATTCGTTAAGAATTTTTCGATGATAGTGTTGCCTTTAACAAAGCTGATGAGAAAGAATGTACCATTTGTCTGGACTTCAGAGTGCCAAGAAAGTTTTGAAGCTTTAAAGAGAATTTTGACAGAAGCACTTGTATTAGTTCAACCTGAATCCGGTAAGAATTTTATGGTATATAGTGGCGCGTCCCATAATGGATTAGGATGTGTATTAATGCAAGAAGGGAAAGTGATAGCGTATGCATCAAGACAGTTGAAACCACATGAAAAGAATTATCCAACTCATGATTTAGAAATGGCTGATGTAGTGTTCGCTCTCAAGATTTGGCGTCACTACTTATATGGAGAATGTTGTTACTTGTATATAGATCATAAGAGTTTAAAGTATTTAATGACTCAAAAAGAACTTAATTTGAGGCAAAGGAGATGGGTCGAGTTTTTAAAAGATTATGATGTGATAATTGACTACCATCCCGGAAAGGCTAACGTGGTAGCAGATGCTTTGAGCAGGAAAACGGTTGCAGTGTTACGAGCTATGGACACAATATTTTCTTTAACTGAAGACGGTGGTCTATGTGCAAAGTTAAAGCTTAAACCAACGTGGTTGGATCGAATTGGAGAATTACAAAGTAAAGATGAAATATGTTTGAAAAGAATAGAACAAGTAAAGAATAAAGAAATTAAGGATTTTGAGGTTAAATCGGATGGGAATTTGTATTATAAAGGAAGAATTGTGATACCCGATGATGAGAATTTGAAGAAATATTTATTGACAGAGGCTCATTGTAGTCCGTTGATGATACATCCGGGTGGAAGCAAGATGTATATGGATTTAAAGGATCGGTATTGGTGGTCGGGAATGAAAATAAGTATCACTGAATTTGTGTCTAAGCGTTTGGTATGTCAAAAAGTTAAAGCTGAGCATCAAGTTCCGTCAGGATTATTGCAACCGCTTTCCATTCCATAATGGAAGTGGGAAAATGTGACGATGGATTTTGTTTCGGGTTTACCCTTGACTCCGAACAAAGAAATTCAATATGGGTAATTGTCGATCGATTGACTAAGTCAGCGCATTTCCTTCCGGTTAGAACAGATTTCTCTATGGAAAAGTACGCAAAGTTGTACATTAGAGAAATTATTAGATTGCATGGAGTGCCTGTTTCTATAGTTTCTGATCAAGATCCTCGATTTACTTCGAGATTTTGGAAATCCCTACATGGAGTGTTGGGAACTCGTCTAAACTTTAGTACGTCTTTTTATCCTCAGACTGACGGACAATCAGAGACTATTCAAATCTTGGAAGATATGTTGAGAGCATGTGTAATTGAGTTCAAAGGGTCGTGGGAAAAGTATTTACCACTAGCAGAATTCGCTTACAACAATAGTTATCAGTCCAGTATCAAGATGGCACCCTATGAGGCTTTATATGGAAGGAAATGTCGTACTCCCTTAAACTGGTATGAGCTTAAAGACCGAAGTGTTTTTGGTCCAGATTTGATTCAAGATGTGGAAGAAAAAGTTTGAGAAATTTATAATAATCTCAAAGTGGTATTTGATCGGCAAAATTCATATTCTGATCTTAAAAGAAGAGAGATTAAATTTGAAGTTGGAGATAAAGTTTTCTTGAAAGTATCTCTTTGGAAGAAAGTATTACAATTTGGTCGGAAAGAAAAGTTGAGTCCTAGATTTACTAGACCTTATGAGATTGTAAAGAGAGTAGGATCTGTGGCATATCAAGTAGCTTTTCCACCTGAGATGGAAAAGATACTTGATGTCTTTCACGTTTCAATACTTCGAAGATATAGATTTGATCCCTCTCATATTGTTGCACCACAGCAAGTAGAAGTCCAACCTAATTTAACCTATAAAGAAAAACCAGTGAGAATATTGGCTTATGAAGTCAAACAGTTGAGGAATAAGACTATTCCGTTAGTAAAAGTGCTATAGAGAAATCACAAAGTAGAGGAAGCAACATGGGAACGTGAAGAGGATATGTGGCATCAGTACCCCCATTTGTCCGTGTAATGAAAATTCAAGGACGAATTTTCTTAAGGGGGAGATTTGTAACATCCTCAATACCATGTTAGTGATTAAAGTGTGAAATTTTAAAATTCAATGACCAAATTGGATAATTGAAAAGATGAAGGAATTAATTGAAATATTTTATAAATGATAGTTTAGTAAATGAAGAAAGAGTCAAAGGGCAAATGGGTCATTGAACAAGGAAAATAATTCAATAATTAGTGGGTATTATAATACCCATGTGGAGTATATGTGTTGGGAAACAAGTTCAGACAATTCTTCTCCATATTCTTCTCTTCTCCAACGTGAAGCCCCAAGCAAAGGTGAGTTTCTTAATTAGTTGATTATTTGTTGAATTAAAGGTTGGGTGATGATCCTTAGGTGATACTTAAGCTTAAGGAAAGCTTAAGTTGTCTTATAATCAAAAGATGAAGAAGTTATAAGATATTAAAGGGAATGAGTTTCTAAATAAATTTCTAGATAAGAGTTGATAATAGATTTAGAAGCTGAAATTGACTTGTCATAGGTGTGAATAAGAAGTTATAAGTGTTAAATCAAAGTTTTGATAACATGAAAAATTGGGTATGATTCTTAACTTTAAGAATTTGGATGAAATATGGGAAATTCTAAAGTGTTGGAATGATAGAAATTAGTTAAAGTTGTTATAGATGGGTTTAGTATCATAATAAGGGTTGTATACATGAAAAGTTGGGTGAAGTGTAGATGATTTTCGAGTCAAACCAGTTTATTTTGACAGGTGCATCGGTACACTATGAGTGGGTACCGATGCACTAAGGGTACCGATTTTGAAGGTGCATCAATACACACCGGCAGGCATCGATGCATGAAAATTTTAAAGCTATTTTAGGTACCGATGCACTTATAGTGCATCGGTACACCCCTAAAGGAAAAAATTGAATATTGATTCATTAAATTCTTTTAAGCTATTAATATCAAGTTATAAGGTTTAGGCTTTTGATAATCGTCTCGAAAATTATTTTATGTAGATATCGAGCCTAAACGAGTTCCAGAACAAGTGACAAGTAAGATCGATCAAGGAAAAGGTAAAAAGATATAGGTGAGTGCATATGCATAGCATGATTATAGAAATATTCAGTTCTAGACTCGTGATAAGTCTAGATTTAATACTTTTATGATCATTCATATATGAAACATGATATGAGTTCATACTATATGCATTATGTGACATGAATATGCAGGAAAAGTTATATGAGCTACGTGATAAAAGTATGGAAATGATATGTCTATGAGATACCCTATGTGAATTATGAAAGCCCATGTTATGTAGATGAGAACTATAGGTATAGTTGGTATGCCAAGAGTAGAGGGTCTACGCGGTCCTTCAGGATAAATTCTATGTGGTCCTTCGGGACATATATGTATTCTTTGGAACATGTATGAGGTCTTTTGAGACACCTGCTTGATTCTTGGTATATGTATATGATTTTTAAGGAATTTATATGTGGTCCTTATGGACAAATCTTGTATGGCACTACGGTGCATTTCTACGTGGCACTTCGGTGCAATTGCTACGCGGTCCTTCGGTGCAATTTATACGAGCTGTGGTGACAGCATAGTGAACAACCTCACAGTACTCACATACATCAGGTTCTCAATATTGTATTATGGGCTATTGAACTTATTGATGTGAATTCATGATGGATAATTAATAAGATCATGGGTAAGATACATGATTATATGACTTGCATGGATTGAATATAGATTTCATGATATTGCATTTTATTATGACATTTTCATTATATTATTATCAGTATTATTATGCCTCACTAAGTCGATGACTTAGTGTGTGAGTGTTTCACAAGTATGATCAGAGAAGAAAGACAAGCAAGGTTAGACAGCAAAACAACATATCTCCACTTGAAGATCAAATCAGAAGTAAATTATACAAATATATTGTTATGTGATAAATAGGTTGGCATGTAAACAAAGTATTTAAATTAAGTATTTATGCTCTGATCGAGTTTGGTAATGTTTTAAACGTATTTATGTAAATGGTAAATGTATAGTGATGAACGATTTAATTTTTATGAGTTTATATAATTTGAACTGAAGTTACTGTAGCAGTGCATCGGTACACTATAGCAATGCACCGATACACAATTTATATTCGATGTTTTTGTGCATCGGTACACTAGTGCATCGGTACACTGTAGCACTATTCACGGTACTGTTCATATCGTATATTACAGTTCATAAAAACGTTTTTTCCTTAAATTTGTTATAACGAACATAATTCTACGGTATATTATCATATTTTATTAATATAAGTCCAAATGTTCTGTATTTTGTTAAGAATATTGTTTTAAAAAGTCAATGTGACATCTCGGACTTGTATCTGGGTTGGATACGGATTGAGGGTGTTACAATCGTGATGTATGAATTATATTCAAATTTATTTCAGTCTAATTTTAAATTATATTAATTATTAGTATAATTTATTTAAATTTTATTATGTTAAGGAGTTCTTTTCTTTCCGTACTGTGGTGAATTTTATAATCCATGGTCAGGTTATACCTAAAATTTAATTAGGATATATTGTTTATCAAGAGAGACGTGATAGAATCTAAACTTGATCGTACAAGTTTAAATTCCTGAATTCTAATCACTTGTATCAACGCTCGTTGACATTAAATTAAAATGTTTTAATAAAATACTATTATTTGATAATAAACGTTTAATCACTCTTATAATTATTGGTGATCGAATTTATAACTTCTAATAACAATAACAATTTCTTTAACCATTGAGATAATATGATGCATGCAATTGTTTGACCCTTTTATATTGCTTACGAATACAACAATCATAAACGACGACTTGCTATTTTTTATATTATATAATAAAATATTAGAATATGGGTAAACTTTTTATAAATTAATAAATTAAAATTTAAACTCTATATAAAATTAAAATATTCAGTGTTTTATAAATTAAATTTTAAATGATCTATATATAAAATAGGATAAATTATGCGTTTAGTACCTAAACTATTAGTTTTAGTCTATTTTAATATCTAAACTTTTAATTTTTAAAATCATATCTAAAATTTAACTTTCGTTTTATTTTAGTATCAGAATTTAACGTTGATTTTTGGGGGAAAATGAAAGTTTAAGTACTAAAACGGACCAAAATTGATTGTTTAAGTACTAAACATGTTAAGTTTTTAATGACGGATACTAAAATAAATAAAAATTAAACGTTATGTATGATTTTAAAAAAATTAAAGTTTATGTACTAAAATTGATCAAAATTAATAGTTTAAATAATACATAATTTACCTTATGAAATATTTTTCTCTTTAATTTATATAATTAAAAAATATTTTCTCTTTAACATTTATCCTCGAAAATACAAAGAAAAAAGTACAAGAAGACGAAAACAAACAAAGGTTCGATTAGAAGATGGGGGCATGGGCATGGTCGAAATTTTGGCTCTATCCATTAAGGAGGATTAATATAAAATAATTGTTTAAATTATGCTTCGAAAAATGTTTAAGTGTTTAAATATTTTTTTTTAAAAAAGTAAGTGCTTAAAGTTTTTTCTTTATATTTTTTGGTGTCCACGTTAAAAAAAATCATTAAGTGACACGTGTCATATTTATATTTTCTTTAATTTTTAAAAAAAAATTGAACGTAACACGTATCATTTAATGGTTTTTTTTAAAGTTTTGCACTTAAAAATGTAATGAAAAAAACTTTTAGACACCTATTTTTAACAATAAATTATTTAGGTACTAAAACTGATCAAAATTAATAGTTTAAATAAATACATAATTTACCTTATGAAATATTTTCTCTTTATATAATTAAAAATATTTTCTTTAACATTTATCCTCGAAAATACAAAGAAAAAAAGTACAAGAAGACGAAAACAAACAAAGGTTCGATTAGAAGATGGGGGCATGGGCATGGTCGAAATTTGGCTCTATCCATTAAGGAGGATTAATATTAAAATAATTGTTTAAATTATACTTTGAAAAATGTTTAAGTGTTTAAATATTTTTTTTGTTAAAAAGTAGGTGCTTAAAGTTTTTTCTTTATATTTTTAGGTGTCCACGTTAAAAAAAATCATTAAGTGACACGTGTCACATTTATATTTTCTTTAATTTTTTTAAAAAAATTTTGAACGTAACACGTATCATTTAATGGTTTTTTTTAAAGTTTGCACTTAAAAATGTAATGAAAAAAACTTTTAGACACCTATTTTTAACAATAAATTATTTAGGTACTAAAAGTTAATTTTAAGTATAGTAAACACTTATTTTTTATATTAAACCCATTAAGAATGCTACAATTGTGTACCATGCTTGGGCAGACGATTACATATATGAAGTATAATACTTAAATTATTTATATATTTTTAGAATTTCTATATATATAAGGGTTTAAAAATAAACCGTACAAATTCATAAAATAAAATAAAAACAAATTCATAAAATAAAATAAAAAACTATCTACTTGCCATATTCCTTCTCATTGCTCTGCTTCATATTTATCTTTAGGGATGAACTGGAACTTTTGAAATTATAATTATTTTTGGTTGAAGTGTTAAGGTTAAAATATGGAATATTTGAATTAAGGTTAAAATTAAAAGATTCTATCTCAAAATTAATATTTAAAAAATCTTGCAAACAATTGTTAAAAAATATTTTCTTAAATTAAATTAAAAAAGAATAAATAAATTTTATTGGATATAGTTGTTTTAATTTTAGTTGCAAAAGAACTCAACAATCAATGTATACAGGTTTTCGAGTGATGATAAATTCAATGGTTTTATGATTTTGATAAACCCAACAAATACCAGAATAGGATGGATTATTTAGCAAAAATATTGAACTATATTTAAATTATTTAAAAATATATAAAAAAGATTCAGTATTAAAATAATAATAAATTAATAGTTTGATCTAAAATTGCTTTTCTGACAAACCCAAACATTATAAATTTAATTTTTTTCAAAAGTATTGTTCAACTCAATTTCAAAAACACTTTTAATTTGAATAATTATCATTTAACACTTCTTATGCATGCAAGAGAATATTAATAATATTATTTTTCCTCGTTCAATCTACATATTTTTTATATAAAAATCAATCACTTTTCACATCATCTATCCAAAGAGTTGACTGATCTGTATATTCGTATATAATCTGAATATTCTCGCCTTGTTCTTTCTTCTTTGTGGCCATGTTCTGGGTTTGGTTCTGAACTCAGCAGTGTATTGTAATGGCGGAAAGACCAGCGTCTACGTTAGGAAAGCGGAGAAAACAGAGGATATGCCACTCGACAGTGATGTTTTCCGAGTTCCCCCAGGCTATAATGCACCTCAACAGGTTTTCTTTTTCTCTTTTGCATTTTGTTTATATATATATATATATGTGTGTGTGTGTGTGTGTAAGATTTGGGGTTTGAATTTTAAGGTGCATATAACACAAGGAGATCATGATGGCAAAGCTGTGATTGTTTCATGGGTGACCGAGGATGAACCGGGTTCCAGTGCTGTTCTTTACTGGAGTGAAAACACCAAGCTCAAGAAAAAGGCTCAAGGCAAATTCTTACCTATAAGTTCTACAATTACACCTCTGGTTATTATCACTGTACCATCAGAAATCTAGAGGTAAATTTATATTCATAGTCTGGTCTATATAGTACTGAGTACTATAACTTCTTAGTTGATCATATCAGTTTTCAAGTAATCGAGTTTCGGCGGCATTCTTGATATTCGATTCCGAGTCCTTTTTTATTTCGTTGTTGAATGTTTTTGCAAATTGCAGTACAACACCAGATACTACTATGAGGTTGGTTTGGATCATACTAGGAGAACATTCTGGTTTACAACTCCTCCTGCAGTTGGTCCCAATGTCCCATATACATTTGGCCTCATCGGTATGTGAAACCTTGGTTAATGTGTATGCATGTATGTATGTGCATGTATGGTCATTGCTCATGTGATGATGTATGAGATTGGAATCATTATGCAGGGGATCTGGGGCAGAGCTTTGATTCGAATAGCACATTGACACATTATGAGCAGAACCCACAGAAAGGCCAGACAGTATTGTTGGGGATCTTTCTTACGCAGATAAATATCCCAATCATGATAATATAAGATGGGATTCATGGGGAAGGTTTGTTGAGCGAAGTGTTGCATATCAACCATGGATATGGACTGCCGGAAATCATGAGATCGACTTCGCCCCTGAAATCGTAAGCATTAATTTCTTTTTATATGCTCACAGCATGAGCCGATGAGCCCGGTGACGGTTTGAATTTTATACTGTTTTGTGCTTTGGTAACAACATGATTGTGGGCTCCTCTTGCAGGGTGAAAAGAAGCCTTTTAAGCCTTACACTCACCGGTATCATGTTCCTTTTCAAGCATCGAACAGTACCATGCCGTTTTGGTACTCGATAAAGAGAGCTTCGGCGTACATCATAGTCTTGTCTTCGTATTCGGCCTATGGTATCAAACATAAATCTTCTGTGTGGTTATACACTTGTATGCTGATTGCTGAATTCATCTGGTAACTTATCAATGATTCTACTGCAGGTAAAACACTCTCAGTACAAATGGCTTGAAGCAGAGCTACCAAAAGTTAACAGGAGCGAAACACCATGGTTAATAGTTCTCATGCATTCTCCATGGTATAACAGCTACAAACTACCATTACATGGAAGGAGAATCATGAGAGTAATATACGAGCCTTGGTTCGTGCAGTACAAAGTCGATGTCGTATTTGCCGGCCACGTCCACGCCTATGAACGATCCGTAAGCTCTTCACTATATTATTATGTTCTAGAGTTGGTTGATTACTGATTTAGTATATTACAGGAACGTGTATCCAACATTGCATACAATGTTGTAAATGGCATATGCACTCCTGTGAAGGACCAATCTGCACCGGTATACATCACGATCGGTGACGGAGGGAATCTCGAAGGCTTAGCACCAAGTAGAGCTTCTTCTTTCTGAAGTATATGATTGTTTCATACATAATTGTTACTATGATTGAGGTCGAATGCTTGGCTTTTTTTTTTGTATTTGCAGCATGACGGAGCCACAGCGGCCTATTCGGCGTATCGTGAAGCCAGCTCGGTCACGCCATTTCAATGTCAAGAACCGGACTCATGCTTATTATAGTTGGCATCGTAACCATGATGGATATGCAGTTGAAGCTGATTCGATGTGGTTTTACAACAGATCTGGCATCCAGTTGATGAGTCTTCAACCTCACAATGAGAATTACATGTTGTGTTTCCATTTTTACAAATTTATTGTTGTTAGGATAAAAGAAAACATTATCGTAATTTATTTATATATTGTCTTTAATTTGGTAGACATGAATGAGCAACTTTCGTTATTGGTATTGGCACAGGCATGTGATCCTTTCCTCCTTTCTTACCATCCAATCACATTCGCATCTTAGCTTCCTTTCACCTACTGTTAAGTTAGACGACTATAAATTAAATATACACGTATATTAACATTTAATTAATAACTCGAGATTTAAAATTTAATAATGAAAAAGAAATGCATTAATATTAAGATCAGTTTGAAGTGTAATTATTAAGTAACTAGTTAGAAGGGTATACAAATGGTCTGGACCAAAGGGATTACTTCGTTGAGTCATTTAATTATTAAAAGTTACAAAATATTCTCTTGACTATAGGCATTGTTTGTTGAATCCCTTGACTATTAAAAGTTACAAAATGATAATTGATTATCATATGTTCTAAATTTATCATTTTCCATAAAAAATTGACGATTGTCTTGGTTGGATGTTAACTGTTGCCTGAGAAATGATATCTTTTGAAATTTTGTGATCAGATTTTATCATATTACAATCAATCAAGGGACTTAATAAAGTAACATCGTATAATCAGGGGACCATTAAATAACTTTAATAACTGGGAGACCTAACAAAGCTCCGCTGATATGATCACCAATGGCAAGGACCGAGACGAATTCCTAGTGGACCTATTACACGTGCAAGGGTAAGAAGTTTCAAGCAGCCATGGGAACTTATTTGTCAAGCTTGGGACGTGAGAAATGAAACACCAAGTTTTGAGGGAGGATTACCATCTTTTACTTGTGCATGAATTTACATGAGTAATTAAGTTTGCATGAAATAAATTCTCAAGAATAAATAACATGCTACTTCATTCAAAGCATGAACATTAGGCTTGTTTAAGCATGCAGTTTCTTTAAAGCAAGCTATTTCATTTAAGTATGGTCTTCATTCAATAAAGCTAGTTTAATAATTAAATAGTTCATTAATCAAACTCTCCTTTAATGTTTGCATGACATGTTTATTCTTAATTTTATTTAAGTATGAACATTTTCTATTGTGTCTAGTGTATGAGAGATGAACAATCACATCAAATGCAAGAATATCAGTCAGTTTTCTTTCATTTTTGGATGTGATACAGATGTGTTTGGATCCTGAAATCAATGGATATTATTCTTGTTTCTCTTAGCTTTCCAACGCCTTTGAATCACCTCAATCCGATACCAAGAGCTTGAGATATGATCAATTTACGGAGATAGTGCTGGAATTTCATTACGGGAATTACATGGAAGGAAGGTTGGACATTCAAAGGACTCTCCAGATTTATTTTTAAAGTGCATGGATGACCAACATACATTCATGGGCTGTATTAAGAGCAATTAAGTCCTTTATCATCATTTTAAGGCTATTCAAATTCTGCAAGTAAGATATGCAATGAAGACTTCTTTATCATCTTTTGAGAAACCATTCAAATTTCAAAGAGACATACATTAAAGGTCTACTTTATTCTCATCATTAAGACATTGAAGAAGGATAAATGACATGAAGATGAGCATGGAAATCCAAGAGACACTCTCCCTTAGACGCATAGGATGTGTACATACATCAAGGTGTCCACATTGATCCTCCTTATTTCATACGTGAGCAAGTCAAGGAAGTTCAAGAGTCTCCCTCTCCTTTGGATGAAATTAAGTCTAGATTCAGCCTCAATAGTGTCCAAATTCATACTAGACTCTAGAATATTTAGCCACTTAAGAGAAAGAATAAACAAATCATTCATGAGCATTCATCACCATTAAGATGAAGCATTCATCTCTTTTGTATGAACCTTTAATATCCAGCCTAAAAGCACTATAAATAGGCTTAATCCTTTCATTGTAATCACAACTTTGATATATAAAATTCCTCTTTGAGAGTTACTTTCTTTCTAGTTCTTTTGAAAAAAATTATCGGCTTCAAGTTTGTCTTTTGGTTTTCATCCATTTCATTTATTTATAACGTTGGTTCCTAGCACCTTTATAACTAGAGGGTCACGTTTCATCCCATACCATTTCAATCCATCATTTTATATTGTTGGTTCCTAGCTATATAGCTAGTGAATCACAATCCACCTTTCTTTCTTCCATATACATCCCGCGTCATTTACATCCATCACCTTCACCATTTCCTTTTCATCAAACTACAATTTTCATCACCTTCCCACTATATCCAAATCAGTATAATCATCTCATCATCTTCCTTATTCATCCAAAACAAACATCTAACTTATCGTCATATACTTCTCATCTTATCAAGTTTCATTTCAGAACACAATTACAAGTTCAACGCTTACTAAAATCAAGATTTCACATATAATTCGATAATCATCACAACCGGGTTCATATCATTCATCCTATAGTTAAGGGACCATTTGTGTACTTTACCCTTTAAAATTTAAAGATTTAAGATTTGGTGAGTCTAATTTTAAAAATTGAGGAATTTATAAAGTTTTTTAATCAAAAAATAGGGACCATAGTTCAATTTATCTAATTTGAAAATTGAAAAAAACTCGAGAATGTTTAAGTCAATAAAATGAGAGGTTTAAGCCAATAAAATGAGAGGTTTAAGTCTCGATTTTTTTTAATTCTAAAATTGACAAAGTCGTAAAAAAATATTTAAACTGCAAAAATATGAAGAGGCAAATGTAATTTTCCTAATTTAAGTACGAAGTACTTGGAACAATGATACTTAATTTGGACTAAACTTTGTCAAATTGGTCTATACTTATTTTTAGGTCAAACTAATCTAAACTTGACAAGTATGAATAAATTAGTGCTTGAATTTTATTTGGGTCAATTTGATTTTACTTGGGTCAATTTGGACTAAAACTTGACAGGTTTGATCGACTCTCAGAATTTTTAGAATCAAGTTAATTACTGGATTTAATAAATTAAATGAAATTCACTCTTGAACTCTCTATAAACACATTGTGTGAAAGACAGTGCGGGCGGAGCTAGTCAAGTTGATTCAACCTTCAATGTAGCTTGGTCTCCTCCAGGGCGTGAAAGCTTACATGGATGGAGCTAGTCAAGGTAATTCGGGGATCTCAGGAGCAGGCGGTATTTTTAGAGGCGAAACTGCTGAGTGGGCCTTGGGTTTCCGGCGCACTTGGGTATTTGTACAAATGTAGCTGCTGAGCTTCATGCAATAAAATCAGATTGATAATTGCATGGGCGGTATTTGAGAGGCGAAAACTGCTGAGTGGGTCTTGGGTTTCACGACGCACTTGGGTATTTGTATAAATGTAGCTGCCGAGCTTCATGCAATTAAAGTCGGATTTGACAATTGCAGGGGATCATGGCTTCCGTAACATTGTGTGCGAGGGTGGATGCTCGGGTGGTCTCCAGCTGATCGAGAAGGGCAATAAAGTTGCTCGTCCTTTGGGGATAATTATAGAAGACATTCGATGTCTTTAAACGCGCCAATGGGATCTTGAATTCCAACACGTCTACCGGGAACGAAACTTATGTGCTGACATTCTCTCGAAAATGGGGTGTTCTCTCGAAGAGGAGTTGGTTATATTTGATGCTCCACCGACGCATATATTATCTTTCTTGAACGCTGATAGCAGGGGATATCATTTCCCAGATGCTACACTCCCTTCCTTCGTACTTTTAAGTACCAAGCAATTTGCATCAAATTAGATGGTTGGAAAGCAATCTAATTTAATCATTCAAGATGGTCAATTTCTAAGGACGAAAATGAAATGCAGTAAAACAATATTCCCCATCTTAAAACAAAAAAGGAAATAAGGATTGGGCGAGAATTTTATTTACCTATATTTATAATTATTTTAATGTCATCACAAATTAATTGTAGTCTAATTGATTAGTATATTGGGTTCTCGCCCGAAATTACCGGCAACGAAATAAAATATTTTAAATCTTATAATCATCAACATATTTAATCATAACTCCTCTCTTGGCGAATTGTTAATTCTCTTCGTATGTATTCAATTGGCAAAAATTCAAAATCCGAATAAACAATGCAAGAGCCAGGCAAACAAGACAACCAAATAACCAACATAGCAGCATTTGATATACCTATCAAAACCCAAAAATCTATGGCTCCATTTTTAATTTACAAACAGTTTTAGATTATCCACAAACCTAATAACCCATTGAGAGATAAAAGGGGAACCTACATCTTGATACATACAACCAAAACACTGCTGGCTTCTACTGTCTAGCCCTCAAACTATATAAAACAGGGCATAAGTTTTCAAACCAATGTCGACACAAGGATTATGAACTTACGAGGAAGCCTACCGCATGGTTAACAGTGAGAAAACCAGTGTCGGGACTAAAAAAGCTAGGTTTATATGTACTTTCTTTTTCACCTCCTCAGCCGTTTTGTATCCACCTGAAAATAATAATTAATAATGATGTTTATGAATAGTAATACATGCCAGCTAACACAAATATGGTAATAACATTGGCATGGTTGAAACAGACTTAAACAATACAAAAAAATAACCCATAAGGTCATAACAGCACCTACATTCTCAAAGAAGATATAAACCGTGGAGTACCGGAAAAAGGATAGAACCGCAAGGAAGCCAGAATACCTTTGTATCCAAGGGTCTGGAAGTGGAATGGGAATTCTGCAATTTGTTCTGACCTTCAGAAGAGCAGCTTTCACAAAAGAAGTGGTCGAGTCTTTCAGCCTCCTCCGCTGTCATTCTATACAAGCAGGATGAAACCTGAATCAAAAGTACTATGCTGAATATGGCAAGCATGCCTGATAAATTGGTTGCATTTTGTTCGAGTAGAATAAAAATGAGCCTTTGAAATTTGATATGAAAGTAAATCAGACAAAAATGTCTTTCCTGAACTGGCTAATAATACTTCAGAAATCTTAAATTTCTTAACAAGGATCAAACACAAAGCTCACCCTAGGAAGCTACATGAAGTGAAAAATGTAATAAGAATCTGTCCATTAACATGTTACAACAAAGTGTATATGTCTTAATAACCCAAAATACGAACATCAATTGACACAAAATTAAAGTTCAGCAACAACTCCAAATTTTCCTACTTCAATGCTATCTGGGTTTTCGCTTTAAATCTACCAACTCAATGCCAATAATTCATGATACAAATAAATCCAGAGCTACTCGAGTGAAAGCTGTATCTAAGAAAAGACCATGCATCAAACAGTTTATATCAACATGATTAACTACAATTATATCAAAACAATGTCAAGCTTAGGGCCAGCACCTTGACATAACCTTATAATTGAGAACCATGTGTCCCGCCTTTTATGTCTTTGTGTCAAGTGAAGGACAACAAAGACTTTGGTTACATCATGACTGTATAAATGCCTTTGGTTACATCATGACTGTATATATTAGAATTTTAGTGGGTTATTAATGAGTGAATTTATGTTGTGCATGTCTGGGATAATTTCCATAGCTCCACAAGAAGAATCGAAGGTTGGAATTCCCGTGGCAGGAAGAAGGCTAACTAAGCCTCATTTGGGCTTGAGCAGGTTACTTTGGTAACCTAAAGTATAGGTGAGTGCATCATAATTCTACAAACTGAAATATATACACAGATAAAATTCTGTTTCCAAAGCAGAAAAGGCGAGGAAGGGATCATAATTCCACTACAGGGCCAAACTTTAGAACTTGTTTAACCAATTTTGCGCCAGTCACAAGTGGCAGCTAAATAATACCAGTTCTGGTTCTCTAAAGAAAGACCTGCTGATAAGTGACAACTAAAATATAGTCTATATGCCACTCTATTTAACTTTTTATATCCTCGAACAGATCTATGAGAACGGATTTCATACAACTATCTTCACAAGCATCCGACTTACCAGTCACTGCAACCTTCACATTGAACCATTAGGTCATCGGGATTGTAAGGCATCTCACACTTGCAATAACTGCCACATTACAGTAACAAACCAGAAAAGGTAAAAAAAAGTAGAATAATCTAAAACCCAAAATTGCAAAACACTATTTAAAATTAAGTAAAAATGTTTACTTGATCTAACCATTTCCATCCAATGCCTTTCATTTAGATCAATGAAATTTTAATAATTTAGGAACACTGAATTATGCTAATCTAATTACACCAAAATACAATGTGTTATCATGAGAAACCATATGAAAATGTGAATCTGAGTAAACCCTATATCATAATGCACTAGGCAAAATTAACTTACATTTTTCCTGGACATAAATTAAACCACTAAGATTTTTCGACCTTAAGGCTTCAGAATTCATAATTAAGCAATTCAATCGGTAGTTATTCACATGAATTAAATCAAACATAAAGCATAAAAAAATAATATTTTTTCTAATATTCAAGTCAACATTAATCACTCATATTGACTAACTTAGTCTTAATCAAGCAATTAGCGGATGAAAATCATTAGAAATACATTAACAAAAACGCCAATTAAGCCGTGGAAGTATAAATTTTGAGAGAAAGAAAAGAAATACATATGAACTCTATCAGATATTTATAACAAAATAAAAAGAAGGGGAAAAAAAGGCATACACAGCAACGCGATCAGGGTTGAAAGCACAGTGCGGGAATTATATTCGAAACGACAGAAGAAATCATCATTTCCGACGGCCTCAAGCTTGGTATAGCTCTTGAAACTATGGACCGTACACTTTCCTTCGATTGTATCAGCGCTTTGCACATCGTAATGATCGGACAAAAAGAGCTCCTTAGATCCATGGAACTGCCTCCGCCCTCCGATCGACTCCTCCGGCCTGTAGTACCACCTGGCAAGCACCTTCACATTCCCACCACGTGCGTCAGCATCGATCCGCTCGATTCTCGCCACGTACTGCGGGTTTGAATGATCCGCTGGTCTCATCAACACGCAATTACCAGCTGCCAATCACCACCACAAGTTTAAGGGAAAAAGAACAAACAAACAAACCTTAATCCTTAAATTTCTCAATTTTTTCTTTTTCATTTTGGTTGCTTACCTTTAATTGTCTTGTTGATGTGTTTGACTGTGTAAGACTCTAGAGGTCTCTTCGGAGCTCTAGCTTTGGCCATGGAAGAAGAAGGAGAGAGAACAGAACAGAAGGAAAACTAAACGACAATTGCTTCAGAGAAAATACAATACAAACTACAAAGGCATGCACAAGGACAATAGAGAGATTGTGGGCCGACAGAAATTGAAATTGATTTTTTTTTTTGGACGGAGGTACGTTTCGGTGTTTTTGGGGGGTTTAACTTTAACCAGCGTCGAACTTGATTTTGACCAGGATGGGATAAAAACTAATGTACGTTTGGTTTAAAGATTGTGAGATTCTTAAAAATTTATATTTCATGTTGATTGACTGGAAATTTTATTTTCGGTAATGTTTTATTACCAATAGTATATTTTTTTAGTATATTATCGGGAATGTTATACCTCTATTCCTTCAAGTATTGTAATATTACCGGCGTTTGTACTAAAATGTCCTTAAATTTTATTTTCAAAAATATCTTATTCTGTCATTGAATAATAAAAATTTTTAAAAAATTAAATTACAAATTTATCCTTAAATATTTTAATTTTACAAAAAAAATCTATAATTAAAATTCTATAAAGTTCAGAAATTAAAAAAAAAATTATCTTTCTATTAAACTTTTTTATATTTTAAATTTTGTAAAAAAAATTATATAAATATTATAAATTTAATTTTTTAAAGAAAATATAAATATTTTACGATTTGTAATATTATACAAATATATAATAAAGATAATTTGGTTAAATATACATTCCAATAATCTTTTATTCCTTTAACCAAACACGGTAATCTTACATTCCTGCTAAACCAACCAAAACACAAAATACAACATTCTTAATAATCTTATTCCTATAATTTTTATTCTCATTAATAATCATACATTCCCTCAACCAAACATACCTAGGTAGATGAGGCTCCATGTCACACTTGGGGTGGGAGTAAATTTGCTAGATTTTCAGATGGAGTGGTGGAGCGTGTATGGACGGTGACGTTTCACTTATGGAGAACTGACGGATAGGATCTGGTGCAACCAAGATTATCTTTCCAAAAGTTGAACTGATTCGCTGAATTAGTGCCACGTATATGTTTCTGGAAAGGAAATCATTTATGATAACGCCACGCAAGCTTTCTTGAACGTTTCTGTTGTTAATAGTTACCACGTATCGAATAAAATATGTAGCTTTTAGTGTTCTTTAATTATACCAATTGATAAAGTAGATCACCGTGCAGTAAATTTTAGTTTACGGTTCAAGAGATGGATAATTAATTATTTCTAAAAAAATAAAATATTAAATTATACCAAACATAAAAATTAGATATCATATTCGTAATAAAAACCGAAAGAAACTATCATAAATAAGTTGATGTAAAATCAATTTGAAAATCAAGACATTTAATGATATAGTTGGAATATTTTATTTCTAAATTTAAAAGCTGACGTTTCTCAATCATCATTTGAAGAATTTATATTGTTTCTTTTCTATAAAATTTAAAATATTTTACAAAGAAGACGTGGTTCACGTAACCTTAGCGGTCTTAAATTCTTCTAACCCCACCCTTAAGCTTCTTTTAATATTTTTAAAAGGTTTAATTCACAATTCAGTCTTTATAAAGGTCATTTTTCCACTTCCTAACTTAAATTAGTAAAATTGTAATTTAGTATAATTATAAATTTACACCTTGACCTCCATATTGATAATTTGAGTCTATGTATGTCCCTAGCATAAATTCTTCATTTTTTTGTTTAGTCCTACCCATTATTATTATTGATATATAAAATGACTTGTCGTGATAACAAATTGGATTAATAATACTTGACTGTTAATTTTTGAGATAACTATCGATATCTAATCCATTAATCGATTAATGTGGACCAGATATTGTAGAGACAAGTGTGACCCACCCGCTCCCAACCCAGTTTGCTTAATTCGTAAACATTAGAATTCAAACTCTTGATATTACCTAAGAGATCTAGTACTTCATCCTACTAGATCAATTTATTATTAGTTACTTGACTGATAATTTTGATAATAGTATATTATAAAAAAATGTAATTAATATTGTATTTCATGAATCTTTTTATCATGTTATAAATTTAATGGAACTGTTCTTTCCTAAAAAAACAAAATAAAATTCCAAAATCAATTCAAGCTAATTCTTGAGGAGAAAGTAAGGGGAGACCACAAAAGGAAAGAAAAAAGCTGGAAAATTTGCAGGTCTAAAAGCGTAAAAACCCATGTACAATGATAATAGCAGAAATGGGCAATGCCCTACTTTGTATTAAATCCCATTTGACATACTGAGTATGTCATCGTCATCTACTAATCTTTATTTTTGGGATAGACATAGACATGTCATTAAGCATCATAGCCGTTTGATTTTTGAAGCTACATAATGTATTTTTTTTGTGGGGGGGGAGGGGGGGGGCTAAAATGATAATATGTAGGGATGGGGAGCAGCTGGTTTGGCCAAATGCGTCAAAACCTAGCCGTCTCAACATTTAGGAGAATATATTTCAAGAGAAAACCAGTTTCCAGGACAACAACTCAATGACATGTTTTAACAACAGAGAATATTTCAACAGAAAATCATGAAGCTGCTAGAAAGTGCACATTAATATATACTACAAAACTGGTTATAACCTGTCTAATGGGATTAAGCTTGAAACCAGCTTGGGGTGTTGATTTCGGCTGTGAAAACTTAGATCCGTAACTTTGATCGGTATTGTTCGATTAGCATATCGAGTTTCTCTATCTCATCGCTCCCTGATGGATCTTTATACCTTATTGGCCTTTTTTTCTTTTCGAATTTGTCTCTTTCGACTTTGATTTGAGGGTATGATTACATTTGTTTCAACTTTTTCGTAACTTCCGTCGGCAGGCTTTCGGGCAGCTTTGTGGTCCTTCCTACAAGGTCATATAAATGAGAATGATGAAACTATACTACATACGCATTAAATTAATGGATATTCAATTAATTGTCACGCAAAGCAACCTTTTCCATGTAAAGGTTACGCTGGTCATCTTCCATATCGATGTTACTACTATCAGTATCACTTTCCTTATCTCTTGTATTCAGATGCCCTGTAAAGCCATAGAACTGAGATAGATATCCTACTGCAAACTTTAAATGTAAAAGATGAAAACTTTACTAAAGAATTTATCAAGAAAATGACAAGACATATTAAAAAGCCAAGTACATATGAGAAGAGGTGAAATAAAACACATCAATTACCAGGAAGCAAAGGCCTAACGTACATATGAAAAAAAAACTAAAATTATAAGTTAAAATAATTTTTTATCATAAAGATATATATATATATATATATATATATATATATAAGAGTAAACTACATTGGTGACGACTTAAATATTGTCAGATTTCATTTTGACCATCGATATTTTGATTTAATCAATCAGACTATCCAACTATTTAAATGTTTCAATCAAGCCACATGTCGTTACTTAATAGAGTAAGTAAAATGTCAGTTAAAATATTTTGATATAATTGCAAAATTGGTGCCGACTAATTATATATTCTTTCAATTTGGTCTAAATTTTAATAAATTAAAATAAATTTAATTATTAAAATCAAAAGGTGCCATGTGTCATTAGTGACACATGTCATGACATTTGTCACCTTCTATTTGGAGGAAAATAAATCCATAATGGAGGGTAAGGGGAATCGAACTCAAGAAACCTTCATTGAAATAGTAGAAGTCAAACCACTGAGCCAACAACCATTCAACATTGTTTAGACAACAAGTAATATATATCTTATATCCTAGTACGTAAATGTTTTACTCAAACTATTAATATTTTATATATATTAAATTTTAAAAATATATTTTATTTTTATTTTAACTTATTAAATATATTTTATTTTTATCTTAACTTATTAAATATATTTTACTTTTTGTAACACCTTAATCCAATCTAACCGAAGTCTGGATGATTTGAATATCACATGAAACCACCAAAGTGACCAACCTTTTTATTTATTTTATTTAAAACACCATAAATTTGTGAAAATACATCAATAATAGTAATAAAATCATTTTTATAAATCGAAGCTCCATGATATAGTTTAAAACAAATATTACAACTCAAAGTTTACAATTCCCAATACATAGGTAAGAGTCTTATAAATAAACATGCCTACTAAAAGTAACCATATGGTACTCTATGAGGAATGATGGAAATCCTACTACGACGGTGCTCCTCAAACGACTCAATATTTTATCCTACGAACGAAAAACATCCGAATGCTGAGCTTACAAAGCCTAATAGTATAATCGCTAATCTAGAGCAGTATATGAATCTCATAAACATAAGCATGCTAGAAGACATGGCAATAAACAGTAGGTACATGCATGATTCTAGTTAAGTGTTACCTACATAAGGTACAATAATTCTACGTCTTTAGTGTAAGTCTCTCGCTCCCCTTACTCTTAGTTAAGGGCCTCGCCATGAGTAACATATACTAGGCCTTTAACCTCAGTATCATCCTACAATGCATCATCATGCAACACATAATGATAGTACCTGATATCACAAAGATGCCAGGTACAATCACACAAACAATGGTAGGCATCATGGTGTAGTTGAAGGGTCACTTAGCATCTCAGGACTCACACTCCTTTATCTTACCAAAGGTATCCTAGATAAGACCCATGTAATTTAGCATCGTAATCTTCATCTAAAAAGGCCCTCAATGCCCAGTACCTATGATACCTCCGAGTCACATAGCATCGAAGCTTACGTCTTGCTAGTTTACTCCTCATAGTAATTTGGACACCTCCGAGTAACATAGCATCAGAGCCTACGTCCAACTAACAACTGAAGTATCATTGCACTAATTCGGATATATCCATATATTCTATACACATAAGACGATCATCATAATATTAAAGTAACTCGAGTATCTTTGATGTTTCCCGAGCGTCACACAAAGGCTAGTCTTATGGAATCTTACCTTATAAGGTTATTATGGTTATCACGCATGTAACATTATTATCAAGAGATTATCTTGTCATTATTATCAATTACGACACCATTAGGTGATATAATTCCCTCACTCACATACAACCCAATTCGTTTTCTCTCTTAGAACATTATGCAAGAGATTAATAGCATTTTAGTGTTTTATGCTCTCAAGGTAATTCATAATCATTGTGAACCCTTGTTATATTATAACTAGCTCAAACGTTTGATTCAGGTATAGTTCATTATCAACAACTCTCTAGGCATTTTCATCGCACTTTCCATGGTTTTCCCTTGAACAGATAGGACAACTTGCACGTCTTTGATTATAGATATCCACATAGTACTCGTCTTCCACTATCACTCTAGTCATATCGTTCATCGTCTCACTAGCTAGCATATCTCTCATAACGATCCTTTGTTCACAATTTCTCAATACGTGTTTGATTGAAGAAACTCATAAGTATTAAACTTGATATGGTTACTTCTATTGTAACACATTCCTATGAGTGTTTATAGGCCCCTTTGGCCATTTACGTCCGTCACAGACTAAGTCCTACAATTACGGATCATCATTCTCTCTTACGGGCCTTAAGGAGGTCAAAACTAACCATCCAAACTAGACAATATCAATACTCTACTTGTAGTATCGATACCCTAGGGTCAAGTATCTATCTCCCTATCAGTATCGATTCAAAAAATGGCTCCTAATGTTGAAACGTTGGCCTAGTATCGATATTGTTACCTTGAGAATCGATACTTTTACCAGAAGTATCGATACGTTTTCCAGAAGTATCGATACTTTCCCCAGAAGTATGGATACTCTTACTGAAAATCCCCAAATTTATCCCAAATCATCTAGTATCGATATTATTCATCTAGTGTCGATACTCGAACCTACAAATATCTTATTTAAGCTCGAAAAACACTTAAAAATATCACAAAAGTCTTAGTTTAGTTCCTAATCATGTGCTAACTTTTTAGAAAGTTATTTAGGGTTTTAAGGTGTCATAAAAATACATGTTTTATATCTAAAATGTCATTTAATCATGAAATTAATCATGAACCCTAAAATGTTCAAATACCCAAATCTTACCAAATCATCATGTTTATGAAAGCCTTAACACTCTAAAGGATTAGAAATACACTACATTGGTTAAAGAATCTCGAAATGCATCTCCTTTAGTTAGCAATCACCCTCTACCAAGACTTGGACGATAAAACCCCCAAATTTTCTTCAAGCAAGGAACCCAAGGCTTTGAATCATTATAGAGATGTTGTTAGAGAGTTTATGAATGGAATTGAAGCAAAAAAGAAGTATAGAAGGTTCTCAAAATCTTACCTTTGAGCTAGGTACTTGAAGAGGGAACATGGGAGAAGAAAATGATAAGGATGAAATGAAGAAAAGAAGATGGAAATGAGATATAAAAAACCCTTGACTTTTGGAAAAGGTGAAATTGCACATTTGATCATTCCTCAACTTTTTACAATTTAAAAGTCTCCCTTTTATGGTTAATTGAGCTCAATTCCAACTCAATTAAGCACAACAACTTAAATTATAAAATCCACGGGGTCCACATGACTGTCGGGTAAACCCAGAACTACTAACCTGAAATTTGGGGTGTTATACTTTTATTTTAAAGTAAAATATATATATATATATATATATATATATATATATATATATATATATATATATTATCTTTTTTGGTGAATGGTTCAAGAAAATATATTTATATATTTTACTTATTAAAAATATATAATATATTATTTTTAAATTAAAAATATATTTTATCTTTATCATCACTTAAAAAATATTTTTTTAAATATATTTAAATATTTTATTATTATTTTAATATATATATATATATATATATATATATATATATTATTCTTAACTTAACTTAAAAATATATTTTATTCTTGTTTTAAATTAAAAATATATTTTATTATTAACTTAAATTTTAAAAATATATTTTTTTCAAAAATATCTTAACTTTAAAATATTTTAAATTATTAATAATATATTTTAAGTTAATTTGTTTTAAAACATTTTTAGAAAAGTTAAGATAAGAATAAATATTTTTTAAGTTAAAATAAGAACAAAATATACTTTTAAGTGAAGATAAAATTAAAACATGTGTTTTATATTAAAATAAAAAATATATTTGACAAGTTAAGACACAAATAAAAGATATTTTTAAAATCTATGATAATTATAAAATATATATTTTTAAATTTAAAATAAGAATAAAATATATTTTTAAGTGAATATAAAAAAAATATTTTTATATTAAAATTAAAATATTTAAATATTTTTTAAGTTAATGCATTTAAAAATATATTTTAAAAATTAAGATAAGAATAAAATATATTTTGAAGTGAAGATAAAGATAAAATTTATATTTTTACATTAAAATAAAAATAAAATATATTTAATAAGTTAATAAAAACAAAATTTATTTAATAAGTTAAAAATAAAAATAAAAGGTATTTTAAAATTTAAGATATATAAAACATAATTAATTTGAGTAAACATTTGCATACTAAGATACAAAATATATAATTTGTTGTCTAAAATATACCAAATGTTAATCTTGGTTCAATGGTTTGGTACATGCTATTTTGATCACGAGTATTGAGTTTTATTCCCTTGCCCATCTTTTAGGTGGATTTATTTTCTTTCAACTAGAGAGTGTTATCTTCTTTCAACTATGGAGTGTTATTTCTTTCAACTAAAGGCCACACTCTTGATTTGAGGGTTAAGTTTATTTTAATTTATTAAAATTAGGACCAAATTGAAAGAATATATAAGTAATAGAAACCAATTGTGTAATTATACCAAAATGTTTTAACTAGCACGTCACATACTCCGTTAAATATTAACGACAAGTAGCTTGATTGAAGCATTTAAATAGTTGGATGGAATGATTGAATAAATTGAAACGTCAATAGTCAAAATAAAATCTGACAATAAGTAAATGGTCATCAGTGTAGTTCACCCTATATATAAATACATGCTAGGTAGAGTTGTAAAAGGCAAGTAATTTTATGAATTATGAGACTTAAAGTTTTACTCATTTAAGCAAACCCACCATTTTGGTTTACTAAAACAAAAATAGTGAAAATGTATTACTCCTAAGAAATTAGGGAATAAATAAAATATTGTTTTATAATTTGTGGAATAAACAACAACAAAAGATTAATTCATTGCATATATATTGTAATTATGTGGGGAAGCAATTAACTCAATGTGAAAAAAACTGAAAAATTATTCATTCTTTAAAAAAGGATTTTTTTTAAGAAAATCATTAATTTTATTAAAAATATAAAATATCCAAAATTATAATTAAAGTTTACAAGTATAACTATCATAAATTGGAGTCAAGCAACGTGAGAAAATTTTCCACAAATATGAATAGTGTATCCAAATCAATCCGAGAATTCAAAGTATGGAAGATCATCATGATAACAAATAAGTGTCATTTTGTTCAATTGCGTTGATGTCAAATCCAACCCAAAGAAAAAAGATAAACGAAAACAACGACCAAACAACCGAAAATATATCAAAAGACGGAGAAAAACATGCTATAAAGTAATAGATATGTGGTAGTAGATAAATGAATGTTGCTCGTTATGGAAGCGGAAGGATTTGAATGGAAGAAGAAGATGGAGTTGTGAAATATGGAGATAGATGGATAATTGTCCTATCGACCCCTCATAGTCGCAACGGAAGGTAAACTCGATAAATGACTCTAACCAACCCTCCTAATCACAGTGAAGAGACAAACTGGAGTGTGAAGATCTCTCACACACAAAACTTGGAAAGAACTTAATGAAAAAAAGCTTCGAAGGCACATGACAATCAAGACTTTCAAAAAAAAAAAAACTCTTGTTGTAGTTTTAGTTCAAAGAAATTCGATTTACAATGATGAATGAAACCTCCTTTATATAGGAGATGAGTTCTATCAGTCCTAAGAAACTAATGAATAAAATAGTAATAAACTAAATATGTTTTAATTCTAATTCCTAATAATAATAAACTAAGAATAATGTTTTAACTCGACCTTAATTTCTAATAAAAATAATAAATCTAATCCTAAAATATAATACATCATCTCATATTAAATTATATTACAAATAATCAATAAATTATTAAAAATTTGTAATACCGTATAAGAATTTATGTATGCATTATCTTCACTAAAACAAGTGTATCTTGAGTTTCTGACATCATATTGATGCGATTCAAGAACCGTTATCGATAATTCGCAACGCGATCTCCGGTATCGCAAATCAGTTTCCAGATTCACAACGCGAACTTCGACTATCGCAACGCGAACTTGGACTAGCGATAGTCCAAGTTCGCAACGACTGGTGGTATTGCATTTGTTTCTTAAGAATTTTCTCTAAAAAGATAGTATTCACGCGGACGTGTCTAAGACACGTATTACCACGACCACGACCACGACCACGACCACGACCAGACCACGACCACGACCACGACCACGACCACGACCACGACCCGACCACGACCACGACCACGCCCACGACCACGACCACGACCCACGACCACGACCCGACCCGACCGCCGACCCGACCCGAGACGAGACGGACGGCGGCGGCGGTGCGCGAGAGTCCCCTTGTTCTCTATCACTCAACAAGGAAGTGGGAAAGCCAAGCCTTAAATACCATTCCCAATAGTGTTTCCAATACTATGTGGGATTGAGCATTACCAACACTTGTTTCCAATACAATGTGATTATTCAGGAAACAATTAACAATCATGCACCTTAAAACAACTGAATCAGCAACCAATTGCATTAGTATTATACGATTAAATATGTCATAATTAAAAGTCAATCTACAATCAATCGCGATTATTGCAATTTTAAGCAAAACATTCAAAAATAATATCACTATTTAAGGCTCAATCTCACATAGTATTGGGAACAAGTGTTGGTAATGCTCAATCCCACATAGTATTGGAAACACTATTGGGAATGGTATTTAAGGCTTGACTTTCCCACTTCCTTGTGAGTGATAGAGAACAAGGGGGACTCTCGCGCACCGCCGCCGCCGCCGCCCGTCTCGGGTCGGGTCGGTCGGTCGGGTCGTGGTCGTGGTCGTGGTCGTGGTCGTGGTCGTGGTCGTGGTCGTGGTAATACGTGTCTTCGACACGTCTGCGCGAATACTATCTTTTTAGAAAAAATTCTTAAGAAACAAATGCAATACCGTCGTTGCGATTTTGGACTATCGCAATGAATTTGGAATAAATCGCAATGCGATAGTCGAAGTTCGTGTTGCGAATCTAGAAACTGATTTGCGATACCGGAGATCGCGTTACGAATTATCGATCACATTACAATTTAGTTGGTCATTTTGATAAATCCAAAAAAAATTAATTAAAATCGTATATTATAAGGTATTTTTGGTGATTGAAATTATTTTCTCATATTAAAATTGGTACCATCACCTGACACCTATAACCAAAGAAGAAAAGAGAACGAGCGGCTAAAAATTTTAGATAGAGAGAAAAGGGAACAAACGGCTTATATGAACTTTTATAACTTTAAATAATATTAAAGTATTTATATTAAATGTACACGATTAACAAAGTCCGGTTATTTGAATCTTATTGTCAACAATTAAGAAATTCATTGAACTGCTACTTTAGAAGAAAATTTCTAAAGCATTGCTTTTATTGAATTTACAGTAGTACGTTCAAACAGCTTTAAATTCACTTAAATACTGCATTTGAAAAGTGTTTTTAAAAGTGATGTCATAAAATATTTTTTAAATTGTTTTTGAAAAGTTCTACTTAAAACAAGCGTGTGGGGTTTACAATTTAATTCGGGTCGAATCGGGTCGGAAATGAATTCTAGATTTGGTTTCTTGGATTGTGGCTCTGTACGATTTAAGGCCGAAATACGACGTTTTTATTCATATATTTACGGGCCTATTTTTGGATCCGTCAGGTTTTTTTTCTTCTATAAACTTGCTCCAACCAATTGAAATTTTTATATGTTTTGTAATGTCAATTTTTTATATGTTTTATATGTTTTTTAATCTTATTGTTTATCTTAAATGATCTATTAATATTTATAAATATTATTAAATTATGTTAATCATAATTTAACTATTAAAAAATGATTAATTATTATTAACGGTTCGATTATATGTTAACCACATGTTAACCTATTATATTTTTTCCAAACACAAAAGAATATGTAACTTTCAAAAATTCATAAAATTTACAACCACGTAAACATTTATATTTATAAAAATCTTTTTTTATTTATAGATGCATTTTATTTTTAGGAAAATATATATTACGAGATATATTTGTTTTTTCGTAGTTTAAAATTTTACATGCATATTTATATTTTGCAGTATAAATCAATATATCTTCAATTCATGTTTGATTTGTGTGTTTAATATAAGATAAATACGATAACTAAAAATATAAGGATGAACCATTTTGATTTTATTTCTAATTTTATTCTCTCTAAAAAAATATAATTAATTATAATTTATTAACAGTTAATCGACGATTATCCATTCACGAAAATTCGTATCTGTAATTGTAACCATTAACTGACACTTTTAACGATTCATTTAATCAAAATCACTTAGTCTTTATGGTTCAGTTACTAACCTACAAAATGTAATAGTTATATCAATTAACGATTACAGTTAACAATTTACATGTTAATTTGAACACCTTTTGCTCAAAGTCAGATGTTAAATTTTGAATTCAATTTCAAGTAATATTTTCTTTTTATTTTTATCAAAAATAAAATTTATCATGAAGATATGTATTTTTGTTAATTATATGTGGTGATTATAAGGTAGTATATGTTCAGAATTTTTCTTAATCATTGACAATATATACATCTTGTAGATACAGTTGCTCGAACTCAAGTCCTCTAAAAATAATAATATTATTTTTAAGCTATAATTTTACCTCTTAAAATTTTTAAATTCTCAATAATTTAATCCGTTTTTAGTTTAATCACTTATTTTAGAATTAAGCCAAAAAGTAAATATTAGAGGATGAAGAGGAGAGAATAGAATAGGTTTTCATGGTGGATATAGGATATATATGCAGCAGCTAAAGAAAAAAAGAAAACAGAGGTTCCCATGCTGAAGTTGAGAGAGACATCAGGGGGGATTGAAATTGAGAGAGAAGGTTAGGAGGGTTTAAAGAAAAGGGTTTTATGTTTAGGTCCACCAACTGTTTGTTAATGGATAGAACTCCTTAACCAAACATATTTTTCAACAACCACCCAAACAAAGAAGAAGATGAAGCTGGAGAAGAAGAAACTGTAAGAATTTGAAATATTACAGTTTCTGGGTTTCAAGCGAGAGCCTCTGAAAGTTAAAAAAGTCTTTTTTTTATCTCCAAAAATATAGAAATATTTACAGTCTTACATAGAGAAAAAAGAAAAGCTATCATGGTATTAGGGCCATAAGGTTCAAAGTTCAAGTTTGTGTGAATCTCTCACGTGGGGTTGAATGGAAATGATGGATTGGATAATATATGATAGGTAAAAAAAACAAGGAGCAAACAACAAAGAAAAAATAAAAGTGACAGAATTCATTCATTGCTCTGAATTATTACTATTATCTTTTATTTGGAGCTACAAACATCAAAGAATTCTTCTTATTTTTTGAAGTGTTGGATTGTTCTTGGGATCACAAAGTGTTTGGTTTCTTAGGGAGTTTTTGTTCATCGGATCCAGTGGTGTCCTTGAGAGTTCTTTGTTCCCCATACCTCAAACAAACTGTTACTGGTTTCCAGGTATTTTTCTTCTTCTGTTCATATGTATTTATGATTTTTTTTCTTAGGTCTTTCCCTTTTGTGTATGGACAAGATGATCAAACATAAGAAAGTTTTTTGGTTGGTCTTTGCAGTTTTTTTCCTTTATTTTTCTGAATATGCTCAAGATTGTTCATGATGGATGTCTGTTTCGATTGCTTGTTTCCAGTTCATTTCGTGACTATGTAATTCGACTTGAACCAGAGCAAGGAGAGTTTGAAGACAGAGAAATATGGCTACTTATTACACTGGTTCCGATAATCAAAGAGATACGGCTCCGATGATCTATATAAGAGAATCGATGCCCGGTTCTTATCTAGAGGGATCGGTTCTTCCTGGTAATACGATGGTGTATATGAGTTCCGAGTCCTATTCCGATGCATTTGCTGGGAATTCTCAGCTGAAAAACAATTGCACCGAGATTCCGGCAGTCGAAGCTTCGGCTTCGACTTCACAGCCGGAAGGAATCTTGTCTAACCTCGGGGACCATGGTTTTGGTGCTTGGAGGGATGGTAGAAATGAAATGCTGGCTATGCAACCAATGGCTGGTGCTTCCGGCATCATTCACAGTGGTCAAGGACTATCCTTAAGTCTTGGTACCCAAATCCCCTCTGGAATTCAAATCCCTTATCGGAATGCCGGTTTTGGTTTTTCCGGTGGTAATCAAGATTCGAATAAAGGGGCATTGTCTCTATATGGAGTGTCAACTATGGCAAGAACTATTCCTAATTCCAAGTACCTCAAGGCAGCACAACAACTGCTGGATGAAGTCGTTAATGTTCAAAAGGCTCTAAAACAGCCTGATGGAGGGAAAAATCAAAACTCGAAGAGTTCCGATGAAGAGGGGGGATCGAAGAATGCGTCTGCAAGCCAGCAAGAATCCTCCATGAACCCTCCAAAAGAGCTCACACATGCTGAAAGACAAGAATTACAAAGCAAGTTAACAAAGCTCTTGTCCATGTTGGATGAGGTAACATTCAGATAAGTTGATTGTAGTTTTTTCCCCATTTGTTGCCAAGGTAAACACGTTTTCGTGTAAATTTTTCAGATAAATTCTTGCAGCCAAAGTCCTAGTTGAATATTTTTCGTTAAAATTTCAAAAAGAAGCTTCGTTATAAGTGGAACTCTGTTCTTTTCTGTTTGATTTCTTCGTGCTACTTTGTTCTGTCTGATATATCTTACTGATTTATTGCGTTTCTTTTTCTGATTGTGCTTAGTGTTGAATGGTTGTTACTTTAGGTTGATCGAAGATATGAACAATATTATCATCAGATGCAGATTGTGGTATCATCATTTGATGTAGTAGCAGGGTGTGGAGCCGCTAAGCCGTACACTACACTTGCATTGCAGACTATATCGTGCCACTTTCGGTGCTTGAGAGATGCAATTAATGGTCAAATTCAGACAACAAGGACAAGTCTCGGGGAACAGGATACTTCGGAAAACAGTATAGAAATGAGGATTACTCGTCTACCTTATCTGGATCAGAAGCTGAGGCAGCAGAGAGCTCTTCAGCAGTTTGGTATGATGCAGCAAAATGCTTGGAGGCCTCAGAGAGGTCTCCCTGAAAGCTCTGTTTCAATACTTCGTGCTTGGCTATTTGAACATTTTCTTCATCCGTAAGTTTTGACGCAACACTTCCGACCTTATTGATTTCTCGATGTCGTACTTATTGCTATTCCGGTTGTCCTCCAGCTACCCAAAGGATTCTGATAAGATCATGCTTGCAAGACAGACAGGCTTGACTAGAAGTCAGGTAATCTGCAAAACTACTCATCTTATTGACATATAAGCGAAGAAAATTGTTCGGTGTAAATAGCGTTCATTGTTGATCAATATGTGTTGTAATCCATTTAGATGCATCCGATAAACGATGTCATTGTTTCTATATGTATTTCATTGTTGAAGCCTGAACGATACATTTGCATCTGCCTAGGTTTCAAATTGGTTCATAAATGCTCGGGTGCGTTTATGGAAGCCTATGGTTGAAGAGATGTACAAGGAAGAATTTGCTGATGCAGAAATGAACTCTAATTATTCGTCTGATAATGCAGTCAAAGCAACGAAAGGCGATACAATGACCTCTAAGGACAGAGGTGAAGATCTTCAACAAAGTGGGACTTCATCGGCGATAGAGAGAGGTAGCAATGGACAGTTGATGGATTCCAAATCTGACAATGTTCATGATGTAGGCATCCCGGGATCAACTCCGGGAGCTGTTTTCCTGAATGTCACATGCGGAAAAGCTGAAACCGAGTATGTGTTACAGAAGCTAAGGGAGGAGCACAGGCTTACTATGGGCAACTCTAATATCCCCGATGAAAGTGTTCACCTGGATGGTGGTAGTCACCAATTCATGGCAGCCACGGCTTACAATGTTTCGGACTTGGGAGGTTTGGAAATGGAAGTTGTGTGTCTCTCACTCTGGGATTGCAGCGTTACGAGGATGGAAGCATAAGCATGTCAGGTGGAAGCCATCATCAAAATTTCATTGCTATGAGAGGGGATGAAATGTACAATCCTATAACATCGGTTGGAGCCGAAACAGCGGATTTTGAATGCATAAACCCCAGTAATCGGCAACAGGGGTTCAGTTCCTCTCAGCTGTTACATGATTTTGTAGAATGATATGTACTTGGACTGCTGATTTATACTTGCATTAATCTTCATATATTCTCTTATGGAGAAGAGCCGGAAGCACCAGAAGCAGACAGATTCAGAACACGGTGATCAATAAAAACATAGTACTAGTAGTTCTAATATATCAAGAAATTGATTGGTGATTCAACATATTTGTAAAGATATGTGATTTTTGTTAATATGGTGAAAGGAAAAATATGTACAAATAGTAAGGGGATGAGATACTGACTAAAAACAATGAGCTTCTCAGTAGCTGACTCACATAAATTTAACATATTAAGGAATAATTTTGCTTTGGCTCCTTCTTTGTAGCAATGAAGAACTTTGCTGGTCATTTCACGTAGATCATGTATGACTGAGACTTTCCTCTCAAAATTTTCATCCTTCTGCAGTGTGTGCTCCACCGAATCATAAAAAGCTGCATCTGCTCCAGCTTTGATCTGCCTCCTCCCTCCAGGTATTTGCACCTTGCTCATTACCCACCTCATTACTAATTTCGAAGAGTCTGATCTAAGAAACTTCGGTCGAACTAGGTTCAATATGCTGAATACCTCTTTGACATGATTTTGATAGAGTCCTGAAAGTACAGCTTTTCGAGGTGTTTGCACTTTTGCAAGTGATTGTAACACATCAGTGTTTTCGTTCCTTGGTGTGTGGCCTTCATCCAAAATTAGAATTGAAGGTGCTTTGAGCAGTATCTCCTGGCAAGAAGCAGGAATCTTGCCGGTTCCACCATCACAAATTATGGTAGTGAACTGCTTGTACCCCAGAAAAAGGATACTCTTGCTCTCAACCCACTGCTTCAACACCTCCAATTGCTGAGACCTATTTTCAGCTTTCACAGAATAAAAATCAAGCAGTTGAATATCCTCTACTTGCCACGTTCGGAATTCCTTTTTCCATGTAGCCAAGATACCTTTTGGAAGAACAACTAGTGGTTTAGCATGTGGATATTTGGCTAGGAAACTTTGCATGAAGCTGATTATCATAAACGTCTTTCCAGATCCAGGTGCATGGGCCAGGATGCAGCCTCCAGGGTTCTCTGTTACCAAATTGTTCAGTAGAAAATTAAAGCCCTCTAATTGATGAGGTTTCATTTGCTTCCTATGTCTTGGATGAGCAGCTATGTCAGTTACTGTTAAATCACCATAACATGTGCTAAATATATTGAAATGAAACTAACAAACAAATTAAGAGGAAAGTAAGAATTAGAAAATAACATACATTTGCATCACTTGGTAGTGGATATAGTTATCTTCCTCCGAAAAAAATATATTTAAATGTTTAGCCTCGTAGACCTTGATGTGCATTCACAACTTTCTAAAGTAGAAATTTTCTCCCGTGTCATCGTGTTTGACCCTTTTAACATGCAGAACAAATGATGAAGAAACATTAGTCTGTAAGCATCATTTCAATTTGCCCCATCCCGAACTATATACCCTTTTAATATGCAGAACAAGTGACTTTTATATCCCTATTTCAATCCTCGAAAGCACAGCTCAAAAAATAAAAATGTGCACAAGAACATACCGTTTTCCCCTTGGAGTGTAATCCCAGATGACTTCTTCAGTACAGTTTCCTGAGAGAAGGGTGCAGAGGCCTCGGACTTTTGTTGTCTTGATCCTTCTTGAGAAAAATTTCACTGGTTAGACTAACATTATTCATGGTTACTGGCGTAAGATTCCATGGATGTCCTCAAAGGCTAATTATCATAGGACCCTCGTCTCAGATAAATCAGTCTAATAAAACAGAGTACGACACCTACAACAATACAAAGTCTCGTACGGTGCTATCTAAATAATGGTATGATAATTGTTATTATAGGAAAACTCAACCAATGGCAAGTAATCCTCCTAATTGCCCCGGAAATCTATAATGCATCATTTCATCGTATCATCCAGAATCTGAATAATCCGCTCAGACTGACCATCGAACTACAAGTGATAAGTTGTACTAAAATTCAATCAGCCATCTAGAGCCTCATGAAGAGCTTTCTAGAACCGCGACGTAAACCTCAAATCTTGATCAGAAATAATAGACAAAGGAACCCCATGAAAACGAACAATCTCTAACGCACAAGTTACTATTCTCTTATCCTGCATCAAGACAGAATCTAAACTGGTGTGAGATGCATCGCTATAAACGGTATAATCTTTTCCAGACTCTGATTAGATCAAAATTGGAGCTTGAGTCAGAACTGATTTCAATTACCCAAAATTCGACTGTTGAGCTTCCCTCTAGACGAAGGGCACATTCTTCTTCGATAGTTTCGTCAAAGAAATTGCAATCATAAAACCACTACAAACCTCAATATAACATGACAAACCCAAAAAGTTATGGACCTTAGTCATATTCTTAGGTTGCTTTTAGTTCAGAATAATCTCCATCTTCTTCGGATCAATAGAAGAAATAATGTGTCCCAAAAATATTAGCTCGCTAAATCAAAATTTGTACTTTTTGAATTTTGTATAAAATTATTTCTCCTTTAAAGTCCACAAAACAACCTTCAAATGTTTGTCGTGCTCATCCTCAGACTTCAACGAAAATCATTGATTTTTTTCTATACTAAAACAATTCATGTCATTAGTAATTACTGTTTTTATTTTATTTTATTATATCGTATTTTTACTTTTTTATTTTTTAATAATTTATCTCTGGCATATTTTTGTGTCTTTTGGTAGATTTTGATCATTTGGACATTGTTTTGGTAGGTCGCCATGATTGATCTAGATGTCTCTTATTTGTTATCATGTTGATCTTCTATGCTTTGGACCTTCATATTGAATTTGGATACGCGATTTACGTTCATCGATAGTTTTTTCACGTTGCTCGATACTGATTTGCGTTTTTTTCGGTGGTCTTTTAATAGCTTGATCTTTTTGTGATTCGTTTGTCAATGCAGTCAAATGTATCGTATCTATTTTTTATTCGAGTTTATTTAGTTAAGTTTTTTTAACATTTTCCTTGTATAGTCATTGTATGATCTCAAGTGGTTAGTTTTTTGTTATAGAAAAATGTCCTTATTATGAGTTTAGTTTTCTATTGTGGTCATAAATAATTTAATTTTTTTAATTTTTTTAAAATTAAGTGTGCGATACCGATCAATTTAGATTAATTGAGATGAAGTATTAAGAATCAAAATGAAAAATGAAAAAAAGCAACTTTATAACATTCTTTAATTTACAGCAAAATAATAACATCATCGAAAATAATCTTGGTTGATTTCATAAGTGGACAGACTTTGAACACCGAAAACCAATCCAAGGAGCTGTTAGGGGTTACGGTAAAATCCAGCGATTGAAACTGTGCTAACATTGACCCTGAGTATTCAGTGTTTGATCACCTCCGGTTCATGGATTGGTTTTTGGTTGAGGAGCTGCGGCTGGAGTCGGCATCGGTATCGGCAGTGGCGGCGGTGTTCGATAGTTTGTTTTCCTCCTCTGATTTTCCCTCGAATGATTGTTGCAACTGCAAAGCATGTTCCAAGTTCCATAAAACGTCCCCCATTGAGGGCCTATCGACACCATATTCGGCCAATCATTTCTCGGCAGCCTCGGCGAATTTGTTCATCGATTCGGGATTGATGGCACCAACAAGATGAGGATCGATGATTTTTTCAAGCAAACCTTTCCGCCTCCATTGCATTGCCCATTCGGCTAAGTTAACTTGTTCTCTAGGTAACTGTGGGTTAATGGCGGGCCTTGCACATAAGGTTTCGAGTAGGACGACCCCGAATGAATAGACGTCAGATTTTTCGGTTAATTGTTGTCTCCTGAAATACTCTGGGTCTAAGTACCCGAAGCTGCCTTTCACTGCAGTGCTGACATGAGTCTGCCCCATAGGTGTGTCTTTTGACAGCCCGAAATTTGCTACCTTGGCAACAAAGGCATCGTCCAGCAATATGTTGGTGGTCTTAACGTCACGGTGAATGATGCCTTGCGCGGTACCAGTGTGAAGGTTGTGAAGTCCGTGACCCGCTCCGATGCAGATCTCGAGGCTTTGCTTCCACGATAATGACGGCAAATCTTTCCCGTACAAGTGATCCCTGAAAGGCCCATGGGACATGTACTCGTAAACTAAGATCATTTAGCTGTTCTCGTTGCAATAACCGATCAGTGACACTATGCCTTAGCTTTGACAACATTTGGATTTCTGTCTGAAACTCCGTGATACCTTGCTCGGATTGGGGGTTCCCTCTCTTGACAACAACTTGGGTTCCATTGTCGATCGTACCTAAATAGACATTTCCGAACCCACCAACACCGATTATCGCACTCGAGTCGAAGTTCTTGGTCGCTTCTTGCAACTCTGCAAAAGAGAAGTAACGGCCTAGGCCTAGTGTCGATGAGTTGAAGTTGCTCTTTTGGGAAGCAGCTGACTTGCTCAAGAAGCTACTGTCTCCAGCATGGAGTGGTAGTAGCCATGAAGAAAAGCTATTCCAATTTTGCCAATCTTGGGGTCGCCTCTTCCATCTAATAAACATTGCACCAAGACCCACAAAGGCACCAAACATCATGGCAAAACCGATGACAGCCACCGTACCCTTGTGGCTCGAGCTCGAGGTTCCATCGACACCAAATTCCCCATCCAAACTATCGGCCGAGTTGCTCATTTTCATCACCTCCAAGCCATTAAGGATCTTTTTAATGGTTCCTGTATCCTGGTTCAGTGGACCGATCTGAACAGTTAGTCCATCAGTGAACGTCGAAGCATTCACAACTATATCTTTGTAGTACGGAACATCCAGCCCACCGGTTATGCTCAACAAATCCAACCTGGAGATAGCCATTTTACCATTGATACACACATTGAAATACAGGTTATTGAGTGCCTTGCTAAAAATGTCACAGAAATGCAACCTGAGCAAAATAATCAAACGCTTTATCGACTTTCATCTCCCATGTCACGTTGAAGTTCGTCTTTATCGTGCTTGCCTTGGCCACCGCCATCTCGATGAGGGATGAATAAACCAGTGCCGGTGCAATCCATGGGGTTAGCGTCTCGGGGTATTTGATTGCACTTGTTGAAGTAGAGGCTTTTGCAGCAACGGCTTTATCCTTAAGAAAATCATTATCAGGTATCCAAGTCCTTCCAAGGTGTCATTTTGTGGGGTAATCAAAGGTCCCCCCATGTTCAACCTATAAACACTTGGTAAACATGCTTGGACAACCCTTGGAACCTGTTAACCGGGAAAAGCGAAGTCCCCTCGTCCGCGATCAAACTATCCGGCGCCGAAATGACCTCGATGCCGTTCACGAAAGCAAACGAATTCATCATGGGAGAAAACTTGAGAACAAAACTAGGGTCATTCAAGTTAAGAAGATACTCCTCGAGAACAGGTATGGAAGCATTGCTAATCTTGAAGTTATGAAGGATAGCATAGTGATTCGCGGACACCGAGAACGTCGACTGCTGAAGATCATACTTGCCATCTTTTATAGCATAGAAATAGAGGCGGAGCCAATGGAAACCGGGTCGTTTCAGCTCAAAACTATAGGTGGCTTCTTTGGGGAACACTTTCGCCGTCAAAAACAAAGGCGAAGAGAGATCGACATTGGAGGCAGACACTTGAACATCATCCTTAGAGTTGAGTACTGAGAGGCATCCTTATCGGTCTTGGACATCCTTCTATCAGGAAGCTTCGGGCCATTGTTGGTGCCGCAGTCGATGAGGATGTTGTCCGAGGGACTGAAAGTGCCCGTGGCACGGGCAACAATGGCGGTGGGACAACATAAGAACGTTATTACAAGGATAATAGACACGGATGAAGATGGCGGTGGTGGGACAATATGTGATGTTTTAATGGGATTCTTTCCTATCTCCATCCCTCCTGTAATGAGGGGGGAATGTTACCCCCAAAAAAAATGAACCCAACGGAAAGGTGTTGGGGGAGAATAAGAAAATGGTGTTACATTTGTTTGTTTGTTCTGTTTTTGTGTTTCATGATTGGGATATCAATGGTGGAAAAGGGACTGGGAGTGGAACTGGATGTGCAATACAAATTGTGAGTGCAATGTTTAGTGGAGAATGATTTTTGGGTTATTCTTCTTTCGTTGAGAATTTCTTGGTTTTGGTGTCCATTTTTGGACATTTGGTAGCATTGGACATGGTCTCATGTCTTGACCAAAAACTCCTCCCCTTTCTTTTAATAGTGAACTTGCTTAACTGGAATTTTCAACTGTCACTGCTATCGTGCCATGTTTTAAATGTAAAAATAATGCATTTTAAATATTGAAATAAATATTACTAGTAATTGTAAATCCAGAAGAGAAAAATACTAGCAAATGTACATGGTATCATACGCCGCTTCCTACATTAGTATGTGTTTGATAATGAATGTACATATACTATATAAATGGAATTGTTTGAATTAAAAAATCTTTAAAATATATACATATCTTACAAATACAATTATTCAAACTTAAAATCTGAATTAAATTTAACTATAAACGAGGAGTAAAATAAAGGAGTTTTGAAATGAAAGAAACCAAAGACGATGGTACTTGAACTTTAGGAATTACACGTGGCGAGGTGTCAGGCAACGATCCACTTCCGAGAATTGCGGACAACTCGTGTAACTCATGTGGCCCATGATTTAAATGTCACAAATTAACCGATTAAATTAAGAATAGATTAATTGAAAATATCCAATTATTTATATTTTAGAAAATTGAAGAATCAGAGGAGAAAAAAAGAGTTGGAAAAAACAAAATTCAAGGTAATTTTTTATTTTTGATTTTAAAAATAAGTCTAATTATTTGAAGGTACTTGATATTTTGACATTTTAATTGAGAAATGCTTGAGGATAAACACTTAATAAGTGAGGGGGATTTGATGATTGAATTGAATAGTTAACATTTTTTTGTTAATTACTCCTTGTTCATTGGATTTTGTTGTTGATTTGGGCCTTTTCACTTATTTTCTGTGCAGGACGTTGGATTCCAGAAATAGTGCTTGAAAGGCGAAAGTCAATAGTTTTTATTTGTCTAGAATCATCAAGACTGGACTAGTAGACATGACTTGGGGCATGATGCGTTTGACGTAGCGTCCATTCAGCAACTTCTAGAAGGTCCGGTCCATTCAACAGTTTCGTGATGACGGGAGACTCAACCACAAATTCAAATTTCGAATTAGGAATTATCTTTGTTTTTAGGATTTAATTCAAACAATTTCCAAAGATTATCTCTTTTCATTTATGCTACATTTTTTTGGGTTTTAGGAAGCTATAAATACACCATAAAAGCTTCAAAACATGTATCTCATATCTCGAATTAGCTTGTTTGTTTCTTTCTTTCTTTAGTTTTATAAAGTTTTTCTTTTCTTTAACTTCAAATGGTTGTCCATTGTTCTCATATGTAATGGGGTAAGGGGAGGTAAGATAGTAGGTTGCCCCCAACACCAGGTTGAGAGCAGCTTCCGTAGAAGACCTCCGAATTATGAAATGCCCTCCGTGGGACTCGATCCCATGACCTCAAGGTTAAGAACCTTGTGCTCTACCAACTAAGCTGGATAGTCATCTCTCTTTTCTTTAACTTCGTTTTCTTTTATTTTCTTTTAAAATGCTAAGTATGATTTCTATCATACTTAGTTAAATTTTCAATAAGCCAAAGGCTGAAACATTGACTCAATTCAGATCTTGAGAATTGAAAAGCAACTAATACCATTCGCGTTATATTCTCAATTTCTTGGAATCAAAGATTGGCAATCGACATTCCTTTTAAAATCAAAACACTTTCATTTCAAAAAAAGTTCGTTATCTTGATTGTTGTTTCAATTTAAATTTGGTAGGAAGAACCGACTTGTAGCACGTGACTTCCTGTTAACACTTAGCAGTGGTTCGCTAAGAGGAATTGAGATCGGATTCGATTCTCATTAACACAACATGGTCCGAGTCGAGTGTTTTTCCAAATCTTTAAACTAGTTGGTACTAACGACGATAGTCGTAGTTAGTCAACAAAAGGACAGAAATTCAAAGATAGAATTTGGATTGTCGGTTTACTAGAGAGAAAAACAAGTTACAGAGGTTGGGCCCTGTAAACTATAACCGACATGAATCCCAAGTAAAAATCTTATTCAATGATCTATGAAATTGAAGCAAACCGAAAGTGTGAGGCTATTTTTACATATAATTTTTATCTCAATTTATCCTCCTTTAATTTTCTTAGATTAAATATTTATTTTCTTTTTAATCTTTTAAACAAAACCCCCTATTTCTTTTATTTTCACCCAAAAGCATAATCAAGAACCTTCTACATCAACAATTTCCTTAGTCTCTATGGATCAACCCTTACTCTCACTTATTATTTCTTTTAGCGAGATTAAAGAATTTATTTGACAGTAAAACGTCGGTTTCCATTGTCGTTGCTTGATCTGATTTTACCAAATCAAAGTGCTTTCATTGTAGAGAAATATTTAATGGAGAATGTATTGCTTGCTTAAAAATATTAACGTGATAATAAGAGCGGATTTAAAAATATTTTAAGTGAACATACATATATTAATAACATAAATATTTTATGTGTATGTACACAAATAAAATTTTAAAATAGACATATAACAACCAATAAAATATATAAGAATAGAAAAAAAAAACTAAATTTCATCACGAACAACCAACGTGTAAATCCGTCAGTAAATGATAAAAGATAATAAGAAAAGTTTATCAATATTTAAGTGACCATAAAATTCTTACATAATTAAAAATATATAAGAAAAAAATAATTTTGATTAAGAATAAAATAAAATAAATAACTTTCACATTTATACATGTCAACTTCTATATTAATTATCAAAATATTTGTTGTAATCAGGTCAAATTAGTATGTATAATACGTACTTTCTTCTACGAACGTATATCCTTAATTTGTCAACTCATTGCTTACTAAAAGAATTTTCAACTAAGTTAGGGTTATGTATTGATTCAGAACATTTTTTTCTATTAAAATCATAGGCGACTTTCATGACAATGCCCAGTTACAATGAATATTCAATTTGTCAATTAATAATTGTTTTTGCGCTCTTCTTCATTTATTCCTTTACATTTTTTAATTCAAAATACAACAACAAGAATAATATATATGAGTGACGACCGAATATATATTATATTTAGGGTAAAGTATAGTAATGGTCATTGAACTTTTCTAAAGCTTTCATTTAGGTCCTCAACTTTTAAAACTTGCAATATAGTCCCCAAACTTTTAGTCCATTTGCAATATGGTCCCCAACGTAACCGGCCGTTTGACGCCGTTACACTGCCGTTAGTAAGTTTACAATATGGTCACTAAACTTTTCAGGCGCTTGCATTTAGGTCCGTCAACTTTTAAAACTTGCAACATAGTCCTTAATTTCATTCTAAAACCCAAATTCCTTTTCGATCTCAAATTTCAGTCGGTGATGCATGGGAAATTCTAATCTAACTTTGAATTATGTGGAGGTGTTAACTTAAATAAGGGTCCATTGAGAGAATACCCGACCAAGGGGCTATCGGGACCATCAACGATTCAAGGTGTAATGTTAGATACATGTCATCTCAGGTGAAGTATAGATGTTCGATGAAATGCTTGTAAGAAAAAAATAGGGTTAAAAATGCAGAGTTGACAAATACTACTAAGATGAACTAAGTATCATTGTTGAAAGTCACCAACAAAGCTGAAATTATTTTGTGTAAATGGCATATAATAATTTCTTCGTTTAATCCTTGTGGTTAAAGATTTTCCAACAGATGATCAAATATAATGAAATCTCAAACAGCGCATTCACCTCTCAGTCTCTTTCGTAACTCGAAAGGCATCATGACAGGGTCAAGTAGCTGCTCCAAATATACTACCCTGTCATGATGCCTTTCGAGTTGTGTGCATGCAAAATTATCTTCTAAAGCTATAACTCAATACAATTCAATTGTAAAATTTCCAAAACATGTAAAAAAATCCAATTCGTTCACGATATATCAGTCTCATAATCAACATGAACTTATTAAAAAGAATAAGAGCTCACAGGATGCCGAAAACCACAGGTCAGATCAATACAATTCCAGTAAACTAGTACCAGCAATCTCTCGGATTGAGCCTGGCGATTTAACTATGTCGATACTCACAACCAATTCCCTGATTTAAAGAAAAACCAAAGAAGAAGATAAAAAAAATTTAGCCTAGGGCCCTATTTCACTTTTATTCTGATGGATTGAATATCTTTCATAAGGAGTACTAAAAGTTTTGATTAAGAATAAAGAAAGAAAATTAGATGGTTTTAATTCAAAACTAACACTGAATATCTAGATCATTGACATACAGTTCCAGAAACATAAAAATTCAACAAAAAACACACAATGCGAGCTGAAAATGGGAAAGCGCGAAAGAGGAAAAGCTTACTTCCGGATAGCCCAAAAGAGAAAATAAATACATTCTTGCAAGTGAGGGGAAAGGCTAAGAAATAAACGCAATCGGTGTTGCGTTCCAGCAATTCTTCCTCCATTTTTTCTTTGTAAATAAAAAGCTGAAAGACAAAGCACTGCTTGGATTTAAAATTTTACATGGCGGAAAATTGAAGAACAAAAAACAAACGAGAGTGCATGTGAGCGAAAGAGACTGAGAGGTGAATGTGCTGTTTGGGATTTTATTATATTTGATCATCTGTTGGAAAATCTTTAACCACAAGGATTAAGCGAAGAAATTATTATATGTCATTTATACAAAATAATTCCAGCTTTGTTGGTGACTTTCAACAATGATACTTAATTCATCTTAATAGTATTTATCAACTCTGCATTTCTAACCCCATTTTTTTCTCACAAACATTTCATCGAACATATATACTTCACCTGAGATGACCTGTATATAACATTACACCTTGAATTGTGATGGTCCCGATAGTACCTTGGTCGGGTCTTCTCTCAATGGACCTTTATTCAAGTCAACACCTCCACATAATTCAAAGTTAGATTAGAATTTCTCATGCATCCTCGACTGAAAAGTTACACTGGAGATGAAAAAAGAGAAGCGAAAAAGGAAATTCGAGATTGAAAAGGAATTTGGGGTTTATAATGAAATTGAGGACTGTGTTGTAAGTTTTTAAAGTTGGGGGACCTAAATGCAAGCGCCTGAAAATTTCAGTGACCATATTGCAAATGTACTAACGGTAGTGTAAAGGCGTCGAATGGCCGGTTACGTCAGATACTATATTGCAAACAGACTAAATGTTATGGGACTGTATTACAAACGAACTAAAAGTTGAGGGACTTTATTGCAAGTTTTAAAAGTTAAGGGACCTAAATGAAAGCCTTAGAAATGTGCAGTGACCATTACTATACTTTACCCTTATATTTATGATAGACATTATTTTATTTTTAATTGATATTAGTTCATGATTAATTCCGGACATTTTTGTATAAAAACATATACATTATTGAGTAAAAGTAAAAGGTATTAATGCAATGAAAATGGCATGCGCAAGGCATGCAATAAAATGTGGCTTTTTTCGAGTTTCCATAATTATTCCTGTCCCACCATAATTATTAAAAAACTAAAAAGGAAAAGAAAAAGAAAGTTTGGAAATTGGAACTAAGCATATCAAATACCATTCGTAATATACGGCATGCCGATAAATAAATCAATAATAGCGTATTTATTGGCACACCACCAATGAAGAATTAATTAAATGTATTTAAAAATAAAATAAGTGAATTCAAAAAATATAAATATATAATTTAGTTATGTTTATATATCTTAACTAATGAGTTAATTGTGATCAATGTTTTAATTCAAATAATTTAATTAAATAAAAAATATTTACTGGTTTTAATAATATTAATATTTATACATATTATTTAAAATAATAGGATAAATTTAAATAAAAAGTAGATTGAAAGTCAAGCGCGTACAAAAATTAATATGAAATCCGGGAATCAAATCCACAAAGGATTCCCTGTAATAACACTTTTGCCCTTCCATGTGTGTATATTTCTAAATATTCGTTTTCGTGTACTCTACTTTTGCTGAATTTTACAACAAATTTCTGGTCAGAGGAATTTAGGACCGTTCGATCTTCTTCGTGATCCGTGACGCAGAGAGAGACACAATCATTACCCTGTAAGTACTCCAAATCTTTTATTCCCAACGAAATTGAATTCAAAGAGAAAGACAAATTTCAAGCCCTTAATTTGGACTCTTCTCGTGAGACTTATTATTGTTTTGCTGATTTTACTTCGTGTTTTTCTATTAGGCGCGCGGGTACTTTGATCCTTCCATCGGGAAATCTGATTACCGGCGGCGCCGCCGTCTTGATTCTTCTTGCAGGAGCGTAGATGTCGGGGCCACTCGACCGGTTCGCTAGGCCTTGTGAGTTTAACAATTCTCGTTCTCTTCAACTGATTTTACTGTTCATTTTAGGTTCGGTTTGGTTGCTTTAGAAATTCTGGTAGTGTAGATAAGAAGAAAGGGAATCGATTTTTGTTTAGGTTTACATATATAACATTGGAGAATTTAGTCATTTTTTCATTTATTTATTTTTGTGTCTTAGTTGGGTAAATTTACCGTGCTTTGCTGATTCTTTGTTTCAGGTTTTCTGATGATTTTTCAGAAATATATGAGAAGAAAAAATAATTTGAATTTGAGTTTCGCTTTGATTTTTTTCTTATCATTTCTTTATCTAATGACAATACTTGTTTGTAAATGTAATCCTTCTGAGGCAGGCTTTGAGGGTGTTTCGAGTAGTGATGAGAGGAGAGAGAGAAAATCTGATTTCGAGAACTCAGAGGATGAAAGGCGCACAAAAATTGGATCCTTGAAAAGAAAGCTTTAAATGCATCTACAAGATTCAAGCATTCTCTCAAAAGGAAAAGTAGTAGAAGGAAAAGTGATGGCCGTGTCAGCTCTGTATCCATTGAGGATATTCGTGATCTTGAGGAGCTGCAGGCAGTTGATCAATTTCGACAAGCATTGATTATGGAAGAATTGCTTCCAGAAAAGCACGATGACTATCACATGATGTTGAGGTGCTCTCATCTTACCTTTTCTCATATTTCCCCTTATATTTGTTTATCATTGTTCTTTTTAGAACTGCGATCCAATTTTTCTTGGTCTTGTTCTCTTGCCAAGTCAGCTGTGGACAACCTAATTATGTCATTATATATTATACTATATTGTTATTTATATGACGATTCATGATTTTTTTTATTTCTTAAATCTTGACTTGAATTTAATGGGCTTTATTAAGAAAAAAACATAAGAATTCTGAGTATTTTTATCATGCTATTTGTTTGGCCTTTTAAAACTCAAGCTATTTGCTTTCCTTTTGCTGATGTATTATTTCTTTACTGCTTAAAGGCTTCGGTGCCATTTCTGCTGCTATCCTCTCTTTTAGTTGCTTTGCATACTTTTAATGATACAACATGTAATAACCAGTTCTGGTTTACTTTTATCTAGGTTTTTGAAAGCAAGGAAGTTTGATATAGATAAAGCTAAACACATGTGGGCTGATATGCTCCAATGGAGGAAGGAGTTTGGTGTTGACACCATCACGGAGGTAATTACTGTTAACTGTTTGCCTGAAGTAGTATTGGTTGTAATAAATGTTTTTTCACTGCATTTTTTATCCTTTTTTTCAGGACTTTGAGTTCAATGAATTGAATGAGGTTTTAAGGTATTACCCTCATGGTTATCACGGCGTTGATAAGGAGGGAAGACCTGTGTATATTGAAAGATTGGGAAAAGTTGATCCCAACAAACTAATGCAAGTTACAACTTTGGATCGGTATGTAAAATACCATGTCCGGGAATTTGAGAAGGCCTTCAGTGTAAAGTTTCCTGCTTGTACAATTGCTGCAAGGAGGCACACTGATTCAAGCACAACAATTTTAGATGTCCATGGTGTGGTATGTTTTTTGTGACCATTCATTGCTTTGTTAATACATGATAATTTGGTTGCTATGTAGTAGCTAAGTGAGAATTGTTTTTCTTTCCATCTATTATTAGGGCTTTAAGAATTTTACCAAGTCTGCAAGGGAACTAATCATGCGGCTGCAGAAGATTGACGGTGACAACTACCCCGAGGTTTGCCCTCTTTGTGTGCTGGCATGATGAATTACGAATCATGCTTCTATCAAAGTTTTATATTATTTTATGTTGAGCCAAAATTTTTACTTTTGCAGACACTTCATCAAATGTTTATCATTAATGCTGGACCTGGGTTTAGGCTGCTGTGGAATACTGTGAAGACATTTCTGGATCCCAAAACAACTTCAAAGATCCATGTAATTAAATTCTTTTTTCTGCAATATTTTTTAAATTGAGTATACTTATTTTCTTTTAATTTTCATTCCCTTGGTGACTTGTAATCATTACATATATGTAACTTGTGTATTGACTTTAGGTTATTGGAAATAAGTACCAGAGCAAATTGCTTGAAATTATTGATGCCAGGTAAATGGCTTAGAACTTCCATGACATGTTATATTGTTGTCTAATCTTTATTTTACTCTAGTTTGCAATACAATTTTTGCCATCCATTGCTTAGTTTTGCTGATGTATATTTTTTTATCGAACATTCTGTTGCCTCATTCTATCAAAAAGTTTATGGTGTTATTTGAATTCCTTTCAGCGAGTTGCCAGAATTTCTGGGCGGTAGCTGTACCTGTGCAGATCAGGGAGGTTGCCTTCGCTCTGATAAAGGGCCTTGGAGAAATCCTGAAATATTGAAGGTTATAAACTGGCCTTGGTTTATGATATGTTGTTGATGTTATTATTTTCAAGGGCTTGATCAGTGTAATTCTTTCTAACAAAGAAACACGTTATTGCTTGTGTTTTTTTCTCAGATGGTTCTTAATTCTGAGGCAAGGCGTCCCAGACAAGTTGTAAAAGTTCTGAATAGTGATGGGAAGGTTATTGCTTATGCTAAGCCATATCTTCCAATGGTATATTTCTTCTAACTTGTAATGATTCTTTTATGCTGACAATGTTTGACCTTATTGTTTGCATTATCTCATTGCATATTGTGTTGTGTGAAGCAGTTGAAAGGAAGTGATACATCCACGGCAGAATCTGGATCAGAAGCTGAAGATATTGCATCCCCAAAAGCAATGAGGAGCTATTCACAGCTAAGGCTGACCCCTGTTCGTGAAGAAGTGGGTTCTTTTGACATTATAATCCTTCATATTGCTTATGCAATCAAAGTGCATTGTTTGTCCCTTATAATTTGTCAGATTACATTCATTGAGTTTATATACTGTTGGATACAAGAGAAGTTAATATAGTATTTTGCTTTTGGAGGACTAAAATGCTTTCGGATGCTGAGTTAATCAGTATGAAACTGGTTATAAAGTATGATTTTTTTGCTTTATTTTATTTTCATTATGCTAATTACCTTTTTAGGGGTTTCTTTGCTTGCTTTGGTTGTCCATCAACAGTGTACTTAGACTAATGATTATCTTGATGACTTCATTATTCATCTTTTCAGATTCTCAACCTAAATTTATTATCATTGGCATTTTTGGCAATGTTGCTAATCCTTTTCTTTGGCTTTGTAATTCATGCAGACTAAGGTTGTTGGGAAAACAAGCCACGCTGGTAACTTCTCAGGCTATGATGAATATGTTCCAATGGTTGACAAAGCTGTTGATGCTACTTGGAATAAACAAACCTCCCTCCTGACTCCTGTTTCCAAAGGTCAACAAATATAATCTTGCATAGATTCTACAAATTTCTTCTTAAAATCTTGTTTATCCTGATTGTTGCATGCTTGAGAAAATGAATTGTTGTTTTCCATTTCAGGTGCACTAACATTGCCTGAAACACCCAGAGCTCCAGAAGGAATTCGAGCTCGGATTTTGACTGTTATGGCTTTTTCGTGACACTTTACACTCTGCTGCGCTCAGTAGCTTTCAATATAACCAGAAAGCTTCCTGTCACAGTTTCTAGTACTGAACTTACCCCTGATGCAACTCAAAGGGAAGAGCTTTCTCCATCTCCACCTTCTCAGGCAGATGCATTATCTTCTGTGCTCAAGAGGTTGGTTGAGCTTGAGGAGAAAGTTGATACACTACAAGCAAAGCCATCTGAGATGCCTTATGAGAAAGAGGAATTGTTGAATGCTGCTGTATGTCGCGTATAATTTTGTTAAGGCTTAAGAGTCACCTTTACCCCTGAAGTAGACCCCGTTTATCATTCTCGCCCCTATCGTATTTTCGCATCAATTTAACCCACAAAGTTGTTTAATTACATTATTCTATACCTACCCCTAACTTAAACCCTAACGTATAAATCTTACCTAAAGTATAAATCTTAAGTTATGGTTAGGGTTTGTAGTTTAGAGGTTATGGGATTATGGTTTAGGATTTAGGGTTTTAAGTTGAGGTAGGATATAGAATGATGCAATTGAACAACTTCGAGAGTTAAATTGATGCAAATACATCAGGGACGAAAGTGATAAATTGGGTCTTCGGGCAAAAATTATCTTTTTGCCTTTTGTTAATTTTTCCCAAAACATGTCCATTTTATGTTAGAGCTCCCTAAACTATCTAGAGTGATGAATGTCTCAAACTTTGTACTTATGAATTGTTTACATGGCATTTGATAGATGATAGTGCTATAATTGCATTTTGCATTGGCTCAGAGCTGATGAAATCTTCTTTTGAAGTTGGATTTGTTACTTGTTATAGTGTCAAACATAAAACTTGCTGCTTTAGGTGACCATACAATATTTCTAGACATCTCAATGTCCTTTGGACGAGTATTTGCTATCACTGATTAATCACGTATGATTATCATTCTGCTGTATCTTTTCTGTGATATTAATTTGGTTTTGCATGTATGTGCCGTGTGGAACAGGCGCTTCATGAGGCTTTGATGAGGCAGGAAGAACTTCTTGCTTACATAGACAGTCAAGAGGAAGCCAGACTTCGGGTATGATTTATGTTAATTTCGTAGATGTTCCAGGTATTTTTATTGTTTATGCCCCTATGCTCTTATCATGCTATGATTGTGACTCTTTTCTTCTCTGTTTCAGAAAAAGAAGTTTGCTGGTGATAATGCCTTTTCCCATGGAGAGCCGCTATAAATCCCACTTAGTGTTCTGCCTTCATTTCTATTTATACAATTCTCTCAAAATTGAATACAATCTTCTTTTTTAAGTTAATTAAATATAATCTTGTTTTGGATTTCCATGTAATGTCTGATATTAAATGGTTCAGAATTTGGTTTTGGAGCGATAAATGTAAACAACTATTTAAACTATTTAATGCAAGAAATCACCGATTGAACAAACCAAACTGATAGAGAACTAATGCAGTTTTTTTTTTGTTTTGTTTCCCTATAGACTAAAGTTATCATTTTATCATTAATTTGTTCACTAAATTATTTAATTGTATCATCTTATACCATTGATGTTTGACAAACAGAATCGTTAATTTTTTATTGTGAATGTCAGTTGTTTTTCGATATTGTTGATGTGATTTGAGGACGCGTTATTTATTAAAAAAATAAATCTCTTTCTCTTCCTCCTCCATCCTCATCCTCATCCTCGTTCTTTCACCTATTCTCCTCTAGTATCTCTTCCTCCTTTTTCTCTTAGATTGTTTGACGAAACTTGGTTTTGTACCGTACCATTTTACTCTACCAATTCAAATAGCATAGCTTTATTTTTGAATGATCTAAATCTTGCAGTGGAATATCACAATCTTCCTGCAAATAAAGGCTACAAGGTTACTCAAAGGTTTGCAATTTTACTCTACTAAATAGACCTGAGTTCTATTACACCAGTTGGTTTGTGGTGTATCTGGGTTTTTCTATTTAAAAATGGTGTCCTGAATTTTTTTTATTTGTGCTTGAAATAATAGAAAAGATTGAGTCTTTCATTTTCTGAAAGAAAGAGAAGATGAGATGGAGAAAATAGATTACATGCTCATCAAGTATGGATAAAATAGATTACCCGGATGAGAACCCAACATCAACTCCCCCCCCCCTGCTCCACCTTGCTTGCAAATGCAGTGGTTGATGATGATGGTCGGCCAAATTGAGCAGCAGCCGAAGAACCCCCTTCTTGATTATAGAATAATAGCCCACTATTTCTCATCCTCAATTCTTCAGCTTTGGCAGCCTCCAATGCGAAGAAGATGGTAAAGATTCTAAAGAAAGTGAAAGCCCCTCCGATTTGCTTGAACCCAAACAGTGCTTGAACCTAATGGCACCCCTCCGGAACTCGAAACTGAACACTTGAAGAGAAGTAAATGGATTTGGAAGCAACATATACTTGAACCTAGGTACACAACAAAGCCGATTGCCTAGAAAAACTCCATTTTAAAGAAAATGGTACAGTAGCAAACCAAGCTTTTTCAAACATCTAATAGAAGAAAATGGAGAAGAAGAGAATTTTAGGGATTTATTTATTTATAATAAATGTTACATTGTCATCAAACAACGTCAATAATATGACTGAGGAGAAACAACTGGCATTCACGTAAACAGAAAATAACAGTTTTGTTAGTCAAAACAGTCAACGATATAAAATGATACAAATAATAATTTTAAAAATAAAATTAATACGAAATTATGATATGAGTGAAATTAATAAATTTGATCTACTATAAGGCAATTCTCACCCTTAAACATTTTGTTGGGGATTAACTTTATCAATTACATTAATTGGTTATATTTAGAAAGACTTTCAACTTTAAACGGTTGATTGACGTAACTTATTTGATTAGAAATACCTTCAAATCTTCTCTAGGTACAAGTGTAGAAATAGTTAGTTTGTTTTACAGTTTGATTTGTTGTATGTTGGTTAGTAGTCAGTTAAGTATTAGCACGTGGGGTATATACACTGTTATAAATGTGAAGTTATAATCAATGAAGTATTACAATTTTTACAACAGGCACAAATTGTAAGTTGGAGTAGTCTGTGAATATCATCACTGCCATTTGTTTCCCAGCATCAAGGATAAGCATACCAACGGAATGAGTTGTGCATCCATAATCCAAGAAAATGAGTTGTGGCATATTTTATTAGAGACCCGAATTCAATTTAGTTCATATGAATTATACTTCTGACTTTAGATGTTGATTAAAAGTAGAAAATTAGTTCGAGTCTATGTAAATTTCTTTGTATAGATAATTACATTTAAAATAGAATAAAATGTACAAATGGTCTCTCAACTAGATATTATAGTTAAAACTTAGTCACTTTCTATAAATTTCTTTTCAAATTTTCTATTCTCGACATTTACAACACTCATACCTAACTAGAAGTTATAACCGAATCATAAAACTACTAAACAAATTAGAATTAACAAATATTATTTCAAATAATTTAATTATTATCTGAAAAACATTTTCATACTATCTTATAAGATATTTAACTGAAATAATCAATAATCTAATACATAAAATATCCCAATATCAAATGTCCAAAAGAGTCCATAAAAGTCCTATAAATACCAATAATAAATAAATAAAAGTGAAACTGAATATAAAACCCAAGCTAATTCCAAAATATAAAGGGTAAATTAAAAAAGTTCACTAATATTTGAGTAAGTTTTGTTTTTATATTAAAGTTTTAAAAGTAACAAATTGATCTTCTATTATCAATTTGTAACAAAATTATCACTAATGTTATCTATTATAATAAAATAGTCACTAGTCCACTGTCATGCAAGAGGTTCTACTACAACATATTTTCAATTGTAGTGATAGTAGATCTAATGGTGCTTCAATGAATATTACAGAATAATTGAAGTTGTTGAAACTTGACAGTGATGCTTCAACATGTATGTGAATTACGTGAAAATTGAAGTTGTTGAATACTATATTTAAAGAAATTTATACTAAAAGGGATATTGTTACATTTTTTTTACTCAAATTCTAATTGATAATTAAGTTGTATTTTATTATGACTCTAATGGTTAAATATTACTTGTGATTAAGTTTATTAAGATAATAATTCTTATGAAATGAAAGTTTTTGGTGATCAAGTTGTTTTTCTCTATAACAGAGGGTATGCCTTAACTTTTAAAATTATATGGAATAACTAGTTTAGAGAGATACAATTCTTTTCATGATCTTTTTAACTTTTTTTTTATGTTATTAAGATTAGTTTTGCAAGATATTAGAAGAATATTTTGTGATACATCGATTTTAAAATACAATGAATTATATGTATTTATGCGGCAAAATCAACGAGATAATGTTGTGGAAAAAATATTTCACGAGATAATGCGTTCCAACAATTAATTGCTGAGATAGGGTGAAATCTACAGTTCGAACGTATGTCGCTAGGCGCTCCGGGTGACCAAGGAGGTCACCATGCCGTCCCTGCGAGCTGTGGTGAGCTGTTGCACTTTGCATGCTTGAAAGTCGCCATGCACGCCCTGCTGAAATGGAGGTCGCCATGTTTCAAATAAAAGCCTAATTACCGATATAGATAATTATTGTTACTTAGGGAAATTTAGATAATCGCCATGCGTGAAGGTCGCCATGCACGCCCTGCTGAAATGGAGGTCGCCATGTATGTCGGACGACCTTATAGGTCGCCATGTGATCCCGGCGACCAAACCTCCCCCTGCTCCCCTGCTCCCCGCTACAAGCAGTTACTCCCATACAGCTTTAATAGCTGCATTATTGCAGCATCATTTTCGCTTCTTCATGCAACTTCATTTTCATTATTGCAGATGTTGGAGGCCCGTGATTTCAACAATTATTGCCAATTAATTGAAGCAGCCGAGGCTTAATTTTATATATAGGATATGATATGGGGTTAACGAAGCATAAAAGAAAGAAAGGGAGAAGAGTGCAGAGATAAAAGAAGAAGAAGAAGAAGAAGAAAAAGGGAGGCAAACATCGTGAGGTAATTTTATTTTATTTAAATTAGTTTATTATTTTAAATTGTTAGTTTGTTAGTTTAGGGTAAAAGCCTAATTACCGACTTCCAGTTTCATAACGTACAAATTCATAGCGAGATAGTCAGCATGGCAAGTTTTATTTTAATATTTGTGATTTTTTATGTGGTTTTTTAATTGCGGTCTAACACAATATATTATGAAACATGATACGAACTACGCCGACCAAATTTTGACAAGAGATTGGAGAATTTGAAGGTATTTTACGATCACGTGTTTGGAAGTGGGCTTCAAAAATACCGCAGGAAAATGGTCGCAAACATACGATGAAGGTCGACGACGGACATATGACCACAAACCTTATTGAGGCCATTAATTCAGTACTAAAAGGTACACGTCATCTCCCAATAGCGAGTGTGGTGAGAGAGACGTACTTTAGGTTGGCTAAGGTTTGGTCCGATAAGGCAAAGAAATTGAGATCTCATAAATAGAGGTCAAACTTGGGCTCCTACAGTGGTGGAAGCAATGGAAGCAAATAAGCGATTGACAACATCAATGGTAGTTCATAATTTCGACCGAGTTGGTCATATTTTGTTGTGTCGAATTTGGTCAGCCATTCGAATGAATCTGTAAAAAAATTAAACAATATTTATAAAATCATTTAATATAATCTAATAAAACTAACTAACAAAAAAATTATATAATACTTATAATATAATAAAATAATAAACTAACAAACTAAACTTTTTAAAATATAACTTAAACGCGCCCTTAATCAACTAATAAACTATTCTTTTATATAACTTAAACTACTAATAAACTAATTAACTAAATTTTTTATATAATATAAATTCAACAAACAAATATAACTTAACTATTTAACTAACTACAAACTAATTAAATATTTTTTATATAACTAACGACTAACAAACAAACTAATTAATTATTTTTTAATATATAACTATCAAATCCGAAAGATGATTACCTAAATTTCCCTAAGTGACAATGATTACCTATATCGGTAATTAGGCTTTTACCCGAAACCCTAAACTAACAAACTAATAATTTAAAATAATAAACTAATTTAAATAAAATAAAAAAATTACCTCACGATGTTTTCCTCCCTTTCTTCTTTTCTTCCTTTCCTTTCTCTTCGCACTATTCTCCCTTTCTTTCTTTTATGCTTCGTTAATCCCATATCATATCCTATATATAAAAATTAAGCCCCGACTGCTTCAATTAATTGGGCAATAATTGTTGAAACCATGGGCCTCCAACATCTGCAATAATGCAGCAATAATCATATCCTATATATAAAAATTAAGCCCCGACTGCTTCAATTAATTGGGCAATAATTGTTGAAATCACGGGCCTCCAACATCTGCAATAATACATCAATAATTGATGCATGAAGCAGCGAAAATGAAGCTGTATGAAGCAGCGAAAATGATGTTGCAATAATGCAGCTATTAAAGCTGCATGGGAGCAGAGCTTGCAGCGGGGAGTAGGCGAGCATGAGGGGAGCAGGTGGCAGGTTTAGTCGCCAGGATCACATGGCGACCTATAAGGTCGCCCGACATACATGGCGACCTCCATTTTCAGCAAGCGTACATGGCGATTACCTAAATTTCCCTAAGTAACAATGATTAACTATATCGGTAATTAGGCTTTTATCTTAAACATGGCGACCTCCATTTTAGTTGGGCGTGCATGGCGACCTTCAAGTATGCAAAGTGCAGCAGTTCACCACATCTCGTAGGGACGGCATGGCGACCTCCTTGGTCGCCCGGAGCTCCGGCAACATACGTTCGAACTGTAGATTTCACCCTATCTCAACAATTAATTGTTGGAACGCATTGTCTCGCGAATTTTTTTCCAACAACATTATCTCGTTGATTTTGCCGTATTTATGCTCTTTATATTTACTATAAATTATTATTTCTCTCATATTTAAAAATTAAACGCATATTATTCTGTATTAATTTGGCTTTGATTATTACTTTAGATAAATTTAAAAACACTTATAACCATTTTAATGTTGCATATGAAACAAAATATTCCAGTACATCAAAAATAACCTATATATATATATATATATATATACACGTGGGTTTTACGCAATATAACTTGTTATGAGGTCTATTGTTTTAATTTCTAACAAGCAAGAGGCTTAGGTTTAATAATATGACTATAATATTTTTTAAAGATTAAATGATTTTTTTTTTTTCTTAATATTTGATGTGCCGTATAAAAGCTCTGACAACTTATAAACCTTCCCCTTCCCCTTCCCCTTCCCCTTCCCCTTCTCCTTCTCCTTCTCCTTAATGTATGTTTGAAGTTCCTCCTGTTTATCAATGGCTTCCTGAAGAGCCTGCGTATTCAACAGAGGAAAAACAAGCAATTAAAGTTCACTAGGATTTTTGAGTTTTTAAAATTTAAACAAGCTCTTAACGATCTACCTTCTTGGCTGCAGATAGCTCTTCTTCCAGGACGCAGATCCTTCTTAATGTATCATTCAACATCTCCTCTTTCTTCAGCGGCATGGTTGCCGGTTTCCGCATGAGAAAACTCACCGCCTCTTCCAATTTAGCCATGCGTTTCTTCACGGCAATGTAGTCGTCTCTCGTCAAAGGCGGCGGTTGCGACTGGTCGGCCATTCGTCCTGTGATCATCGGTTTTGCACAGAAAACTTGACCAACGCACAAGGCAGCTTCGCTTGTTTCCTCGGCGTGTTGCGAGACAAGCGAATCATGGCTACGATACTTATAAAGAAGCTCATAATTCCTCCCAAGTTGTGGGTGCTCATCCCTTTCACATCATCTTCATTTGCCAACATATGCAGTTTTGGCCCAAAAAAGAACAAAATGGTGGTGTTAGAACAATATCATGTTGGTTCATCAAACTATCTTCACGTAGTTACGTAGCCGTTGAAAGTTGGTGGTAGTTGAAAGCTTAACTTGGTATTATATATGTGACGAATCAAACATGCGTATTCTTGAACTCGATTTAACTTAAAAATTTTAAAGTTGAATTTTACTCAACTCAAAGATCATCCGTTTAAAATTATCAAGTTAGATTCAAATTCAAAAAAAAAAATTAAAGTTTGTCTCGAGTTTAAAAAAAAAAAAATTCAAAACATTCTCAAACTTAATTCAATTCGTACTTAAATTTAAACTTAAATCTGAACATAAAATATGTGGTAATCTTATATTGTATTTTAAACAAATATATAGAAATATTAATATTATTAATAATTTTAAAAAATATATAAAATTTTAATATTATTAATAATTAATTCAACAAATATGTTTTACAACCCTACTTCAAATATAAATCTTAATAACTTAGCTCCACAAACTATTTTTAATAGGTTTCCTCTCATTTATAATTGGTTTTTTGGCCCAATACCTCAAGCAGATTAATTATTTAGGGTATTGGGCCAATATAGACTCTATTTTGAAAACTATAATATTCTCTACAGTGAACACCGAACTCATCATTTTGAGGTGACGAGTTTTTGAAGATATTATTTTTAAATTATCTCTGTGAAGTAGGATCCATGTGGGCTATTATTTTATTATCATTAAAATGACTCGTCACCTCGGCGTTACGAGTTCGTTTAAAAAATATTTTTTTTTAAATTACAAAAATAAAATAAATTAAAAAGTATAAATTAAAATAATTAAATGAAACTCGGCGTCGGGTGACGAGTTCTTTCAAATTCAAAAAAGTAGTCGTTGGTCAACGGCTATATGGACAACAGTCATGGCCAAAGGTCACTTGGAACTTGTCACCTCAAGGTGACGAGTTCAGTCGGTTAAAATTTAAAAGAAAATTAAAATATACAAAATAATTAAATAATTGGAAAAATAAATATTTACAAAGAAAATTTATTTATATTTCCTAAGTTCTTGACGATGTCATGGAGTGGTTGAATAATAATGTAGCAGAGCTCGTCGAGTACATCGGGGTCGTAGGCTTTGATCGTCGTCATCATCTTGTCGAGGAGGTGTACTTAACACACTATGTGATCCACCTTCGAAATACAATAGATTTATGACATTTGAAGCCATCATTGTCGTAACTGCTTCGACTTGGCTTCTACTTTGTTGATCATATATGATATGGTCCCACTTACCCGCAACCGCATATTATGTTGAAGATGCTTGAGTGTATTGTGATGCATCCCATGAACCTCTAACCCAATTCGGTTGAGTCTCGACTGAAGTATGAAATGGAGGATAGAAACCGAAACTAGCATGAGATGCATAATAGTACTCTTCATCTGCAAATGTTGAAGCGGAAAAAGACAACGATAATGATTTCTTCTTAGAGTTGGACTTGGACTTGGCGCATGTGGCCTGATGATGTTCCCATTCTCCATTCTCTTCTGATGTCATGAGATATGATTCTCATTGCTTCGTAATTTTGGAGATATGAAGATTAGTCGAAATCTAGGTCTATTGGTGTAATGTCGAAACACTGGGGAGCAATTGTTCAGTTGATTCCACGCGTCGATGTATATAGCGTGCTTCACCGGTCAATTTTTGGTATGTTTTTCACGCGTATCAATTCTATGGACCGCATCCATATCAACCATCTGTGTAGCAGATGATGTCATCACTATCAGCAACGTGCACTCAACAATCGCATATTGCAATAACGACGTCACGATACACCATAAGTGGGACCCCTAAAAATCCTCTTGGAAATAGGTTGATCTCCTTGTCAACATACAGAAGCCAAGAGAACTGTAAATTAAATATCAAATTAATATATATATAAAGTTAAAAAGATTAAAAAAATAAAAAATCGTATGACATACCACATATCAACCTGCATGTCTATCATCATTCGTATATCTGGTGCAGTGACACCCGCCAACTTCGTCTCATATTTTATGACGCCATATAATTTTTTTTAAAAAAATTAAATTTATGAAATTAAAAAAATCATAAAATAATTACCTTAGCCAGAGGAAACTCGATAGGGGTTGTTGTAATTGGCGCATAAATGAGAATCGATACCAAGACCACGACTGTAGCAGTATCAGACAGCCGACAACGTCAACTTTTCATGAACAATTGTAGCTTAAAGCTCCTGACAGACAAAATCAACGTATTACGACACACAACGGAGTCTTCCAAATAGCGTAGATAATGAGTGTGCACCAAATTACTAGATTTATCTGGTAATAATACCTCTCCAATCAATTGGAGAAGATATGCTCGAGACGCGAAAATAACCTACTCCTCGGTAGACTCATCTGTCACTTGAAATTTCGATTCCAACCATGTTATACTACCGAAAGTCGTCGGTAACGTCATGTGGTCATTTTACAAAACTTGGTAGAACAACGATGTGGGGTCGTACATGTTCTCACTCACCACGAGGGTCTATTCACAGGAACAACGAGTTGGTAAGCAACGTCTTCCAAAGTAATCGTCGCTTTACCACTCAGAAAGTGGAATGTGTACGTCTCAGGCCGCCAACTTCGACAAGAGCATCAATCAACATCGGGAACATCTTCAAGCCAAGTATAAATATGGCTGAAAATAGATTGGATTGCTGTAGATATATCACGGTCCATTGATGCGGCTCTCCGTATGCCATATTGCGCTTATGAATATTCCACTCATCATTCAATCATATTATGATCGATGAAACGTGGACGTTGTCCATGTACAACATATTCTCGGGTTGCCATTTTTTAGATTTTGATAGAATGTATGTTTTTTTGTAATTTTTTAAGATTCAGGGTTTAGTGACCCTAAACCCCTATTTATATTCTTACATCCAACAACTAGTTGGAAAAAAATACGGTCGAATTTATCACCTCGAGGTGACGAGTTCCAAGTGAATGTTGCCATATAGCCATTGACCAACATATATTTTTTTTGAATTTGAATGAACTCGTCACATCAACGTGATAAGTTTCACTTATTTTTTTAATTTATATTATTTATTTTATTTTTGTAATTTTAAAAAATATTTTTTAAACGGACTTCACGGGGACAATTTAAAAATAATTTCTTCAGGAACTTGTCTCCTTGAGGTGACGAGTTTGATGTCACTGTAGAGAATGACATAGTTTCCAAAATAAAGTCCAAGTTAGTCCAATACCCTAAATAATTAACCCACTTGGGGTATTGTGCCAAAAAATCTTTATAATTACTTAAATGTTTAATTTAAGCTAGCCCAATTTTTGAAATGGACTGATAACTAGGACTGTAAACGAATCGAATGAACACGAACGAGGGTATGTTCATGTTTGTTCGTTAAGGAATTTAGCTTGTTCGTGTTCGTTCATGTTCGTTCATTTAAATGATAAATGAATACAAATGAATGAACATAAATGAACGGATGTAAACGAACATAAATGAACAATATAAACGAACGTTAACGAACACAAACGAACGAACGTAAACAAACACAATAAATGAACATAAATGAAAATATATTTTTTCTTTTCTAACAATTTTAGGATTATATTTTATTTAATTGTTTTAAGCATTTTTTATTTTATTTAAAATTAATTGAATTTAAAATATTTATTGGTATCAGATTAAAATTTATGGGCTTTAATATTTTAAATATATAGAGAGATTGAGCTAAATATAAATGAACGCACATAAACGAACATAAACATGAATGAATGAATATAAATGAACATATATCGAATGAACATGAATGAACATAAATGATATAACAAATAAACAAACATAAATAAACTTCTGGCCTAATGATTTGCTGAACGTTCGGTTCGTTTAGACTATAACACAGTGTATAACCCAATCCCAGTTCATAATAATGTCTGAAGCTTTACTGATTAAATTTGCTTCCTAGTGAAACCTAGTTTTCACATTTTTTTTCTCTGATACTAGCTGTCAACAAACATAAGCAGCTGCATTTTGATCATCCATAGCGGCGACTACTTACAGCCTTCTCTCCCACTTCTCATCTCTTCCCAAAACCCTAAACCATCCTTTAAAACAAAACCCATTTTCCCAACTCCCCGTTTCCCCCTCAAACTATCCAAAAATCTCTTCAAACACCATTATCTCTCCCTCAAATCTCTTCTCTCTCAAAAAAACTACTAGGACCTAGAATGTCACTTTTGAACACTGCTTCACGAAATCCCCATATGGGCTTCTCTACTGTGAGGATATCAAAGTGGAGGACATCATGGGAAAGGTGGAAAATATACCCTTTTATTTGTACAGTAAGCCCCAGATTACTAGGAATGTGGAATCTTATAAGGATACCCTTGAAGGCTTGAAGAATCCCATCATCGGGTATGCTATTAAGGCTAATAATAATTTGAAGATTTTGCAGCATTTGAGGAAGTTGGGTTGTGGTGTTGTGCTTGTTAGTGGCAATGAACTCAAGTTGGCTCTTCATGCTGACTTCGATCCAACTAAGTACGTTTTCTTACTCCAGACAATGCTTGTTTTTATTCTGCAAGCTACTTGTGTTTTTGTTTCACTTATGGATACATAATGATATAACTTTCTCAAAGATTTAATCTGATTTTTTGTGTATAAGGAAATGAATTATTGTAATAACATGTGGATTTAAAAAGTTTTCACCTTGCTTTATGATGTGTTGTTAGTAATATAGGTAGTTGTACAGCTGAAGATATTGAATAGTAGTTAGCAGGTTGTTTTTAGAGTTTGTTATGAGCATTTATTATTGTGTGCAGTTATGCCTAGTGTGTAAGCTGGCAATGTACCTATATAAGCTTGGTTAGTGCGTGTGTAGAATGATGGGAAGTGTAATACGTTTTCTTGATAATATACTGAGGTTCTTTATATGGTATCATTCGCCATTCATCATGGAGAAGTTGTTGCTGCGTAGCTCGAATTAGTCTAACTTGAAGGGTTTCGTTCTTTTGCTGAGGATTCAATCAAGAAGCTGTAGAATGTTCACAAATAAAAAAGTGAATGTGGTTCTTGATGAGAAGAATTTCCTATTGTGGAAGCAACAAGTCCTTCTTACAGTGAGGAGCCATCGTCTCGAAGGGCTACTGATTGGCACGATGCGAGCTCCACTGATGATGGTAACTGATGAACATGGTGTATCAGTTGCTAATGAGGCTTATAGTGACTTTGTCGCTCAAGACAGTGTTGTAGCTTTCTGGCTCTTGTCCACTATTAGCAGCCAGTTGCTCCCTCAGTTTGTTGGTGCAAAGACAGCTACTACAGTGTGGAGCACTGTTTTACAGTTTTTCGCTAATCGATCCACAACGTCGATTATGAACTTACACTACAAATTACAATCACTTAGAAAAGGGGAGGATAGCATGAGGGTATTCCTTACCCGAGTAAGAAGGTTTGTGATGCATTGGCATCCTATGACAGTATGGTTCGTTGTGAAGTACATTGCTAGCATTCTTAAAGGACTTCCAAGAGATTATCAACCGTTCATGGCTGTTATAACGTCCAGTGGTGAGTCTCTTTCTCTAGATAGAGTGTACAATATGATGGTTGATGCCAAAACACAATTGGCTGGATTTTCTGCCCAAGAAGAAAATGCCATTGCAAGTGCCCATGTTGCTCGTGGCGTGATGAATAGTGCTGGTGGTGATAATCGCAGTTCAGCATATCGTTTTCTGTCTGGGGGGGGTTCGATAAGATGAGGTCGAGGTAGACCACGTATAATGCCAACTTTGTGGCAAGATCAGAATCTTGTCAATCGATGCTAGCATAGGTTCGATGAAACCTTTACTGGCGTAGATGTGGATACTACTCAGTTTTACACTAAGTAGGAAGCAACAAGTGCAAACTTCACTGGTGTTGAAAACTCGAACTATGAGTGTGTCGTAGCAAGGTGCATGGAGGTACTCAGGCATATGAATCATCTTCTGCTCGTGCCGAGTTAGCAACTGGTTTGAATCAATGGGTGGTTAATTCGGGTGCTACACACCATGTTACACCTGAGTCTAAGAATGTCACTCAACGAGATGAGCATTATGGTCCAGGTAAGCTAATTGTGGGTAATGGAATGTCATTAGGAGTTAATTCTGTTGGTAGTGTTGTTATATCATCATCATCATCTCGTCCACTGTTTTTAATGATCTCTTGTATGTACATGGTGTAATAAACAATCTGCTTTCGGTCTTAAAGTGTGCTAGGGATAAAGGAATATACTTCGAATTTCATGTGTATGGGTGTCGAGTTTGTGACAGCACTACGGGTGAAGTGTTGATGACAGGGAAGGTTAAAGATGACTTATATGTCTTCTCAGAGGCTGGCTCGTCAAGTGTTTGTGATAAAGCCCAAGTCAACATTGCTTGTCTTAGTAATACTAGCGTGTATCACCTTTGGCATAGGAGGTTAGCTCATGCCAGTTATAATACTATAGTAAAAGCGTGTAAAGCAATTGATGTATCATTTCCCTCCAATATGAATGAAAAATGTGATGTGTGTTGTGTTGGAAAGAGTCACAAGTTGTCATTTCCTCATTCTACATCTATCTATTATCAGTCGTTTGAGGTATTCTCTGATCTTTGGGGACTAGCACATGTTGTCCAAAGGTTTCAAATATTATTTAATGTTTGTTGATGCTTACTCGAGACATACGTGGATTTATTTTCTGCAAAACAAAGCTCAAGCTGTCTTGGTGTTTCGATTATTTCAGAAGCTTGTACTGAATCATTTGGTGCTACAATTAAAGTTATCCAAAGTGATTGGGGGAGGAGTACAAGAGTCTCTCTCAGTCTTGCTACAGGAAGGTATGATCATAGGCTTTCATTCCCGCACACTTCCGAACAGAATGGAGTCATGAAAAGGAAGCACAGACATTATGGAATTAGCCTTGGTGTTGCTAGCACAAGCCTCTATGCTTGAACAATACTGGTTTTATGCTGCCATGACCGCCGTGTATTCCATTAACCGTTAGCCAGCGAAAGTATTAAATGGGGTGTCCCCTTATGAAAAGCTACTTGGTAAGAAGCCAGATTATACCTTGTGCAAGTGCTTTCCTCATTTGAGGCTGTTTCAAACCACAAACTTGAGTTTAGATCTCAAGTGTGTACCTTCTTAGGGTACATCCCACAACAAAGGTTATTGTGTCTCGCGTCAAGTGGAAGAATTTATATCTCTCGACATGTAGTTTTCGATAAGAATGTGTTTCCATTTGCGGGACTGTTTGATAAATCCTCTATGCGTACTGGTGAGATAGCTAGAATAGATTCACCAGATCTAGAAATTGTGACTGATGTACATCGGGCTAACAACAGTGACAGATGCTATGGACATGATGATTGACTGCATGATGATATGCTGCAGGTTTCAGGAGGGGAGTCACTTTGAGAAACTGGTGCATCTGCTCCATCCGAAAATTATGATGAAGGATCGACTTCTGGAAGTCAATCTAAAGTGCATAGTGATAATGTGCAAAATGGTGGTACGATGCAAGATACTGTGGTTTCCAGTGCTGATGGTAGTATTGTGCAGAGCCTTTGGTACCTTCTGTGTCACTGGAAATACTCATTATATGCTCACGAGGAGCAAGTGCGGCGTATTAGGCCTAAAGTATATATGGTGTCTTCAGAGGCAGGTTGAACCAACCAATGTATATGATGCACTAAAATAGAACATGGAGTGATGAAGCTACCACCTGGTAGTCAGTTGTGGATGTAATGGTTGTCAAGCTAAAAACTAATCCATATGGATCAGTTCAGGATACAAAGCTCGGTTGGTTGTAAAGGGCTATTCTCAAGTGCCAGGGCAGGATTTCACTGAAACCTTTAGCCCCGTAATCAAGTTTCCTACAATTTATGTAGTCTTGTCGTTAGCTGTAGCAAGGTTGTGGTAGCTGCGTCAAGTTGATATAAATAACGCGTTCTTGAACGGCGAATTGCATGAGGACGTTTACATGCAGCAGCCACTGGGGTTTGAGCAATATGCTGAAGATGACAGTTAGCTTGTTTGCAAATTGAATAAGGCGTTGTATGGACTTCGATAAGCACCTCGAAACTAGCAAGCTCTGAAGCAGTGTTCACTTCAGCTTGGGTTCACTGAGTCCAGGGTAGATACGTCGTTGTTTGTTCGCAACAACAGTGGTGTGTACACGTATATGCTCGTGTATGTTGACGATATTGTAGTCATTGGCAGTTCAAATGCAGAAATCGATGATGTGGTTCGATAATTGAATCGTGCTTTTGCCTTAAAAGACTTGGGCGAACTTGGTTATTTCCTTGGCATTGAAATTGAGAGGTGTGAAGGCTCAGTAGTGCTTAGCTAGCGGAAGTACATTCTTGAGTTGCTAACAAGGACATGGATGGATAAAGTTGGGTCAGTGGTTACACTTATGGTGTTAAGTAAGCTTCAATCTGATATTGGTAGTCTGCTGAAGATAATTGAATCGTGCTTTTGCCTTAAAAGACTTGGGCGAACTTGGTTATTTCCTTGGCATTGAAATTGAGAGGTGAAGGCTCAGTAGTGCTTAGCTAGCGGAAGTACATTCTTGAGTTGCTAACAAGGACATGGATGGATAAAGTTGGGTCAGTTACACTTATGGTGTTAAGTAAGCTTCAATCTGATATTGGTAGTCTGCTGAAGATGCAAGGGAGTATCGTAGCATTGTTGGAGCGTTGTTATACGCATGTCATACTCGACCTGATATCACTTATAGTATGAATCAAGTCGCCCATACATGATACACCACGATGGTCACTTGATTGCTGTCAAGAGGATACTTCGGTATCTTGCAGGTACACTTGAATATGGTCTTGTGATTGCTCCGTATGGGGTTAATATGAAGATAGTGGCATTCACTGATGTCGATTGGGGAGGTAATCGTGATGACAGGAAATGATTTCGGGACATTGTGTGTTTTTGGGAGACAACCTTGTGTCCTGGACATCTAAGAAGAAAAAGACAGTCTCGAGGTCCACGATGGAAGCTGATATCGCAGTATGACAGATGTAGCAACATAGGTGGCATGGATGATGCACTTCTTTTAGACATGGGAGTGGTGAAGCAAGGTGTCCGGTTATCTAGTGATAACAGTAGTGGTGTGGCCATGAGCAGTAACCCAGTGTATCATGCCAAGGCTAAACATGTGGAGCTGATGTGCATTTGTGAGAGAAAAGGTTGCTACTAGACAAGTGGTTGTGAACTATGTTCCATCAAGCCATCAGTTACAGACAGACTTACTAAACCGTTGTCCAGACCTTTGTTTGAACAATTTCGATCTAAGGTTCAGGTGCTTTCGTTTAATAGAATAACAGGAAAAGAAAGCGGGAATGTTAGTAATATAAGTAGTTGTGCAGTTGAAGATATTGAAGAGTAGTTAGCAAGTTGTTTTTAGAGTTTGTTATGAGCAGTTATGTTGTGTAGTTATGCCTAGTAGTAAGCTGGCAATGAACCTATATAAGCTTGGTTATGCGTGTAGAATGATGAGAAGTGTAATACATTTTCTTGATAATATACTGAGGTTCTTTACATGTGCCACTATCAAGTTGATGTTAAATCACTTTGTTATGGTTTTTGTTTGACAACTTATATAGTTTGATTAGTGCTTATATCTGAATTTATAGGTGTATATTTATATTTAATGGAAATGGGAAGCTCTTGGGATTTGGTACTAGATGCTCAAGAAGGTGTTTTTGTGAATGTGGATAGTGAATTTGATCTAGAGTATTATGTAGCTGTAAAATTTGCTGGCAGGAAGGTTAATGTTTTACTTCGGATCAACCCCGACGTGGATCCTCAGGTAATGTAGTGGTTATACTTTCAAGATTTAAGAGATGATAGGAGTATGTTTTTTTTGTCTGATTTTTAGATTTATGTGCTTTAAATGACTTGACTATTACCCGGTAGGTCCATGCATATGTTGCTACGGGGAACAACAACCCTAAATTCGTATTAGGAATGAGAAGCTGCAGTGGTTTCTGGATGCTGTAAAGGCACACCCTATGAGCTGAAGCTTGTGAGAGCCTATTGTCATCTTGGTTCGACAATTACCAAGGTATGTTAGCAACATCATTGTCAACACACCTTTCGTCCTACTAGGATTCAAACTCCTAAAATAGGATAAAATTTGCTAGGATTAAAACTCCTAAAATAGGATAGAGTTCTACTATTATTTAAACTCCTAAAGATAGATCTACAAGCATTATAAATAGTCATTGTAACTCACTATTGTAACACATTCGGAGAAGGATATACGAAATACCAAGCAAAAATTACAAGCAACTCGTAGCCATTTTCGAAGCATTTATATTGAAAGGTAAAGTTCATACATTCGCATGTTATTTTCCTTACCCTGTTGTTTTGATTCGAAAGAAAATTGAGAGAAGTGTTTTTGGCCGATGAACGGGGGTTTCAAGATCTATTTTTGTAGATCAGTCCCCGAGGCTTGTGTTTTTGAAAAACTATTTGGATTTTTATAAACGGGTCGTGTGGATCCGCGTGTTTTGTCGCTTTTTTTCTTCAATTGACTTTTAATTTGACCCTTAATTCATTTTTTATTTAATTTAACCCTTATTATTTATGTATAAAATATATATATTTAATTATTTTTATTTATTTATTTATTATAATTTTTTCATTTTCTTTGCATTATATTATATTATTTTCCTATTATTATATATATTATATTATTATTTTTTATCTATGTTTACTTATTTACTATGTTTTTTTACTATATTTTCCTAACGTTATATATATATTCTTACTTCATTTTATTTTATATTCTATGATTACTATTTTTAGTTAATATTTTATGTATATTTATTTTTTTTTTTATTATTATTTACTATTAGTATTTTATATATTATACATACATTTTTATATTTTTATATATTTTTTATTTTTTATTTTATTTATACTATTTATTTATTTCATTATGTTTTTAGTTTCTTTGTTCTTATTATTTTTTCTTTTTTTTAAAAACACTTTACCTTTTTTATCTTTTTGTATATATTTTTTTCTTCATTTTTTATATTTTTCATTTTTTGATTTGTTTCATCCAATTATTTTATGTTTATTATTTTGGTTTCATTTATTTTCTTGGTTCACTCTTTAGTTTTGTTATTTTCTTTTATTATTATTTTCTTTAATCTTATTTTAATTTTTTTAAGGGTATTTCCGTAAACTCATTAAGGTAAGTAATTCGGATCAAATTTTACCTTTTAATTTAACTTGCAATTTTCTTAATCAAAGACAACTGGAAATTACGTAGTACCGAAAGGGCGATTCAAGGTGCTAATACTTCCTTGACCGTAACCGACTCCCGAACCGACACATCTTTGGTAAGACGCAGATCAGTAAGAAATAGGGTATCCGATCAACCCATTTGTTTTAAATAAATGATCGGTGGCGACTCCCAATCCACATTTTTCAAGTCGAAACCCAATTCCGGGGCCCAACCGAAAGACGGTTACGACAGCTTGGCGACTCCGCTGGGGACACAGGTAAGTGAGTCAGGCTAAGGTAATTTCCAGTTATCTTTTTAATGAAAATGGTAAGTTTAAATTTTAAGGTAACATTTCGATCTTTATTATTTACTTTTGATTATATTTTCGAGTAAATAGTTGTACTGACCGTTTTTTAATGATTTCAGTCCTTTAAGATTTTTCATCCAAAGTCTCTATACCCGAGCTCCGAACCCGTTTTAAGTGGGGGTGAAAGCGACGCCTTCGTGTGAATTTATTCATCGTATGGGCCTAGCAAGTAACCTTCGGGATTCATATACCTTATGCCTTCGTGTGAATTTATTCTCCGTATGGGCATAAGGGAATGTTCCTCCGAGTTTAACTTAGTCCACAGAAGCATGTGATGGGTTTAGGACTAAGGGTTTGGTAAGGCCAAGGGGGCACCGGCAAGGAGAACTCGAGTACCTTTTTTTAGAACCTAAACCCGGAGACTACTAGGAGTTAGGGTCCACCCCAAAACCTCATTTTAAACTCTAGGATGCCGAAATTATTTTTTGCTTTACTTTCTGTTCAAAACATGTGAACTAGAAATTTATGCGGTTAGGACTTGTTCAAAATCAACTTGCGGGATAGAGATCATGTCCGGGTAGAAATAATAAGCATGTGGGGTAGATATCATGTGGGGTAGGACTTTTATTTTCATAATTGCTTTGATTATCTTTACCTTACTACTCTTTTCATTTTTTCCTCTCTTTTATTTATTTCCATAATCTGCATCATTCAAAAGAGGTGTTGATCCAAAAAAAACGTGTTCGTTAACCAAATAATCTGCATTAATGGACAAAGGTGTAATATAAGAGACTAAGAACCCCGAGGTATGACTATGGTCCGAGAAGACTCAGAAAGAAAAGGGAGACAACCTTCAAGAAACCTATGTGTCAGCTGGTTAGCTACGCATCTATTAGCCTAAAACAGAACAATGTGCAGGAGCTTCAAGATATCTGGGACAGTTGAAGAATGATCGAAATAGAAGTTCAGCCAACGTACGGTGACATTGCACTTTTACTTCACGTTAGATTGATGAGCCCTTGATTAGAGCCATGGTCCAATTCTGGAACCCGGGATACAGTTGTTTCACTTTTAACTGGGAGGACATGGTGCCTACTATCGAAGAATACACACTGCTACACTGTGAAAACATCAAACTAGGCGAGTCTACGTTAAGCACACCAAAAGTCAGCCTTTCAAAGTACACTGGCCAGAGCGGGAGTAGAAAAAATGGGTAATTGATCGGACTCAGCGCTGAGACAGAGGATAAAGAACTTGAGGCTGAGCGCTATCAGTGGAAGCTGGATGCCGATTCTCAGAAAGATAAAGCAGACAAACTGGAAAAGGAACAGAAAAGAGTCTGTTTCGAGCTCGAAGACTTAAGAAAGGGGTATCAAGATGCTGTTAAAGATAACTCCAAGTTGAAAATTTCCTCCGAGTACTGGAAAGACGAAGCTCACAGCCTGAAAAGAAAGTTTGAGGGGCCTGATGAGAGAGCCTGAAGGAAAAGATGAAGATTGCTCAGAGGCGCTTAGCAGACATCAACATCAAACCAACGCTTGAGAATCCAGATGATTAATATGGAAAACATGAGAGAGATGGTAAAACAATAGGTGAATAGAAGTTATCATAGATGGATTCAGAAAGCAAGCAGCCGAGCTCAGTGCCCTTTGATGGGGTCTACAGTGGCGTTTTTGTTGGGAGCAAGCACAACAAAGGGTGAAGGCTAGAGACGCAGTCATTCGAGACTTCCTAGATCAAGTACAGAAGGTAGCCCGTCATCTTCATGGCCTGGCAAGGGAAGCCGGAGTGGTTCGACAAGGTATTCAACCAGTACGGATGAAGGCAGAAGACTTGTTAATCTACTAGAAGCTATTAAGGGTTAGAGGATTAATCCGAGTGTACCTTTGATTGTTTTATGTCTCTTACAAGAAGATATTTTTGTCTGAATAAAATTATTTATAATGAACACTTTTTCTAGATCAGTGCCTCTAAGCTGCATACATCATGCATTGCATTTTGCATTATATATCTCATGTTTTTTCTATATTTTCCATGTTTTTACATTCGTATTAACAAACAGAACATGTCTCAGAAAGCGAAAGAGAAAACATCAAGTCTACCACTATAACATTAAATACGCATCATCCGCATAATACCCGAGCAAAGAAGAGACAATGGAGGCCAGAATGGAAAAACTCGAGGAGAACATGACGAGACTGCAAAAAGAATTGGAAGACAGGTTGGCTCAAAATAGTCAAAGCACCCTGGAGTCCATCAAGAAGAAAGGAGTCATTGGTCGATCAAATTGTGGCCAAGTTATCTGGATTACAGCAAGCTAGTAGTAGAGGGAGGTTCCTCGGAGGGGTAATCATATCACCAACCCCACAGGTGGTTATCTCACCCGAGATCATACCACACCACAAGAAACTCTTCTACTGTCAAAAGAAAGCACCATATGTTGTAAAGGTGCAAACTTCCATAATCGTCCAGATGATTACGGTATCCCGGATTTCGATGAAGATGACAAAGCGAAGAAGATAGAAGAGAAGATCAGGATGCTAGAAGATCGAATGAAGTTGGTCCAGGGGGATCATGACTATTATGGAGGACGCAAGAGAGCTGAGCCTAGTTCCAGATTTGGTGCTTCCGCCAAAATTTAAAGTTCCTGAGTTTGAAAAATTGATGGAAACAGCTGCCCATCTTCCCATATCACTATGTTCTGTCGGAAGATGACAGGATATGGAGGGAATGACCAACTCTTGATCCACTACTTTCAGGAGAGCCTGTCCGGTTCTGCTATCTGTTGGTACAACCAGCTCAGCCGAACTCATCAAACATGGAAACTTAGCCAAGTCCTTCCTGGAACAATATAAACATATCAACGATATGAGACCAGACCGGGTTATACTATAGAGCTTGGAAAAGAAGCACAATGAAAGTTTCCGACAATATGCACAGCGATGGAGGGATTTTTCTGTGCAGGTTCATCCGTCCTTGGATGAAAAAGAGACTAGAAAGTTATTTGTACAAACTCTGAAGGCACCTTATTTCGGGCACCTGGTGGCAATTACATCGGGAACTTTCTCAAATCTAGTTATGGCTGGTGAGATGATCGAGCTAGCTATAAAACACGGAAAAATTGAGGAGATATCAACAATGTCAGTACCTACAACGCCAACAAAGGTTTACGGTCTCAAGTCCAAAACTGTTGCAGTTGTACCGTCTACTTCTAAACAAACTCAGAGAGAACCAAGGAAAGAAAAATTTGCATCAGTCCAATCCCAATGACATATGAGTTACTCCCAACGCTATTTGAGAAAAATCTTGTGACTCTAGTTCATCCAAACCTAGAGCGGCCCCCATATCCTGAAGGTCAATTACGCCGTATGCAGCTATCATATGGAGCTCAGGGCACACCACTGAGAATTGTGGGCATTGAAACGTAAGGTCCAAGATCTGATCGATTCAGGGGCTTCACTTTCAATATGTAATGGGGCATTCTGATCATAATGGGTCCATTAGAATTTTGTTGCATTATCAAGTATATCATCTTGTTTGAACTTGTTTTCTTTCGTACTTCTTATGCGTGAACATTTTAAGTCACTTGACGTTTTAACATTTTAAATAAATGCATCATTCTTAGGAGATGAGCAAATTTAATCTGAATTCCTTGAATATCACCTCAAAACTGTTTAATAATTGAGGTTGTAATCTTTGACAAATGACAAGATTGAACCCTGCAAAATAAAGACCCCTTGGTCCTAATTTAAAAGATACATCAGACTACATATTTTTCTCTTGCCGAGCTAAGTTTTCTCTTCATGAAGAGTCCATCCAAGGTTTGGTATTCAGACACGTATTAAGAGCGAGAAGAATAGGGCAACTAGCACATGAGATTGCAAAACTAATTGGTTTATACCCTTGTTATGATGTTCAGGGATGATATGATCTTCACAGATGGAATAGTCGAGTAAGAAATCTAGTTTAGGTCAGTTGTTTGGAAATTGAACTCTAAAGATGAAATCCCTTGACTTTAAAAAGCACCTAGACTATAACAGGTTCTTCTTGACAATCTAAGAAATTAATCCGTAAAGCTGAGCTATTCCACTAAGGCATTGTTATAGGAAACTCGAAAGCCCTGCTTATGAATAGATGTTCAACTATGACACTGCTGGGACACTTGCAATTCGGTGTTTGCTCCACTACTTTTGTCAGGCCAAAGACTTTGTGATGAGATGACCCTTCAGTGATTTGTCCCTCTAAAGCTGAGCATTCCACTAAGGCAATTGGTTAGAGAAACTCGAAAGCCCTGGCTTTATGAATAGATTATGTTCAAACTATGACACTGCTCGGACACTTGGAATTCGGTGTTTGCACCACTGCTTTTGTCAGGCCAAAACTTTGTGATGAGACGAACCCTTCAGTGATTTGTCCCTCTAAGCTGAGCTATCCACTAAGGCAATTGGTTATAGAGGAAACTCGAAAGCCCTGGCTTTATGAAAGATTACATTCAAATCATGACATTGCTCGGACACTTGCAATCGGTCTTTGCTCCACTGCTTTTGTTAGGTCAAAGACTGTGATGAGATGAACCCTTCAGTTATACCTGATAAAGTGATTATAAGCTGTCCCTCTAAGCAATTGGTTGAACGCCCTGACTTTATGGATCGCTAGCCAACAATGGAAAAATAAATCAAATTCATCTAAAAGAAATTTTCGGTAATAATAGACTAAGGAGTTGAGAAACACCTGTTATAGTTAAATTCACACGAGCACTCAAGAATTTCATTTTTTTAGACTGATATTTCTACACTACCTTTGTTAGAAAGCTACTAAACTTGAACAAATGGAAGATTTCAGAGAACTGAAACAAATGTTCTGAAAGGTCTAGTCATTGATTATGCTAGTTGTGTCATTTTGTTCGCCTCTGATCAAATACCAAATCAAAAAGGGGCATGCCATGATCTTCACGATAACCAATCGATGAAACACCCACTCAGAAACTTTCGATCTTGATATTGTCAAAGATTGCAGCTATCAAAGATTAAAAGTGTTTGATTCTTTTGATGTCCAATGAACTCATGTTTTATGATTTGCTTCAATTGTGAAACCTAGAAAGAGGTACTTTTTCAAAAGTTCTTTTTGATATTTTCAAAATTTTGAAAATTCGAAAGAAGAAAAGCATTTTCAACAAGATAAGTTCTCTAAGCATATCTTGGAATTCAACAAATATCGCTCCGAAGCTCAATCGAAACAGAGGCAAAGGAAACCATCTTTGGGGTAAAATTTGATAAGGGAAGGAAAAATTGTCTTGAGGTCTGCAAGAGTACACCCTGGTGGAAATGAAGAAATTAAGTCAAATGAACTGAACACGCGCCATTCCCCTCACATCTCAACATATACATCAACACACTACATGACGCATGAAATTGCATCTTTGAATTCATCATCATGAGCAAAAAACCTTGATTTTTCCTCCCTTGAGGCAATTCACAGCAAATAAATTTCATTTGGGCATACATCAAGCATACATCATCAGGATAGTTACTCCATATACATTTTACATCTTTCAGGAGAAGATGAATTAAAAGCCAACTCGACAGATTGAAAGATCGACATTCATCTCCAGATTCAACATTTCCAATATAAACTTTGTCTCACTTAAGACAGTCTCATTTAATGCAGATGATTATCTCACTCAATTTGTTTTTCTAAAACATAATTGTCTCACTTGAGACTGTTTTTCTCGAAAGAGATTTATTTCACTCAAGATTGTTTCTTAAACAATTTGTCTCGCTTGAGACCGTTTTCACTCGAAAGAAGCATTTCATTTCACTCACTGTTTTTTTAAGAATTTATCTTGCTTGAGATAGTTTCCCGAAACAGAAAATTTAGTCTCCCTTGAGACAGTTTCTCTTGAAAACATTTCCCTTGAAATTAATTTTTCTCTCCTAAGATAGTTTCCCTCGAAACAAAAATTTTGTCTCCCTTGAGACAGTTTCTCTTGAAACATAACATTGAAAACATTTCCCTTGAAATGATTTTTTTCTCTCTTGAGATAGTTTCCCTCGAAACAGAAAATTTTGTCTCCCTTGACAGTTTCTCTTGAAACATAAACATTGAAAACATTCCCTTGAAATGAATTTTATCTCGCTTGAGATAGTTTCCCTTGAAACGATTGTCTCCCTTGAGACAGTCTCTCCAAACATAAACTTTGAAAACAATTTAACGAAATCTTTGAATATGTTTCCTTCAAACAATTTTGTCTCCCTTGAGACAGTTCTCTGAAACACACAATTTGCTCGAAATAGATTTCAACTTCAGATGAAGGATGCTAGCTCGAAGCCAAACATCCGCGATTTCAACTCCACGACGGAGGATCGGACACTCGACAAACAAGTTCAACTTCACAACGAAGGGACGGCTGTTGTCAACAAACAACTTCTCAATTTCAGAGCCATTTCAACTTCACAACGAAGGATATTGTACTCCAGACACGCAAGTTCAACTTCACAACGAAGGACGGTTGGTTGTCAACAAACAATTTCCCGGTTCCAGAGCCAATTTCAACTTCACGACGGAGGATATTGGACTCGGAACATGCTACTTACTTGGATTTCAACTTCACGACGAAGGATATCCAACTCAAAGAAGGATTATATGCCATCAAAATTGTCGAGTTCGACTTCATTCAGCTCGATGACACATCAATCGCACTACTTCCGTTGCAGTCGAGGTTTTCAAGTCGAGAAGATGACCTGGGTTAGCCGTGCCTTAGTGACAAGCACCTTTTCAAACAACATAGCTTAAGTTAAAAAAGCTATCTGTCAATGAAGATTTCTGAGTTCGATTCCGATCCAAGGTCTTTAAACCGAGAAGAAACCGAGGGTAACGGGAAGCCACGTGCTGATTCAAATTCCGAACTACGGCTTCAATTTCATATCAGATGAACTCGACTTCACGATGGAGGAGTCATTCGTAACTCAATTCGACAGGGTTTTGAAACATCAGAGTCAATTTTCAACTCCACTGAACGAAAAGTGTGTTTTTTAATCTTTGTCATATCCCCGTTACACCTTTTCGTCCTACTAGATTCAACTCCTAAAAATAGGATAAAATTTTGCTAGGATTCAAACTCCTAAAAATAGGATAGAGTTCTACTATTATTTAAACTCCTAAAGATAGATCCACAAGCATTATAAGTCATTGTAACTCACTATTGTAACATTCGAGAAGGATATACGAAATACCAACAAAAAATTACAACAACTCGTAGCCATTTTCGAAGCATTTATATTTTGAAGGTAAAGTTCATACCTTCGCATGTTATTTTTCCTTACCCTTGTTCTGTTTGATTCGAAAGAAAACTGAGAGAAGTGTTTTTGGCCAATGAACGGGGCGTTTTCGAGATCTATTTTTGTAGATCTAGTCCCCGAGGCTTGTGTTTTGAAAAACTATTCGGATTTTATAAACGGGTCGTGTGGATCCGCGTGTTTTGTCGTTTTTTTTTCGATTGACTTTTAATTTTGACCCCTAATTCATTTTATTTTAATTTAACCCTTATTATTTATATGTATAATATATATATATATATTTAATTATATTTTTTATTTATTATATTTTTTTTCATTTTTCTTTGCGTATATTATATTTTTCCTATTATATATATATATATATATATATATATTATATTTTTTCTATGTTTACTTATTTACTATTTTTTACTATATTTCCTAACGTTATATATATTTTACTTCATTTTATTTTATATTTCTATTACTATTTTTTAGTTAATATTTAGTATATTTATTTTTATTATTTATTATTATTGTTACTATTTAGTATTTTATTAATTATACATTTTTATTTTTATATATATTTTTTATTTTATTATTTTATTTATATATTTTTTATTTTCATTATGTTTTTAGTTTCTTGTTCTATTATTATTTTTCTTTTTTTAAAAAAACCTTTACTTTTTTATTCTTTTTTGTATATATATATTTTTTCATTTATTTTATTTTATTTAATTCATTTTTTTTTGTTTCATCCATTATTTTATGTTTATATTATTGGTTTCATTTATTTCCTTGGTTCAATCTTTAGTTTTGTTATTTTCTTTTATTATATTTTTCTTTTAACATCTTTTAATTTTTTTAAGGGTATTTCCGTAACTCATTAAGGGTAAGTATTCGATCAAATTTTACCTTTTAATTTAACTTGCAATTTTCTTATCAAAGACAACTGGAAATTACGTAGTACTGAAATGGCGGTTCAAGGGTGCTAATACTTCCTTGACCGTAACCGACTCCCGAAACCGACGCATCTTTGGTAAGACGCAGATCAGGTAAGAAATAGGGTATCCGATCAACCCATTTGTTTTAAATAAATGATCGGTGGCGACTCCCAATCCATATTTTTCAAGTCGAAACCCAATTCCGGGGCCCAACCGAAAGACGGTTACGACACATCTTTATCTGATTTAGCTTTCTGCTAGTTAGATCTGGTTAGAGAATTTCGAAGGCAGGTTTGCAGTGGCTAACCTTTTTTTTTTCTGATGAAGAAGTTGACTAATGCAGGATCAGCTAGTACTTGATTCTAAGATTCTTCCGTTGCTTCAATTTAATTATTTTCTATTTTTAATAGTATTTTTGTCTTATTATTCAGAAGTTGCACATCAATGCTATTGCTGCTCATGCAACTTCTAATTTGAAGTCCTTACACAATGTTGTTTAGGTGGATATATTCAGGGATGCTGCAGTTCTTATGGTTAACTACATTGATGAAATCCGTGCCCAAGGATTTGAAGTTGATTATCTGAACATTGGAGATGGATTGGGGATAGATTACTACCATACCGGGGCCGTCCTTCCCAAACCTAGAGATCTGATTGACACTGTAAGGCTCGGACTCTAAATCTTGATATTGTTGTTTCAATGCATGTGGCTTATTAATGCATGGATTATTTGGCCACCTGGTGTGAGAAGTAGGAGTTTCATACCATAGTAGTCACACTTTGGCTGGAATCTAATGTGTTCTCTGGACGTGCTTTATACAATAAAGTATAAATGCATCATAATTTTCAGTTCATATACTTTCCATGTGAAAGTTTCTTTCATTTTTGTTTTTGAATAAATGCTATGGTACTTATTATGGGGATTCCCTTGTTTCGCCATGTTATGAAGTATCGAAATTACTATGTTAGGAACGCTAATTTTTTTTACTGATAATGTGTTTTTCTTGACGGTGGTTGGTGTAGGTCAGAGAATTGGTCACTTCAAGAAATCTTAATCTAATCATTGAACCGGGGAGATCGCTCATTGCAAATACTTGCTGCTTTGTAAATCGTGTTACTGGAGTCAAAACTAATGGAACAAAAAATTTCATCGTCATTGATGGCAGTATGGCTGAACTTATCCGTCCGAGTCTTTATGATGCATATCAAGTAAGTCTGAGAACCCAAAAATATTAATTTCTTAAATGTTGTTCAGGATATCATCATTTTTCAATTTCAAGCTTCGGCAAAAATTTATGCTGATATTCATCTTACTTTGTATGACTGTCATCATTTATCGATCTTGAGTTTTCGACATATTTATGCCAGTAAACTCTGTGTATCTTACTGTTTGTTTTAACTATGTCTCAATCCTAGGTGCCATTGGTTTGAACTTGTGTTGAAGTACTCAGTCTCCCTCTGCCTATCTGTTTGATCGATGTGTCGATGCGTATGTATTTAGCTTCTGTTTTTAGTATTTCTTTTTAACCATAGCTTGTGACCGACATCGAATTTTTTTTGTGTATTCTGAATTATACACTTATACCCGTCCATTCTCAATAGACCATTCATGTTTTATTGCAGCATATAGAACTGGTTTCTCCTACACCTCCCGACACGGAGGTTTCTACATTTGATGTCGTCGGCCCAGTTTGCGAATCCGCAGATTTCTTGGGAAAAGAGAGACAACTCCCGACCCCAGCTAAGGTATTTGTTTTTCCTGTAAGGAGACCGATCGGAGCATCAATCGTTTGAGATTTGCATCTTCTGAAGTTCTATTTTTGCAGGGGACTGGCTTCGTCGTCCACGACGAAGGTGCATACTGCATGAGCATGGCATCGACATACAATCTCAAGATGCGCCCTCCTGAGTATTGGGTAACTGGCTTCGACCTTGTCTACGTTGCATGCTTCTTATATTTCTAGATTTTTATTCTGCATTGATTATCTTACTTTATTACCATGATATTTCGATGGTAAAAGATATAGATGGGAATTTGGAACTCTATTGTTTTCAGGTCGAAGAAGATGGCTCGGTGACCAAAATCCGGCACGGCGAAACATTCGAAGCCCACATTCGGTTTTTCGAGGGTCTTTAATTTGACTAAAACAAGTAATATAAAAGACTTGATATTCGTCGTTATTTGACTGCTTCACTATCTTAACTAGTGAATTTATTTTAGAAAACAATGATTTAATATAAGTTTTCATGTAAAAATATTATTTTAATTAAAAATAAAATGATTTAATATCTTAGAATGTTAATTTTATCAAAATGAATTTTAATATTACATCTTTTTGTCAGAAAATTTAATATTTCATCTTATTTTTATTATCATCCACCTTTGAAATTGATATTCATCTTTCAAATAACGATATCTTTAATTGTTTTCTTTTATCTATAATTTATATTAAAAGAATTTTTTATTATGTATTGTTATTCTACCTTATTCATTATCAGTGACTGATCCATATGATTTTTTAGGATCAACGTGCGTTAATCTTGAAATTCAATTTTTTTTAAGTTTAAATTTTATTTATTCTAAAAATTTATTTATACACATTTGCATTTAAAAAATTATATCATTAACTTGTGTGAACGTTCTAAAAAGATTTTGAATTCGCCGCTCTGCGTCAATAAAATACATAAACGAAATTTATGTAGCTTTGGCCTTGATCTTCAGCTTCTCAATGGTTAGATCGTTTAGGGAGACATGGGGCCGAGGTCGACGGTTTAGATAGCTAGGTCAAGTTTATACTGTGAGAATAGAATTGACTTCCCTTCCTTGCCACTCTCAGTTCAGGCAGCGGCAACCAACCTAGGGTTATTAGACAAAGCGCTTTCTCCACCCAAAGCTGGTATTTTTGTTTTTCCATGGTATATTCATCTCCTTCTTCCATTGTTGAAGACATCGATTTATCCTTCTTTCTTGCTTTGTTTTAGAATACTAACTCTTTTTTTGGTTTATTTTGGCTTGCTTTTTGCTAGGCCCCAAAGAAAGACAAAGCCCCTCCTCCTTCCTCCAAGCCAGCCAAGTCTGGAGGTGGAAAGCACTGTTAGTATAAATGAACTTTCATTTCATTTTGGGTTTGAATGAGCATTGATCATGTTTGTGCTTCTTGAGTTTGAAGAAGGTTTGAAGTTGAAGATTGCAAGGGGAATGTTAGTGTATGTAAATGCATGGCATATAAGTACTCGTGCAACTGCTGTGCATGATGGTTGTGCAGCTGAGGATTGGTTCACTGCAGCTGATCAGTTGAAGCAGTTAGTTTGTTGTGAAATTAGTTACATCAGTTTCAGCTATAGTACTAGCTATAAATACTCTCCTTGAGAATTTTAATACACACTCTTGAAGATAATGCATTTCAGAAGTTCTCTTTCGTTTATTCTCTTTGTTCTTACTTTCATAGCTTAGACATTTGTTCTTAATCTTTACATGGTATCAGTTGCCAAAACAATCCTGCAGTTTATGGCTTCTTCTTTTCTTGGAGGTTCTTGAAGGTTCTTGCATTTCTTTAAAGATGGTGGACTTGCAACAAGTTGGAGTTCAGTCTCCAGTGAATACCACAGTTACTTCAACGGCATATGGTTCTTCAGTTCTGTCCAGTGTTCAACATATACCCAACCAACATGTCATAAAGCTTACCGAGTCAACATACCTTCTTTGGAAGCATCAGGTGACCCTTATAATTGATGGCTATGGATTGTTGGCTTACATCTCTGGTGATAGTCTTGCTCCATCTCAATTTGTTACAAATGAGTCTGGGCAGCTTGAGGAAAATCCGGTGTATCCTGTGTATAGGAAACAGGACAAGTTACTTGCTTCGTGGTTGTTGACAACGATTAGCATGGAGGTTTTGCCACATCTTACGGGGCTCACATCCTCTCGCACAATCTGGAATGCAGTTTCAAGATTGTTTGGAGTTCGTTCTAGTGCCAAGATTTCTTCTCTCAGACACAGTTTGCACTATCAGAGGAAAGATGGCTTGATTGTGAGTGATTATTTAGCCAAGATCAAGACAATCAGTGATTTGTTGAATACTGCAGGTTGTGTTGTACCTGAACAAGAACAATAAGTGTGATTCTTGCTGGATTGTCAATGGAATTCGAGTCCATTATTGGTATAGCATCTCGTGATGTAGTGTCACTGGATAGTCTCACTGAAATGCTCCTGGATTGTGAGGCTAGGTAGAAAGTTTTTTTAAGCGATGGTATTGCTACAAATATGGTTGTACAGCCGAAAGAAGAGAAAGGGACAAGGTCTCAGGCTGCCACTGAACCAGATGCAACAGAAAAACAGTTTATTCGGGAGGTCAAGGGAGGCTCTCGCGATCGAGCAGAGGAAGGTTTAATAATTCAAATAGACCACAGTGTCAGTTGTGTGGAAAGTTTGGGCACATTGTTCAGCGGTGTTATCGTCGCTTTGATCATGACTTCACTGGAGTTGTCAGTGAAGATCAGTCTGCTGAGCAGTGGAAGAAAAGCTGAACAGACAGTTCTTGTTAATGGATATGTGTATAGTCACACGTTGCAATCTCTAATCTTTTACAACTATCCATCTAGCTTCATGCATGGTATGCCCTATGCTTTGACTCGCCAAGGACTGCCTTACTCCTCGAGTCAGGTAATGAATACCTTCCCTGGGGACTGTGGAACTCATCCTGCAAAAATAGAAGGACAAGAGTCATTTGTTCGTACAGCACCTACAACTTTTGTATCCACTGTGCCTAGTATGGCAGCAGCTCACAGTGCTCCAAACCACTCCAATACTTTGTGGTATCCAGACACTGGTGCCACTCATCACGTATCAAATGATCTTGTATCGTTCAATTCAGGTATGTCATACAAAGGTAACAACACTCATTTAATGGGAAATGGTGAAGGAATTAAAATTGATCATGTTGGTCAAGGCTTTCTGTCTTCTAGTCTTAGACCTCTGATGTTACAAAATATGCTACATGTCCCACACATTAAGAAGAAGTTGCTGTCAGTATCTCAATTCACTCGTGATAACAATGTATTTATTGAGTTTCACCCTTTTGAGTGCTTGGTGAATGATGCACAGACTCGGAACATTCTGTTGAGAGGGAAGCTCACACATGAAGGTTTATACTAGCTGCTACCGTATGAAGAAAAGAAATTGTGTTGCATGGTGAATAAAGTGACAAAGGCTTCAAACAATCTGGAACTTTGGCATAGGCGCTTAGGACACTCCTGTGAGAAGACTGTCAAAGATGTTATGAAAATGTGTAATGTTTCTTCTAGTGAAAACAAATTGAACAATGTTTGTTCTGCGTGTTTACAAGGCAAGGCTCACAAGCTGCCTTTTTGTGATTCATTGACTGAATACAAAGAAATTTTTCATTTGGTTGTGTCAGATGTGTGGGGACCTGCACCTGTAGTTTTGACTGAGGGTTATGCATATTATGTATCATTTATTGACTTGTTTAGCAGACATACCTAGGTGTATCTAATTAGAAAGAAATCTAAAGTCAGCCAATGTTTTCTCAACCTTGTTAAAATTGTTGAGGTTTAGTTTGGGAAGAAAATCAAAGCATTACAAAGCGATGGTGGAGGTGAATATCAAGCCCTGAAGAGTTAGTTTTTTACCAATGGTGTACAACATCGAATCTTCTGTCCCAGCACGTCAGAGCAGAATGGGAAGGCTGAACGTAAACATTGCCATATTATTGAGATGAGACTAGCCATATTAGCTCAAGCATCACTGCCAATAAAGTTCTGGAGTCATGCTTTTACTATGGCAGTATATATCTTAAACAGGCTTCCATCTGAGACTATTTCAAGCAAGACCCTGCTTGAGGTTCTTTATCAGAAAACTCTTGACTACTCGGGAATGAGAGTGTTTGGGTGTGCTTGTTTTCCCTTCTTGAGACCGTTTAATCAACATAAATTGGATTTTTGGTCAAGGCAGTGTGCGTTTCTTGGGCCCAGCACCTCACATCATGGATACAAATGTCTAGACAGTGATGGCAGAGTCTTTGTGTCTCGACATGTGAGGTTTGATGAGCAAGTATTTCCTTTTGATAAAAATCAATACAAGTGCCATAGACAGGAAATTGTCACTACTGGACAATTGCCTATATTTTATAATAAGCATGGAGCCACACTGCTTAGCAGTCATCATAATGCACATAGGGTTGGGGCAATTTCTAATGACACACATGGAGCCACCTCATCTTTTGCACATGGTGATAACCTTGGGACCATACCGCTTGGAGCTATTCGAGACAATGCTCATGACCATGGGACCATGCCGCTTAGAGTTATGCGAGGTATTGCGCATGAACATGGGATCATTCACCATAATGCACATAATGGTGCGCAAAGTCCAAGTAATGCGGTAGCTCATGATAATGGAAATAGTGCGAGCAATGGGGCCGATAATGGTGGTAGTGCGCATCACTCACAATAGTCCAAGAAATGAAGGCACACGTGATGGTTTAAATAACAACGCACATGTTGAAGGTGATAGTGCGCATATCCCCACTCACAATAGTCCAAGAAATGAAGGCACACGTGATGGATTAAACAATGCGCATAGTGCACATAATTCAAACATTTTTGAATTGGTGAATGCACATGGTGATGGGGCCACGCCGAATGTTGAAAGTGGTGGTGGCTCACATAGCAACCAAGGTGCGGAAAACATTAATAATGAAAGTAATTTTAATGGTTGTTCACATGGAATCCAAGAAGAAAGTCTCGATTATGGCAATTATGGGAGTAGTTGTCCTGCACATGGGGTCCATGAAGAGAATCACGATGGTAGCAATTGTCGTGGCAGTTCACGTGGGGTTCAAGAAGAAAATGGTACAACAGAGCCATGTGTTGAAATCCAACGCAATATGGAGAGTGGTGTACCACAAGCTGTCTCCAATGTACATCCTATGGTGACCAGGAGTAAGCATGGAATCTGGAAGCCAAAAGTTTATAATGTTGTAAGTTCAGATCGAGAGCCAGCTAATATCACAGAGGCATTGATGAGTCCTCTTTGGAAAGAAGCTGCACAAGCAGAGTATGATGCACTGGTGAGGAATGACACGTGGACACTAGTTCCTCTTCCTAGAGATAGGAAGGAAGAAAACTGTAAATGGATATTTCGTATAAAGAGAAACAATGATGGCTCGATTTCAAGGTACAAAGCATGCTTGGTGGCGAAAGGTTTTCTTCAAAAACCAGGGATTGATTTTGATGAAGTCTTCAGCCCGGTGGTTAAGCCTGCAACGATCAGGGTAATCATTTCCTTGGCGTTGTCACGAGGGTGGAAGCTGAGACAAGTTGATGTCAATAATGCTTTTTTGAACGGGCTGCTCACTGAAGAGGTGTATATGACTCAACCACCAGGGTATGAGCAAGGCAATGGTGAGCTGGTATGTAAGCTACACAAGGCGATTTATGGGCTGAAGCAGGCCCTGAGGGCCTGGTTTGAGCGACTGAAGGTATACCTACAATCTGAAGGTTTTTGCCTAGCTAAGTCGGATGCCTCTCTTTTTGTTCGAAAGACCTCAGATAGCTTGGTATATTTACTGGTGTACGTTGATGATATCATCTTAACAGAGGATAAAGAGGTGGTTGTTCAAAGTGTTATAGACAGACTGAATGCTCAGTTTTCGTTGAAGGATCTTGGACCATTGAATTTTTTTCCTAGGAGTGGAAGTCAGTTATGAAGGTGGTGATGTTATTTTGAGTCAACAAAAGTATATCCAAGACCTTTTACAGAAGCATGGTTTTGGTGAGGTGAAAAGTCTTCTCACCCCTATGGTCTCTAACATCAAGCTGTCATCCAAGGAAGTAACACCACTTGAAGATGCTGCACGATACAGAAGCATCGTAGGTGCCCTGCAGTATATTGTGATCACTCGACCTGATGTGGCGTTTGCTGTGAACAAGGTGTGTCAATTCATGCAAGCCCCATTGGATGTTCATTTTCTGGCAGTCAAGCGAATACTTCGTTACCTACAAGGTACTGTTGAATTTGGACTGCGTTTTACACCCTCCTCGAGAATGGCTTTGACTGGTTTTGCAGATGTGAATTGGGGCTCGGATATTGATGATAGACGGTCAACCTCAGGATTTTGTATATATTTTTGTGGGAACCTGGTCTTGTGGAGCTCTAGAAAGCAACAGGTTGTTGCACGTTCAACTGCTGAGGCTGAGTACAGAAGTGTGGCTTGTGCAGTTGCTGAGATGGTGTGGCTTCGATTGTTGTTGGGGGAATTGCATGTAGTTTCACATGGCAAGGCCATATTGTGGTGTGATAATACAAGTGCAGTTGCAGTTTGTGCTAATCCTGTTCTTCATTCCAAGTTCAAACATGTTGAGTTAGATCTGTTTTTTGTCCTATAAATGGTGGCTATGGGACAGCTACAAGTGCATGAAGTTCCTGCAATCGAGTAGGTTGTTGATGTTCTGACCAAGCCTTTATCAGCACTTTTGTTTCTTAAACACGGACAACAGTTGTTGGTGGTGCAACTTAAGAGCAGATCAGTTTGAGTTTGAAGAAGGTTTGAAGTTGAAGATTGCAAGGGGAATGTTAGTATAAATGAACTTTCATTTTATTTTGGGTTTGAATGAGCATTGATCATGTTTGTGCTTCTTGAGTTTGAAGAAGGTTTAAAGTTGAAGATTTTAAGGGGAATGTTAGTGTATGTAAATGCATGGCATATAAGTACTCATGCAACTGTTTGCATGATAATTAGTTACATCAGTTTCAGCTATAGTACTAGCTATAAATACTCTCATTGAGAATTGTAATACACACTCTTGAAGATAATGCATTTCAGAAGTTCTCTTTCGTTTATTCTCTTTGTTCTTACTTTCATAGCTTAGACATTTGTTCTTAATCTTTACAAGCACAAGAAAAAGATCACTTTTTTTAATTATTTGTTCAATGGCGTTGAATTTCTACTGCTTATGATTTGATAAAACTTGGGTTTTTCTTGTTTGTATTTGCAGAAGTTGAGCAAGGGAAAGCAAAAGGAGAAGGTGAATAACATGGTGTTGTTTGACCAGGCTACCTATGACAAGCTTCTCTCTGAAGCTCCTAAATACAAGCTCATCACCCCATCTATCCTCTCTGATCGTTTGAGCGTACTTTTCATTTCTTTCGTTTTTTTAATATTTCCCCCTTTTGTATGTTGATTATTTGACTGAATGCTCTTTAATTTGTGATACTGTTATACTCTAGTTTGATGGTTGTTCTCTCTTTGTACGTATACAAAAATTTAAGTTGCCTTTTTTTATCTTGTTGCAGTTCACACCCCATTATCTTATAAGAGAAAATAACCTCAGTGACAAAAAATGCCTTATAATATACGAATTTTACCAATTTTTTTTGGATTTTCCAAAATGACCAACAAATTCGCAATGCGATCTCAAATTCGCAACGCGAATTCCAATTTCGCAACCCAGTTTCCAATTTCGCAACGCGAATATGTAAATCGCATTGCGATTTTCCAAATTCGCGTTGCGATAGTCAAATTCACAACAGGTTTTAGTTTTGCAACACAAATATTTTGGGTATATAACAACGCAGCAGCAGCAACTCATAACCTAAATCCCTAAATCGTAACTCATTTCTCTCCATCTATCACTCTCCGGCGACATCCGTTCCTATATCCAACGACATCCTTCCCCATCTCTATTTTTTTTACATATTTTATTTCTATATAATTTTCAATGATTTCTCTCCCAAATTCAACTATCAACTTAATAAGGTATGTTTTTCTCTAAGTTAGGATGATATCTAGTTATAGCTCATTTGTTTAGTAAATTAATTACAATTTTTAGAATGAAATCATCTAATGTTGATCATGTTTGGATAGATTTGTGTTTTGGAGGGTTCATAGTGTTTTACAATATGTGCCTTTACCCATGAATCTTCAACTAAAACTGTCATTAAAAAAGTTAACTTATGAACTCTAATGTTACGTGTTGCAAAGAATTGAATTTAGAGCTAAGTGGATTTAGCTATCTTATCTGAGAAAAGGTAAAGTTTATTGTTACCGACAATGAAGATGTGAACGATTCATTGCTTATATTAGTGTTTCGCAAGAAGATGATGTTACATTATGTTGTTGAACCTAGAAGTAGTGAAGTTGGGTAGTAGGGTAGTAATCACTAAGTTCTTCAACCTAAAATTTAATGGTTCCACCACAATTTCATCACCAAGAAATTTTGTTTCACCACATTCCATACCAAACACAATCTCAAAACCCATAACCTTTTCCTAATCCAACCTAATCAACTTTCAGCACCAAATTCTGGTTTTGTATTGACCAGTTAGACGATTTGAGCCAACAGAAAAATGTGAGTACTAGTCAGTATTCGAATTGATCTTGGTCAATACCCGGACTTTGATCTTGATCAATACGCGGATTTTGATGATGTGATGGAAGAAGAAACAGACCCTGCATGTAATGATTTTGATATTGGTCAAAATCTAAATTTTGATGATGAAACAGCCGCTGCCGAGGAAGATGTTGTTGATGATAATAAGGAGGAAGTACGACTGTGAATGAACATGTTGAACTCCATTCTGTAATTCATATAACCGAAGAAAAAAGAAGAAGAAGAAGTCCCCGAAGAAAGGAAAAAGAAGAAATGCCACGGAGATAACTAGAATATGCCAGAATTACTTCAGATACCGAAGAAGAGTTGGTAAGATATCAGTTGATTGTTACACAAAAGTTATTCGTATCAAGAAGATGATTATTTTGATACAAAGGAGACTTGAAGATAACTTTGTATACAAAATGTGTGAAAGATGACTATCAACTAAGAGTTAACAAATCAAGCAAATCGTTCGAAACAAGGTGTATGATTGAAAAAAACTGTGTGTGGCGTATGATTGCTAAGAGGATAAAAGATTGCGAAATGTTTCAAGTTAGGACTTTTATTAATAAACATACATGTTCAGAACCCAAGTTTTTCCTCACCATAGACAGGCAAACAAAAGGTGTTGGATGGTTTTCTGGATGAGTTAATGTTTTTAATGGAAAGGTATCGGGACATGAAATTATGACTGACATGAATGCTCAGTCAAGATTAGTATCTCATATTCTCAAGCTAGGAGAGCAAAATTTTATGCCTTGGAATTGTTGAGGGGGTCTCCAGAAGCATTGTTTGCCCAACTCCCAGCTTATTGTCACAATTTAAAGTTGAAAAATCCTAGGTCGGTAACTCATATCAAAACAGATAGAGATGGACGCTTGAGTTGCTGTTTATCGCCATTGGTGCTGCGGTTAGTAAATAATTATAATTTTGTTGACTCATTTTGTTAGTTGCATGCATTTCACATTTAAATGATTATATTTCTTGTGTATATGATTTGTAGATTCGTCGTTATTACTTGCATGCGCCCATTTATTATAGTTGATTGAGCACATTTGAAAGGTCGATACCTTGGAGTAAACTTATTAGCAATAGCCATGGATGCTAACAATGGGATACTGCCAATAGCTTACGGGGTTGGCAAATCTGAAACCTCTGATTCATGTACATGATTTATGGGGCATCTTAGGGATTGCATAGGTCCTATTAACAATCTGACAATCATTCAATAGGTCAAACTCAATGACAACGCTGTTAGAAGGTTTCCAGATGCTTTTGGACTTTGTGATGTCATTTGTACAGAAATTAAAATCAGGTCTGCTGGTATAAAATCACAAATGGACATACTGGAAGGCTGTAAAATCTTATCAGGAAGGGATTTTAAGCATAAAATTGTTTAAGACGTGTTTTGCCTCAATGTGCTCAAACACTAGAATATGTCGGGTTTGAAAGATGGTCAGAGTACATCAATTGGAGCAAGATATGGTTCATGACGTCTAATAGTGCAGAATCAATCACGCTCTAAGTCGTCATTCCCGAAATTACCCATTACTATATTAATGGAGTTTTTTCGAGCCTCTATTCACAGTGGTACTACAGAAAAGAAACCATGTAGGTATTATTTCTTTAAATTCGTAACTTATCATATATTTACTAAGTATATTTATTTAAATTTACAGGAACATTGGAACTTCGTGTTACACCATGGACTGAAAAAAGATAGCGAAACATGTTGTGAAGTCAACGTCCTAGAGAGTTGAACCATGTTCAACACTTTGTTTGAAGTATTGGATAATTTAAATGGGCTTGTCGATCTAAATGCAAAGACGTGTAGTTGTAAGAAATGGCACAAATCTGGTTATCCGTGTGGCCATGTTATAAAAGTTGCTCTTCATCTAAACCAAGATGATTCAAGCGCATACGCTATGGATTGCTACACTACAGAAGTATATCAACAGACTTATACCGAGATTGTCTACCCATGTCCATCCTTCTGAGTGGGACATACCAGGTGACTATAACAGTTTGCCACCAGTCATGGATAGCAGGCTACCTGGCCGACCAAAAAATCATGATCGTATACCGTCTAAGGGTGAAGAGAAGAGGATATCGATATGTAGTCGGTACAAGGAGAGTGGTAATACAAGGTTGACCTGTGGATCACCAGTGCCATCACAATCATCTTTTCCTCTACCAAAAAATGGATCCTCATCAAAATCCAAAGCTCATATGGTGCCAAGCAAAAGGAAATCAAAATCGCAATCAAAATCAAAATCCCAATCACAACTGGCTTCACCTTTTGGGACTTATTAACTTATGTGTATTTTATATGTGAATGCATACATTTTCAGTTAGACATTCATTAGTAACTTTATTTTGAACATTAATATGATATGTTCAGTTGTTATCATGTTGGGATTTCTCGTGTTTGATTACTTGGATAATTGTTCTCTTGCTTCTTCAAGTGTCCTTAGCTTGTATTTATAACTTCGAATGTGTTTGATGTTGTATATACCTTGATGTTATATGTTACGATCAACGCGAAAGTCAAATTCGCAATGCGAAATAAGCATTGCAAATTTGACTATCGCATAGCAAATTTGACTTTCGCGTTGTGAATTTGACTTTTGCGTTGCGAATTTGACTTTTGCTTTGCGAATTTTACTTTCACGTTGTGAATTTTACTTTCGCGTTGCGAATTTGACTATCGCAACGCTTATTTCGCGTTGCAAATTTACCTTTCGCGTTGCGAATTTACCTTCAACAGGTCTTTTTTTACCTTCAACATAATTCAGATTGAAAATTAAACAACAAATCAATTAAACATTATTGTGGGTACATTATTTGAACATTGTTATGGGTACATTATTTGGAAAAATAATGTTCCAGACTTCGTTAGAAATAATCTTTTTTCATCGGATTAATTTCGTTTTTGTGGGTACATTATTTGAACATTGTTATGTATAAATTTGTTGTGTATGTATGTTTTGGTTTGATTATATTGTATGTATATTTTCATTCAGATGAGATGGGTTGTGTATAACAAAACAATCTATCTCTTCCATGTGAGTACTTTATTCCAACCATGTGACAAGTGTGACAACCTCATCAACTCACAACTCAGCTTTGAACTCAATCAATATTGTCTTTTAGCTTGATGGTTCATAAAGCATGTTATTTGAACAGTATGAATCAATTATGCAATTTCCATGTTCAATTTAACACTGCATTTCAAATTCATTTCATATGTAATTGGAGTTTGAATTTAAATTTCAATTTGAGTTTGAATTTCAATATAAATTTCGGCCCCACTATAAATATTAGCCCAAGCCAATATGCATGTTATCATTGATTATTCCTAATTTCCATTGTTTTTTTCAACTTTAAACGCGAGGGAAATTCCGACCATCGTATTTTTTGGTCAACTTTAATGCATCAGAAACGTTTCGGGCATATGATTTGGGTGGTATACGAGAAATGCAACAAATGGCAACTAAAATCATAAGTCTGTAATGCTTCTGAGTACCACCCAAATCATAAGTCCAAAATGCTTCCGATGCTCATCAAAATCCAAAGCTCATATGGTGCCAAGCAAAAGGAAATCAAAATCTACAACTTGATTTTGAACATTGATATGATCTGTTCAGTTGTTATCATGCTGGGATTTTCTCATTTTTGATTGCTTGGATAGTTGTTCTCTTGCTTCTTCAAGTGTCCTTAGCTTGTAATTTATAGCTTGGAATGTGTTTGATGTTGTATATACTTTGATTTTTTATGTTGCGATCAAAGCGAAAGTTAAATTTCCAACGCGAAATAAGCGGTGCGATAGTCAAATTCGCAACGCGAAAGTCAAATTCGCAAACCGAAAATCGCGTTACGAATTTGACTTTCGCGTTGCGAATTTGTACCTTCAACAAGTCTTTTTTGCCTTCAAACATAATGCAGATTGAATTTTTTAGAAACAACAAATCAACTTTTACAAATCAATTAAACATGCAAAAAAATAATTATTATTTACAAATCAAATTAAACAAATCAACTTTTACAAATCAATTAATCAAAAAATAAATCTTATTTCCTCATCAATTGTAACAAATCAACTTTCAATGTAAAATTCAATTAAACAAAGAAAAAAAGTGTACCCCAGACTGTTGTTTATGCATAAATACATTTCACGCAGCTCACTTCAGGATTAACCTGCAGAAACTAAACATTTGCTCAAACAACACTTTCTACACATCTAAAACCAACAAACAGCAAATTACTGAATTCTAGGTACTTAACCAAATATTTTCAAACCAATTAAAGAGTATATATGTTAACAATACTTGCTCAAACTTACCAATTGTTTATGTATAACTTTTAGCACGCGGATGCAGGTAGGCAGCGTCTCGAATATATCGATCTGGCTATATAATGCCGAAACCACAAGCCTACTGCAGCTCTATCTCTATCTGTGGGAGGTAGATATTGTATACTTCCTGTCGTCAAACGTTCCAAGCACAAGCATACGAGAGGACCACAATCCCCCTCTGGCTCCCTGCGTTTGTTGTGGCGCAGTCTCGTCTCTGATCATTGTAATTTTGAACTTCTTTGGCTTCTTGTTTCCAGATTTTATCCAATAATCAATCGTATTCAAGAATTTAGCCAAATGATCGCTCCATCTCTTTGTAATAATATCTCTCAAATCAGACAATGGTATGTAATTCAACATGCTGTCATATATCACTGTCTTCAGGGATGGGAGCTGAAGCTCGACGAGAAGCCAATGACGCTTTTCCAAAACATGAATAAACACATGCAATCATAAATAATTGCGCACATCAAATAAAATTTATGAAAACCTTTAAAATATTCAAAAAATAAATACTAACCTTATCGACCTCCCACCACGCAGGATAAAGTTTAGCTTTTCCATTAGCCAACTTATATGAAGCATCTCTCTGATCTTTCAAGTGAGCTGTGTGAAAAGACGTCGGCATAATAGTCCATCGAATACCTTTTTTCTTCAATTTCCTTATTATTAGAAGACGTGACACCCATGCATCAATATGCTATTTTATAAAAAAAATAAATATATTAGTGAATTTATTAATAATTTAAAAAAATAATCAAAATGCAATATAAGAAGAATATAATACTTACCCCCCCTTCGAGGTAGCCAGTATCTTCAACCCCTAATAAAATACCCCACCAAAACCGATCAAGAAACAAATGAATAGCATCGTCGATTTGGCATAGGTTAGAATAACACCCATTGCTCTCCGCTCATGTAGATAAAAATCAACTGCGGTCTTAGCCCAAAGGATATTATCCGTAATTGTGTCTGGTAGTGTTTCCATCTCCTGCTGAGGAATGGTACTGGCCGGTAACTCATACGAAAGCCAACACGCATCCATCATATAGGGCACGGGAGGTGGTTTATCAATATGTCGACATATGACGCCGAATGAATCGGGCTCTTGAAAGGCGGGTGGGACCACTTGAACGATGACAATGGCCTATTGAACGGTGGGAGGGGCTTCTTCGATGATGATAGGGGCCTCTTGAACGATATGAGGCACCTCTTGAATGATGATAGGTGCATCGGGCTTATTCTTACGGAGTCTTGGCACTAGTGGGGTGAACGGAGATGTAATGGCACGTGCACGATGTCTGATGCGTGAACCCCGTCGTGCAAGAAAAACCCGACGTAAAGCATCTACCTTAACGGGTCGTTGAAAATAAATTAATATATAAATCAGTAAATAAATAAACAAATAATGCCAAAAAAATTATTTTCATTTTTAGTATAGTATTAAACAAATTTACCTCATTGCGTAGAGTATTAACCTTATTCTGCAATAATGAAACAATCTCGCGTAGAGCGGCAACCTCATCACGTAAGGTAGATACCTCACCGCGTAGCGCACCATTGTCATCGCATAAAAAATCCACCTCACCACGTAAAAGATCAAACCTCATCAAACCATGTACCATTATCTTCACGTAAAGTACCTCATGATGTAAAGCACCGACCTCATCACGTAATTCCCTTAACTCATCCCGTGGAGGTGGAGAACAGGGAGATGGAGATAGACGGAGCCTCTTTGTCGGTCGCCTATCATGAGGTGATGGTGGAGAAGAGGCTCGATGATGTGATGGAATAGGTGATGGTGGAGGTGGAGAAGAGGCTCGACCAGGTGATGGCTTCGGGTGTCGAGCTATAGAATCGGCCTGATGAGGTGATGACTCTCGAAGTGGGGGGTGCTCATCATCCGTCCCATAAAAAAATCGCTTACTAGCTTGCCACCAATCAGTGGCAAGCTCAGCATCTGAGGGTGTCAGCCTCTGTAATGGGTAGTTGGCCTCCTAACAATATAAAAGCTCAAACAAAGTTAAATGTGTACTAGTAATAACTTGTTTATATATGGTAGTATTTGTGTGTTAACTTACATCATAAATCGTCGTATATGGGAGTAAGTCTTCCCAATCCAACATGTGTTTCCTCTTCCAGGTAATATCCCTAGGAATATCATTTGATATTTTTATCGCATATGTTCGCATGCTTGGGAAAGCCTCAAATATCCAAATCTACAAACAATATAATACACAAACATTAGTAATTGTTAAATAATTAATTATAATTTTGGAAACATTATATAAAAATTCTTACCTTAAAGGCCCAAGTAAAGCCTGTCAAAGTGTATTTAGAACCATCGCCCCACAAACTTTTTCGGTCCTCGAAGGCAGACGACAACTTCTTCCAGGTAGCTTTCCATATATATGAACCCCACGGAAACAGGTTCCATGCATTTAGGTCCTCTACCAATAATATTAGGTCATCGGAGATTGGTTGTCTGCCCTCTTTGCCTAAAAAGCCAGCATGCAAAAGTAGTAAATGGCATACTCAGACAACATCAAGGTCATCTATCTGAGTAAAACCATCTTTATCAAATAATCTCTTCAAGTCATCGACATGTATACTCGGCTTCGACTTTGCCAGCTCAGGAAAAACCCGATATAACCATGATGGGCGGGCGATATGACTAGTGTACCGACCTACATCATCGTGTCCAAAGCGTAGACCGGTGAACCATATCTCTTCATCACCACGGTTGTACCCCCTCGGTAATCGTTAGTCATGGTCTGAAGAAACAAATGTGTCAACATAGCATCTCCATCCAGATGTTGTACTTTCAGCCATGGCCCGAAGCAAGTATCCTCAAACAATTTTCTTTGTAGAGGTGTAAACGTCGACGCAATTTTAGTGGCTATGCTTAATTTATTCCTTAAGGTCAATTGAGCCGAAAAAAATTTCTACAAAAATATAACATACCAAGTTTGATATACCAAAAACTACAATTATACACTACAAACAGACATGATTAACGTGAAAACAAAACCAAATATGTTTCAAACTAGCACGATATTCACCCAAGTCATTATTCCTCAATAGGTTTAGTGCATGCAAGGACACATAAAGAAGTAGTTTTTCTTCAAACTTAAATTAACACACTGTGAAGTTAGTGTTTGTCTTTGTTTTTTGGTTGAAGTAATACAATTCATTCAAGTTTCAATTTGGCGAATAAAAGAAGTTTCTGAAACTTAAATTCGCAACGCAAAATGAAAATCTCAACGCGAAAATGAAAATCGCAACGCGATTTTAGTTTCGCGTTGCGAATTTGGTGTTGCGATTTAGGGTTTCTTCAACAAAAAGACAAAACAAAGATAAATACTAACTTCACAGGGTTAAAGACTAAACAGTTTAGCAGTATTGGCAGCAACCGAATGAATTTAGCAATCTCAGTAAAATGGTTAATCTAATAATAATACAAAAATTTCAAAATAAAAATAAGAGATTAAAAAAACTAACCCTCGGTGGTTGATTTTTTCATTTCTGACCGTGAATGGTTGTGAGGGTTGATCTGAGAGATGGAGATAGATGGATTTCGTCGGAAATGGGGATGAATTTCGTCGGAGATAGGGACAGATGTCGCCGTAGAGAGTGAGAGATGGAGATGGGACTGAGTTGTGCTTTAGGGTTTTAGGTTAGAGATGATTTGCGATAATACTGTTTACATTTGTGTTGCGATAATACTGTTTACATTTTTGTTGCGAAATTAATATTGTGCTTCACGTAAAACATTTGACTTTCGCGTTGCGAATTTGACTATCGCGTTGCAAATTTGACTATCGCAACGCGAATTTGGAATATCGCAATGCGATTTACATATTCGCGTTGCGAAATTGGAAACTGGTTGCGAAATTGGAATCCGCGTTGCGAATTTGTTGGTCATTTTGGCAAATCCAAAAAAAGTTGGTTAAATTTGTATATTATAAGGCATTTTTTGTCATTGATGTTATTTTCTCATCTGATAATTATGTTTAAGTTACTGATTGTTGCATGAATAGAAACTTGGTTTAGATGATGGGGTTTTATTCCATTGATTTATCTCCATATTTTGTTATCGAATGCTTGTACTAGCTAGCGGAAATAGAATGGGTATTGCAGCTAAAAGCGTCAAATGACATTCTGAAATACATTTTCTTTTTCATAGACTGGTGTTCTGATTGATATTTATAGGCTATGGAAGTAGTTGGTGCTTGTCTGAACTCTATTACATTGAAGTTTTGTTTGGATAATGTCTGACATGGTATTGTATGCACCTTTCAGATTAACGGATCGCTTGCAAGGAAGGCTATTAGAGAATTGATGGCGAAAGGAATGATAAGGCTGGCGTCTGCCCATTCAAGCCAGCAGATTTACATTCTCTTCTTATTGTTCTAGTTTAATGCTTAATAACCATTCATATACTCTTACAGATGTCGTGTTCGAATCTAGAACTCAAAGAATAATAACCATCATTTATTCTACTAAAGTCGCTTGATTCTAGATTTAAAACTGTTTAAATAGGATAAATGTGCCTATAGCTTTTTTTCTAGGGAAAAAAATACAATATGTAATTTGCATACTTTAATTTATGGCATTAAATTATTATTTTAATTTTAAAATTCAAGCATAATATAATCACATTTCTATTCTATGTTAATAGTTAACAAAACAATTATATAAAAATAAAAAACTTATATCAAGCACAATATTTTCATATCATAAACAATTAAACATACTTAAATGATTAAAATTGATTATCAAGCCATTGTACATACCTTATATCATCACATGACATCCGAAGCAGGGTCTATAGCATTTCTATCATTGAAGAGGGTTAATCTCAAAGCCTTTTACACTCACCTATATTCCAATATTGAGCCTGTTACTCCTTTCTTCTATTTACATGCAAATTCCTTAACAGTTGATCAATTATTCAATTAAAGCTCGTATCTTGGGTTAAAAAATTTAAATTATTCAAATTTTATTTTATAATTCGACTCAAATAAAAATATTTTTTGAGTCAAATTATATTAAATTTTTTAACATCAAATCAAGTCAAATTATTTAATTATATTTTAAAGTCTAATTTTACTCTCTCTTACCTAGTATCATCCTAGTTCTGACCTGTTCATCACTGACTAGCAATAAGGTTTTTGAATCCAACTATTCAAAGGTCCCAAAGGTGATTCTATGGAAATCAGTAAATGAGCCACTCAGGGAAAAAGGACATTAGCAGGAAAGTTCATAATGGAAGTGCAATCAATGATTGAGAAACCCCAAAAACCCTGGAAGCAGAAGGTGAAATTCTACCAATACTGTGCACGAGTAACAGCAAGAAATTACATTACTAAACGATAAACAAAGATGACAACTATCATCCTGCCTGGGATTTCTCGTATTCTTCATTTTTGTTTTCTAGTATTCTTTATTTCACAGATATAAACAACAGGGCTTGCAGGATTTCTCGTGAAAGCTCGCAAGCCAATAAAGCTACCTCTAAACACTTCAACATTCATCACGCATTTCATGAATCTCAAATCTTGACCTCTAAAAGATATACAAAAACTCCCTCTGAAAACCCAAATCTACAAAATTTTCACTTGGTGTGTTGTTTTTTTCTTTCCTTTGATCTTTTTATGTTGAAAAATGGTTCTTTGAATTCTGGGTTATTGAGAATTTTTTTTTTTCTTTCCTTTGATCTTTTTATGTTGAAAAATGGTTCTTTGAATTCTGGGTTATTGAGAATTTTGCATCTTTGGATGTTTTGGCGATCTGGCTTTCTTCAATGAATCTTAAATTCTTTGATCCAATTCGATTTCGATAGCTTAGTTTTGAGGTTACTTCGTTTTTAGTCTTCTGTTATTATTTATTATATTCTGTACTGTGAGTACCTTTGAGCATCTTTGACAGACTGACACAAATGTCATTCCTTTTTGGCTATCTATCTATACTCCGTTTCGTCCTCTACCAGCGAGAGAGCTTTAATGGAGTCGTGTTGTTTGAAGATGAAAGCCAATTCTCATTTGGTGAATGTGAGAAAAGGTGGCTTTATCAATGGAGATAATGCATTTCTGGGGGACAGAATCAGAGGGAGCCTTAATAACAGTTTGTGGGTTAATCATGTGGCAAACAGTCTGAGTGTTGATAATAAGAAAGAAATGAAGCTCAAAACCGGTGTTTCTGCGATTCTCACATCGAATAATCGCAGGGAAGCCACGGTTTGTTGATTCTTTTTCCATGATATTTCTTTATTTTGTTTGTGCTTCCATTACATTTGTTTGATCATCAAGGTTGAGAACATGTTTTGTTTTAGACCGTGCAACTGCGTCAGCACGAGAGACGGAAAGATGCTAACTTAGATTGATCCTATTGTTGACAATAGTGCTTTTTTATGTGAATGTGTTCTGTGGTTCCAATTGGAGGATGCAGGATCGACTTCCAATGAGCAACTGTATCAACAGTGGGATAAACAAGATCTTTGTTCTGACACAGTTCAACTAGGCTCCCCTCAACCGGCACCTTGCGCGCACGTACTATGAAATTGGCATCAATTTTGGAGATGGGTTTGTGGAGGTATGAGATCCTTGAGGTTAATAAAGATAGATTTGTTAACTTTCTATTGTTAACTTTCTACTGATTTATCTGGTATAATATTCAAGATCAATATAGACCTACAGGATAAATGTGATGTTCTCGTGAAGATAGTCATTTGATGAACAGGTTCTGGCAGCCACTCAAACATCAGGAGAAGCAGGGAACAAGTGGTTCCAAGGAACCGCGGATGCTGTGAGGCAATTTATACGGGTATTTGAGGTAGGAACTAAAAGTTGTATTTCCCCTTCATGTGAAAATGGTCGCAGATTCATGTAGTTCGTATTCGGTTCGACCTCGAATAATATGTGATAAATCAAAACTATTCTTTTAGGATGCAAAGAACAGGAACATTGAGAACTTAGTCATCTTGTGCGGGGATCATCTCTATTGAATGGATTATATGGACTTTCTACAGGTATGGATTTCTTTCGCTTTGATTTGAGTCATATTTTTTAGCATAGTTAAAAGCTTCACTAACTTACTGCAATGCATAACAGAGTCACGTCGACAAGAATGCTGATATTACGATTTCATACCTGACCATGGGCAATAGGTTTCCATTCTTCTCTTAATAATGTAGTTTTCTCAAGTGGTATATATACTTTATTTAACTAGTCCTCATCAGTTAAAGTTTCATGGTTTACCATTGTGATGAAATTATCACTTTCCAGCCGTTCATCTGATTATGGACTGGTGAAGATAGATGGAAGGGGCCGTATTATCCAGTTTTCTGAAAAGCCAAAGGGTGCTGATTTGAAAGCAATGGTAAGTAGTAGAAGTCGTGCGTAGTCTCGATGCCCAGTTAGCTTCGAATTTTCTCTGCGTTTCTGAATTTTAGCAACAAATACTGAGATATTGTTCTATTTACTTGCTTTCTACTTATGTAACCTACAATCATTTTCTCGACCTATACCACTTATCCTTTATAATTCTCTGCAGCAAACAGATACCACTCTTCTAGGGTTGTCTCCCCAAGAAGCCTTGAAATCTCCTTACATAGCATCAATGGGAGTCTATGTATTCAAGACGGAAGTTTTATTAAAGCTTCTGAGATGGAGATTTCCTGCATCCAATGACTTCGGGTCCGAAATCATCCCTGCTGCAGTCGAGGAACATGATGTACATGTAAGAGCTATAGAAATGGAAATTCCATTTGTCTAAGATGTTTCTCCATCTTTGCTAACCCGAGGGACGAGTTCACATACAAGTGAGGCTTCAAACCGTGCACCGAGTTTTACCGGGAAAGAAGCAGGCCTTTCCACATTGTATTTTAGTGTCTGACATCATGTCATTCATGTTCTTTGTTTATAAAGAACCAAATTCTGAATGTCTCTCGTATACTATATATAGGCATATCTTTTACTGGGACGATATTGGAACCATAAAGGCCTTTTATGACGCCAATATAGCACTCAATGAAGAGGTTGGTTTTAATGTTATCCAATTGACTCGGATGTTATGTTGGATATATGAATTTTTTCGTTCATCGTTCGAATAAGATTTAACCTCTGTTAATCGTTTCGGCCTGTATGCAGGTTCCGAAGTTTGAGTTTTATGATCCAAAGACACCTTTCTATACATCTCGTCACTTGCCACCAACAAAAATCGAAAAATGCAGGGTATGATTGTGTACTTTTGTATTACAATTGTGACACCTCCTTTTCTTCCATCTCATGTCCTTTAACGCAGATTAAAGATGCACTAATCTCCCATGGATGCTTCTTGCGGGAATGTACCGTCCAACACTCGGTAATTGGTGAACCCTCTCGTTTGGACTCTGGCGTCGAGCTTCAGGTGAATTATCACCGTTTCCCATTTAAACTAAATTGATTGCCTTTAAAACTTCATAGTTGGATGCTTGGATTGGTTGTTTGGATTGGTTGTTGTTCAATTCCTTCATATCCACAGGACACAGTTATGCTGGGAGCGGACTACTACCAAACCGAAACTGAAATCGCACCTGTACTAGCTGACGGTAAGGTCCCGATTGGAATTGGACACAATACCAAAATCAGGTAACTTATTTAACATGTTGAACAAATTCTAAAATTTCAATGACATATCCGTGATCTCGTCTTTAAGAAACACATATCGTTTTCTCTGCCAGGAACTGCAATGTCGACAAGAATGCTAAGACAGGAAACGATGTGATCATTGCAAACAAAGATGTAAACACACTATCCTTATTCATTCATTCATGCCTTTCGCTGTATCATCAAATAAGGCTGCATTTATAAAACACCGATAAATTGTTGTTTCTTTGGTAGGGTGTTGAAGAAGCGGATAGGCCGGACGAAGGATTTTATATCCGGTCGTGAATCACCATCATAGCAGAGAAGGCAACAATTAAAAATGGTACTGTTATATAACGGATCATAAATTACTTCCACGGACAGCTCCGAGCCAGGAATTAGAAGGGGCACACTATCGAAAGCTGTCACGGTCGGACGAGCTTCTGAAGGTGGCGGTAGCAGAGCGTTTTGCTTCAAGAAAAAAAGCTGCATTACTATCAGTTACTTTTATGTAAATTATAACTTGTATTTTGCATTGTGAAGTAATAGATTTGATGTCGGTTGAAAAAATAAATCAGTTGGCTAAGCCCCCTTGTTTCTTTCTATTCATAGTGTAATATCTTTTGAGAAAGTCTCGGTAATCATTGTTTATAATTTTATCCCTTTGAATTTGATGCTTTTAATGTTTCCCTTTAGATTTTATACAGAGCAGAATTTGGTTGTTAGTGACGAGATAGAATTTTTTTTTTCATTTTCATTATTTTTAATAATTGTAGTATAAATCAAAGAAAATTAAATTTTCGCCTATAAATCTGTCCAATGGCAAGTAATCTTGAGATTAACTAGAATTACTTCAAAATTTTTAATATAATCCGACAAATCATACAACATTATGAAAATTATATTAAAGAATTATCAACCTACAATTAAAACTCATACAATGTAAGTGTAGGCAGCTGAATCACTCCAAAAGCATTCAATTCTCTCAACTCCGTCAAACATTGAAAGGTGAGTAAAGAATCAGATCCTGCTTGATGGCTCGACCCAGTTAAACAAACCACCGTTCAACTATTTCGCCACTTTATCCAGACTACCCAATAAGCCGGAACACTTAAAAATATGTTTGACATCGAATATTTTGTCACCGAAAAGATAAACCAATTGTACCATAAAAGAATTGATATCATCTAGGAGCGACTGCTGAGTTAAAATCTCTACCAAGAATCCAAAATCATAAGAACCATAAAAAAATATCCACATTAAACCTCTTTAAGTAATTGAATAACCCAAACTCCATAACGTCATGGTAAAATCTCTTGACTCAATACCTTCCTTTTTCTTTTCTTAAAACTCTTAAAATTGAACTCCCATATGTAGTAAAATGGAGTATCGAAATCTGATAAATTCCCTTCATCATTTGAAAAAGTTAAACTGAGTTGAGTCACGTCTAGAGCGTCAATATTGAATAGTTGAAATGCTGGTTTCCCAATACAACAATTTCTTTATCCTCTTAGAAAATAGTATTAGGAAATTCAGTGTCGATTGAAACCATAGGGTAGTCTACAATCACACTTTGAATTAACGTAAGTTCATACTCCAATTCATCTTCAAAGACTTGCCGAATAATCACTGGTTTTTGCTCCATGCTTTTGGCTTGGAAGAGGAGTTGCGTTTTTCTTAGCACAGCAAGGAGTTGAGTTGAAGGAGAACGAAATTGATCGACTTATTTATATAGTTTTGTACGTATAATGAATCGTCGGTAACAAAAGCAAATATGCAGTCCTATTATAACTCATGGATCTGTAATTATTAAATTATTTTATTTGTAATTATAAATTATTAAATTTATAAATAAATTTTGCTCCATTATATATTTTAATACATAAATTTTTAATAAACAAAATAATTAAAAAAAATAGTATTTAAAACAGGTGAAATAGACTAATGGATATTTGAATGGAATTATAAAAAAAAATTAATAAGTAAATCCTACTACAACTCTAAATAAAACCCTAAATAAAATCCTACCCCTAAAAATCCTACTATAACTCTAAATAAAATCCTACTCCTAACCCAATTCCAACACAGACGCTGAGGCCAATTCCGACACCCTCCCTCACACCGGACATTGAAGCAAGACCAAAATCAGGTATCTTAATTAACATTTTGAACAAATTCCAGCAGTTCAATCACATATTATTATTATTTTTTGGATAAATAAGAAATTATTATCCGAAATAGCAGTAAACTGCTAACAGAACAAACAGTCAAAGGAACAAGGATGGGGATCTATTTTCATCAAAATTAGATTATTCCCCAATGGTTACAAAGAGCTAAATTAATACTATCTAATCTATTAACATCCCTATTACTTAAAATTGATCTAACTATCTCCTTAATAGTATTAATGATTCCCTCTTTGGTTCTACTAGTTCCTTTGAATATCCTTCTATTCCTTTCCTCCCAAATGATGTAGTTAAAAGCGCTCCAGGATAGCTTCAGAAGGCAAGAGAGCAAAGATTTTCCTTTCCATGTAGTTGTCGCCCACTCCAGCAGATTGGACCAAGTCGGGCAGTGCCTACTCAAACCAGAAAGTTGGAGTATTGTTCTCCAAATGGTAGCAGTTTTAGAGCACTCGGTAAAGAGATGGTTTCTGGTTTCCTTTGCTACCGAGCAGAATATGTAGAGATCGTTGGTAATAAGACCAAAGCGTTGTAATCTGTCCTTTGTGGGGAGTCGATCCAATATAACCAACCAAGATATTAAGCTATGCTTCGGGACATGAAGGGGATACCAGATTAATTTATGCCATGGGACTTTAGTTTCCTTAGGGCGAATCTCCTTCCAAATATCAGTTGTGGTTTTTGCTGCTGTTGCAAGCACTGCCTGGGCAACTCTTCTGATTTTCAGCATTCGCTTGAAGTTCCAGCTTGCGCTTTGCGGTTCTTCCATTGTCAAGAAATCATGCTGCCTGATTATGTAGTTGTGGATCCACGCAACCCACAGAGAACCATCCCCCGCGAGTTCCAGGACTTGATGTCCTTTATACCAAGACCTCCTTCGGATTTTGGTTTACATATATACTCCTAACTCACTCTTACGCCAACAGCAGGAATGTCTGATCCTTTCCAGAAAAATCTTGAACATAATTGTTCAATTTTTTTGATAATGGACTGCGGTAATACTAGCTGCCTGCACCAATAATTAGTAACGCTGTAGAGAACAGTCTTAATAAGCTCAGCCCTGCATGCATAACTCATTTTCTTCCTAGACCATTGATGAATTCTGCTCTTGATATTGCCAAGCAGTGGTTGGCAATCTTTATCAATAAGCTTTCTGGTGACAAGTGGAATCCCCAGGTATCGAACAGGCAGTCTACCATGTTTGAAACCAGAAAAATTGATGATTGAATCAAGATTGTGAGCTGAAATACCTGCAGTGAAGATCTCGCATTTACCTGCATTAAGCTTCAACCCAGAATATTCATAAAAACAGTCCAATACAATAATGACTCCCATAACAGACTCTAGGTTTCCTTTGCAGAAAATTAGCAAGTCATCGGCAAAAGACAAGTGTGTAAGTCCAATTTTCCTACATTTAGGATGGAATGCAAAAATCCCTTTAAGAGCAGCTTTATTGAGGATGTTAGAGAGAACATTCATGACAAGGACAAACAAAGTAGGGGATAGAGGATCTCCTTGTCTGATTCCCTTAGCTCCCTTAAAATATCCAACCAAGCTTCCATTGAGGACAATGGAGTATCTAGCATCCGTATAACATGAAACAATCCAATCGATGAATTTAAGAGGTAAATCCAGAGCTTTAAGAATTGCATGAATGAAGTCCCAGTTGATGGAGTCAAAGGCCTTTTGAAGATCGATTTTGAGTGCACACCTTGGGGAAATGATCTTCCTCCCATATCCTTTGACAATTTCCTGAGCAAGGAGGGTATTATCAACTATACTCCTTTCTTTGACAAAAGCATATTGATTAGGAGCAATAATCTTAGGCAGCAAATTTGTCATTCTATTGGCAAGAATCTTTGTAATGGTCTTGTAAATAACCGAGCAGCATGAAATGGGTCGGAAGTCATAAACTTTGCTAGGATTTGGCCGTTTTGGAATCAAAGCAATAGTGGTTGCATTAAAAGCTGGATAAATGAAAGATTCTTGAAAGAAGTACTTTATTTCCTTTGTAACATCATTACCAATCACTGGCCAAGCTTTCTTGAAAAATAGAGAAGTAAAACTGTCAGGGCCGGGAGCCTTGTCATTGCCTTGGCTGAAAATAGTAGCTTTGATCTCATCATTAGTAACTTCCTTGACCAGAGCTTCAAAGTCTTCTGATGATATTGAGTTTGGTAGCATAAGACCTTTCAGAAGTGCAGGAGAACAATCTTTTACTTTAGGATCGTTGGAACCTAAAAGATTTTTGAAGAACTCTAGTATTTCCGAGGATATATCCTCAAAAGATTCAAGCCTTTCCCCCCGATTGTTGACAAGGACCCTTATAGTTTGTCTCTTGTTCTTAGTAGCAATGACCAAGTGAAAGAACTTTGTGCATTTGTCACCCTCTTTTAGCCAATGCAATTTAGCTTTTTGTTTTAAGAACATGGTCTCAGCTTCTTCTAAAGAGTTGAACTCTCTTTGCAATTCGAGTTCTTTCTCAATGGATTCAACACCTCTTAAGGTAAGAATTTGTTGCCTTTCAAGTTCTTCTCTTTTCTTCCTTGCTCGCGCCGAGATGTCGCTAAAGTAGTCTTTGTTGAGTTGTTTCATAATAGCTTTGAGGAGTTTGAGTTTTGTGAAAAAAGATTTCATTGGGTTGCTTGTGCTGCCATATTCCATGATTGGCTAACAATATTAAGGAACTCTGGATGAATAGTCCAGCAGTTGAAAAATTTGAAGGGTTTGGGTCTATTTAAATGGGCCTCTTTGTGAAGCTCCACCACTGCCATACAATGATCAGAAGGACCAGGAGATAAGAATTCCATAGAAGAATGAGGGAAAGCTTCAAACCACATAGGATTGATGAGTACTCTGTCAAGTTTCCGAGCAAGGTAGTTGTCACTTTGTTTATTACTCCAGGAATAAGTATGGCCAAAGAAAGGATGATCTTACAGATGTAAGTCTGAGTGACTTCTTGAAATTCTAACATATCAGAGGAAGAGATCATATCCGTAAGCTCTTGATTAGAACTTTCATAATTATTCAATATGACATTGAAGTCACCTCCCAAAATCCAAGGGTGGTCACTAAAATTTGAATCAAGATGTCGTAGTTCTTGCCAAAGTTGCCTTCTAATAATTCCATTATTACTACCATATATTGCGGTAATAATAAATGAAACACCATTAAACAGACCTTTGACAGTGATGCTCTGATCAGTAGCATTACATAAGGATAAATCCAATCCTTTCCTCCACAAAAACCATATTCTTCCATTCACTGCGAAGTCGTAGTTAGTGAGCACATTCCAATTCTCAAACGAGGTAGCTAATAAATCAGCAGATTTTTCTAATTTCACTCGAGTTTCCATCAATCAAAGAATTTGTACATTATTCTGGGCTGCCCTTCGAAGGACCTGACCTTGTTTAAGAGGATTATTTAATCCTCTTACATTCCAGAATGAAATGATCATTTTCCGTGGGATGAGGAGCCCGAGTCCCCTCCTTTACTTCCCAATGTAGAACGCTTGGATTTGTCTACATGAGCCCTCTTTTTACATTTTAGTTCTTTGATCAATTCTGCTACACCAGAAGCTGCTGCTCTTACTTGTTTACCTTGATTCTCTGAGATAATGTGTGACTCATCAATCGAGTTTAGTAAATCAAATCGGTTGCTGGACCCTATTAATGCATTATGAGCTTTGGCAGGCCTGCCAGTACCTCTTTTATTAAGCAGTGGAGAAACAGTAATGATATCTTCTGAATTGCCCGGCTGATTTGGAATTTTGGAAATTCCCTCTACAATAAGGTCAGAAGAAGTTCCTTGATCAATAACAGTAGTAAGAAAGAAATCTGGTTTAATGGGGTTACCCGAAACATCGGAGTCATTTCCAAAATGATGAGATTCTGAGCGAGAATGGTTCCCTGTATCATTATCCTTTGTAGATTTGTTCAAAGAAGAAGTGGGATCCGTAGACTTTGAATTCAGAAAATCTTCAGTACAAGCAGTTTCAATGTCCAGTGAGATTGGAGGGGCAGGGTCTTTTTTCCGCCAAACCAGTGAGGAGGCTTGAGGAGTAGGTTTATGTTTACATCCTTTAACACTATGGCCAAACACTTTGCAGAATTTACAGCTAGGAGGCATCCATGGAACTTCGACAGCAATCGAAGTGGTATGACCGTTGTTAAGCACAACATCAATAAACTTAGGAATAGTGTCAGACGCCCCTATTTCAACACAATTTAGCAAATTCTAACCTAGTTTTAGAGGCAGTGATGGAATCCATTGAGAGGGGGTAACCAATGGCACTAGCGATATAGCTTAAGCCTTCGCCGGAAAACAATTCAAGGGGAACATTATATAAGTGTACCCAGATAGGAATTTTTGACAAATCAAGATGCAGCTTTTCCATGTTCGAAACCCATTTATGAAGAATTAAAGGTTTGTTGTAGATGTGCCATGGGCCATTCTCCAATACCCAATTCCTAGCTTGTTTGAACTAAATGAAAAAAGGTAAAGATTGTTACCTGCATAGCTGATTTGCACGTTGGCTCCTTGCAAAGGCTTTCTCTAGAGCGTATCAGTGATCTGTTGCAGAGTGGTAAATTTGGGAGCAACCCCCAAAAACTGGCCAACGAGCGAGAATCTCCACTCTTTAATTCCGCCTTCAAACACTTCAGGCGGAGGATGAACAGTCGGAACCTCATCTCTAGAATTTGGGGGGAAATACTGGAGCTGATTCCCAGAGGAGCATGAGAACAATTTGCGCCAGTCCATGAATAAGCCGTGTAATACTTAAAAACAGATTGGAATTGAGAGAATGAAGGAGATCTTTGCAGAGACGATCGGTTCACCGGAAGCGCAGTAGTAGATTCCTCAGATTCGCCCCATCTGAGAGCATTTAGGTGGGTGAGTTGGTTTTTTGAGTACACATATTATTATTGATCTCCTTATTTCATGGCTTTTTTTCTCAGTTAATCACAAATTAATAGCTCCTAATCCACACAAATAAAATATGTTAGCAACACCATCTAAGTTTGCCCATGGGAAATATGGAGAACTTATTTAGCAAAGGGGGGAAATGTTTGTTACAGTAGTCGTCTTCGAAAGTTACAGGGTGGTGCCTTGGTAGGTACGAACCAGCAAACCTACTCCTAACCCAATTCCGACACCCACCCTCACACCGGCATTGAACCAAGACAGCTCCCCATCTTCCCCATCAAAATAATCCACCCCTGAATACATATAGCTGTGTTCTTCACCTTCTGATTTATAATTCAAGCAATCCGGTATCTGTCAAGAGAAATGAAAAGCAGAATGTTAAGTCAGACATACATTGTTGTGATTCAAGTATATGAACACATCAATATGGTTGGCACTTGCAAAGTCACTTCGTAAAAAGCCCTATATCATTTCTTTTTGTTACAAAATGTGACAGACCGGGAATGGATAATGGGTTGCAGATGCTCGGTTTGAACTCTAACACCAATTGGATCAACCTCAGGTTCAAATCTGAAGAGGGAAGACATAACAACTCCAATATACACATAATTATCATACTAGCATCCAGGTGCTAAACTGGTATGTTGGTGAACAAAATTAAACTATAGTCCGAGTCACTTCTGTCATTAGCTTCCAACCAATTAACAAATCTTCATGCCAAATTATTACTACTCAGGGATGTTTGAGGCTCAAAGGATATCTCGAAGAAGAAAAGATATTACGGCAGAACAATTTCTACCAACCTTTCAGTTGTAAACAGCATGATGATTTTTTTAATGAGATTGACCTCAACATGATATCCGGACCTTCTCTACCTTTTCAAAGGCAATTATATAGATCTACTATAACAGAATGTGCAGGCATTGAACAAAGGATTACTGACATAGGAAATAAGATTGATGTATGCAACTGTGCCAGTACTGTATTAGGTAACGTAAACTGTTAGCAATGTCATACATAGCTTAGTCCGATCCGATTACTACCTTTTGAATTAAAAGTATGTACCTATCATATCCTGCTGCCTATTTGAAGGAAAGATTGATTCTCAGTAAGAAGTTTCGTCAGATGGTACAATTTATAGCATGTGATGAATGGCTAGGATAACATATCAGTTGAGCAGCAAAGGGGGAAATGGTGAGATTTCTTTTGAAGAACTTGAAATTCAAATGTTAACAAATAAATACCTGCAAAGGGCTAGCTTCTTTCTGATCTTCAGTAGTGTCATACTCTGGTATCGAATCCAGCATCCCATTCACAGGGTTTTAAATCGCGGTTGCGGTAGCATTTTCGGTCATTTCGTTTTTACCGCGATTGCGGTCGTCGCGGGTGCTATTGCAGCCGTAACGGGTGTAGCGGAAGGCGCTGACAAATGTGTGCAAAACGGAGTTTACTCGAGGCTTTTCTCAATAATGAATTTGGTTCTTGCAAGTCTCATTCGTTTTCATCGATGGAAGTTTTGCCTAACAGAGAGACTAATTTGAATGGTTCTTAAGTCAACAACTACTTTGTTAATGGTGTTGTCTCTCTCTATTCACATATATTTTTAGAGATTTAGCTGCTATTGGTTGGATAGATGATTACGGATATTTTCACATTTGATTGTTTCAATCTTCATTTCCTTTTCCCAAGCTAAGAGAGCACGACGTCAATTACTTTTTTAAACGAAAAGTTATGATATAATTTGTACATATAAAGTTTCTACTATTATATATTTAATTTTAAAAAAATAGATAAATCAATATGAATTTGTTTAAATTTATAAAAAAAAATATCACGTGAGTGTAGTGGTGTTTCATAGTTTCCTTTTCCGCAAATTCTTTCTCATTTTGAAATTATCAAATTACGGCTTTAATCCCTCTACTATACTTAAGTTTGACATTTAACCCTTCTCTTTTAATCTAGTAAAAGTTGATCTTCATCACTCTATCATAACAAGTGAAAATGCACTTCCATTGCCCTCTTTGTCTAATTCCATTTTGTATAATGTAAGCTTTCTCACCAAACTTGCATGCAATTTTGAGATGACCAAATTGAAAGGACAACAAATACTTTATACATATACGACTTGCACCAAACATTGCCACTCTTTCTCAGTTGGTACTACATTTCTCCATTGAAATGCCCAAAAGAATCTCTTGTTCATTTTCATGTCATTTTTTCCAGAACAGCTGAAAATCTCATCTGGATGAAGCAATCCTAGACAATTACAATTTACATTTCACAAAGGGACCACAAACACAAGCTCAAATCACATAAAAATTGTAGCTTGCTTTTACCCTGAAACAAGCTGTCAAACAAATTCAAACCACTACTTGTCAATGGCTGTCTACCGGACCGACTATGCGGAACTCTGTTGTTTTAATAAACATCTTAAGAAGATTTGTATATCCTCGGAGCCCTTCCGATGCGATGCACAAATATCACCTTGGAAATCCTATTTACCTATGAAGAGCTTCATCAGGTGCTCAACCACAGCAGGCACTCGAATGGGAAGCCTGTCGTCTTATTAAGAAAGAATTCTAGAACAAATTTAACCTCTCTGCTAGTATTGATCCTGCCGTTCTATATCTTGTTGTGGTTCCAGTGGCTCCGGGCATATCTCCCTTGAATGCCATATATGTGAGGATGAATGGTCACCTCCACCATTCTGAGCACCGCCCTGCGAACCCGTTGTTACCGAGTGCTTGAAACTACTTCCCCCTTCAGCTCTAGTAGTGGAGGCTGCAGGATTAACGGCTACGTCCAAAGAGCTTTGACGCCAACTACCAAAAAATGAAGCATTCCAAGATCCTCTAGAGGAGGTTGTTCTAAGCATTGCTGAGCTTGAAGTATCTTCCTTAACCACCCTCAAAGGATTTTCCAAAGCTTTTAGAATATATCTCATCGGCGGCCGTCTTGAAGGTTTCGAATTAAGACAAGACCTCGCAACAATGGCCATGGCCCAGACTTCCTCCAATAGATCGTCATCCACAAGAAGAGACGGGTCCAGAATTTTCGTCACAAGTTCCTTTTCATAAATACTGATGCATAGTAGTGTTTGTTCTAACCATTCCTTTGTCTGGGTATCACTCGATGCACCGATGTCCATCTTACCGGTTACCAGCCCAAGTAAAACTTTCCCGAAGCAGTAAACATCGTAGGCACATATTGCTGTAGATGAACCTGCCCATTGAACAAAATGAAAAGAAATTTCAGAAAAGAAATTTCAGAAAAGCTTTCAGATTTTATGAGAAAAAAGTTTTAGCGATAATTCTACGCTCCTAAGCTTTGCTCGTATTCGGAAATCACCCAAGAAGGTAAGGTCAGTCAAATTTACGAATATTATGTCGGAGATAACAATTGAGATCTAAATATTCGTGAATTTTTACAAGTGAAATGTGCACATACCTAAAGAACCTTGTTCAGATGACCTGTACTCAACAACGAATAAAACCACATTACGACCTTTATCAATTAAACAAGCATAGAAAGCAACAAATACAACTTGACGTTTGAAACAGTAATAAAATTAATAAAGAGGAAACGAAGACAGAAAAATCTTAAATGCTATTTGATAATTACTTCTCGATGTATATGTGTTTGGCATCGCTACAGCTTGAAACATCTAAACACGCATGTATCCTTGATCCATATCGAAATGTAACATTTTTATTTAACATGTAAAATGCCATAACTCTACTGCATCAGACATTAAAGCCTGCACTTGGGTTTATCCTTTCGAGTCGAGGAAACACACTTGCATCCAGAAAATATATGCAGGGGACCAGAAAGAAGCAAACCTCAGAACCGAGCAAATAAGAATTAAGTGTCTAAAAGTTCATTCATGAGACCATGTTTTATTAGTCCATTGTGTTTAGCTAAAACATAGAACAATGCAGAAGTACCGCACTGTTGAATTATATTCTCCATCCGAAAACTATGAGACATTTTAATCCTGAGCTTCTTTTTGCTAAAAAAGAGTAAGTGATGTTCATTATTAAGTGTAGGGAACCCTAAAAAATAAGTCAAAAAAGTGATATACAACAATCAACATTCTGAAAAAAATCTATAAATAGATACAATTGTACAGAATACTCACTGTGGCAAGCGCAGTAATCGTGTGATTCTGTTTTGATGACCATCACCTTCATGTGTGCAGACCTCGGTCAGGCTCCCCATTCTAACTTCAAACTTATCATCGAGAAGTATACTGCTAGCTTGAACATCTCTTCAACAACAAAAAGAAAACATGTCACTGCAAGTTTTTTAAGTTTCTCGATATCCCATTCACAGAGAAGTTATGATATGCATAAGAAAAGCATCATGCAGTAACTGAAGGCAGTTTAAGCATAAAATGAGAAGCTCTAAAAATACCTGTGGACAAGGGGTGGCGTGCATTCATGATGCAGATGAGATAGGCCTTCTGCGGCTCCTATAGCAATTTTCAATCTTGTTATCCAATCTAATGACTGTAAACTATCATCCTCCGGATTTTTTTCCTGTACAACGAACCTGACAAGTCCCCATTCGGCATATATTTATAAACCAAGAATTTCTCATTCTCTCTCTCTAAACAATGTCCCAATAGGGGAACAATTCGTGGGTGTGAAACTTTACTAAAAAACTCCAATTCCGAAAGGTATGCTTCCTTTCTAATCGACTGCAAATCAATCCTTTTGATGACAACGGGAAGCCCGCCTTTTAAGATACCCCTGAAGAGATCTCCAGAATGACCGTGCTTGATGAGGTTTGCATCATTGAAATCACCAGTGGCTTCAAGAAGTTGCTGGTAGGTAAATAGATCACCTAGACTCGAAAAATTAATCTGTACTCCCGGCGAAGGAGGTATTTCTCTAGCAGGAACTGCTCCCACGTCAACTCCTCTATGATTCCTTGTGCTGCTCCTTTTAAGGACACATAGAACCAGCAATAACAACAGGATTAGTAGGGCGACAAGCCCAGCTCCTCCCAAGACTGCAGCCAATATAATCGTACTTCTGTTGCTGCTTCCTCTTTCGGACGCAGGAGGTTCTGAGGAATTTGGGCGTCCAAAATTATCAAAACTCAGGCCCCTCTCGGCATAGAATGATACACACTGCATTAAAGTCCTCTGGCTTGACAGATTTTGGAGACAGTTAGTGCTAAGAAACGAATTGTCCTGCAGATAGCCTGGAACCGTGCCTTCAAAATAGTTTCCAGACAAGTCAATAGACCTAAACCTTCGAAGTACAGTTGTGAGACCTCCATAAAACTTGTTCTGTGAAACGTTAAGTACAGAAGCAGTGGCATTATCATTCAAAGTAGAATTAGGAAGCTTCCCTGTGAAATTATTCTGAGAGATATCGAGCAGGTTCAGCTCACGTATTGACCATAATAATTCAGGAACAGTACCATTGAAACTATTGTTTCTCAGAACTATAACCTGCAACTGACTTGGGGCAGGGAACAACCCGACCGGCAGAGACCCTCTGAGACCATTGTTCCCGAAGACCATTCTCCGCAAATTCCTTAGCCCTCTAAGATCTGGTGGCACTGACCCTGACAAAACATTGCTGCTGAGATCAAGGTCAACCAAGCTCTCAAGGTCCCCAAGTTGTGCAGGTATTGAAAACGTTAAACGATTGCTCGAAAGATTCAGACTTCGTAGCTTCGAAAGCGATCCAACGCCAGGAGGAATTGACCCCGTTAAGTTATTCGAGGAAATGTCAAGTCTTGTTAAATTCCTTAGCGAAAAGAGTGATGATGGAATAGATCCAGTGAACAAGTTCTTGGAAAGATCAAGAAGTAAAAGGCGTGACAACCGACCCAAAGTTGAAGGAATCTGCCCGGTCAGCCTATTATCAGACAAGTATAGACCAGTTAAATTAGTCAAATTACCAATACTCAAAGGTATAACACCTGAGACATTACAAGACCTGAGATCCAACACATGCAACGTCAACAGCCTTTGGCCAAACCAATCAGGGATGGAACCAGGAAGCAAGAATCTAGATGCATTAAACGAAACCAAATGCGTAAAATTCACAAGCGAATCGACGGCTAACCGCGGGTTTTGTCTGCCAACCCTTGTTCTTCTAAAACCGGAAATGTTAATGGAAGTAACACTGGCATTCTCACATGTTATACCGTTCCAACTGGTACAAAGGTCAACTTTTCTAGGCCAGTCTCTGCTTCTAAGCCCCAAAGAGGATCTGAGTTCAAACAAAGCAGTAAACTCAATGCCTGAACTCAGCCGCTGCTGCTGCTGCACTTGTTGCTCAAATGTAAACCCAAATAACAGTAACAACAAGAGATATAACAAAGCTACGACTCCTATGCTACCCTGATCCACCATGGCTCATGGAGTCTAACTCTAACCCCCAATCATCAAAACTCTTTTCTTTTTTTCTCCCCCCTTTCTCTCTACTCTTAATACATGTAATGAAAATTTGACCCCAAAAAACCCCACTTTAGAAGGAACAAAGAAAAAGGAATCGTCTAGAAAAGCTCTTACCTTCGATGCATCAAAGCTCTAATTTTTTTTAAAAAAAGAAAGAAAAAACTTCAAAACTGTTGGTAACCAATCTGTATCAACTTCTCTTCTCCTTATTGGCTGTCTTTTTTCCTCTCTCTCTCTCTCTACCTACTTTTTTCTTTCTCTCTCTAATTCCTTCAGTTTCTTCAGTTGACAAAAGGGGTAAGAGACAGAAAAGAAGGGGAAAAAAGTAGTAGTAGTAGTAGTAAATAAAAAGTACTAATTTTGATTGAATTAATCAAAATTCTAGATAGATAGGAGAAGGAGGAGGCCCGTCAAAAACTCAATTGATGCACTTTTCACACTCTCTCTTTCCCTTTCCTTGTTCCACCAAAAAAAAAATTGATTGAGGTAAATATATATAAATATAGTAACATGCATGAAGCAGTGGGGTAAAATTTAAACAGGAGTCAATTTTGATTCTGGTCTGAAAACAGAGACAGGTACGGCGCCGGAACGAGTTTTGTCTGAACTCCGGCAAGCCAGCAAAGCAAAGCTTTAGAACTAGAAGGAACAAACAAAACTTACTGCACTACACTGTAACTTCTCTTTATTTCATTGTCGGGCTTCTCATGTTACTTTGTTTATGATTTGGCTTGTGTTATTTTGTTTCTGTGAGTGTTTTAATTTAGAAACTCATCCTAATAAAAGAAAAGCCCAATTATGTAACAATTAAAATCTTAAAGTATTGTTAATTAGTTATTATGAGAATGCCCATATCAGTATTTTAAATATCATATATTTTTAAAATAATTGCCATTATTAGTAATAATTAAATGAGAATATCTTCTTAATTAAAACAGTATATTCAAGATAAGATTACATTAATAAGAGTTCAAGACAATGAATTTTTATTAGAATTTTTATTAATATATTCCATTGAACCTAATAAAAATAGATAATTATTATAAAGAACTAATATATCAGTTTAGTTTAAGAAAACATTGAATGATTTAAGTGCTAAAAACATTATATTATTTAAAAAAATCTAAATTTAAATAATTACGTCTATATTTTATATGTATTATTAATTGCAAAAGAAAATTTTAAATAAATGTTTTATGGATATTAAAAATTAATCAATTTATTATTCTTACAAAATAATTGATTGATTTAACTTTAATCAAATTAAAACAATATCGTTTGATTTGATCACATGCAAAATCATTTGAATTATTATAATTGATTTTTATTTATTGAATTGATTTAAGGGAGTAAGAGAAAAGTAGAGTTGTAGAAAAATCTTATAAAATTATGAGATATCATTGTCTAACACTTATTGGATTCAGTTGCATACACTAAAGCATGAATCGATTTAGTTTTATGTGTACAGTCTTGAATCGAACTAAAATCAAATGTATATTATATTTTAAATTAAAATTTATATTTGATTAAAGTTTGTGCGTAGTTTTAATGTTAATTTAAAAGGAGAAAGCATAAATAGAAGGACTTTACCGTAGGGATGGCAAACGGGCGGGTCGGGTGCGGATATCCCCTCCCCCATCCTCCATCCTCCATCCTCATACCCACCTAATATTTTTTAATTCGGGTGCCCACCACCCATGACGGATAAAAATTTTCAAATCCACACCTGCTCACGCGGATACATTCTCAAATCCATTCCCATTAGGGATGGCAAACGGGTATAGTTTCGTGGATTCCGCACCGCATCCGCTCCAATTGGAGCGGGGATGGATATAATTTTAGCGGGTAGTGGGCGGGTGTGGATTTATAAAGTGGTATCCGTCGTAGGTGGTGGGCGGGTAATGGATTTGAGACATTACCCGCCCTGCATCCGCCCGCACCACATCCGCCCGCCCAGCTAAATATCTATTAAATTTTGGACCATAATGAATTTAGGTGTAATTTTAGAGACTAATTTATAAATTTTAATATTTTATAATATATAACATATAATTTAACCAAATATTAAGGATATTTAGTCTTTAATTTGGTCTTTAATTAGGAAAATATCCGGCTCTTTGATTAAACCCATAATCCCACTCACTTTCCATGTTCTTTAGCCCATGCTGCCCATCCAAACACAAATTAGCCGTACTATAAGCATTAACATCAAAAGCAACAGTTTTCATGTTTAGCCCTTCACAACCCATATTAGGCGCACTATGAGCATTAACATCGAAAGCAACTCAACAATCAAACTCTGCGACTACATGCTCCCTACAATTTGTCTCCATAACATTCGTAGAGCCACTCCTCTGACAAATTGAAGCATGCGCTGCTACCCCATCACGAACTGTCTGGGAACCAACTCCAACATCCCATTAGTTTGTTGTCAGGCGGGTCTAGATGGGTATGTCACTAGTGGGTAGTGGGTGTGGGGATAGATTTGAAAATGTACCCGCGTGGGCGGATGTGGATTTGAAAATTTGTACCCATCATGAGTGGTGGGTGGGTGGTGGAATGAAAAATATTAGGTGGGTATGGGGATGGGGGAGGGGGTATCCGCACCCGCCCCGCCCGTTTGCCATCCCTAATTCCCACACTCACTACCCAACAACAGTGATTCTTCAATAAATGCATGATGATTTCAACCAAATATGGGAATAGAGAATGCATCACATATGTGTGTACTATTTCGTACTTCAAGCTCAGGCCAACGATCGGTGACAACTCAGTATGGGACTTGCAGACCATGTTTCGCTTGAATAAATATGTTAGGCAACAAACTTCTCGTATCTTCGGTTTGCTTTATAAATTATAACTATGTTATCTAAAAATAAAATCTATATTGGATTAGAAAAGAAAGAAAACTATGTTTTTTTAGTGAATAAGGAAAGGGCAATTGAATTACATGCATATGATTCAAGGACATTATATATTTATATTTCCCTATAATCTGCTTTCTTTGAACTAAACTATTCCATCAAAATCATGAGAAAATATCATCGAATTTAACCAAAACAAAAGTTGAGAACAATTAAGTTTTGTCGAAGCAAACTAAGATGATTTAAGACCTCCTAAAATAGCAACTCTCCATAAAGGAGAATACAACATAGGCCCTTTTTAAATGAGAAAAAAAATTGCAACCTTTTAACCATAAACGATAAGACATCCATACCATTACAAAGATTTCTCTTCAATGCATTTACTTATCATAAATAAATGTGAAAGATGTGGGTAGAACATTCATTAACTCATCTATTTATATGTTAACAATAAGAAAAGCAGTAAATTTGGTGTTTCATTTCAAGATATAGTTTAGGAGGTGCCTAAAACATGATTCTCGGTAGAGATTAGAAGCAAAAAAACAAATGATATTACTATACCGAACTAAAGAAGCTTACTTGACACATCCAAAAAAAAAAAGATGCTTACTTGACTCTATTGGCCTAAAACAGGGGAAAGTAATATAGCACAAGGAAGACATTGAATCTCTTAACACTTAATTCTATTCAGCGGCATTAAAAATGGAGGTTTGAGAAGTAACGATCTGACTCTATTGGCCTAAAACGTGGCTTCTCAGTGACAAGATACTATTTTGCAGAACATTATAAAATTAAACTTAAAACAAATTTTGAGATGAATCTAAAAAATAATTAAAAATTAGTACGAGCAAATAAAAATTAAACTCTTAAAACGAAATGCAGAGGATCTTAAAACAAAATGACTACGGAAATGACTCTTACAAAAATTAAATTTCAAGTAAAAAGGGAAGAAACGTACCTAAATAAGCTGGAGAGTAGAGACCAGAGGTTTGAAAGATCGGTGCAGTAATGAGAGGTTTGAAAGAAAAAAAAATTATGCATAAACTTATCCCTAATATTTGGTTAAATTACAAGTTATATCTTATACAATATTAGGATTTATAAATTAGTCTCTAAAATTACACCTAAATTCATAATAGTTCAAAATTTAATTGATATTTTATTGGGCAAGCAGATGTGGGGCGGATGCAGGGCGGGTAAGGTCTCAAACCCATTACCCGCTTACTACCCGCGACGGGTACCACTTTCTAAATCCACACTCGTTCACTACCCACTAAAATTATACTCATTCCCTTCCCAATTAAAACGGATACGATATAGAATCCACGAAATTATACTCATTTGTCATCTTAGTTTACATGTTTGTACCACTAACCAAAACGAAAAATACAAACTCTGACTTTGCAGGCTGATTTGTATTGCATAATAAATTAATGATTGCCCTGCTTTGGGGTTCATGCTTTTGGTTCTCCGTTTTCTCACATTATTGTTTTAATATTTATACTGTCATATCTTTAGAATTTTCAAAGTCAAATTATCGCAATATCATAGTTAAAGTTTGCGGGGTCGTTCGGCCCACGGCCCGTGACAATACCAAAACCCTTTATTCTTATTTTAAAAACTCAATATTTCTTTTTATTGTTGAAACTCAACATATCACTTTGTTTTCTTTTTTATTATTATTAGTGGAATAATTGTAAGTCCCAATGGTAGTTAAGAATACCATTGATGATAGCAGCGAAGACGTGAAATGGTTGCGTGTGGCAGACTCAATATACAATTAAAAAATATGTTATTAATTTTGTTATTATTTAAATAATAAAACCAGTAAAAAATTATCGAAATTATTATTATTTCTATTGATTTTTTTATTATTATGTGTTTTATCAGAAATGTTAAAAAAATTAATGTTTTAGGTAGAAATAATAATATTTTAAGTAATTTTTTATCGGTTTTTTTATTTAAATAATAACAAAACCAATAACATATTTTTTATTATATATTAAAGGTGTCGCACTATAGAACTTCCTAGCGAAGACAAATCTCAATTATTATCAATTGTCCCTTAAAAATAGTATTATTGAATTTCATTTTACACTATCATTCTTTACCAATTCTATACTTTTTGTTGGAAACTAAATCATCAATTTTTAACATAAAAAACAAATTATTATGGAGCTTTTAAAATTTTAAACTTGAAGAGGGAATACTCTAATACATTTTAAAATTAATATTTTTTTTAAATTTTAATGTGTTTTGTACTTCTTTAATGCATTAAATTCAAAATTTATGAGTGTGTCTCTTGAAATAGTAGTTATGGAGAATTGGGTAAAGAAGGGGAACCTTTGAAGTCACTCTAAGTTTGTAATCCATGGAGTCTTTGAGTAAACGCAAATCCAATGGAAACAATGATCTCTGCATGATTAATAGTACACACGAATGGTGACAAACACAAAGGTTGATAAGTAACATAACAATCCTTATAATTCCCGCACCCAAACACACGCAAAAACTAAGCAAATTTTTTTTAGGGTAGATATAAGAAGTATATTCAAAGATATCCCTCAACCATTTGATATTGGACACTCGTACTCATGATATTTCTAGTGTTTGAATCTGATACATCAAAAAATAATAATAATTCTTTTATTGGCAAAGTCGTTTGGTTCGTGCTTAAAAAATAAATTTAAATATAAGTTTACATTATTTGAATTATTTATTTTTAATCAAATCAAGTAAATAATTTAAATTAAATAATCTAGTTTTTCAAGGAATTTGATTTTGAAATATACGACCAAAGTTATTTAAATTATCAAAAAATTATCCAAATAATCAATTATGATATATTCTTGACCCTTATACACAATTTTTAATCAAATAAGTACCAAAAGATCATTCGTATTTCATTTATGTATTATTATTTTTACAAATGATTAGAAGACTGAAGGTTTTCATTTGTTAGATTAGCCATCTAACCGATATAACTCTTTGATATAGCCTCAACAACATCTTACTTTATCTGAAATTTATGATAAGAATAAAATGTAATATTTGGGTTAAGTTATAACATTTTAAATTGATCTTCTAAGCATGAATTAAGTGGTCTCTTAATACAGAACTTATTGATATCTTTTGAGGATTTGGGTTCGAGCACTAAGGGTGTAAGCATTCATTGTCAAAAAGTTAAAAGTTATCTTTAAATAAATATTACCTCGTACTTACTTCAAATTAATCATGACTAAATAAATAAAATAAATTGACCCTCTAAGTACTTTGGGATTTAATATTTTAATAAAAATTTGTTTCTACTTATACTTAAAATTGCATTTATTTTAGTGATTTTGTGATTTTTAAGTAAATTATGTAAATTTTTATAAGATTTATGTTATAGTATTTAAATATAAATAAATATTTATTAAGAGAAAAAATAGGTAAAAACAAAAAGGGTACCTATATTGGGCCGATTTGGTCTTCAGCCCAACCGACATAGAGCCGACTTAAACGCCACAACATTTGGTGCCAAGTGGACGCAAAATGCAATCAATCAGGGTGTGAGATATTTTCTAATGCCTTTTTCAAACAACCCGGGAATCACGTGACTGTTGGCCCCACAGGCCACATCCGACTTGGTCACCACGTAACTAACCATAGTTTATTTTTATCACTTCACCAGTTCCCCCGCTGGCCCTGCCCTACTATTCAGGGCCATCGTAGTTTTAACCATGGTTAAACTAACCGTAATTCGCTGTATCCGGGTCCACTTAACCCTAGTTCAACCCCCGACACTCTATCTATAAAATCATGGTTTAGGCTGCTTGATTTTCGATCCAAACCATCAAATCCCCCTCTTCAATATCTCTTTGTTCCTGTTTTTAGTGTTTTACGTCATGGCCGCCGCTGATGTTGAGTTCCGGTGCTTCGTCGGAGGGCTCGCATGGGCCACCGACGACCGGGCCCTTGAAGAAGCCTTCAGTACCTTTGGTGAAATTGTCGAATCGAAGGTCCGTTTGTTGCTGTGATTGGACTCCAGATCTGACTCGATCCGACCCGAACTGGGCCTTCCATGTCTATGATCTGTGATCCTTGATCTGTTATTTTGTGTTACTGCTTCTTGTTACTTGTTACTTGATACTCTTCTTGTTACTGTTCTCTTTTAATTCTCTAACCGGTACGTTCTTTCTTCATCCCCTTGGGCCGAAGATTGATCGGTTCGAAAAATATTCTTTGTTTTTCTCTTTTTATTTTTGTGATTTTGTCCACTTAATTGATTATTTATCTGCTCTTATGTTAGATCATCAATGATCGTGAGACTGGAAGATCAAGAGGATTCGGATTCGTTACTTTCCGTGACGAGAAGGCTATGAGGGACGCCATCGAAGGAATGAACGGTCAGAATCTTGACGGAAGGAATATTACCGTCAACGAAGCTCAATCACGCCGAAGCGGAGGAGGTGGCGGTGGTTTTGGAGGAGGAAACGGTGGATACAACCGCGGTGGTGGAGACGGTGGTTATGGAGGTCGACAAGGAGGATATGGCGGCGGTGGACACCGTGAAGGAGGTGGATATGGTAGCGGTGGAGGATATGGTGGTGGTGGATATGGAGGTGGTCGCCGTGAAGGAGGTTACGGAGGTGGTGGTTCCCGATACTCAAGAGGAGGCGGTGACTCCGGCAACTGGAGATCTTAAGTTTTAGGTTTATGGTTGGGCTGTAGCCTCTAAAATCGTGATTAGGAAATGTTATGGTAGTATTTTGATTCGATATTGGCTCTATGGTTCTCTGTTTCTGTTATCGGGCTGTTTGGGTTCTGTTATCATGTTTTTGACCGATGCTTATTCTTATCTGTCACCGTTATCTTTTAAAAACATCAAAAATGGAATGAAGCAATACAGTATTCACCCAAAAATCATTTCAAATCAAAAATAAATCTTAAGTAGGTTGACCGTTTCTAGTATTTTTAATTCAGAAGCAGTTTTTAGTCTATTTATTGTTAATTAGAATCCTTTATTATTACATTTTCGAAGAAATCATGTAGACGATGATTTCGATTATTATCGAATCATAAAATTAATATAATTTGTCTTTATTGATTTGTAGTTCCAAGTATTTGTCCGTAGGGTGGGAAAGTTTTGCGGTGAGATGCTTAAAATACGGTTAAAAAATGATATGATCGTTTAAAATTTAGACTGATTATATTATATCATTTAATTGAAAATATTAAGTATTTAAATATTAGGTTTCGTTTATATAATGTAATAGGTAATATTTATATAATAAAATATGTTAATTATTGGAAATATTATTAAGTACAATAACATATTATGTACAATTTATATAGTGTAATAAGTATCGTTTATATAATAAAATAGGTTAATTATCGAAAATATTATCAAACACAATAATATATTATGTAACACTTATATAACATAATAAGTAGTGATATAATAAAATATGTTAATTATTTAATTTGTTATTATAATATATTAGGTAAGCGCCTAAAATATTATCAAGGATAATATAATCGATTATTTATTAGAAACATTATTAAGTATAATAATGTAAACGGTAAAAAAAATAGGCGCTATCTATTACATTAAACTACCTACCAGATATGTTGAAAGTGTAGATTCTATTTAAATAAGTATCGACATTTTTGGAATTTAAAAGAAAAGTAATAATAGCGCCTATAAAGTATCGATACTTTATAAAAATATATCTATACTTTACAATACAACATGTAAAAATATGACAAAACCAGTTTCATTATGATAAAGCCGATAAAATTTATCGGATATGTTGAAATGCTTGAAAATGTTTCCAGTAATTAACATATTTTATTATATAAGCGCTACCTATTACATTATATAAGCGCTACCTATTACATTATTTAAGCGGTACTTAATATGTTATTGTGCTTAATAATGTTTCTAGTAATTAACCTATTTTATTATATAAGCGCTACCTATTACATTATATAAGCGCTACTTATTACATTATATAAGCGCTACCTATTACAATATAACAGGTAAAAATATGACAAAACCATTTTCATTATAATAAAACCGGTAAAATTTTCCTGATATATTGAAAGTATATATACTTTTTATAAAAATATATCGATACTTTGTTGAAAGTTATGTAATTTATGTTTCAAAAATTTTTAATAGTGTTTTATGTTTTCCTCCTACAATATTAATTTAATAATTTCATTTACACAAAAAATGATTTGATTGTTTTGATATTTTATAAAATATTATTTAGTATTTAAATTTAATAATTTTAACCAAAGATAATAATAAATATTTAATATCTATGTTTATTATTTTTAATTTAATAATAATATATATCGTAATATAAAAATAAATATTAGACGTGTATAATTATTAAATTAATATATTAAAACTCACTAAAAAAATAACCTTAAATTAATATTTTCCAAAGTGAAATAAGTATGGACACTTATATATATGTATCGATACTTACCGATAACCAAAGTTTACCGGTTACCAAATTTTTAATAATTTTTCATGTTTTCTACCTAAAACATTATCAGCTTGTCAACATAATAGGTAGCGCTAAATTAAATTTATTAAATATCTTTTAATATATATGATAATACCGTATAATAGTCGTCTTTCCTGAGATAATCCCCGCAGAGTGTGTCGTACGGTCTCAGATTGTTTAGTAGAAAATAATTTTTGTTATCGTATTAAACAAAAAATTAAAATGATCAGCTTTTCATTCACAATGCAAGTAGTTTTTTACTCTTTTTAAGAGTGTAAATTAGTTCACCTAAAACAGAAAAGGATATATTTGTATTCATCTTCATTTATTTTTTAAAATATTTATGTTTTGATTTATTTTTATTTAAAAGTAAATATATATTTTTATTTTTTATTCATGAATATATTTATTTAATATTTATGAATATGTTTATTTTTATTTATGTGCTCACAAGTCACAATCATATTAGTTTATATGTTCAATACTTTCTTTTCATTGTTAATTTTTTTTAATTTAAAGAAAAATGATAAATTTATGTTACTAACTAGTAACAAATTCTTCAAGGTTCATAATATAAACTTCAAATTTTATCATTAAAAATACAAAAAAAATGTTTAAATATAAAAAAAATGAGAACCAAGTAAATAATTGTCTTAAAGAGTCACTAAACGAGTTTGATTGTCTTAAAGAGTTTTTAAAGGAGCTTATAAGTCCATAAACGAACTTATAATCGACTAAATGAGCTCATAGACGAGCCATTATATATTGAGGGTGTCATATGACACCAATTTTTTTTAACTTTTTTGATAAATTTAATATAAAAATAAAAATAACATTTTTAAAAAAAAAATATTGACATCTTTAAACAAAAATTACTTCTCATTATTCGGTTTCACCCACTTAGAATATTATTCATATAATTTTAAAATTTGACACCCAAAATAAATCCTCTAAATTTGACACCCTTAAATAATATTTCTAGTTTCTCCCTTGCTAGTTTGTGAATATAAATGAACCGAACATATTTTTGTTTGTGTTCATTTATTTATTAAATGAAAATAAAAATATTTTTTATACTTGTTTATTTAACTTAACAAACGAACATAAACGAACGTTATATAACCCATTTATGAACAATTCATTAAACGCTTTCTGTTCATTTACACCCTTTATTTCATTTACACATGTGAACTTACTTTCTTTTGGATTAAGGAGACTTCTATATCTTTTGTGTCTTACAATGATGTGATTCATATATATCGTCGAGGAAGAAATATCTTCAAAAGTTTGAAGATGAATTATCATTTTAAATTGGCATAATGCCAAAAATAACCCCAACATTTATTAAAATGGTCATTTTGACCTATATTCTTTTTTCAAACATTTTAGCCCCCAAAGTTTCAGTTTGGGACAAAAAACTTCTTCTATAAATGAAAACCATTAGTTTGCACACGGTTAACACTCCAAAATAGGAGCCTTTTTAACCTAAAATAAAACGTTGAGGGTTAAAATGCTCAAGAAAAAAAATAAGGGATAAAACAATTATTTTGTTAAATGTCAGGAGCCTTTTTACCCTAAAATGAAACGTTGGGGGGCTAATTTTGGTATTATGCCTTTTAAATTATGAATGAAAAAAGTGGAGGGAGTTATTTAAAATGAGAATTATAATTTTAACATAAAATCGAAACATGAATTCCAAAATTTTAGTCTTTTATTAATTTATAAAAAAATAAAAGAATCTTATAAGCTTAATGAAAAATGTTAAATTTTAGAAGTTTATATGAGGTTTTATGTAAAATTAGTGTCTAAATTATACTCAAAGTTAATTTTTGGTGTCTAAAGAATTTTTTATAAAAATTAGGTGTCTAACATTTTCTCCGCTACATTTTTAGGGGTCTAACACCGATTTTTTATAACGACACATGAATACATTGAAACTACTTAAATAGTTATGTGGCCATATTGTCAAAAGTGAAAGTATGGTGGTCATATCAACACAACGTCATAGTTAAGTGGCTGTTTAAGTAGTTGACCCTATAAAATATTACTTAATTTAACAAAAATGTGGAAATGGAAATGATTCAATGAAGTAAAATCACACCATTAAGCGTTGAACTGCTTGCAAATATATATATATACGGTAACTGGGCAAAACTTTCGAGATAATGTTTTCAAATTTTTTATTTCACGAGATAATGTACTCCCAATTAATTGCTGAAATAGGGCGAATTGCACAGTGTTGGCCGTAGGTCGCCATGCCTTCTGGGCGACCTACAATGTGGCAGCTTCCCGACAAGAGAATTAACGTGTGCATGGGACATGCACAACCCAACCCATAGGTCGCCATGCACTCCGGGCGACCAAGGAGGTCGTCATGCACTCCCGTCGACATGGTACACGACCATGCTTTTAACCCTCTGCATGCCATAGCTGGGAGATTCCTGCATCCCTAGCTGCATTATTGCAGCGTTAATTTAGCTGCTAAATGCAGTAAATATTGATGTTGAATTACAGCCTTTCAACGCTCAATAGTTACACGATTCAACGCTCATTTGCTTTATATAAAGGATATGGGGGTTTAGGGTAGAAGCAGAAGCACATATAGAAACTTTGTCGAGAGAAATAAAAGGAAGAAGAAGAAAAGAAGATAAAGGCTCAAACATCGTTCGTGAGGTAATTTTTTATTGTTTAATTTAGTTTATTATATAAAATTATTAGTTTGTTAGTTTAGGGTTTAGGGTAAAACTAAAATTTAGTTAATTAGTTTGTTAGTATAAATTATTAGTTTGTTAGTTTAAGTTATATATTATATTATATAAAAAATTAGTTAATTAGTTTCTTAGTTTAAGTTATTAAATATAAAAAAATAATTAATTAATTTGTTAGTGTCTTTAAACGTATATTATGTTGTTTGTTGAAGTTGAAGTTATATTATAAAAAAATAATTAGTGCTTAATTAGTTTGTTAGTTTGTTATTTTAACTAAGTTATATTATAATAAAGAAATAGTTTATTAGTTTAAGTTATATTATAATATATTAGATTATATAAAAGTAATTTGTTTAATTTATTGTTGTTTAAAGAAATATTTAGTTTACACATACAAGACATTATTCCACAACATTTTCTCACGTACAGATTGATTCGAAGAAAGAAACAAGAAAGGAAAGGAAGAAGGCATAAATACGCGGGTAATTTATTATTTTTTTGTTGTTGTGTATGTGTAAATTAGTTAGTTAGTAAGTTTATATTAGATTATATAAACTAATTTGTGCGATATAATTTCCGTTTAAAAAAATATTGTGTTTAAAAATATTTACTGTTGTTTTAAAAAAATATATTTTTTAATTTATATTATATGTGTAAATTAGTAAGGAGTAAAAATTAATTGAATGAAATAATCCGACCAACGTATTATCTCGTGAAATAATTATTTCGAGAACATTATCTCGACAGTTTTGCCTAACAAATTTGTTTGATATTTTAAAAAAAATATTATCAAACTAATCATTATTATTAGTAATCATTACTAAAATATTAGTATCAAATCTAAATCATTAAATATTTATAATAAATAACTATTAGTAATCATGACTAAATCATATTATTATTAAATTATTAAATATCAAATCATTAGATTAATAATAATTATTAAATCATTATTAGTAATATTAGTAATCAATCAAGTTAAATAACAAATTTTATTGGATCGTTAATATAATAGTATATTATATTATATTTAATTATTTAATGATTTATGAAATTATCTTATCTAATTTTTTAATCTAAATTTATTTATTGTTTTATTTGTAGAGAAAATGAGCAACAACTTTTTCACGATTGTCCATTATAATGGACAGATTATGGAAAATGAGGTCGGAGTAGTTTTTCAGTCTGAAAAACCAATAAATATGATGATAAAAAAAGACATCACATTTATAGAAATGAAGCATAAGATAGAAAGAAAAATTTGAGTTGCAGTTGATGGTTTGAGGTATAGGTTTATGATATGCCCCAACCCAGTCAGATATGCTGCAGTTCTACTTGAAGAAGATGATGATATTGGAACCATGGTTGGATTACATGAGTCAACCAATATAGCAGTTATTGAGTTATTTGTTGATGTGCGTAACATATGTGATGTTCTTGGGTCATCAAGAGGTGTGACTCAAAATCCATCTGAAATGGCTTTATATAGTCAGTTTGAGGAGCCGACATACAGGTTCCCGAACAATTTTATAGCACTATTGAAAAGTGTAAATGAAGTCGGAGGGACATCTGCAGCAGCAGAGTATGAGACGAGAAACATACCGGAATTGGTTATTAATATTGATTTTGAAAATCGATTGGGAGAAATTCATGATGATTCAAGCGAAGATGAAGAAACCGAAGAACCCGTTTTGGGCGACGATGAAAATATTTTTGGTGGAGGTGCAATTGATGAAGTTCTGGCACCGTATGAAGCTACTCCTCACATGCACGAGATAGACTATCATGCGATGAGGGCACCTGAATTCCCATACATGCCATATTTACCTTCGTACCAAATGACTGAATCATTCGATAATTCTGGTGAATTTTTAGTTGGGGTGCAATTCAGAGGAAAAAATGAAGCTACCTTAACGATTAAAGAGTATTGTATCAAATGCCATGTTGATGTCCATGTTGAAGCGTCCAACCAGAAAACCCTATACGCGAAGTGTGTAAAATAAGGCCCAGAGTGCAAGATCAGAGTGTCGAAAAATCAAAGGCACGATGTTTGGGTCATCACGAGGTACAATGGTCCACACACATATTTGCGAAACTCTATCGAACAAGACCACCGACTATTGGACTCCGATGTAATATGCGAATACGTGAAGGTGATTGTTGAAAATGATCCAAGGTTATCTTGTTTAGTGTTAGCTGCATCTATTCGAAGCCAATTTGGATATCAATTAAAATATGGCATGGTGTGGAATGCGAAGATGAAGGCAATGAAGCTTACGTATGGAGATTGGGATACATTGTACAATGAGCTACCACATTTGCTACAAGTAATGAAGCAATTTATCCCAGGAACCACAGTAAAGTCTCAAACCATGCCCGCATATGACGAAGAAGGTCAACTTCTGCCAGGGAAGAAAATATTTCATAGATTATTTTGGGCATTCAAGGCATGTATTGAAGGATTTCCATTTTGTAAACGTATGATCCAAGTAGATGGTACGTGGTTGTATGGTCAATATAGGCATGTACTTTTGATGGCAGTTACTCAAGATGATGAACGAAATATCTTCCCAATTGCATTTGCCATTGTTGAGGGAGAGACAACAGAGGGTTGGGATTTTTTTCTGACCAATCTACGTCAATATGTCGTTTGTGAAGATGGAGTTTGCTTGATATCCGATAGATGAACGGGTATTTTGGCGGCAATTGAACGACCAAGAAGTCGTTGGATACCTCCGTATGCATATCCGACATTTTGTATCCGTCATATTGGCAAGAATAGTATCGACCTAGTTTCATAATGCACACATTCGTAGCGAGATAATCAGCATAGGAAAGTTTTGTTTTCAATATTTGTGAATTTTTTACGTGGTTTTTTTAATTACGGTTGAACACAATATATTATGAAACAGGATACGAACTACGTCGACCAAAGTTTTACAATAGATTGGAGAATTTGAAGGTATTTTACGATGATCAGCGTGTTTGGAAGTGAGCTTCAAAAATACCACGGGAAAAATGGTCGCAAGCATACGATGAAGGTCGGAGATACGAACATATGACCACAAACCTTGCTGAGGCCATTAATTCGGTACTAAAAGGTACACGCCATCTCCCAATAGCGAGTGTGGTGAAAGAGACGTACTTTAGATTGGCTAAAGTTTGGTCGGATAAAGGCAAGGAAATTGAGAGTCTCATAAATAGAGGTAAAACTTGGGCTCCTACAGTGGTGAAATCAATGGAAGCAAATGAGCGATTGGCAACATCAATGGTTGTTTATAATTTCGACCGAGTTGGTCATACTTTTTTCGTGTCGTGCATACGCCGTAACATCGGAGGAGAAGACCAAACATTTAGAGTTGATTTACGACACAAATGGTGTGATTGTGGTCATTTTCAGGCATGGAAATATCCATGTGCTCATGCAGTCGCTGCATGTATGTATGTTGGTGTAAGTGCATACACTTATGTTGATGAATGCTTTCACCTACGTAGGATATTAAATGTCTACAGCTATGCGTTCAGACAGATCCCGAATGAATCGTATTAGCCTAAAAAGGATCATGATGAATGGCTACCAAATCCAATGCTTCGTAAAAGTCCAAAGGGTTGACCTGAGTCCACTTGTATTCATACCAGTATGGATTTTCATGCTAGAGAGAGAGGTCAAGCAAATAGATGCGGATTATGTAGGGGTGAAGGTCATTCAAAAACAATTGTCCTAATTTACCAAGATATAGGCCTCATCATTAGTAATCATATATGTATTTCTATGTATTTATCCAGATTTAATTTTGTAATGATTTATAATTCGAGGACTTAAACAGATTTGAATGGATGTGTGGTTCAATTAACGCCATTTTCGTTACATAACTAATATTGATCCATGGAACACTTGTTTGATTTGTAATAATGATATGATTTGATTTAGTAATGATTTGATAATCATGATTTAATAATGAATTTATATTTAAAATTATAATAATTATTTAATAATGATTAGTAATAATGAAATTATTATTAATATTTAATGATTTGGTAGTAATGATTAGTAATAATGAAAATATTATTAATATTTAATGATTTAGTAGTAATGATTAGTAATAATGAAATTATTATTAATATTTAATGATTTGATAGTAATGATTAGTAACAATGAAATTATTATTAATATTTAATGATTTAATAATAATGATTAGTAATAATGAAATTATAATAATAATTTAAAAATGATTTTAATATTTAATGATTTGATGATTTAGTAATGATTTGATAATAATCATTATAATAATGATTTAGTAATAATCATTATAATAATGATTTAATAGTAATAATTTAATAATGATTTAGTAATTATTTTATAATAATTATTTAATACTAATGATTTAATAATTATTACTAATAATTATGGAATAATAACAAATGAGTGTACAAGTGTGGACTACTCGAATTTAAATTTATACATAGTCAAATTTATTAATAATTTTTAAATATTTAATGATTTGATACTAATGATTTAATAATTATTATTAATAATGATTTATTATTAATATTTAATTATTTAATACTAATGATTTACTAATGATTACTAGTAATGAAATTATAATAATGATTTAGTAATAATCATTATAATAATGATTTAGTAATAATCATTATAATAATGATTTAATAATAATCATTATAATAATGATTTAATAATGATTTTAATATTTAATGATTTAGTAATGATTTGATAATAATCATTATAATAATGATTTAGTAATAATCATTATAATAATGATTTAATAATAATAATAATAATGATTTAATAATAATAATTATAATAATGATTTAATAGTAATGGTTTAATAATGATTTAGTAATGATTTTATAATATTGATTTAATATTAATGATTTAATAATTATTACTAATAATTATGGAATAATAACAAATGAGTGTACAAGTGTGGACTACTCGAATTTAAATTTATACATAGTCGAATTTATTAATGATTTTTAAATATTTAATGATTTGATACTAATGTTTTGTAATTATTATTAATAATGATTTATTATTAATATTTAATTATTTAATACTAATGATTTACTAATGATTACTACTAATGAAATTATAATAATGATTTTATACTAAAAATCATTATAAATATGTCAAATTTGTTAAGGTTAAAAAAACTAGTCTAATTTCAATATATAATTTGTAACAAATAGCAAACGAGTTTACAATTGTTGTCGATGTCGGGGTGTTGTTGAATGATAATGTCGGGGTGGACGTCTGATGCGTTGTGGCTGTTGCGGTTGCTCAGGAGTATGGTAACCATCCTCCTCATTCATTGGGGGCATTTGAACTGCCATGTGTTCAAAGTCATACGATGACGAAAACATAGGAGAGTAGATGGGTGCCTCAGACTGCACAAACTCTGGTATGTATGCCGGGACAGTAGAATCATCAAATGCGTGATGCAACGATCCCGTATCGTCGAACGGTTGTGGTACGCTATTATCCACATCGGTCATTTCCGCTTCAGGTTGTTGAGATAAACTCCCACTCACACTCGGTAGAGAGTATTCAGTTTTACCAAATCTTTTCTTAAACCTAAAAAATTGTCGCCTCTCTACCATTGTTGTCAGGAACGGCTTTCCATTATCCCAAAAATAAGCAAGGTAAGTCGGAGTCTCAAAATTAAAGTCGTCGTCTTGATTGTTATCAAGAGTTGACATGAATGAAGCCCTATTGTTCCAAGCATTAATGTAGGTTGCATGTTTCTCAACCCAATTAACATTTTCTTTACGACGACCATCAAATCTGTGCAGGTCGTCATGCGTCTCAACCCAATTCACCTGACGACGACCATCTAAGTTTTGGAGGAGGTCATGATCCCATAGACTCCGTAGAATAGGTTGGTGGACGTGGAATTGCCTCAACACTCTATCTCCAAATTGGATCTCAACAAAAGCAAAATTGATCAATGGTGTAACAACACACCAATATTGAAACCCATCTAAAATATCATGTGACACCAACGCAAAAATTTCTGCATTAATGTATGGTCTCCAATTAAACTGTAAAATTACAAAAATAATAAAATTGATTTAAATCAAATAATATAGTTAATTTAAATAATAATTAAAAATAACATATTATACATACCTCTTTTTTGGCCTTAATGTCGATCTTCAGCCTGAACTCTTTAATGTTGTTATGCACCAACCCCGTGCCTTCAATTTTATGCTTTGATCTGTATATCAATCAAAACAAAAATATGACAATTTTGTTCAATAATTTTAATCAAAATAAATATTTTCTAATTAATATTTTATATTAAATTAGAGGATTCATATTACCTTCCGGCAAGTGGAAAGTCAACCGTAGTCCGACTAATCGGTGTCAAAAATGGAAGTCTATGCCAAGCCCATGATTGTAGTAGCAACAGACATCCACCGATTTATGTTGTATTATTATCATTCACGACTAATGACGCCTTGCACATCTCACGATACAAGAACGCCAATATCGCCGATCCCCAGCTATATTGCCTACTATTCTCAAAATTTCTTAAAAAAAGAAGATATTGAGTGTGAACAAAACTACCAGATTTATCAGGCATCAAAATTCCCCCAATCAACTGTAATATATATGCTCGTGTTGCATATATAATTTCGTGCTCCGTACTATTTGGTTGAAGTTGAAATTCATTCGTCAACCATGACAACCTCACACGCCACCCTCTACACTCTGGTGGTACGGGCGCTTTCCCAAGAAACAAGCTGCAAAGTTGTGCCACATTATTAAACTCATGTGACATTACCACCAGCATCCCATTTGTTTGGACCCCGAGTTGCATTGCCACATCCTCCAGAGTTATTGTACATTCGCCAGGCAAATGAAACGTGTGCGTTTCTGGTCTCCAACGTTCAATCAACGCACTGATCAAACCTGAGACCAACTTGTAATCTCTCACAAATGTTACATACCAAAATCCAACCTCTTGCAAGTTTTCTTCTATCAATGGGTGTGGCTTGGGCACTTTATGTAGCCGAAGACGAAGGACTCGCTGTTCGTCCTCCTGCAATTAAATATTCAAAAAATTTATCACAATCATAAAATAATATACAAATATTTATTAATTATAATTCATTAAACAAATATTTTATTCACCATTATTCCCAAATGACTTGAAATATGTTCATTGTCAAGTCTCAGCAGTGGAATTTGGTCAGCCATTGGAATGAATCTGTAAAAAAATTAAACAACAATATTTCAAAAATCATTTAATATAATATAATATAAACTAACTAACTAATTTACAACACAACAAAAAAAAGTAATATAATAACTTATAATATATTAAACTAACAAACTAAACTTTTTAAAATATAAGTTAAATGTAATTTTCCCTTAAACAACTAATAAACTATTCTTTAATAACTTTAACTAATAAAATATTCTTTAATATAACTTAAACTAATAAACGATTTTTAATTATAATTTACTACTAAAAAATTAATTAACTAAATTTTTTATATAATATAAATTCAACAAATAAATATAACTTAACTATTTAACTAACATAAACTAATTACATATTTTTTATATAACTAACGACTAACAAACTAACTAATTGTTTTATTAATATGTAACTATCAAACATACTAATTAAATAATTTTTTATTTCTATATGATATAACTTAAACTAACAATAATATAACTTAAACTAACAAACTAATTAACTAATTTTTTGTTTTACCCTAATTTATAATAATAAACTAATAAACTAATAATTTATAACAATAAACTAATTTAAATAATTATTCTTTTATATAACTTAAACTAATAAACTATTTTTTATTATAATAAAACTTAAACTACTAATAAATTAATTAACTATTTTTTTATATAATATAAATTCAACAAACAAAATATAACTTAACTATTTAACTAACTACAAACTAATTAAATATTAGACTAACTAACACACTAATTAATTATTTTTTTAATATATAACCATCAAACAAACTAATTAAATAATTTTATATTTATGTATGATATAACTTAAACTAACCTAACAATAATATAACTTAAACTAACAAACTAATTAACTAAAATTTTGTTTTACCTTAAACTAACTAACTAACTAACTAATTAACTAAAATATTGTTTTACCTTAAACCATAAACTAACAAACTAATAATTTAAAATAATAAACTAATTAAAATAATTAAAAAACTTACCTCGATGTTGTGCTCTCCCTTTCTTCTTCTTCCTCTTTTCCCTTGCTATCTTCTCCCTTTCTTTCTTTTATGTTTCACTCATTAACCCCATCCATCCAATATATAATACAACCACCGTCTCGTATGCTTCAATTATATCACCCTATTGTCATTCACGTGAGCTGAAGGGCTGCAATTATGCAACAATAAGTGCTGCCATAATGTAACAATAAGTGCTGCAATAATGCAGTTGAATTCACGTTGCATGGGACCAGAGGCGCAGCGAGAGCAGAGCACGTGAAAGCTTCATTCGCGCAGGCCATGCAAAGCATGCATGTCGCTGGGATGCCCTGGTGACCTACAATGTCGCTGGGATGCCCTGGCGACCTACCCAAAACCATGCCGAACATTGGCTCACGTTGCATGAGCCATGCACAGCCATGCAAAACACCAAACAGGTCGCCCGGATGCCATGACGACCTCCAAGCTCGCCTGGATGCCATGTCTACCTACAGCTTACTATAGAATTCACCCTATCTCAGCAAATAATATGGCGAGAACATTATCTCGTGAAATAAAAAGTTCGAGAACATTATCTCGTGAATTTTGCCACGATAACTGGCATTATGACTTTTTTACCATCACTTTAGCATAAAGAACATTAGCATCTTTTGGCCCACAATATCTTGGTTTGGTCTCGTTGAATCTTCCAATATTGGAATCAGCGTACGATATATGTAATACCATTTCATTTAAATTCCAAAATTATATATTCTCACTTTGCCAATCATTGACATGTTCCATTGGTGCAATTTATATATCCAATTTGCATGAGGATCGTGTCCTAATATATCACACATCTTTGCCAACCTTATTCAAGCCACATATGTTTTATCAACTTGGAGTGTTTGATTTCATATATATGAAAAAAATTCAATTCATTCCAATCAAATTCATAATTATATACTAATCTGGCGAACAAGATTTTTAAACCTTTAAAGAAGGGTTACTAATCTCGTCGAGTCTAATAATTTAGTGTGATATCAATAATCAGTTGGTCTAGTACGATGAGGCAACAAATCTCTTAAATAAAGTCAGATGTTTAAATCCTTACTTCTTGATTGAAAAAAATTGAACTAGAAGGATCAGTCTTATAATAATCCTCTACATTAAGTCCTATAATAAACCTCTACATTACTTAATCTAGATTAATTAATTATTATAAAAATGTAATTTGATGCGATGATGATGACAACGACAATAATAATAATAGTAATAATAATAATAATAATATGGAATATATCCTTCAATATGTTGTATTTGACATTTCCCTTTGCATATTCTCCCCTATTAGCCTATATACCTTTAGTTTTCCTTAGACCTTCCCACCTAAAAGGTTCGTTTTATAGTGATTCAGTTTTCAAATGGAATTTAAGTCATATTTGTTCATTTTAGTTTCTCTATTATTTTTAAATTTAGAATTCAATTTATTCTGGTACGGAAAATTTTGGTTCTTCTACTTTTACAATATTCTTAGATAATTTAAGCAGTTTACATAACAAGGCTAGTTTTCTAATAAGATGTTAACATAGATTTATCTTTAAAAAATCATTACAAAAGAATTCACGTTAACTTGATGAAAATCTATTTCATATTTGTTAAATCAAATTATTTTTTTGATCCCTCTATTATAAGATTTAGGTTTTATATTTTAGGATAAAATACACAAATGGTCCTATGATATAAAATATTATTTTGTTGAGTCCACTGACTATTAAAAATTACGAAATGATCCTTTAAATATAGGACATTGTTTTGTTGAGTCTCTCGACTATTAAAAGTTATGTTTAAAGGTCTCCTTTGTTCCTGTAGTAGACTCAATATATTATTTTCGCCCTATCATATTTTCGCATTAATTTAGCCTCTAAGTTGTTTAAATGAATCATTCTATACCTTACCCCAAACTTAAAATCCTAACTTAAAATTCTAAATTATAAACCCTAAACTAGAGTTTAATATATATGATTTATGGTTTAGATGTTATGGGATTATGGTTTAAGATTTAGGGTTTTAAGTTAGGGTAGGGTATAGAATGATGCAATTGATCATCTTCAATGGCTAAATTGATGTGAAAATATGATATGGGCGAAAGTGATAAATTGAGTCTACCACAGAGGCAAAAGCTACCCTTTTGCCTAAAAATTACATATCACTTGACTATTCATATGTTTCAAACTCGTTCATTTCTGTTAAAAATTAACGGCAGTCTGGGTTGGACGTTAAGTTGTTAGCTTTGATATGATAAAATCTAATTCCAAAATCTCAAACAACTATTATATCTCATTTAGGGATGAGCATGAAACCCGAACCAGACAGGTTCCGACTCGACCGAGTAGGATTTTTTTTTAAAAAAAATTAGGCTTGGGTTAGGCCAAGTTGGGTTTTTTAGAGGTTATGTTCGCGTTGGGTCAATTTCGAGTATAGGGTGAAAATACCCAACTCGACCTTACCTAAAAAAGATTATAATTTTACCTTATATATTTAGGGATAATTGCAATAATACCCCTCTATATATTATTTTTTTCAATTAAATCCTTATTTTTATTGAATAAAAGTAATATTTTTTTATAAATATATTATTTCGGTTTGGGTCGAATTTAAATTTTATCTCAAAAGGCGGGTTGAGTTAGGGTTGGGTGGAAGGTGTATATGTTTTGGATCGAGTTCGGGTCGGGTGGAGGATGTATAATGTTTAGGTTGGGTCGGGTCGGGTGGATCGAAAACCCGACTTGACTTGACCCATACCCATCCCTAATCATCGTCAAAAGTTTAACACCGAGCTCATATTGTCGCCATTTTTAACGAAAAATGACGAGTTTGGAATATATGAATAGTTGGGTGACCATCTAACTTTTAATAGCCGAGGGATTCAATAAAATAATAACCTATAGTCTGGAAACCATTTTGTAACTTTTAATAATTGAAGGAGTGAATAAAATAACACCCTATAATCGGGTACCTTTTTGTGTACTTTACCCTATATTTTAATATGATCCTTCTACTTTTATGTTACCATTTGTTAGTTCAAATAATTAACAACTTTAATTAATCCAATTAAAGTATTAAATTTTTATTATAAAAAACACTCATTCTAACACACACAAAAAGAAGACCCACGTCAATAGAATGAAGCCAGAAAAATTGAGTGTAAAAATACTATTTTATTATTTTATTGAATTTAAAATTTTAAGAATTTGGAATTATAAAGTTATCATTTGGGTTCAATTTTTTTTATTGTTACACTAATTTAAAACTTTACATTTCTTGAAGGGACTAAACAACAAATTTACCATATTTGGGTAACCAAGTCCCGCCTAGCGCCATCCCGACATCCCCGCATGTCAACATAAAAAAAATTAGTTGACCCTTATTCCCATATGTAATGGGGTAAGGGGGAGGTAGGATAGTAGGCTGCCCCCAACGCCAGATTGAGAGCAGCTTCCGTGGGATACCTCCAAATTATGAAATAACCTCCATGAGACTCGATCCCTAGACCTCAAGGTTATGAACCTTGCGCTCTACCAACTGAACTGGATGGTCATTTCCCCGCATGTCAACATGATTAGTTAAAATTGCATTTTTAAGGGAAAGTATTTTATTTTTTATATTTTAACAGGAATACTCAACTAATGTCATAATACAAATAATGAGATCAAAATGTCGAAAAAATTAATGAGATTAAATTATATTAAATTAAAATATATGATTAAATTTTTAATTTTAATTAGTAAACGATGAAGATCATTTGACCATATGGTGAGAGATTATAATGAAATAAAAAATGGAATTATTTGATTTAGACTTTATGATCTTGCTATTTGAATCTAAACTTTTAAAATTTTAAATTCTATAACTTATAAATTTTAAACTCTAAATCCTAAACTTAAGGTCTTAAATAAGACAATATTCGAATAGATAAAATTGTGAAATCTAAATTTGTAATTGTTAGTGGACTCTCTTTGAGTTTTTTCCTTCACTATAAAGTTGCAGATTCCTGGTTCTGTGGTAGCTGATCAAAAGAAAACAATAACCTAATCTCTTCTCCAAATTCAAAGGAAGGGGACCATTTGGCAAAAGAAGCAATGTCCTTGGAGATCAAAAGCAATCCACGGTCCATGTATACATGAACAAATGTATGATTTTATATTAATAGTATAAATTTTTATGAAGTTATATTAGTAACATAGGGATAAAATTATAAAATTTTAAGGATACAAAGTTTGATTATCAGTATAAAATATAAAAAATACCTAAATTATATAAGAAATTAAAACTTTTAAAGATACGATCTTTTAGCACCACTTAAGCCAATAAATAGATTCTACTTTTCCAAGGGATTGGATTGAATGATAAGGATTCCAAACGATCAAAAGCATCACTTTATTTTCTTTTTTATATTTCTTTTTCGTACTAGAAAGCTGCATGGGTAATTTTCAACCAATCATCACATGCAGCCCCGTTAGCATCCATGATTATGACCACCTGCAACTTGACATTCTTACTTAGTTCTATGATAAACCCCCCACGAATTCTTCTAACAACAAAGGGTTAATGATAATTCTCTGGTTTACATTGATTTTTCTCAGTTATTTCCATGGCAACTTGTCGAATATGCCAACTTTGAAATCATAGTGGTAAAATAACCGCACAGGTCCTTCTACAATAGCAACCTCATTCTCTTGCAGTAGTAAACATGATGAAGATTATTTGAAGGAATGGTGATACAAGATCCAAATGTAGAGGAATTGAATGGGACTTTACTTACAACTAGATGTCAGGATGGATAAGGGGGATTGGAGGGTACAGTCGTCTCCTAAAAATTTAAATACTCATATAGTTTAAGTATTTTCTTTGTAATTTCTATTAATAATCTGTTTTCACTCCTAAAATTTTATAAGTTCATCCCTACCATAAAATCTTATGTCTGTTCCAACTAGTTGCTGAAATTTTAGTGAGGGGGTAGTCACTTATAGGTTGGGGCTAACCCTAACACAACTTGCAGAGCTTAAAATTCTTTTTTTGTTGTTAAAACTTGTAGGTTAAACTCATGGTGTGTCATCCCACCGTCCTCTTGAATTCCGATTCTTTGTAGATTTGACTTGTTATTCCCAGGAAATATATTTAGGTCTGTCCCCAGAATTTGGCGTCATTTTCTGATTTTGGATTTGTATTCTAAGTAAAGAGATCTTGTTGATTATCAAAAATGGAATTACTTTCTCAATCTTAACCTTCCATTTTTGTGACCCTTTATCATTCACTGCATGTAATGGTAAAGAACTGTAAGTTGACAAGAGGTCAACATGCACAGATTTTGCATACAATATAATATAATACAATACAATATAATGTTTCACCTCCAATGGAAGAGATGGTGCGATTTGGGGCGATTTGACTAAACTGACACCTTTTCGCCGTAATATTCACTTTCTAACACCTTTTCACCAATATTTCCTGAAGTAGCACCCTTTCGGTTGAGGTGGCACAAAGGTGCATCCCCGGGGATGCACTTTACCTGGCTTTATGCTGATTGGAATGCCACGCGTGTAAGGCGCATCCCCGGGGACGCGCTTTATATGGGTTATGCTGAGTCGGATGCCACGCTGGTATTTTTTTAATAATAAAGATTTTATTTTTATTGTTATTATAAATTAGTAATATATTATGTAAAGTGTTTCAGTTATAATTTAAGAATTATCTAATGTATTTTTTAAATGTGTGTTAAAGGTAGAGTGAATTTAGGTTTTAGTGTTATATGTTTCAAGGACTTTGACATTCACCCATTCCACGCGATATTAATCGGATGGAACAATAGATGAAAACCAACTTTGATCTTATTGTAGTTATAGGAAAAATGTATGAAATTATAATATTACACGTATGGTTATATAGCTATTATTTTTTTTATTTTGATTATCGATCTATTAATTTTATAACTTAATTATTTAAATGTTATCAATCTAGTCATCTGTTATCAATATTTAACGAAAATATTGATGCATAAGTTAATAAAATTATTATAATTACACATTTAATCTTTAATAATTACATATTTTATCAATTTAGTCTTAATTTTAATTTAATTTAATAAATTAATTAGAACATGAAATGTGTCATCGTATACATAAATTTTTTTATAACTTTTAATTTGTTTAATTTAATATTTTTTTCTATACTTAGAAGGTGGAATTATTATAATATTTTAAAATTAATAATTACTTTTTTATAATAAATAATATGAATTATTATATTAAATAACTATCATAAAATAATTTTTAAATAAAATTTATTTAGGTGTACATACATTGAGAAATTATAGAAAAAACAATTACATTTAAATATTAGAAACAAAAACATTCATTTAAATAGAATATTAATTACATAAGGGTTAACGATTATGTGATGATAACAGAGCTGGACATTTTTTTTCTATTGTGCCCGATGTTTCTACAATGCCCACATCGTTTTTGTTCTGTTGACTTCTCCCGAATATCCATATCACAATATATTATAGTAGATTTTGGACGACCTAAGTCCCTCAATAGCAATGGATCTGATACAATTGTAAGTCAAGTTTGAGTCTCATATGGGTCTCTTTTGTTTCCTATGGGCAGAAACTCAAATTCATATACCTTGAATACTTGTGAAAGTTGGTATACGGGATCAACATAATTTTTGTAGTCCAAATGTGAATGTGAGCAAGCTGCAATGACATGAGAGCATGGATATTTGAGTGCTTGAAAGAAACCACAATCGCACCACCTCTCTTGCATATTAACTCTGAAAGAGTTAGCTTCAATCCCTTGCAGCGGATGTGTCATTTCGGTAACACGAAACAATTCACGGGTGCGAGAAAATTTTTGTAACTAACATCCCATTTGATGCAACCACTTTTTTCTGTAAATTAGCTACTAGTCTTGGGTGGTAAATATGGTCATTTTGCATACAAGTAAGAGCTTGTCCATCGAGCTTTGCAAAGAGTTGACCCAAACGAAAATAAGTCGTTTTGACCAACGCCGTGACTGGTAAATGAAGCGCCCCATTTAAGGTTGAATTTATTACTTCAACCAAGTTGGTTGTCATATGACCATAGCGATACCCCCGTCATATGCATTTGTCCACATTTCTTTGCTGATGTCCATAATGTACTCGCACCCCTTCTTATTTTTGCCAAACAACTCTTGTAGCATAGACTCAAACATTTTGAGGTAAGAGTTCGTAACCTAAGACATTAGGAATGTGTAATAGTTAATATGAAGTATAAATAAGTAATACGAAAATGATAGAAAAATTGGGAAAAAGTAACATACCCATTCGCACGACTAACTGACGTTCATTGTTCTTCTTGTACTTTCTGTAATAGTTTGCAGCAATATGACGGACACAATAACGATGTTGAACATGTGGAGGTCTATACGTTGTACCCAAAGACTCCACTGCTGCTTTTATCCCGGCTCCTCAGTCTGAAATAATACATACTCGTTCCCTGGTGACAACATGTAAATGTAAATTTTTAAGGAAAAAAGCACAGGACTTAGTGTCTTCTCCTTGAATGAGGGCAAATGCAACAGGAAGAATATTGCGGTTTCCATCTTGGACCACAACCAATAATAAAACTTTCTTGCATTTCCCATACAAGAAAGTACCATCAATTTGGACAACTGGTTTATAGTACTTGATTGCATTAATACACTGAGGGTAAGTCCAAAAGACACAGTAGAATTCACAGCGATCGCGAACCACTTGATCATTCACGTAATGATGTTGAGTTTTAAACTCAACATTTGTCCCAGATTGAGTCTTTCCACAACATGAAACCAACTGGGCAACTCGTTGTAAGAGGAATCCCATTCGCCATGAAGTTTGCAAATGACATTATGTTTTGCCAACCAAGCTTTTTTATAGGAGACGGTGTACCCATATTGTGACTATATAGCAGAAATCAACACTGCAACAGCTATATGAGAGCTTTTCTTCACAATGGGCATGATTGTTTGGCAAATAATGTTGGAGTACAAGTTGGGATGATCCTGGTTTATACTGCTTGCACAACACGTATGAGGACCATTGTATCTGGTTAGTTCCCATAAGTTGTTCTTCATCTTCCTCTTTGATACACGAGCCATCCATTGACATCTGTTATCATGTTGGACGCAGTAACAGACATATTTCTCCGTGGTAGATCGATCAACTCGAGACTGAACTGAGTTATGAATATTATAACTCTTTATTTCCATCATTGCTTCCTCATTCGATGAGAACTCCATTCCAATATGTAAATCACCGTCATTGACTGATGACTGAAGTCCATAGTTACCAACATCAGGAATATCCGAAAATTCAGGCTCTTACATTGCATCATAATCAGCCCCATACATATGTACATGAAGTTCGGCTGATTCATCATCATCAGAATATACGTTAAATTGTGGTGAGTCAGGTTCAAAGAATAATCTCGTTTCAGCACCATCTGCACCTGGCTCCCGAAGAGGTTCTTCTAGTGGAGATGAGGGTTCCTCCGATAATCCAATGTTAAGGTCAAATAAGTTCCCGCTTGTGTGTCCTCCCCTTGAACTTGAGGCCATTGTATCATGTGGGATATGAATAGACTGTTGTCTCGATGACATTTCCATATGTAAGTCGAAAACATAGGCAGATGAATGTCTGCCCCTTGAAGTAGAAGAGATGTTGTCATATGGATTATTGGTAAAGCCACGTGGGTTGAGATCATAAGCAGTTACTGATGAATGTCTTCCTATTGAACTTGATGGCATGACATCTGGCGTTGGATCCGCCATTAATGATGTGAAATCATTACAAATCAGTTGTGTCGGGCTATCAACTTGATCAGCTTGATATACAATGCCAAAGTGAGAGGAATATGAGAAACCACGAGAAGCACGAGCCTCAATAAAAGTGGCATACATTTTAATAAGAGATTGTGAACTCCCCATATGAGCATCAACCATCATAAAAACATCATCATCGTTGGAAAACTGAAATGATGTATACGTGAGTGGAAAAAGTTCAGTAGGAAATCTATACTGAAGTGAAGATAGTTTTCTCCGGCCAGCTACACGAATCTTTAACGAAATTTTATGATTAACTCCTCAAGAGTGATGTTTCTCTTCAAAGTTAAGGGGATATAATGATCTGACTCAAAAACAACCCCCTCTTCAGTTTCCTTAATTTCTCCATCATAGAAAACAATAACAGAAAGATGACTCATTTTCAGATAATAGAGGATTGATATTTTTGAGAAATTTAGAGTTTGAGAATTTGAAAGCTTGTGAACTGAAGTTTGTTTTGAAAGTCCATAATACGTTGCATATAATAGTGTCTATAATCGGGGTACTATTCACGTGAAGGTGCGTTCCTGGGGGGCGCTTCCATTATTTTATCAGATAAGATGTTATCATTGTCCTATTATGTCACTCATGTCCCTCGGGGTACTATTCATGTCAGTACCCAAAGTGGTGAAAGCGTGTTCCTGGGGGCGCGCATTCCATTATTTTATCAGATAATATGTTATCATTGCCCTATTATGTCACTCATATCCCTCGGGGGCACTATTCATGTCAGTACCCAAAGTGGTGAAAGCGCGTTCCCGAGGGCGCGCCTTTTATTATTTTGTCAGAGAATATGTTATCATTGCCCTATTATGTCACTTATGTCCCTCGGGGGCACTATTCATGTCAGTACCCAAAGTGGTGAAAGCGCGTTCCCGAGGGGGCGCCTTCAATTATTTTGTCAGAGAATATGTTATTATTGCCCTATTATGTCACTCATGTCCCTTGGGGGCACTATTCATGTCAGTACCCAAAGTGGTGAAAACGCGTTCCCGAGGGTGCGCCTTCGATTGTTTTGTTAGAGAATATGTTATTATTGCCCTATTATGTCACTCATGTCCCCCGGGAACTATTCATGTCAATACCTATTATTTCTTAGGGGAGTTGAAAGCGCGTTCCCGGGGGCGCGCCTTTCATTATTTTGTCAGAGAATATGTTATTTTTGCCCTATTATGTCACACATGTCCCCCGAGGAACTATAGATGGATGTTGAAATCAGGTAAATTATAACCAAAATTTAAGTTCTTTTTGGAAGTTCAGCAAGTGAAGGATAAAATTTTACATATGGATAAATTTAAGTTCATAACTTAAATTAAAACGTTATGTGAAGTTTGAATAAATTGGATAAAATGTTATGGATAAATTGAATAAATGTGAATTGATCAGTTGTTTGTTTGAATATATTAGATAAAATGTTATGGATAAATTGAATAAATTTGAAGTGATAAGTTGGTTGTGACATTGAAATTGTATGGAATGATCATCGACATGTTTTTACGAATAAATGTGAAGTGATAAGTTGGATGTTTAAATAAACTGGATAAACTTTTATGGATAAATTGAATAAATGTGAAGTGAAAAGTTGGTTGTGACATTGAAATTGTATGGAATGAGAACCGACAAGTTCTTACGAATAAATGTGAAGTGATAAGTTGGTTTTAATGTATATGTTTTAATGTATATGTTAAGGATAAATCATACGTATGGATAAATTTAATTTAAATTTATGTACTGTGAACTATAATTGAAATATAACTTTTACTTTTGAATACAATTGAAATATTAAGTTGAATTTAATGTTAAATTTCGAATACCATAATTTTTATTTTTATTTTAAATTTCGAATACTATAATTTGTATATTAAAAACATTTAAGGTTAAATTTGAATAAAAATAACATTAAAAATATTGTTGTAACAACCATGAAACATTTAAATAACATAACCAAATTACATAAATTTATGAAATATAACTATTTAAATAGCATTAAAATACAACTGGATCACTGATGCCGTCTTCTCGAATTAGTTCCATATGGTGATGGTTGTCTATTTCGCTGAGGATTCCTTCGTGGAACTTGTTCTTCAGTCTCCTCATCTTCACTATCATCATCATCATTGGCATTTTCTTCAGCTGGTGTTGTAGATGACGCTGAAGGGCCTGTATAAAATAACGACCCTGAAGGAGTTCTACTAACAATCCCACCGCTCATAGAAAATTGAGAAAAGTGTGAAAACATTGGCATCGATGTCTGTGATCCAGATGGAGATTGAGGTGTCTGTGGAGAAGAACCACCAGCCAAATAAGATAGATATGAACCATATGTTGGATCATTAAACATAGTCATATATGCACCTCCATATGGTGTTATAAAACCCTGTGGGCTAGGCATGTAACCTGGCGGGCTAGGAATGTAAACCTGAGGGCTAGGAATGTAACCCTGTGGAGATGTCATATAAACTGGTGGGCTTGGCATATACCCTTGAGGAGATGGCATATGAACTAGAGGGATGAACATCATCATCGGTGGATAGGGATGTTGTGGTGGGACTGATGCAGAATCGGTAGTGCCTTCTCTCCGTCCACAAGTCGGGGGACGATGATATTGAGAAGGTGGACGTCTCTCTCGATGACTAGGAATGTTAACCCCTCGTGCTTCCGCTGAAAGTAGAAACAACTTTCCATTTTCATTAATCCAGTCCATATAGTTATTTGTAACCATATGACCAGTTTCAGCGTAAAATTGTTGAGGGGCCAACTGTGCATATCGATTCTCCCAAAGCGCAATCCAATCTCTGTGTCTCACCACCCAGTTAACCTCTTTCTTGTCTCACATATCTATGTTATGCATGTCGTCTACATTCCTAGGTGCTCCAGGAATATATTACGTACAACCAAACTGACGGAGCACGCGATCAACTGGATGCCACTCAATAATAGCATAACATATAAGAGGTACAATTGACATCCAAACCTCTAATGACCCACTCGGGTGGGGTGGGATGCAAGCCTTTACTTCATCGCTCGCATAAGGTATCCACTGAAACTGAAATATAAATATACAATTCAAATAAATATAATATTCTAATTATATCTAACATTTTAAATTAAAATATTCATATTTAAACAAATTTCAAAACATACCTCAGACCCAGCTTTTGTATCAATAAGTAAACGGATTTCCTCTAGTCCAGTAGGTATATCTCTATGGTTATTTCTTTTCATCGACCACCTATAAAATATAATATAAACTAAATATCACCCTATTTAATTAACAATATTTAAATCAAATTTTAGTTCGAAAATTACCTCAATAATAAGGGGAATATGTATGGTTCATTGACGATCAGGCATAAGAAAGGCATGTGAAACCACGCCCATGATTGCAGAAGCAGGAGACATCCACTGATAGCAATTTTCTTATAATTTGTCGCACGACACATTTCTCTAAAGAGAAATGCCAAAACTGTAGCTCCCAACTATATCTTCCAGCTTCATCAAAATCAATCAGATGCCGCAACCACATACAATGCACCTGGTTACGAGATTTGTCGGGCATCAATATTCCTCCAATGATTCGTAGAATATAAGCCCGAGCACATGCCTTTACTTCATCATCTGAAGTATTTTCATTCAGAACTTCAAAATTAGCTTTCAACCATGATAAAACTATTCTACCTCCATTAAACTCTGGCGGAGCAACTCCAAGATACTCCATGCACATTGACTGTCAATCACCATCCGCCATACCACACATAATATTCCCATCGACGGGAAGCCCCAGATGCATAGAGACATCCTCCAATGTAATTGTAGTCTCTCCACATGGAAGATGAAATATGTGTCTCGGACCTCCACCTCTCAATCAATGCAGAAATTAGGACAGGTTCGAGTTTGCAACCGCCAATAATTGTTGCAATATACTCGAACCCGACAGAAGACAAATATGGCAAAATACATTGTGATATCGATATACATGGGTTTTTAATAAAAGTCTCTAAAATACGATCAGTGTCCTAAATAATATGCATTATAAAAATTTATAATTAATATAAATTCATTATAAATTTAAATTTAAAAAATAATAAATATTAACATTAATTATAAAAAAATATTACCATATCACTAAAATGTCTGGAGATATGGTTTGCATCCAATCGCAGCAGTATTTCATTTTCCATTATAACTGTAAACAAAAAAAAATAATTAGCACAAAAAATAATTAATTAATAAATTTAAATAAATAATAATTATATAAATATTATTTTAATAAAAAAATATTTATATAATTATATTACTATAAAATATAAAAACTATTTAAAAAAAGAGAAAATAACCTCAGTGACCAAAAATGCCTTATAATATACGATTTTAACCAAATTTTTTTGGATTTGCCAAAATGACCAACTAAATCGTAATGCGATCGATAATTCGCAACGCGATCTCCGGTATCGCAAATCAGTTTCCAGATTCGCAACGCGATTCTGACTATCACATTGCGATTTCCCAAATTCACGTTGCGATTTTCCTAATTCGCAATACGAATACGTAAATCACAACGCGATTACGTAAATCACAATGCGATTACGTAAATCGCAACGCGAATACGTAAATCGCAATGCGAATCTGACTATCGCAATGCGATTTACATAGCGCCATTCGTTTTAACGCGTATTTTTTTTAAATTCCAAACACGAATATATTTAATATATCGGAACACTAAACCGTCTACAGTATATCCCGTAATCGCAACTCATAACCTAAAACCCTAAATCACAACTCAGTCTCATCTCCATCTCTCACTCTCTAAGGCGACATCCGTCCCCATCTCCGACGAAATCAGTCCCCACGACGATAACAGTCTCCATCTTCGGCGAAATCATTCACGGTCAGAAATGGAAAATCAACCAAAACAACCACCGAGGGTTAGTTTTTTTAATTATTTTTATTTTGAAATTTTTGCATTATTATTAGGTTTTTCATATTGAAATTGATGATAAGTTTACTGGTGTTTTTAATAATAGATTAACCATTTCACTTAGATTGCTTATTATATTCATTCGATTGCTGCCAATACTGCTAAACTGTTTAGTCTTTAACCCTGTGAAGTTAGTATTTGTCTTTGTTTTGTCTTTTGGTTGAAGTAATGCAATCCATTCAAGTTTCTTTCAATTTTAGTATTTGAAACTGAGAATGACTATCGCAACGAGTGAATCGCAACGCGAAAATGACTATCGCAATGCGAATTTGACTATCGCAACAAGAGAATCGCAATGCGATTTTCATTTCGCGTTGCGATTCTTGCATTGCGATAGTTAAATTCGCGTTGCGATAGTCATTTTCGTGTTGCGATTTTCATTTTCGTGTTGCGATTTAAAGTTTCAGAAACTATTCTTCTTCTGCAAATTGAAACTTGAATGAATTGCATTACTTCAACCAAAAAACAAATACTAAATTCACAGTGTTGCAAATTTAAGTTTGAATAATAAACTACTACTCTTTATTGTTCATATCTTCACAGTGTAGTTTTTTGGTATATCTAAATTGGTATGTTTATTATTTTTGCAGAACTTTTATTTGGCTCAATTGACCTTAAGAAATAAAGTAAGTCTGGCCAAAATAATTGCGTCGAAGCTTTCACCTGCACAAAGAAAAATATTTGAGGATACTTGCTTCGGGCTATGGCTGAAAGTACAACATCCGGGTGGAGATGCTATGTTGACCCATCTGTTTCTTCAAACCATGACTAGCGATCTGCCAGAGACTATACAACGCCGTGATGAAGAGATATGGTTTGATTTTCCACCGGCGTATATGTGTTTTGGGCGGGAGGAGTTTTGCTTAATCACTGGTCTACGCTTCGGACACGATGATGTAGATCGGTACACTAGACATATTACCCGCCTATCATGGTTTTCCCGGGTTTTTCCTGAGCAGTCAACGGAGAAGTCGAATTTACACGTGGAAGACTTGACGAGATTATTGAATAAGAAAGATGGTTTTACTCGGATGGATGACGTCGATGTTGTCCGAGTATGCCTTCTAATACTTTTGCAAGCTGACTTTTTAGGTAGAGAGGCCCGACAACCTATTCCTAATGATCTAATTAAATTGGTAGAGGACCTAAATGCATGGAACCTGTTTCCGTGGGGTTCGTATCTATGGAGAGATACATGGAATAAGTTGTCGTCTTCCTTTAATGATCGGAAAAGTTTGCGTGGCGATGGTTCCAAATACACTTTGTCAGGCTTTATTTGGGCCTTTAAGGTAATTTTTATATAATGTTTCCAAAATTATAATTAATTCTTTAACAATTACTAATGTTTGTTATTATATTGTTTGTAGATTTGGATATTTGAGGTCTTTCCCGCCATGCAGACATATGCATTAAAAACTTCTAATGATATTCCTAGGGCTATTTCCTGGAAGAGGAAACGGTCCTTGCCGCAATAGGAAGATTTACTACCGTATACTACAATAAATAATGTAAGTTAACACAAATACTACCATATGTTTATAAACAAGTTATTACTAGTACACGTTTAACTTTGTTTGAGCTTTTATATTATTAGGAGGCCAACACTCCATTACAGAGGTTGACACCCACGGAAGCTGAGCTTGCCACTGATTGGTGGCAAGCTAGTAAGCTTTTTTTGATGGCACGGATGATGAGCAGCCACCACTTCGAGAGCCATCACCTGATCGACCCGAATATACACCTCCACAACGAGAGTCATCACCTATTCTGTCACATCATCGAGCCTCTTCTCCACCATCACCTCATGATACGCGACCGGCAAAGATGCCACGGCGTTTATCTCCCTGTTCTCCACCTCCACAGGATGAGTTAGGGGAGTTACGTAATGAGGTCAATGCCTTGCGTGAAGAGGTCGGTACTTTACGCGATGACAATGGTGCATGGCGTGTTGAGGTGTCTACTTTACGTGGTGAGGTAGCAGCTCTACGTGAGATTGTAGCATCGTTGCAGAATGAGGTTCATACTCTACGCAACGAGGTAAGTTTAATATTTTTCATATTTAACTTGATGATAAATTTACTCGTAATTTCACTTAGATTGCTTAGTAAATTCATTCGGTTGCTACCAATACTGTTTAACTGTTTATTCTTTAACCCTGTGAAGTTAGTATTTGTTTTTGGTTGTCTTTTGGTTGAAGTAATGCATATCCATTCAAGTTTCAATTTGCAGAAGAAGAATAGTTTACTATCGCAACGCGAAAATGACTATCGTAATACGAATTTGACTATCGCAATGAGAGAATCGCAATGCGAAAATGACTATCGCAATGCGAAAATGACTATCGCAATGCAAATTTGACTATCACAACGAAAGAATCGCAATGCGAAATGAAAATCGCATTGCGATTCTCTCGTTGCGATAGTCAAATTCGCATTGCGATAGTCATTTTCGCGTTGCGATTTTGTTGTTGCGATTTTCATTTCGCATTGCGATTCTCTCGTTGCGATAGTCATTTTCGCATTGCGATAGTCATTTTCGCGTTGCGATTTTAAGTTTCAGATTCTATTCTTCTTCTGTAAATTGAAACTTGAATGAATTGCATTACTTCAACCAAAAGACAAATACTAACTTCACAGTGTTGAAAATTTAAGTTTCAAGAATAAACTACTCTTTTGTTGTCATTGAACCTGCACTAAACCTATATGTGTCCTTTTAAATATTTATATAAGTGCTTACTTCTGGAATGTTATCTGATGCATTTTGTGAACAATGATATAATAATGACTTGGGTGAAAACCGTGCAAGTTTGAAATATATTTGTCTTTGTTCTCACTGTTTAATATCATGTCTGTTTATTTACTGATTTATGTATTAATTTATTTTTAGCAGCCCGCTAAGGTGGATGCTCTACGTCGGGTTTTTCTTGCAAGACGGAGTTCACGCATCAGACGGCGGACACGTGCCATTACATCTCCGTTCACCCCAATAGTGCGAAGAATCCGTAAGAAAAAGCCCGACTCACCTGTCATCGTTCAAGAGGCCTCCCCTATCGTTCAAGAGGCCCCTATCATCCCTCAAGAGTCCCCTCCCACCGTTCAAGAGGCCACTGTCATCGTTGAAGAGGTCTCTCCCAACATTCTAGAGCCCGATTCACACGTCGTAATATATCAAATTATTGAGAAGCCCCCTCACGTGCCGGACATGATGGATGACTGTTGGCTTTCGTATAAGTTACTGGCCAGTACCATTCCGGCAGATGAAGTGGAGAGGAAACAACTACCGGAAACAATTCTGGATAATACCATTTGGGCTAAGACCGCAGTTGATTTTTATCTACATGAGCGGAGCCAAGGGTGTTACGCTGACATATACAAACTCAACGATGATATGCATTTGTTGATTGAACGGTCTTGGTGGGGTGTATTATTAGGGGTTGAAGACAATGGCTATTTCGATGGGGGGTAAGTCTTATATTTCTTATATTTCAGTTTGATTAATTTTTTTTTAAATTTATGTGATTCACTAATATATGTCTTTTTTTGTAAAACAGCATATTGATGCATGGGTGACACGTCTTCTAATTGTAAGGAAATTGAAGAAAAATATTAAAAAAACGCGATATACAATTATGCCGACGTCTTTTCACGTAGTTCACTTGAAGAATCAACGACAAGAATCATATGTGTTGGCTAATGGACAAGCTAAACTTTATCCTGCATGGTGGAGGTTGATAAGGTTAGTATATTTGTTTAAATATTTTAAAGGTGTTCATAAATAAGTGCACAATTTGAATTATTACATTTCGATGCATGTGTTTATCCCTGTTTTGGACCGTACTCATTGGCTTCTCGTCGAGCTTCAGCTCCCATCCCTAAAGACAATAGTATATGACAGCATGATAAATTACATATCATTGTCCGATTTGAGAGATATGATTAAGGGATGGAGCTCTCATTTGGATAAATTCTTGGATGCAATTGATTATTGGACTAAGTCTGGAAACAAGAAGCCAAAGAAGTTCAATGTTACAGTTATCAGAGACGAGACCACGCCACAATAAACGAAGGAAACCAGAGGGGATTGTGGTCCTCTCGTATGCATGTTCTTGGAGCGTTTGACGACAGGAAGTACATATTTTCTACCTCCTACCGATAGAGATATAGGTGCAATAGGCTTGTGGTTTCGGCATTTTATGGCTAGAGCAATATATGCGAGACGCTGCCTACCTGCATCTGCGTTATGAAAGTGTCCATAAACAATTTGTAAGTCAAATGCAAGTGTTGTTAAACATATTTACTCTTTTTGGTCTGAAAAGGTTTGGTTAAGTAGCTAGAATTCAATAATTTGCTGTTTGTAGGTTTTAGATGTGTAGAAAGTGTTGTTGATTCAATGTTTGGTTTCTGCAGGTTAATCCTGAAGTGAGCTGCGTGAAATGGATGTATGGGTGCAAAAGTTGATTTCATTATTATTTTTTGATTGTTTAATTGATTTGTAAAAGATGATTTATAAATGTTGATTTGTTTAATTGATGTGTACATAATATTTGTGCTTGTTTAATTGATTGAAATGTAATAGTTGATTTGTTGATTTCATTATGCATTATGTTGAATGCAAAACAGACTATCGCAATGCGGAAATGACTATCGCAACGAGAGAATCGCAATGCGAAATGAAAATCGCAACGAGTGAATCGCAATGCAAAAATGAAAATCGCAACGCGAAACTTTCGCGTTGCGATTTACTCGTTGCGATTTTAATTTCGCATTGCGATTCTCTCGTTGCGATAGTCATTTCCGCATTGCGATAGTCAATTCCGCATTGCGATAGTCATTTCCGTGTTGCGATAGTCATATTCGCGTTGCGATAATCAAATGAATGTCTAATAAGTGATAACAACTGAACATATCATAGCAATGTTCAAAACTCAAGTTAATAATACATGCCTAACTGAAAATGTTAAAAGTTCACACATAATATACACATAATACAACGTTTGCATTTAAAAATCACCTAAGTTAACAGTCCCAAAAGGTGAAGCCGGTTGTGATTGGGATTTTGATGAGGATCCATATTTTGGTAGAGGAAAAGATGATTGTGATGGCACTGGTGATCCACATGTCAACCTTGTATGACCACTTTCCTTGCACCGACTACATGTCGATCTCTTCTTCTCTTCACCCTTAGACAGTATACGATCATGACTTTTTGGTCGGCTAGGTATCCTTCTGTCCATGGCTGGTGGCAAAACTGTTTGTAAGTCATCTGGTATGTCCCACTCAGAAGGATGTGGAATAGGGTAGACAATCTCTCCATAAGTCTGTCGATATACTTCTGTAGTGTAGCAATCCATAGTGTATGCGCTTGAATCATCTTGGTTTAGATGAAGAGAAACTTTTATAACATGGCCACACGGATAACCAGATGTTTGCCATTTCATACAACTACACGTCTTTGCATTTAGATCGACAAGCCCATTTAAGTTATTATCCAGTACTTCAAACAAAGTGTTTGAACATGGTTCAACTCTCCATGACGTTGACTTCACAACACGTTTCGTTATCTTTTTTTTCTGTCCATGGTGTAACACGATGTTCCAATATTCCTGTAAATTTAAATAAATAATAGTTAGTAATATATATGATAAGTTACAAATTTAAAGAAATAATACCTGCATGGTTTCTTTTCTTGTAGTACCACTGTTGAATAGAGGCTCGAAAAAACTCCATTAACATAGTAATGGGTAATTTCCGGGAATGACGACTTAGAGCGTTGATTGATTCTGCACTATTAGACGTCATGAAACCATATCTTGCTCCAAGTTGATGTACTCTTGACCATCTTTCAAACCCGACATCTTCTAGTGTTTGAGCACACTGAGGCAAAACACGTCTTAAACAGTTTATATGCTTATTAAAATCCACTTCCCGATAAGCTTTTACAGCCTTCCAGTATATCCATTTTGTGATTTTTTATACCAGCAGACCTTGATTTTAGATTTCTATACAAATGAACACCACAAAGTCCATGAAAAGCATCTGGGAAACACCTTCTAACAGCGTTGTCAATTGAGTTTGCCCTATCGGATATGATTGTCAGATTGCTAATAGGACCTATGTAATCCCTAAGATGCCCCATAAACCATATCAATGAATCAGAGGTTTCAGATTTGCCAACCCAGTAAGCTATTGGCAGTATCCCATTGTTAGCATCCATGGCTACTGCTAATAAGTTTACTCCAAAGTATCGACCTTTTAAATGTGCTCTGTCAACTATAATAACTGGGCGCATGCAATTAATAAACGAACGAATATACAAAATCATATACACAAGAAATATAATCATTTAAATGTGAAATGCATGTAACTAACAAAAATGAGTCAACAAAATTATATTGATTTACTAACCGCAACACCAATGGCAATAAACAGCAACTCAAAGCGTCCATCTCTATCTGTTTTGATATGAGTTACCGACCCAGGATTTTTCAGCTTTAAATTGTGACAATAAGCCGGCAGTTGGGCAAACGATGCTTCTGGCGACCTCCTCAACAATTCCAAGGCAAAACATTTGGCTCTCCAAGCTTGAGAATATGAGATACTAATCTTGAACCGAGCATTCATGTCAGTCATAATTTCATGTCCCCGATATACCCTACCATTCAAAAACATTAACTCAGCCAGAAAACCACCCAACACCTTTTTGTTTGCCTTTCTATGGTGAGGAAAAACTTGGGTTCTTGAACATGTATGTTTATCAATAAAAGTCCTAACTTGAAACATTTCGCAATCTTTTATCCTCTTTGCAATCATGCGCTACATACAGTTTTTGTCAATCATACACCTTGTTTTGAAACGATATTTGCTTGATTTGTTAACTTTTAGTTGATAGCCATCTTCCACACATTTCGTATACAAAGCTATCTTCAAGTCTTCCTTTGTATCAAAACAATCATCTTTCTTGATACGAATAATTTTTGTGTAACAATCAACTGCTATCTTTACCAACTCTTCTTCCGGCATCTGAAGTAATTCTGCATATTCCAGTTATACTCCCGTGGCATTTTCTTCGGGGACTTTTCTTTGGGGATTTCTTCTTCTTCTTTTTCTTCTTCAGTGTTATATGAATTACATAATGGATGTTCAACATGTTCATTTACAGTCGTAACTTCCTCCTCATTATCATCAACAACATCTTCCTCGGCAACGGTTGTTTCATCATCAAAATTCGGGTATTGACCAATATCAAAATCATTACACGCAGGGTCTGTTTATTCTTCTGAAAAATCATCAAAATCTGAGTATTGACCAAGATAAAATTTCGAATACTAACTAGTACTCACAATATTTTCTGTTGGCTCATCATTGTCTAACTGGTCAATACGAAAACCAGAATTTGGTACTGAAAGTTGATTGGGATTTGGATTAGGGAAAGGTTGTGGGTTTTGAGATTGTGTTTGGTATTGGAAATGTGGTGAAACAATATTTGCTTGGTGATGAAATTGTGGTGGAACCATTAAATTTTGAGCACCATAAACTGGGGTTAAAAAACTTAGTTGATTACTACCCGCTACTGACCCAACTTCACTACTTCTAGGTTCAACAACATACAATGTAACATCATCACTTGAAACACTAATGTAAGAAATGAATCGTTTAACATCTTCATTGTTGGTTAACAAATAAACTTTACCATTTCTCTGATAAGATAGCCTAAATCCACTTAGGGGCTCTAAATTCAATTTATTTGCAACACGTAACATTAGAGTTTCATAAGTTAACTTTTTTAATGACAGTTTTAGTTGAAGATTCATGGGTAAAGGCATATATTTTAAAACACCATGAACATTCTCCCATGACCCTCCAAAACACAAATCTATCCAAACATGATGATTAACATTAGATGATTTCATTATTGTAAATTAATTTACTAAATAAACGAGCTGCGAAACTAAAACCTGTTTCCGGATGGGGAAGGATGTCGTTGGATATAGGAACGGATGTCGCCTGAGAGAGTGATAGATGGAGATGGAATGAGTTGTGATTTAGGGATTTAGGTTATGAGTTGCTGCTGCTGCGTAGTTATATACCCAAAACATTTGTGTTACGAAATTAAAACCTGTTGTGAATTCAGAAATCGAGTTGCGAATTTGAAATTCAGTATTGCGATAGTCAGAATCTCGTTGTGATTTACAGATTCGCATTGCGATTTACGTATTCGCATTGCAATTTACGTAATCGCATTGCGATTTACGTATTCGCATTGCGATTTACGTATTCGCATTGCGATTTACGTAATCGCATTGCGATTTACGTATTCGCATTGCGATTTACGTATTCGCATTGCGATTTACTTATTCGCATTGCGATTTTCCAAATTCGCGTTGCGATTTACGTATTCGCATTGCGAATTAGGAAAATCGCAACGCGAATTTGGGAAATCGCAATACGATAGTCAGAATCGCGTTGCGAATATGGAAACTGATTTGCGATACCGGAGATCGCGTTGCGAATTATCGATCGCATTGCGATTTAGTTGGTCATTTTGGCAAATCCAAAAAAAGTTGGTTAAAATCGTATATTATAAGGCATTTTTGGTCACTGAGGTTATTTTCTCTTAAAAAATACTAACTTAAAAATAATTTTTTTACCACTAATAAGAAATTTAAAACTCAAATAGTTGGAGAATTTGAGTTATATAAGAGAGGAGAAGATAATTTTGGTGTGAAAAATAAGGGGGGTTAAGGGGGTTTATATAAGGGAGGAGGAGGGGCAGTTGGGGGAAAAACGGATGGGCATTTATAGCATTTAATGAAAGGCGCGTCCCCGGGGATGTGTCTTACCCCCTTGGCATCCGACTCAGCAGAACCCCGTGAAAGTGCGTCCCCGGGGATGCGTCTTACACATGTGGCATCCCAGTCAGCATAAACCCAGGTAAAGCGCGTCCCCAGGGATGCGCCTTTATGCCACCTCAGCCGAAAGGGTGCTACTTCGGGAAATATTGGTCAAAGGGTGTTAGAGAGGGAATATTATGGTGAAAAGGTGTCAGTTTAGTCAAATCGTCGCAATTTGGTGCAGACTAATATGAAGTCAGTTGGTGTATGAATCTGGATCCTCAGAGTCAGTGACGGAGCCATGTAGACCCCAGAGGGCCCCCCAAAGTTTTTTACCATTTTAAAAAATAGGTATAATTACCAATTTAAATCTTTAAATTTTGATTTATTTTGATTTTTTATTGTTAATCATACTTTGCCTCACCTGAACTAAAATATTGGCTCCGTCCCTGCTCAGAGTTAGAGGTGCATGGATATGTACAAGACTAGATCGAGGGTGTTGTGTGTTCTTATCTCTAAAAATATTAAATTTTCATATAGTTTAATTAATTTCTTTGTATTAAAATTCATTGATGATCTAATTTTACAAATTTCAATATAAATTCTTAAATTTGCACCCCAAACATAAATTTGCGTCCATCCGTATGTATACGTATCAAGTAATGCCAAACTTTATTTATTTATTTTTGAATAAAAGGGGATGCCAGACTTGATATACTACAAAGGAACTCTATGAACCATAAGAATATCTTTGCTTATTTTTATCTGATATCAAACAAAGTACAATCCAGTGTTATTTACATCTTCTCATCCTAATATTTAAACAGTAATTGCATTGTTTTCTGATATATATATATATATATATATATATATATATAGCCTGAGCAGGTTTTACTTGGTTATTCTAAGGAGAAGAATAAAGAAACTTTCTTTTTTCACTTGCATCATATCATTGGCAGAATAATATAAACCAAGAAAAGGACATTGGATTGATAGCATACGTATATTATTGACTGTCAATACACCTGTTTTTTTTTTTTACTGATTCTCTTGCATTTCTTCTTCTTCTTCTTCTTCTTGGTCCTCCAACAATTCTTGTGGTTCCAAAGGAAACAAATCACTAAAATTCTACAAATTCTCTTTCCAAGGTTTCTACACGCCGACTGATATCATATAGGCCACATCTCCCCACTGCCTATAAAACCAGCCATTGCCAACTCTTTTGCTCATACCATCCCCTTTGTAGCTTGTGCAGTCCATTGATTAATTAACATAATGGCATCAAGCTCAATGTCCTCCCGTGGGTCCGGTTCATGGACTGCCAAGCAGAACAAAGACTTCGAAAGGGCGTTGGCAGTATACGACAAGGACACCCCCGACCGTTGGTACAATGTCGCCAAGGCGGTCGGAGGGAAAACTGCCGACGAAGTCAAGAGGCACTACGAGCTGCTCGAGGCTGATGTCAAGTACATCGAGTCCGGCCAAGTTCCATTCCCCTATAGGTCCTCTGCCAATTAGCCCAAGGTAACTAATTATATGTCCTACAATGTAAACCAGTATATTCCTACATGAGGACCCATTTACATAGTTTTTAACAATATATGCTCAAAGGGGCTCCATTTACTTACCAACTTTCTGGTTTTTTTCCCTCTCATGTGAAGCACTGTTTCACATTGCTGAAATTGCAGCATCTTCCATTATTTTAACCTTAGTTTTGATATGCAGGATGGGTTTGCATCTCAGCTACAATAAAGATGATGATCTGCTACTAGTATTAATTTATGGAAGAATATGCCATTAATGATTATCTTCTAAGTTTTGTTGTGCTCTTATAGTTTATGTTGTACGAGGAAAGTGGAACATAATTGTGATACTTGCTTCCTCCCTGTGTGTTGTGAAACTATTTATTAATACAAGTACACGACCAGAATCGTGATCTTCATAACTAAAAGATGAACTCAACTCGTTTGCCAGGAAGAAATCCCAACATCTTTTGATTTAAATTCCAAGAATCTGCCATCTTTCTTATTCTGGAATTTATTCTATATTACCAACCTTTAATAGATAATGCAAATCATCAGATTCCCTAAAGTGTAACTTTGATCGTTTTCATTGTTCAAGAATCAATATCATGTCGTTGATGCTAAAATTTGGGGTTCAGTCTTTGTTTAAATAAAACGGAACTGATTCGAATTATTGATTGGAAAATAATAAAAATTAAAAAAAGGGATTAAGATCTAGATGATTAGTGGACAAGATTAAGCATGGATAGTGCAAATGAATTGAGCATGCAAGTAGGGCGACAGCATCTGCTTCTTTTAGATGCTGAGGTTTAGGATAATTAATGAACCTAATTAAGTCATGTTTAAGCAATGATGATGAGCTGAGGTGCACAAATAGGTAGGTATGTGTATGTCTGGTGAACAACCCTCTCTCTCAGTATGCGGGATGAACCCCCCTCTCCTCTTTTATCTTTCTTCCCTCTCTTACTCCGTTTCTCTCCTCTTCCATCCGACCTTGCCATAATTAAATTATGTTATTTTGTTCGATCTTTTTCTCATCATATGAAAATAATCAATATTTTTCCTTGACATTTCATCATTAGATATAAAGTCGTTTTATATAATCTTGACTTATTTGGTTGAGAATTTAATCATTTTTTATATAATCTTATTGATTAATTTGTACATTTTGATAATTAAAATAAATAATTGATTAATTAGATTTAATCTACCCTGAATTTATAATTTTATTATATTTCACATTGTTCAGTAGTAAACATATAAAAAATTTTATAGGATGAGAAGGTCTAAAACAATTTGGACACAACAGAAGGGGACTATGAAGGCCAGCTTTATGGACCCAATATTGAAGACATTCAATATATGTGCGCCTGTATCAATAGGCCATATAATAATACATAGGTACTGACACAAAATAATTAATCAGTGTTAGGATTTATAGTACTGTAATGCATATCTTCATTTATCTTGTTACCTATATATTAATATTTTAAAATTATTAGAATTAAAACGGATTAACACTCCCGATCTCCTTAATTAGAACAATTTATTACTGTAATGTGTTCAGTTTACATAAAGATAAATAAAATATAAAAAATTTAGTATCAGTATATCATAAGATCATTACGAGATGTTAAATTTATTTAAGATTCAAATTATAATGTTCTAAATAAGAAAAATGAAAAAGATAATGAACATCAATCATAATAAATCAGCTCATAAACCTCCATTGGTAAGGCACGTCGCATACCTTTGAAGTGAGATTATACAGAGGACCGTAAAAGATAAAATAAAATAGCTGAAATTAACTGCATATAAAACTAGAGAATAAAGTAGACTCATCATAATGTAATTAACTGCATATAAAATGCTATGATACCAATGAAATATACCCTTCACTAGCACATTCAAAGCGCCCCTGATTATGGCATAAGAGGACCAGTTTTACATCCTCTCCCATATTGTAATTCTACTTCTTAATGTATGTATATATAACATTCAAAACTGCATGTTGCTAAAACCCCTTTCATTCGACTTTGTGAAAAATAATAATTATACATCATGCTTAAAAACATTAAATAGCTCAAACGAAGTTGCACTACAAGATTTCCAAGGATCAGATTTCAGCATTAGGTTATTGGGTTTTCAGTCCAAATAAGGACTTCGGAGCCATGGGAGGAAGTTTCATTGCCTCTGGTGCCATGAAGCTGACTATCTTCTCATGAACATGGTACCTGCAAGTGTGTTATTTAAAGACAAAATGTCCAACCTTAGATTAACCTGACTCATTACAAGGTGCCGATCCAATCACATTCAAAAAACTTACCTGATCTTTCGACTTTTTGATGCACGACGATCAACTATTTTTCTCTTCTTAGTTTGCAGTCTTTTTAAGGCATAGAAGGCTGTCTCTGTGGTCAAGCAGTAGTAACGTTGTTTTAAGTAAAAGTAAAATATTCTTCATAATGCAAGAAAATTTTAAGAGATGATAGAGAACATTTACCCGATGATGTTGGGTCAACGGTCTCAAAAAATTCTTAAGCAACTGCTGGTAAAATTCAGAATCATCCAGAAGTTCGGGATCACCTTCGGGATGTGCTTCCTGAGCATACAAATGATTCAAAGATAAAAAAAATTGACAGGAGAAGAGAACATGTATTGATAACAAAAGCAATATCATTTTACTTTGGGTAAATACTGACTATCACTCCTCACAAGTCACAACTTCACCATCAGCAACTTTACTTTCCTCATAAGTTTTATCCGAACACGACCTTAAAAACAAGCTTCTCTTTGTATCATATAGGTGTAATGGTGTATACCTATCCAACTACCCTGAATTTTAAATGGTATGGACAAAAATTCCATCCTCCAAAGCAAACACATATAGCCTACCATGCATTCTACATGGTATGTCAGTGCAGCCAGTACCTAGCGTTGAATACAAACACCACGTCATTTTTTAAAGCCCAGAGTAAATAAAGAGAAACGCATTACTCCCCATTAGCATTACTACCGGACTCGATAACCTGTCCAATAAAGGTGGTGGTAAATAATAGAAGCAGAAACATGAAAAAGAAAAATCATAGTGCAGAAGGCACACCAGAGCTATGTCCAATGTTTTACGTAAATTCAGAACCCTCAAACAAGATATAGAAACGTACAGCTCCAAATATGCCAATTGTTGTTCTTTGTTGCATTTGCTTTATCGTTCTAGTTGGATCCCTCATATAGGCTGCCACTTGTTCACTAATGTTCTGGCATAGGAAAAGAACCAAGCAAATTTCATTTTACAACCAATAGGGCATGGATTTAATATAAGTGAGTCAGTGTCAGCTAAGGATCAAACCTGATTAAAAGCTTGCAATTTGTTTTTTATTGCAGCAGCACCAGTTGTGACTTCTGTCTTCCTCTGCCATTTGTCAACTGCTTTATCTCTGAAAGCAGCTATTCTGCAGGATTCAAGCATTAAAAATTGTCAGTTACCTTAAATGCTCACATGAAGAAATATTATTTGAACCAGGAGAGTATCAAGTATAAAAAGAAGACACTGAATTTGGAAGAAAAAGGATAACACAAATACATGACGAAGCTAATGAAAATCATAAAAACAATAGGTGAATGTTCATTAAAGCACCGGTAAACACTCCAAGAAAAAAAACAATTTGAAGAGACCTATACTCTTTAAGCTTAGCATCTCTGGCAATGTTAATCTAAAGTTGTCCAATCAGGAATCGAAGACTTGGAATCAGAATCAAACTAGAGCATGGTAGAATAGTACTGGTAAACACCCCAAGAAAAACAATTAAGAAATATGGTGTTGTATGAAGAATGGAAACAAGAAAAGTCACTAAAATGACCACCTCAATCCTTCTACAAGAATCAATTTAGCCAATTAATACTGTAATATGAATATTTCTAATTGAACACAGAATATCAATCAAATTGAGCAACACAGAAATGGTGAAGTAATCCAGAATTTGCTAGAGCTACCTCTTAATCATCTGGGAAATCTGTAGCCACTCTTCATCATCTTCCATGTCCAAGTTCTTAGAATCTCCAGAAAGCTTCTCAGATGGTTGAGCACCATTACCTTAAGAGTAGGACACAGAGAGCATTGCCAAGATACATAATGTGGAGGACAAATAATTTGTCTGATTTTTAAATGTTTATGAAAGAGAAAATCGCCTCAGTGACCAAAAATGCCTTATAATATACGATTTTAACCAACTTTTTCCGGATTTGCCAAAATGACCAACAAAATCGCAATGCGATCGCTAATTCGCAACGCGATCTCCATTATCGCAAATTCGCGTTGCATTTCGCGTTGCGATAGTTGGAAATCGCGTTACGATGGTCTACAGTGTCGTTGCGATTTTTCTCAATTCGCAATTCGAATAAGTAAATCGCAACGCGAATTGGGAAAATCGCAATGCGATACTTACTATCGCAATGCGATAATACAAAATCGCAACGAGATACTGACTTTCGCAACGTGATTCTGACTTTCGCAACGCGATTTACATAGCGCCATTCGTATTAACGCGTATTTTTTTTTTCAAATTCCAAACACGAATTTTTTCTTAATAAATCGGAAACTGAACCGTCCACAGTAATCGCAACTCATAACCTCAAACTCAAAATCACAACACTCAGTCCCATCTCCATCTCTCACTCTCTACGGCGAAATCCGTCCCCATCTCCGAAGATTTCCGTCCCCATCGCCGGCGAAATCCCTCACAACCATTCACAGTCAAAAATCCCTCACAATCATTCAGAAATGGAAAATCAACCGCCGAGGGTTAGTTTTTTTTATTTTTATTTTGAAATTTTTGCATTATTTTAGGTTTTTCATATTGAGATTGATGATAAGTTTAGCGGTAATTTCAATAATAGATTAACCATTTCACTTCGATTTCTTATTAAATTCATTCGATTGCTGCCAATACTGCTAAACTGTTTAGCCTGTGAAGTTAGTATTTGTCTTTGTTTTGTCTTTTGGTTGAAGTAATGCAGAAGAAGAATAGTTTCGAGAATGAAAATCGCAACGCGGAAATAACTATCGCAACGAGAGAATCGCAACGCGAAATAAAAATCGCAACGCGAAACCAAAATCGCATTGCGATTTTCATTTCGTGTTGCGATTTTCATTTCGTGTTGCGATTTTCATTTCGCGTTGCGATTCTCTCGTCACGATAGTCATTTCGCCTTGCGATTCTCTCGTTGCAGTAGTCATTTCCGCGTTGTGATTCTCATTATCTCGTTGCGATTTTCATTTCAACCAAAAGACAAAACAGTGTTGCAAATTTTAATTTCAAGAATAAACTACTATTTATGTTTATTGTTTTTGGTATATCTTGACAGTGTAGTTTTTGGTATATCTAACTTGGTATGTTTATTGTTTTTGTAGAAATTTTTTTCGGCTTCATTGACATTAAGGAATAAAGTTAGCCTAGCCACTACAATTGCTTCGAAGTTTTCACCTGCACAAAGAAAATTGTTTGAAGAAACCTGCTTCGGGCCATGTCTGAGAGTACAGCATCCGGGTGGAGATGCTAATTTGACCCATTTGTGGCTTCTGACCATGACTAGCGATCTACCCGATAGTATACAACGTGGTGAGGAAGAGATATGGTTTCATTTTCCACCGGCGTATAATTGTTTTGGGCGGAAGGAGTTCTGCTTAATCACTGGTCTACAATTCGGACACGATGATGTAGGCCGGTACACTTGTCATATCACCCGTCCATCATGGTTATCCAGGGTTTTTCCTGATGAGTCAATAGAGAAGCCGAACTTACACGTCGACGACATGAATAAATTATTTAATAAGAAAGATGGTTTTACTCGGATGAATGACGTCGATGTTGTCCGAGTATGCCTTCTACTACTTTTGTATGCCGGCTTTTTAGGCAGAGAGGCCAGACAACCTATTCCTCAGGAGCTAATATTATTGGTAGAGGACCTAAATGCATGGAATATGTTTCCGTGGGGTTCGTATATATGGAAAGCTACCTGGACTAAGTTGTCGTTTGCCTTTGATGACCGCAAAAGTTTGCGGGGCGATGGGTCGAAATACACTTTGTCAGGCTTTGTTTGGGCCTTTAAGGTAAGAATTTCTATATAATGTTTTCAAAATTATAATGAATTATTTAACAATTACTAATGTTTGTTATTATATTGTTTGTAGATTTGGATATTCGAGGCCTTTCCCGCCATGAAGACATATGCAATAAAAACTTCAAATGATATTCCCAGGGCTATTTCCTGGAAGAGGAAACGTATGTTGGATTGGGAAGACTTAATACCATATGCGACAATAAATAATGTAAGTTAACACAAATATTATCATATATAAACAAGTTATTAATAGTAGACGTTTAACTTTGTTTGAGTTTTTATATTTTAGGAGGCAACATTCCATTAATTAGACTGACACCCACGGAGGCTGAGCTTGTCACTGATTGGTGGCAAGCTAGTCAGCGTTTTCTTGATGGCACGAATGATGAGCAGCCTTCACTTCCTCCACTTCGAGAGCCATCACCTCACCCAGAGCCATCACCTGATCGACCCGACTATACACCTCTACAACGAGAGCCATCACCTATCCCGTCACATCATCGAGCCTCTTCTCCACCATCACCTCATGATAGGCGACCGGCAAAGATGCCACGACTTCTATCTCTCTGTTCTCCACCTCCACGGGATGAGTCAAGGGAGTTACGTGATGAGGTCAATGCATTGCGTGAGGAGATCGGTACTCTACTCGATAACGATGGTGCATGGCGTGTGGAGGTGTCTACTTTACGTGGTGAGGTTGCCGCTCTACGTGAGATGGTAGTATCGTTGCAGAATGAGGTTCATACTCTATGCAACGAGGTAAGTTTAAGATTTTCCATATTTAACTTGATGATAAATTTACTCGTAATTTCACTTAAATTAACCATTTCACTTATATTGCTTAGTAAATTTATTCGGTTGCTGCCAATACTGCTAAACTATTTATTAACACTGTGAAGTTAGTATTTGTCTTTTGGTTGAAGTAAATTTATTCGGTTGCTGTCAATTCTGCTAAACTGTGTATTCTTTAACACTGTGAAGTTAGTATTTGTCTTTGTTTTGTCTTTTGGTTGAAAGTTTGAAATATATGTGTCTTTGTTTTCACTATTTAAATATCATGTATGTTTATTTACTGATATTTGTATTTAATTATTTAGCAGACCGATAAGGTGGATGCTTTACGTCGGGTTTTTCTTGCACGACAGAGTTCACGCATCAGACGGCGTGCACGTGCTATTAAGTCTCCGTATACCCCAATAGTGCGAAGACACCGCAAGAAGAAGACCGACTCGCCTGTCATCCCTCAAGAGTCCACTCCTATCGTTGAAGAGGCCCCTATCATTCCTCGAGAGTCCCCTCCCACTGTTCAAGAGGCCACTGTCATCCCTCAAGAGTCCACTCCTATCGTTGAAGAGGCCCCTATCATTCCTCGAGAGTCCCCTCCCACCATTCAAGAGGCCACTGTCATCGTTAAAGAGGTCCCTCCCACCATTCAAGAGCCCGATTCACATGGCGTCATATGTAGGATTCTTGAGAAATCCTCTGACGTGCCGGACATGATGGATTCAAGTTGGCTCTCGTATGAGTTACCGGCCAGTACCATACCGGTATCTGAAGTGGAGAGGAAACAACTACCAGACACAATTCTGGATAACACCCTTTGGGCTAAGACCGCAGTTGATTTTTATCTACATGAGCGAAGCCAGGGGTGTTTCACTGACATATGCAAGCTCAATGATGATATATATTTGTTGCTTGATCGGTCTTGGTGGGGTATATTATTAGGGGTCGAAGACAATGGCTATTTCGATGGAGGGGTAAGTCTTATTTTTCTTATATTTTAATTTGATTATTTTTTTGTAAATTTATGTAAGTTACTAATATATGTCTTTTTTTGTAAAACAGCATATCGATGCGTGGGTGTCACGTCTTCTAATAATTAGGAAACTTAAGGAAAATAAAAGAAATACACGATATACAATTATGCCGACGTCTTTTAACGCCGTTCACTTGAAGAATCAACGAGATGAATCATTTGCGTTGGGCAATGGACAAGCTAAACATTATCCTGCATGGTGGGAGGTCGATAAGCTTAGTGTTTATTTTAGATTGAGTTTAAAGGTATTCATAAATAAGTGCGCAAATGAATGAATTATTACTTATGATTGCAGGTGTTTATCCCTGTTTTGGAACGTAACCATTGGCTTCTCGTCGAGCTTCAGATCCCATCCCTTAAGGCAATATTATATGACAGCATGATAAATTACATATCATTGGCTGATTTAAGAGATATTATTAAGGGATGGAGCTCTTATTTGGCTAAATTCTTGGATGCGATAAATTATTGGACTCGTTCTGGAAACAAGAAGCCAAAGAAGCTCAATATTACAGTTAGCAGAGACGAGACCGCACCACAACAAATGAAAGGACCCAGAGGGGATTGTGGTCCTCTCGTATGCTTGGCGTTGGACCGTTTGATCACAGGAAGTATAAAGTATCTACCTCCCACCGATATAGATAGAGCTGTAGTAGGCTTGTGGTTTCGACATTATATGGCTAGATCGATATATACGAGACGCTGCCTACCTGCATCCGCGTTATAAAAATGTCCATAAACAATTGGTATGTTTATAGGCTTGTGGTTTGAAAATGTTTGGTTAAGTACCTAGAATTCAATAATTTGTTGTTTGTAGGTTTTAGATGTGTAGAAAGTGTTGTTTGAGCAAATGTTTGGTTTATGCAGGTTAATCTCAGAAGTGAGCTGCGTGAAAATGATGTATGGATGCAAAAGTTGATTCAATAGTAGAAGTGTTATTTTCTCTAATAATTATTGCTTATTTTTTGATTGTTTAATTGATTTGTAAAAGGTTATTTGTAAAAGTTGATTTGTTTAATTGATGTTAACATAATTCTTATTTGTGCTTGTTTAATTGATTGAAATGTAATGGTTGATTTTGTTGATTTCAATCTGCATTATGTTGAAGGCAAAAAGTACTATCGCAATGCGAAATGAAAATTGCAATGAGAGAATCGCAACGCGAAATGAAAATCGCAATGAGAGAATCGCAACGCGAAATTAAATTCGCGTTGCGATTTTCATTTCGCATTGCGATTTTCTCATTGCGATTTTCATTTCGCATTGCGATAGTAATTTCCGCGTTGCGATAGACATTAAGATGATTGCCTATTAAGTGATAACAACTGAACAGATCATAGCAATTTTCAAACTCAAGTTACTAATACATGCCTAACTGAAAATGTTAAAAGTTCACACATAAAATCTACATAATACAACGTTTGCATTTAAAAATCACCTAAGTTAACAGTCCCAAAAGGTGAAGCCAGTTGTGATTGGGATTTTAAAGATGATTGCGATTTTGATTGCCTTTTTCTTGACACCATATGAGCTTTGGATTTTGATGATAATCCATATTTTGGTAGAGGAAAAGATGATTGTGATGGCACTGGTGATCCACATGTCAACCTTGTATGACCACTTTCCTTGCACCGACTACATGTCGATCTCTTATTCTCTTCACCCTTAGACGGTATACGATCGTGACTTTTTGATCGGCCAGGTAGCCTTCTGTCCATGGCTGGTGGCAAAATTGTTTGTAAGTCATCTGGTATGTCCCACTCAGAAGGATGTGGAATAGGGTAGACAATCTCGGCATAAGTCTGTCGATATACTTCTGTAGTGTAGCAATCCATAGCGTATGTGCTTGAATCATCTTGGTTTAGATGAAGAGCAACTTTTATAACATGGCCACACGGATAACCAGATGTTTGACATTTCATACAACTACACGTCCTTGCATTTAGATCGACAAGCCCATTTAAGTTATTATCCAGTACTTCAAACAAAGTGTTTGAACATGGTTCAACTCTCCATGACGTTGACTTCACAACACGTTTCGTTATCTTTTTTTCAGTCCATGGTGTAACACGATGTTCCAATGTTCCTGTAAATTTAAATAAATAATACTTAGTAAAATATATGATAAGTTACGAATTCAAAGAAATAATACCTGCATGGTTTCTTTTCTTGTAGTACCACTGTTGAATAGAGGCTCGAAAAAACTCCATTAACATAGTAATGGGTAATTTTCGGGAATGACGACTTAGAGCGTTGATTGATTCTGCACTATTAGACGTCATGAAACCATATCTTGCTCCAAGTTGATGTACTCTTGACCATCTTTCAAACCCGACATCTTCTAGTGTTTGAGCACACTGAGGCAAAACACGTCTTAAACAATTTATATGCTTATTGAAATCCACTTCCCGATAAGCCTTTACAGCCTTCCAGTATGTCCATTTGTGTTTTTTTATACCAGTAGACCTTGATTTTAGATTTCTATACAAATGAACACCACAAAGTCCATGAAAAGCATCTGGGAAACACCTTCTAACAGCGTTGTCAATTGAGTTTGCCCTATCAGATATGATTGTCAGATTGCTAATATGACCTATGCAATCCCTAAGATGCCCCATAAACCATGTCCATGAATCAGAGGTTTCAGATTTGCCAACCCCGTAAGCTATTGGCAATATCCCATTGTTAGCATCCATGGCTACTGCTAATAAGTTTACTCCAAGGTATCGACCTTTCAAATGTGCTCCGTCAACTATAATAACTGGGCGCATGCAAGTAATAAATGAACGAATCTACAAAATAATATACACAAGAAATATAATCATTTAAATGTGAAATGCATGTAACTAACAGAAATGAGTCAACAGAATTATATTGATTTACTAACTGCAGCACCAATGGCGATAAACAGCAACTCAAAGCGTCCATCTCTATCTGTTTTGATATGAGTTACCGACCCAGGATTTTTCAGCTTTAAATTGTGACAATAAGACGGCAGTTGGGCAAACGATGCTTCTGGCGACCCCCTCAACAATTCCAAGGCATAACATTTGGCTCTCCAAGCTTGAGAATATGATATACTAATCTTGAACCGAGCATTCATGTCAGTCATAATTTCATGTCCCCGATATACCCTGCCATTCAAAAACATTAACTCAGCCAGAAAACCACCCAACACCTTTTTGTTTGCCTGTCTATGGTTAGGAAAAACTTGGGTTCTTGAACATGTATGTTTATCAATAAAAGTCCTAACTTGAAACATTTCGCAATCTTTTATCCTCTTTGCAATCATACGCCACGTACAGTTTTTGTCAATCATACACCTTGTTTCGAAACGATCTTTGCTTGATTTGCTAACTTTTAGTTGATAGCCATCTTCCACACATTTCGTATACAAAGCTATCTTCAAGTCTTCCTTAGTATCAAAACAATCATCTTTCTTGATACGAATAACTTGTGTAACAATCAACTGCTTTCTTTACCAACTCTTTTTCCGGTATCTGAAGTAATTCTGGCATATTCCAGTTATACTCCCGTGGCATTTTCTTTTCTTCGGGGACTTTTTCTTCTTCTTTTTCTTCTTCAGGATTATATGAATTACATAATGGATGTTCAACATGTTCATTCACAGCCTCCACTTCCTCCTCATTATCATCAACAACATCTTCCTCGGCAACGGTTGTTTCATCATCAAAATTCGGGTATTGACCAATATCAAAATCATTACACGCAGGGTCTATTTTCTTGGTGATGAAATTGTGGTGGAACCATTAAATTTTGAGCACCATAAACTGGGGTTAAAAAACTCAGTTGATTACTACCCGCTATTGACCCAACAATACTACTTCTAGGTTCAACAACATACAATGTAACATCATCACTTGAAACACTAATATAAGCAATGAATCGTTCAACATCTTCATTGTCGGTTAACAAATAAACTTTACCATTCCTCTGATAAGATAGCCTAAATCCACTTAGGGGCTCTAAATTCAATTTCTTTGAAACACGTAACATTAGAGTTTCATAAGTTAACTTTTTTAATGACAGTTTTAGTTGAAGATTCATGGGTAAAGGCATATATTGTAAAACACCATGAACATTCTCTCATGACCCTCCAAAACACAAATCTATCCAAACATGATCAACATTAGATGATTTCATGGTTGTAAATTAATTTACTAAACAAACGAGCTGCGAAACTAAGACATGTTGCCGGATGGGGAATGATGTAGGAACGGATATAGGAACGGATGTCGCCGGAGAGAGTGATAGATGGAGATGGAATGAGTTGCGATTTAGGGATTTAGGTTATGAGTTGTTGCTTCTGCGTAGATATATACACAAAAAATTTGTGTTGCGAAACTAAAACCTATTGCGAACTTTGAAAATCGCATTGCGATTCTGTATTATCTCGTTGCGAAAGTAAGTATCGCGTTGCGATTTTCCTAATTCGCAATGCGAATAAGTAAATCGCAATGCGAATTTGGAAAATCGCAATGCGATACTGACTATCGCAACGAGATAATACAAAAGCGCAACGAGATTCTGAAAATCGCAATCATCTTCAAAATCCCAATCACAACCGGCTTCACCTTTTGGGACTGTTAACTTAGGTGATTTTTAAATGCAAACGTTGTATTATGTGTATTTTATGTGTGTACTTTTAACATTTTCAGTTAGGCATGTATTAGTAACTTGAGTTTGAACATTGCTATGATCTGTTCAGTTGTTATCACTTATTAGACATTCATTTGACTATCGCAATGGGGAAATCGCAACGCGAAAATGTCTATCGCAACGCGAAAATGGCTATCGCAATTCGAAATGGAAAATCGCAACGCGAAAATGGCTATCGCAACTAGAAAATCGCAATGCGAAATGAAAATCGCATTGCGATTTTCTCGTTGCGATTTTCATTTCGCATTGCGATTTTCTCGTTGCGATAGTCAGTTTCGTGTTGCGATAGTCTGTTTTTCCTTCAACATAATGCAGATTGAAAATCAACAAATCAACTATTACATTTCAATCAATTAAACAAGCACAAATAAGAATTATGTACACATCAATTAAACAAATCAACATTTACAAATCATCTTTTACAAATCAATTAAACAATCAAAAAATAATAATAATTCTTATTTCTTCATAAATAATTAAATCAATGAATCAACAACTTTGTAACCCCGTACATCCATTTCACGCAGCTCACTTAAGGATTAACCTGCAGAAACCAAACATTTACTCAAACAAGACTTCCTACACATCTAAAACCTACAAACAACAAATTATTGAATTCTAGGTACTTAACCAAACATTTTCAAACAAAAAAGAGTATATATGTTAACAAAACTTGCATTTGACTTACCAATTAACAATGGACACTTTCATAAGGCAGATGCAGGTAGGCAACGTCTCGAATATATTGCTCTAGCCATATAATACCGAAACCACAAGCCTACTGCAGCTCTATCTCTATCGGTGGGAGGTAGAAACTCTGTGCTTCCCGTCGTCAAACGCGCCAAGCACAAGCATACGAGAGGACCACAATCCTCTCTGGCTCCCGGCGATTGTTGTGGCGCAGTCTCGTCTCTGACAACTGTGACATTGAACTTCTTTGGCTTCTTATGTCCAGAATGAGTCCAATAATTAATCACATCCAAGAATTTAGCCAAATGAGAGCTCCATCCCTTGATCATATCTCTCAAATCAGACAGTGATATATAATTTATCATGCTGTCATACACTATTATCTTCAGGTATGGGAGCTGAAGTTGGACGAGAAGCCAATGACGACGTTCCAAAATAGGGATAAACACCTGCAATCATAAGTAATAATTCATTTATTTGCGCACTTATTTATGAACACCTTTAAAAAATTAAAAAATAAACACTAACCTTATCGACCTCCCACCATGCAGGATAAAGTTTAACTTGTCCATTGCCCAACGAAAATGATTCATCTCGTTGATTCTTCAAGTGAACTGCGTGAAAAGCCACCGACATTATTGTATATCGCGATTTTTTTTTTTATTTTTCCTAAGCTTCCTTATTATTAGTAGACGTGACACCCACGCATCGATATGCTGTTTTACAAAAAAATACATATATTAGTGAATTACATTAATTTTTTAAAAAATTAATCAAAATCATATATAAGACAAATATAAGACTTACCTCCCCATCGAAATAGCTACTGTCTTCAACCCCTAATAGCACACCCCACCAAGACCGATCAAGCAACAAAAACATTTCATCGTTGAGTTTGCTTATGTCAGTGTAACACCCTTGGCTCCGCTCATGTAGATAAAAATCAACTGCGGTCTTAGCCCAAAGGGTACTATCCACAATTGTTTCCGGTAGTTGTCTTCTCTCCACTTCAGATACCGGAAGGGTACTAGCCGGTAACTCATACGTGAGCCAACTCTCATCCATCATGTCCGGAACCGGTGGGGGTTTCTCAATACTTCGATATATTACCCCATGTGAATCGGACTCTGAAATTGTGGGAGGGACCTCTTCAACGATGACAGTGGCCTCTTGAACGGTGGGAGGGACTCTTGAGGGAGGATAGGGGCCTCTTGAACGATTGGAGGGGACTCTTAAGAGATGACAGGTGAGTCGGGCTTCTTCTTGCGGAGTCTTCGCACCATTGGGGTGAACGGAGACGTAATAGCACGTCCACGCCGTCTGATGCGTGAACTTCGTCGTGCAAGGAAAACCCGACGTAAAGCATCCACCTTATCGGGCCGCTAAAAAAAATTAATACATAAATCAGTAAATAAACAGACATGATATTAAACAAAGACAAATATGTTTCAAACTAGCATTGTATTCACCCAAGTCATTATTCTATCATAGTTCACAAAATGCTCAGATAACATTCCAGAAGTAAGCACTTATATAAACATTTAAAAGGACAACATATATAAACATTCCAGAAGAAGAATAGTTTACTTTCGCAACACGAAACTTAAAATCGCAACGCGGAAATGGCTATCGCAATGCGAAATGAAAATCGCAATGCGAAATAAAAATCGCAACGACAAAATCGCAATGCGAAATGAAATCGCAACGACAAAATCGGAACGCGAAACACAAATCGCATTGCGATTTTCATTTCGCGTTGCGATTTTGTTGTTGCGATTTCATTTCGCATTACGATTTTGTCGTTGCGATTTTCATTTCGCATTGCGATAGCATTTCTGCATTGCGATAGTCATTTTCGTGTTGCGAAAATAAACTATTCTTCTTCTGCAAATTGAAACTTGAATGGATTGCATTACTTCGACCAAAAGACAAAAACAAAACCAAAAACAAATACTAACAAAAACAGTTTAGCAGTATTGGCAGCAACCGAATGAATTACGAGTATGAAAAATCTTAAACTTACCTCGTTGCGTAAAGTATGAACCTCATTCTGCAACGATGCTACCATCTCACGTAGAGCGGCTACCTCACCGCGTAATGTAGACACCTCAACACGCCATGCACCATCGTCTTTGCGTAAAGTATCGACCTCCGCACGCAAGGCATTGACCTTATCACGTAACTTCCCTAACTCATCCCGTTGAGGTAGAGGTGGAAAACAGTGAGATAAACGTCGTGGCATCTTTGCCGGTCGCCTATCTTGCGGTGATGGTGGAGAAGAGGCTCGATGATGTGACAGAATAGGTGATAGCTGTCGTTGTGGAGGTGTATAGTCGGGTCGATCAGATGATGGCTCTGGGTGAGGTGATAGCTCTGGGCGAGGTGATGGCTCCCGAAAGTTGCTCATCAACCGTTCCATCAAAAAAACGCTTACTAGCTTGCCACCAATCAGTGGCAAGCTCAGCTTCTGTGGGTATCAGCCTCTGTTGAGGAGTGTTGGCCTCCTAACAATATAAAAGCTCAAACAAAGTTAAACGTGTACTAGTAATAACTTGTTTATAAACATATGGTAGTATTTATGTTAACTTACTTTATTTATTGTCGTATACCGTAGTAAATCTTCCCATTGCAATGTCTGTTTCCTCTTCTAGGAAATAGCCCTGGGAATATCATTTGAAGTTTTTATTGCATATGTCTTCATGGCGGGAAAGACCTCAAATATCCAAATCTACAAACAATATAATAACAAACATTAGTAATTGTTAAATAATTACTTATAATTTTGGAAACATTATATAAAAATTCTTACCTTAAAGGCCCAAATAAAGCCTGTCAAAGTTTATTTGGAACCATCGCCATGCAAACTTTTTCGATCATCCAAGACAGACGAAATCTTATTCCATGTAGCTTTCCATAAATACGAGCCCCACGGAAACAGGTTCCACGCATTTAGGTCTTCTACCAATTTGATTAAATCATTTGGAATAGGTTGTCTGGCCTCTCTGCCTAAAAAGCTAGCATGCAAAAGAATTAGAAGGCATACTCGGACAACGTCGACGTCATCCATCCGAGTAAAACCATCTTTCTTATTCAACAATCTTGTCAGGTCTTCTACGTGTAGATTCGACCTCTCCAGCTCAAGAAAAACCCGGGATAGCCATGATGGGCGGGTAATGTGTCTAGTGTACCGACCTACATCATCGTGTACGAAGCGTAGACCGGTGATTAAGCAAAACTCCTCCCGCCCAAAACACGTATACGCCGGTGGAAAATCAAACCATATCTCTTCATCACGACGTTGTATAGTCTTTGGTAGATCGCTAGTCATGGTTTGAAGAAACAGGTGTGTCAACATCGCATCTCCACCGGGATCTTGTACTTTCAGCCATGGCCCGAAGCATGTATCCTCAAACATTTTTCTTTGTGCAGGTGAAAGCTTCGACGCAATTGTTTTGGCCAGGCTGACTTTATTTCTTAAGGTCAATTGAGCCGAATAAAAGTTCTACAAAAACAATAAACATACTAAGTTAGATATACCAAAAACTACACTGTGAAGATATACCAAAAACAATAATAAACATAAAGAGTAGTAGTTTATTCTTCAAACTTATTGCAACACTGTAAATTTCGTATTTGTCTTTGTTTTTTGGTTGAAGTAATGCAATTCATTCAAGTTTCAATTTGCAGAAGAAGAATAGTTTCTGAAAATGAAAATCGCAACACGAAAATGACTATCGCAACGCGAATTTGACTATCGCAACGAGAGAATCGCAACGCGGAACTAAAATCGCGTTGCGATTTGCATTTCGCGTTGCGATTCTCGGTTGATTTAATAAGCAATCTAAGTGAAATGGTTAATCTATTATTGAAATTACCAGTAAACTTATCATTAATTTCAATATGAAAAACCTAATAATAATGCAAAAATTTCAAAAAGAAAATAATTAAAAAAACTAACCATCGTTGGTTGATTTGGTTGATTTTTCATTTCTGATTGTGAGGGTGGCTCTGAGAGATGGAGATAGACGGATTTCACCGGAGATGTGGACGGATTTCGTCGGAGATGGGTGAGAGAGTGAGAGATGGAGATGGGACTGAGTTGTGATTTTAGGTTTTAGGTTATAAGTTACGATTACGGGATATACTGTGGACGGTTCAGTGTTCCAATATATTAATATTCGTGTTTGGAATTTAAAAATAAAATACTTGGCTAGGATACTAATGGCGCTTTGAAAATCGCATTGCGATTATGTATTATCGCGTTGCGAAAGTCAGTATCTCGTTGCGATTTTGTATTATCGCATTGCGATAGTAAGTATCGCATTACGATAGTTAGTATCGCATTGCGATTTTCCCAATTCGCGTTGCGATTTACTTATTCGCATTGCGAATTGGGAAAATCGCAACGACACTGTAGATAATCGCAACGCGAATTTGCGATAATGGAAATCGCGTTGCGAATTAGCGATCGCATTGCGATTTTGTTGGTCATTTTGGCAAATCTGAAAAAAAGTTGGTTAAAATCGTATATTATATGGGAATTTTGGTCACTGAGGCGATTTTCTCTTTATGAAATCATCGAGTGAACATAGCACATTAAAATCATACATACATGGGAAAAGAACATAAACAAACAAGAAAAAGAAAATAGGATACAAATTTGATAGATCTGCAGTGACATATTAAAGGATCTTCTAGAAGTTAAAAATATCAATAGAAAACATACTATTCTATAGTCTAAAATACCAGATTTAGTGCAACACATGCATTGATAGATATTCAAGTTCAAAATTATAATAACAGAATTTGACAAAAGCATCAGTGTCATACCCTCTAGAGACTGAGCAATTGATGGATTGTTCTCCAGCAATGCCTGACGACAATACAATAGTAACAATAAGAATATTTCAATGGAAAAGGACATTCATGGTAAGTTTGTTAAAAGCATTTGGTGTCGAACGTTTTATAAGCAAAAAAAGATACTAAGTAGACCTAATGTTTCTTGAGAGAAGGCATACCTCCTGCAGTTCCAATAATGAATCTAAAGTTTTCTTTGATGAAGTAATAAGGTCTGAATATGCAGCACTAACTTCTTCATCAGAAGCACAAAATGAAGACCTAACAGGGTCCTGGTAGAAAAGCCATTGTATAAATCTTATTCGAATACATAAACAAAACAGTCAAATCGAGGAAAGAACACAAGATACACAATACACAAAGGAAAATAAAGGTACCTGCGGCAGTCTATTTGAACAGGAGAAGGCTTTCTGAAGTAAGAACCTGAACTCAAGAGTTTTATCCCAAAGAGCCTTGGCAAAATAAGGAAAAGGTTTGAGAATTTTATGATAGCTCCCACAAACACATACACACATAAACTCACATATAAAGGGCAAAATTATTGATAATAATAATTACAAGTTATAGGAAATAAACCAAACATCATTCAAGTCAAGTTTATGTAAACGCTAAGAAAGATGATATATATATATACCTTCTGGTTCTTCACTGCTTCACCCTTTTTAACATCTTCATCCTTATGATGCTTGAGATTCCTCAATATATCTCTAATTTAAAAAAAAAAAAAAAGTAAAAACTAAAACAGTAACCTTAAAGAAAACACAATTCAAATTTCCCCAAACCCAAACCTATTCATGTGTATTGTAATAAAACGATGTCAAATGGAGCAGAAATAAAATTAGAAACGCAGATAAAGCAATGAATATGCATTAACATACTGTTCCTTGTTGTGAAGTTCCTTATACTCTTTTTCAAGCTCTTCCATCTCACCATCCTTGTCCTCTTCTTCTTCATCATCATCATCGTCTCCGTCTTCTCCACCGTCGTCGTCATCATCATCTTCTAATTCGTCTTCTTCATCGTCGTCGTCATCATCAATATCTTCTTCGCTATCATCTTCATCTACTTCAGCTTCTTCTTCTTCCTCTTCGCCATTAACCAATAATGCATCATCTTCCGAATCGTCGAAGTCCTCCATGTCCACATCTTTGCTTCTAGCTTTTTTTGAATGTTTCGGATACAACCCCATTTTCCCCACAACTCCGCGAACTCCCAAAGCACAATTAAAGTTCTAACCTCAAGTTAGGGAACCGAATAGGAAAAACAAACAAAGGCTGAGATCAATAGAGAGATATGGGAATGTGTGTTTTACGGGTTTGAAATTTCTTTAAAAAAACCCGGCACAAGCGAGGGTTTAGGGTTTAACCCGATGTTTTATCTTTGGGAGGCAGCAAAGAGGCTGAGTTGCGGGTCGGGTCTGGTTATGCCCAAATTTCTATATGGGCTTAACTCCATAATTTGGTGCGAGTAGTTGTGGATGATATGGGCCATTGGTAACCAGGCAGGCATTATATATATAAGATGCTGAGATAAATGGTAGCCCATATTGGGTCCATAAAACATGTCATTCCTAAGCATGAAATCTAAAAGGAAGGACCAAATTGATGAAAATGTGAATGTAAAGGGTTAAAATTGTTACCATCCCAATAAAAAAATTAGCCTCGTCTTCATTCCGTTACAATTTAACGGTAAGTGATTTAATTGACATAAAATTGAAAGTTAAATCACCTAATTCATAATTATTTTTAGTGACTAGAATAAATTTGATCCTATAATTCAGTGACTAAATAGATAGTTTACCCTTCATCAGATTTCATGCAGCGATGTTTGATTGGTGTCTAACCAATGTTAGCCTGCTCAATCTTTGAGAATTTACATCTTCAATGGGCGCCATTAATGTGAGGACCTCAAAATTAATTCTAACCAATTGCCCCACAATAATTTATTTATTTATTTATTTTAGGGTAAATTATGTATTTAATCATCCATCTACTCTCATGATTTCGTTTTAGTCGCTTGATTGTTTTTAAAATCATGCATAAACTTACGTTTTTGTTACAATTTGGTCATCCGTTATGAAAAATAAATATAACTAGTGACGTGATATTTTTATTTTTTCAGTGATGATGTGATTTTATCGTATGATGACACATCAACATTACCATTAAAATTTTAACAATAATTGACCAAAACATAACAAAAAAACGTAAGTTTAAGTATGATTTTAGGGGGAATAGTTGAGTGGCCAAAATGAAATATTATGAATAATTGAGTGTCTAAATACATAATTTACATTTTATTTTTCTGCAGTGATGCCTGTCATAGAAATCATGTTGAAATTAATGGGCTTGTCATTCGTGGACTAACCATCTCCTAGCTTTACTTCACCAGCAACCGACCTCATCATGATAATGCTCAATCTACTTTACGAGTGTTTTATTTTGTTATCATTTTGTTGCTAATTACTATATGTTATCTATTTGATATTGTTGATTTGCGTTGTTTATTTTCAATTTTGTGTAGGATTCTATTTTCCAAAAAATAGTGTTTGAAGGGTGAGTTCTACAGGTTTTTTTCTTTCTAGAACCAAGGTTGGACACATAGACATGACTTTGGCATGAAGATATCGATGTGGAAGAATCTGCAATCCAGTCAATGACAACTTCTGGAAGGTAAGCCAGTCAGGAGAATCAAGAAGGAATGACAGGCGGACAAAAACTCTTTAGGGCTTAAGAATTGTAATTGTATTTAAATGTTTGAGAATTATTATTTTAATTAAAAATTATATCTATATTATTTAGGATTTTAGATTGCTATTAATTAAGATTTAAGTATTTGAACGTTCTTAGGATTATCTTTAGGTGTTTTATTTCTTTTAGGTATTTTATTTTCTTTAGTTTATCTCATGCTATAAATACTCATTAAGGTGAAACTTGACAAATGTCTTGCTTTTGTCTTTTATTTGCTTTAGATTTTTGGTCTCATAAAAGGCTATTTTCTTCTTCATTTTTGTTTATTTTCTTCTACTTTGTTTTATATGCTAAGTATGATTTCTATCATGCTTAGCTAATTTTCCAATTAACCGATAGCTAAGCAATAACTCAATCCATTTCATGAGAATCGAAGAGCACTTCATACATTCGAATATCTTTTTTTATTTTTTGTTGTTGAATTATGTTTCGATATAACAAATTTAAGGAAAAATGTTTTTGGACTTGAATTGAAATTATTCAAAGTCCATTAAATTTGGATTTGAGCAAAAATGCTAAAGTGACACTGGTGTACCGATACACCATGCAGTGTATCCATACACCCTATGACTGCTCAAACATCAAATGTAATTAGTGTATCGATACACCCTGCATTATATCCATACATTGGTGTACCGATACACTCTGCAGTGTATTCATACACCCTGGCTGCAACGGCTAGTTTATTTGAATTTAATAAAGGTATACCGATTCACTATGAAAGTGTAATGACAACCCATGTTATGGGCAACCTATTTTTGCAGAAAAATCATCCCCAAACGGCTTCAAAACATCTCAATGGCTAGATACGACTTCAAACACATTCCAAGCTTTAAATACAAGCTGAGGACACTTGAAGAAGATAGAGAACAACTATCCAAGCAATCAAACACAAGAGAAGAGTTTTTCATTCTTATTTCATCTTTGTCTTGTAAATATTTATGTTCTTGTGATCTTAATTCTTGTAAACACCTACCTTAGAGAGGTTTTCTTGTTTACATTTCCTTTCATTGTAAAGGGATTTTGGTTCTAGCTTAGCCTACTAAAAGCTAGGGAAAGGTTTTAGTTTATCCCATGAAAAACTAGGAAGTTTTGTAAAGGTTATCTCTTTGTCCTTGAAAAAGAAAGAACAAATTAGTGAATTTGTTGAAAAATCCTTGGTGATGAGCTAAGGTAGTGGATGTAGACTTGGTTGAGAAGTCGAACCACTATACATCGCTGTGTAATTTTCTATCTTTCAATCTCCTTACTCCCTAAACACAAAAACCATTCCGACCCCTCTTTACAAACTGTTCCGGTTATCGATTTGTGCTTCCGAAAATCCCAACAATTGATATCATAACTTAACTCGTTAGAAGGCTTAACATCCTTGAGACGATCCTATAAGACGCTCTACCAATTCTTGACACAACCGAGAAGATGGCTTCTACCTCCGGCTCGTTCCACATGGAAGACTCCCAACCGATTGACAAGCCTCCATATTTAAATGGAGCAAACTACCGTCATTGGAAGAAATTAATGAATACATGCATCCAATCCAATGATCTTGATGCATGGGATATGATCGAGAACGGCTATTATTCTCCAAAGAATAAGGAGAATAAGTGGAGTGACCAAGAACGAACGAAATCTCAACTTAATGCCAAGGCCAAACACATGTTGTTTTGTGCATTTGGTCCAGATATATATGAAGGAGTTTCTTCTTGTTCAAGTGCCAAGGAACTTTGGAATAAGCTCGAAAAGCTTCATGGAAACAAGAAAGAAGAACCAGCAAAGGTGATGTCTCTAATGGCTCGTGAAGAGCCCGAGGTATCTTCTAACTCAAATGAATTTAATTCATATTCTTTTGATGAGGTACAAGATGCTTATAATAAGTTGTATTTGGTATTTGAGACAATGAATTCCAAATATACGAAATTAATTTCAAAACTCAAAATTGAAAAGAAATCGATTTTGAAAGCAAAAGTTGGTTTTGAAAATCAAAATGAAATTTTGAAAAATGATTTAGAGCTTTCAAAAATCAAAATAAATGATTTAGAAAAAGAAAATTTTGATTTAAAAGTTAAGCTTGAAAGTTTAACAAAAGAAAAAGAATTAATTTCTAAAAACAACTTATTATGTTTAAAAATGGAAAAATGCTCACATTGCCATTATCATGGTCATAATGAACATACTTGTCCTTTAAAGAAAGGAAAACATTTTAAAATTAGACAAGTATGAGTTCCTAAGGGAACAAGGGGCATTGAAACTAATGTTCAAGGATCCAAAGCAATTTGGATACCAAAATCTACTTAAATGTCTCTTGTAGGTGTGTGGGAGCAATGATGATGAAAGTGATGATATTCAAGATGCTCTAGCCACACATGAAAAAGGAATGGGTAACCTCTAAGCTTAATGCTTTTAATTTTGGTTATTTGGTTGCTCATTTGATTTTAAGCATGCATGAGTTTTTGTTTTAAATGATTATGATTATTGTTTTAATCTCATGTATGTTAAAAAGGTTTTATTATGAACATTTTAAAGTTTTAATGATTTTTCAGAATTTTTAGTTCATCATAATAAAATTTTGGTCAAAATTGGTTTTAATGCAAATGATATCTCTCTAACAATTGATATCAATATTTCAAACTCTTTGATTTTACAAATTTTAAAATTTTGACCTAAATTTGAATGTTTATTCATGTGGTTTAAATGAAAATGATACCTCTCTAACAATTGATATCAAAATTTTCAAATGCATAACATTTTTTGAAGACTTTATGCATATGCACTTAATTTCAATAATTGATATTGCATAAAGTATTTTAGATTTGGATACATTGAATTTCATATGCTACTAACATGTTTGTTATTCTTTGTTGAAATTCAATTTTGTTTAAGTGTCAAGTTTTAAAGCTAAATTTTGTTTGGAATGCATTTATTGAGGGGGAGCTTTGATTTTTCAAATGATTTTTAAAATGTCAAATTTACTACTTATTCTCCAAAGTTATTTTAAACTTCAAAGATTGAATTATTTTTGATATAACAAAAAGGGGGGAGAAGTTTGGTTTGAAAAAATTAATTTCTTAATGAAAAAGGGGAGCTTAACATTTTCATATTTTTCCAACAATTGGTAACATTTGGTATCTTTTTAACAATTGATATCCTTTTGTTAACAATTGATACTTTTCATTAAACATTTTATTAAGGGGGAGTTTTGCCAAAAATAATTTTTCAAATGTTTTGTTATATCAAAAAGGGGGAGATTGTTGAATTATGTTTCGATATAACAAATTTAAGGCAAAATGTTTTTGGAATTGAATTAAATTTATTCAAAGTTTTAAAAAATGTTTCAAAAATAATTCAAAGTCCATTAAATTCGGATTTGAGTAAAAATGCTAAAGTGTACCGATACACTCTGTAATGTATCCATACACTGGTGTACCAATACACCATGTAGTGTATCCATACACCATACAGTGTATCCATACACCCTATGACTACTCAAACATCGAATGTAATTAGTGTACCGATACACCCTGCAGTGTATCCATACACTGGTATATCGATACACCCTGCAGTGTATCCATACACCCTGGCTGCAACGACTAGTTTATTTGAATTCAATAAAGGTGTACCGATACACTATGAAAGTGTAATGATACCCCATGTTATGGGCAGCCTATTTTTGCAGAAAAATCATCCCCAAACGGCTCCAAAAAATCCCAACGGCTAGATACGACTTCAAACACATTCCAAGCTATAAATACAAGCTGAGGACACTTGAAGAAGAGAGAGAACAACTATCCAAGCAATCAAACACAAGAGAAGAGTTTTTCATTCTTATTTCATCTTTCTATTGTAAGTATTTCTGTTATTGTGAGCTTAATTCTTGTAAACACCTACCTTAGAAAGATTTTCTTGTTTACATTTCCTCTCATTGTAAAGGAGTTTTGGTTCTAGCTTAGCCTACTAAAAGCTAGGGAAAGGTTCTAGTTTATCCCGTGAAAAACTAGGGAGTTTGTAAAGGTTATCTCTTTGTCCTTGAAAAAGAGAGAACAAATTAGTGAATTTATTGGAAAATCCTTGGTGAGGAGCTAAGATAGTGGATGTAGACTTGGTTGAGAAGTTGAACCACTATAAATCGCTGCGCAATTTTCTATCTTTCAATCTCCTTACTCCTTAAACACAAAAATCGTTCCGACCCCTCTTTGCAAATTGTTCCGGTTGTCGATTCGAGATTCCAAAAATCCCAACATTTGTCAACTTGGATGGGCAGTTGGCCTCTCCTTTAAACATCTCAACACTTTCAATTCAAAGGGCGTGCATTGACTTGAGTGATGTTCTGATTTATCGTTGGGAAGACGAGTCAACTTGTAGCAAATTCAACATCCTATGAACACAGTTTGCTAAGGAAAATCGAGATCGAGTTCGACTCTCATTAAGACACCATAATCCGAGCATGAGCTAATTCAAGTACTCAAAGTTGCATTGGCGTTAACATTGATAGTAGTTGTTAAACCAAAACAATGACTAAATTCCAATGATTCACTTTGGGAAATTAGTTCACCGAAGATAAAATCAAGTTACAAGTGTTGGGCCTTGTAGACTGCAACCGTCAGGAATCCCGAAATAAAATCTCTTTCAATGATTGAGACGAATTGTCGCAAAGCGAAGCTGGAGGCTATCTCTCATCATAATTATTTTCAATCATCTATTTTTCTTTTTATTATTTTTATTTTATTCAATTTATTTTGTTGAACCCATTTTTATTTTTCTCTTATAGTTTCCATGGATCAAGATCAATTAAAACCAACATTGAAAATTTCTAAGTCCCTGCAGATTGATTCTTTCTTTTCCATATTGCGTTTATAGCTTATTTATCTGGAAAAAAAAGCTTATTTATTTGACAATTATGATGCTTGTCAAATTGACAATTTGACAAGCGTCGTAATTATCAAATTGGTGTCGTTGTCAAGGACTTCGATAAATTATTGATATTGTTTGTTTTAATTTATGATCAGGAAAAATCTGGGCGAACTAGTAGACTAAGACCCTGAGATCGAATCATTTAGCCAAAGAACACACACGCACATGCTTAGAGAAAGAATACAACAATAATAACATCAATCTGAATCAAATCCAGAACCTAATCAAAATACACCCTCTAATGTCGAGACGCACTTTGAATTCAACAAAAAACTAGTTACGATGGGTGATCAAACTCTAGGAACTAGCTGCAACACTTATCGTACAACAACCATTATGCTTCACATTCCCTCATGGAGAGTCACCGTTTGAGTTAAAAACTGGGTTTAATCCATCTTCTACCTACTTTCCATGGACTGCCCAGCGAAAAACCTTATAAACACCTTATTGAATTTCACATGGTTTGCTCAATCATGAAACGAAAGAGAGTATCTGAAGATCATATTAAACTTTGTGTTTTTTTTCTATTTTTGTATCCGATTTGGCTAATGATTGGCTATTCTATTTACCTCATAATTTTGTTAATACTTAGGCTGATATGACTTGTATTTTTCTTGACAGGTTCTTTCCTTCTATGAAAGCGAGTGAACCGAGTATAAGCATCTTAGGAGAATGAAAAAAAGATGGAGAGTCGTTATACGACTATTTGGAATGATTCAAGAAACTCTACACTAATTGTCAACAACATGGATTGTTATAGAAAACTCTCATTCAATACTTTTACGAAGGCTTACTTCATTTGGAGATGAAGATGATTGACGCATTTAGTGGAGGGTCACTTGTGAATATGAATTTGAATGCGGCCAGAAACTTGATCTCTACTATGACCGCTAACCCTTAATAGTTTGATTCTTTTAGTGAACCTACTCAACAAGTTCACAAGATAAGTATAATTTCTTTGGAAACTAAAATTAATAAATTACTTGATTAGTTCAATCTCTTATTACAAGAAAAACAAATACATCTAGATTATGCAGAATATGCACACAATCTGAGCATCCTATAGATTGTTGTCCGATGTTACGAGAAGATAAAGTCGCACAAGTAAATGAAATTAGTAATTTCTTGGACCTCCCTAGAGAGCTTATAATCCTAACGCAAATACTTATAATCCAGTGTGGAGAGACCATCTGAACTTTAGTTATAGGAAAAACCCAAGGTCAAACCAAACGTATCAAATGAGGCAACCTCCACCTTAGTCGTATCAACCGTCGAAATCATCATTGGAGTTTATCATTAAATGGTTGGCACTATCTCAAAAAAATCATAATATAAATGAATCTCTCTTTCAAGAGCTTGAAAAACAAATGAATCAATTGGCTTAGACCGTGGGACGAATGGAATCACAAGGGAAGTTCCCATCTTAAACTGAGGTAAACCCACGAGAAAACGTTAGTGCCATTACTTTTCTAAGTAACACTGTTATCGCACCACCAATCCAAGAGGATAATGTCATAGGTTCCTAGAAGAAAGAAGTTGACGCATAGAAAAAAGATAGAGAAAGAATCAAGATCCTAAAAAGAAAAAGAAGAGGGTAATGCAAGATCCCAAAGAAAAAAGAAAGATGGATCACCAATTTTTTTATGCCATCTCCGTATGTCATTCCACCTCCATTTCCTTTAAGATTAATTAAACATAACAAGTAATCTGAGGAAAAAGAGATTCTTGATATTTTTCGAAAAGTGGAGATAAATATACCTTTTCTTGAGGTACTTCGAAAAGTGTCAATATATGCCAGATTCTTGAGAAACCTTTGCACAAATAAAATGAGACTTACCGACAATGAAAATGTAAACTTAGGTGAAAATATCTCAATTTTTTTCAACGTAAGCTTCCACCAAAATTAAAGGATCAAGGTATGTTTGTTATACCTTGTAAAATTGGTAAGGTAGGAATTAAACGTGCTATGTGTGATCTTGGTGCTTCTATAAATGTTATGTCGCTTTCCATTTACGATTCACTTAGTGCAGAGCCATTAAAGGAAACGAGAGTGACTATCCATCTCGCCGATAGATTTGTCATTTATCCTGAATGACTCCTTGAAAATGCACTGGTTAAGGTAAATAAACTGATTTTTCCGGTAGATTTATATGACATTGACATGGAAAATGATCAAGCCAATTCTTCCTCTAAAATGTTTCTTGGACGTCCCTTCTTAAGTATAACACATACTAAAATTGACGTTAGGAGTGGAATTCTTACTATGAAATTTGACAGTGAGATTGTTAAATTTGACATTTACAAAGCGATGAAGTATCCACATGTTATTGCAAACATTAGTTTCGTTGATATTATTGAACCTATCGACGATGAATTTATAGAAACTAATTTTTCTAATGATTTGTGCAGAGAATTGGAGGATGAAGATGACGATATGAGGGAGTTAGAAAATATTTTTTCGTTTATTCTAATTTGTGCCTAACTCCATCTAAATCTAAAATTTTACCTTCTATTTTGCAGGAATCAAAATCAAAATTAAAATTGCTTCCTAAATATTTGAAGAACATATTTTTAGGTGAAGGAAACAATTTAAAGCTGAAAAAGATCCTAAGAACTTATGAGAATGTCACAATCTACAATGGTAAAAGAAAATAATTCTACGGTCATCGAATTTTTCAAAAGGAATTTCTTCGCTGGAAAAAGCATATGAGGTTGAGGAAGCATCTTTCGTGAAATATGTAGTCTAATCAAGTCATCGAGCTAACGACGTTAAACAAAAGTGTTTTAATGATAGTGAACCCATTTTTATTATTTTCATTTATTTCATTTGCTATTTTTATTTTATATTTTTAGGTATCCAAGAAATTAATAAACTCGGTCGAGCTCGAAAGAATGACTGGCACTTGTTCGCTTGGACAACATACTAAATTTAATCGCGAACAAGGGAGCAAATTTAGTGCCCAAGAAAACCACTCTTCCTGTAATGAAAAATCAAAACTCCACCCTGGGTCCCACAATGACATGTTCCAATAAAAAAACATTTTTAATACCCACGTGCTTTTTATATTGCATCCAAACCCTTAGCAAATTCGAAACCCTTTTCCATTAATTTGCACCATTCCATTTAAACACACGTGTACTATTATATGCTAAACCCCATCTTTCCCTTTCTTTCGAACATTCAACTATCACCCTATCATCCCGTTTCTTTCCTGAGCCCTCCCCTAAACCGTCGCACCATCTTTACCTCCACCTTCTTTCGAGCATAATTCGTCAATTTCTTGCTATCTCCTTATCGTTCACCATCATGATTCAAACTAGAAATCAAGAACTCAATCGAGTCTCGTCACTAGACATGAGGAGTATCTCTATTCTTTCTCATATGCTTTAATTTTTAATATTGGGATAATATACTTTAAGTGAGGGGAGTAGAGAAAGCTTGCATCGATTTTCTTTCACTTGTTTAATTGATTGAAATTGAGTATTGTCTTGGTTAATATGTCGAAATATCTTGTTGTCAATCTCGATTCTTGCTTTGTTTCTTTAATTACCTTATGAATTTTGTGATTATGCTTTTATCAGATTTAGAGTGCATAATAGTGAATTAGCTCGGCTAGTGTTTTTCTTTAAAGTGTTTGATATCTCATGTGTTGTGTTAATGAGCATACTTTCTATTCTTGTTCGTTTGTTTGATTGAGTGTTCCGGATTAATTTTGATATTCTAGAACTTCTGATTAAATTCATATCGAGCTATATGTTGAACTTGATGCTTTAATATGATTAGGACACTTAGGATTAAGTCACTTCTCTACCCAAATTGTCTACCCATTTATATCCATTAGTGAACAATGTTTGTGCCTCTACCCTTTTCTTTGTTTTTATTCCATTGTTAAACCGAAACTTTTTATTTTATTTTTACACTATTTCGTTCCCATGTCAAGACATGGATGAATTTGTTTCACGAACAACAAAAAAAATCAGGAGGAAAAAAGAGAGAATAAGAAACATTAAAAAATCAGAAAAAAATTATGGTTCAAATAGTGCTCTAACAGAACACAAAAATAGTGGAAAACATAAAAAAGGAGAAAAGATTCAAATAAAAAAAGAAAGATTTTTTTGGCTTTTTTACACTTTCTCTCGTTGCATTACTTTATTTACTTTGTTTCGTGGATTTTACCTCATACTTACAAATCTATTATCTTGATATTTAAACCCAAATTTTGGTATTTTTCCCTACAAAGACCATTTGATTAATGTATCTTGTTCATTCAAGTGGTGAAGAATTTATTTTCTTACAAGCTTATGGTAATATTTTTATTAGTCTTGGTTTTGAGCAATTTATTTTATCCGAAACACTATAAGCAACAACGAGTGAATCCTTATGAGGTATTGAGTCTTGGTACATTGAAATTGATGAATAATTAAGATATCTTGGCTTTTACTTAAACTTGTTACTAGTTGTGCCTATTTGCTTAATTATCACTTTACTTCCAATAATTGTGGTGACCATTGACTCATTTGGTAATCTTTGACATATTGTGAGATGAATGATGGTAATTCGATGTTTTGATGTTTGATTAAGGCATACTTGAGGACAAGCATTGAATAAGCGAGGAAAAATTTAATGAGTGTTTTTTTTTTGTTATTATTTTGTTGCTAATTACTTGATGTTATCTCTTTGGTATTGTTGATTTGGGTTGTTTATGTTAAATTTTGTATATGACTCTATTTTCTAGAAAACAATGTTTACAGGGTGAGTTATGTAGTTTTTTTGTTTTCTAGAACCAATGTTGGACACATGGGCATGTCTTTGGGCATGACGATGTTGACGTGACAAAATCTGCAGTCCAGTCAACAATAACTTCTAGAAGGCGACCCAATTAGCAAAATCAAGAAAGAAGAACGGGCAGACGAAAAATCTTTATATTATTTAGGATTTTAGATTGCTATTAATTAGGATTTAAGTATTTGAATGTTTTTAGGATAATCTTTAGGTGTTTTATTTCCTTTAGGTATGTTATTTTCTTTAGGTTATCTCAAGCTATAAATACCATTAAGGTGAAGCTTGACAGATGTACTGCTTTTGCCTTTTATTTGCTTCGTATTTTTTGTAACACCCCCAACCCGTATCCGACCCATATCCGAGTCTGAGATGTCACATCAACTTTTAAAACCATTACTTGTTCAAAATAATGAAAATTTCCCATTAAAGAAACTTCATATTATTTCAAAATAAAAGTTTACAGACTTATCAGAGCATATACAATTCAAATCGTTTATTTTACATGCCAACTATATCCAAAAGAACAAAATACATATTAAGCATTACTTTTATGATCTGAACTTTGTAATAAAGATGATGACTTGTATTGCTCCTCTTAGCTTCTCTTTTCACTTTCCGTAACCTGCGTGTGAAACACTCACACCCTAAGTCGATGACTTAGTGAGGCATATAAAATATCTAATGTAAACTCTAACTTTTAATAATGCATGAATAACTAATGTTATCATATCATACAAAAGCATATATTCTTTCTTGTAACATATACACATATGCACCTTTATTACCATCTATATTCTTATTACTTTCATATAAGTTATCATTAATTCCTTTTTATCTTATCAGCTTATCTTTCACACTCATACACATCATATCATATAATATCACCAACCAAACACATAGCATCACATAATATTTACTCATGTTGTATCTTTTAGATAGCCCATGTACACATGTGAGAACTAAAGATATGTGAGTACTATGAGGTTATGCACACATATATTGTCACAACAGCTCGTATAAAATCCACTAAGTAGCATATGAAATCTGTGTCCCGAAGGACCTATCCATATGTTTCGAAAAACATAGGTAACATTGTCTATATGTCTCGAATGACACAGGTAAACTGTCTTTATGTCTCAAAAGACATAGGTAACCCTCAACTCTTGGCATGCCAACTATACCTCTAGCTCTCATGACTCATATCATAGGTGTTATCATTTATCTTGTTACACATTCACACATTCATATCACATAGTTCTTTCGCATAGCTCTTTATCACAAGTTCATATGATCACATAGTCACGTATACCTTTTCTCATATTCATATAACCATATCATCTCATTCATATTCGTACATCTCATGTTTATTTCTCATTTAATCACATATCACTTGGCTTATTTTATGTTCTTATATATTCTCATCTTATAACTTATATAAACATATACATCACTTATATCATATCATATGCTTACCCTTGGTTATCTTATGTTTACATGTATTATATAATTCTTTAGCTCATAGTTTATGTCCTTATTATACCTCTTATTATACCTCTTATTTCATATTCTTAGGTAATCATATAGATCATTTTAAATGTTTCACATACTTATCACACTAACATGTATTTACTCAAATCATGCAACATATACAACAACATGTCACCACATTTACCTAGGCACACATATGAACCATAATAAATAAATACTTCTATCTATGAATTCATGCATTTTACTATTGGAAATAGACTTGTCGCAAGTTTTATTTCCCATTAGTCATTATATACTAAATAATGTGCACTCATCTTTGCCTCACTTGCTATCAATTACTCTTATGGCTTACTTTCTCTTTTTGATCAATTCTAACCTTTCAATCGTTCTGGAACTTGTTTACGCTCGATATCTACATAATCATACATTTATACATGTCAGCATTCCACTTGGCATACTCTAATCTTTCATTTCTTAAACTAAAGAAAGATTTATTTCCATTTTCCTTTATACGTGTATCGGTACACACTATAAGGTATCGGTACATCCCTTCACTGGTGTATCGGTATACTGCCTATGTATCGATACACAAATTACATTTGAAACTTTTCATTTCAAGGGGGTATCAATACACTCTTTAATGTATCGATACACCATAAAGATGTTCTTCAAATTTGGTCTTAGTGTATTGGTACCTATTCATAGGGTACCGGTACACCCTGCCTAGAACACACTTTTTCACCCAAAAATTCACTCAATTCTGTGCAATTGTTTCATATTTCATCCCCTTACATAATCCTAACTTACATACACATGCTTAAACTCATTAATACTCATTTACCTCCTCTTAAACCTCAAAACCCTATCATCCATATGAAATTTAAGAATTAAATTCAATTTTCAATATGTTCCAAATTCAATTCTATTACTTTATATCTCTTAATTAGGTTGATGACAAGTAAAATTTGGCTTCCAATTCTACTTATTAACTCTATTCCAAGTTTTCATTCAAAAACTCCAAATCTTTAATCTCTCCTAACTCCTTCATCCTTTGCTTTTAAGATAACTTAAGCTTTCCTTAAGCTTAATTATCATCTAATGATCATAATCCAATCTTAAATTCAGCTAAAGATCAACCAACAAGAAATCTTACATTTGCTTAGCTCTTCACGTACGAAGGAAGAAGAAAACTCTGGAGAAATCCTCTTCTTTCCTCTTTTCTCTTTTCCACGTGATTTCCTTATCTTATAAAGGGAGAAAAAAATCTTTCTGGTCAAATGACCCTTTTACCCTTTGATTCATTTAATAATTACTAAAAATCCTTCATAAAATAATTTCTAAATAAGTCTTTGAACTATTCAATTATTCTACTTTAATCACCAAATTCTGAAGTTTAACAATTTGGTCACTAACCCGTAGTTTGGGATGTTACATTTTTAGTCTTATAAAGGCTATTTTCTTCTACTTTGTTTTATATGCCAAGTATGATTTCTATCAAATTTAGCTAATTTTCCAATTAGCCGATACCTAAGTGACAACGCAACCTGTTTCGTGAGAATTGAAGAGCACTTCATACCTTCATATATCTTTTTCGATTTTCTGTAAACTTGGATTGACAATCGGCCTCTCCTTTAAACATTTCAACACTTTCAATTTAAAGGGCGTATGCTGACTTGATCGATGTTCTGATTTACCGTTGGGAATATGAGTTGGCTTGTAGAAAATTTAACTTCCCAAGAACACACTTAGCGATAATTCGCTAAGAGAAATCGAGATCGGGTTCGACCCTCATTGAGACAACATAATTTGAGCACGGCTTTTCCAACAGTCAAAGTTGTATTGGCATTAACATCGATAGCAATTGTTAATAATTAGTTCACCAGAGAAAAAAGTAAGTTACCAGGGTTGGGCCTTAAAGACTGTAACCGACAAGAATCTCGAAACAAAATCATTTTTAGTGATAGAGACGAAGCGAAGCTGGAGACTATCTCTCTTCATAATTATTTTCAATCATCTACTTTTCTTGTTTTTATTATTTTTACTTTATTTAATTTATTTTGTTAAACTCCTTTTTTATTTTTCTTTTACTATTTCCTTGGATCAAGATCAATGCAAATCGACATTGAAAAATTTTAAGTTCATGCGGATCAACCTTTTCTTCTCTATACTGCAAATATGTGTATATATATGCATATGTATATCTGTACATATATACGTATAGAGTACTGACAGGCATCGTAATTATCAAATAAATAAGTTTTTTTCTTTATATATATATATATATAAAAGAGATTAACAAGTTGTTTACTTTATTTTTATGGCAAGTTATTTACGAGACAAGTAAAGGGTTTACACGAAAACGGCTAAATACATTGAAATTGCAACCAACCCAAGCTGCTTCTTCACCAAATTTGAAATCCTAGATTGCAGTGATTGTGGGATGTTGGGTTTTGTAGCTGTAGACGGAAGATAACCTTGTCTTTACTGCTGTCGGGTTAATTTCATATCAAGTTTTCACCGTTACAAAAATCAACGAACAGAGCAAACTGACATTCTACGTATAAAATGGCCAATTACATTCTACCAAATTTATGCTCAGACTATACGTTGTTTACACTTGAAAGCTCTGCCACCAAAGAAAGATGCCTTATCATGGCCCGTATACATATACGTCCCAATAAAATAGACTCTCTGCTGCCTGAAAGCCTAACCCTAGACTGGTTCCAGGGTGGTGAGACCCACTGGCATCAACACGATAGGTATATAGGGACTAGGAATCCATATTAAAGGCATAAAATGTCCAAGACAGATAAATAGAAACCACAATTGCATAGCCATGTTCAGCTGTGAGGTGCGATATTTTAATATACGGTTAAAATAAAGTGATATCGATTCAGTAAAAAAATAAAAGAAAATATTATTTTTTACTGGTTCTAATTATCTATATAGGTAAAAGTGGTAAAATATTCGATCTAAAATGATATTTTCGGTAAAGTACTATCTAAAATATCATTTTTTACTAAATTTTTTTATTGCATTTACTTATATAGATAATTAGATCCGGTCAAAAAATAATATTTTCGATCATTTTTTACCGGTTTTATTATTTAAAATAATAACAAAATCATTATCATCTTATTTTAGTAGTATACTAAAACGTCGCACGTGAGGGTTTCGTATAGGCACACAGTTTTAGGGAAAAGGTACGTTTAGTGTTAATGGTGGCCTGACAACTGCCAATCTGACACTCGAGGTTTTAGCCTATTATCTAAGGCATTGCCGAGCTTTTCCAGTGAAATTTAGTACCATATTAAAGTCGGCAATGTGATATAACTGACATTAATTTTTTTTAATATTTTTTTCTGACATTGTTTGATTAATATTTTTTGAAATAACACTTTTTTTATTGAAGTGACAAAAGATGTCTCTCGGAAACGCGTTTTACGTGGGTTTTAACTGAGTTGGATGTTATGTGAGTAAGACGCATCTTTAGGAACGCGCTTTATAAAACGTGTAAAAGATTAAGTGTTAGTTTTGTAAATAATATTAAAATGATGTTTAATATGTAATTAAATTCTGTTAAGATGATATTTACGTAAAAAATTAACTTTATTTATTTATTCGGATTCGTGTGTGCATGTATGCCGAAATTAAGAGGAATAGGGCCAAAGCAAGATGAAATGATGATACGTTAGAGGAATATTTTATATAAAAATAAAGAGTCAGCAATGGAGTTGCAGAGCAGAGTTGGTGCAGCAGTTGGCCAATAAAGAAAAGGAAAGGGAAAGGCGCGTGAAATCAACTACGTCGGTCATGTGATGAAGATGACTAATCACCATTAGTTTTTTCAAACTAACCATTCAACACACTCCAATTATATTATTTTCAATCCACTCATTCATACGCGGTATCAAAATCCTATATATATTTTTCTCTAACATAAAAATACAAATCAAAATATAAATATTTCCACGAATCAGTTTAATTTAGTGATTAAAATAATCATTATTTATTCTAAAAGTTATGAGTTTGAACACCGCAATTACAAAGGTGATTGAGCGTTTATTATCAAATAATTAAGAGTATACATATATATTTCTTTTTTTAAGATCTAATATTTTTTTCAATGATTAAAGGGAATGTTGTTCTCTTCTTCCTAGAGATCTTGAGTTCAAGTAAATGTGTCTGTAGGGTATGATTGTGTTATTAATAATTAAGAAAAATTATAAACAGATACAACATTGTAATCACCTTAAACTAAATAAAAATGATAAAAGAAAAATTATAACTTAAGGCTAATTTAGAAATTAGGGTTTTCTGTTGGGGTTTTATAAGTAATTTTATTCTAAGGTTATATAGAATGAGAAGTATAACCGGTGAATAGTGTACTTTAGACATCAACAAAAATTGGAATCTTAAAAAGAATATTGGCATGGCCCCAGCACACGGCATACGTGCACACACAAATCCTAATAAATAAATAAAGTTGATTTTTTTACATAAATATCACCCTAACAGAATTTAATTATATATTAGGCATCATTTTAATATTATTTATAAAATTAGCACCTAATTTTTTACACGTTTCGTAAAGCGCGTCCCCGGGGATGCGCCTTACCCACGTGGTATCCGACTAAGCTAAAATCCAGGTAAAGCGCGTCCTCGGAGATGTGTCTTTTGCCACCTCAACCGAAAATGTGCTATTTCAAGAAATATTGATCAAACGGTGTCAGAAAATAAATATTAGAGAAAATTGGTATAAGTCAAATAGCCTATTAAAGTCCTTGGGGCTTGGATAGATTCTTTAGTGTCCCAATCTTTTAAGTTTTAACCGTGTTATCTGTTCCATCAAAAAAATCATATGTATTTTTTATACATCACAACTAAATCAAAGTTTTTAAATATAAGATTTAAATATATATTTATTAATTGATTAAATATAAAATAAATACATGTGTATTATTATTATCGCATGGTTCATAAAATTGATCATGTATTTTCAATGCATATCACGTTTGCTTTTTTATATCTAAAAAATTCATATATTTTTTATATTTTTATCAAACTATATTTTTTTTGGTTTCAACTTACTTCAACCAATTTTTATAGAGATCTACGTCACATTAACAAAATGAGTTTCCTATAAAGTGCTTTTTCTACCATATCAGTGAAATATTTTTTCTATAAAATAAACATTTATTTATTTGGTAGAAAAATATTAATTTAAGAATTAATTTATTTTAAGTATCATAAAAAATGTTTTTTAATAAAATATATTTTGATTAAAAATCCTAATTTAGATTCGGAAGTGATTAAAACTTGAGAATCAAATGCATGCTTTGTACATCAAATATGTTAAACTTTTTTACTTTTTACCTTCACCTTCACCTTCACCTTCACCTTCACATCTTTTCTTCTTCGAGAAAAACGAAATGACAATCTTTGTTTCCTTTTTAACTGTTTATTTACCATGCGAAAGTTTAACTCCAGGATTATAACCACACTGGATTTATCATTTATATATACATATTTTGTTTAAACCTAAGGTATTTCCGAGTCACAATGAACTCCAGACTAATTTTTGAAAATATTTTTGATAAAAAAAATACTTTTTAAAAATTATATTTTATAACAAAAATTAACTCTGATCACTTCAATCGTTAATCAGTATATATATTTTCATGTATAAGCAAAACATACTTTCCATTCCGAGATTCAAGCAAATGCCAAAAACGCGTAAACTTCGAAATATTGTATTACATTTGGTGTAATGTTTGATTCATGGAATGTAAGATTACATTTGGGCTAAAATACCCTTTCTTATCTTCTTCTTCCCGTGACCTCGCTTTTGTCCATGAAAAAATGTTCACTTTTTTTCCCAGTAAGATTTATCCTGGTAAGATTTCTCCTCCACTCCCTTTCTTTTATTTTCTCAGTAATGTTACTTGGTTTCTATATTTTGTGCTTTTGTTTCTGCTAACGAAAACCTCTTGAATCTTTTCCTAATGTTGTGTTTGATTCCTATTTATTTGTCAGCTTTAAAAATATATCATATTGAGTGTATCGACACGTCACCTTCGTGTACTGGTACCAATACTTGTTACCAATACGATACAAGTATTTGTGTTTCATATGTTCGATCAACTTTAATTTTGATTATTCGGTCAACTCAACAAATATTTTAAAAATCAATATATATGGGAAGAAACATTTTAATGTTTGAGTATTGTTTTGGTTCTTAATCAATTTTTCGGAATCAACACACATTATGCTGAATTAAATGATACAATTTCATAATCAACACACACAAAAATATATCATAACAAATATAATAATACTCATATGTATGTCATGCTTTGAAAATTCTAATACACCACCATTATTCACCATTGAAGAAACTACATTGAAAATCCTCAACATCTAAATCAGATATAGGTAGTTTATGACAATTAAGAAGATCAACTTCATTGTGGTTGCTTGTGACAAGTTTTGCCTAAATTCTCAGTCGTTCAACTCTTGTTTGTTGCGTCTACACAATTAGTATATAACATTATTCAATATCACACAATAATTAAACGAAACTACGTGATACACTTTATCTTGAAAATAATATTCAACCAATCACTTTTGTTATCGGCTTCTGTATACTTCAATATGTACATGTCACAATCATCTTTGAATCCAATATCAAATAAAATAATTTATTAAAAAGAAATTCACAAACAAATAAATAGTAACTTTTATTTTAAATGTAAATTACGTACGAATTTGACTGCTTCGCTAATTCAAGAAAATGGATTGGAAATTTTACAACATCTTCAAATAATCTACCCAAATGAGCATGAACCCCATACATAAGTGGAGCTTTCCTCAACTATTATAATAAGTCAAAACAAAATTAAGAATTTTATAGTTCAAAACTACACGAATTCTATTAGTTCACATAAATGAATAAAGAACTTAAAATGTTTTCTACAATATTTTTACGCACTTCATTGATGCCAAGAGAGTCCAAAACGTAATTATGTCCTTCCACAACATCAACAAATGGTAAAAACCAATGATTGCCTTCTTCATCATGTAAAGGCATATATACCTGCAAAATCATGTGAATTAAAAATCACTGTCAACTAAATACAACTGCAAAGAACAAATTATAAATATATCTATTCAACATTACTACTATCAGTAGGTATAAAATTCTCTATCCATCGGGTATGAAATTTGAAAATGGTAGTATTTTTTCCAGCCTTCTGAGCATGTGTGAAATACTCGGTAAGTATACTTTGAGACAAACTTAAATTTAAAATGTCATGAAATCATAAACTAAAAATAATGTGTTCCTTAGCTCATAAATTATTTTTTACCTGAAAGGACAGAGTCAAATATAACTTTTTCTCATAGGCTATTCTCTCAAGTGAAAAGCGTACACATAGAGATTGATAAACTATTAAATATTTAAAAATAATACAAACATTTGTGTTAATTACAAACAAAATAATAAATATTGATCAAGTAAAATATTTAATAATTTAATCTAAAATATCCAATCAGATAACCATTTTTCTGAAAAAAACAGTGTGGGCATTGGCAACATCCAAATTATTATTCTTGGCCATGTAAAGAGTGTTGGATGTATTATTGCAAGTAGCATCATTCATACAAATTTTGCATTCTTCAGGCATTAAAAACTCCAAATATTACTTGTAGGCATTATTTATCATGCTAGTTTCTTTTGGAATTTTCTCATAACAAATCACCTACCTCATAAAATATTGTTTGCACTGCATGAAAAACGTAACTCTTAAAAGCATTTATACTGTATTAAAATAAAATCAAACTTTAACATAAAATATAACCAATAAAGAATGAGTTATGCATACCTTGATATTCACTTTAGATGTTCTAACTCTTTTTTTATGCCATATCTTTTGACTTCAGATTATCAGTAAAATCTAAACGTGTGGTCGAACATCCCACACTTTTTATTTTGAGAGCATTTAATCTTTGACAAAGCCTCAGGACCTTTAGACATTTTAGGCCCAATTTTTTCAATCATTGGAGTTTCCTTCAACGCAACTAATTGACTAGGAAATCAATGGGGACAAAATTAAAAGTTAAAAACCTTGATTGAAAATTTTGGGAAACCATCAATGTCAATCTTGTTGTTGTCTTTAGAATTAACTTTAAGTTTTCGTTGTCAATACGATCTAATGAGGGAGAAGAATAATCACAATCACTATCATAATTAATAAATGGATACAAATTTGATTTTTTAATACCACTCTTAGTTTTTTTCTTCAATGATGTGACACCTAATTCTTCTTCTATGTGTGATTTATTTTCTAAACTCACATCTTTCAATGGAACGCTATGTAAATTAGTCTATTCAGATCTATTATTTAAAGTATATTCCTTTAATGATTGACTATGTATATCTTCTCCTTTTATTGAATCACCATCTTGTATTGAACTTTTAATATTAATCAGTGTTAATATGTTTACTAATTTTTCAAGTTGGCCATTTAATATTTCAAATTAACCTTTTAATTTTTTGAATTGACTATTCATTATAGCAAAAAAAAATCAATATTTTGCACCGAATGAATGAGTGTCTCGAACATGTGATCACTCTGATAAGAAGTTTTTATATTTTCCTCATGTACAACTTCAACTTTTTTTTAAATGTATATAAAATAAATAAATAATAAAACAATAATCATAAATAATATATACCGATAGAAAATTCATCACTATTATTAAAATTTCAATTAATTATAATGAATGTACCTTGTTGTTTGTCTTCTCCGAATTCATGTCGATATGACTCTTACACTTCATCATCTTAAATTGTTTTGAAGGCGTTAAGTTTAGATCCATCATCTACGTTAAAAAGATAAAATCTAAGTCTACATACTTAACAAAAAGAATTGTACAAATCAAGCATAATGTATCGACATACTTTACTAAAGTATCGATACACATATGTGAAATTAAAAACAGTATACAATTAAGGTACCGATACATAACCAACATCGATACTCGGATGCGCGTGTACCGATACACATAATCCAAGGTACTGATACAACATGTTTGATTCAAATTGGAAATTCATAATTTGATTTCAAAAATTCTGTTTGAACGTATGAATTAAGGTTCTAATATGGGAATTATGCTACTCAATTTGAGAATTAGGGTTCTATGATTGGACTAATTAAAAAAATTAAGACTAGGGTTAAGATTCATGGTTTAGGAATTAGGACATTAGAGAAAGATGATGAGATGGCGGTAGCCCTACGTCGAAATCCACGACCACCTGTGACGAATTGGACGGGCGACCAAGTCCGAAACAAGATAAAATTAATCAAGCTTACCTTAGCAGATTGGTTGTGCGAACGGTGGTGAATGTCGTCCACTTCGAGAGGGATGAACGACAAAGAATCAATCGCCGGTGAAAGATGATATTAGCGGCGTTAGTTGTGACGACAGTAGCGACGGTGATAGCAACAACGATAATAGCGACGACAATAGTAGCGACGGCTACAGTGATGCCAACGGCGACATAGCTTAAAAGCTTTAAGCAAAATTAGGATTTTTTTTAATTTAAAGGTTATTATTTGATCTAATTATAATTAAAAATAAAGCTATAAAAAAGTGTAATTACTATTGTATTTTAAATAAATTACATTTAGATTTTATAATTTTAACATTTTATAAATTAATTTAATAATATTTATCGTTAGTTAACTTGACATACTCATCCTAAATTAAATTAAATATATAAAAAATGACAAGCTGTCAAAAGATCAGCGTGACAGTCCATTAAATTTATTAATTAATAAAAAGAATTTAAGATTAAGGGGGGATTCGCGAAGTACAAGTACAACTTAATTTTTCTTGTGTAGAATAGATACATTTTGGTTATTGGTTAAATTACGCATTTAATATCTAAATCATTAGTTTTAATATGTTTTAATACTTAAATTTTTATTTATTTTAAAATCATATTTAAAATTTAATTCTTATTTCATTTTAGTATCTCACCGTTAAAAACTTAGTTTTTTTATTTCATTTTAATATCTCGTTCAAAATTTATCGTTAACTTTTGAATTTTTGTTGTTGAAAATTTAGGTATTAAAACGAGTCAAACTGATAGTTTATGTATGTACTAAATGCGTTAAAATTTTAATGATAGATACTAAAATTAAATAAAAACTAAACGTTATGCATGATTTTTCAAAAAAAAAATATAAATATAAATGTATCAAAACTGATAGTTTAAATACTAAATACATAGTTTAACCCTAGTTATTTATCATTCATTGAATAAGTTTTCACATATTAGGTTTAAGATATTTATTGAGGACTGCGTACATGTGAGATATATTTCAAATATGAAATTATATGTTCACATACGTGACACACCGAAACCTACATATAATTCAAGGATATGTTCTGGCAATTATATATCGCTTATAGAATAAAAAAATCATAAAATTTATATATCAAATAATTTGCATAATGTATACCACGTATTTTTCATAAAAATAAGACAAATGAATAAATTAATAAAAAAATGTGAAAGAACATAAGCCAATGGAGATCCTGTTATTATGACTATTATTTATTTATTTATTTGAAAATTATTAGGTAAGACTCATAAATACACCGGTAAAGAGGACAGGGGATGTAAGTACATTGTCGAACTTCGCTAAAATTCTTGTGTTCTTTCGTTTTCTTTACCCGATTCTTCAACAAAAATTTATTACTACTATTATTTAGAATAAAAATTATGGTAGTGCACAAATCAAATTACTTTCGTAGTAAAAGATTTGTTATTCTTTAAGAATATGAGTTTAAACACTTTAAATATTGAGACCTTGTTTTATATTTATCCCATATTAATAATAATTAAAAAAAAAGACAGGGGCTTGTCATTGTGGAAATGAATGCACAAGGAAGTTCGTAGGGCACATTGGTATAATTAAAGGAGAGAAAGGTAGGGCATGGAGTTTGGATATCCTCCTTACTATTAATACCCCAACAAGAGACACAACAGTATCCGATGAAGACAACTCCATTCCTATAATTATGTTCTTTTTTTAATAACATCTCCTATCTCTCTCTTTATAATAATGGACCCCCCCCCCCGCTATAAAAAATTAAAAATAATACGAAAATGTATTTATAATTCTATTCATGATTTTCATTCTTGTTCTAATATTGAGGATCAATCTGAAGATAAAAACGAGTTTGTCCCTAATGAACTACTTGCTTAGCTTATACACAGAGAAATATTTTAGCAAAAGTAATTCATTAAGCTTCATTAATTTCCAGTGAAGACTTAAGGTCTCTTTATACAACTCATCACCAATAACAGACACATAACAAACTCTTAACTATAACAGAAAATCCCAACATGCACACACAATTCTCAACACACATGCAGTGCTCAACAACCTCAAGCAATTTACACCACCTCAGCAAGCAGTGCTTACTTTGAACACACTCAATCTTATTAGCTAACATTCTCCCGTCTTTCTTCTTCTTCTTTTGTTTTAACACGGATGAACATGAACTCTGTCTCTAAACAATTAAAACGGTACTTTGTTAAGGGCTTAGTAAAACCATCAGCGAGCTAAAATCCAGCAGGTACATAGATCACCCTTAGTCGACTTGCTGCAACCTTCTCCCTAACAAAGTGAATGTCAAGGTCCACATGCTTTGACTTCGCATGATATACTGGATTAGCAGACATGGCTACTGCACTTGTATTATCACACCAAATAATGGGATCATTCCAGTGACTACAACCCTAGATCACGCAACAAGGCATCAATCCAAGTTACCTCTACAGCAGCTTCTGCAACACTACGATATTCAACTTCCATTGTTGAACGAGACACCGTTTTCTACTTCTTTGAGGCCCAAGTAACTAAAATGTTACCAATAAACACCCCATAGCCTGTCATTGATCGTCTATCTCCAGCATCACCAGCCCAATCGGCATATGAAAATGCCTTCACACACAGTCTGGTATCCTCAGCCGAGAATACTAAGCCATAGTCCAATGTGCCAGCCAAATAGCGTAAGATACACTTAACAGCTATCAAATGTTCTTCGCACGATGCTTGCATGAATTGAGCCACCTTATTGACTGAAAAAGTAATATCATGTCTCGTATGGCAAACATACAACAATGCACCAATAATGCTTCGATATTCACGTGCATTAGGTAACAACACACTCTCTTTTCCTGAACCCTTCAAGGATGCTATCATAGGAGTACATGTTGGAGTGGCTTGAAGCATGTCTGTCTTTTCCAACAATTCGAGAATATACTTCCTCTGGCTAAGATCTAATTTAACACCTTCTCTTGACCTCAATACCAAGGAAAAATGAAAGTTCCCCAAGATCTTTTAGGGAGAATTTTGTGTTCAGCATTTGAACAACAATATCAATATCATCATTTGAGATTCCAGTATATGTCATCTACATATAGTAAAATATAATTGCACGAACCGTTCTTGACTCGATCAAATAAGGAAGCATCAGTATGTGAATCTATAAAGCTTAACTCAAGTAGACTATTTTTAAGTTTTTTATTCCAGTTACGTGGAGTCTGCCCATACAAAGCTTTGTGCAACTTACACACTAAAGAAGATCCACCAGAATCAAATTGTTCAAAACCTGGGGGCTGTTGCATATAAAAATCTTCAGCCAGATCACCATTCAAGAAGGCGTTATTGGCATCTACATGTCTTAATGACCAACCCTTAGCAACTGCAAGCACAACATAAACAGTTACAAATTTGACAACCGGGCTAAATGTATCAACAAAGTCATGACCAGGAATCTGTGAAAAACCCTTAGCAAATAATCGAGCTTTATAACGATGAACATAACCATCAGGATTCCTCTTAAGCTTAAACAACCATATACAACCCGCAACATTTTTATCTCTTGGCAACTTAACTAGACTCTATGTTTTATTCTGAATCAAAGTTGAATATTCAGTATTAATCGTAGCTACCCATTTGGGTGACATCAAGGCATCATGAACATTAGATGGAACACTATCATCAATGATACTAGAGTATACCTTTGGCTTGTAAACTCCACATTTACTGCGAGTCAGCATGTGGTGGTGATTGACAATTGAACCATGCACAGAATCATTAGGTGCAACAATCTCCTCTTGAGATGAAGAGTCACCGTGAGCTTCACTATTACAGATTGACTCATTGGAGACCTCAAGACCATTATGAGAGCCAACAGAATCAGCAACAGTATCCTCATGTTCATGATAGCCAATAGAATCAGCAACAAGACCCTCATATTCATGATCAAAAGCATGTTGACCTCTTGACATCTCAGTAACTACATCACCCAATCTATGAACATCCATTACAACATCAAGAGATCGACTAGTCTGGCCAGAAGACTTACAATGATTGTTACTACTCTCAGCTGCAAAAGGGAACTGCCACTCATCAAACTTTACATGCCGAGACACATAAACTCGGTCATTCGACCCAAGAAACAAAAATCATTTTTACTGAGGACTAACATCGAGGAATCTACACGGCTGCGATCTAAACTCCAGTTTATGATGATTATAAGGTCTTAGATACGGGAAACACCTACAACCAAATACTCTGAGCAAGGTATAGTCAGGTTTATTATGAAACAATGATTCAAATGGAGAAATTCCTTGCAAAACTTTTGTTGGCAATCTGTTAATAAGATGCACTGCCATTATTGCAGCATAGGCCCAAAATTTAATAGGCATGGATGCTTGAGAAAGAAGCACTAGGGCAATCTCAATAATGTGCCTATGATTCCTTTCTACAACTCCATTTTGCTTAGATGTGTCTGGGCAAGTTAAGCGATGCAAAATACCAGCTATTAGGAGAACACGAGAAAGACTGCGAAACTCTCCTCCCCAATCACTCTGCACAGCTAGTATTTTCGAATCAAACTGCGTAAAAACAAGCTGCTGAAACAACTGAAAATCATGAACCGTCTGGGACTTATAATTAAGAAAATACAACCACGTGTGATGTGTGTATGCATCGACAAAAGTCACATAGAACTTATAACTGTTTGAAACAACAGGTGAAGGCCTCCACATGTCAGTATAGATTAGTTGAAATGGAGTAGTGTAAACCACATCTGAAGCATTAAAAGGGAGCTTATGGATTTTGCCCATATGGCAAGAAACACATTGTTCATTCAAATTCTTGTCAACAAATACATGAAGTAACTTGTAAACTTGCTATAGGGTCCCATGTGTAAGATGCCTTAGGCGCCTATGCCAAAGTTCATACAATTTATTTGAAACAAGTGTATAATAAGCTTCTGCTTGACTACTACTCCTAGCATCAACATCCATTTGAAAAAAGTAAAGAGCACCTCGTTCTTCACCTTGCAACAGAAGTTCACCAGACCTCTCATCTCGAACACAACAACTTGTAGCTCGAAACTCAAAGTAAACACAGTTGTAACTAGCAAGCTTTGACACCGATAACAAATTCTTTATAATCTTAGGCACATGCAACAAATCATTTAACAATAGTGTTCGAGAATTGGAGCTTAAGACAGATTTACCAGTAGCATTAATAGAAAGAGACACACCATTACCAACAAGTAATTTACCTGGACCAGATAAATCACCCTTATGATCAATGGTCAACGCATCAAGTGTTACATAGTGTGATGCTCTAGAGTCAACCACCCATGAATCACGATGATCAGTAACAGCATGAGCTTTATCATGCCTTTTAGTACAACAAGAACATGCTTCACCATCTAATAGCACAGCTTTAAGACTTGAGTAATGAACACTGCCAGTGTTATCTCTAGATGAGCCACGACCAGAAACCCTACCAGAGAAGTTATGATCAAAGCGATGCCAACAATTAACCACTAGGTTTGGAACCAGTACTCATATTGGTTACATGAGCACTCATAGGAAGCTGATAATCTCGAGCGTCAAAACCAGCAATCTGAGTCTCAGCATCAATCAACAACGAACACACCTTATCAAGAGACAGTGAATCTTTCATTGTGGTAATTAAGGCAACATACGGCTGATATTCCCTGGGGAGACCTTTTAAGATACTTGAAACTTGTTTCGATGTGGAGATGGCATTGTCACATGATGCCAATGCATCACAAACCTCCTTGATCTGAGTCACATAGGTCATCATGTTGTCATCTCATTTCTTTAGTGAATGAAGCTTCTAATGAAGGCTAATGACTTTCGTTGTAGAGCAAATTGCAAAAAATTGCAAAACCTTGTTCCAAACAGCCACCGCTGTCTCCACCCCAACAAACTAAGAAAACAAATGGGGACTGATCGTTGACAGTAACCATGAAGCAAGTGCTCTATCTTGTGCCACAAAATCATCATACATATCATTTGGTACAGACTTACCATTTGGTACAGACTTACCATTCGTACCAACCACAAACTCAGGCGAAGGTTGCATCAAACCGGTTAACAACCGCTCAAGCCGATGACTCTGAACAGTCAACAAGACTTACTGCTTCCAGATGAGGAAATTAGATTCATCGAGAATAACATTTACCCTTTTGTGTGTAAAGAACTTAGTTGTCAAAGAATCCATCTCCTACAGCAGCTGAAGCAGCAAAGCATAGAATAAACCTCAGGATCGGAAAACGAATGATACCATAATGAACTACTTGCTTAGCTTATACACAGAGAAAGTTTTTAGCAAAAATAATTCATTAAGCTTCATTAATTTCCAGTGAAGTCTTAAGGTCTCTTTATACAACTCATCACCTATAACAGACGCATAACAAACTCTTAACAACAAACCTAACTATAACAGAAAATCCCAACATGCACAGGCAATTCTCAACACACATGCAGTGCTCAACAACCTCACGCAATTCACACCACCTCAGCAAGCAGTGCTTACTTTGCACACACTCAATCTTATTAGCTAACATTCCATTGAACAAAAATGAAGTAATAGTGAATAATCAGATGGAAAGAAAGACTTATAAGTCATGTTAGAAAAGTAAATTGTTCATGAGAATGCTTCATAAGTTATAACACTTCTTCTTCCATTGTACTTTAATGATATTCATAATCTTTTTGAGAAAGGATATGAGCAGTAACTTACCTCAAAAGGTTAAGACTAAAGAGGTTGCTAGCCAAAAATACCATACTAATGATCCAATTCTAGTAAAAGAAAAGACGAGGTAAAATTAGAAAGTTACGTGACGTGAAAAAAAAAAGAAATACCTTCTTACAAAATATGGTATCCAAAATAGCATTAACATACCTGCGATGATTTTTTAGATGGGATTTTTGGTTGAAATACCTTCTTACAAAATATGATATCCAATACTTTAATTGACTAATTCATATCGAATTTTGTAGAAGCTCATTTATGAAGAAAATTCTCTTAACCTAATTTGATCCATTCACAATTGTTAGAATTTGAACACATGATCTTGTTTAAGAAATCTAGCATCTCATCTCACTAAACCAATTAGTTATTAATTTATTTTAATTAAGTGATTTAGATAAGTTGTGATTTATTTTATTTTATTAAGTTTCATAATTTAGTTCAAATATGTTTCTAAAATTTTCCCCAACTTTTAAGCATTTTGTAGTATATAAATAGGCGCATCTCTTAATTAAAAAAAAGACTCATCTCATTATCATATATAATTCACCACAACACACAACAATTTAAAAATAAATCGATATTATGTATTTTAAAGTTGTATTGTGAATTCTATTTTTGTTTGAGGTCTTTACGTTAATCTCGAAGTGCGAGCGTTCAATTACGCTGTGACGAGTATTTAATATTCTTCTTCATTCGGATCAAGATTGAGTTGGATTATTTTGGGTCGGATAATTTTGGGTTTATATTAAATTTGATTTAATTTTGTTCGGATCGGAACTAGTTTGGGTGTACGATAAATTGGATCGGGTCGGGTTAATTATTGGGTCTAGTGATTATCGGATCGATTGATTTTCGATTCAGATCAATATCATATCAGTTGATTTTTTTGGTCAGATTAATATCGAATCGGTTAAATTTCGGGTCGAGTCAATATCATATTAGTTGATTTTCGGTTTAGGTCAACTTTTAGATCATATCAATTTGGGTTGAATTGGTTATGAGTCTAATAAAAAAATCAAATATATATAGAATTATTGATATATTCTTGTAAAAATATGTCTTCTTGTTTGTTAATCTTATCATTTAGGCCTAATTTCAATTCTCAATAGTTCAATACTTTTAATTAAACTATCATTTAGAGATGATAAATCGATAATTTGATACAAATAATATCTTATAATACGTGTTAGAATTTCTCATCAAAATTTTACATGTGTTAGAATTTGTTATCAAATTTTTACATTAATCTCGTATGAAAAGTTTATAATGAGAATTATATGATAAAGAAATAAATTTTTTATTAAAATTTTATTACCAATTATAAATTTAATATTTTTATTAAATTTTAAAATAATAATAAATAATTTTGTTTGCTAAGTTTTAGTCGTAACATAAGTAAACTTTATATTTTTTATTATGAATATAATATTATCTCCTTTGTTTTAGTCGTTTTCTATTATTTTTATTATAAATCTAATATTTTTATTACAAGTAAGATAAGTAAACTTTATTTATTACCTTTTTCAATCTTACAATTAGATTATTACCTTTATATTCTTCTAAACTTTCTATTTTTTATTATAAATATAATATTTTTAATAAATTACCAATTTTATTTAAATTAATTTATTATTCAAAATAATTTTTATCGTTTAAATTAAAATAAACTTTCTTATATATTCAAAATAAAAAAAAGACCTCACTATTTATGTTAAAGTATATTTTTTTATATAGAATTTCTTTTATATATTATTTATAAATACTATATATATATAAGTATGATGTTCTTCTTTACCTCAAGAAATTCAAAATTCAAGAATTTCCTCTGTCATTACTCAGTCATGTTAGTTTCAGTCGTCACTTAACTCCTGCCAGCTCCAATTGTTGTGCGTAGGAGTCTTCGTTTCTGCTTCAACTCTCACACGCAGGCACCTCTTCACCCAGTGCCCAACTCCTTCTACCTTGTTGCGCAAGCACCTTACCCTTGTATTGCTTGCTGCCATAACCGATAACTTTCAATTTCTAAATACATCATATTTCATTTTTTTTCAAGATTCACATTAATTTAATTTCTTTAGTTAGTTATTTTAATATCATATCACTTTATTATTTCCATTATTATTTACAATTATCACTATTAACTTATTACTAAAATCTGTTACGATCGTTATTAATATTCTAAAAATTAATATTATTTTCTAATATAATTGTTATTAAAAAAATTAAGTGCAAGAGTTTTTGGTAATCAAAGTGGTAAAGTCAATATCTTTTATCTTATTGTATATCTCGTTCACGCTAATTTGAATATCTTATTCATCAGAAGAGAAAAAATCTTATTTGAAAAAATACTTGTTATACACAACTCTAGGTATATTTCTATATCGTAGTACATAATTTATTTAAAAAAATTATTCATATTTTTTGGTTCTATATTATTAATAGAATTATGTGTGTATTTATTACATGTTTATTAATATATTTGTGTGATTCATTATGTTTCTTTGACGTGCATCTAAGGTTCAACTTAATACTAATAATATTTTTCTTTGCTTTTGCAGTATTGGAATCTAATGTTAATGCATGTGAGGTTCCAAGTGATACCAATAATTTTGTAGCAGAATCACAATCTTTTTCTAAGAGACGAAATCAGGTTTGGAAACATTTTCACGTTATTAACTCCACAGAGTCTAAAGATGGAAAAGAGAGGGCACTTTGCAAACATTGTAAGATTGCTTTCTTTATTTGTAACTCGTATTATGGAACCTCCAATATGCAAAAACACATTGAAAAATGTAAACAATATAATAGTTTGAGAACACAGAGACTAGAAGGTAATGTTTATGACCAAAAAATCTATAGAGAGTTGATAGCTAAAGCAATTATAAAGCATATATATGCTTTTTCTTGGGTTGAACATGAAGGTAATAGAAAAATTCATGCATATTTGAACAATCAAGTTAGAAGCATATGTAAAAATACTGCAAAAAACGGATTGCTTGAAGTTGCATAAAAGTTTAAAGAAAACTCTTCGTAATATCTCAGGTAGTATTTCTTTAACGTGTGATATGTAGATATCTTGTCAAACTGAGAGATACTTATGTTTAACCGCTCATTATGTGGATGCTAATTGGAAGTTAAATAGTAAAGTTTTAAACTTTTGTCATATTGACTCACTGCATACTAGAAGTACTATGTATAGTATTTTGTTGGACTTACTTTAGGATTGGGGTATTAACTATAAGAATTTTTTCTGTTACATTGGATAATGCTTCTAGTAATGATAAAATGCAAGATCACTTAAAGGAAACTTTTAATGCTCGATAGGCTTTATTATGTGGAGGTGCTTACTTTCATGTTCGATGTGTTGTACATGTGTTGAATCTCATTGTTAAGGATGGTCTTAAGGTCATTCAACATATTGTTGTCAAGATAAGAGAATGTGTGAAGTCTATCAAATGGTCAAAAACAAGAAAAAATGATTTTCGACGTAGTGTGAAATTAGCCAAGATAGAAAAAACTAAATTATTATGGCTTGATGTTCCTACAATATGGAACTCTACATTTATGATGTTTGATAGGGCTATTTTATATCGTGAAGCTTTTAAGCAAATGTAATTGTTGATTCTTCTTTTCGTCATTGTCCAAACATTGAAGAATGGGAAATGCTTGAAAAAATTTGAGATATTTTAGAACCATTCTTTGATATAATTGAGTTATTTCCAGGAAATAATTATCCTACTGTGAATTTATACTTTGGAAATGTTCGAAAAAAATTATGCTTTTAAGAAAACTGACAAGAAGTAATGATGTAGTTTTGAAAACAATTGCAATAGAAATGAAGAAAAAGTTTGATAAGTATTGGTTCAACTTGAGTGAGGATGACTATGGCACGTTGTTTACCTTTGCGGTGATTCTTGATCGTCGTTGTAAGTTGTCTTTTCTCAATTATTGTTATGAAAAATTATTTGAGGATGAAACATATGACATTTTAAAAATCTGTGATGTAAGATTTAAGTTAGAGATGTTTTTTTTAAAGAATATGCTTTAGAAACACACATCTCACATAAGTCGTCCTTAGAATTGAGCTCGAACTCATATACTTTGAGCATGCCATATGCACATCACAAGCGTAAATTCGACCTTTTTATTGTAAGTTTCTTATATTTTTAACTTTTTTTATTTTTTATATTTTTCTATTTTTCATTTAATGTATTTTATTTTTATTATCTTTTTTTATAATTTATATAATACAAGTTATATTTTTTTATATTTTTACAGATTATGACAAGAAATAGACCTTGTTTTCTTATTGTGCCAAGACACAATTAGATGTTTGCTTAGACAACCCCAAAATTGATTTAAATTTTGGAAAGAAAATGAGCATCAATATGGACAGCTTTCTCATCTTGCTAGGGATATTTTGACTGTACCTCTTACAACTGTTGCTTCAGAATCAACTTTTAGTATAGGAGGTTGAATTTTGAATAAGTGGAAAAGTTCTTATATCCCTGAAAATGTGGAAGCTTTGATAACGTCTCATAGTTGGTTATTCGGTTATTAATGTAAGTTTTATTTCCTTTTAGATTTCTTTCAATTTCTTATAGTAAAGTTTGTTTACCGCACCATCTTTTTTATTATTATTAATCTATTTCATTTTTTTATTTTTGTAAACAAATTAATAACTTCTTCCTTTCATTTATGTAGCTACGGAAGAAGATGAGTTTGTCGGTTTTGATGTGGATTGGTTTTAATTCAACAATTAATGCATATAGTATTTATATCTACTGATATTTTAAGATTTAAGAGGATTAAATTTGATTCTTTTAAGTTTTATTAAGAAAGTTTTATTGAGAAACTCAATGTAATTGAGTTTGATGTGCAAGAGTAATAGCTACATATCACTTTTGATTCTTTGAATGAGAATTCTTTATTTGAGATTTGTGTTGTTTTACTATCGATCACATTGTTAAAATATATATAATAACAATAAATTGTTCATCCACTTTTACTCGTTTATCAAGTAAAAAATAGGGCAATATTCGGTTCAAATCAAATTAGGTAAATAAAAGTCGGTTTGCTTTCGGTTTGAGTTACTTTCGGTTCGGATTAATTTTTGTTTGGGTTTCTTTCGGGTCGGGTTAAATTTGGTTTAGGTTGTTTTTGGATCGGGTTAAAATTCGGTACATGTTGAAATTTGGTTTGGGTTTCTTTCAGTTCGGGTTAGTTTTGGTTCGGCTTGCTTTTGTTGGTTCGGGTTAATTTCGGTTTCAGTTCGGGTTGCTTTCAGTTTCTCTAAAATTTGGATTGGGTATAGTTCGGGTCGGATTAAATTTGGTTTAGGTTGCTTTCAGATCAGGTTAAAATTCGGTACGGTTTGAAATTTGGTTTGGGCTTCTTTCGGTTCGGGTTAGTTTTGGTTCGGCTTACTTTTGTTGGTTTGGGTTAATTTCGGTTTCAGTTCGGGTTAATTTTGGTTCGGGTTGCTTTCGGTGTCACTAAATTTTGTATCGAGTATGGTTCGGGTCGGCTATTGGATCAAATTTGATTATCATATTCGGGTTAATATCAAGTATCAAGTCGGATAAATCGATTCGGGTAGTCGAGTTCGAGTCAAATTTTGGAGGTGTAGTTAAGTGCGTCAATCTAGACGTATGTTTGTCTTAGACACGATCCTAGAAGGGGTGTTGACATAGTTTTTTAATTTTTAATTTGATAAATTTTTATTTAAGTTATTTTATTCTTATTGCTTCTTCTATTTTGTGTGTTTTGTGTTTCTTCGTTTGAGAAAGTAAAATTCTATTTATTATTTTATCCTTGAGATATATATTCAATGGTTTAATTTGATCGAAACTTCCACTACATCAATGTTTTCTCAACTACATGAGAAGGGTTCTTAAAAATTAATAATCTGTAACTTGACCCAGAGAAACCATTATATTTAATTCTTTTTTGGGGGTCGTATATCCCAATGGCTTAGCCAAAATCTCAAAATTTTGTTAACCATTGAATCTCAATGGACCACATTGGCACAATGACATTACATGGGGGCAACAATGCAGTTTCTTAAAATGTCTCACTCAGTCTTGTGGGAATATCATACAGTTTTAATTGATTTCAGAACTCAATTTATTCAATTCATACAGTCGCTCAATAATGGATAATATCCAACGACTCCATTCTACGTACCCTAACATTATAACATATGAAACCTTTTCCTTGGTTTAAAATTCCAGCCGTTTCCATAAAGATAATTAAAGTCCTCTCGAATATAGATGATCAATACACTCATGAATGCATTATTTTGAAAACGTAAGTTCAAAAAGTAAGTGTATTGTTTTCTTTTCGTATCTGAAATGATGGAATATAAGTTTAATGGGAGGGAGTATCAAAGGGTAGTTTTCTGTCGAAAGAAGGACCAGAATAAGAGAAAGTGATGGAAGAAATGAGATAGAGAAGGAGAGGCTGCATTTGCCCTTTGTTCATGTAAACGTAATAAATAAATAAAAAGGTTTTTGGTGAGAGGGGCCCCTTTTTTCAAGTAGCCTTCCTCCTCTCTGGACTTGTTCCCACCAGTTCTGAGTACCATATCTACTACCACCACTATAACAAATAGGATACACTACCATCAACGTGATTGGATTCAACAATATATAAACACATCAAATTTTATTTAATTTTTTTATTACATTAGAATTTATATAAATATTAAAAAAAACCAAATAATTAAAAGTAATAAAATTGTAAGAATTAGTTAAAAAATCCAATTTAGTTGGCAGGAAATAAATATCTTAGTATCACTTTTTATAAAAGCTAAGATTTTTGGTTTGGAGAAGAGCTTTTTATTAATCCTAACAATCACTTTCATTAGCATAAATAAAACCTAAATTAATTAAGTCTTGAGAATTTTTTTCCTTGACGTAATAGACAAGTTAACGACCATGACCCTCGACAAGCCATGTTTCTTAGTCATGTTCTCGCCGTTAAAAACAACCTTTAATCCAACCACCTTATCAAATTTCTTCATTTTTGTTCTACGCTATGCCGCCATCTAAAAGTAAAAAATGGCATACATTTATTTAATCATTCTTAAATATAAACGCCTATAATTTTATTATCTTTAGGTTACTATTAATAAAAATAAAGGTAAATTATGTTTTTTCAGTTTTAGTTTTCTTTAGTACCTAAACTTTTTATTTTTTTTTAAAATCATACATAAAGTTTAGTTTTTATTTCATCTAGCACATCTGTTCAAAATTTAACATTAAATTTTTTTAAAAAAGTGAAAGTTTAAATGCTAAAACGGGCCAAAAAATGATAGTTTAGGTACTAAACACGATAAGTATTAAATGGACGGGCATTAAAATGAAATAAAAATTAAACGCTATGTATGATTTTGAAAAAAAATCAAAAGTTTAGACACTAAAACGAACCAAAACTGATAGTTTAGATATCAAATGCATAGTTTACCCTAAAAAAATTCAATTAAGTCAAATAAAAAACTAGATTAATCAAGTTGAGGTGTCTTATTTTAAGATTTGAAACAAAAATTTATCGTTTGAGATTTAGTTAAATGGAGTCGAATTTCTATTTAAAATTAATTATAAATTACAGAAAATTACTATAAACCCCAAATTGAATAAAATATAATGAGAGCTTAAATTATAAAAAAAAATATGTTAAAAATAATTAAAGTTATATGGATGTTTTATATCATTAGAGGAGTACGTGATTCATATTTAATTAAAAATACTCAAAATAATAGATAAATTAAAATATGAAGAATTAAAGATAAGTATTTCAATTAATCGAGTTTATTTGAATAAACTTTTGAAAAGTTTTTTAAATAATAAATTATATTTTATTATTTAAATTTTATTAAAATATAAAATATATAAAATTCGAATAGAGTTAAATTGTGTTTTTTTAAATCTAATAAAGTTTTGCGTAGACGGATGCCATTTTCGGAGTGGGTCTTCCAACAGAGTTTATTTTTGGCAATTTTAATGTCTACGCGCTGGGTGAGGCTGATTTCGGACACCAGATCATACGATTAATGGCTAAATCCGGTTTTATGCACGCGCCACATTTGAGAGTGGAAGAGAAAGCCTCTGTAAGCTGACTACCGTAATATCTTACGACCTTCCCCCCAGTAGTCCAAATGTACAACCGTCGCCGAAACAAAACCCCGTTTGAACACGTAAGCAGTATGGTATGTCAGATGAAAAGATCAGATATTGCCACGTGTAAGATATCATGTGGACGTCGAGCTTTCAGCGGAAGCAACAATAATAGGCGGCAACACTTGGACGACGATCCGTTTGTTTAAGTATTTAATATTTTTTTATGGCTAGTCATTGTTTAATTTTGGAATTAGTGTTTAAGATGGGAACATTAAAAGGGATGTCTCTTTCTTTTCCTTTTTTTAGTATTTGTTTTTTACTTTTTCTCTTTCTTACGATGGAAGAAGACAATTTTATATTAAAAATCTCAATATAAAATTATTTAAAGAAATAAGGCATCCAAAAATTATTTGAAAGAATAACCTAAAATCGTCCACATGGGACGACCTCACGGCCTGCAAACAACGTGTTAAATTCTCGTATCTTCTAACACGTGATATACATCTGACGTAAGCGTACTTTTCAAGTGTCAACACACCTTTTTCGTCCTATTAGGATTCAAACTCTCAAAATTAGGATAGAATTCTGTTAGGATTCAACTCCTAAAATAGGATAGAATTTTGCTATGTTTTAAACTCCTAAAGATAGGATCCACAAGCACTATAAATAGCCATTGTAGCTCACTCTTATAACACACGATTGACATACGAAATTACCAGAAAAAATACGAACAAATAGATTGTTTTGAAGCTATTGTAAACAATTCAGGAGCAATAAAAGGTGAAAGCTTTTACCTTTCGCATTCTTTTCTTCACTTGCATGTATTGTTATTCGTCTTTGTGCTTGAAAAAAAAACAGTTTTGACCGAGGAAAAGGGGTTGTCGTTCGAAACTTTTTCTTTTAGATCTACACAACCCCGAGGCCGCTTTGGAAAAATACTAGGATATTTAAAACGAAGGAAAGGTTTGTCGCCGATGAACGGTCCCTTATGTATTATTTTCATATTTTTATTTATTTCTTTTTGATAAATCATATTATTAAGTATATATATATATTAATTTTTTTTATTCTAACATTATTTTAATATTTTTTTTAAAGTTATTATATATATATATATATATATATATATATATTTATAACTATTATATTTATTATTATTTTACTATTAACGTATATAAATATATTTTTCTCTTTTACTACTATTATTATCATTATATGTATATTTTTTATTTTATTTTATTTTTATTTTTACTTTTTTTTAAACATGTGCATATATATACATTTAATTATATTTTTATATTTTATACTTCTTTATTTTTTTTTTCATGTATTTATATTATATTACATTATTATTATTTTACTTTATTAAATTATTTTTTTTCCTTATTATATCTATTATATATATATATATATATATATATATATTATCATAATGTTTTTTGTTTATTCATTTTTACTATATTATAGGGATACATCACACTCATTTATTAACTACAGTTCCACCCCTTATCGTCTTTTTCCTTCCCGACAGTTATACTTCACCAAACCTTGACTTTCTTTTTTTACTTTTTTGGTGTGATTGCGTTTTTTATTTTACTACTTATTATCATTATTATTATTTTGCACTTAATAATTATATGTTTTTATTCCTCTTTTAGTTTTTCATCATTTTTTTTTATTTTTTTTATTTCATTTACTCTTATTTCCTTTTTCCTTTAACGCGTTTCTCGACTTTTTAAGGGTATTCTTTCAAATTGATCGGAGGTAAGTAATTTTGGATCATATGTTACCTTTAAATTTTAACTTTCGATTTTCTTAATTAAAAACAACTGGAAATTACGTAGTACCGAAAATGCGGTTCAAGGGTGCTAATCATTCCTTGACCGTAACCGACTCCCGAATCCGACATATCTTTGGTAAGACGCAGATCAGGTAAGATATAAGGTATCCGATTAACCTATTTATTTTTTTAAATAAATAATCGGTGGCGACTCCAATCACATTTTTCAAGTCGAAGCCCAACTCCGGGAACCAACCGAAAGACGGTTACGACAACTTGGCGACTCCGCTGGGGAGACAGGTAAGTGAGTTAGGCTAAGGTAATTTCCAGTTGTCTTTTTAATGAAAAGGGTAAGTTTAAATTTTAAGGTAACATTTCGATCCTTATTACTTACTTTTGATTATATTTTCAAGTAAATAGTTGTACTGACCATTTTTTAATGATTTAAACCCTTAAAGATTTTTCATCTAAGGCTCTAAACCCGAGCTCCAAACCCTGCTTTAAGTGGGGGTGAAAGCGACGCCTTCGTGTGAATTTATTCACCGTGCGGGCCTAGCAAGTAGCCTTCGGGATTCATATACCTTATGTCTTCGTGTGAATTTATTCACCGTGCGGGCATAAGGGAATGTGTCCCCTCGAGTTTAACTTAGTCCACACAAGCCTGTGATGGGTTTAGGACTAAGGGTCTGGCAAGCCCAAGAGGGCACCGACAAGGAGAACTCGGGTACCGTTTTTAGAACCTAAACTGGGAGAACATGGAGAATTAGAGCCTACCTCGAAACCACATTTCCGAAACCTAGGATATTTTTACCTTAACCATGTCTTTTTTTTCCTTTCGTCATTTATTTATTTATTTATTTTACTAACATTTCTGCCTTTGTGTTTGTTTTTTTTAGCATTTGCATCATAACAAGAGGCTATTGATCCTTAAAAAGCATTTGTTATACACAAAATAATCTGAATTAATGGACAAAGGTGTTGTAATACAAGAGATTAAGAATGCCAAGCACGACTATGGTCCGAGATGACTTAGAAAGAGAAGGGAGACAGTCTTCAGGGGAACTACGTGTCAGAGCTGGTTAGCTATGCCTCTGTCAGCCTGAAACAGAATGATGTCCAAGAGTTGCGAAACATTTGGGGCAGTTGGAAGAATGACAGAAAGTAGAAGTTCAACCAACGATATGGTGATATTGCCCTCTTACTTCATGTCAAGACTGATGAGCCCCTGCTCCGAGCAATGATTCAATTCTGGAACCCGGGATATAGTTGCTTCACCTTTAACCGGGAGGACATGGTGCCCACTATTGAAGAGTATACTACCCTACTGCACTGCGAAAACATCAGACTAGAGAGGGCATATATCAAACACATCAAGAGTCAGCCTTTCAAGAACGGACTAGCTAAGATTGCAGGGGTTGATGAAAAATGGGTGATTGATCGACTTCGACACAAAGGTAACGGGGAATGAATCGAGTGGATCCATATAAAGCAACTAATGAAGAACCACCCTGATGAATGAAAGACTATAGATCTTTTTGCACTGGGTCTGTACAGTTTGATTATCTTTCCGAAGACCTTGGGGTGCATCGACGCAGCCGTAGTAGAATTATTTGAACAACTTCCAAGGTGAGTCAACCCAGCGCCGACCATCTTAGCCGAGACCTTTCGGTCTCTTAATCATTGCAGAAAAACTAGTGGAGGAAGGTTCATTGGATGTGTTCAGCTCCTTCAAGTCAGGATTCACAACCAATTCTGGAAGACTAACGGGGTTGCCTACCGCCGATTCAGCACTACCTATTCACCATTAGGAGAGTTCATCACTATGAAATGGCATGAAGGAGCTTCGAAGGAAAAATGGATAAAGGTCTTCACGCATCTTCAGGATCGTGATATTACCTAAAGAGACCCCTGGTTGTTCCACAGTGATGTTTTTTTCAAGTGTAGGGATTCTGACACTATGACCCTACTTGGACTTTGGGGTGCAGTTGGGTATGCTCCGTTGCTGGCACTTAGACAATATGGAGCACGTCAGTTTGTCCCAGCAACATATGGATTATCTACATCAGAATTTATGTATCAGGGTGACAGTTATAAGAAGATGATTAAGGAAGTAGCTGAGTCATGGAAGAAAGTATCCCGCATGGATGTTGTAGCAGCCAGGGACATGCTTACTCCGGATTATGTGGAGTGGCGAAGAGTGAGGAAAAATGACAATATTCCGGTACCAGACTTTGAGGACACCTGTACCATGGAAGAACATCTCAGGCCTGCCCCTTTTGAAGCCGAGATAGCCAAGACAGAGTTTGAAGCTGTGAATAATGAGCTGAAGCAGAGGATAAAGGAGCTTGAAGCTTAGCGCTATCAGTGGAAGCTAGATGCCGAATCTCAGAAAGATCGAGCAGATAAACTTGAAAAAGAACAGAAAAGAGTCCGTTTTGAGCTCGAAGACTTGAGAAAGGGGTATCAGGATACGGTCAAGGATAACTCCAATTTGAAGGTATCTTATGAGTACTGGAAAGATGAAGCTCACAGCTTGAAGAGAAAGTTCGAGGGACCTGATGAGAGAGCCTGGAAGGAACAGATAAAGACTGCCCAGAGGCGCTTAGCAGACTGTCATTATCAAAACTAACGCTTGAGAGTCCAGATGGCTGATCTGGAGAAACAACATGAGAAAGATGGTAAAACAATAGCTGAGTTAGAAGCCATTGTAGAAGGATTCAAAAAGCAAGCAAGCGAGCTTCAGATAGTGCCCTTCGACGGGGGTTTGCAGTGGTGTTTCCGATGGGAGCAAGCACAACAAAGGGTGAAAGCCAGAGACGCAGTCATCTGAGATTTCCTGGATCAAGTACAGAAGGCAGCTCGCCATCTACACGGCCTGGTAAGGGAAGCGGGAGTGGTCCGATAAGGTATACAACCGGTGACAGATGAAGGCATAAGACTTATCAACCTAATAGAGGCTGTTCGGGGTCTAGAGGATTTAGTCCGAGTGTACCTTTGATTGTTTTTATGTCTCTTACAAGATAAAACATTTTTGTCTAAATAAAGATTATTCATAATAACAGGCATATTTCTTGGATCAATGCCTCGAACATTTCATGCATTCTTGCATTTTTGCATCTTCATTTACATTTTTAAGCATTTTCATGAACATGAAATTAAGTCACGGAGGATTCGATGAAGTGGTCTTAACCACATTACACCACATGAAAGCAAGATTTTAACAATTAAAGAAAAACTGAAATCAGTACAGGGGGAGCTGGATCAGCTGATTGTAGGACTAAGCCTGCCAGGATGATCTGAGAAAAGAGTACCCATCTCCTAAGGGCTACGATGTTGAAGCTGTTGCCACATAAGGATTCCCAAAAATTCTTCTGAAAACTGTAAGGCGCTTGCCGAAGAAGGGGGCATGGCATATACCATTTGTACTTATAGGATTGTTTTGTTTGAACACATCTTTTAAACGATTGAATTCATGTTACTTTCTAAGGTGGAGCAATTGAACAAATTTTAATCGTTAGTTCTTTGAATATTAAATGAATTAAGGATTCTTTTAATTCTTCAAGAATTATAGATTTTTGACATATGACAAGATTAGACCTTTCTTACCCTGTCTCAAACCCTAGAATAAAATACCTTGATTCTTTACCCAAAATAACTCATGGTAATTACCAAAAAACCAAAATTTGACATTACCTCCATTTAAAATTCTTGAACATTACCTTTATCTTTTTGATACACCCATACCTTTCTTTGATTCAATAAGATCACACAACTGTCTTTTTAGACTCAAAATTAACCTTTTTACCATTAAAACCCAAGGCATTGAGTTGTTCATTTGAACATGAGCATTCTTCCAAGATACAATTTGGGGCATCTCGCCGGGAGCCTGAACATTGAGACATGATGGGAGCAAGGAGCAGAAAAAACAATTCATTCGAAATAATTCTATCATGCATTAATTGCACTGTTTTCATGTGAATAGAATTAATCCTGAAAATCTATCCCCCTGGGGATACCTCTTCTGTGAAGACTTACATGTATGAAATGATGAACGGTTTTCTTTCTTTATCCCTTCACAACAGAAGAAAATATATATCCCTTGCGTCCCATTTTGAGCCTATAGTATTTTTTTCTTCTGATTCAACCCTAACCAATGATCACCCTCCACACTAGGGGGCAAGGTGGAGAAAATCTGCTCACATGAGTGAAGACATTGATTCAGATGAGATACCGAAAGGTGAACCAAATGCCAAGTGCGATGATTCAATCAGAACAAAAAGGGCAAAAAGAAAAAAGAAAAGAAGCAAAAAGGAAAAAACAAGAACAAAAAAGAAAGAACAAAAATAAAAAAGGGGACAAAAAGCACATGCAAAATTCCCTAAAGACAAATGGTGCATCAAGCTTCAATGAGATTGATCAAGCATAATCATTCCCGAATCACTGAATCCCTTCACTCAAAGATCATAGAGCATCAAGAGAAAGAGACATTTTGAGCAAGACAAGATTGATGGCATCAGAATGAATTGATCCTTGGTTCAATACCCTGAAACACTTGTTTGGGCCTATTTATCCTTTTCTTTCATAACCACGAACCTTGGCCTACATTACGTGCCTTAAAAGTCCCTTCTAATCATACATGGATTTTTAAACAGAAGAGACTATCTTCAGATTTCATCCCGCCCATCAGGATTAATCTTTGTTTGCAAAAAAATAATGTAATTAATGTATGGTAGAGAAAAATAACAAAGGGGGGTTCAAGACGTAAATACTGAATAACGTCTTGAAACCAAATGAGGATTCGAGTTGAAAATTTGAAAAGGCGGCTCGAATATAAAAATTGTGCAACTGAGGCGATCACACAAATTCCTTGATAAGGCATCGCACAATCCGAGTGTGACAACGAAGGTTGGGAGTCAGAGAACACTTCCAGTAGAGAAGCATGCAAGCTACCCCATCAATCCTTTGAGCATCAAATACCAAACCTTTGAGCATCAAATGCCAAACCTTTGACCAAACACAATGACCTGAGACTTTTTATCCTTTCCTTACTTGACAATCTCTCAAAGATAGCTTTGATCTTGACACTTGTCAAATAGCTATAATTTATTGAAGGATTAACATTGTAATTAATTCTTTGATATCCAATGAACTCTAGTTTTATGATTCGTCTCAATTGTAAAACCGTGAAAGGGGCAATATTTTTAAAACTTGGGATTAAACATTTTTTGAAACTCTTTTAATTGATATTAAAAGAGAAAGAAAAACATTTTTTTCAAACAAGACAGTCTCTCTAGAGTGAATCTTGGTAAATGACATGTGACTCTTAGACACAAAACTCATGCTCAGAATCAATGCTGAAGCAAGAAATGAGGAACATTTGGGGCATCTTTGAAGATTCAACATGAAATATTGGGGCATTTTTTGGGCATCTTTGGGGATTCAACATCCTAATGTGAATTATCAACCCTTTTCAAGAGATAAAATATAACCAATTCATGTTATATGCATCTTATGCATATATTTTAGAGCATCATTTTTTTCCCACATACATAATTTTTGCAGCTTTTAGAGTCAAGTTTCGACTTCAAAATGAAGGATACTTGATTCAAAAGCACCTTTAAAGATTGATGTTGGTTGCTTAACTCATCAGCAAGAAGCTACTCTTCAACCAAATTGACATATTGAAAGATCGACAGATCTTAGAATCAACTTCAGACGAGTTCGAGAGATAATTCAGAACCAATCCAGTTCGCATTTTCAAGTTGGATTTCAACTTCACGACGAAGGATATCCAATTCCTGGCTCAACTTCACGACGAATGGGCCACCCACGATTTCAACTTCACGACGAAGGGAATCATGCTCACCATTGTCTCTCTTGAGACAGTTTCCCTTGAAACAAACTTTGTCTCTCTTGAGACAGTTTCCCTTTAAACAAAATTTTTTCTCCCTTGAGACAGTTTCTCTTGAAACATAAACATTGAAAACATTTCCCTTGAAATGAGTTTTGTCTCTCTTGAGATAGTTTCCCTTGAAACAAAATTCCGTCTCCATTGAGACAGTTTCTCTTGAAACATAAACATTGGAAACATTTCCCTTGAAATGAATTTTGTCTCTCTTGAGATAGTTTCCCTTGAAACAAAATTTTGTCTCCCTTGAGACAGTTTCTCTTGAAACATAAACATTGAAAACATTTCCCTTGAAATGAATTGTGTCTCTCTTGAGATAGTTTCCCTCGAAACAAAATTTTGTCTCCCTTGAGACAGTTTCTCTTGAAACATAAACATTGAAAACATTTCCCTTGAAATGAATTTCGTCTCTCTTGAGATAGTTTCTCTTGAAACATAAACATTGAAAACATTTCCCTTGAAATGAATTTCGTCTCTCTTGAGACAGTTTCTCTTGAAACAAAATTTTGTCTCCCTTGAGACAACTTTCTCTTGAAGCATCATCTTTGAATATGTTTTCCTTGGAACTAATTTCATCTCCCCGTGAGACAATTTCTTTTGGAACTAAGTTTTGTCTCTCTTGAGACAGTTTTTCTTAAAACAAAATTTTGTCTCCCTTAAGACAGTTTCCCTTGAAACAACAAATATCTTTGAGATCGTTTCCCTTGAAACGAGTTCTCTCTTTTGAGACAATTTCTCTTGAAGCATCATCTGAACCGTTACACTCAGCTCAGGCACATACTTGGGATAGCATTTCTCAAATCAAAAAATAGAATGTGCACATCAGATTTGAACATTTGAAGAATTTGAGACCATGGATCAGAACTTGAAGATTCCAGAACCAAGATTCCAGAAAAACAACCAGAGATCGAGATTTCTCTCCTGAGCCCCAAAATAACATATGTTGCATATGCATTTTAGGCATACCTAAAAGCATTGCATCCATCTCATCACATATATGCATAACTTTTTCAGGTTTTAGCTAGAGTCAATTTTGACTTCACAGCGAAGGATATTGGACTCGAGACAACACAAGTTCAACTTTACAACGAAGGGACGGCTGGTTGTCAACAATAATTTCCCAGTTTTAGGGCTAATTTCAACTTCACAGCGAAGGATATTGGACCCAAGACAGCACAAGCTCAACTTCACAGCGAAGGGGCGGCTGACTGTCGACAAACAATTTCGGAGCCAATCTCAACTTCACAGCGAAGGATATTGGACCCAAGACAGCACAAGCTCAACTTCACAGTGAAGGGGCGGCTGACTGTCGACAAGAAATTTCGGAGCCAATCTCAACTTCACAGCGAAGGATATTGGATTCGAGACAACACAAGTTCAACTTCACAGCGAAGGGACGGCTGGTTGTCAACAAACAATTTCCCAATTCCAGAGCCGATTTCAACTCCACGACGGAGGATATCGTGCTACCCGAGACAACACAAGTTCAACTTCACAACGAAGGGACGGTTGGTTGTCAACGAACAAATTTTCAGTTTCATCCGCGATTTCAACTCCACGACAGAGGATATCGTGCCACTCGAGACAACACAAGTTCAACTTCACAACGAAGGGACGGCTGGTTGTCAACAAACATTTTTCAAATTTCAGAGCCAATTTCAACTTCGCAGCGAAGGATATTGGACTCGAGATAACACAAGTTCAACTTCACAACAAAGGGACGGCTGATTGTCAACAAGATTTCGTTCAGAGTCAATTTCAACTTCACAGCGAAGGATATTAGACTCGAGACAACACAAGCTCAACTTCACAGCGAAGGGGCGGCTGACTGTCAACAAACAATTTCCCGGTTCCAGAACCAATTTCAACTTCACAGCGGAGGATATTGGACTCGGAACAATATTTGGATTTCAACTTCATGGCGAAGGATATCTAATTCTCAGGCTCAACTTCACGATGAAGGGACCCTGTACGATTCCAATTTCACAAACAGATTGACCCAACTTCACGACGAATGAGTCATCTGTAACGCATCAACACCGAAGTCTTCAGGTCAAGTTTCACCTTCACGACGAAGTATCTTATTCCAGAAGACGATTCAAAGGCCACTCGCCAAAAGCTTTGAGTTCGATTCCAACTTCACGACGAAGGATATAGTGCTCAGAAGCTTCCAGATGAACTCGACTTCAGGACGGAGGAGTCATCCGTAACTCAACTCGACAGGGAGTTATTGAAACATCAGAGTAAATTTTCAACTCCACCGAACGAAAAGTGTGTTTTTCAATCTTTGCCCTATCCCCGTTACACGACTATGGGAAAAGAGGGGCAGCTGTCAACACACTTTTTTCGTCCTACTAGGATTCAAACTCTCAAAAATAAGATAGAATTCTGCTAGGATTCAACTCCTAAAATAGGATAGAATTTTGCTATGTTTTAAACTCCTAAAGATATGATCCACAAGCACTATAAATAGCCATTGTAGCTCACTATTGTAACACACGATTGGCATACGAAATTACCAGAAAAAATACGAGCAAATAGATTGTTTTGAAGCTATTGTAAACAATTCATGAGCAATAAAAGGTGAAAGCTTTTACCTTTCGCATTCTTTTCTTCACTTGCATGTGTTGTTATTCGTCTTTGTGCTTGAAAAAAAAAACAGTTTTGGCCGAGGAAAAGGGGTTGTCGTTCGAAACTTTTTCTTTTAGATCTACACAACCCCGAGGCCGCTTTGAAAAAATACTAGGATATTTAAAACGAAGGAAAGGTTTGTCGCCGATGAACGGTCTCTTATGTATTATTTTCATATTTTTATTTATTTCTTTTTGATAAATCGTATTATTAAGTATATATATATATATTAATTATTTTTATTCTAACATTATTTTAATGTTTTTTTAATGTTATTATATATATATATATATATATATATATTTATAACTATTATATTTATTATTATTTTACTATTAACGTATATAAATATATTTTTCTCTTTTGCTACTATTATTATCATTATATGTATATTTTTATTGTATTTTATTTTTATTTTTACTTTTTTTTAAACATATGCATATATATACATTTAATTATATTTTTATATTTTATACTTCTTTATTTTTTTTTGTTTTCATGTATTTATATTATATTACATTATTATTATTTTACTTTATTAAATTATTTTATTTTGTTATTATATTTATTATATATATATATATATATTATATCATAATGTTTTTTGTTTATTCATTCTTACTATATTATAGCGATACATCACACTCATTTATTAACTACAGTTCCACCCCTTATTGTCTTTTTCCTTCCTGACAGTTATACTTCACCAAACCTTGACTTTCTTTTTTTACTTTTTTGGTGTGATTGCGTTTTTTATTTTACTACTTATTATCATTATTATTATTTTGCACTTAATAATTATATGCTTTTATTCATCTTTTAGTTTTTCATCATTTTTTTTATTTTCTTTATTTCATTTACTCTTATTTCCTTTTTCCTTTAACGCGTTTCTCGACTTTTTAAGGGTACTCTTTCAAATTGATCGGAGGTAAGTAATTTTGGATCATATGTTACCTTTAAATTTTAACTTTCGATTTTCTTAATTAAAAACAACTGGAAATTACGTAGTACCGAAAGGGCGGTTCAAGGGTGCTAATCCTTCCTTGACCGTAACCGACTCCCGAATCCGACATATCTTTGGTAAGATGCAGATCAGGTAAGATATAGGTATCCGATTAACCTATTTATTTTTTTAAATAAATAATCGGTGGCGACTTCGATCACATTTTTCAAGTCGAAGCCCAATTCCGAGAACCAACCGAAAGACGGTTACGACACCAGGTAAGTCAATAAAATAATTGGATAAAATAATTTCACGCATTGCGAAATACAAGGTGATATTTTTGATCCAAAATATCACTAGATTTATGAGGGACCTCGCGATCTGCAAAGCGTGAGGACAATAGATTACCTACACTCTCTTTAGTGTCCATAGCCTTTTTCATATGCTATGTCAGTGGTGAAAATTGATTTTTTTTAAAAAAAAATTAATTGTAAACACGTAGTGTTGATATTTATATCATTATATATAAGATATTTCAAGGGGGTAAAAATGATGTTAAAAATGATTAGAAATCATGATTTTGTGAAGGAAGAGGAAAAAAATGATTTGATAGACATATTGGAGTGTTATTTCTAGCTTGTAAATATGAGTGATTTTAGAATTTATATGCTTAGAGACATAGTATTGCAACTTATATTTATGTTAAGATTAATTTGGTCACATACAATATATTTTAATGGGGGTAAAAATTGTGTTGGAAAATGTTAGAATGCATGATTTGGTGCATGAAAAAATCAAAAGAAATTGATAACTAAGTAATATGTGCTGTTAAATAAAAAAATAATGCAAAAAAACCCATTTAATTTATACGTGGGACTGAGTGATTGAGACATTGTTCTTCGTGTGTCCGGGATTCCTACATGTAGAGCATAATTTCGATTGTCCAGTTCTTTCTTGTTGTTCGACCCAATCTTCGTCATAAAAAATTGGGGTTGACCATGGACAACCGATTTTTTTCGTCGTAGTGTATAATCTGACCATATTGTAGGTTCATCATCAGCTTCATCTGGATCCCATTCATTTCCAATGAGAGTGAACTCATATTCATAAATCTTGAATATAGTTTCAAGTAAGTAAATTCGATCAACGAATCTCATGTAGGGTATCCGAACAGAAGAAGCATCAACAATTGTATGCGCACACATGTATTTGAGAGTTTGGAAGAATCCTCACTCGTATGTTTTTTCTCGTAAATTAACTACGTGTGTGTGTTGTATGTCTTCCAATGGCCTCGTAAATTCTGATACACTAAATAATGACATTTCGTTAGAGAAGCATATGACACTCATCGTGTTCGAATGCTACTGGAATGTTTGCAATTTTCTGAGAATGTATGGGTGGATTTGGTGGCCACCTGTCATCCAGTCAACTGCTTGCCTTCCCAAGGTTGCAAAAAGGGTTGTCATTCGATAATATGTCGCTTTGACAACGAACGTGATAGGCAAATGGCACACTCCTTTTAGTGATGAATTTATTGTTTCAGCCAAGTTCATTGTCATGTGATCATACCGTAATAGGCAAAAGACCCTATTTATAGCTATTCTCGAACTTGGGGAAGCGTGATTTTAAATTAAACTTGCATCCTGCAAGATGCGAGTTGCGTTGAAAACACATAAAATCTATTCTGTTCCCAGTACATCGCGGTTTGCAAGACGCGAAATTGCTACCAGCTTTTATCTTTTAAATCTCAAAATATATTATAATTATAATATTATTAATTATATTTAATATTTTACACATATAATTTTTCATTATTTCAAAATTTACAAAATATATTATAATTTTTTTTATAAATTATCTATTTTTAATTACTATATTTATATATTATTATATTTTAATTATTTATTATATTTAATAATTAATATTATTAATTGCTATATTTATATATTATATTTATTTAATTTTTACGTTTCATAGGTTATTATACGAAATTCAAAAAAACCTCGCACTTTGCATGTAGTGAGGTTCCCATAAATCTCGTTATATTTTAGATCATAAAAGTTACCTTGAGCTTCGTAATGTGAGGTTATTTTATCTAATTTTTTTATTGACTTACCTTGAAAGTGTGCTCACGTCATATGTGTGGAGGGTACGAATATAACACGCGATTTACAGACCGCAAGATCGTCCGACGTGGACGATTTAAAAATTATTCTTTTAAATAATTTCTAAAAGGTCATATTTCTTTAAATAATTATTTATTTGAGATTTTTAATATAAAATTACAATAAAAAAAAGGGAAAAAAGAGAAAAGAAGCCGTTTCATCCGTGCACCGGACAAGACCACGTGGGTTGTCATGTCAGTGGGCCTACTGATCACGGCCTCTGCTTATGGGATACATTCGATGATGGATAGACCGGACCCTATTCAAATTCTCTCACTTCAACCTTTATTTCATTTACTTATTCAACTCTATCATTATCTACATTTTCAAAATATTAAAAAATGTTAAAATTTGTTTTCTTAGTTTATGGAAAATCACATGATATATATGTTAGGTTGAATTTTAAAATTTTTCATTAATTTTTATATTTAAAGTTTTATTCTTAAGTATATTATTTTTTATTAAATAGTATAAGATGATTATAATATAATATACGATCATATTTTTTTAATTAATGAAAACATACAAACTTTATTGATATAATTGCTTGACTTCCACATATCTAAAAAGAATAGCACCCTCTTTTATTATTTAAATCGATTAATGAATTCCTTTAATAATTAACATAATTGATATTTTACCATGTGATATATTGATTAGAGATTGCTCTAGTATGTCAAGACATATGTTATTATGTCAATACATATATCTAAGTAGTTATATTTACCGATTAAATTGTAATTTAATTGATATATTTATTAATATAATATGAGAGAGAAATTAAATTTTAGTATGTATCCTTTAATTTAATGATAATTAGAAACATATTTAATTTAAACATTATATTAAAAATGTAATAGATAATTAAACTACATATTTATTTATAGCTTTTAAGTACTAAATCACAAAAATGTAAGATTTATGGACTTGAGGCATAATTTGACCGATGAACTATTAAATATTAAAGTTAGCATAAGATATTATTTTAACTAATTTTAGCAAAGAAAGGATTCAGTGGGGGAAATCAGCCCAGATTTCTGATGCAGCTGTTATGGCAACAGGAGAAGTTGAATTATAATAAATTATCCAGGATATCTGGACCATACATCTTCAAAATATTATTTATTTTTTCTCTATAGACGTGTACATCTTAATCCCATATGGAGTATTTTTTATACTTATCATCTTTTAAGAACCATACCTAGTGAAACACTGATAGCTGTTCAAGTTGTCCGCAGGGATTCGAATCGCGGTCACGATCGTGTTTTTCGGTCATATCGTGTTTACTGCGATTGCGGTCATAACGGGTGTTATTGCGACCATAACGAACGCTATTGCAACCATAGCGGGTATATCGGAAGGCAGCGCTATCACGATCATGAACCGTTATTTAAAACCCTGGTTGTCAGTTAACTCATATTGTGTGATGCACTTTAGAATATGAAAACATATTTTTATATTACATTTTATGATTTTACATTATATATCTGAGCACGTATTAATGAAATATTTAATAAAATGTTTGATTATTAATTTTAGAGAGTATTAAAAATTATAAAGTGTTTTAGTGTTTATTATCAAATGATTGTATATACTACTGCTTATGAACACCGTTATTTAATAAAAACAAATTTCAATTAGTGGTTTTTTCATAATATGATAGTCAAATTAAACTTTTGATCATTCGGTTAATAATTCAAGTGGTGAGTGAGAAAATTATTTTCTTAAAACATGAAGGTAGATAGAAGTGTGGATAAGTTTGATTTAGTTTTATCCGATTTTAAAAATGTTTTAATTATTTATTTTAATTCAATTTAATTTGATCGGTTTCAATTTTTTTATATTAATTTTAAATTTTGATTTATTTGATTTTATTATGATAAAATAATTTTATTTTATAATTTTGTAGATTTATTTAATATTATTTCATAAATGTTTTAAATAATATATTTTTAATAAATAAAAATAATTAATAATTCTTATAGAGTATTTTTAAGTTATATGTATTATTTGAAATATAAAACAGTTCATTCTAAATTAAAAAAATAGATAATTATATATTAAATAAAACTAAATTCAATTTGATTCAACTAATCATGATTTTTAAACTTTTGATCGTATATTTTTTGTCTAATATTAATAAAATATGCTGAATATATTTTAAAATATGATAAATAATTATTTAAAAATATCTTTAATACTTTATATTTTAAAAATATGATACAAAATTATTTGAAACCTTTTTCTAACCCTAATTTTTTTGGGGGTCAGATGAGTAATATATATTGTTTTAGAAAGTTTTGAGGTTTGATAAGAAGTCAATAGGTAGCCAGGCATGGCCAGCTTCTCTTAACAATTCATTGTTAAACTTTGGGTCTGTTTGTTTCCGTAATTGAAATTACGGAATTGTTTTCCCCAAATTTTCGTGTTTGTTTCACGTAATTCGTTTTTCGGAAAATGTTTTCCCGTGTTTGTTTCACGTAATTCGTTTTCCGGAAAACGTTTTCCCGTGTTTGTTTCACGTAATTCATTTTCCGGAATGTAATTCATTTTCCTAGTAACAGAATTTCCTTTGTGTTTTCTGTAAAATGACTTACGAATTCATTTTTCGTAAGTCATTTTCCGAACTTTTCACTTCAAAGCAAAAATACTCAAAATAATTTTATTTTATGAATTTAATATTAATAAAATATTTTAATATCGTTTTCATCAAAATATTAATTATTAAAATATTTAAAATATATTTATTAATATTTTAATATATAATATTATATTTTTAATATTATATAAAATAATCATTATATTATAATAATATAAGATATTATATTTTTATTTTAATAATATATAATTTTTTTATATATTTAATAATGAATAATACTATTATATATTTCAATAATATTTTAGTAAAGATATTAAAATATACTAATTAATTTTTAAAATATATAGTACTATTACTTTAATAAATAATTAATATAATTTATAAAATTTTATTTCACTAAAATATACCGAAAAAATGTTTAAATAACATCTTCCAAACATTATAAAACGTTTTCCAGATGTTTTCCAGAAATGTAATTCATTTTCCAGAAATGTAATTCATTTTACAGAAATGTAATTCATTTTCCAGAATTCAAATTACAGTAATTCATTTTTCAGTAATTCAAATTCCAGTAATTCATTTTCTGAAAACTAATTACAACTAAACAAACAGATCCTTTATTTCCCTTTATATACCCCTCTCCCCTTTGCCCTTAAAAACACTCTTTTCTTTTCTCATTGTTTTTCTTCCCCATAAAATTATAAGAACAGTACTAATAAGGATCACATAAGCTTGCACATGGTACTATCCCTCACAATGAACTCGTGCTCCGCATGAAGTCATATTCCAAACCCGCCTGAACCTGTTCATTTACTACAAGCTTTGTTGTTTTGTTTTTTGTGTCCGAGAAACGAATAGAGCATTGCCGGAGATGTTACAATGTTCAGACATGACGGTGCTGGAGAGACAACGGGCTCGCCTGAAATGGCAAGAGGAACACTTCCAGCAACACCAGCAGGAAAGTTATTTCAGTGAGTTGAGTGGGGTGTTTTCTAGCCAAACCGGCCACGTACAAGGCTTTCATCAGGGTGGTTTGATGAGTTGCGGCGGCGCCGCTGGCGGTGACTCGGTGTTATCCGACGTGATGATGACTCGGCAACTGAAGCCCGACCCTGGTTTGGAGACCGCCTGGCCTGAGTTGGGAAAAAAGGTCGACATGGGTGCCATGGGGTTCGGCCCTTGTGGGTACGGTAATGGACAGAGTTTTGATATGAATCAAGCCATATCTAGAACTTCCAGCTGCCCTCCAGCCATGGCGGCGGTAGAAGCGGTGGAGGTCAAGGGAAATTTAGAGAAGATGGGTTTAGCTGTTGGAAGAGAAAGCTTCAAGAAAAGGAAAGTTGAGAAGCTGCAAAACTCAAAGGTATATGTGTGCTGTTGTTGTATTGCTTCATTTATCATAGTATATATGTATAAGCAGCCATTAAATTGGAGCTCCCATTTGGATTATATAACCAGGTTGTTGCAGAAGATGACTCCAAGAGGATCAAAGCCAGTGAAGAAGAAGAAGAAGAGTCTAAAATTACAGGGCCAAACACCAAAAAAAGCAGCAACAACAATAAGGAAACTTCCGGTGACACTTCCAAAGAGAATTCAAAGGTTTCCGATGTTCAAAAGCCCGATTATATTCACGTCCGGGCACGACGAGGCCAAGCGACCGACAGCCACAGTTTAGCCGAGAGAGTAAGTGAAATTTGTATGTGTTTTTCATTGTTGTTTAAGGTCTCTATCATTAGTCAATAATGTTTAATTTATGTTAATTATATAGGTTAGAAGGGAGAAAATCAGTGAAAGAATGAAGTATCTGCAAGATTTAGTTCCTGGATGTAACAAAATCACAGGCAAAGCTGGAATGCTTGATGAAATCATCAACTATGTTCAATCTCTACAACGACAAGTCGAGGTAAAGAACAAAAACAAAATGAACATATATATTGAACATCATGAACTATCAGCTAATTTTGGTGCTTTTATTGTCCAAAATATGCAGTTTTTGTCTATGAAACTAGCTACTGTAAATACCAGACTTGATTTCGACATCGACAATCTTTATGGCAAAGATGTGTTCCCCTCTTGTACTTCTAATTTTTCGACAGTTGGGAATATGCCACCGGAACTGGCAAACCACCCTCCCTATGTTCAGTTCAATCCAATTCAACAAGTGGTGTCTGGTTGTGGAGTGGAAATGGGAATCAACTCTTCCGATATGGCACTCCGAAGAACGATTAGTGCCTCTGTTTTGATCCCAGACGCCTCTCTCCTCAACACATCCTGTTTCACTGGAATGCAGCAAATTCAACCCTCTGCAGCATGGGATGTTGAATTACAGAATCTTTACAATGTGGCATTTACAGGTACAACAAATGCTCATAAGCTACTTATAAAGAACAGTTTCCCATTACAATGGTTCGATTGAAGTTACTTAAAAGGGAAACTTTCTTTCATTTTCACAATACAATGATCACAAAACCATAGATTTTTATTCTTTTCATTGTTCGGTTTACGTCATCTACAGTTACAACAATCATATCATTCTAATGAGTAGGATTGAACTGGCAACCATGAAAATACTTTTTGAGTGGGATTTTCTACCCTTTTTTTCTGATCTGTCTGATGTGATTTATGCAGGTTCCATTGAAGGAAGTGACCTAAAGATGGAGATGTGAAATCAGAATATTAGTTGATGATTAATGATTGAGATAATTCAAGATGCCTGTTGATTTTGATTCTTTTTTGCTTCATTAGGTACATATGGTATATATATAATATGTATAAATATTTTGTATTATACCTCTCAAATGGCATGAATAAGATCAGTGTAGTTCCATTTGACCTGTTCAACAACCACACAGTTAATTTCCATTTTCACTGCAGATGCTTTGAATCCATTGGCAACAAGTTGTTTCTTTGTTGGATTAAGCTTAATTTCCATTTTCACTGCAAATGCTTTGAATCCATTGGCAACAAGTTGTTTCTTTGTTGGATTAAGGTTAATTGACAACTTGAAGAAGTAACCTACAAGTGGACCCATCTTTGGCTCCCTTGAATAATATATGCTCACTGATTAAGACACTGATAATCATTGCATAACTGCAAATAATGAGGACAAGGAGCAAAACTTTTATGCACAAAGGCACAAGGTTGTGAGAGAACGGGGTGATCGTTCGATTTCCGAGTGAACCGGACAATCAAGTATGGTTCCTACAACCATGCCGATAAGTACCATGTGTTTCCAGTATAGGTTGTGACCGTGGCAGGGACCACCTTGGGGGGGGGGGGTTGCAACATCATTGAGACTAGTTGTTCTTGGAATCACAAGAGCCTCAGCTTTCATTCATTTTCAAGCCATTTGCAGGGAGGATCTCTTGGATTCTCTGTCTTGTGTTGATTGTGAAAGAAGATATTGCCTTTTCCCTTTCTTGGGTCCATTTTTCTTTTTGTAACTTTTTTCCTCTCAACTTTCTATCTTCACATACTGCAATTCCAAGGAATAAAAAGAGCAAAATATCTCCACAAAGATCTACTAAATATGTGTGAAATTTGTTTGGAGCAAGTGAGCCAAGTGCTTGTCTTTACTTTGGAACAGGATCCTCTGCGCCATTACACTACTTGTCAAAATTGAACCCGAGAACCTTGGGTTGGTTAGTACATTCGATTCATGCTGATTCTTTTCAAGAACTCTAACGGAATGAACAAAACATTTGGGTAAATGAATCCGCCTAGAACGAAATAAGTTACGTTTGTGTTCTTTTATTTATTTTTGATATAAATTATGTTTGTGTTCCTTTATTTATTTTTCAAAGTGTTCGTATTCAATTCACAAACAATTCATGTTCATTTACGCCACTAAAAACATTAAACCATAAATTATTGTCACAATATGCTGGTCGAGGTTTAGGAGATGTTTGAAATAATGGAAGACCCAGTCCAGACCAGTTTCATGCATAATTGAAGCTCTGAAGCTGCTTGATGCGGTTTAAGGGGCTGTATTTTCCAGCACACTTTACTGAGAAAAAAAGGATGGTAAAGGGCCCAGAAAGCCATTCGATTAAGGGCTTTTCAGTGTCATCCAGCCACTAAGAAATGAATCTCTCCTAAATTCAGGGCGAATTAACTATTTGGTCACCTAATAATATACTAATTCTATTTTGATCACCTACAATTAAAAACAACTAATATTTTATTATTTCAAATTACTTTAATATTTTTTTCAAAATTATATCTTAGTTATGTTTTGACCGACTTCAAGCCTCGGACATTCAAAAAAATAATCAACCTAAAAGAAATCCAAATTTCAAATAACCCATTCAAAATTATCCCAACCCAAAATAAAATAAAATCTCAAAAAACAAACTAATCAGTCCAGATTGAGCATTCGATGAGTAGAAGTTTGGCGACGCCACTAACAAGTCTGAAATTCTAACGCAATCTGTAGCAGATCCAAACCCTTCATTTCAACAGTTTTTAGAAAGCAGCTTAGATCAAGTCAGATATAAAAGAACCGATAAGAAAGGAAAGAGGAGAAGCTCAGAAGTTGTTAAGAATGGAAGAAAAAGTTCATCCTCATGTTACGAATAAGATTAACGAGATTGAATTTTCTATAATCATCATCGCGCCTTCTCTTTCCCTGTTAAACCCTAAAAGAATACCAAAACATAAGGGATAAAAAAATATATTAGGGTTTCAAAAATTTAGCATAAGAAAGATGTAAAGATCTGATTTTACTCGTAGCACGGCTCGAGACCTGACGATTTATTTATAGGCAGTCGACACTTTGAGTATAATTACGAATATGCCAACGCAGCTACCCTGTTTAGGGTTTTTGCTTGGTTCTGATCTGAACACTACCAAGCCAATTTATAGCCCACATGGTCAGCAAAACCAAAACAGGCCCAAATATTTACAAAAATATTAATACTTTAACTTATATTAAAAATATACAATTTTGACAATATTAATATGAATATTATTTTAATATTTTAAATAGAATTTATTTGGATATTCAATATTAATATAAAAAGGTTCATAAAAATATTACTAGTTGAAATATTAATAGTTTTATGAACAAATAACAAAAAAAAAAATTTCATACAATGATGGAGAAGAAAAAATAGATTACAAGTGGCGTTCTAATGCTGTCACATATTCTATTTAAAATTTGGGTAAAGAACGCAAATGGTCCCACTATGGAGTATTATTTTATTAGGCCTTTCGGTTACAAAAAGGTACAAAATGGTCTTTTGACTATAGAGTGTTATTTTGTTGAGTCCCTCAACTATTATAAATTACAAAATGGTCATCCAACTATTCATTATGTTCCAAACTCGTCTATTTCCATTAAAAAATGAATGATATTCTGAATTGAACGTTAATTTGTTGGCTGTGATATGATAAAATTTGATCCCAAAATCGCAAACGACTGTCATATTTCAATCATCATGTTGACATCCAGTTTAAACAATAGTCATTTTTTTAACGAAAAATGACGAGTCTGGAACATAATGAATAGTCAGGTGATCATTTTGTAACATTTAATAGTCGAAGGACTCAACAAAGCAACATTCCATAGTCGAATGATTATTTGTAACTTTTAATAGTCGATGACTTAATAAAGCAATACCCTATAATCGGGGGACATTTACGTTCTTTACCCTTAAAATTTATAAGTATGAATTTTTAAGGTTTAAATTTAAGATTTAAAGTTTAGATTTATAGATAAGAGGTTAGAGTTTAGATTCAAACGATCGTATTTAAATGTTGATGGTCCACAAGCTTAATTATTCCATGATTACATTTAAACAATTTGACTGAATAACAAAGCACTCAAACCTATTCGGCCTAACCAAATTATACATGACCCAAATGTAAATAAAAATAATCAATTTGGCTTAGAATTCAATTTCCCCCCCCTAAAATACCATTTAAGCTAAGCCCCAGGTTTTAGCATCGTATTGAAATGTAGTAAAACGAACATTTTGAACAACCAACAGCAGCTCCAATCTGAAGCAAATGTTTAACACTTTTAACGATAAAGCTCACCGGCTCAAAGGCAGCCATACAATGTTTGGTTTCAAGTGCCTCTCATTTTTATACCTATAATAAATATTTATTACTTATAGATGTTTATCATTCTTACGATACATTCATAATTAATTCAATTCAGACAACTAAATGAGAAGCTTCTGAAGCAAACCTCAACACTTTTCCTTAACGATAAAGCTCTCCTGTACAAGGCAAACCATACAATTTTTGGTTCCAAGTAGCTCTCATCTTTTGCTGACAAGCTTCCATGTTTCACCTTAAACAAACTGATGGCATTGCATAACCCTTTCCAGGCTCTATAAATATACCCACTAAACCTTAACTCTCCAAGCTTATCGGAAGATGGCAATGGGCAAAAGTTTCAGCTCTGTGTCATTCATTTTCTTGCTCTATCTACTTGGTTCCGGTTCGCTTCATGTGGATGCAGCTGTGAAAAGATACCAGTTTGATGTAGGCATATGAAAACAGTGGCATGTTGTTTGAATTTTGGGTTTGTTTTCTGATGACTAATGCTTGGGGTTATTGTTTGTTTCAGATTCAAGTGAAAAATGTAAGCAGGTTATGCCATGCTAAACCTATTGTCACCGTAAATGGGATGTTTCCGGGGCCAACCATTTACGCTAGAGAAGGCGACAGAGTTCTCATTAATGTCACTAATTATGCAAAATACAACATGTCTATTCATTGGTAAGCAATGCATCTTTTACCTGAGAAAAATGTGATTCTCATGTCGTTTTCACACGATTTCTCTGTCTTGACATCGGCAGGCATGGACTCAAACAGTTTCGCAACGGATGGGCGGACGGACCGGCTTATACAACACAATGCCCTATACAGAGTGGGCGTACTTACGCTTATGATTTTAATGTAACAGGTCAGAGAGGGACACTGTGGTGGCATGCACATATCTTTTGGCTGAGAGCCACTGTTTATGGTGCAATTGTGATCATGCCAAAACAAGGGACCCCTTTTCCTTTCCCTCAGCCTTACAGAGAAACTAACATTATTTTAGGTACGGATGATTTGATCCATGTCGGTGAGTTGAGTTGAGTTGAGTTGAGCCCCATTCTAGTTACACGCTTCATGTAATTCTTGTACATCGAAAACGCAGGTGAATGGTGGAATAACGATGTCGAAGAAATTGTTAAACAAGGAAACAAATTGGGGTTGCCACCGAATACATCCGATGCTCACACCATTAATGGAAAACCAGGGCCATTGCTCCCATGTTCCGAGAAACGTAAGCTTTTAGTGCCATTCAAGTAGTGTTGGGGGATTCAGGGCAGGCCTTGCATTCTTGTTTTACTTCGTTTATTCTGCTGCTGCAGATACATTTGCAACAAGGAAAGACTTATCTCTTGAGAATCATCAATGCTGCACTCAACGACGAACTTTTCTTTGCGGTCGCGGGTCATTATATGACAGTGGTCGAAATAGATGCAGTTTATACCAAACCATTTACAACACAAGCAATCTTAATTGCACCAGGGCAGACCACAAATGTTCTCATTTAAGCTACCCAAGCACCTGGTAGATATTTCATGGCTACTAAGCCTTTCATGGATGCGCCATTGACGATAGACAATAAAACCGCAATGGCCATACTTCAATACAAGGGTATTCCCGACACTGTCCTTCCAATACTTCCTCAGCTACCATTACCCAACGACACTGCTTTCGCATTGAGCTACAATGCCAAACTTAGGAGCCTCAACTCTCCACTATACCCTGCAAATGTGCCTCTTAAAGTTGACAGACATCTTTTCTACACAATCGGATTAGGAATCAACCAATGTGCGACTTGCTTGAATGGAACACAACTAACTGCATCTTTGAACAACATTACCTTTGTTATGCCACATACCGGCCTCCTTCAAGCTCATTATTTCAACATCAAGGGAGTCTTTACCACGGATTTCCCCGACCAGCCTCCGAAACCATTCAATTACACCGGCGCACCATTGACTGCAAATCTTGGCACTACTTTAGGCACCAGGCTAAGCAAGATCGCTTTCAACTCGACAGTGGAGTTAGTACTACAGGATACCAATCTTCTTACTGTAGAATCCCATCCATTCCATCTTCATGGTTACAATTTCTTCGTCGTTGGGACTGGAATCGGGAACTTCGATCCGGCCAATGATCCTGCCAAATATAACTTGATCGATCCTCCAGAAAGGAATACGGTGGGTGTACCAACAGGCGGATGGACGGCCATACGGTTGAGGGCCGACAACCCAGGTAGACATCAATCAGAAACTAGACATTAAACATTGCATTTAAATGAGAAGTAATTGTATTTGGATTTTGTTGCAGGAATATGGTTCATGCACTGTCACTTGGAGCTTCATACAGGATGGGGATTGAAGACAGCAATTGTAGTAGAGAATGGGAATGGACCAAATCAATCCATTTTGCCTCCTCCAAAAGACCTTCCTCCTTGTTAGCTGCTCCCACTTTTTAATGAATTTTTCCTACTAAGTTTAGGAACTGAATTGGAGGATTGTTTTTCGATACATACGCAGGAAAATAATAAAATACTCGGAATTGTACCTGATAAAATTCTTTAGCTTTAACTTAATACAAAATGCATTTAAAATTATAATCGTTTGTTCTAATCCCAAATACTAATTCTAGGGAAGATAGGTGATCCTGCAAAGGTATTAAAAAAGTGCCCACTTTGAATCTACAATGAGTTCATTCGTTCATACTCCTAGAAAGTTGAAACCATATCTAAAAAGAACATTTCATTGCCTTTTCTTATCACCCAATCAAAAGGACAGCTTGAGAAAACCTTCAGAATATACAATCAAAAGTGGAAATTGGAACAATAATTCATTACTAACTCAACAATAATTCAGCTGAAATCCCCATAAAGTTCGCTATTTTATCTTCATCAATTAAGCAGAAGTAGAAAGCAGCTAACTTTGCAGCATAAATTACGAAATTCAATCCAGGGAGCATTGTTTTATAGCCGAAATCAAGCATAAAAATTATAGTGAAAGATAAATGTGAAGAACAAAAAATATAAATTCGGCTCGAGCCGGAATGTGATGCAACGGCTAGGGCAGCGAAGTTCAAACACACTAAACCAAGCTCGTTGGAATACCCAAAAATTAATATGCTTTGATAAATTTTACCAATTTTCCTCCTCATCAATAATCCGTTGTAGTCTAGTTGGTTAGGATACTCGGCTCTCACCCGAGAGACCCGGGTTCAAGTCCCGGCAACGGAAATTTCAATTTTGGGTTACTTGAGCTAATATTTTTGGTCGTTGGGCATTTCCTCCCCCTCCTCGTTGATGGTATCCTACTGGATAATAGCTGCTAAAATAATGCACTGCAAGAGTTTTTATGTTTTATCTTGCTTAACAATAACACGCAAAGGTTAATTTTTATGTCGGGATATTCGGCAAGACATTGAGGAAAAAGGTCCAACACAATCATGTAACAAATAGATGTGTCTTAACTAAAAAGAAAATAGTTGGTCCAAAATAAAAGCACCCTGAAAAGCTTTGAAACGAAAATTCCCGTTATCGGAGTTCAAATTCAGACTTTTGGGGTGAAAAAACTAAATATCCAAATCAACTGGACTATGATGGATTATTGTTTTAACAGTTTTAGATCATGAAAACAATCTTGCTATTAATGGTAAGAAAAGCAGCAGGTGACGATATTGAGATGACAAAGCTAAAGACGAGGTCCGAGGTGAAGAAAGTAGCTTCCGGAGAAACACCTAGGCACAAGGGAGTAAACGTGAACTATGGGGTGTTGGGGTTGAGAGCCCAGCACGCTCTCTGATTCTCAAGTTAGTGGAAGGGTTCTACGTGCGACCAATGGAGCAGTCTCAGAGACGTATGGATGTTCAAAGTTATTGGGGTTGAGCACCCTGAATGTTTTTTTTTTACATTCAACGTTAAAATGTATGCATAGTATAAATAATTGAATTAAATTAATTTTTTTCATACGTGCGAAGTTCAAATAGAGGAAAAAATATCACGGGAGTTGAAGCCTAGATATGATGCCTCTCATCGGAGTACATAATGCTGGCAAATGATATTGATATTCGTACAGAACGAAGGTTCCAATTACAACATTAACAAAAATCCCCAACTCATCTCCAATAGAACAAAACACACCAAAAAACACACGGTCATGGAAAAGATTCAAGCTGTTTTTGAGTTGAAATAACACAACAGATGATGACCAAACCATATGTCGATACAATAATAGAATAAAAGGTACCAAAGAAGTCAAAACACCCCATAGGTATGTATCCAAGGAAAATAAAAGAATACCTTTTTCAAGTCTGAATTAAGCTCCCGAGTGCGAGACTGGAGTAGTTTCAAACTGGCCATCCTTAAATACATGGATATACTGTTGCGGCAAAGAATGCTCCCCCTAACACCAAAAACAACGGTAAACCAACTCTATTCTCCATTGTCTGATAGAATTATTAACCGACCACATTTTCAGATTAAAAATGGAGGAAAGGTAAAGTTACTGACATTAATGCATCCTAAATTATCTAAAACAAAGGTCAGGTTAAAATTTTGGTCCGACAGTCCCTGTACTTTAATAAATCTGGAGGTCTACTCAATATGCTTAAGAAGTTAAAAATTCAATCCCTGTACTTCTTTTATTTAAAATCCTAATCAAATGGTTGAAACTGTTAGTATTTTCTGGCAAAATTTTGTCATCAGTACACCTAGAACAATCATAACAGCTTCAAAAGCAATTAATTGCGAACTCAAATAAGCATACATTATATTAAGCAAATTTCGACAGAAAACACTGTCAACGATTGGAATATAATTTCTAAATCAAAAAGGTAGGATGATTTCATTTTTATCTTTTCAAATATAGGAATTAAATCTTATAGCAAATTTTGAAGGAAACTATTGAGTCGAATATTGGACTTGAAAATAAAAAGAGGATTTAATTTTTAAGTCCGACGACTAAATCTCAAACTTTGGACTATAGGGACTGGCAGGCATATTTTGACCAAATTTAAATGCAGATACATGTTTTAAACTGACAGATACGAGAGCCACGTCAGAAAGAAAGATTTCAGAAATGCAGGAAAAAACTTGTCAACTTACCCAATCACCATCAGGTCCAGTAGGCACTAATACATTGATCTCACTTGACTTGGCCGTTGTTATAGATGCCCCCAAAGAATCTTTGCTCAAGTACAACTGGCAGCCAGAAGTGTTGTCCACTGAAATTGTTGGAGCAGAACCCTACAGCAGCCATAAATTAGATGATCATATGTAATAAAACTATCAATTAGTAACACTGATCAAAGAGCATGGAACAGAGGACCTTCACATGCCATGCAACTTGATACCATGGCCAGTGTTCTCTTTGAAGGTATCCAAGTCAGGAGGAGAAAGAAGACGAAGAAGAAAGATACCTGGCATTGCACCTCAACACCATTGCAGTTTACTACCTCGCAAGCAGCCACAACATCCTGCCCATTTTAAGTCAGAGACATAAATCAGTATATGATTTGCTTAGGAAAATCTCAATGGTAAAAAGATCTCTACTAACCTTAAATACCACTCCCATCTTAGTGCATTTGTCAATTGTTATATTGTTGACTTTCCCTGCATAATATTAAAGAAACAATAAGTTGCTAGTAACTTTTCAGTAGTTCTCTCTTTCAAATAACAAAGAGATTCACAGTGCCAAAGTAAACAACTATACATAAAAAGAAAGCACAATGAAGTAGGAAAAAAGAATTGCGCATATGATATAATAAATTTACCTTGAATCTGCAAAACAGAATCCTTGCATCCATAAATATACACAGACTGTTTGGCATCGCAGTCATCAATAACTAAGTTCTTTCTTCCAATTTGGTTCTCAACAGCCCACCTGCCAATATTACAACAAAGAGACTTGAAAAGTCAAATACCGAAACCAACCACCTAAATAAAAGTTAAACAAGCAAACAGAAATCATGCACACTTACTTACGACCCATTTGCAGCTCTAGTTTAGGTGGTCCCACTTTTGAGAAAGAAGAGGAACTGGAACGTGTTTCCTTTTCACTGGCACTAACAACACCTGTTCTATCCGTACGTTTCTTTGTCTTCATATCAGCAGTAACCTTCTTCAGGCCTAGACATGAAAAGAATGAGATCATAGGCACTCAATATAGACAGAAAAGCAAAAGGGAAAGATGATTACCTGCAGAGACATTCCCACTACTAATTTCTTGGAAAACAGCTGACATCCCTTGTTTTGGCTGTGATGAAGAAGGTTGAGAAGGTTCAGAGCTGAAAAGAGAGGCAGGTGGAGGAGGAGGAGGAGGTGCAGGGGCACCAGAGGGAGAACCTTTCGGCGGAGCACTAGATGCCTTTTTACCAGAAGCACTCCATACCGGACCGAGAGGATAATGACTTTTGACATAATCTCTCAGACCTGGTAAATACAGTTCCTTCAAAGCTTTGGCCCATTCAACATGGTTCTGATCTTTGTTTCTGTACTCTACAAGAACCTGATATTTACAACACATTAACAAGGAAATGATAAGAACATTAACATATTGCAGTTTCCAGATCGAGTTGTGACTTCCTACAAATAAAGAAGTACCTTGTTGTTGTAAAATTCAGCCATTTGCCAACTTTCTTCCACATGTGCAATAGGCATGCTCATACCTAGAATAAGAAAAGCATTACCAAGAATCAGAGCAGGTGGCAATAGATCATATGCAATTGCCATATATTTTTTAAGAGGGATAAAGTCTAGAGCATGACAAGCACAAGTGGAGGTCACAATGTTTTCCAATGCGTGATTAGAAAGAAAGCATGAACCCAATTCAAGCTTTGAACCAAAGAAGAAATGTAAATCCACACATTAAACAACTAGTACAAATCAAACTCCTGATTTTTTCAACATAAGTTAGGAGTTAAGTTACGCCCTACACGCGGGCCACTTCATTGTGAAGATATTGTCATGTGCAAATAGGCTACAACATGCATTTACATACCACAATCTTTTCCGGTGTAAGCAATCCATGCTAAAGCTGAAAGACAGTCCCCGGCACTCTTCAAGTGGTTGAAAAAATCAGATCGCCTCCCTTCTGTCATGGCATTAACCTTCAAGATCACTTCATTAAGTGGTTTGAGAAACTCAACCAAGCCTGCCATATCAGGTTTCTGTACCAACAGAGTGGACGACATTAAAATTTCCATGAAATAGATAGTAACCACAAAAAACTATACATGATAGTAAAAGCAGATAGCGGCCAGACATTCAATACTTCTGCCCTATCATAAAAACAAACTTCTTTACCTTAACAAAGCATGCAAGCCACCAAATGTTAATTTCCTCTAGAACAAAATCTTGTGGCAGGTTCTTAATAAGTCTATCACTTAAATGCTTCTCTGCTAATATTATTTCTTAAAAAATTATTAAAAATGTTAATTCTTAATAATTCCATGCTTTCTTAGGTCGTGAAACAATCATAGTCAAATCTCAAACAGGAAAAGGGCCAATCTATGCAATCAAAGCTATGAGATATATCCGATCGTCAAGATATCTTCTCTTTGCACCTAAAACCAAATCTTCTGCTACAAAATCAACGCAACGACCAGTTTCAAGCTATAAATGCATTACACGTAAATCTAATTTAACTGCATTTCACATGATTCGTCATGAAATAAAATAAAAAGAGCAAAACCATAAAAAGATCAATCAAGCAAAACACACACCTTAAAACTTTAAATAAATAAATGAAAAAGAAAATAAAAATAGCAACCTGAGTTTGCTTGATATCGATAAGAAGTTTCTTTTGCACAGAGAAAGCCTCGAGAACTAGCTTAGTCACATCCAGCACTTGACCTCCAATCTTCTCCGCAGCAGCCGAAACCCTAGCCCCATATTCAGCCATCAGATCTTCAAACGCCAGAATCGATGGATCCGAATACACTTCAGCTCCGCTATCTGGTAATACCCTCGCCAAGATTCCGCCTGCCGATAGAGACTCAAGCCGTGCCACCGCCGCCTCCAACCTCTCTATCAGCTTCGGTTCCATACTGAAGAAGAATGCTCGAATAGATTTCAAATTTTCTCAGAGATTTCTTAACTTCGTCTGAAGTGCAGATCTATAGCTTGGAAATGATTTTATAACTATATTTTCTTTTCTTTCTCTCAACTTTAAACGCCGAAAGACAGGAGAGAGAGTGTGAGCGAATATTTTTGGGGTTTTATTGTTTTTGTTAGGGTGGATTTTGATTTGTAAGAGACGGAATATTAAAAGGACAAGTGTCGAATAAGTGGACAAGAATAGAAACGTGTGGTGTTAATGGCAATTGTCATTAACTTGCTAATCACAAAATTTAGCTGTTTCCTAGCAAATCGGTGCACTTTAGGTATCCGCAAGAATTTGGCTTTGGTAATTTGATTGACTTTATTTGGACTTGTTATGTGCTTTGATTTTGTTTGACTTATTTCATCCGATTAAACTAATCAAATATAAATTCCTCAAAAAATAATCAAATCTAAGTAAATTAATTGATTAATATTAGTGCAAATATAATTGTATCATAATTTCAAAATCAATGGCTGTAGCTAATTTTTTAAAAATATTAGGGAAATTACATAAATAATCTTCTGATTATATACCGTTAATTTATTGAGTCTTTTAACTATTCCAAGTTCTTCATTTTTTTGTTAAAAAAATGACGATTATATAAGTTGAATGTCTTCATTTTTTTGTTAAAAAAATGACGATTATATAAGTTGAATGTTAATCTATTGACTGAGATATGATAAAATCATATTTTTAGTGATGTCTACATGTATCATCATTACTTTCATGCATTATCTTAATGACATAATGTTTTAAACACTGACTCGTTGACATAATATTAATAGACTCGATTCACGAAATATAGCTTAAATAATTTTGGGATCAAATTAATCATATCTCGATTAATATAATAACGTCAAGTTTAGATTATCGTCAATTTTTGATAAAAAATAAATAAATTTGGAACAATGAATAATTATATAACTATTTTATAACTTTTAATAGTTAATAGACTAAAAAAAAGTAGATAAGAGGCTATTTATGTACTTTAAAAAAACTAAAACAATTAAATAATATTAATTATATCATATATTAGGACTTTAATACAAAATTTTCCGGCGATTTTCCCGATATATCACCGGTGATCGGTAATATTACCGATCTAACATCGGTCAGACTATATTTCCCGATCTGCGCTACGCCACGTAGGGGTATAGCGCGGATCAGGTACCGCGCTATACCTTTACTACTAATAATTTTATATAGCGCGGTGCAGGTAACACGATATACCTTTACTCCTGACATAATTTTATATAGCGTTGGGCAGGTACCGCGTTTTGTATAACTTTCCTCGCTATAAATACCATTCTCTGCCGGTTAATTTCTCACATCTCTCCTCTCAACTTATAAATTAATACAACAATTCCGTCAACGAGTCAATAATTCTGGCAATCTTCTCATATTTTATTTAGAAATTCGTGCGATTTTTCGTTATAAGGTAATTTTGTTATAATTTTTTTAATTTATTATTTATTATGATTATTTGAAAAAAATATTATACTAATTATTTTCAATTAATTTTTGTGTTTGTAAAATTGGAAAGCGGGAGCATACGAAATAGTTTTGCGGTGCAGGTATAATATTAAATTATATTATTTAATTTATTTACGTTGATGTGTAAAAAATTTATTGTGTTATATGTTCGTTCATATATAATTTATTAAATCAGGTTTGTTTCATTTTTTTTCCAGATATAATAGTGCCGCACTTTTAAACTCAAATAATGACGCAACTTTCAGCTATTGTTTATTATGATGGTGAAATTCGAGAAGATGAAACCGACGTTGTTTTCGTATCAAATGAGCGTGTTAAAATATCATTCAAGAGAAACATAACTCTTGAGGAGCTTATAACGAAGATTTCGAGGAAGATTCATATTGGAAGTAGTAGAAGAGTGTCGTCATTGCAGTATAGATTTCCAACATCATTGTTGCCATTAACTTATACATCGTTCGAACTTTCGAACAATGATGATGTTGAAATGATGGTTGAAGCTCAAAGTAATTATTCATACGCCGCTATTGAGATGTATGCACATTTTTTTCAAGTGCGTGTTGTTCGGGGTCAATCATTAAGCTCCCACTATGGGCTGACTGAACAAGTTGATCAAGTTGACAGCCCGACGACAGTAATGTGTAATGATTTTAATGCCATAATGGGGAGACATTCATCCGCAACTCCTTACGATATGTATCAAGGTAGGTCGACGAACAATCCGTATGGCAACATCGCGTCCAGTTCAAGGGGAAGGCATTCATCTGCAAATCCCTTTGACCTTAATATGGAGATGCCATCGACGCAACCATCTGTGCAGTTTCCATTTGACGCGATGGCTTCAAGCTCTAGGGGGAGGCATTCGACTGCGAGCTTTTTCGATCTCAATGTCGATATGCCTTCCAGTTCAAGGGGAAGGCGTGCAAGTAGTAGGTTCTTTGACCTAAATGTGGAGAGCATGGAGGAACCATCATCTCCACCAGAATAACCGCTTCGTGAGCCTGGTGCGGATGGTGCTGAGACTGGACTGTTCATTGACCCAGAATCACCGCAATTCAACTCCGATGATGATGAAGTTCCAGGAAATGTGGCATAAACTAACCCTCCTGCACACATGTATGAAGCTGATTATGGTGCAATATACGGGCCAGAATTTATGGATATGCCTCATCTCGGTGACTATGGGTATTACTCATCAATAAATAATGGTAAGTTATCTTTAGGCATGGAGTTTTCAAGCAAAGAAGAAGCGATGATGGCTATCAAAAATTACAATATTCGTAATTATGTTCAGTTCAGAGTAGACCGCTCCACGACCGAAAAATATGTATGCTACTGTGCCCAGCGCGAAAACGGATGCAATTGGATGGTTCGCGTATCGAAGATGAAGAGGAAAAACAACAGATGGGAACTAACAGTATACAACGGTCCTCACACATGTTGTGCTAGAGGGGTCAACCAAGATCATCCCAACTTGGACTCTGAAGTGATATGCCAAGCCATCATGCCCATGGTCAAAGCAAGCTCTCATATAGCTGTTGCAGTGTTGGTTTCAGCTATACAATCGCAGTATGGGTACACTGTCTCCTATAAAAAAGCTTGGTTGGCAAAACAAAATGTCATTGCCAAACTTCATGGCGAATGGGATGCATCTTATAACGAACTTCCAGGTTGGTTTAGGCTGGTGCGAACGTTGAATTCTGAGACAATTGTGGACTTCGAAACCTCCTATGCATACCATAATGATCGAGTTCTTCGCGATCGATGCCAATTCTACCGGGTTTTTTTGGAGTTACCCACAATGCGTTAATGCTGTCAAATTCTGCAAGCCTGTGGTCCAGATTGACGGGACTTTCTTGTATGGAAAATACAAGCAAGTTTTATTATTGGCAGTTGTCCAAGATGGCAATCGCAACATTCTTCCAGTTGCTTTTGCTCTTGTCGAAGGAGAAGATACAGCTTCTTGGGCTTTTTTCCTCCGAAATTTACGTGCACATGTTATCACGAGGGAAAACATCTGTGTCATTTCAGATCGTGGAGCTGGGATCAAAGCAGCAATGGAGTCTTTGGGTCCAATGTGGAAACCACCATTTGTCCAACATAGGTATTATCTTCGACACATTGCCGCGAACTACCAGTAAATTAATTGTGCGCATGGGTAAGTGAAACTTAGCAAGTTTGTTATCTTTCGATCGTTTTAATTTGCAAAGACAACAAGTTAGTAAGTTATATATTTTTTGATCAGGTTACGAACTACTTCCTCGAACGTTTGAATCAATGTTTCAAGAGTTGCGGGCGAAGAACGAGGAAGGATATGATTACATCAGCCTCATCGATAAAGAAATGTGGACGAACGCATATGATGGTGGATATCGATATGGACACATGACGACCAACTTGGCAGAGGCAATCAATTCAACCTTAAAGGGTGCACGTCACTTACCTGTAGCGGCTTTGGTAAAGACTATATATATTTTTGTTTGGGGGTGCTTTTTGCGAAACTCAAGGGACAAGCTCAAACCTGGATGCAAGGCGGTCATGTCTATCACCCTAGATTAGTTGCAGATCTATAGAAAAAAATTGTTGCATCAAATGGAATGTCTGTAACAAGCTTCTCTAGAAGGCATGAAATGTTTCGTGTCACAGAGTTACCGCGACCTCTTCAAGGGATTGAAGCTGTGTCGTTAAGAGTAAATCTAAGGGACAGAACGTGCGACTGCGGGTTTTTTCAAGCTCTGAAGTATCCATGCTCTCATGTGATAGCAGCTTGCTCGCATACACGTCAAGACTATAACCATTTTGTGGATCTCGTATACCTACTATCTGAAGTTTTTAAGGTATACAAATTTGAGTTTCCCCCATAGGTAATGACAAAGACCCTGATGAGGTTCAAGATTGGCTTACGATTGTACCAAATCCGAGTTTATTGAGGGAGTGTGGTCGTCCAAAATCCAATCGAATTCATTGCGATATGGATATTAGAGAAAGATCTAGACAAGACAGAAGATGTGGCATTGTAGAAACCCAGGACACACTAGAAAAATATGTCCACTTTTGTTGTTATCAAGTAACAATTTATGAGGAAATGATTTATTTTATTATCAAATAATAATTCTTCTACTTTAATTTGCATTTACTTCAAGTTAATGTCATTTGATAATCACCGATGAAGATTAAAAAAACAAACACAATCATTAAATTTTAACAAACTAATAACAATAAGTATTAAATGGTAAATGATAACCAAATTACAATAACTGATATTAAATGGTAATAAAAAAAATGAACTGAAATACATTAAAAAACAAAATAAAGTAAGTATTAAATGAGAAATAATAAAAAAATTACAATTTAACAAAATAAAGTAAATACAATTATAATAAAAAACAAAATCTATCGATGCCTGCGACACGAATGTGTTCCGCAGGGCGGTGGCTGTCGGTCTCGAGGAGGATTTTTTCGTATCACTGGTTCTGACTCCTTGCTGTCATCATCATCACCATCGTCGTCGTCGTCGTCGTAGTCGTCGTCGTCGTCTTGTGTAGGTACATGAGGAGCTGATGACGATGAAGCACCTCCGTAGAATAAGGACCCTGGAGGTGTATGACTGACTATCCCACCGGCCTGCGAAAATTGGGAAAAGTTATAAAACCTAGACATCGCTGAGTGTGAAAATTGTACAGGAGGTGGTGTCTGTGCTGCGGCCATGGGTGATGAGGTTGAACCCGCCAAATATCTAGCATATGAACCCCAAGTCAGGTCTGCAAAAATAGACCTATAATAGCCTCCAGGAGGGGTCATCTGTGACGGTGGCGGTGGCGGGGTCATAAAACCGGGTGAAGGCGGTGGTGGCATCTGGTAATGGAAAGGCGATGGCGCCATCATATATGGCTGCGGCATCATATATGGCTGCGGTGGCTGCTGGGAAGGTCCTGCTGGTGCAGCTGAGGATGAACCGGAAGCACCTGCTCTCCATCCACAAGTCGGGGGACGATTGTGCTGTGTCGGTGAACGTCTCTGTCGACGTCGTGGAAAGGTCTGCCCTCGTGCATCCTCAGGAAGTAGAAACAGTTTCCCGTTACTGTTGAACCATTCATAATAATCCTCAGCATATATCAAGAAGTCAGTAAAAATGGGCTCTCTACGTGGAAGGCGCCGATGTCGATCCTCCCACAACACGACCCACTCATGATGCCTCACCAGCCAATCTGTATCTGTCTTGCCGCGTCTATCTAAGCTATGCAACTCATCCATATTGCGAGGTGCTTCCGGAATTGGTTGAAAACAACCAAACTGCCGGAGCACGCGATCAGTGGAGTGCCACTCGACGGTCGTATAACAGATTAGAGGGACCATCGCCATCCAAACATCTAATGGACCCCTCAACTCAGGTGGGATCACTGCCCTCACATCATCAATAGAATATGGCACCCATTCAAACTAAAACAAATAATATATAATTTTTATCAAAATAATAATCTAATTATATAACTATAATCTAAAATCGATTTTTAAACATTAAAATTCATACATGTGTGCCAGCCTTCTGATCGATTAGCACCCTAATCTTTTCTAAATCATCAGGTAGCTCCTGATGATTTTTCCTATCAATAGACCACCTATTCAAGGAAAAATTTTGTTATACGCTGTATAAAATTATTAATATACAAAATCAGTTTTATAATTACCTCAGAAGTAGTGGAAATACGAATGGGTTCTTCACAACGGGACATAAAAAGGACAATCGATACCATGCCCAAGACTGCAGCAGCAGGAGACATCCGTCGATAGCATTACGCCTGTAGTCAGTGGCTCCACACATCTCCATGTACAGCAAAGCCAAAACTGCCGAGCCCCAACTGAATGATCCGGCGAGACGAAAGTCGCTAAGATGTCACAACCACATGCAGTTAACTAGGTTGCGCGATTTGTCCGGCATCAGCAACTCTCCTATCAGCTGCAGTATGCATGCCCGTGCATACATCTTAACCTCATCCTCAGAGGCATCTGCGCTCAACTCCCGAAAATTGGCATCTAACCAATTTAACGGTATCCTACCTCCGATAAAATTTTTCGGGACACATCCTAGACTATCCCGACACAAACCAGTCCAAGAACCGAAAGCTATCCCCAATATCACATCTCTATCCACCGGAAGCCCCAGGTGCATAGAAACATCCTCAAGCGTGATCGTGCACTCTCCGCACGGAAGATAGAATGTGTGGGTCTCCGGCCTCCACCGCTCTACTAAGGCAGAAATCAGGTCTGACTCTATCTTACAGTGACCCTGATATCTACTTATGTAACCAAATACAGCCTCTACTAAATACGGCAAGACACGACTGGGTATCACTAACTTAAGATTCCTAATAAAAGGATCTAATACACGGTCATTCTCCTAAAAATAAATAATTACAAAAATTAATTCTTAATCTAATAATCATGTATTAAATGAATCAACTAATTATTAATAATAATTTAAATTAAATTAAAACGTTAAAATATTACCGTATCAGCAAAGTGTCGAGATATTTAATTATTAATATAATAATCATGCATTAAATAAATAACTAAATATTACTAATAATTTAAATTAAATTAAAACGTTAAAATGTTACCGTATCAGCAAAGTATAGAGATATATGATTTCCATCCGAGCGAAGTAGACTGCCTTCCATTATATATCTGCAAAAGAATTATATTAGTAAAATATTAAATAAAGTACAAATATAATAGTAAAAATATTATAAAATATACCTTAAAAAGAGAGTATTTGAGAGAAATTTAGAGAATTTGAGAGAATTTGGTGTGATAAAATTGATTGAGAATTGAGGTATTTATAAGGAGGAAGGGTCGGTAGTTAGGGGTATAGCGCGCCCCCTGCACCGCGTTATACCCCACGTTTCAGATATACAGGTATAGCGCGCTGCAGGGGCTGCGCTATACCCACGTGGTGTCAGCTCACCGTATAACGCGGTGCAGGGGCACGCTATAGCCCACGTGGCGCCAAATTATCGTATAGCGCGGTGCAAGGGGCGCGTTTTACTGTCAAGGGTGTTAGATCGAAAAATATAATCTGATCGGTGTTAGATCGATAATATTACCGATCACCGATGATATATCAGGAAAATCACCAAATTTTCCATTTTTACCAAACATTGGGCTAATAAGGCAAAGGCATCTAACCTGCTTTTAAAAGGGTAATGGTTAATGATCTGGCATGACCCACCATGATGTGGACCACCTAACCTGACCATATACTCAGAGGCGCGACTAAAGGAGAACAAACTGAACAGCTAGCTATGCTACTGATTCGCATGCGATCCTATTATTTTTGCTGACATTTGTTGATAGGGATGCGTAAAACTTGGGTCAAATGAACTATACCGAACCAATAAACTGATTTGAAGGATGTGTTAGAATAGTTAGATTTTAATTTTTAAAAATTATATTTATTTACATTTAAATTTAGTTTATACCACTAGGGTGAAGCCCTCGTGTGGACATGCGAAGGTGAATGTTGGTGGTGCATTTCATCCATTGCATATCCTCTGCCACATCCACCGTTAACTCCTCCGCATTTCATCCCTACATTTGGATCGGTCGCCCCTCCGATTCAACTCGCTAATCCATCATCCAGATCTATCTGCACTCCGATGTCATCCGTCGCGCCAAAGATTTTTGCGACGCTTTTATCCGACTGTTGGTAACACCAGACGAACGCCAATGCAAACAGGGAGAATGGCGCTGAAGGTTCTCAAACAAATGATCATGGTAATAAATAAGAATCTAATTCGTTTGAACATTGGAGTTGCCGACGATGATCCGAACTCAATTACCGTCTGCGTAACCGTCCTTCAGCTGCTCTACAAGAGCGATTTCACAACCGTCATCGACTCCGCTTGCACCGCACTCGAAATCCTCCCCGTGGCACTCGAATTACTCTTCGAGGATTGCGTCAAATGGTGCTTGAAATTCTTGGAAGTCGTGACATGGAGTGGAGGAGGAGAAGAGAGTGTTGAGCTTGATCCTCTTCTTTTACTAGAAAGAGTCAAAGGAACTTCTTACCTGCGTTTACCGGGGAATGATGATTCATGTGAAGATGTGTTGCACGGCTTGATTTTAGCGGCGATTCATAACCATCCCAACATGGAGTTCATCAAAGCGTTTGTGGCCAAGCTTCTGAGGATTCCTCGTCACGGGAATCAACCATAAGGGTTTTGGAGAGGGCGTTTGAGACTAGTTTGAAGGTTGTGAAGGAGAGCTTGGAGGAGTATACAAGCCCTGATTTTAGAGGGGATCAAAACGAGACAGAGGCGAGACAGAGGTTGAATTTGCATACGGCGATGACTAATGGGAGACATTTTGTTGTGGTTGGTTGAGACTATGATTGAGTTGAGGGTGGCTGATTCAGCTGAGAGGGAATAGAGTGAGTGACAAGCCAAAAGAAAATATAATTCATAATTAAAAGAAAATAAACGAAGATGAAGAAGAGAATAATCTTTATAGAATTAAATTCTCAAAGGAAATAAAAGCCAAAAGATAATCGTAAGAACATTCAAATACTTAAATATAATTAATAATTAAAATAATAATTTCCAAACATTTAAATTCAATTACAAAAGGAGTTTTCGTCCGTCTGTCATTTCTTCTTGATTTGACTGTGTCGCCTTCTAGAAGTTATTGTTGACTGGACTATAGATTCTGCCACGTCGATATCGTCGTGCCCAAAGTCATACCCATGTGTCCAACCTTGATTTCAGAAGAAAATAAAAAAATTACAGAAATCGCCCTTTAATTGTTGTTTTCTGAAAAATAGAATCAAAATAGAATCCTGCGCAAATCGAATTTAAACAACTCAAATCGGCAACATCAAAGAGATAACACGAAGTAATGTTTAGTAACAAATAAAAAAGCTCATCCGTGAGCAAGCTTCTTTTACAGCGGATTTGCAAAGAGCTTTTAGGGATGATGCTTAGAGGAAAATTGTTCCGGGATTCCCTGCTGTTATGCTTCGGTGTACTTGTAAGCTTGCCAATGCGGTTGCTTGCGGAACTACATTGGCTGCTACACAGGTATCGCTTTCTTGGTATATTGGAGTCTATAGGCCTTTTATGGTACTTCTAATGAATTGGTATATGTAGTGTTTAGGGATGATGCTTGGAGGAATATGCAGTGTTTATCATACAAAGTCTGATAAATTGGTATATTTGAAGTTGCGCTTTTTATTGGAACCTATAAGCTTTTGCTGATATTTCTAATGAATTGCTGCTGATTGGTGAGGATTGCTCTTTAGGTATGTGAATGCGAATTTTTGCTATGTTGTGAGAACTGATCGCCCATAGGAGCAAGTTGAATTCAATTTAAAATCCATATTGTATTACCTATACGGTATGTGAACATATTGTTCCAGTCTTTCAAAGCTCTGATGATAAACCGATTCTAAAAGTTAAAAAAACAAACAAACCAAGTTTGCTATGTTCAATGAGTTGCTGAAAGGATATTTAGGCTTTAGTTGGGACAAAGTTTTAAGATCTTCTGAAGACTAATTACAATGGTCCGAGCATGTGTTGAATCTAGGATTAAAATGACGAATGGAAGAGTATAAAACGTAATTTATTCTTACAAGATCCGAGGATAATTCCGAAATTTACCAGGAAACGGTCTACTGCTTCTTGTTTAGTTTTAAAAATTCTTCATTACATTTAAAACTTCGGTTGTTATGCATTTGTGGTTCTTGAGTTTTAGAGGTGGTGACAAGTATTTCTTGTTTTCTTCTGTCATAAGTTGTTAAAATGGTTTAGTTTCAATACATTTCAGGTTGGAATGAAGCTTGTGAAAGAATGGCTTCCCGTCTTGCTTGTGTGCAAAGACAATGTCTCACCTATACTGCCCAGCCATAGAACTCTCTACCTGGAATTGGAGGAGACATTCCTGAGAATCATCTCGACGCTGCCAATGTCGGATTGCAACAATGTCTCGGCTTCTCAACCCGAAATGTCGAAGATTGCCCCCACTTGATCACAGCTTCCAGTACATGGTTTCGCAGAGCAACTCAACCTCCTCGAATGGAAAATCTTGATTAGAAATAACTGCATTTGCGCTATGGTGGCTGTAGGCTGTTAGGCGATTAGTCACCCCCTCAGTGCCGCCTCGATGATGGAGGGTTTGGTTTTCTCCATCAGTCTTTTGTGCATGTACTAGACTGGTGCAGTGATGTGTAGACTCAAACTGGTTTCCCTGTACATAAAACTGGATATATTCCCAATGTTTCAATCAATGTTGGCAAAAACTGAAAGCTTTGGATATATGCATAAATCTTAAATTAATTTACAAGCAATATGTGACTTTTTTTACAACATCATTTTTGCAAATGTAATAAAATAAATTTAACAGTAAAATATTCTCTTAATTCAAAATTTTTTGACAATGGTTACTTGAGAAATAAGTAACCGACTAATGATATATTATAAAGGATCTAATAATGTCTTATTAATGAAAATAAATTATATATAACGATCAAGTAGGGCTCATTACCCTAAACTTAGAAATAGGGTTCCCTAGAACGAACCTATCGATTAGGGTTCTCTAAATTTGTTTAAATCTGATACCAAATCTTATATAGACCTTCAAATAGGGGCTGGTTATCAAATAGGGGGTTACATGCAAAGTAATGAAACGTTCTATTCATGACAATTGAGAAGACGCAATGTAGCTCTCGATCAAAGCTTGATGGATGCAATAATCCAACATAAAAAATTCTGTAGAATGAAATAGTATGGTAAAACGACAATAAGGCTACGAGGTTATCCTGTTTTTGCAGCATCTACTTCCGACGTAAATGCACAAAAACAATTATATATTTTGGAGCCGGATTAGAGACAAAAACAGTCAATTTACGACAACCTAACCACTGTCTACAATCTCATGAATTGCATCACTAACAGCTTCATCTTCAGATCTAACACCAAATTTCATTGCCACATCCTTTGGATCGTCAAGTCCGAACTGTAGCCGCACAAGCACCTTGACATGCATGGAACACACATGAATAATGCTTTAATGCACTAGAAAAGAAGCATTAGGCGAGGCCAAGTGACAAATAATGCAAAGCCAAGTAAACTCTGTGCTTCAATGCAAATTCTAAGCATAGTGATCTTATAGCTTCCGCAACAACAATTTTGAATTCATCGGACATAAACTTAGTTATCTGCTTCATCAAGCGATCCACACTCGACTCATTTTCCAGTCTTAGAAGGGTAGTAAAAGCAATGCTTCTATTTTGGTCAGAAATTAAACTCTCCATGTCAAATTGTCAGAAGAAATTATATGTTTTCTAAACATAACACAAGCTGCTTAAATTAGTCATAAGAAATCAAAAAGCTGTGAGCCACAACCTATTTACAAGGAATTAGAGGCGAGATATAAATTGGTCAACAGGTTAGGCTTGAACAGAGAAGCTGACTTCAACTACCAAATAAAATCCGAAAACTTTGTTAGCAAGGAATGTAGCTTACCTGGTGAAGCCATGACAGAGCATGAAACTGCACAAGGGATGGCTGCTCTTGATTGAACAGCTTCTTGAACCTCTTTACTCCATCCTTTCACAATCTCAGCGTTTGTCTGCCAAAATATTTATACCATGTTAATAAATCATCAGACTTTCGATAACTAATTTAATAACTATACAATAAAGCAACCCTTAAAAAAGCATTACCTGCAGAAAATGGATATCACTGACTAATTCTGCACTTGCGACAACTGGATTTTTGTCGACGATTGCTTGTTTCATGTATGGCTCTAGCTGAGTTGAAAGTGTTCCATCCATTATCCACAAAGAACACAAATAACATTTGCTTGATACATATATCAGTATAGCTTGTCATATATGTAGACATCAATTTTTTCATTTTAAATTTAAATTTATTATTATTATTATTATTATTATTATAATTATTATTATATATTATTTATTAAATATTACAAAGCCCAATTACAAGAACTCAGGCCCAGTTTACAAGCCTAAACAATGTGGCCCAGATACAGAAGCCCAACATAAACCCTAAAACCCAACTAGGATTTCTCATCTCATGCCCCAGCCGCCAATGATCTCCACCGTTGGATCTGGCAAGATCCAACGGTCCAAAGCTCTCCAACAAGAAACCCTAGGGTTATGATACCCTAGGGACCACGCGGCGCCGCCTCTGCCTCCAGCCGCCCCACGTCAACGTCTCAGCCAGCTGCCACGCCTCCACGAAGTCACCTTCAACCGAAGCCTCCAGAAACACCTCGTTTCTGCCCCACGTTGAAACCCTATGGTGAGTCACCACCATAGTCCGGTGACTCACCTAGGGTCACCATTTGGGACCGGTTCGAGAGCTACACCGTCGATGGCTATAAAGCCATCACCCAACCTGCAAAGAAAAGGACGGGAACCAACAGAAAAAAAGAGAGGAACCACCAATAACAGACAACAACAAGAACACGAACCCACAGCAGCCAATATAACAGAAAGAGAAGAAAAGAAGAGAGAGCTTACTCTGTCATTGGAGGCTTTCGAAACGTCGCCGGAAACCTTCGAACTTCGAAGGTAAAATCCTAGATCTAGGAAATACTATGGGGTTGTAGGAGAAAAGGATACGAAATTTGGCTTTAGGGTTAAAAGAGCTTTGATTTGGTATGGTTTTGTAAGTTTCGGCCACCACTCACGGTGGCCGGCGGTCGTGGTCGGCGCCGGAGCACGGCTGCCGGCCGGTGGTCTCTCCATCTCCGTTTTAGAGAGATGACAGAGAGAAATTTCATCTCTCTTAGTTAGAGAGAGATGAAACAAGAAAAATGAAATCATGGCCCTTAAGGGCCGGCTTAAATGGGTATAAATACCCTCATCAAAACGACATCGTTTTGGTGAGGGTATCTGTGTAATTTCATATATGGGTAAACCCCATCCACAGTCCATTATTTTTGTAACTTTATATTTTAGTCACTAAATCAATTTTTAAATTCTTTTAATTCGGTCTTTCGATTTTATTTAGTTTATAATTTAGTCCTAGCCTGTATACTTATATATATTTAAGGTAAATACCGTATTTAGTCCTTATAACTTTAATAATTTTTATTTTGACCTCTAATTAATTAATTAAGGATTAATTACATTAGTAACACCTAGTTTTCATAATATTTCAAACTAGAGCTTTTAATCTTGATATGTCATAATTTAGTCACCAATTTTAATTATAAGTTTTATTACTTTTTATATTTAATTTTAATTTTATCTATTTTACTCATTGTTTATTTATATTTTAATTTTATATGTTTAAATTTTCAAAATTATTTTATTCATATAAATATATATCTACATTCTTTTAAATAATAATGTTTATTTATTTTCAATATCAAAGAAATGGGCAGTCTTAAAACAACTGGATGTCCTATTCTGGTATTTTAAATAATTAAACATTATAAAAATTATAATTTAGTTTTATTTAAATTATTAAAATTTTAATATTTTTTAATATCGAAGAAAAGAGCTGTCTTAAGGCACCTAGAAGTCATTTTCTGATATTTCTAAATAAATAAATATTTTTATAAATATATTTAAATTAATATATTTTCTTAAAAATTATAGTAATAAAATTTGAAATAACATAATTATAAATTAAATATATTTGAATTTTTTTATTTATATTAATAGAGACAATTTATAATTAAAAAGTACCAATTTTGGGCGTTGTAGGGATGCTAATCCTTCCCTAAACGTAACCGACCACGAATCCTTTTTTATTATTAAAAAGAACGAATTTTTGGTTAAAACGCAGATCAGTTTATCTTTTAATCGATGTTTTCTTAAAAACTCTTTTAAAGGATGATTTTTAGGTATTCGACCTACCTGAACCAAAAGGACGATGGCGACTCCCAAATTATTTTAAAAACCATTTATTCACATCATTTTTCCCGCCAAGTAAAAAATTCGTGCCCGGACGAAAAACGGTTACGACAGCTTGGCGACTCTGCTGGGGATTGTCAAACTTTAAAATCAATTATAAATTGTCTCTATTAATTAGAAATTAAAAATTCATTTATTTAATTTTTAATTCTTTTCTTTCAAATTTTTATTATTTATTATTTTTATATTAATATTGTTTTTTATTCAGTTATTAATTATTTTATTTATCTGTTAGAGGTTTGAACATTTCTCCTCACACACAACACTTGCATTGCATAACACAAAGCTCTATAATTGAGTTTGTCCCTTTTAAGTGGGAGTGAAAGCGACGTCTTCGTGAGAATTTATTCTCCGTGTCAGACCTAGCAAGTAACTAGGATTGAGGGTTGACAGCCCAAGGGGGCATCAACAAGGACAGTTCGAGTACTTTTACTCCTAGAACTGAAAACCTGCATATAATAAACCCTAGAAACTCTCCCAATCTGAGACCATGCCGAAATTTTGTCAGTAGGTATACACAAAGGAGAAATAAGCTCTAGCTTTTAATTTATTTTATTTCCTTTTCTTTTTTCGGAATAAATGCATGCGAACTAGAAATCATGCGGTTAGGTTAAATTTTCCAAACAAAGCATGGAACTAGAAATAATGAGGTTAAGATTTATACCTTGATAAATAGATTTGTTTCCATTAGTTGATACTAACTATTCTATTTTTTTTATTTTTTCATGCATGTTACATTGCTCTAATCTGTTTATATTGATTTCTTTTGTTTGCATTGCATGATCATGGCATAATCAAAAGGTGTTGACTTGAAAGATTGTTCATCATATTGGAAAGAAATCGTAAATGGACAAAAAGTTCTATGATCAAACAAAATATGATGCGGCCAAGAAAAGACATCATGAGGGAACTCTGAAGATAGAGAAGAGCTATGCACCCAAAGATCGTATGCCCATTGAAGAGCAAAAGGAGATACGAGAAATAAGAGAGCAGATGTCCAAGATGATGGATAGAATATCTGTTTTGGCCAAAAGAGAAGAGATTCCTGCACAGAAAGAGAGAAAGCTTAATGAAGATAATCCTGCAATTTCATATATGCAAGGGCCTTTTGATCCTAACCAATTTGAGAAGTTGCAGACAATCATCATTTGTATTCACAAATCGTCTGGAGATACCAAAGAAATGTTGACCACTGTAAAAGCTCCCAGAGATGAGAAGAAATCATGTAATCAGAAATCATCAAAGTTTGGTCTGCTCCCGACGTCTAAAACTCAGGTTCAATCCAATATCTGTTTTGGCCAAAAGAAGAGATTCCTGCACAGAAAGAGAGAAAGCTTAATGAAGATAATCCTGCAATTTCATATATGCAAGGGCCTTTGATCCTAACCAATTTGAGAAGTTGCAGACAATCATCATTTGTATTCCAAATCGTCTGGAGATACCAAAGAAATGTTGACCACGTAAAAGCTCCCAGAGATGAGAAAAATCAGGTAATCAAAATCATCAAAGTTTGGTCTGCTCCCGACGTCTAAAACTCAGGTTCAATCCAAAACAAGGTTGGTTCTCATTTTGATGCTATCCCTATATCATATAAAGAGTTGTATGAGAAGTTACTTGAAGCACGGAATGCTCCATATACATAAAACCATTCCAACCTCCGTATCCAAATTGGTATGACATCAACGTTCATTGTGAATATCATCCAGAGCTCAAGGACATACCATCGAGAATTGTCTTGCCTTCAAACGTCGAGTCCAAAGTCTTTTGGATCATGGAACCTTGCAATTTATGGTAAATGATTGACCTAGTTTGGTAACCGAGGGTCCTGCTAGTCTTCAAAGGTAAGAATATCAGTAGGGGCGCCCAGAGAGAAAACGATTTGCTGAGGTTTGAAGCTCAAATACGTCATTTGAAGATTGAAAATGATAAATTGAGCACCAAAATGGAAACCATACATGAAGATTTCCAGAAGGTCAGTCAAGCCTTTCAAAATGCTGGTATAGGAAACACCCCAGAAGAGTGGATAGTAGGGGTCACCAACTGAAAAAGAGTTGCAACATACATGAAGAGTCCAAAAACTTTTGAACACAATGTTCTCTCACAGGGAAAATGAGCAACTCCGAGAATTGACATAGGAGATGAAAGAAACACCAGAATATCATGGAAGAGCTGCAGTCCAGACAAGCAATATGCCCATAAGCTGATAACTAACTTGGTTTTAGAGAAGAAAATGGGAAAGTTATTCCCTATATGTAAAGTTTTGTTGAAGTTAGGACTGAAAGTTGTCCCCTACATGTAAAAGTTTTGTTTGATGTACTGAAGCTTTTGTGTTCAATTTGTATTTTTACTTTTTATATCTTTGAATTGCACATTTTGCATTCTTATTTTTCCATATATGCATTTTTCACATTTTTATTTAAGTACTGTTATGTACTTTAATTATAAAAACATGTAAATAATTCTTGAAAGGTTCTGTAACAGTAAAAACCAAGACCATTCATTCATATTACTTTACTATCATCATGAAAACAATGGAGCAATCTTATAAGGGACTACAAGACCAGTGGCCAGAACAATTGATAGGGTTACCTCCGGATATAAGGAAAGAAACATAAAATTCAGTACCAGATGGATCAAATCAAATTATTCAGTATGTGACATCTGATAAAGAAGAGATAATTGATAAAGAGCAACCATGCTGTCAGATTGAAGAGTCAAAAATGGTAAAACCCTCTGGGGCATCCCAATTGAACCCAAAGAATAGCCTTGTTCATTATTCGCAATATGAGGAAAGATTCAAGAAGATGGATGAAGCAATAAAAAATATGAAATGTATTGATACTTCCCACAAAGAATTAGAAGCAAGAAAGCTTAGCTTGGTTCCAGATTTGATTATTCCCCATGAATTCAAAATGCCTGATTTTGAGAAATATGATGGAACAAGTTATCCCCTAATCCACCTGAGAATGTTTTGCAGAAAAATGGGAGGATATTTAAATTCTGATGACCTGTTAATTCACTCTTTCCATGATAGCCTTGTTAACCCAGCAGTAGTCTGGTACAATCAGTTGACCCAAGAACAGATCAAGAAATGGGTAGATCTAGCTGATGCATTTTTGGGACAATATCGGTATGTTAAAGGCTTAGCTTCAACACGTATGGATCTTCGAAGAGTAAAGAAGAAACCAATGAAATTTCAAGAATATGCCTTAAGATGGAGATGGCAGCACAAGTTCAACCTCCCATGTTAGAAGAAGAGATATCACATATGTTTCGGGATTCCATTCCTGCTCCTTTCTGCGAGTTAATGCAGGCAAATCCGACGAAGGAATTCAAGAATCTTACGACAAGTGTAGATTTAATTGAGAATGTAATCAGTGAAGGAAACTCAAAAGTCACATCCAATAACCCGATTGATCAGAGAGCTAAAGTTGGTAATGTGAATGAGTATCACATCCAAAGTCCCCGCAATTGCAAAAGAAAAGGAACAAATAGTTGTTCGGATCGACCAAAGAAAGTCATGCGATCAAGAAAAACTTTGGAAGTGTTCCAAACTTCCATTTCAGACTTGTATCCTCATTTGGTTAAAGGTCAATACATCACCAAGACCAACTAAAGTGATATCAAACCCTTCTGCTCATAGCTATGATCAAGATAGTGTTTGTAATTTCCACTTGGGGGTAAAGGGGCATTCTACAGGCAATTGTAGGCCACTGTTAAAAGAAATTGAGATGCTTGTTGACAAAGGGGTTTTGACACAATGATCAAGAAATGGGGAGGCGAAGAAAAAGAACCCTGATCCTATTACATACCCAACATTATAGGAATAATGAGGCATGATAAAATAAATAAGTGGAAGTGTTATCTACCATTGTAGTACCTTTCTACTTTCAACATCTTGTTTGAACTTGTTTTTTGTTCCTTTCTCCGCCTTTTGGGGCATCGTTGGTGTATTACATTACAAAACCGACTAAAGTATTTTTCTATTGATGACGTTCAATGATAAACATAATCTTCACAAATAGGTAAATCTAGTTTAAGTCAGTTGAGAATTGAATTCTAACAAAGAGATTTTCTGAATTCCACCAAAACACCTAGACTATAACAGGTTCTTCTAACAAGCTTAAGAAATTGATTTGGATAACCATGTTATACTATATACAATAAGCTTGAGTTGTCCCTCTAGAGCAATTGGTTAATCGCCCTGGCTTTATGGATAATATTCAACTAGCCTATTATACTATTATATGTAATAAAATTGTCCCTCTAGAGCAATTGGTTAATAACCCTGGCTTTATGGATAAGTTTCAATTAACCTGATAAAGGTGATTATTATATACAATAAAGCTGAATTCAGCTAGCCAAAATGGCAAATGTGTTAACAAATGGACTAAGGGAGTTGTGAAACACCTGTTATAGTCAACTTCACACAAGCACTCAGAAATTTCATTTTAGACCGATATTTTCGCACTACTTTGATTAGATAATTCTAAATGAAAGATTCCAGAGAATTGAAATGGAAAGACTCTAGAAGGTCTATGATTGGCAATCCTAGTTGCGTCATTTTGTACACATCCGGTTAAAATACCAAATCCTCAAAGTGAGACAGTGACAAAGTTCACAAAGAGCGGAGATGAGTGACATCTTAAATAGATGTAATCATAGAAAATAGGAAGGCCATCCTGAAACCAAACCAATCTTGATACTTGTCAAAGAATTATAATTCTCAACATTACAGAGTTGTTGATTCTTTTGATATTCTTTGAATTCATGCTTATGATTTGATTTTATTGTGAACCTATGATAGGAAACATTCTACAAAATTCTTTCATTCTTCGATAAAGAAAGGAGGAAAAACATTTTCAAACAGGACAGTCTCAAATGGAGAAGGTCTTTGAAGCAAGTTGTTGCCTAATCTACCTCTATTGTAGAAAAAGTGATGCCAGAATGATGAAACACTTCACATTTTTGAAGGCAAGTGGTCCAAAAAGCCAGAAAGTCTGGAGAATTGAACTTATGACACTCTCTTATGACATTATTAGCAGCTCATTAAGAAAGATTATTGTTTATCTCATGATGAGGGCGATAAGCATCACCAGACAGATTATTTTCCCCAACCATCAATTCATGTTCTCTAGAAGATTACATTATAGAACCATGAACAAGTCACTACCTGCACTCTGGTTATACCGTGATGCTGGCTCAAGTCTTGATACATCATTGCTACTTCTTCTATGCCGATCACTTTCTTTGTCAAGATACCCATTATGTCCTTCAGAAGATTGCTGAATTTGAATTTGAGGACTTATGGCACAGAATAAGACATTGGAACAAATTCTACATTTGTATGCGTACAGGATTCCAAAAGTTGAGATAACCAGTTTTACCATCAACTAAACCTTTCCATGGTTAGGGAAGAGTGGGATATGACAGTGTGTATTTTGGAGCAGCAGAAGAGACAGTCACTGTGGCAGTCATTGCAAGAAAATGCACCAGCAAAAATCTTCTATTTCATCCTGATGATGTTTATTTCTTCCAGTAAGGTTGTTACACTGGATGTCATCGACAACAAGGTCGAAATCGACAAATCTACTCATCAATTGCTCCAACCGATCATCATTCAGTTCTTGTACATCTGTTTTCAAAGGTATGCCAAGACAATAGAAGACAATCTCTGCATCACTGATTCCAGAGAAAAGAGACAGGACATTGATACCACCATGGAACATGTCTCTATACAGATCCTCGTGTATGGTTTTTAGGGAAACCTAGAAGCATTTCCACCTCATCAGATTCAAGTGGAACAATTTTATTCCTTCCAACCCATATCAGATTCCATTTTCAGCACTCATCAAGAACATACTTTTGGACACTCGAAGGTGGCTCATCGTCATAAGCTTCAAGAGCCTTAGATCCTTTCTGTAATTTGGCACTTCCTACATGTTTATAAATAGTTTACTTTGTTCTTGGATCTCAGGAAGGCCATCATTTCTTTGTCAATGGAAAAAATCATGATAGTGCGTGGAGAAAACAAGAGAAGAGGAAATATGTTCTCAATTGGCAGATTATGAATATAGCCTATTTTCAGTGTAACAACATGAAAATGCTTCGAATCTACAAATTCTGGCTCTACATCGAATAAGTACTTTGATATCCCAGTCCAAACATTAACTGGAGCAAGTGCCACGTTCTCGTAGTAAAAATAAGGAGACCCAATAACATCTTCTGGAAGTGTTCTTTGAGTTATCTGATCTGATTTGGTATGAACCTCAAAACCAATCATTAGATTTGAAAGATGAATTTGCTCATAATAGAAATAAGGAGACCCAATAGCATCTTCTGGAAGTATTCTTTGAGTTATCTGATTTGGTTCGGTAGGAACCCCAGAACCAATCATTGGAATTGAAAGATGAACTGCATGATCGTCTTCATTAAGAAGTTTCTTTTCAAGCTTCCTCTGCTTCTTACTTTTCAAAAATCATAGCCCAAGTTTCTCATTTGCTTGTAATTGGGGTCATTGCATAATGAATTCCTATCTTCTACTGAAAGAAGTGCGTCAGCAGCCTTAGCCATTTGAGCAGCATATATAAAATCTGTCAACTCTGCAATTGATGAAATTAGAATCTGTCAACTCTGCAATTGATGAATCCAGACCATATTTCTCCATGGTTATTTAAGCCTCAATTTCTAAGTATCCCATTTTTATCAAGTATAACAGTTTATTCTCCTCATCAGAATCAGAATTCATGATTTCCTCGATATTAGAAGAACTATCAATATCTGTGAAATCATCCTGAAAGATCACTTCATAATCAGATGAGTTGTTTTCAGAATCAACATGTTGTATGGATGTGGATTTTTGATGAGCCTGTACCACTGTATATGTAGTCTTGCTATTGTATCAGATTACTGTTTGCATAAATTGGTTTCTCTCCCACAGAAAAGTATATTTCAGAAATGGCTTTCACTGAAAGATGATAAGCCACTGTGTCAGCCTGGAACAGATTACCAAGCTATTTTTACTGTTCTGTCTGACTAGACCCCTCCAGATACAGAAAATGGTCACCTCATTCAAAAGACACATATCTCAGACATTTTTTTCAGAATGATTGTGTACTTCTTAAGTTTGTGACAACGTGAAGAGAATTCTTCCAGTTACTTGACAATAGTGCTGTTTAGTGACACCATAATGAGAGCATTCAAGATAAACAGATTTGGGGCACGAATAAATCCACATAATGCATTGTCAAAATTGGACCTCATAGGGATCATGAGATTCAAGTCAAACAGACATTGAAAATAAACCAGAATTAAAATGTTGGTGGCATTTTGAAAGTCCAAGTCAGACAGATCCATGTGGGGCATTTTGAAGGCTCAGATTAACAAGAAACAAATGTTGGGGCATGCTGAAAACCCTTGTCAATCAAAATCAGGAATGTTGATGTATCCTGAATGTTTATATCAGCAAAATGCTAGGGCATGCTGAAAGCCCCTTTCAATCAGAATGAAGAATGTTGATGTATTTTGAACGCTCATATCAGCAAATATTGGGGCATGCTGAAGGCCCACAACATCCTATGTCAAGATCATTGATTTGAACAAATATTTCCAATGAGACAAAAAGGTATGAAGAATGAAAATGGTAAAACAGTGATAGTCGAGCTGACTATACATAATTGCTTCGTTCATCAGGCAGTTACATTATGATCATATTGTGAACAAAAATTTTACTCAGCAAGTATGTTTTCAAATACCCAATCTTCTTAACCATGTGTCACATGATAGCGCGGTCTTTATTAAGCTACATCATAGTTGCATGAATAAAAATGATCCCCAAGAGACTACTCGATCCAGGGTTCAGTTCCTCAAGATCTCAGCTTTGAATTTTGCATTCTCTGTATCAGTGATAATTGAAAATATTTCTTTGAGGTTCCTGGCAGTTAGTTTCAACCATACTATTGAGGTTATGAAGCTGTTTTTCACATCAGTTTTTGTTTACTTGATGACATTGAAGAGAGAAGCTCGACTTACACATATTACCCATTCCCGCTGTTACTAGGGTTATCATTTCCAAGCCAGGTTGAACTGAATTTTTATCTATTTTGGGGTTTTATCATGTGCGTTTCATCACTAGCAGTAAGAATTCTACGGATATAGTTCTGTACATGGATCCTATAGCTGAAGTGTTTCTACTTTCTATAACACTCAGTTATAGAAGAAAATATAATCAGTATTACATTTGCCTTTGCCAGAGATGATATCAAGATCAGTTGGTATTTCGTATTCAATTCAACACCAGCACATTTTGTGAATTTGACCAACTTTTTGGTCATACCAACATATCACTTGTATCCCCATTGAGTTTTGTTCTGAAATGGTCTTGTGACATCATACAAAAGCTTTGAACACTAGGCAAAGAGCTTCAATGATTGGGAAATCTTGGAAGAAGCCACAGAAAAGGATGAATGTGTTGTCAAATGCTTCCTTGACCAATAATCCGAGCAGAAACCACAGGAAAAGATGAATGTATTGTCAAATGTTTTACGAACCAGTGATTATGGTGCTGAACCAATGTTGCAATCATATGGTTTCCATTTATTGATCCAAGATGAAGTTTGTTTTCTTCAACCCCAAGATTAGAAGTGAGATATAATGAAGATTTCTTTCCAAGGAGAGCTGAAATTTTAAACAAGAAACTAATGGGGTTAACTAAGGTTGAACTACAGGTTGTTGTTAAGCATCTCGACATGATATTGGTCCAAGTTGCCTTATTCGAGATCTGATTATATGTGGAGACATGAAAGGAATTGAAATAAATCTTCCTTGTGATGTTTCAAGAGTTAAATTAGAACAGACTCTACTCTCCTAATTAATCCCTGCTGAGTCAGGCTATCTACATCTACACTCTTCAAAGATGATAGATTATTTTAAAGATGATAGATTCTCTTTTCAAAGATGAAGCTTATGGGATTTAACAGTCCAAGCAAATAAAGTTGGTTTTATCCAAGATAAAATGGGGCATCAGGGTCATAATTTTGACTACAGCAAGAGTTCCACAAATGAAACATTTCTTCTGAGACTTTCATGAAACAAAGAAGACGCCAAGATACAAGTTGATCAGATGATTCTGCAGAAATGAAAGCTTGATAGCATAAGTTTCTACACTGATATCCAGAGATAACCCTGGCAATAAATGATGAAGTGAAGAAAGACCAAGTTCACCACTTTGAAGTCAAATGAAGATTGCATCAACATTCATGCATTCATAAGAATATCATTTACACAATAGACAATGCATTACATTGATACAATTGAGTGCATTCAAACATGAAGTTTTACAGATCTTCGGAAGAACAAGAAAATTCATGGTAAGAAATACCTTACAAGAAGAAGGTATTCAAAACCGCAAATATAGGAATCATGCAAACATCTGAAGAAAAGATGGATTCAATCCACAAAAATGAGTATTATCTTGAGATTGGGGCATTTTACCCAATCAACATGTTATTTTGAAAAATAATGAGAAAACGATTTCCATAGTTTCTCATTCAATCTTTTCTAAAAATGAAATTGTTGAAAAGTAAGAAAATGATTTCCTTAGTTTTTTTACTTAGTAAACTATTTCCCACATCTGTAAGTCCTACAGTGCATGATGTTTCCAAAAAGCCTTCGGGAGCTTTTTGATGTTTTCAAAGCCTTAGGGTCATCTGTAAGTCCTACAGTGCATGATGTTTTCAAAAAGCCTTCGGGAGCTTTTTGATGTTTTCAAAGCCTTCGGGTCATCTGTAAGCCCTTCAGTGCATGATGTTTTCAAAGCCTTCGGGTCATCCGTAAGCCCTGCAGTGCAGGATGTTTTCAAAAAGCCTTCAAGAGCTTTTTGATATTTTCAAAACCTTCGGGTCATCTGTAAGCCCTTCAGTGCATGATGTTTTTCAAAAAGCCTTCGGGAGCTTTTTGATGTTTTCAAAGCCTTCGGGTCATCTGTAAGCCCTTCAGTGCATGATGTTTTCAAAAACGCCTTCGGGAGCTTTTTGATGTTTTCAAAGCCTTCGAGTCATCTGTAAGCCCTTCAGTGCATGATGTTTTCAAAGCCTTCGGGTCATCCGTAAGCCCTTCAGTGCATGATGTTTCCAAAAAGCCTTCGGGAGCTTTTTGATGTTTTCAAAGCCTTCGGGTCATCTGTAAGCCCTTCAGTGCATGATGTTTTCAAAGCCTTCGGGTCATCCGTAAGCCCTGCAGTGCATGATGTTTTCAAACATTTTCATCCTACTCAATAAAAGCCAAATGAAAAAATTATTGTCTTTTTCGTCTTTGCTCTATTCTTGTTAACACAAGGATGAGCAAAGAGGGGCAGCTGTAGATATCAATTTTTTCATTTTAAATTTAAATTTATTATTATTATTATTATTATAATTATTATTATATATTATTTATTAAATATTACAAAGCCCAATTACAAGAACTCAGGCCCAGTTTACAAGCCTAAACAATGTGGCCCAGATACAGAAGCCCAACATAAACCCTAAAACCCAACTAGGGTTTCTCATCTCATGCCCCAGCCGCCAATGATCTCCACCGTTGGATCTGGCATGATCCAACGGTCCAAAGCTCTCCAACAAGAAACCCTAGGGTTATGATACCCTAGGGACCACGCGGCGCCGCCTCTGCCTCCAGCCGTCCCACGTCAACGTCTCAGCCAGCTGCCACACCTCCACGAAGTCACCTTCAACCGAAGCCTCCAGAAGCACCTCGTTTCTGCCCCACGTTGAAACCCTATGGTGAGTCACCACCATAGTCCGGTGACTCACCTAGGGTCACCATTTAGGACCGGTTCGAGAGCTACACCGTCGATGGCTATAAAGCCATCACCCAACCTGCAAAGAAAAGTACGGGAACCAACAGAAAAAAAAGAGAGGAACCACCAATAACAGACAACAACAAGAACACGAACCCACAACAGCCAATATAACAGAAAGAGAAGAAAAGAAGAGAGAGCTTACTCTGTCATTGGAGGCTTTCGAAACGTCGCCGGAAACCTTCGAACTTCGAATGTAAAATCCTAGATCTAGGAAATACTATGGGGTTGTAGGAGAAAAGGATACGAAATTTGGCTTTAGGGTTAAAAGAGCTTTGATTTGGTATGGTTTTGTAAGTTCCGGCCACCACTCACGGTGGCGGGCGGTCGTGGTCGGTGCCGGAGCACGGCTGCCGGCCGGTGGTCTCTCCATCTCCGTTTTAGAGAGATGACAGAGAGAAATTTCATCTCTCTCAGTTAGAGAGAGAGATGAAACAAGAAAAATGAAATCATGGCCCTTAAGGGCCGGCTTAAATGGGTATAAATACCCTCATCAAAACGACGCCGTTTTGGTGAGGGTATCTGTGTAATTTCACATATGGGTAAACCCCATCCACAGTCCATCATTTTTGTAACTTTATATTTTAGTCACTAAATCAATTTTTAAATTCTTTTAATTCGGTCTTTCGATTTTATTTAGTTTATAATTTAGTCATGGCCTGTATACTTATATATATTTAAGGTAAATACCGTATTTAGTCCTTATAACTTTAATAATTTTTATTTTGACCTCTAATTAATTAATTAAGGATTAATTATATTAGTAACACCTAGTTTTCATAATATTTCAAACTAGAGCTTTTAATCTTGATATGTCATAATTTAGTCACCAATTTTAATTATAAGTTTTATTACTTTTTATATTTAATTTTAATTTTATCTATTTTACTCATTGTTTATTTATATTTTAATTTTATATGTTTAAATTTTCATAATTATTTTATTCATATAAATATATATCTACATTCTTTTAAATAATAATGTTTATTTATTTTCAATATCAAAGAAAAAGGCAGTCTTAAAACAACTGGATGTCCTATTCTGGTATTTTAAATAATTAAACATTATAAAAATTATAATTTAGTTTTATTTAAATTATTAAAATTTTAATATTTTTTTAATATCGAAGAAAAGAGCTGTCTTAAGGCACCTAGAAATCCTTTTCTGATATTTTTAAATAAATAAATATTTTTATAAATATATTTAAATTAATATATTTTCTTAAAAATTATAGTAATAAAATTTGAAATAACATAATTATAAATTAAATATATTTGAATTTTTTTTATTTCTAATAATAGATACAATTTATAATTAAAAAGTACCAATTTTGGGCGTTGTAGGGATGCTAATCCTTCCCTAAACGTAACCGACCACGAATCCTTTTTTATTATTAAATAGAACGAAATTTTGGTTAAAACGCAGATCAGTTTATCTTTTAATCGATGTTTTCTTAAAAACTCTTTTAAAGGATGATTTTTAGGTATTCGACCTACCTGACCCAAAAGGACGATGGCGACTCCCAAATTATTTTAAAAACCATTTATTCACATCACTTTTAAATTTAGTCGGGTCTTACGTTTCTGTCCATATACAAAGATTACTGCCCATTACAGACACGCATATGACATTAATGATATTAATGACTGCAGATGAATACTGTACAACTACGTATTTATGTATTTATTTATACATGCATTGCATCTTATCTATATTTTTAATTTTCTGACTGCCGGAGGTCTTCCACGGAAGCTACTCTCAACCTGGCGTTGGGGGCAGCCTACTACCCTACCTCCCCCTTACCCCATTGCATATGGGAATTGGGTTTTGTTGTTGTTGTTGTTGTTGTTATTCACATCACTTTTTCCGCCAAGTAAAAAATTCGTGCCCGGACGAAAAACGGTTACACAATATCCTTCATAAGAAAGCTAGTGACAATGATAACTTATTCTCAGAAAGGATAAGCAAAAATTAGTATCCACAAGCAAAACAACTTATTCAGAAAGCATAAAAAATTCAAGATGTATCAACCTAATATGCTGATGGAGATAGCTCCTTTATCATCACATAGACCATTCTCAGAAAGCCTATATCCTTTGATTGGAAAAGCCTAGTCACAACAAAGATAACTTCTGTAGCTTCCACCTATCCATACAACATCAGCAAATGGTCAGTTAAAAAGGAAATTTCATCACAACAGAGTATACATACTACCTACAGGCTACAGTGGAAACCTATAAAATAGAGGTCAATTGTAATTTAACAAGCAGAAAAAGAAAAGGAAAAACGAATCTAATCTTTTCGGCCATAAATAAAAAGAAACACTAACCTTAGTGAATGTTTCACCTATGCTGCCCAGGCATAAAACACTCTACCTGGAATTGTAATATCGACACTGCCAACTTCGGATGCACAAGTATTGTTGCAACAATGTCTCAACTTCTCAACCCGAAATGTCAAAGATTGCCCCCACTTGATCAGAGTTTTCAATACATGGTTTTGCCTGGCAGCTCAACCTATTCGATTAGAAATAAGTGCATTTGCACTATGGTGGCGGTAGGCTGTTAAGCGATTAGTCACCCCCTCAGTGCCGTCTCAATGATAGAGGGTTCGGTTTCCTCCTCTCGGTCTTTTGTGCATGTACTAGACTGGTGCAGGTGTAGAGTCAAATTGATTTCTTTGTACATAAAACAGAATATGTTCCCAATGTTTCAATCAATGTTGGCAACCGAGGCAGCCAACCAAGGTCAACTGGATGTGAATGCTGAAATACATTACGCTATTTTTTTGCTTATGGTTGCAAAATAATCATCTTTCAAGTTTCACGAATGATTTGGCCTTCACAACCATTTTTATGGACTCAAAGTGGGACTATACATTGTACATTAGTAATTGTGTGAGAAACAAATGGAATTTTACTTGATTCTCTGGTTGGATTTAGTGGTTTGTTTGGTGCCTTTGCTTTAGCATTCGTACTTTTTCTATGGTAAACCATACGTTCCATTTTCCTTGAATTTCTCGTATCTCCTGATAGTTGGACGTGCGAGCCAGTATTAGAGAATTGTTCAAATATCCCCAGCTGTTTGTTTAGGTGCTCCATCTCTACTCGACTCCATGAAAACTTCGTACCCAAAACCCATCTCAGGTCCCAAACCTGCTTAGGCAGCCATGGATTCTCATCTCCTCTCAGCTGACTACTCCGTCACCATGTATGCTTGCACCCAATCAAAAGCCTCGTCTCTCCTATCCCCAGGTGCCCATCTTGTCAACTCCCCAAAACAACTCTCCCATCAATCCGACCCAGAAGGTGTTCTCTCAACCTTAAACCGGGTGCTGTCATCGTAGATCACACCAGCAGACGAGCGAGATCTGTGCTTCTGTAACCCCCTAGACCCGGCCTATGCGTTTCGACTTAGTCTAGTGGATCACATTATGATTATTAAAGACATTTTTTCCGAAACCGTTATTCCATCACATTATAAATAACATGAAATTATAAACAAATTATAATATCAAAATCCAACTCGTAAATATAGTACCAATAAATAATAATTTAATTTAAAACATGTCTTCAAATTCAAAATCACAATAAACCGAACAGTAATAGCAAAAGAGTCATCATTATAAAATCCGATATTTTAAAATAAGGTCCTTGTCACCAAAATAAAGTCAACTTGCAAGATAAAAACATTACTATCTGATTTTACTTCAAGAGATATGTTGATCCTCCAAGTGCTCGAACCGAGGTATCTAACCAACAGTATCTGAAAGGGAGAAAACATTTTCAAAATGTGAGCTAGGCTCAGTGTGTCCCAACATTTCCATAAAATCACAATAGGTACAAATCATAGTCCAGTAATCTCACAAATTCGTAAAAGAGTTTAACTTTTGAAAATCATAGTTTAAACCCTTTTCTGGTACACCATCAGTAGTTCCCAAAATTATTTTCCATATAGCTTACTTTATGCACATAGCAAAAAGAAAGCCGACTTAAGGATAGGCTCTGAAGCTTGTATCCTTAAGCCCAAGTAAATAAGTCCATATAGCTTACCCTAAGCACACAGCAAATGAAAGCCGACCTAATGAAACATCTTGGGGCCCTCAAGAGTCACATTAGGCCCATTTAGCTTGATCAGAGCTATTCCATCGTAATACAATTCCAAAATTCAATTGCACCGTGACATAAATTCCATAAATCCAAAAACATGGTAATCATATACCATTTCAAAACAAAAATTAGATAGCAGCCATATTCCATAAATTGTCACATAAAATTGGTGCATCCATAAAACAATAACCAATGAATTCGGTGTGTACCACATATTAAAACCAATAAAACAGCTCAGTAATAAGTAGGGAACACACCTCGACAATAAGTTCAAATAGCAAATCTACTGATTGATGGTTTTACCACGCTCTGCTACAGTTTTCGAACGCGTGAATAATGGAACACGTGGGTTAACTGATCTAGAAGAGCTGGGTCGAGCTGTCGAACGATCCGGAGAGTCTCTTGTACCTTCAAACAATAATAATCTATCAGTCCCAAATCCTATTTAATTGTTCAAAACTAGACTTCTTAAGTATATAAGCATTTTTCGGGTTTGACTATCAATTTGGGGTATTTCGAGTCTGAATTTGGCCAAACAGATTGCGGAATCGGAATCAGGACGTCGAAAATCATAAAGTATGACTTTTCGAAAATTCAGATTCTTGGTCAAAGTCAAAGTCAACCACTTTGACCGTCGATTTGGAGGCCTTCGGGTTCGAATTTGACGAAACGGACAGCGGAAACGGATTCGGCACGTCGAAAACTATCAGGATAGGTATACTCGGAAAAGATTAATGGTCGTTTAATGCTCGGTCAAAGTCATTTTAAGTTTTGGTCAAAGAAAGCCAACGGTCAACGGTCGGGTCGGGTCGGTCGGGTCAGACCGGTTCAAACCGGTCGAAACCGGTCAAACCGGTTTCCAGCAGCCACTCTCCCTGCGGCGGCGCGTGTGGCGTGTGAGGCGTCCTCCGGGGCCCTAAAAATCCCGGAAAAATTTCTAAAAATTATTTTGAGCGATTTCGAGATACTTACAACGATCGGTTCAAATTTTTGAACGGCGGAAAGCTCGATTTCAAATCGGCCGAATCTTTGACTGCACCACCTCCTCACGCGCCGCCGTCGACGGCGGGACAAGGTTGACACCGGTGAACTCGAAACGACACAAGGAACACGATGGTGCAGGAGGTGTCGTAAACTGAGCAACGATCGGCGGTGAATTTGAGATTTTCTCGGCGATAGAGCTAAAAAAAAGTCGAAGCTTTGACTTGAAATTCCGACGTTTAGCAGCGTTTCACTTCAATTAATTTAAGGGGATTGTTCCTGACTCGATAACGAACACGATGGTGGTTTCAATTTGACGATCGGATGTCGAACGGCGTCGGAATCGGACTTGAAAGTCGAGGTGCGGAAGGAGTGAAAGTTTAAGAAAAGCTTTTGTGTTTTCTGATTGAAATCAGAAAACACGTTAAGTTATAACCAAACCTGCTGACACTTTTAGGGGAAATTCAGGGCTTGGTCCCTGAATTTTCTTTACTTCGAAAATGGCATACAAGTTTTCATAAATTATACTTTAGTCACTTAATTTCACCCATTTTCACAATTTACCTCCAATTTTAATTAATATTATTTTGTAAATAGTCGGGTTGTTACAATTCTCCCCCTCTACAAGAAATTTCGTCCTTGAAATTTACCTTATGAGAATAGTTGAGGAAACTGAGACTCCATTGACTCCAATGTCTCCCAAGTAGCTTCTGAGGGGCCTCGATTACTCCACTGAACTTTGACCATTGGAATTCGCCTATTCCGAAGAACTCGTTCATCTCTCTCTAAGATCTGAATGGGCTCCTCTTCATATGACAAATCAGGTCTTAGCTCTACTTCTTCAACCTGAATAATGTGACCTGGATCTGGACGGTATCTCCTCAACATTGATACATGAAAGACATCATGAATACGACTTAGCTCTGAAGGCAACTCAAGTTGATATGCAACAAGTCCTACCCTCTTCAAGATACGAAATGGTCTAATAAATCTTGGACTTAATTTACCCTTACGCCCGAATCTCAATACTTTCTTCCAGGGTGAAACTTTCAAAAAGACCTGATCTCCCACTTCAAACTGTATATCATTCCTTCTTTGATCTGCATAAGATTTCTGCCTATCAAATGCCTCTTTCAGACGGTCATGGATTAATCTGACTGTGTCCTCCGTCTCTCGCACTATCTCAGGTCCCAACGTTTTCCTATCACGTAACTCAGTCCAACAGATCGGAGTACGACATTTACGCCCATAGAGTGCTTCATAGGGTGCCAAACGAATGCTGGTCTGATAAATGTTATTGTAAGCAAATTCAGCCAACGGCAAAAAGTTCTCCCAACTACCATGAAAATCGATTACGCAACCCCGCAACATATCCTCTAGAATCTGAATTACTCTCTCAGATTGACCATCAGTTTATGGATGAAATGATGTACTATAATCCAATCTTGTTCCCAAAGCCGTATGTAACACCTTCCAAAATCTGGAAGTAAATCTCGGATCTCGATCAGAAATAATAGACAATGGAACACCATGCAATCTGACAATCTCTGAAATATACAATCTTGCCAGCTTATCCAAAGTATAATTTACTCGCACAGGAATGAAGTGAGCTGACTTTGTAAGTCTGTCAACAATCACCTAAACTGAATCTTTTTTCAAAGGAGTCATAGGCAAGCCAGTAACAAAATCCATAGTAATACGCTCCCATTTCCATTCAGGAATCTTGATAGGCTGTAACAAACCTGATGGATGTTGATGTTATGCCTTAACTTGCTGACAAGTCAAACACCTAACCACAAAGTCAGATAGGTCTTTCTTCATCCCAATCCAATGATACCTCTCTCTCAAATTCCGGTACATCTTATCTCCTCCGGGGTGCATAGCATATGGACTACTATGAGCCTCAGTAAGGATAGTCTGCCTCAACTCAGCATCATCAGGCACACAATATCTACCTTTAAAGCATAAAACTTCATCCTGATCAATTGCGTAATCTGAGTTTGTCCCCTGCTCTACTTGCTCAAAGATGGAAAGCAAGGAGCTATCAAGGGGCTGGTTAGCTTTGATCTCATCAACCAAGGTCGGCTTAACTTGCAATTCTGCTAACAAAGTGCCATCATCATTTAAATTCATCTTGGCCATTAAAGACCTCAACTCCGATACCGTCTTTCGACTCAAAGCATCCACTACAATGTTAGCTTTACCAAGGTGGTAATCAATCACGCAATCATAATCCTTTAGAATCTCTAACCAGCGACGCTGTCTCAAATTAAGTTCCTTCTGGGTCAGAAGATACTTTAAGCTCTTATGATCCGTGAAAATGTAACACTTCTCTCCATAAAGATAGTGTCTCCAAATCTTCAAGGCAAATATTACTGCTGCCAACTCTAAATCGTGAGTAGGATAATTACTCTCATGCGGCCGCAGCTGACGGGATGCATAAGCCACCACCTTACTTTCCTGCATTAAAACACAACCAAGTCCTGAATGTGAAGCATCACTATACACTGTAAAATCCTTCCCGGACTCTGGTTGAATTAACACCGGTGCTTGAGTCAAAACCGCCTTTAATTTCTCAAAGCTCTCCTGTTGTGCCTCGCCCCAGTCAAATGGCACATTCTTCCTTAACAACTTTGTCAAAGGAGAAGCAATGATCGAGAAGCCCTCAACAAAACTTCGATAATAACCAGCCAAGCCCAAGAAACTGCGGATCTCAGATACGTTATTAGGTCGTTTCCAATTCATAATAGCCTCTATCTTGCTGGGATCGACCTGAACACCTCGCGCAGAAATAATATACCCCAGAAACGACACTTCTTGAAGCCAAAACTCATACTTGCTTAGTTTGGCATATAGACGATGCTCTCTCAAAGTCCGCAGAACGATCTTCAAATGCTCGTCATGCTCTGCCTCAGTACGAGAATAGATCAGAATATTGTCAATGAAAACCACCACAAATTGATCCAAATATGGTCGGAACACCCGATTCATCAAATCCATAAAAGCTGCAGGAGCGTTCATCAAACCAAAAGGCATCACTAAAAATTCATAATGACCATATCTAGTGCGAATGGCCGTTTTTGCAACATCAGATCCTTTAACTTTCAATTGATAATACCCCGAACGAAGATCAATCTTAGAGAATACAGTAGCTCCTCGCAATTGATCAAATAAGTCATCAATCCTGGGTAATGGGTATTTATTCTTGACCGTCATCTTGTTCAATTTCCGATAGTCAATACATAATCTTAGCGACCCATCCTTCTTTTTCACGAATAGAACTGGAGCTCCCCATGGTGAAGTACTATGTCGGATAAATCCTCGATCGAATAATTCTTGCAATTGGACTTTCAACTCCTTAAGTTCCTTTGGAGCCATACGATAAGGTGCCATAGAAATAGGTGAAGATCCCGGATAAGTCTCAATCTCGAACTCTACTTCTCTATCAGGAGGTAACCCAGGCAACTCCTCCGGAAAAACATCAGGAAACTCGCTAACTGTACGAATCTCCTCGATCGTGGACAATGCACCTTTGGTGTTCAAAATACAAGCAATGAAGGTCTCATATCCCTTCCGGATCATACGATCAATTTCCATCGCTAAAACTATATTGGAGAGATAACCACGCCGTTCACCAATTAACACAACAGTCCGACCATCTGAAGTCTTCAGAGTAGCCCGCTTGTATTTGTAATCCAGCTTTACCTTGTGTTTATTCAACCAATCCATTCCAAGAATTAGATCGAACTCCCCTAAAGGAAGTTCCATAAGATCAGCGAGAAAAATTTCTCCCTGAACCTCGAGAGGACAACGCCGAAATACTTTATTCACTAATACCGCTTGTCCTACTGGACTTGTAACTGTAACAGTATTTTCAGTGTTCTCGATCGGAATATGAAGGTTTCGAGATACTGAGCTCGATACATAGGAGTGAGTGGAGCCATTGTCCAATAATGCAAAGTATGGGGTAGAATAAATAGTAAATGTACCTGCAATAACCTCAGGCTCATCTCTGTCATCACGACGTCTAGTTGCATAAACCAAAGCTGGCTGTCTAGCCTCAGAAGCTGTTGGCCCTCTATTTTGCTGAGGTCGGGCTCTACTGTCTGTCCTGGACGCTGATCCTCGAGTCTTTCCTTGACTACGATCTCTAATTGGGGTCTGTACTGTAGTATGCGAACACACAGGAGTTTGGGTAGTGGTCTGCTCAAACGAAACTAGCTGAGGACAATCCCTCCAATAATGACCACTAGATCCACACTGATAGCAAAGACCCATCTTCTTACGACACTCTCCTGAGTGCTGTTTACCACAATACTCACAAAGGGGCCCATTATAATAGGACGAGTAACCGCCTCGATTGCCAACTAACGGTGAGGATGCTGCAGGCCTGAAACGTGTATTGCTTCTCTGAGGGGTTGAAGTACGAGTCCTCTTCCCGAACTGTGCTGATGACTCCATCGGGCCTGAAAATTTTTTAGATCGTTCCTGATCAACACGCTCTCTACCAGAAGCTAAAACCTCCACCTCTTCAGCATCTTTGGCTCTGCCCACCAGCACATCAAATATTTCATCCTGATGGGTTACAACTTGCCTACGCAACTCGTATCTGAGTCCAAGGGCAAATTTACGACATCGATCTCTCTCAGTAGGTACCATACTGAATCCATACTTCAGCAACTTCAAGAACTCGATCTCATACTCAGAAACAGTCATGTCTTCCTGAACCAAGTCTTGAAACTGTTGTCGTCTCTGAGCTAAGTAGCGCTCTCCCAGAAAACGACTCCGAAAGCGATCCTTAAAGAAATTCCAGGTCAAACGATCGGTAGGAACACTACTGATCACTGACTCCCACCAAATGTAGGCATTACCATCTAACATTGCTACAGCTCCCAGATATCTCTTAGTTGAGTCCAAACCCAACTGATCCATGCGTCTCTCTGTATCCTGGAGCCAATCCTCAGCTTCAGTAGGAGCTCCACCAATCTGTCCCCTAAAAGTTCTAACTCCCTTGGCAATCAACGTATGTGAAATAGGAACCTCAGATACAACACCAATAGCTCTAACTGCTCCCTGTATTAACTGCAGAAACTGTCTACTAAAATTCTCATCCAATGCAGCTCCAGTAGACTCTGACTCAATATCGGTCGCTCCTATGATCGGTGTAGTCATGCAATACCATCGGTAGGTGGCATATTCGTTGGGGTCGTAGGAGCAGGATCACCTATCGTAGGTGGGGGATCTACTCGTATCTCATCAATCGGATCTGCAAATCTAGCCACTCGACCTCGTCCACGACTAGTTCGACGACCACGTCTAGCACTCATTTTGGTAGATATCGAGATTACTACAGAAGATAAACTTAAGGTTAGATAAGCACTTGGAGTCTCGAACATAGTTAAAATCTTAATAACTTTGTGACATGGCCTTAGTAACTCGTTTTGTAAAATATTTCAAAACTGTATTTTCAATGTGGACTCATACACAGTCCGAGGGTTAAAAACCAAAAGCTCTGATACCAATAAATGTAACCCCCTAGACCTGGCCTATGCGTTTCGACTAAGTCTAGTGGATCACATTATGATTATTAAAGACATTTTCCGAAACCGTTATTCCATCACATTATAAATAACATGAAATTATAAACAAATTATAATATCAAAATCCAACTCGTAAATATAGTACCAATAAATAATAATTTAATTTAAAACATGTCTTCAAATTCAAAATCACAATAAACCGAGCAATAATAGCAAAAGAGTCATCATTATAAAATCCGATATTTTAAAATAAGGTCCATATCACCAAAATAAATCAATTTGCAAGATAAAAACATTACTATCTGATTTTACTTCAAGAGATATGTTGATCCTCCAAGTGCTCGAACCGAGGTATCTAACCAACAGTATCTGAAAGGGGGAAAACATTTTCAAAATGTGAGCTAGGCTCAGTGTGTCCCAACATTTCCATAAAATCACAATAGGTACAAATCATAGTCCAGTAATCTCACAAATTCGTAAAAGAGTTTAACTTTTGAAAATCATAGTTTAAACCCTTTTCTGGTACACCATCAGTAGTTCCCAAAATTATTTTCCATATAGCTTACTTTATGCACATAGCAAAAAGAAAGCCGACTTAAGGATAGGCTCTGAAGCTTGTATCCTTAAGCCCAAGTAAATAAGTCCATATAGCTTACCCTAAGCACACAGCAAAGGAAAGCCGACCTAATGAAACATCTTGGGGCCCTCAAGAGTCACATTAGGCCCATTTAGCTTGATCAGAGCTATTCCATCGTCATACAATTCCAAAATTCAATTGCACCGTGACATAAATTCCATAAATCCAAAAACATGGTAATCATATACCATTTCAAAACAAAAATTAGATAGCAGCCATATTCCATAAATTGTCACATAAAATTGGTGCATCCATAAAACAATAACCAATGAATTCGGTGTACCACATATTAAAACCAATAAAACAGTTCAGTAATAAGTAGGGAACACACCTCGACAATAGGTTCAAATAGCAAATCTACTGATTGCTGGTTTCACCACGCTCTGCTACAGTTTTCGAACGCGTGAATAATGGAACACGTGGTTTAACTGATCTAGAAGAGCTGGGTTGAGCTGTCGAACGATCCATAGAGTCTCTTGTACCTTCAAACAATAATAATCTATCAGTCCCAAATCCTATTTAATTGTTCAAAACTAGACTTCTTAAGTATATAAGCATTTTTTGGGTTTGACTATCAATTTGGGGTATTTCGAGTTTGAATTTGGCCAAACGGATTGCGGAATCGGAATCAGGACGTCAAAAAACATAAAGTATGACTTTTCAAAAATTCAGATTCTTGGTCAAAGTCAAAGTCAACCACTTTGACCGTCAATTTGGAGGTCTTCGGGTTCGAATTTGACAAAACGGACAGCGGAAATGGATTCGGCACGTCGAAAACTATCAGGATAGGTATACTCGGAAAAGATTAACGGTCGTTTAATGCTCGGTCAAAGCCATTTTAAGTTTTGGTCAAAGAAAGTCAACGGTCAACGGTCAACGGTCGGGTCGGGTCGGGTCGGTCAGGTCAGACCGGTCAAACCGGTTCGAACCGGTCAAACCGATCAGAACCGGTTGAAAACCGGATAAACCGATTTCCAGCAGCCACTCTCCCTGTGGCGGCACGTGTGGCGCGTGAGACGTCCTCCGGGGCCCTAAAAATCCCGGAAAAATTTCTAAAAATTATTTTGAGCGATTTCGAGATACTTACAACGATCGGTTCAAATTTTTGAACGGCGGAGAGCTCGATTTCAAATCGGCCGAATCTTTGACTGCACCACCTCCTCACGCGCCGCCGTCGACGGCGGACAAGGTTGACACCGGTGAACTCGAAACGACACAAGGAACACGATGGTGCAGGAGGTGTCGTAAACTGAGCAACGATCGGCGGTGAATTTGAGATTTTCTCGGCGATAGAGCTAAAAAAAAGTCGATGCTTTGACTTGAAATTCCCGACGTTTAGCAGCGTTTCGCTTCAATTAATTTATGGGGATTGTTCCTGACTCGATAACGAACACGATGGTGGTTTCAATTTGACGATCGGATGTCGAACGGCGTCGGAATCGAACTTGAAAGTCGAGGTGCGGAAGGAGTGAAAGTTTAAGAAAAGCTTTTGTGTTTTCTGATTGAAATCAGAAAACACGTTAAGTTATAACCAAACATGTCGACATTTTTAGGGGGAATTCAGGGCTTGGTCCCTGAATTTCCTTTACTTCGAAAATAGCATACAAATTTTTATAAATTATACTTTAGTTACTTAATTTCACCCATTTTCACAATTTACCTCCAATTTCAATTAATATTATTTTGTAAATAGTCGGGTTGTTACAGTTTCAGCTCGCAAAAAGGTTTGTTGGTTGATCGTTACCCCGGTTTTTGGCGGTGATATTGGAGCTAGAGAAAAGAAATTGATGATTCTGGACTTCAAGATTTTTCCACTTGATTTTGACATGTCTCAAAATTGAGGTCGAAATCAGTCCTCAATTCGACCTGAACAATTTCCATGCACGTTATTTTATTTTCTTATTCTTGTTACATTTTTCTAAAATCCTGACTTTTTATTTGTCTTCATTATCAAATGATTTTCTGTTTGATCGAATTTTTAAAAATAAAAATAAAAATTCCCATGCAACATGGACGTCGCTGCGATTGCAAACCATCACTGTCAGTGGTCATTTATATTTTCCCTAAATGCCTGTATCGCAGTTGATATTTTTTTTTACCAACCAGCTCTGTCATTAACAGAAGAAGCAAAAGGTTACAGCAGAGAGCGCAACCCAGTAGGGGCAAAATCATCTAACTTCTTCAAATATGGAAGATTGCAAGTATTATTCATCATTCAATCTGCCATGATATTACAATTCCAACAATAAAACTGAAAGAAACAATCCAAGCTTACAAACAACATTCAATAGATCTTTAGAAGACTTTTTTTTAATCTTACACCGTTCGATGAGAGTTTAGTTATCTGATTTCACAATGACTTCGGCTTATCCTTGTTATAAAGGACAACAAACCACATGCAAATAGCTTTATTTCAAAGATTTAACTGAAAAGATAATAAAAATTATGGGGTGAGAGAGGCTCGAACTCTCGACCTCAGGATAACTCAGAAGCTATGAGACCTACGCGCTAGCCAACTGCGCCACCACCCCTTGTTACCGAAAGCTGTTTTTTAAAGTATAGAACACATAAGTTTGGTTTTCTCCACTTTATATTCAAACACGCCTTTTCTTTTGAAGTCTCAATTGCAGAACTGAATCTCTAAATGGAAGACGCAAAAGGGTTAAAGGTGTAAGAAATCGATCAACGCTTAAGAAAATAATATATCGGTTTTTTGGCTATCAAGTATTTACAAACATGGCAGTGTTTGTAGCAGGATATTGTTCAACATTCTTGTTACATGAGAGTATGAATGTAGTTAGAAACAAAATATAATTGCAGCTCAACGTGAATGTGAATCCTCTGACTGAACACTGGTGTAGGCGTACTCCCTACTTTCCACCTGGCAACCATTTCCATTCACCTCTGTCCACGAAACCTTCCATGTCTTCAGTAGGCTTATCCTGCATATGTAAGGACCTTCATCAGTATACCCATTACTGACTTATCCCAACCGATTCTCAAAAACCTAAATACGGTTCGATCGAGGTGCTCAGAGTAACTAAGAAGATTACCTGTTTGTTTCAATCGTCCTCTTCGCCAGCATAAGTGTCAAAAACACAGGAACCATGGCAGCACACAAGTGCTTAAGGGTGTGCCCACTTACAACATGATGGGTCCATTTGTATATTACTTTATCCATTGCTTCTTCTATCTTAGCTAAAAGATAGAATCCTGCGATTGTAGATTTACGTTAAGAGATGCGTATTCATATCATGTATTTGGAATCCTGAGGGCCATGGAAGACAAGAACAAACCTGCTGCCCAAAGCCAATATGCAGAATGTGTGTACATTGGCGGCAACAAGATAGCCATGAGGGGGATGGCAATGCAAGGAACAAACTGGACAACGCCATAAAGTCGGAGGTCATCAAAAAACCTGCAGCAGAAAAACGGTAGTAAGACATGTTGAAAGAGCCAGCATAAGAGAATACGCTGCAAAATCTTCAGAAATCCCAACTTAAACAGACCAATAGACTACAAAAATATCATGATCACAATTCACATTTCCTAAGACATCATTGATTACAATCCCAACCTATCATTTAGTTTAACATTTAACATCCTCCCTAGTCTCTATTAAAACTAGTCCAACAGGAAAAAGGAACGGGGGGGATTCATTTCCAGATTGGAAGCAAAATCGCTTATTTCACAGGACCAAGACAAGAAGTTCGTCTACAAATAAGAGAATCACATCCTCAACTCCTAAATCAATTTCTATAACCAAGACCTACAAGAACGGACTGTGGCAGAAAACTTTTTTTTTTTCATTTAGAAGAGGACTATTAAGCAGCATGCTTGCCTCCAGTACAAGATACTGATTACACCAGCCAGCAGAAGTGGTATGATGGAAACTGTTCCCTTTTGCTCATCAATTCTTTCAATGATAAATATTGCCACGATCGATGTGAATGCAATTGTCATCTATACACAATGCAGTTAAAGAAACCGTCAAAACAAAAGCATTCCAAAAATCCGAAGCCTACTATGCATCAAGGGAAAACAAACTGACTGGTAATCTATCCCACACGAGCCGAGCATCATCCGGGTCGAGATGATAGTATGAGGAACCAACCCCAACAGCAGCCACACCAATGAAAAAACAAGTCCAACCCCATAGTTCCCCTTGCAAACTTTATTACAGATTTAAAACTCGGTTAACAATCAATAAGACAGAGGAACTCATCAAACAATTTGATATAAACACAAGGAACCCGACTTACCTAAACTTGAAATAATCCTTATAAAAACACAATACAAGACCTATAACACCAATAACTAGAAAGGGAAAATTCGAAACCACATTTAACGTATTGGGTATACCTGGAAAAGAGCAACAATAAGAACCCATTAGAGTAATAATTCTAAGTTAACTATATGAATAGCTAAGGTGATTTAAACTATGGATTTTAACCAGTTGCTAAAAGAAAAAAGGGAAAAATATACTTAATTACTGATTCCGTTTCTCATTAAAGTTTTCACTTTTCTAACAACAAGTTATAAAAATTGATCCTAATAGCAAGGTATTGGACTTGAATCACATAGAAAAACTGAGATTTTCTTTGAGGGTTTACAGGGACCTAGCTTTTGGGAATTGTTCTTCCGAGATTCAAAAGAAGGAGCATTCATATATGAAAAAACAAAGCAAAGATTAATGAGAGGTGAAGTGAAATTAACCAAAGAAATCGAGTTGATCGGCGAAATCGTGGTACTCTTGAGACTGGGGGATAGCTGGAGTGACGATCATTAACACCAGGAAACATACAATAGCGACTCCCCAAGCGTAAAGGGTGCGTTTCCTCATGGTCTCTTCTTCTTTTGGCGCTGGAGTGGAAACAAAGGTGTTCAGATTTGTACTTTGGGTTTGATGGTTAAAAATATAAATCCTTTGGAATAATTGTAATTTACAAAAAGTCGATCTCGTTTTTGTTTCTTATGGATTAAGTCTTAAGTTTCATTAACGTCCACTTGTTGAATTGAATGGTATAGCTTTTCTGTTCAAAGCATGTTTCCATGGCGGTTTGCATTATTGGTGGAAAGTGATGGTCGGACTTCATTCTTAGGTTCTCAATTTTCCCCTTGTGTGTTTTACTCTTTGTTGTAGGATTTTTTTATTAATAATTTTGATTAGGAAAAGTAATATTTATCTAGATACAATTTAATTCATTTACAAAATAAATATTGGGTAAATTATATGTTTAGTACTTAAATGATCAGTTTTAGTTTGTTTTAATTTTTAATTTTTAATTTTTTTAAAATAATACATAAAGTTTAGTTTTTATTTCATTTTAGTATCATGTTCAAAATTTAACGTTAAATTTTGATTTTTTTAAAGTATAGGTACTAAAACGGATCAAAATTAATAATTTAAGTATTAAATGCTCTAAATTTTTAATGACGGGTACTAAAATAAAATAAAAATTAAACGTGAGATATTACTTTAAAAAATTAAAATTTTAAATAGTAAAAGACACTAAAACTAATAATTTAGATACTAAATATATAATTTACTCTAAATATTACGTAGACGCATCTCATCCGAGATTAGGGTAAATTCATATAATTCATTATGGTGTATCCATACAAGTTTTGTCAATGTGTTTGCCACCTTATTTTATTGTAGCTTTATTAATATACAGAAACATAGCCAGAATTTCAATTTGAGAAGGATAAAATATATTTTTTTAAATTAGAAAGACAATTTTATAATTATATCATAAATAATTAAATTTTATATATAAATCAAATGTAAAAAAAAATGTTAGATTGGGGGCCATAGCTCCTCCATGTCCTTAATAGTTTCGGTTAATATAAACAGAACAAAGATATCAGAAGAATAAAATATAATTAGTAATAAAGAGATAGAAGTTTATATGACAAATATACACATTTAAAGTAAATTATTTTTTTTTGCACGAATCAAGTGACATCCGTGTAAATGAATTATTGTTATTCTTGAGGACCCGAGTTCGAGTACTATAGATGTTAGAGGTGTGAGCGTTCAATGTTGAAAGATTTAGAGTTATATTCGAACAAATACTACATTATACTTACCCTATATTATTAAAAAAAAGTAAATTATTTTTTTATCAAATTCATGGACATCTTCAGCATGTGGTCAGCCTGTTCTTGAGTTAAGCTTGAACCACGGTGAGCCACCATTCACCGGTGGGAGGGTTTGGATATAATTTGGAATTTAGGATTTAGGGTATAATTTAGGAGATTAGTTATAATTTAGGGATTAGGATTTGGATCTAAATTTTACATGAATATTTTGGAATTTTATTTTTATTATAATCTTATGTGGTATTAAAAATATTAATAAAATATAACACATCATATAATAATAATAAAATAATTCATACCACTGTTGAGTGATAAAAAATAATATATAAAATTGAATCATTAAATTGAAAAAAAATTAAAAGTACATTGTATAAAATACGAGAGAGAATAAAATTTAGTTATTGAATCTATAGTTTATCCATTATATATATGTATGTAACATTCATAGCCCGTATACGTCTCAAAATATGAGCTAAAGATGTCACGTCAACTTTACAAATATTTACCGATCATAAATGCTTAAAATTTTATTCCATTATAAAACATTTCATTATTAACATTACAATTATTCCATTAATCGTATAAAATCATAAAATAATAATTATCATATAAATCAAGTTTAATTTTAGGCAGAAGTTTAATAGTTCAATAATAACAATACTGCTTAAAAACTACCTAATTTTAAAATATTTATTTTTCTCATAAAATATAATTTTTATCTAAAATATAAAACTTTAATTCATATTTATAACCCTAATAATATATCTTAGACGTTTCTTATTTGTATACATGTCATTTAGAAAATTTAAAATAGTAGGATGCCTTTACTAATACATGTAGTTGTTATTTGTTGATTGATGTCAACTCGACTCCTTACTTCACTTGCCATTCTTTACCTACGTGTGAAAATCATCACACGATAACGCATTCACTTAGTGAAGCATTATAAACAAACTAAGGTGACATAAAATATTAAACAACTTAAAAACATCATAACATTATTTTTCTTTATATAAATCTTAAAGTATCATAACAATTCAAAACATTAAACTTAAATTCAAATAAAATCATTGAATATCCAAACTGATTTATTCAAGCTGTTTTTCCACATTAGATACCTAAAAATTATCATCTCATGATTTTGTCAAAATCATGATAATCAATAATAAACATAACAATCATCTCATACTCTATTTCATTCAAATACTTTTCAGAACTTTCTTATTTTATTCTCATTTTTCACTTTCATATCCATTCACATATTCATTTTATATTTCATGTTCATAATAAATACTTTCACATTTCATGATTTATTTTCTGAATCAGAACTTATTTCCAGACTCATAGTTTATTTTCATATTCATACCTTATTTTCAAATTCATAACTCAATGCATATTTATGAGAATACAAGGTATGTGAGTAGAACATAAGGTGCACATAGGGCACATCACGATGTCAATCTTTAACTTATACATATAATGCACTCCAAGTGCAATCATAACATGAGCACCAACGGTGCAGATCATAATGTACATGAATGTACCATAACTTAACTGGAAAGTACTCAACTTAATGGCATGTCAAATGTACCTACGACTCTCAATGCAACATACAATAGGTTTTTTCATTAATCATTAAATATTATTCAATTATCAAAGATATCAATATATCAACATATTCAACTCTTCATATCATAACATAATGGGCAGTTCATACCCTAAACATTTCATTTCCACATAACATTTATATATTATAATCATCGTCAATTATCTTTCTTTAACATAAAAACTTTATATTAATCATGTAATAAATATCATAACTATGATACCAATTGTAATAAAGTTTACTTATTTTGAGCATTTATAATAACATATAACATATGAGTAACATGAAAACATAAATTATGACAAGTTTTATATGCTGGCAATAACATGAAAAGAAATATTATTATGTATTAATATACACAATTAAAAATTATTTTATTTATACCACTAGAAACTAGACTCGAATACGAATCTAACTATATAAGACACATTTTCTAGTTCATCTTATACATTTTATAGTGAATTTTCGAAGTTGACCTATAGAAGCTATTTTGAGCAGAATCTGCTGCCTTGCTTTCTGACCTATCCTCAATTAAAAATTCATATATTTTCGTATATCTATCGAAACCAGTATACATTTGTTTTAAATGAAATTATACTGACATACGAATCCAACGTGTAAAAATCATCCTCTAATCATTTCTTTATAATTTATGATGATTTTCTAAATTTACTGTTCATGACACAAATATGGGTAGATTTCACTAACTTATATTTTCAGCTTATTCACTAATTATATTAGCATATTAACTGCACATATATGTATGAATCACAATTCACATAATAGTTAGAAGTTACATCTTACCATAGTAATTCCATCATTGACTCATCGCAAGCCAATGTTTGTTCGATAACACAAATACGAATTAAATATGCACTCATCTGATGTCTTTAGCTTGTAAATCTTCCTAGAACTTCATATTACGTCCTTAAGCTTCTCCTTAGCTTTAACATTGCTTGATCTTGATTTCAATCATAATCTTGAAGCTATGGTGGTGCACGTTTTGGGGCTAAAATTTCTGATTTTTCTTCAATTAAAACATAATACACTTGGCTTAATATAAATGAATTTAAAATTCATTTAATGTGATATTATCATTTTCCCCTTAATGAAACATGATAATTTCAACTTGCCATTGCATTATCATCCCTTTTAATATTCCAAAGTCAAATGTGAACAAATAAAAATTCATTTTCCACCTTTGTCCTTGCAAATTTTCAAAACTGCAATTTAGTCTCTAAATTTTCCAATTTCAGCTAAATATGTAAAATCAACTTAAATTCCACCGATCCACATTAAATTTCACTGTTCTAAAATTTGGAAATAATATTTCCAACCTTTATATATCATCCTTTAAATTTTCGTAAAATTTTGGTTTGATCCGATTATCCGATTTTCTTTCGGACTTTACTGCTTTATAGTTTTTAACACAAATTCCAGATCAAAATTTTGATTCCCACAAAAACATCATTCTTTGGGTTGAAATATTCATTTATGGGGTCAAAATACCTAAATTTTAAAAATTACTCTTTTGGTCCCTAAAATTTTCCAACTTTCTACTTTGACCACTAAACTTTCAAATTTTATATTTTGGTCACTAACCAAAATTTTAGTATTACAATATATATATATATATATATATATATATATATATATATATATATATTGGAACAATTAAAAAGCTTTTTTTGGGTAAATTAGATAAAAAAAACTATTGTCCAAAGACCTATTTGATGTTTCAGTGAACAATTTATTACTTTTAAAACTTTAGTGGAGAAAACATAAACTTACTCAAATATTAGTTATCATTTGTGTAATTTAACCTTTTTAATATTATAAATTCATTATAAAGGTATAACGACAGTTAACCCTCGGTCACCACATCTTAACTAAATAAATGAAAGTGACCGAATATTATATTTTTTTTGAATTTAACGAGAAAAAAATATACAAAACTTAGACAAAAGTGATCAATCTTATAGGTTACCCTAAGGGTGCGTTTGGTTCACGGAATGTAAGATTACCAGTGGGAATAAAAGATTACCAGGGAATAGGATTACTGGGAATGTTGTATTTTGTGTTTGGTTGGTTTAGTATGAATGTAAGATTACCGTGTTTGGTTAAAGGAATAAAAGATTATTGGAATGTATATTTAACCAAATTGTCCTTATTATATATTTGTATAATATTACAAATTGTAAAATATTTATATATTTTCTTTAAAAAATTAAATTCATAATATTTATATAATTTTTTTTACAAAATTAAAAATATAAAAAATGTTTAATGAAAGGGTAAATTTTTTTTACCCCTGAACTTTATATAAAATTTTAATTATAGACTTTTTTTTTGTAAATCTAAAATAATTTAAGGATAAATTTGTAATTTAACCTTCGTAGAATTTTTATTATTCAATGACAGAAGAATGATATTTTTGAAAAAAAAAAAAAAATTTAAGGGCATTTTAGTCCAAAACACCGGTAATGTTACAATACCTAAGGGAAGGGAGGTAATGACATTCCCGGTAATATACCCCAACAAATCTACTATTGGTAATAAAACATTACCGGGAATGAGATTCCCGGCCAACCAAACATGAGAATGTGAGATTCCCACAATCCTTGAACCAAATACCCCCTAATATTTTTCATTGAATACATTAAAATATCGAACAAAATTACAAATAAACTAATATAAAATCGTGCAAATTATACATTAATAACTATACATACAGTCAATGCCATGCAAATTTAGTACCTGAAAAGCCAAATATTGCACATCCCACCAATATTTTCCAAAATTACACCATTTAGTGCCCGTGGTTTCCATTTTATGAACTAAAGGTCTCTTACTTTCACTAAAAATAAATTATGAAACATAAATTTGACTAATTATACACGCACTATTTATAAGAAACGGCACACCAGATTTTTAGGATTTAGTACAACCCTATAAGTAAACCATGACAAAGAAGGTAAACTCAAAAGATATATAGAAGAGGTTCTAGTTTGGAATCAACATAAACCCATTAAAAAAAATCAACGTATTATTGGATTAGAGTGTTAAATCCGTGGGTATTTTAACTGAATATAAAGATTATATAAATAAATAAAAGCATATAAGATCACCATAATCATACAAAGAAAACACGAAAGTGAAAGAGATTAAAACTGAGTAAAATCGTAGGAGGTGAAAATAAAGGAAAGAAAGCTTGTACGTGCATGTAAACCAGAAGAAGAGAGAAATGAATGAAGGGGGGAAGAAACGTAGCATGTCTTCCGAAAATTTAATCCGCAGCCATCTTTCGAGGGAAAGGTTTTTTTTTCTCCTTCTTCTTCTGCTCCATCACTTTTTATTTATATTTTCCAGTTAATTCCATTCTACATCTTCAAATTTATTCGAACTTTAATCACCCAACTATTTTTTTGTTTTAAAATCATATTTAATATTACGTTTTCATTTTATTTTAGTCATCCGTTATTAAAAAATTAACAATGATATTGATGTGTGCAATATCACATCATCATTAGAAAAAAATGCCACAAAAACATAATGTTAGTTGTGATTTTGAAACATAAAATAGTTGAGTGACCAAAACGAATCATTCGAATAATTTGGTGACTAAATACATACTTTACCCGTTTTAACTTTACCTTCAAACTTTAAAACGTTTTAATTGTACCCTTATCATTACAGTATAACTGAATTCAAACTGTTTATTCGAATATTTCAAATATATTCATCGTAAAATCTAAATGAATAAGAATATATTAAAATTTAATCAATAGTTTGAGAACCTTTACTTGAATTAAGACCTTATTTAATTTAAAAGACCCCAATGACCCTCTCCCACTGCCAATGCCATTCCACAATGACAATGACAATATCAACTCTCTTCTATTTGTAGTACTACCTTGTCATCACCTTGCTAAAACTACTCACCCTTGCCATCAGAAAATGGAGATGAAGGCTTCTACGGAATCATTGAAGTCGATCTCGAGTGTGTCGAGGCTGAGGGTGGAAGGAGTTCAACGGCGAAAGAAGGAAAACGAATCGATAGATGAAGGGTCTTCTCTGAGTCTGAGTAACTTGTCAAAGATTATACTTCCTCCATTGGGTGCTTCAAGCTATAACCACAACAGCCAAACCAGTTCCACGGGATGGATCATCTCTCCCATGGATACGAGATACAGGTCGAATTCGAATTAATCCGATCCTCTAATTTGAAATTAAAATAATTAGAGATGATACGATTGATTGGATGCAGGTGCTGGGAAACATTTATGGTGGTGTTAGTGTTTTATTCAGCATGGGTTTACCCTTCCGAAATAGCGTTTTTCGCTTCGGCTCTACCAACGGCACTCTACGTTTGCGATAACGTTGTGGATTCATTCTTCGCCGTTGATATCGTCTTGGCGTTTTTTGCTGCATACATTGATTCAACTACTCACCTGCTTGTCTGTGACCACAAAAAGATTGCCAAGAGGTTTGCTTTCTTCACTCATCTATCCATTTTACAAAATTCTACTCTTTTTCTTCTTTTTTTTTTTAATTTTTTTTAAATAATTTAAATATAAAATATGAATTTTAAGAACGGAATTCAACGCATTTAGCATTTATTTGCTGAGATAATTGCATCATATGTTCTCAAATTATGATCTTTATTTTAAATTAGTCCTTAAACTTTTAAATATTTCAATTTTATCTTTAAACTATGACTATCATTTTAAATTAGTCCTCAAACACCGAAAAAACAAAGAATATTTTCTGGAAACATTTTACATGAAAGGAGCACAACTTAAATTATAATTAAATTAAAATCAAAATTGAAACAGCCACTACTGAACATGAACGTTGGGAATTTTACATGAATTATCTTAAATTACTCTTTAATAATAATTTTTATTTATTTAAGATGTTGGTTTGAGTTATATTACACTCAAATACATTTGTTCGAAATTTGATAGTATCTATGTATAATCGAATCATTCAATTAATCGATTTAACGATGAATTGCGTGTTATTGGAATTGGGGTGTAGGTACCTATCGACGTGGTTCAACATGGATTTGGCATCAACAATCCCATTTGATTCAATTGGCCATTTGTTCAATGCCAAAAGCATATTAGGCATCCCTTATTCCTGTCTGAGTTTGCTCAGATTTTGGCGACTCAGGCGGGTCAACGAGTTCTTCACCAGGTTTTTCTTTACCTCTTTATTTCATTACTGCGTATGTATTTACAATCTTCATTGTTCCATGTTTTAGATCAAAATTTGGGTGCCGAACCCTTAAATCTATACGTTTTTAGGCTGGAGAAAGATATTCGAGTCATCTATTTCTGGATCCGATCTGCTAGGCTTGTCACTGTGAGTGAAAGCTAGGCCTAATTATGTTTGCAGCTGCACTCTCTGTTATGCTAAAAAATGAAATTTAATATTTTACAATTTGATCCTTTACTTTTATCATTTTCTTAGTAGGTCCAAATTAATAATTGTTTGTTTCTATCACTAAAATAATTATTTGATTTTAATATATATTATTGATAAAATATGTCCTCAAACTTAAAAAAAAATAAATAAATAAAACATCTCATGTGATTTTTTACACCTAATTGAACTCTCCAACTATGAAATTTAATCAAATATTTGTTTAATCTATATTGACTATTAAATTTACTGATGTGGCAATTAACATATGATGATATCAGTAAATTCACATAGATGATTTATATGATGTAATTACTTTATCTTATATGTCACGTCAACAAGTAATTAAAATGCTGTAATTTTTTAAAAAATTTACCCTCGAATTGAGAAATTTACTCAAATAGGCCCTTAATTCTATAAAATTTAAAATATTAAATAAAAATGCTCATAAATTATGAGAATTTTGTTTTTTTTCTTCATAAATTTAAAAAGAATTGAAATTGAAATAACTGTAAAAGAATTAAAAATAAGAAATATTAAAAGCTAAGAGACGAAAACGGATACATTTTCAATAAATAATACTAAACATAAAGTTCAATGAATTTTGCAAGAGTAAAAGAGAGAAGAAAATAAATTGAGAGATGAATTTAAAGTAAGAAATATTAAAACCATGATGTTGAGAGGAGAATTATTTGATGGACTTAACTCACCACTTTATCCGTGGTCCCAGTTAATGAGAGCCACAAATTTTAAAATAATTTCTAAATAATTATTCATTTCTTATTTACAAGTAGGAAAGATGTGAAGATTCATCTTAAAAAAATGATATGGACAAATATTATTGATTCGAACCCTGAATGATGTGGTGAATCGGGTTCATCTAATAATTTCTCTATCGAGAGATATACCATAGATATCTTAATGTCTTTCTAACTTTTTGTCGTATAATCGTATATTTTAGACAGATGATTTATGCAAATTACTTGATAGAATTAACTATATATCTCAAAAAATATAGTGGTCAACTTATAGTAGTGGGACTAAATTCATCCAAAAAGACATAATACATGGACCTTCTATAATTTGACCAAAGTAAAATGATGAAATTCAACATAGTAGAGGGACTTCATTAAAATTATTGTGTTATCACACAAGGCCTTGTTTTAGTTCCATTCTCTTCAACCCATCAGCCCTGTATTGAATCTGTCTGTTGATACACACTGATACGCAGGTGACATTGTTTCACGTGCATTGTGCTGCCTGCTTTTACTACATGATGGCTGACCGGAATCCGCACCGAGAAAAGACGTGGCTCGGATCGTTGAACCCAAATTTCCGGGAAACAAACATTTGGTTCCGTTATATCTGCTCTTTACATTGGTCCATCACCACTGTCGTAACCGGTTTTTGTCCGGGCACGAATTTTTACTGGACGGGGATAAAAATAATTTTGATTTTAAAAAAATGTTTTGGGAGTTGTCATTGACCTTTTGGGGTTAGGTAGGTCAAATACCTAAAAAAATAATCTTTTAAAATAGTTTTGAATAAAACATAATTTAAAAGATAAAATTGATCTGGTATAACAAAAAATTTTAGTAAAACAGGAGTCGTGGTCGATTACGTTTAGGGAAGGATTAGCACCCCTATAACGCCCAAAATTGATACTTTATTAATTACAAATTGTCTCTATTATTGAAAATTTAAAAATTTAAAAATATATTTAATTCATAATCCTGTTATTTCAAACTTATTAATATAATATATTAATATCTATATTTTTAAATAAGATATTTATTTAGAAATATCAGAAAAGGGCTTCTAGGTGCTTTAAGACATATCCTTTCTTAATATTAATAAATAAATATTAATAAAACATTTATCTAAAGATAATTAAAATATATATAATTTATAAAAGTAAAATAAAATATTTATTTATTTAAAAATATCAGAAAATGGACATCCAGTTGCTTTAAGACTATCATTTCTTAATATTGAAAAATAAATAAATATTAAAATATGATTTTTAAAAAAAAAAGTAATTTATGTAAAATTAAATTATATATATATAAAGTAAAAGTAAGTAAATAAGTATTATTTATTATATATATTTATATGGCTATATAATAATAATAACAATAATATTTAAATATATAAACATGTAAAATTAAGACATAAATAAACAATAATAAAATTAGAACTATATATTTAAAAGCAATAAAACTTTATAATAAATGAAAATATTAAAAATTAGTGACTAAATTAAAATCTAATAAAATTAAATACCTAATTCATAATTAATTATTTAAAATTATAGGGATTAAACATATTATTTTACCCATTTATTAATTTGGTGTCTAAAATAAAATTATATTAAATTAGTACATTAAATTAAAATAAATTAAAACATGTTGTTCAGGATTAAAATATTAATTAACAAAATTACAAGGACTAAACATATTATTTATCCTAAAATATATAAATACTGGCCTAGGCTAAATTATAAATTAATAAAATTAGAAGATCGAATTAAAACTTATTAAAATTGATTTCAATGACTAAATCGTAAAGATTACAAACTATGAACACTGCGGACATAATTGGACCATCCCCTAAATTACGCATATACCTTTCATCAAAACGGCGTCGTTTTGATGAGGGTATATAAACCCTATAACCGGCCCTCTTGGGCAAATCTTTCTCATTTCTTCCTTCTTTCTCTCTTTCTAAAAGAGAGAATTAAACATTCTCTCTCGCCTCTCTCTAAAACTGAGAGAGAACCGGTCGGTAGCCGCGCTCCGGCGCTGGCCACCACCGCCGGCCACCGTCACGGTGGCCGAAAATTTACAATTTACCCCAAATCAAAGCTTCGATTACCCTAAAGCCCGATCTAAGGTTATTTTGGCCTAAAAACTTACCAAACGTCGTAGATCTAGGATTGTTCCCTTCGACGGTTTGGTTCTCCGGTGGTTTGTGGGGGGTTCCGATGAACAGAGTAAGTTTATCTTCGTCTCTCTTTTTTTTTTTTTTTCTCTCTTATTTGTACTGTTTGGTGCGTATTCTTGCTTGCTCTGTTTCCCCGTGTCCGTTGGTTGCCTCTGTTTTTGTTATCTCCGGTTCTTCCTCCCTGTTCATTGTTCGCAGGTGAGCCAAGGCTTTATAGCTTTGATGAGGCTCTCATTGGACCGGTCCCAAAGGGATTTCTCGGTGAGTCAATGAACTATGTGGTGACTTACCCCTAGAGCAGCAACGTGTGTGGCCATCTGGGTCTTCTGGAGCCTTCGACGAGGGTAGCAGCGTGGAGGCATGGCATCTGGCAGTGGAGGTGTAGACGTGGGGCGGCTGGAATGTTCTTGTAGGCGGCGACGGCCACGTGGCCCTAGGGTGATGATACCCTAGGGTTTGTTGCTGGGATTATCTGGACCGTTGGATCTAAGTTAGATCCAACGGCTGATAAGGGGAGGCGGCTGGAAGCTTAGATGGAAACCCTAGTTGGGTTTTAGGGTTTCTGGTGAGTTTGGGCCATCTGTTCGGGCCAGTTACTGTTGGGTCTGTAATAGTAATTGGGTTAGGTCTGATTTGGGCCTGCAATGTAATAATAATAATATTTAATAATAATAATAATAATAATAGTAATAAATAAATATAATAAAAAAAATCAAATGGAAAAAACTAGTGTCTTCAGCTGCCCCTCTTTGCTCATTCTTGTGTTAACGAGAATAGGGCAAAGATGAAAAGACAATAAGTTTTTTTCATTTGACTTCACTTGGAAATGTTGAACAATTTCTTCTTTGGGATTAGTTCTTCTCATTATGAACTTTTCCACTAGGGATGACAATTCGTCTTTTTCTGTGATGTGATTTAGAAAAAAGTTGAATAAATTCTTCTCATTATGAACTTCTTCTCATTCTTCAGATGAGTTCTTCTCATTATGAACTCTCTCTGGAAATGTTGATGTCGATCTATCTCCTTTTGTGATAGCGTCATGCAAAAGGTTGAACAAGTTCTTCTCATTATGAACTTCCTCTTCTTCTTCAGATAAGTTCTTCTCATTATGAACTTTCTCTGGAAAAGTTGGTGTTGATCTATCTCTTTCTGTGATAGAGTCATACAAAGGTTGAACAAGCTCTTCTCATTATGAACTTCTTCTTCTTCTTCAGATAAGTTCTTCTCATTATGAACTTTCTTTGGAAAAGCTAATCCATCGAGTGATGAATTAAAGCGAAAGGTTGAACAAATTCTTCTTATTATGAACTTCTTCTTCCTTCTTCAGATAAGTTCTTCTCATTATGAACTCTAACTGGCATTGTTGATCCACCGAGTGATGAATTTGAGCAAAAGGTTGAACAAGTTCTTCTCATTATGAACTTTTTCTTCTTTCTTCAGATGAGTTCTTCTCATTATGAACTCTACCTGGAAAAGTTTAAAAAAACATTATGCACTGTAGGGCTTACAGCTGACTCGAAGGTTTTGAAAATATCAAAAAGCTCCCGAAGGCTTTTTGGAAACATCATGCACTGTAGGACTTATAGATGACCCTAAGGCTTTGAAAACATCAAAAAGCTCCCGAAGGCTTTTTGGAAACATCATGCACTGTAGGACTTACAGATGTGGGAAATAGTTTACTAAGTAAGAAACTATAAAAATCGTTTTCTTACTTTTCAACAATTTTATTTTTAGAAAAGATTGAATGAGAAACTATGGAAATCGTTTTCTCATTATTTTTCAAAATAACATGTTGATTGGGTAACATGACCCAATCTCAAAATAATGTTCATTCTTGTGGATTGCGTCCATCTATTCTTCAAATGTTGGTGTGATTCCTACATTCGAGGTTTTGAATTCTACCTTCTTCTTGTAAGGTATTGTTCATCATGAATCTTCTTTTTCATACGAAGATCTGCAAAACCTTATGTTTGAATGCAATTATATGTATCAATGTAATGCATTATCTATTATGCAAATGATATTCTTATGAATGCATGAATGTTGATGCAATCTTCATTTGACTTCAAAGTGGTGAACTTGGTCTTCCTTCACTTCATCATTTATTGCCAGGGTTACCTCTGGATATCAGTGTAGAAACTTATGCTATCAAGCTTGCATTTCTGCAGAATCATCTGATCAATCTGCATATTTGTATCTTCGTGTCTTCTTTGCTTCATGAAAGTCTCAGAAGAAATGTTTCATTTATGGAACTCTTGTCGTAGTCAGAATTATGACTTTGATGCCCCATTTTGTCTTGGATAAAACCAACTTTCTTTGCTTGGACTTGTGCAGAAATCCGATAAAGCTTTCATCTTTGAAAAAGGAATCTATCATCTTTGAAGAATGTAGATGTAGATATGTCTGACTCAGCAGAGATTAATTAGGAGAGTAGAGTCTGTTCTGATTTGACTCTTGAAATAGATCATAAGGAAGATTTATCCTAATTCCTTTCTGTCATAACCAGTTTTCGTCCGGGCACGAATTTTTTTCTTGGTGGGAAAAGTGATGTGAATAAATGGTTTTTTAAAATAATTTGGGAGTCGCCATTGACCTTTTGGGTCAGGTAGGTCGAATACTTAAAAATCATCCTTTAAAAGAGTTTTTAAGAAAACATCGATTAAAAGATAAACTGATCTGCTTTTTAACCAAAAATTCGTTCTTTTTAATAATAAAAAGGGATTCGTGGTCGGTTACGTTTAGGGAAGGATTAGCACCCCTACAACGCCCAAAATTGGTACTTTTTAATTATAAATTGTCTCTATTATTGAAAATTTAGAAATTCAAAGATATATTTAATTCATAATTATGTTATTTCAAATAATTTAAAGAAAATATATTAATATGTATAAATAAAATATTTATTTATTTAGAAATATCAGAAAAGGACTTCTAGGTGTTTTAAGACAGCTCTTTTCTTCGATATTAAAAAATAAAATAAATAATTAAAAACATTTTTTAATAATTTATTTTAATATAATAATAATGAAAATAATAATTTAAACATATAAAATTAAAATATAAATAATGAGTAAGATAAATAAATTTAAAAATAAGTATAAAAAAGCAATAAGACTTATAATTAACATTAGTGACTAAAACATATAAAATTAAAATAATATAAAATATTAAAATTTATAGCCCTTATTTATAGTATTATAAAAATATAATTACTAATGATGTAATTAAACCTAATTATTAATAAGTGATTAAAATTATAATTATTAAAATTAAAGACTCTAACTCGAATAATAAAAAGATATAAGTGCTAATAATGTAATTTATCCTTATTTAATTAATTCATGTTAAAATGATAATTACTAAACTATAAGGGACTAACTTAGGTATTTATCCTAAATATATATATTATATTATGTAAAGGACTAAAATAAAATGAAATAAAATTACTAGATCGAATTATAATATATAAAAACATGCTATAAGGATCAAATTGAAACTTTTTAAAGTTACAGTGGCTGCGGGAATAGTTTATCCGAAAGCAAAATTACAGATATACCCCTCCCCAAAACGATGTCGTTTAGGAAGGGGTATATAATCCCCTTCCAGCTGGCCCGAAGGGCCAACGTTTCATTTATCTTCTTTCTCTTCTCTCTCTAACTGAGAGAGAAGAGAATTCTCTCTCGCTTCTCTCTAGTTGAGGGAAGCCGGTCATCGGCCAACAGCCGCCTGCCGCCGTAATCCCCACCGCCGGCCACCGCATCCGGTGGCCGAAAAATATCATTTTTACACCAAAATATAGATCGGACCGTCCTAATGACGGTTCCGGTGTCTTTATTCCTTAAATGACTCCTGATCGGAGCAAATCTAAGAAAATACCTTCGGCTTTCGAAGGTTTTCGGTGACGCGTGGAGGTTCGTATGAATTCCGGTGATGGCGTGGCTTCCTCGGTAAATATTTCTCCGTCTTTTCCTGATTATTTTAGTGTTTTGTGGTTGTTGGGTTGCTTTGGGTTCTCCTGTTGTTCTCCCTGTCTTTTGGTTCTCCTCTCCTCTTTCTTTTTTACAGGTACGATGGCTTTATAGCCATCTCGGTCGCTTGCTCGGACCGGTCTGAAGGATGAAAAGTTCGGTGAGTCACCAAAGCTAGGCTGGTGACTCACTGTAGGGAAGGTTGTTGGTTGCCATCTGGCGTTCTGGAGTGTTCCTTGAGGCGGCGGCGTGGCAGCAAGGCATCGGCAGCAGCTGGTTGGACCATCTGGCTTGGGAAGTGTCGGCAGAGGCGACTGTTGGGAGTTCTTGGAGGTAGCGGCAGTGGCAACAGTGCTAGGGTTTAGAAACCCTAGCTGAAACCCTAAACATTTAGGGTTTTATTTTGGTCTGGGCCGGTTCTGGTTGTTTGTAACTGGGCCGGTCCAGTTTTCATTGGGCCTGTAATTATTTTTTAATAATAATAATAATATATATAATAATATATATAATAATTATAATAATATATATAATAATTATAATAATAATAATTATAATAATAATAATAATAATAAATAAATAAAATGGGTAAAAAAATTAATATCTTCAGCTGCCCCTCTTTGCCCATTCTTGTGTTAACAAGAATAGGGCAAAGACGAAAAGATAATAAATTTTTTTTATCCATTTGACTTCACTTGATTATGATGGCAATGTTGAATAATTTCTTCTTTGGGATTAGTTCTTCTAATTATGAACTTTTCCACTGGGGATGACAATTTATCTCGTTCTGTGATGTAATCTAGCAAAGGTTGAACAAGTTCTTCTCATTGTGAACTTCTTCTTCTTCAGATGAGTTCTTCTCATTGTGAACTCCTTCTGGAAATGCTGATGATGATATATCTCCTTCTGTGATAGAGTTATGCAAAAGGTCGAACAAGCTCTTCTCATTATGAACTTCTTCTTCTTTCTTCAGATGAGTTCTTCTCATTATGAACTTCTTCTTCCTCTTCAGATAAGTTCTTCTCATTATGAACTTCTTCTTCTTCTTTAGATGAGTTCTTCTCATTATGAATTTCTTCTTCTTTCTTCAGATGAGTTCTTCTCATTATGAACTTCTTCTTATTTCTTCAGATGAGTTCTTCTCATTATGAACTTCTTCTTCCTCTTCAGATAAGTTCTTCTCATTATGAACTTCTTCTTCTTCTTTAGATGAGTTCTTCTCATTATGAATTTATTCTTCTTTCTTCAGATGAGTTCTTCTCATTATGAACTTCTTCTTATTTCTTCAGATGAGTTCTTCTCATTATGAACTTCTTCTTCTTTCTTCAGATAAGTTCTTCTCATTATGAATTCTACCTGGCAATGTTGATCCATCAAATGATGAATTCAAATAAAAGGTTGAACAAATTCTTCTCATTATGATCTTCTTCTTTCTTCTTCAGATGAGTTCTTCTCATTATGAACTTTCTCTGGAAAAGTTGATTCATCAAGTGATGGATTTGAGCAAAAGGTTGAACAAATTCTTCTCATTATGAATTTCTTCTTCCTTCTTCAGATGAGTTCTTCTCATTATGAACTTTTTCTGGAAAAGCTGATCCATCAAATGATGGATTTGAGCAAAAGGTTGAACAAATTCTTCTCATTATGAATTTCTTCTTCCTTCTTCAGATGAGTTCTTCTCATTATGAACTTTTTTCTGGAAAAGCTGATTCATCAAATGATGGATTTGAGCAAAAGGTTGAACAAATTCTTCTCATTATGAATTTCTTCTTCCTTCTTCAGATGAGTTCTTCTCATTATGAACTTTTTCTGGAAAAGCTGATCCATAAAATGATGGATTTGAGCAAAAGGTTGAACAAATTCTTCTCATTATGAATTTCTTCTTCCTTCTTCAGATGAGTTCTTCTCATTATGAACTTTTTCTGGAAAAGCTGATCCATCAAATGATGGATTTGAGTCTTTGCTAAAATCTTTGAAATTCCTGTCAAAATTCACATGGATAAAATGAATGAAAATGCACCTATTTTTGCAAATGTCTAAATATGATGCATGAATGTTGATGCAATCTTCATTTGACTTCAAAATGGTGAACTCGGTTTTCCTCCACTTCATCATTTATTGCCAGGGTCACCTTTGGATATCAGTGTAGTAACTTATGCTACCAAGCTTGCATTTCTGAAAAACCATCTGATCAACTTGTATCTTTATGTCTTCTTTGCTTCATGAAAGTCTCAGAAGAATTGTTTCATTTGTGGAACTCTTGTCGTAGTCAGAACTGACCTTGATGCCTCATTTTGTCTTGGATAACACCAACTTTATTTGCTTGGACTTGTGTAGAAATCCCATAAAGCTTTCATCTTTGAAAAGAGAATCTATCATCTTTGAAGAGGTAAGATGTAGATATGCCTGACTCAGCAAGAATTAATTGGGAGAGTAGAGTCTGTTCTGTTTTAACTCTTGAAACACATCACAAGGAAGATTTATTCCAATTCCTTTCATGTTTCCATATATAATCAGATCTCGAATAAGGCAACTTGGACCATATCATATCGAGATGCTTAACAACAACATGTCGTTTAACCTTAGTTGGTACTACTAGTTTCTTGTTTAAAATTTCAGTTCTCCTTCTGTGGAAAGAAATCTTCATCTTGTATCAATAAAGGAAAACCATATGATAACAACATTGGTTCAACACCATAATCACTGGTTCATAAAACACTTGACAACAAATTCTTCATCTCCTGAGACTTCTGCTCGAATTGCTGGTCAATAAAGCTCTTTGCATGGTTTTCAAAGTTTTTGTATGATGTCACAAAACCACTTGAGAACAAAACTCAGTGGGAATACAAGTGAAATACTGGTATGACCAAAAATAGTTGGTCAAATTCACAAAATGTGCTGGTGTCGATTTGAATAGGAGACACTAATTGATCTCGATATCATCCTGGGCAAGGGCAAGTGTAATACTGATCACGTTTTCTTCTGTAATGAGCATTGTAGAAAGTAGAAATACTTCAGCTATAGGATCCATGTACAGAAAGATATCTGTGGAATTCTTGCTGCTGGGGATGAAACACACATGATAAAACCCAAAATAGATAAAAATTCAGTTCAGCCTGGCTGGCAATGATAACCCCAGTAACAAAGGGAATAACAATAATATAAGTGAGTCGAGTCTCCCTTTCCAATGTCATCGATTAAGCGAAAACTATTGTGAAAAACAGCTTCGTAATTCCAACAGTATGGTTGAAACTAACTGCCAGGAATCTCAAAGAAATATTTTCAATTGTCACCGACACAGAGAATACAAAATTCAAAGCTGAGATCTCGAGGAACTGAACCCTGGATCGAATAGTCTGCCTGGGGACCATCTTTATTCATGCAACCATGATGTAGCTTAACAAAGAACACGCTGTCATGTGATACATGGTTAAGAAGATTGGGTACTTGAAACCATACTTGCTGAGTAGATATTTGTTCAACAACATGATCATAATGTAACTGCCTGATGAACGAAGCAATTATGTATAGTCAGCTCGACTGTCACGGTTTTACCATTTTTATTCTTCATATCTTTCTATCTTATTGGAAATATTTTCTCAAATCAATGATCTTTAACACATGATGATATGGGCCTTCAGCATGTCCCAGCATTTTGCTGATATAAATATTCAGGATACATCAACATTCTCGATTCTGATTGAAAAGGGTTTTCAGCATGCCCCAACATTTGTTTTTTGTTAATCTGAGCCTTCAAAATGCCCCACATGGATCTGTCTAAAAGAACCTTTAAAATGCCTCAACATTTGCTGATACAGATGTTAAAAGTGTGTTCAACATTACTTCTTGTTGATATGAGCCTCCAAGAATGCCCAAATATTCATATTATTGTGAGCCTTCAAAATGCCCCAATATTCTATTTCTGGTTGAAACGGGCCCTCAAGATGTCCCTCTAGATCTGTCTGATTCACTCTCAATGTCTGTTTGACTGGAATGTCATGATCCCCACGAGGTCCAATTTTTGACAATGAACTGTTGTAGGTACTTGTAGCTTTATTCGTGCCCCAAATCTATTTATCTTGAATACTCTCATTCTGGTGTCACTAAACAGTAATGTTATCAAGTAACAAGAATTCTATTCATGTTGTAACAAATTTAAGAAGTACTCAATCATTCTGACAGAAACGTCTGAGATATGTGTCTTCTGAATGAGGTGACCATTTTCTGTATCTGGAGGGATTTAGTCAGACAGAGCAGTAAAAATAGCTTGGTAATCCGTTCCAGGCTGACACAGTGGCTTATCATCTTTCAGTGAAGGCCATCTCTGAAATATACTTTTATGTGGGAGAGAAACCAATTTCGCAAATAGTAATCTGATGCATTGGCAAGGCTACATATACAGTGGTACAGGCTCATTAAAAATCCACACCCATGCAATATGTTGATTCTGATAACAAATCATCTGATTATGAAACGATCTTTCAGGATGATTTCACAGATATTGATAGTTCTTCTGATACCGAGGAAATCCTGAATTCTGATTTTGATGAGGAGAATAAATTGTTATACTTGACAAAAACAGGATAATCAGAGGTTGAGGCTTCAATAGCCATGGAGAGATGTGGTCCGAATTCATCAATTACAGAATTGACATATTTCATATATACTTCTTCTGGTAGAAGGTAGGAATTCATTATGCAATGACCCCAATTACAAGCAAAGGCGAAACTTGGGCTATAATTTTTGGAAAAGGAAGAAGCAGAGGAAGCTTGAAAAGAAGTTTCTTAATGAAGACGATCATGCAGTTCATCTTTCAATTCCAATGATTAGTTCTTGGGTTCCTACCGAACCAGATCAGATAACTCAAAGAACACTTCCAGAAGATGCTATTGGGTCTCCTTATTTCTACTATGAGCAAATTCATCTTTCAAATCTAATGATTGGTTTTGGGGTTCATACCAAACCAGATCAGATAACTCAAAGAACACTTTCAGAAGATGCTATTGGGTCTCCTTATTTCTACTACGAGAATGTGGCATTTGCTCCAGTTAATGTTTGGACTGAAATATCACAGTACTTATTCGATGTAGAGCCAGAATTTGTAGATTCGAAGTATTTTTTTGCTGCTACCCGGAAACGGGGTTATATTCATAACCTGCCAATAGAGAACAAATTCTTCTTATTTTTCTTACTCCACGCACCATACATGATTTTTTTCCATTGACAAAGAAATTGTGCCTTCCTGGGATCCAAGAACAAAGTTGAACTGTTTACAAACATGTACAGGAAGTGCCAAATTGACAGAAATGATCTGTAAGGCTCTTGAAGCTTATGACGATAAGCCACCTTCGAGTGTCCAGAAGTATGTTCTTGATGAGTGCTGAAAATGGAATCTGGTATGGGTTGGAAGGAATAAAATTGTTCCACTTGAACCTGATGAGGTGGAAATGCTTCTAGATTTCCCTAGAAACCATACATGAGGAGCTTCTAGAGACATGTTCTCCGGTGATATCAATGTCCTGTTTGTCTTTTTTTTTCTTTTTTTTTGGGATCAGTGATGCAGAGGTCGCCTTCTACTGTCTTAGCATATCTTTGAAAACAGGTGTGCAAGAACTGAATGATGATCGGTTGAAGCAATTGATGAGTAGATTTGTCGAATTCGACCTTGTTATCAGTGGCATCCAGCGTAACAACCTTACTGGAAGAAATAAACATCATCATGATGAACTAGAAGATTTTTTTTGGTGCATTTACTTGCAATGACTGCTACAACGACTGTCTCTTTTGCTACTTCAAGATATATCATACTCTTACTGAACCATGGAAAAGTTTAATTGACGGTAAAACTGATTATCTTCAACTTTTGGAATCCAGTAACCAATGTTACCCTATATAAAAGGCCTATAAAGGAAGATTCTGTTCCAATGTCTTATTCTGTGCCATAAGTCCTCAAATTCAAATTCAGCAATCTTCTGAAGGACATAATGGATATCATCTTGACAAAGAAAATGATCGGCATAGAAGAAGTAGCAATGATGTATCAAGACTTGAGCCAGCATCACGGTATAACCAGAGTGCAGGTAGTGACTTGTTCATGGCTCTATGATGTAATCTTCTAGAAAACATGAATTGATGGCTGGGGAAAATAATTTATCTGGTGATGCTTATCGACCTCAGCATAAGATAAACGATAATCTTTCTTGATGAACTGCTAATAATGTCATAGGAGAGTGTCACAAGTTAAATTCTCCAGACTTTCTGGCTTCTTGGACCACTTGCCTTCAAAAATGTGAAGTGCTTCATTATTCTGGCCTCGTTCATTCTTTTTCTACAACAGAGGTAGAATAAGCAACAATTGCTTCAAGGACTTTCCTCATTTGAGACTGTCCTGTTTGAAAATGTTTTTCCTCCTTTCTTTATTGAAGAATGAAAGAATTTTGTAAAGTATTGCCCCTTTCAGGTTCACAATATAATCAAATCATAAAAAATAAGTTTAATGAATATCAAATAAAGCAACTACACTTTTAAATCATTCAAAAATCATAGTCCTATGGCAAGTGTCAAAATTATTGACTGATTTGAGGTGTAGGTTAGTTCTGGTAAAGTAAGGTCTCTCAGGTTAATTCAACATATATGTCTCTTTGGGCTTCCATTAACTTGAAGAAATGGTTGTTATGCTCTTCTCGTAGAGATACTTCTTGATTCCAGAATATCATGAACGTCTTTGGGATGTGTGGTGCTTCATTAAGAGCTTAAGACCGTCTCTTATCTCGTTGTTGCACCATTCAATATTCGAGCCGCCTTTTCAGGTTTTCAACTCGAATCCTCCTTTGGTTCTAAGATGTTATTTAAAATTTTACATCTTGAACCCTCCTTTTATCATTTTTCATATCATGCATTAAGGATTTTAAAAACTAATTTTTGCAAATAAAAATCAATCTTGAGAGGCGGAATGAATTCTGAAGACATTCTCTCTTAATTGGATGCCTTCAATCTTGTTTTGCTTGACTTGGATCTGCTTTGTTGGGGATTTTTCTATCATCTGGATCCCTCTAGACTGCCAATTTTTTTTTGTCTATTCCCATTTTCTCATATCTTCAACATTTTTTTGCTCTTCTTGCCAAATATGAATCTTTGAACTAATTGTACTTGATCAACTTTGTAACTTGAGGCTCCATGAGTCACCCATCTTGGTTCAATTTTTTCCTTTTATCCTTTTTTTTCTCATTTTTTCCTTTTTTTTCAAGTATAATATTTCTTGACAGAATCTAAGTTTATTTGGTTTCTCAGAACTTTCCCATTCATTTCTGCCAAAATCTGAGTTTTTTTTACATCTAGATCACCCTCTTGGAACTCTCTAGGATGTGATCTTTCATCATCCGTTTCTAATGCATTTACTCATGGTAAATAGCTTTCAATTGATTCTGATCAATAAGGTTTAATTGATCAAATCGAGCTTGGATACATTCAGTCTTCTCCAATTTGTCCTCCTTTAGGATACAAAATGATGGGATCTCAACTTCAATTGGTAATACTGCTTCCATCTCATAGACTAAACAATAAGGTGTTGCCCCAGTAAATGTTCGCACAGTAATTCAATATGCATATAAGGCAAAAGTTAGCTTCTCGTGCCAATCTTTGTAAGCTTCAGTGGTCTTTGTAATGATCCTCTTAAGGTTCTTATTTGCTTCTGCAAATGCCCCATTCATCTTTGGGTGATATGACACTGAGTTGGCGTGCTTGATCTGTGCGCGAAGTTTAGTCGTCTCATACATAGAAGTCTTTGTGAAAAGATGTATCTCCAGGGGGATGAATTTTCAAGATTAACTTTCATTTACATGAAAAAAATGTAATTAATGCATGATATATTTATTTAAATCAATCATTTTTTCTTCTCTGAGTATGCTCCAATCACTCGAAATTATCTTCGATAAGTTGGTCCATAATGCCTCATCTCGTCTCCTCTTGCAGGAAGATTCACGGATAATTGAAAGTTTGGTTCTTTTAAGGTTATTTGGTTTATGGTGGTTTTGTGTTTGGAAGGACAAATGTGTGACTTTTGAAGTCGTATATATGGTAGAAAGTAGTATAATGAATCGATCAACTCTACCCGAAAAAGTAAACATCTGGAGTAGGTGTCTCAAAAACAGGTGGAGACATTACTTCAGAGTCTCAGATAAATGTAGTGTCAGGATTTGGTTTTGGTAAGGGTCGAGTAATTGGCGTTGGATGGGATATGGAAGATATAATTTTACCACTTGCCAAAGATCTATAACTCTTGAAAAATTAAAAGAATATTTAATCTACTTGATACTCAATAATCTCAAGATTAAAAATTGATTCCTTGCACATAACCATAAAAGCAACACACTTTTATTTATTGCACAAAGGGTGGAGAAAGGGAACAAAAAAAACAAGTTCAAACAGGATGCTGAAAGTAAAAAGGTACTACAGTGGTAGATATCAACTTCCACTTGTTTATCTATCATGCCTCAATATAATGTTAGGTGTGTAATTGGCCCATGATTTTTATCCTTATTTGCCCCCCATTTCTTGATCATTTCTTGTGTCAAGACTCTCTTGTCGACGAGCATCTCTATTTCCTTTAACAGTGACCAATAATTCCCTATTGAATGTCCAGATACTCCCAAGTGAAAATTACAGAAGCTATTTTGATCATAGCAATGGGCATAAGGCTTTGGTGACACCTTCACCAATCTTGGTGTAATGTATTGACCTTTAACCAAATGAGGGTACAGGTCTAAGATAGATTCTTGAAACACCTTCAGAGTTTTTCTCGCTCGCGAGGCTATCACTTTCTTTGATCGTTTTGAACGAATGAATGCTCTCATGTTATCGAGGGGGTTCTGAATGCTCATTTCAGCTATAACTGGGGTAATATTAACCAGATTTCTTAAGTTATCCTTTGCCTTACTGGTTTTCGAAAAATCTGATATATGTATTTGAGGTGTCTTCTGGGTTATATCTGCCTCATTCTTTCTTAGACCTATAGGCCAATCTCGAATTACATCCATGGGAGCCTTTTGATTTCTTTTCCCATTTTCTTGTGCCCGATATTTTTCGTAGGATTTGGTTACATTAGTTTCTGTTGCAACAACAGTTTCTGAACATTGAACCTTAACCCCTTCTTTTATCTTGCATTTTTGAATTGCTTGCTCTAAAGGGTCTTGGAAATTTCCCTTAAGGTTACCATGAACCTTAGTTGAACAATTTGGAATTCCAGTCTGATTTATCCAAGGAACTTCCTTATAGGTCCAATTCTCATTTGGAGGCCACTGTGATTGATCAAGTTGTGGAGTAATTGATCTGGCTGAGAGCATTTTTGGATGCAATTTTTCACTCGAACAGTGGAAGGGAGGAAATTGAAATCCTTGCACATTTTTCTTCTTCTTGATCACTCTATAAGGTTTGGCACCATGTTTAACTGAATAAGACCTCACTGTATTAACCCCATCTTCTTTCTTGACTTTAGTATTGTCAGAGCCTCTTATCTTGCCATTCTTGATAGCCATTTCGATGATTTCTCCACTTATGATGATGTCAGAGAAATTATTAGGGGCAACCCCTATCATGTGATTAACATAAGGAAATTTTAATGTGCTGATGAAAAAAGTAGTGAACTCTTTTTCAGTCAATGGTGGATGTACTTGAGAAGCAACGTCTTTCCATCGTTGTGAATATTGTCGAAAGCTGTCATTGCACTTCATATTCATGCTTTGCAACATTGTTCGATTAGGGGCCATATCAGTCATGTGCTTGTATTGACCCAAAAAAGCTTGAGCTAAATCCCTCCAAGAACGTATTTGAGTACGTTTTAGCTGATTATACCATCTGGATGCAGACCCAGATAAACTGTCTTGGAAACAGTGGATCAACAACTTTTCATTCTCTACATAGCCAGTCATACGACGACAATACATAGTGATATGATATGATGGGAATGTGGTCCCATTATACTTCTCAAAATCTGGAACTTTGAACTTTGGTGGAATAACCATGCCAGGGACCAAACTTAGATCTTTGGCATCAAACCCATAAAATGACTCAACTGTCTCTATAGATTTTATCACCTCTTCTATATTTACCAGTCGTTGAGTGAATTTTTCCTTCTCAACTGATTTGTTTAGGTCAAGGACCTCATTACTAATACAAAATTCATCAGGCTTCAACTCAGAAGTAGTAGGACAATCAGTGGGGAATGATGCTCCAGCTTGATATGGTGAGTTCTTAACAGCGAAGTAAATCGGTGATTGAATTTCCTGGGGTATAGAGGTGAACTCAGGAATATGAACAGGTGTAACATCCAAAGAATTTATGGGGTTTTCAACAAGACTCTTTCCAGCGGCCTGATGCTTCTCAATCATTCATTTCATATTGTTCAGTAGATCGATATGAGAATTTGTGATATTAGCTTCAATTTGTGCCAACTTGCTCCTCAATTCCTCTTGTATTTCTTTCTGCTCTATCTCAAATTTGGCTAGCCTATCCTCAGTTTCTTTAGACATTTTTCTTGTGTCGTGCTGAGTGTTCTTCCTTCAAAGAAAAACCAAGATCACTTCGTTTGAAATCCTTATTTTAATGAATGAATGTTTTAATGTATTATGACATAAAAAATGCAAAGATGCCAAAGGCAAATGTAAATATGTGTATGTAATAATAAGAATACAAATTGTGCAATACAAAAGCAAACATGAAAATACAAATGCAAAGATGCCAAATGCAAATGTAAAAATGTAAATGTAAATACAAACGTAAAAATGTACAAATGCAAAATACAAATGCATGTATGAAAAGGTGTTTACTCAAGAGTGATCATCTTAGAACAGATTTCATTGAACACAAAAGTTTCGGTACATCAAACAAAACTTTACATATAGGGATATCTTTCACTTCTAACTTCTCCAAAGCCCAGTTAGTTTCCATTTATGCTCAAAAGTTGAGTCTTCAGTCTGCTTCATCTCCTTGTAAAGTCAGCTAAATTTATCATTTAAGAACCATATTATTTGTCTGGACTACAACTTCTTCCATGACATTCTCTTTCATATTCTGTGTTATTTCTCAGAGTTGCTCATTTTCCCTTGTAAGAGAACCTTTCTGTCCAAGAAGTTCTTGAACAAGTTCCTCATATATGTTGCAGCTCTTTTTCAGCTTGGTGACCCCTGTTATCCACTCTTCTGGGGTATTTCTTAGGCCAACATTTTGAAAGGCTTGACTGATCTTCTGAAAATCTTCCTGCATGGTTTTCATTTCTGTGCTCAATTTCTTGTTTTGGTCGTTCAAGTCCTTCAAATAACATGCTTGAGCTTCATAAAAACCTCCTTCACTTTGAATGCTTTGACTGATGCTCTTACCATAGACTGCTTTTGGTATCAATCTGGTAGGATCTTTGTGTAACACTTTTGGTATTAATATAACCGGTTATCTATGTACAAAACTTCCCTCGATCCTCGTAGTTTCTTCAGGATGTTTTTCCTTGGCCGTATCATATTTTGTTTGATCATAAAACTTTTTGTCCATTTACGATTTCTTTCCAATTTGATGAACAGTCTTTTAAGTCAACACCTTTTGGTTATGCCATGATCATGCAATGCAAACAAAAGAAATCAATATGAACAAATTAGAGCAATGTAACAAAAATAAGAAAAAATAGAATAGTTAGTACCAACTAATGGAAAAAATCTATCTATTAAGGTATAAATCTTAATCTCATGCTTTCTAGTTCCATGATTTGTTTGGAAAATTTAACCTAACCTCATGATTTCTAGTTCGCATGCATTTATTTAGGAAAAAAGAAAAAGAAATAAATTAAAAACTAGAGCTTATTTCTCCTTTGTGTATACCTACTGACAAAATTTCGGCATGGTTTCAGATCGGGAGAGTTTCTAGGGTTTATTATATACAGGTTTTCAGTTCTAAGAGTAAAGGTACTCGAACTGTCCTTGTTGATGCCCCCTTGGGGTGTCAAACCCTCAATCCTATTCCATTACAGACTTAAGTGGATCGAGTTCAATTCGAGGGACACATTTCTCTATGCCTGACACGGAGAATAAATTCTCACGAAGACATAGAGCATATGAACCCCGAAAGTTACTTGCTAGGTCTGACACGGAGAATAAATTCTCACGAAGACGTCGCTTTCACTCCCACTTAAAAGGGACAAGCTTGATTAGATAGCTTATGTTATGCAATGCAAGTGTTGTGTGTGAGGAGAAATGTTCAAACCTCTAACAAATAAATAATAAAATTTAATATTTGAAAATAAAGCATTAATTAAAATAACATATAAATATTATGAAAACAATAAGTATATATATAAAAATTTTGAAAAGAAAGAATAAAAAATTAAATATATGAATTTTTAATTTTCTAATTGATAGCGACAATTAATAATTGGTTTTGAAGTTTGACCAGTTCCCCAGCGGAGTCGCCAAGCTGTCGTAACCGGTTTTCGTCCGGGCACGAATTTTTTTCTTGGTGGGAAAAGTGATGTGAATAAATGGTTTTTTAAAATAATTTGGGAGTCGCCATCGGCCTTTTGGGTCAGGTAGGTCGAATACCTAAAAATCATCCTTTAAAAGAGTTTTTAAGAAAATATCGATTAAAAGATAAACTGATATGCTTTTTAACCAAAAATTCGTTCTTTTTAATAATAAAAAGGGATTCGTGGTCGGTTATATTTAGGGAAGGATTAGCACCCCTACAACGCCCAAAATTGGTACTTTTTAATTATAAATTGTCTCTATTATTGAAAATTTAGAAATTCAAAGATATATTTAATTCATAATTATGTTATTTCAAATAATTTAAAGAAAATATATTAATATGTATAAATAAAATATTTATTTATTTAGAAATATCAGAAAAGGACTTCTAGGTGTTTTAAGACAGCTCTTTTCTTCGATATTAAAAAATAAAATAAATAATTAAAAACATTTTTTTAATAATTTATTTTAATATAATAATAATGAAAATAATAATTTAAACATATAAAATTAAAATATAAATAATGAGTAAGATAAATAAATTTAAAAATAAGTATAAAAAACAATAAGACTTATAATTAACATTAGTGACTAAAACATATAAAATTAAAATAATATAAAATATTAAAATTTATAGCCCTTATTTATAGTATTATAAAAATATATTTACTAATGATGTAATTAAACCTAATTATTAATAAGTGATTAAAATTATAATTATTAAAATTAAAGACTCTAACTCGAATAATAAAAAGATCTAAGTGCTAATAATGTAATTTATCCTTATTTAATTAATTCGTGTTAAAATGATAATTACTAAACTATAAGGGACTAAATTAGGTATTTATCCTAAATATATATATTATATTATGTAAAGGACTAAAATAAAATGAAATAAAATTACTAGATCGAATTATAATATATAAAAACATGCTATAAGGATCAAATTGAAACTTTTTAAAGTTACAGTGGTTGCGGGAATAGTTTATCCGAAAGAAAAATTATAGATATACCCCTCCCCAAAACGGCGTCGTTTGGGAAGGGGTATATAATCCCCTTTCAGCTGGCCCGAAGGGCCAGCGTTTCATTTTTCTTCTTTCTCTTCTCTCTCTAACTGAGAGAGAAGAGAATTCTCTCTCGCTTCTCTCTAGTTGAGGGAAGCCGATCATCGGCCAGCAGCCGTCTGCCGCCGTAATCCCCACCGCCGGCCACCGAATCCGGTGGCCGGAAAATATCATTTTTACACCAAAATATAGATCGGATCGTCCTAATGACGGTTCCGGTGTCTTTATTCCTTAAATGGCTCCTGATCGGAGCAAATATAAGAAAATACCTTCGGTTTTCGAAGGTTTTCGGTGACGCGTGGAGGTTCGTATGAATTCCGGTGATGGCGTGGCTTCCTCGGTAAATATTTCTCCGTCTTTTCCTGATTATTTTAGTGTTTTGTGGTTGCTGGGTTTATTTGGGTTCTCCTGTTGTTCTCCCTGTCTTTCGGTTCTCCTCCCCTCTTTCATTTTTACAGGTACGATGGCTTTATAGCCATCTCGGTCGCTTGCTCGGACCGGTCTGAAGGATGAAAAGTTCGGTGAGTCACCAAAGCTAGGCTGGTGACTCACTGTAGGGAAGGCTGTTGGTTGCCATCTGGCGTTCTGGAGTGTTCCTTGAGGCGGCGGCGTGGCAGCAAGGCGTTGACAGCAGCTGGTTGGACCATCTGGCTTGGGAAGTGTCAGCATAGGCGGCTGTTGGGAGTTCTTGGAGGTAGCGGCGGCGGCAACAGTGCTAGGGTTTAGAAACCCTAACTAAAACCCTAAACATTTAGGGTTTCATTTTGGTCTGGGCCGGTTCTGGTTGTTTGTAACTGGGCCGGTCCAGTTTTCATTGGGCCTGTAATTATTTTTTAATAATAATAATAATATATATAATAATATATATAATAATTATAATAATTATAATTATAATAATAATAATAATAAATAAATAAAATGGGTAAAAAAAATAGTATCTTCACTTTCATGTCTCCACATCTAATTGAATCTCGAACAAAGCAACTCAAACCATATCATGTAGAGATATTTAACAACAACCTATTGTTTGATCTTAGTTGGCTCCAATAGTTTATTGTTGTTAAAATTTCAACTATCCTTCTGTGAAAGAAATCTTCATCATATCTCACTTCTAATCTTGGGGTTGAAGAAGACAGACTTTATCTTGATCAATAAATGGAAACCGTATGATCGCAACATTGGTTCAGCACCATAATCGCTGGTTCATAAAACATTTGATAACACATTCATCCTTTCCTGTGGCTTCTGCCCGAATTTCTGGTCAATGAAGCTCTTTGCATAGTGTTTAAATTTTTTTTTGTATGACGTTACAAGACCACTTGAGAACAAAAACTCAATGGGAATGCAAGTGAGATGCTGATGTGTTTCCTGACCAAAATATTGGTCAAATTCACAAAATATGCTAGTGTCGAATTGAATAGGAGATACCAACTGATCTTGATATCATTTCGAGTAAGAGCAAGTGCGATACCGATCACGTTTTCTTTTATAACTGAGCGTTGTAGGAAGTAAAAACTCATCAACTATAGGATCCATGTACGGAAGGGAGTTCATGGAATTCTTGTTGTTGGGGATGAATCGCACATGATAAAACGAAAATAGATGAAAACTTTAGTTCAGCCTGGCTGGCAATGATAACCCAGTAACATCGGGAAAGAGCAATATACATAAGCCGAGCCTCTTTATCAATGTCATCAAGTAAACAAAAACTGATGTGAAAAACAGCTGCATAACCTCAATAGTATGGTTGAAACTAACTGCCAGGAATCTCAAAAAAATATTTTCAATCATCACTGATACAGAGAATGCAAAATTCAAAGCCGAGATTTTGAAGAACTAAACCTTGGATCGAATGGTCTACATGGGGACCATCTTTATCCATGCAACCATGGTGTAGCTTAATAAAGAACACACTGTCATGTGACACATGGTTAAGAAGATTGGGTATTTGAAACCATACTTGCTGAGTAGATATTTGTTCAACAATAGGACCCTAATGCAACTGCCTGATGAACGAAGCAATTATGTATAGTCAGCTCGACTGTTACTGTTTCACCATTTTCATTCTTCATATCTTTATGTCTCATTGGAAATATTTGTTCAAGTAAATGATCTTGACATATGATGATATGGGCCTTCAGTATGTCCCAGCATTGCTGATACGAACGTTCAAAAATGCATCAACAGTCCTAATTCTGATTGAAATGGGCTTTCAGCATGCCCTGATATTTGCTTCTTGTTAATCTGAGCCTTCAAAATGCCCCACATGGATCTGTCTGAAAGAACCTTTAAAATTCCCTAACATTTGCTGATACAGATGTTAAAAGTGTGCTCAACATTATTTCTTGTTGAGATGAGCCTCCAAGAATGCCCAAATATTCATATTGTTGTGAGCCTTCAAAATGCCCCAATATTCTATTTCTGGTTGAAATTGGCCCTCAAGATGTCCCTCTAGATCTGTCTGATTCACTCTCAATGTTTGTTTGACTGAAATGTCATGATCCCCACGAGGTCCAATTTTGACAATGAACTGTTGTAAGTACTTGTGGCTTTATTCGTGCTCCAAATCTGTTTATCTTGAATACTCTCATTCTGGTGTCACTAAACAGCAGTGTTGTCAGGTAACTGGAGGAATTCTCTTCATGTTGTCACAAATTTAAGAAGTACTCAATTATTCTGACAAAAACGTCTGAGATATGTGTCTCTTCTGAATGAGGTGCCCATTTTTTTGGATCTGGAGGGATCTAGTCAGACAGAGTAGTATAAATTGCTTGGTAATTCATTCCAGGTTGACATAGTGAACCTTGTTTTCAGTGAAGGCTATTTCTGGAACATACTTTTATGTGGGAGAGAAACCAATTTATGTGAACAGTAATCTGATGCAATAGCAAGACTAAATATATAGGCTCTTGAAAATCCACACCCATGCAACATGTTGATTCTGATAACTACTCATCTGATTATGAAGCGATCTTTCAGGATGATTTCACAAATATTGATAGTTCTTATGATACCGAGGAAATCCTGAATTCTGATTCTGATGAGGAGAATAAACTGTTATACTTGATGAAAATGGGATACTCGGATGCTGAGGCTTCAATAGCCATGGAGAGATGTGGTCCGGATTCATCAATTGCAGAGTTGACAGATTTTTTATGTGCTGATCAAATGGCTAAAGTTACTGACGCATTTCTTCCAGTAGAAAGTAGGAATTCATTATGCAATGACCCCAATTACAAGCAAAGGCGAAACTTGGGCTATGATTTTTTGAAAAAGAAGAAGCAGAGAAAGCTTGAAAAGAAGCTTCTTAATGAAGACGATCATGCAGTTCATCTTTCAATTCCAATGATTGGTTCTGGGGTTCCTACCGAACTAGATCAGATAACTCAAAGAACACTTCCAAAAGATACTATTGGGCCTTCTTATTTCTACTATGAGAACGTGGCACTTGCTCTAGTTGGTGTTTGGACCAAAATGTCACGGTACTTATTCGATGTAGAGCCAGACTTTGTAGATTCAAAGTATTTTTGTGCTACTATACGGAAAAGGGCTACATTCATAATCTGCCAATTGAGAACAGATTTCCTCTTATTCTGCTTTCTCATTGCACCATACATGATGCTTTTCCATTGACAACAAACTGGTGACCTTCATGGGATAAAGTTGAACTGTTTACAAACATTTACAGGAAGTGCCAAATTGACAGAAAGGATCTGTAAGGCTCTTGAAGCTTATGACGATGAGCCACCTTCGAGTGTCCAGAAGTATGTTCTTGATGAGTGCTGAAAATGGAAAATGGTATGGGTTGGAAGGAATAAAATTGTTCCACTTGAACCTAATGAGGTGGAAATGCTTCTAGGTTTCCCTAAAAACCATACATGAGGAGCTGTTAGAGACATGTTCTCCGGTGATATCAATGTCCTGTCTTTTTTTTCTGGGATCAGTGATGCAGAGGTCGCCTTCTACTGTCTTAGCATATCTTTGAAAACAGATGTGCAAGAACTGAATGATGATCGGTTGGAGCAATTGATGAGTAGATTTGTCGAATTTGACCTTGTTGTCAGTGGCATCCAGCGTAACAACCTTACTAGAAGAAATAAACATCATCAGGATGAACTAGAAGATTTTTGTTGGTGCATTTTCTTGCAATGACTGCTACGACAACTGTCTCTTCTGCTGCTCTAATATATCCCACTCTTTTCGAATCATGGAACGGTTTAGTTGACAGTAAAATTGGTCATCTTCAACTTTTGGAATCCTGTAACCAATGTTACCCTATATAAAAGGCCTATAAGGGTAGATTCTGTTCCAATGTCTTATTCTGTGTCATAAGTCCTCAAATTCAAATTCAACAATCTTCTGAAGGACATAATGGATATCATCTCGACAAAGAAAATGATCGGCATAGAAGAAGTAGCAATGATGTATCAAGACTTGAGCCAGCATCACGGTATAACCAGAGTGCATGTAGTGACTTGTTCTTGGCTCTATGATGTAATCTTCTAGAGAACATGAATTGATGGTTGGGGAAAATAATCTGTCTGGTGATGCTTATCGCCCTCAGCATGAGATAAACGATAATCTTTCTTGATGAGCTGCTAATAATGTCATAGGAGAGTGTCACAAGTTCAATTCTTCAGACTTTCTGGCTTCTTGGACCACTTGCCTTCAAAAATGTGAAGTGCTTCATTATTCTGGCCTTGTTCATTCTTTTTCTACAAACAGAGGTAGAATAAGCAACAATTGCTTCAAGGACCTTCCTCATTTGAGACTGCACTGTTTAAAAATGTTTTTTCTCCTTTCTTTATTGAAGAATGAAAGAATTTTGTAAAGTATTACCCCTTTCAGGTTCACAATATAATCAAATCATAAACAATGAATTTAATGAATATCAAATAAATCAGCTACACTTTTAAATCATTCAAAAATCATAGTCCTATGGCAAGTGTCAAAATTATTGACTGATTTGAGGTGTAGGTTAGTTCTGGTAAAGTAAGGTCTCTCAGGTTAATTCAATATATATGTCTCTTTGGGCTTCCATTAACTTGAAGAAATGGTTGTTATGCTCATCTTGTAGATATACTTCTTGATTCCAGAATCTCAGGAACGTCTTTTGGGATGTGCGGTGCTTCATTTAAGAGCTTAAGATCCTCTCTTATGTTGTTTGTTGCACCATTCAATATTCAAGCCACATTTTTATGTTTTCAACTCGAATCCTCCTTTGGTTTCAAGATGTTATTTAACAATTTACATCTTGAACCCCCTTTATCATTTTTCATATCATGCATTAAAGATTTTAAAAATCAATTTTTGCAAATAAGAATCAATCTTGAGAGGCGGAATGAAATCTGAAGATATTCTCTTTCACTTAGAAATCCATGTATGATTAGAATGGACTTTTTAGGTACGTAACATAGGCCATGGCTTATGGTTACGAAAGAAAGGGATAAAAAGGCCCAAATAAGTGTTTAAAGGTAATCAAACCAAGGATCAATTCATTCTGATGCCTTCACCTTGCCTTGTTTAACTTGGATCTGCTTTGTTGGGGATTTTTCCATTATCTAGATCCCTCTAGACTGCCAAATTTTGGATTCATTTCCATTTTCTCATATCCCCAACATTTCTTGCTCTTCTTGTTTGTACTTGATCAACCTTGTAACTTGAGGCTCAATAAGTCACCCATCCTGATTCAATTTTCCTTTTTTTCTTTTTTTCTTTTTATTTTTTTTTCTTTTTTCCTTCTTCTTTCTTTGCTGGATGAGTATAATACTTCAATTGCTTTGAGCACCTCCTTTTCCTTTTGCATTTTGGAGATTTTCCATTATTCTTGATTGGATTGATCTTCAAGCACTCTGTATTTGACATACCTTGTAGTTCAAAACTTTATTGACTTCATGGAAACTTGTCTTCGTAATAAAACTGTATTGACAATCTTTATTCTTGTGAGCAAATATCCTTCACTTTACCCCCCAATGTAGAGGGTGATCCTTGGTTAGGGTTGAATTAGAAGAAAAATCATTCAGGCTTAAATGAGGACAACAAAGGATATATATATATATATATTAAAGGATAAATGAAACAATGTCGTTCATCATCTCATACACAGAAACCTTTGTAAAAAGAGGTATCCACAGGGGGATGAATATGTTGGTCCATGATGCCTCATCTCATCTCTTCTTGCAGGAAAATTCACGGATAACTGAACGTTTGGTTCTTTTGAGGTTTTTTTTATGATGGCAATGTATTTGGAAGGTTAAATGTATGACTTTTGAGGTCATATATATGGTGGAAGGGGTAATATCATAAACCAACCAACTCTATCCGAGAAGGTAAACATCTAGAGTTGGTGTCTCAAAAATAGGTAGAGACATTTCTTCAGAGTCTCAGATAAATGTACGGTCAAAATTTGGTTTTAGTAAGAATCAAGTAATTGGCATTGGATGGAAGGTATAATTTTATCACTTGCCAAAGATATATAATTCTTGAAAAATTAAAAGAATATTTAATTTACTTGATACTCAATAATCTCAAGATTAAAAATTGATTCCTTGCTCATAACCATAAAAGCAACACACATTTATTTATTGCACAAAAGCGGAGAAAAAAACAAAAAACAAGTTCAAACAAGATGCTGAAAATAGAAAGTACTACAGTGGTAGATAACACTTCCACTTGTTTATGCATCATTACTCCTCTAATGTTGGGTGTGTACTTGGCCCAGGATTTTTATCCTTATTTGCCCCCCATTTCTTGATCATTTCTTGTGTCAAGACTCCCTTGTCGACGAGCATCTCTATTTCCTTTAACAGTGACCAACAATTCCCTGTTGAATGTCCAGATGCCCCCAAGTGAAAATTACAGAAGCTATTTTGATCATAGCAATGGGCATTTCACCAATCTTGGTGTAATATATTGACCTTTAACCAAATGAGGGTACAGGTCTGAGATAGATTCTTGAAACACCTTCAAAGTTTTTCTCGCTCGAGAGGCTATCACCTTTTTTGATCGCTCTGAACGACTGAATGCTCTCATGTTATCGAGGGGGTTCTGGGTGCTCATTTCAGCTATAATTGGGGTAGTGTTCACCAGACTCCTTAGATTGCCCCTTGGGACCAAATCTTGAATCTGTCTTGAATTACCATATTCTCTAATAGGTTCTTGATCATCAGACAATATCACATCGAACTCATCATTATCATTCAGAACCTTATTCACAGCCTTCACAGTGGGATCCTTTAAGGGTTTCTCTCCATGGAGTACAATATTTATCAGGTCCATCAGTTTTGTGATTTGCTCTTTTGAATTATTATGGGATTTTTCTACTTGATCAATCATCTCTTGTTAAGTCTTGATAAGTTGCTCTTGTAGTTTCTCAATTCTACCAACCCTTGCTAAAATATCATTCATGGTTCTTATCCTTGTTTAGGAAGACCAAGTTAGCTCCACTTTGATTTCAGAAATTCTGTCATGGAATCCTCCACAAATTACTCTCATGTTTTCATGTTTAAATGTATGTAAAATAGTTTAAAACCAAATGTAATTATGTAAAAATTAAAATGTAAATACAAACGTAAAAAATGCAAATGTAAATGCAAATGTAAATATGTGAATGTAACAATAAAAATGCAAATTGTATAGTACAAAAACAAATATAAAAGTATAAATGCACAATGAAAAATGCAAAATGCAAATGCATGTATGAAAAGGTGTTTACTCAAGAGTGATCATCTTAGAACAGATTTCATTGAACACAAAAGTTTCAGTACATCAAACAAAACTTTACATATAAGGATATCTTTCACTCCTAACTTTTCCAAAGCCCAGTTAGTTTCCATTCATGCTCAAAAAGTTGAGTATTCAGTCTGCTTCATCTCCTTGTAAAATCAGCTAAATCTATCACTTAAGAACCATATTATTTGTCTGGACTGCAACTTCTTCCATGACATTCTCTTTCATCTTCTGTGTCATTTCTCAGAGTTGCTCATTTTCCCTTGTAAGAGAACCTTTTTGTCCAAGAAGTTCTTGAACAAGATCTTCATATATGTTGCAGTTCTTTTTCAGCTTGGTGACCCCTGTGATCCACTCTTCTGGGGTGTTTCCTATGCCAGCATTTCGAAAGGCTTGACTGATATTTTGGAAATCTCCATGCATGGTTTCCACTTCTGTGCTCAATTTCTTGTTTTGGTCATTCAAGTCCTTCAAATAACATGCTTGAGCTTCATAAAAACCTCCTCTACTTTGAATGCCCTGACTGATACTCTTACCATAGACTGCTTTTGGTATCAATCTGGCAGGATCTTTGTGGAATACTTTTGGTATTAATATAACATGATCTCTGTGTGTTTTGCTTGCTTCTATCCTCGGAGTTTCCTCAGGATGTCTTTCTTTGGCCGCATCATATTTTGTTTGATCATAAAACTTTTTGTCCATTTACGATTTCTTTCCAATTTGATGAACATTCTATCAAGTCAACACCTTTTGATTATGCCATGATCATGCAATGCAAACAAAAGAAATTCATGCAAACAAGTTAGAGCAAAATAAAATGAGGAAGGAAAATAAATTGGTTGGTACCAATTAATAGAAATAAAAATTCTATCTATCAATGTATAAATCTTAACCTCATGCTTTCTAGTTCCATGCTTTGTTTGGAAAAATTAACCTAACTGCATGATTTCTAGTTCGCATGCATTTATTTAGGAAAAAGAAAATAAAATAAATCAAAAGACGAAAAGTTAGAACTTATTTCTCCTTTGTGTACACCTATGAACAGAGGTTCAGTACTGTCTTAGATCAGGTGAATTTCTAGGATTTATTATATGCAGAGTTTCAGTTCTAGGAGTAAAGGTACTCGAATTGTCCTTGTTGATGCCCCCTTGGGCTGCCAACCCACAATCCTAGTCCACTACAGACTTAAGCAGACCGAGTTCAATTCGAGGGGACCCATTTCTTTATGTCTGACACGAAGAATAAATTTTCACGAAGACATAGAGCATATGAACCCCGAAAGCTACTTGCTAGGTCTGACACGGAGAATAAATTCTCACGAAGACGTCGCTTTCACTCCCACTTAAAAGGGACAAATCTCAGTTATAGAGATTATGTTTATGCAATGCATGTGTTGTGTGTGAGGATAAATGTTCAAACCTCTGACAGATAAATAATGAAATAAAATACTTGAAAAATAAAATGAAACATTAATAAAATAATATACATATAAATATTATGAAAATAATAAGTATATAAAAATTTTGAAAAGAAAGAATTATAAATTAAATATATTTTTGAATTTTTAAAATTTCTAATAATAGAGACAATTTATATTTGATTTTAAAAGCTTGACCATGGTCCCCAGCGGAGTCGCCAAGCTGTCGTAACCGGTTTTTGTCCGGGCACGAATTTTTACTGGGCGGGGATAAAAATAATTTTGATTTAAAAAAAATGTTTTGGGAGTAGTCATTGACCTTTTGGGGTTAGGTAGGTCAAATACCTGAAAAAACAATCTTTTAAAATAGTTTTGAATAAAACATAATTTAAAAGATAAAATTGATATGCGTATAACCAAAAATTTTAGTAAAACAGGATTCGTGGTCGATTACGTTTAGGGAAGGATTAACACCCCTATAACGCCCAAAATTGGTACTTTATTAATTACAAATTGTCTCTATTATTGGAAATTTAAAAATTTAAAAATATATTTAATTCATAATCCTGTTATTTCAAACTTATTAATATAATATATTAATATCTATATTTTAAAATAATATATTTATTTAGAAATATCAGAAAATGGATTCTAGGTGCTTTAAGACAGCTCCTTTCTTAATATTAATAAATAAATATTAATAAATAAATATTAATAAAACATTTATCCAAAGATAATTAAAATATATATAATTTATAAAAGTAAAATAAAATATTTATTTATTTAAAAATATCAGAAAATGGACATCCAGTTGCTTTATGACTGTCATTTCTTAATATTGAAAAATAAATAAATATTAAAATATGATTTTTTTTAAAAAAGTAATTTATGTAAAATTAAATTATATATATATAAAGTAAAAGTAAGTAAATAAGTATTATTTATTATATATATTTATATGGCTATATAATAATAATAACAATAATATTTAAATATATAAACATGTAAAATTAAGACATAAATAAACAATAATAAAATTAGAACTATATATTTAAAAGCAATAAAACTTTATAATAAATGAAAATATTAAAAATTAGTGACTAAATTATAATCTAATAAAATTAAATACCTAATTCATAATTAATTATTTAAAATTATAGGGATTAAACATATTATTTTACCCATTTATTAATTTGGTGACTAAAATAAAATTATATTAAATTAGTACATTAAATTAAAATAAATTAAAACATGTTGTTCGGGATTAAAATATTAATTAACAAAATTACCAGGACTACACATATTATTTATCCTAAAATATATAAATATTGGCCTAGGCTAAATTATAAATTAATAAAATTAGAAGACCGAATTAAAACTTATTAAAATTGATTTCAGTGACTAAATCGTAAAGATTGCAAACTATGAACACTGCGGACATAATTGGACCATCCCCTAAATTACGTATATACCCTTCATCAAAACGGTGTCATTTTGATGATGGTATATAAACCCTATAATCGACCCTCTTAGGCAAATCTTTCTCATTTCTTCCTTCTTCCTCTCTTTCTAAAAGAGAGAATTAAACATTCTCTCTCGCCTCTCTCTAAAACTGAGAGAGAACCGGTCGGCAGTCGTGCTCTGACGCCGGCCACCACCGCCGGCCACCGTGACAGTGGCCAGAAATTTACAATTTACCCCAAATCAAAGTTTCGATTACCCTAAAGCCCGATCTAAGGTTATTTTGGCCTTAAAACTTACCAAACATCGTAGATTTAGGATTGTTCCCTTCGACGGTTTGGTTCTCCGGTGGTTTGTTGGGGTTCCGATGAACAGAGTAAGTTTATCTTCGTTTCTCTCTCTTTTTTTATTTTCTCTCTTATTTGAACTGTTTGGTGCGTATTCTTGCTTGATCTGTTTCCCCGTGTCCGTTGGTTGCCTCCGTTTTTGTTATCTCCGGTTCTTCCTCCCTGTTCGTTGTTCGCAGGTGAGCCAAGGCTTTATAGTTTTGATGAGGCTCTCATTGGACCGGTCCCAAAGGGATTTCTCGGTGAGTCACCGAACTATGTGGTGACTCACCCCTAGAGCAGCAACGTGTGTGGCCATCTGGGTCTTCTGGAGCCTTCGACGAGGGTAGTAGCGTGGAGGCATGGCATCTGGCAGTGGAGGTGTAGACGTGGGGCGGCTGGAATGCTCTTGGAGGCGGCGACGGCCGCGTGGCCCTAGGGTGATGATACCCTAGGGTTTGTTGTTGGGATCATCTGGATCATTGGATCTAAGTTAGATCCAACGGCTGACAAGGGGAGGCGGCTGGAAGCTTAGATGGAAACTCTAGTTGGGTTTTAGGGTTTCTTGTGGGTTTGGGCCATCTGTTCGGGCCAGTCACTGTTAGATCTGTAATAGTAATTGGGTTAGGTCTGATTTGGGCCTGCAATGTAATAATAATAATATTTAATAATAATAATAATAGTAATAAATAAATATAATAAAAAAAATCAAATGGAAAAAACTAGTGTCTTCAACCACTATGAGCACAGTTGGTTATGGTGACCTCCATGCAGTGAACACTGAGGAAATGGGATTTATAATCTGCTACATGCTCTTAACCTCGGCTAGACCGCTTATATAATCGGTAACATGACGAATTTAGTCGTCGAAGGAACTCGACGTACCATGGAATTCGTAAGTACCTCTCTCAACTTTTATAATGTCATTTGTTAATCCGACCAAATGCCGAAGGAATCGAAATTTTTGTCTATGGTGCAGAGGAATCGAATTGATTCAGCTTCGAATTTCGTGTCTAGAAACCGGTTGCCCTCGAGGTTAAAAGACCGGATAATGGCTTACATGTGTTTGAGGTTTCAAGCGGACGGCTTGAACCAGCAACAACTCGTTGAACAATTTCAAAATTCATTTATACAAGCATTTGCGAGCATTTGTTTTTACCAATAGTAGAGAATGTATACCTTTCAATGGTGTTTCAAGGGAAACTATGCTCCACCTGGTAAGGCTACTGTCAAAATTTGTAAAGAGAATTTGTTTATGTAGCTAGCACAAGAAAAGTTAACTTTTTTTTTTGTGGGGGGGGGGAATATAAAAGTCGAATATGCACCACCGAGAGAGGATTTGATTATGCTGGACGAAGCGTCGGAAGACGTCTACATCATCGTGTCGGGGGAAGTGGAAATCATCGAGTGTGAGAAGGAGAAAGAGGAATTTGTTATTGGAACGGCACGTTATGGGGACATGTTCGGAGAAACAGGTGCAATTTGTAGCAGGCCTCACAGTCATACGCTCCGAACGAAGACTTTTTGTCAGCTTTTGAAGCTCAAAACCGCCGATCTGATCCAAGCAATGGGGGATTGTCTCCGTAAAGGTAGACTAATATACGGCTAATATATGGTATTACCGGATATATTAAAATATATTTGCCAAATTCGATTTAGCGCTACCGGAAATATCGAGTAATAATAATGTAGTAGGTGGAAATCATGAAGAAATATTAAAAAAATTGGCAACCGGCAAATCTAGTTTGTCGGTTTGTGTCGATACTTTATAAAAATATATTGATCCATAACAATATAACAAGTAAAAAAATGACAAAATCGGTCTATAAATGACAAAACAGGTAAAGCGCTACCGGATATATTGAAAGTGTCGATACTTTATAAAAATGTATATATCCATAATAATATAACAGGTAAAAAAATGACAAAACCAGTCTATAAATGACAAAACAGGTAAAGCGCTACCGGATATGTTGATAGTGTCGATACTTTATAAAAATGTATCGATCCATAACAATAAAACAAGTAAAAAATGACAAAACCGGTCTATAAATGACAAAACAGGTAAAGCGCTACCGAATATGTTGATAGTGTCGATACTTTATTATAAGTATCGATACTTTTGGAGTTTAAAGGAGAAGAAGTTATAGCGCTAATAAAGTGTCGATACTTTATAAAAATGTATCAATCTATAACAATATAACAGATAAAAATATGACAAAACCGGTCTCGAAATGACAAAACCGGTAAAGAGCTACCGAATATATTAATAATGTCGATATTTTATTATAAGTATCGATACTTTTGGAATTTAAAAGAAAAGAAGTTATAGCGCCAATAAAGTATCGATACTTTATAAAAATGTATCAATCCATAACAATATAACATGTAAAAATATGACAAAATCGATCTCGAAATGACAAAACCGGTAGTAAAAAGTGTGCTTGTGTGATCATTTTTATTTTAGAATTTTTATTTTTTAATACAGAAGTTGGATATTTTAAGCAAAACCCAGTAAGAAAATAACAAAAACTTTGCAGTAACAAAAGAATAACATTGGGAAACACACCATGTTATCAGTTTCTCAAAGAACAAAAACCCAGAAACAAACATCTCTCAACGCAAACTTATGATATACTCTTATTATCTCCATAGGATAAAGTTAGGACATTTTTAGTTTCTTAAAGAATAAACTTATGATTGAAAAACTCAAACTGGTGCACGTATAAGTGTCGATGCATTTATGAAAAGTATCGATTCAAAAAACATCGAAATCGATAATTATTATGTAACATGTAAATTTATAATGTAACCGGTAAAAATATATTGGTTATTTAGCAAATAGGTTTACATTATGTATCGACACTCTTTAATATGTGTCGATACTTTTTTCCCAAAATGAAAGCACAACGAGGTGCTCGCATAAAGTATCGATACATTTAAAATTATATCAATCCCAAAAACATCAAAACCGATAATTATAATGTAATAGGTAAATTTGCAATGTTACCGGTTTAAATATACCTTTTTAGTTAGAAAATATGTCAATATAAGCGCTACCTATTACATTATATAAGCGCTACCTAATATATTATTGTACTTGATAATATTTCCGGTTAAATGATATAACATAACCGTCTAAATTTTAACCGGTCACTTGTTTAACAGGTCACGTCGTTTTTTAGCCGTTTTTAGGCGTCGCACAGCAGAATCACCCAAGCAATAGAGGCCAAACATAAGGATAATATTACTATCCTTAAAAACTTCCTTCGGTTCTGTCCATTCGCTAGTTTTCGATACCTTATTTATTACCCCTCCCATGCTTGTTTCTCTAAATAACATATGCAACTTGTTGCAGCATCACAAAAGGCTTAAGGATAGTACAGTTGAAGGGTCAGAAATGGAGGGTCGAGAAAAAGACGGTGATCCAAGAAACGTGTCTATTAGTTTGCTCAATGTGGCCGGTACTGGAAATGTTGCTTTCCTCGATGAGCTTCTCAAGGCAAGATTGGACCCCAACATAGGAGATTGTAAAGGCAGAACCCCGTTGGTAAGTTTTAGTTGTAAGAAAAATGAAGAGTTCAGTTCATATATGTTAGGATCATAATTAACACGCTTTATGTGATTCCTCAGTGTTGGGAAATAAATCGAGAACAAGTAATTTCCCTATAACTAGATTAGTGAGAATGCGAAATAAAAGCGGAAAAATAATACCCGAAATTGATAACGGAGTTCAACCAATTTGCTTACGTCTCCGGACTGCTGCAGATCTTTTACTAAGAGAGAAAATTTACAAGTGTTTACAAAACACTCACTACTCACAAGAAAGCTCTCTAGTATTGGGAGAAAGAAATGATTTGAGATGATTTTGAAGCTAAATGGACTAAGGTATTTATAGTTGAAGCTTAAGGACTTAATCTTACAAATACCCTAAAGTCCAGGGATTAATTGTGATTTTCCCTTTACCATTTTCAACAAAAAAACATGCCAAACTTTGACAAACAATTAGCAACCGGCTGATTTGAATTTGCCTTTGAATTTTTGGCTGCTTTGAATTTCAACAATCTCCCACTTGAAGACTGATTTTAATATGTCTTCACACATCGATCAATGCAGCAGCATTTCTGGTCTTATTATTCTAGCATGCCAACACAACATCAATTTGTCTGTAGTCACCGTCTTTGTCAACATGTCTACCGAATTTTGAGATCCACTAATCTTTTCAAGTTTCAAAATCCCATCTTCCAGAAGAGACCGGATAAAATGATATCTCAATTGTATGTGCTTCGTCCTGGGATGAAAAGACAGATTCTTTGCTAGATGTATAGCACTTTAACTGTCGCAATACAAGACATTGTTTTCTTGTTTCTTGCCTAACTCTTCCAAGAAACTTTGGAGCCAAACCATCTCCTTGTTGGCTTTTGTAACAGTGACATATTCTGCTTTAGTTATGGAGAGAGCAACTATCTTCTGTAGTTGAGAAACCCAACTCACTGCAGTTCCTCCTAGAGTATAGATATACCCTGTAGTGCTTCTTCTGATGTCGACATTTTCGACTAAGTCAGCATCTACATAGTCTGTAAGTATCGTATCTCTACCTTTGAAACAAAGTGCTTTGTTTGTGGTACCTCGCATATATCTGAGGATCCATTTGACTACTTTCCAGTGTACTTTGCCTGGATTATTCATGTACCTGCTAACAGCTCCCACTGCTTGAGAAATGTCTGGTCTGGTACAAACCATGTCATACATCAAACTTCCAATTGTTGAGGCATACGACACCTTCACCATGTGTGCACGTTATTCCTCTGTCTTTGGTAACCGTTCTTTGGAGAGTCTAAAATGAACACCTAAAGGTATACTTACTGGTTTAGCATCTTGCATGTTGAACCTGGAGAGTACTTTGTTGATGTACTCAGCCTGTGATAACATCAAAGTCCCGGACTTTGTGTCTCTCTTGATCCTCATCCCAAGAATCTGCTTTGCAGCGCCCAGATCCTTCATAGCAAACTGATTCAACAATTGTTGCTTAAAGTGTATAATCTCTTGCATGTCTGAGCCTACAACGAGCATGTTATCAACGTACAATAATAAAATAATGAAGTTGTTGTCGAACCTCTTGATTTAGCAATAATGATCTGCTTGGCATCTGGTAAAACCACTGCTACTCATGAAACTATCGAACTTCTTGTACCATTGTCTAGGAGCTTGTTTTAAACCATACAATCTCTTCTTCAACCTGCATTCCAGGTTTTTCTTGCCTGCCTCTATGAAGCCTTCTGGATGCCTCATATAGATTTCTTCCTCCAAATCACCATGAAGGAAAGTTGTCTTTACATCTAACTGCTCAAGATGTAGATTTTCTGCAGCTACAATTTTCAACACCAGTCTGATTGTAGACAGATTCACGACTGGAGAGAAAATTTCATTATAGTCAATACCTTCTTTTTGCTGAAAACCTTTGACAACCAATCTCGCTTTATAGCGTTTGCTCCCATCGTGCTCTTCTTTGATCCTGTAAATCCACTTGTTATGGAGCACTTTCTTGCCTGGTGGTAATTCAGCTAATTACCACGTCTGATTTGACATAAGCGAGTCCATCTCATCTTTCATGGAAGACTCACACTTGACTGAATCCTCCTCCTGCATTGCTTCATCATAGCACTCTGGTTCACCATTGTCAGTCAACAACAAGTAGTGCAAAGAAGGCGAATAACGCTGGGTTGGTTTAGGAATTCTGGAGGAGCGTCTCAGTTCTGGTGTGTGTGGTTCTTCTTGAACTGCTTCAGGATTAATCTGAACATCATTTCAAGAAATCTCCTCAAACTCAGTAAATTCCTTTTTTTCAGCTTTGGTGTTGGAGCTACTTGATTCTATGGTTGCCCTGTCTTTGTACATCATATTTTCATTGAAAATGACATCTCTGCTTCTGATGATCTTCCAATTTTCATAGTCCCAAAACCGGTAACCGAACTCATCACCGCCATAACAAAAAAAAAACATATTTGTTGGACTTAGCATCAAGTTTACTTCTTTCAACAGAGTCTATGTGTACATAATAAATACAACCAAACACTCTTAAGTGTGAAAGGTTTATTTCTTTCTTGCTCCAAACTTCCTCTGTTATTCCACCATCCAAGGGAACTGAGGGCCCACGGTTGATCAGGTAAGCTGCAGTGTTGATAGCTTCAGCCCATAGCATTTTGGGCAAGCCGGCATGTATCCTCATACTTCTGGCACGTTCATTCATAGTTATGTTCATGCGCTCTGCTACTCCATTCTGCTGCGGTGTCATGGGAACTGTTATCTTCATCTTGATCTCATTGTTTGCGTAAGATTCTCTGAATCTTCTATTTTTGTACTCTCCTTCATTATCAGACCTCAATCGCTTGACTTTCAAACTAGTCTCATTTTCCACCATGGCCTTCCATTTTCTGAAGGTATCAAAGACTTCTGATTTCTTCTTCAGAAAATAAACCTACACCTTCCTTGTAAAATCATCGATGAAGGTGACATAATATAGTGAGCCTACAAGAGATGGAACTAGAGATGGTCCCCATACATCAGTATGAACTAACTCTAACTTTTCTGCCTTGGGTGTCTTCCAATCTTTGCAAAACTAACTTTTTTTTGTTTTCCAAAGATGCAATCCTCGCATAGTCCGACATCTACACTCTTTAGATCTGGAAGCTTCCCTTTTGATAAAAGTGTCTTCATCCCTTTCTCGCTCATATGGCCAAGCCTTTGGTGCCATAGGTTTGATTTTCCATCAGCATCTGCTATTGCAATGATATTCTCTAAATTTGAGGTTATATAGAGAGTGTCAGTCTTCTTACCACGAGAAATGACGAGTGCTCCTTTGGTAATCTTCTATTCACAGCCTGAAAAAGGTTGTGATATATCCTTCTCCATCAAGCTGTCCTATAGAAATCAAATTTCTTTTGAGGCCAGAAATATGTCTCACTCCTTTCAGCGTCCAGGTGGTCTGGTTTGGCAACTTTAATCGTATGTCTCATTTTTCGACAATCTTCAAGGTTTCATCATCAGCTAGATGGACCTTCCCAAAATCACCACTGACATAGTTCTCCATGATTTCTCGACATGGGGTGGAGTGAGAAGATGCCCCTGAATCCAAGATCCATAATTCAATCGGACTATTGACGCTTATAATCATGGCATCACCTGTCTCATCTGTCACATTGGCAGAATCCTGTGCGCCGTTATCTTTCTTCAGTGCTCGGCAATCTCTTTTAAAGTGACCCTTCTTGCCACAATTATAACAGGTAAAATCTTTCTTTCCCGTTCTTGATTTTCCTCTTCTGGATTTGGATATGCCATGTGTCATAACCGATTCTTGCCCGGGCACGAATTTTTACTTTGGCGGGAAAAACAAAACGAATAAATAAATGATTTTGATTTAAAAAATATTTTGGGAGTCACCATTGACCTTTTTGGGTTAGGTAGGTCAAATACCTAAAAACAATCTTTTAAAATAGTTTTTAAGAAAACATAATTTAAAAGATAAGTTGATCTGCGTATAACCAAAAAAATTTAATAAAAAGGATTTGTGGTCAGTTACGTTTAGGGAATGATTAGCACCCCTATAACGCCCAAAATTGGTACTCATTAATTATAATTTGTCTCTATTATTGGAAATTTAAAAATTCAAAAATATATTTAATTTATAATCTTGTTATTTCAAATTTATTAGTATCTTTAATAAAATCTATTAATTTATATATAAATAAGATATTTATTTATTAAGAAATATCAGAAAATGACTTCTATGTGCCTTAAGACAGCTCTTTTCTTCGATATTAAAAAAATAAATAAATATTAATAAAACATTTAAAAAATAGATTAATATATAATTTATAAAAATAGGATATGTATTTATTTAAAAATATCAGAAAATGGACATCCAGTTGCTTTAAGACTGTCATTTCTTAATATCAATAAATATATATTAAAATATGATTAAAATAATTTAATATATTAAATTTATAAATAGTAATTCCATAAAATAAATATTATTTTTATATATATATATTTATAATACTAAATAAATATTATTTATATATATAAAATAATAAATAATAATAGTAATAGTAATGATATATATAAATATATAAAAGTAATATATGATTAAACAATGTTTAAAATAAATGAAATTAAAACATAGTATTAAAATGTAAAAAGTAATGAAGCTTGTAAAATAAATGAAAATATTAAGTTTAGGAACTAAATTATAATCTAATAAAATTAAATACCCAATTTGTAATTAATTATTTGAAATTACATGGATTAGACATACTATTTTTCATTTATTTAATTTAGTGACTAAATTATAATTATATTAAATTTGAATATTAAATTAAAAAAAATTAAAACATACTTTCTGGATTAAAATATTAATTATTAAAATTAAAGGACTAAATCTATCATTTACCTAAAATATTTATATAAACATATTAGTGACTAAATTATAAAGTAAATAAAATTAGAAGACCAAATAAAATGTTTAGAATTTGATTTCAGTGACTAAAATGGAATGTTACAAAGCTAATAAACTGCGGATGAGATTTGGCCAAACGTGAAATCACGGATATACCCCTCCCCAAAACGACGTCGTTTGGGAAGGGGTATAAATTCCCCAGACGGCTGGCCCGGAGGGCCAGTATTCTCATTTCTCTTCTTTCTCTTCTCTCTCTAACTGAGAGAGAAAAAAACTCTCTCGCCTCTCTCTAGGATTCCCTCACCGGAGGGAATCCGGCGTCGATCACCGTCGCCGATATCACCGCCGGACACCATCACCGGTGGTCGGAAAACACCAAAACTTCTCAAAACGTAGATAGGACCGTCCTAAAGATGATTCTGGTGTCCTTTTTTCTTAAATAGCTACCGATCAGAGCAAATCTAGGAAAATACCTTCGGTTTTCGAAGGTTTTTGATGATGTGTTGAGACTGATATTCGTGGTTGCTGGGTTGCTTTCTTTTCTCTCTGTGTGTTCTCCTCTGCCGTGCGTCCTTTAGTTTGCAGGTGGTCGATGGCTTTTATAGCCATCGATGGTGTGGCTCTCGGACCGGTTAATAAGGTGGCCGTTTGGTGAGTCACCAGACTTCCAGTGGTGACTCAATGTTGAGCTACGTGTGCGGCTAGAAGGGCTCTTCTAGAAACTTTGACGGGGCATTGTGGCAGCGGCGGAGCGACGTGGAGCAGTTGGAAGTAGAAACGGCGTCGCATGGTCCCTAGGGTATCATCACCCTAGTGTTTGTTCTGGATGCGTGTGGGCCATTGGATCTCTCAGATCCAACGGCTGTGATGCTGAGGCGGCTAGGGTACTGAGATGGAAATCCTAATTTGGTTTTAGGGTTTAGCTGGGCCACCATGTCTGGTTCGATGTTGGGCCTGATGTATATGGGTTGGGCTCGTAATATATTTGGGCCTGTAATATGTAATAATATTTATTAATAATAAAATAATAATAATAATAATAATTATATATATAATATTCAAAAGAAAAAAATGAGTATCTTCAGCTGCCCCTCTTTGCTTATTCTTGTGTAAACAAGAATATGGAAAAGACGAAAAGATAATAAGTTTTTTTTCATTTGACTTCACTTGATTATGATGGAAATGTTGAACAAATTCTTCTTTGGGATTAGTTCTTCTTATTATGAACTTTTCCATTGGGGATGACAACTCATCTCCTTCTGTGATGTAATCTAGCAAAAAGTTTGAACAAGTTCTTCTCCTTATTCTTCAGATGAGTTCTTCTCATTATAAATATTTCTGAAAATGTTGATGCTAATCTATCTCCTTTTGTGATAGATTATACAAGAGGTTGAACAAATTCTTCTCATTATGAACTTCTTTTTGCTTCTTCAGATGAGTTCTTCTTATTATGAATTTTCTCTGGAAAAAATTGATGTTGATCTATCTCCTTCTGTGATAGAGTCATGCAAAAGGTTGAACAAGCTCTTCTCATTATGAACTTCTTCTTCCTTCTTCAGATGAGTTCTTCTCATTATGAACTTCTCTGGAAAAGTTGATCCATCGAATAATGAATTCAAACAAAAAGTTTGAACAAATTCTTCTCATTATGAACTTCTTCTTCCTTCTTCAGATGAGTTCTTCTCATTATGAACTTTCTCTGAAAAAAATTGATGTTGATCTATCTTCTTCTGTGATAGAGTCATGCAAAAGGTTGAACAAGCTCTTCTCATTATGAACTTCTTCTTCCTTCTTCAGATGAGTTCTTCTCATTATGAACTTCTCTGAAAAAGTTGATCCATCGAATGATGAATTCAAACAAAAAGTTTGAATAAATTCTTCTCATTATGAACTTCTTATTCCTTCTTCAGATGAGTTCTTCTCATTATGAACTTTCTCTGGAAAAAAAATTTATGTTGATCTATCTCTTTCTATGATAGAGTCATGCAAAAGGTTGAACAAGCTCTTCTCATTATGAACTTCTTCTTCCTTCTTCAGATGAGTTCTTCTCATTATGAACTCTTCTGGAAATGTTGATCCATTGTGATAGATTTGAACAAAAGGTTGAAATTCCTGTCAAATTCAACATGGAGAAAATGGATGAAAATGCACCTATTTTGCAAATGCCTAAATATGATGCATGAATGTTAATTTCATTTTTATTTGGTTTCAAAGAGGTAAACTTAGTTTTTCTTTAATTATGTAGAGATCCAATAAATTTTCCTCTTTGAACGGAGAATCTATCATCTTTGAAGAGTGTAGATGTAGATATGCCTGAATTTTTGTATGATGTCACAAAACCCCTTGAGAACAAAACTCAATGGCATAGGCTCTTGAAAAGTTTACACTCATGCAACATGTTGATTCTGATAATTACTCATCTGACTATGAAGCGATCTTTCAGGGTGATTTCACAGATATTGATAGTTCTTCTGATACCGAGGAAATCCTGAATTCTGATTCTGATGAGGAGAGTAAACTGTTATACTTGATGAAAATGAAATACTCAAATGCTAAGTCTTCAATAGTCATAGAAATGTGGTCCCGATTCATCAATTGCAGAGTTGATAGATTTTATATGTGCTACTCAAATGGCTAAAGCTGCTGACACACTTCTTCCGGTAAAAGATAGGAAGCCATTATGCAATGATCCCAATTACAAGAAAAGGCGAAACTTGGGCTATGATTTAGAAAAAGAAGAAACAGAAGTAGCTTGAAAAGAAACTTCTTAATGAAGACGATAATGCAGTTCATTTTCCTAATCCAATGATTGGTTTTGGAGTTCCTACTGAACCAGATCAGATAACTCAAATAACACTTTCAGAAGATGCTATTGTACCTCCTTATTTCTACTATGATAACGTGGTATTTGCTCCAGTTGTATTTGGGCTGAAATGTCACGGTACTTATATGATGTAGAGCCAGAATTTGTAGATTCGAAGCATTTTTGTACTGCTGCATGGAAAAGGTCTATATTCATAATCTGCCAATTGAGAACATATTTCATCTTGTTCCGCTTCCAAATGACTCTATAATGGATATATCTTGTTTTCTTTTCAACAGTGATTGCAAATGTCGATAAGACTTACTTTAGATTTCATGTACTTAAAAGTATTAACATGAAGTAATAGCCAGAAATATTTTGTTTGTTTTTAAGATTATATTAATCTATTTACAAGATGTTTATATGAAACAAATTGAATTTCAAAAATAAATATAATTTCAAAAAGATAAACTTGGAATAAATGATAAATATATAAAGATATATTTAAAGTCGTGACAATCATAGGAATGATAAAAAGTCAAATGACTCAACAAATTATTAGCACAAGTATTTCTAAATTAATCAACTTGATATAATTTAGAGCACTGAAGTAAGCTTTTGTCTGGAAGATCTCAAACGTTGTCAGAATGCTTGTAGATGTGAAGTTCCTCCCAAACTATCAAAATATTAAGAAGGTTTAATTGCCAGATGCCTAATACCAACATGCATTTGAGCAGCCTTTTTTAGGTTTTCAACTCAGGTTTTCATCCTGACCCTCCTTTTCTATATTTTTTTTTCAACATTTTTTTCCTTTTTTTTCTTTTTTTTTTTCTTCAAGCATAATATTTCTTGACATAATCTGAGTTTATTGGGTTTCTCAGAACTTTTTCATCCATTTCTATCAAGATCAAAGCTCCTCCGGAAAAGGCATTCTTTACAACGTATGGCCCTTCCCAATTAGGCATCCATTTCCTACGGAAATCTTTATGTATAGGCAAGATCTTTTTCAGCACTAGATCATCCTCTTGGAATTCTCTTGGATGTATTTTCTTGTCATGAGACTTCATCATCCATTTCTGATACATCTGTCCATGGCAAATAGCTTTCAATCTCTTCTCCTCAATAAGGTTCAATTGATCAAATCGAGCTTGGATCCATTCAGATTCATTCAATTTTACTTCTCTCAAAATTTGAAGTGATGGAATCTCAACTTCAATCGGTAAGACTGCTTCCATCCCATAGACTAAAGAAAAAGGCGTTACCCCAGTAGATGTTCGAACAGTAGTTCGGTATGCATATAAAGCAAAAGGTAACTTCTCGTGCCAATCTTTGTAAGTTTCAGTAGTCTTTGTAATGATTCTCTTGATGTTCTTATTTGCCACTTCAACTGCCCCATTCATCTTTGGACGATATGCCATTGAGTTTGCATGTTTGATCTTAAACTGTGCACAAAGTTTGGTCATCATTTTGTTGTTCAGGTTCAGAGCATTATCTGTAATGATCCTTTCTGGTAGCCCATACCGGTAAATTATTTCTTTCTTTATGAGTTTGCAGATTGTAGACCTCTTAATATTGGTATATGAAGCAGCTTCAACCCACTTGGTAAAATAGTCAATTGCCACAATGATGAAACAATGTCCATTCGATGCTTTTGGTATGATTGCCCCAATGACGTATATTCCCCACATAGAAAATGGCCAGGGTGTTGTCATTACATGTAAAGGAGATGGGGGTACATGAATCTTATCTGCATATATCTGGCATTTATGACATTTCCTTGCATAATCAATGCAATCTGTGTGCATGGTAGCCCAATAATATCCATATCTCATTATTTTTCTAGCCATGGAAAGACCATTTGCATGTGTTCCACATATCCCACTATGGACTTCCTCAATGATGCTTCTGGCTTCGCTAGTATTTAAACATCTCAATAGCATTTGATCATTGCTTCTTCTATATAAAGTCTTGCCATCAAGGAAGTATCCAGCAGCCATTCTTCTCAAGGTTCTTTTATCAATTTCATATGCATTTTGTGGATAGCTTTGATATTTGATATATTGCAGGATATCATAATACCATGGTTTACCATCTGCCTCTTATTCCACACTGTAACAATGTGCAGGAATTTCATATACTTGCATTTTGATTGGCATCATATCAACTTTCTTAGTTGCCTGAAACATAGCAGCTAATGTAGCCAAAGCATCTGCCATTTGATTTTCCTCTCGAGGGAGATAATTGAAGGTGACTCTCAAATTCTTTCACTAATTCGAGGGTAAAATTTTGGTATTCCAACAATTTGGGATATTTTGTTTCCCATTCACCTCGTAATTGATACACCACTAACGATGAATCTCCATATATCTTGAGACATTTAATTTTTCTTTCTATGGCTGCTTTCAATCCCATAACACAAGCTTCATATTTCGCCATGTTATTGGTACAAAAGAACTCCAGTCTGCTTATAAAAGGATAATAAATATTTTCTGGAGAAATTAACATTGCCCCGATTCCTCGTCCCAAGGCGTTGGATGCTCCATCAAAGTAAAGCTTCCAAGATTCATCATTTGTTCTGACTTCTTTATTCATGGATATACACAACAAATCTTCATCTGGAAAATTAAAACTCAAAGGCTGATAATCATCTGATACACGACTGGCCAGAAAATCAGCTATGACACTTCCTTTTATCGCTTTTTGGTTGACGTATACAATATTAAACTCGGATAATAACATGTTCCATCTAGCCATTCTGCCTGTCAAAGCTGGTGATTCCATTAAGAATTTCAAAGGATCAAGTTTGGATATCAACCAAGTAGTATGATATAACATGTATTGTCTGAGTCTTCGAGTAGCCCACACCAAGGCACAACATAATTTTTGTATTGGTGGGTATCAAATTTCACAATCAGTAAATTTCTTGCTCAGATAATAAATGGCTTTTTCCTTTCTTCCAGATTCATCATGTTGTCCCAGTACACATCCCATCGAATTTTCAAAGACTGACAAGTAGAGAATTAACGGTCTATCAGGCATTGGTGATACTAAAATGGGGTCATTGGATAAATATTTCTTAATAATATCCAAAGTTTCTTGACATTCATCATTCCAGACTTCAGGATTATTCTTTCAAAGCAACTTGAACACTGGATCACATTTGTCAGTCAATTGCGAAATGAATCGAGATATATAATTTAATCTTCCCAAAAAGCCTCGAACTTCTTTTTTCGTATTGGGTGGTGGAAGATCTTGAATTGCTTTTACTTTATCTGGATCAATCTCGATTCCTTTTTTGCTGACTACAAATCCCAAGAGCTTCCCTGACGTTACCCCAAAAGTGCATTTAGCGGGGTTGAGCTTTAATTGATACTTTCTCAATCTCTGGAAAAGCTTTTTTAGATTTTGAATATGTTTTTCTTCAGTTCGGGATTTGGCAATCATGTCATCCACATATACTTCAATCTATTTATGCATCATGTCATGGAATAGAGTTATCATTGCTCTCTGATAAGTTGTCTCTGCATTTTTCAATCCAAATGGCATTACTTTGTAATAGAATATGCCTCACATGGTTACAAATGTTGTTTTTTCCATGTCTTCAGGGTTCATTTTTATCTGGTTATACCCTGAAAAGCCATCCATGAAAGAAAACCATGCATGTCCTGTCGTATTGTCCACCAATGTGTCTATGTGAGGTAATGAAAAGCTATCTTTTAGACTAGCTTTGTTGAGATCTCTGTAATCCACGCACATTCGAACTTTCCCATTTTTCTTTGGTACTGGAACAATGTTGGCTACCCATTCTGGGTATTTGGCTGCCTGTAGGAAACCTGTATTAATCTGCTTCATCACTTCCTCTTTGATCTGCAACAACATTTCTGGCCTCATTCGCCTGAGATTTTGTTGAACCGGTTTATATTCTGGACTGATTGGAAGTTTGTGCATCACTATATCTGTACTCAAACCAGGCATATCTTGATAAGACCAGGCGAAGATATCTTTTAACTCTTGAAGGAGAATCATCAATTCTTGTTTTATCTGGATTGTCAGAGTAGTACCAATTTTCACCTCTTTCATTTCTTCATCTGTTCCCAGATTTACAGTCTCAATCTCTTCTTTGTGAGGTAAAATTTGTTTTATCTTCTTTTTCTATCAGTCTTAATAATTCAGTAGGAATATCACATTCTAGTTCATCCTCACACTCATTGATTTCCTCCGGACATATGGGCTGCTCTAAATTTATCTCTCGATTAAATTTAGGTATAAGCATGCTATTAACATTGTGACACCTGCAAATTTAATTCAGACATGTTTCCAAAAGGATATAGTAAATTTATAAAATAAATGAAAATTAATGAATGGAAAAAATGTAAAGAATGTAAAAAATGATTGCTATTTAAGAATTTCTTATATTGGGTGAACTTAACATAATTTTCTTTACAAGATAACAAAAAGTTTTCATATTCTTGGGCTAAACATAAAGATTAGTTCTGAATATTACTCTATGTTAATATTAAAAACTACAGGGAGGTCTTCAGCAGTCCAATTGTTGAGTGTTTCTCCAGGAAAACAAGGGCGAATCTTAGCCAAGTATTTGCCAGTCTTGTTGTCATTCATGATCATGTTGATAAATAATCATTCCATAGCTTCTTCAACTATGCTTTGATCTTTTGTCAACTTTTCTTCTTTAAAGGCCTCAACAAGCTGTTGTTCTACATTAACAGTTCCTCCTGATCTGAACATGGTTTTCAACTACGGGAAAAACATGTGTTCCCAAGGGATTTCTTCTCCTTTCAACCTTGCCTTTCTATCTTCGCATCTTCTTTTCATCTCTTTGTTCTTTTGTTGTAAATTGGGCTTAAATCCAAGCCCAAAACGATATTTCTTCATCTTCATACTTACAGGAACTGAACTCCCTTGAAGATTCTTTCTCAAACCTTTCCCAGTTTTAGCTCCAATGCCTAAAGTCTGTCGTATGGTCATCTTGGTGCAATCAGACAATATGGGATATGAAATTTTGCTTCCCTCAACAATAAAGGTTGCATTGACAAATTCGAAAGCTCGAAAAGAGCATTCGAGAGCATCATCATTGGTTTCAATATACAGAACATCACTTGTTATAGACGCAATGATTTCTTCCTCAGCTCCTACGCATATTAGTTGTCCATCAACAACGAATTTCAATTTCTGATGTAATGAAGAAGGAACAGCTCCTGCAGAATGAATCCATGGCCTCCCAATAAACAATTATATGTAGGGTGGATATCCATCACCACAAAGTCAATATTGTACACAGCTGGTCCGATCAACAATGGTATTTCTATTTTCCCAAGCACCTCTTTTTGAGTGCCATCAAAAACTCGCACTATATTCTGATAACTTTTCATGTGCGATTTATCCACCGACATTCTTTGAAGACTGACAAGAGGCATCAAGTTAAGAGCAGATCCATTGTCAATCAATACTCCTGGAAAAACATAACCATGACAATGTGTGGTAATATTCAAAGTTTTTACTGACCCCATTCCGCCTTCAGGTATTTCATCATCCGTGAATGTTATGTAATTGTCAGCGGCTATATGTCCCACAATTCTGTCAAGCTTGTTGAGGGATATATCTTTAGGGATAAAAGTTTGATTAAGCATTTTCATCAAGGCATTTCTGTGTGCTTCTGAATTCATCAATAAATCAAGAATAGAAATCTGCGCTTGCTGTTTATGTAGCTGTTCAACCACACTATATTCACTATGTTTCAGGAATTTCAAAAATTCTTGCGCTTGCTTTTCTGTTACAGGCTCATTGAATGCTGGAGAGGATTTTTCATCAAATACCTTTTGGGGTATTACCATGGCTTTTCCTTTTGCTTTCACCTGTTCTGATGCATTTGATGTTTCGGGAGAGTAACATCTCCCACTTCTTATAAAGAATCCAACTTCATTCACTGCTTCAGACGTCAAATCCACACTCTGTATTTTCTCTTCTACTTTTTCCAGAGAAACAGATCCTCCTACCATTGAAACATTGGTAGTATAATTCCAAGGTACCCTACGGGTGTCCTTATATGAAAATTGTAAAGGAGTTGTGATAACCACTTTCGACTTTGTTGGTGCAGGATTCACTGTAGATGATTTCAAATTAATAATCACAGGATCACTTGTTCTCTGATTAGGTTTAGAATCTTCTGATGAGCAAACGTCATCTTCTCTTTTCCCTGGTTCTTCATCAAAGAATTCTATCTATTTGTTATTCATCAATTTTTGCACCAAATCCCTAAATTCAGGACATAGTTGAACTTCATGTCCCTTCTCTTGATGATATTCATAATAATTCTTGCCTTCATTATGTTTTGACCTGAATTCTTGTGGAATCATATCGGATAAGGAGAGTTGTTGAAATATCCAACCAAAAGGAGATTTAATCTCAGAAACGTCAGTTTTTGCTTTCTTTCTATTATCTTCATGAATTGCGTTTATGTTTTATCTCCATGACTTGGCAGCAGATGATTTGATGTAGTTGGTGAATTGAATTCTAACTTTCCAGTGTTGATCAAATTTTGGACCACCCTTTTGAATGCCAAATAGTTTTCAATAGAATGACCCGTAATTCCTTAATGGTAAACACAGTGCGCTTTTATATCATACCATGGAGGGAATGGTGGTTGCATGGGAACCAACGGATAGGTCCGTATGACATCTTGTTTTAACAACGAATCATAGATTTCAGCATAGGGTACTGGTAAAGGTGTAAAAGACAATCTTTCACTTTCCCTTCAAGATCCTCTGAACTCTACTCGATTAGTGTTTGTTTCTTCTTTCTTAACCCTTGGCTGGGTTATTGTAACACTTTTCGAAGAATCCTTGTTGTAAGAGTTTGCATTGTTGACTTCGTTCTCTTTTTTCCGGTACATTGGTCTTTTGGAACTAGACCCCTCATTTGATTCAATTTTGCCACTTTTCAAAACATTTTCATTGAGTTCTCCAGAAATGCCAGATCTGCAAAATTTCTGGTTGCATTCCCCATTAGATGACTTAAATAAGGAGCCTTTAAAGTATGGATAAACATTACTGTGGCCTCTTTTTCTGATAGAGGTGGCTGAACTTAGGCTGCTGTGTCACGCCATCTCTGAGCATACTGTCTGAATGTTTCGTTATTCTTTTTCTCTAAATTTTGGAGAATCCATCTATCAGGAACCATATCTGTCACGTGGCGGTACTGTTCTAGGAATGCTTTTGCCAGATCTTTCCAGGATCTAATATTGCCTTTGGTCAGTTGAGTATACCATTTTAAGGCTGGTCCTGTCAAGCTATCTTGAAAGCAGTGAATTAACAATTTCTCATCTTTCACATGTCCTGCCATTCTGCGACAAAACATAGTAATGTAGGATGAAGGGCATGTGGTACTGTCATATCTCTCAAATTCAAGAACTTTGAATTTGATTGGGAGGATTAGGTCCGGAACCAAACTCAACTCGCTAGCGTCAAACCCATAGAATGACACAGTTATTTCTACGGATTTCATTCATTCTTCTAAGCTCTTGATCTGTCTGGTCAATTCTTCATTTACTTTTTCTTTCTCATTCAGCTCATTTAAATCTGGGATTAGATGCTCAGCATTAAAATCCCCTATTTTCACATTTGATATAAGTGGATTTTTGCTTGAAGATGCATGATCCACTTATTGATTTTCATGTGGTTTGGCCTCTTGAAGTGTTGATGTGCGGGCATGGATTTGTATAGGTGTAGTACAAGAGTGATAAATTGGTTCCGGTGGGAAACCTAGAGGATACATAGATTCTTGGTCGAAAGATACATGATTTTCATGAATTTTCCCAATGGTAGCCTGCTTTTTGAACGTGTCTTCTATTTTCTGCATCATGTTGTCTTGTGAGTTTGCAATACTGGCTTCAATTTTCTATAGCTTCATTCCCATCTCTGCTTGTTCTTTGTTATGATGTTCCTCAATACGTTGTATTTTATCCTCCATAATTTTCTTAGTAGCTTGTCTAGTACCGTAGTGATGTTGTATTTCTCGTTTGGCCAGAATAACTGCGATTGAAAATTCTTTTGATATTATTTTTTCAAATTTTAATTAATGAATGTTTATCTTAATGTAAAATAAAAATTATACATAAAGAAAATAATGCAATGAATAATAAATGTATGCAAAATGCATGTATGAAAAAGGTATTGATCCCAAAAAGTTAACTGTCATAGAACAACTTCCATCGGCATACAAAAGTTTCTTTATAATAGTTCATAATTACAGATACGGCATAGCTTTCTTATTAAGCTCTATTATTTCTTTCATCAGCCATGACATCTTCTTTCCGAACTTAGAAACCGGATCAACGTGATGCTCAATAATTTTTGCTTCAATAGCTAACTCCCCAACATATCTGGCAACTTCGCTTATTTGTACCATAGCCTCGAATATCATATTGCTTCTTTCTTCACTTCTTTCTACATAGAAATCAGTTGATTTTTGCCATTGTTCATTAGTTCCCTCGAGAGTCTGCTCTAACTCAATGATTCTGACTTGACAACTGTGCATAGTTCTTTCAAGATCTCTAATGCGTCTTCGCAGTGAAGTATTCTCCTCATAACTTTCTTTAAGATCACTAGGTCCTAGACGAACCTTTTCTTGAAATAATGACTCTTCAAGTTGTAAAATATAAGCATTAAACTTTGAGTTTTTGTTTCTAGACTGATCCAGATCTTCTTCAATTTTTGTTCGTGCTTTTTGCGTCCTTTGACTAAGCTTTTGGATTTGAACATTCTTGTTTCTGCATCTTTGCATCCAATTTTTAGCTACTTCTTGCTCTACTTCAAGTCTGGTGTTGAAATTCTTTTTCTCCAATTCCCATTTTTCTTTTTCAACATCGAACTCTTCAATCCTTTGGCCCCTGATTTCAAGTTCGACAATCATATTATTCATTTCAGATTCAAATCCCTTGAACATGATGTTTTTCTCACCTTCAAAATTCTCAAGCATGCCGTTTTTCATCTCTTCTAGTTCTTTGGCTCGATCCCTTTCTCTTTGCATTTCATTCATGATTTCGCGGCTTTCAGATTTGTGCTTTATGATTCGCTCCCTTCTGTCAACCTCAAAATCCTCCATTTTGTGCTTTCCTTTCTCAAGGTTTTTGAGTAGACGGCTATTCTTTCCTTTCAAATCTTCAACCCGACTTTTCTCGATGTTTAATTCTTTGGTCATCTACAGTGTTGATTTGCTTGATCCTGATGCTCTCCGGGATTTTTGTAGCTCATGGTAATTCTTCTTTAATATTATGAATTCACCATCAACTCTTTCTTTATTTTCCCTCAGCATTACACATTGTGCGGAATGAAAGTCAACGCCAACGCCCAACATAGCTTTATCCTATCACATTTGCTCTTATTCTTTCAACCACCCTTATCTTTCTACTTCAAACTCAACTCTCAGGATTTCAATTTCTGATGGAACCACCTTAATGTGATCTTCCATAGAGATATCCTCATTTTGGTCTGGTAGAGGAATATTTTCATTTTTCCTGACAGATCTCCATTCCTCATAATCGGGAGTTAACATTTCTTTTGCTGCTTTAGTTCGAATACAAAAAGTTGTTTTCCAAGCTGTAAGGGCCTCCACGATATTTCTTTTATAATTTTTGTTGTGGAATGCGAACTCAGAAGAATATAATCCAGTAGTGACGGGAACAAATTGACGACCTTCATACTGCCTTATGACCAGAAGTGGTGCATATCCGATTTCTCCCCACAATCCGAGTAGCATCACCCAGTTGTAATCACCACATTTGTAAAAGAATTCCCTTTGGATTTGCCACGGGGCTCGCCAAACAATGTCATCGCTTTGCAGATTTCGAAAGGCATTGATCCACATATCTTTCGTAATTTCTTTCGGTCATTCTTGCTCCAGAAATTCTTTCAATGGTGAGTAGTATGTACTAAAGCGCCAGTATGAAACCTTTTCTGTCCTCCAAAAATGGCTACGGATCCAGACATATAATAATTGGGCACATCCTGAGAATCGTCCACCTCTTAGCCTTCTGCAAGCATTTAACGATCTGAAAGTCTCTGCTAGAATTACAGAAGTAGGATTGAGCCTTTTTAGTAGCTGCTCAAACAAATCTACTACTGCAGCTTCAATATATCCCAATACTTTTGGGAAAATGACCATACCATATATACTCAGAGAAAAGAGATCGAATCGTACTTTATCATCTGGATGACTCTGAATAAGTTCTTTAATATTGGTCCAAGCAATGCCTTCACTTTCGCCCTTTTGTTTTGTGCGGGATACCACCCATTCCTCTCGTACTCCGACAATCTTTGCTAATTTAACTCGAAAAGGTTGAGTTTTAACTGACTTTGAATAAATTCGATTTTCCAATGCCCCTTCTATATGTAGCAAAGTTGTGTACTCTTCAATAGTAGGAACCAAGTCCTCCTTATTGAAAGTGAAACAATTATAACTAGGATTCCAGAATTGAATCAGGGCTCGAAGTAAGTCATCATCAATTTCTACATAGAGCAAATATGGGATGTCCCCATAAGTCTGATAAAATTGCAACTTTTTGTTTGAGTCCCAACTCTCCCACATGCCTCGCAAATCTTGCATATCATTTTTTTAGAGAAACTGGAGCATAACTGGCTAACTCAGATACATAGTCATCTTGCAAACTGTCTCCCCCTTGTCTTTGTAAGTTCTCAGCCCACTGTCTTACTTCTGAGTTTGGAACTATTTGATTTGAACACCTTTTATCCATAGATGAAGGTTTTCCAATGAGACGATTAACACGAAGATCAATACCTTTAATCCTGTATGATGTTATGCAGAACACATAAAAAGAAATGAATTAGTTCATATAATAAAGAAGTAAAATTAATTTAATAATAATGTTTACCTAAATATCTTTATTTAAACATGTTTTCTTCATACTTTAAAGAATTTAAATTCACATGCAATTTATTCAGTAAGAAAATAAATTAATTAATTAATTAAAAGAAAAAATTAGAATCCATTTATTCTGTGTGTACACCTATTTTGGACAAATTTTCGGTATGGCTTCAGATCGGAAGAGTTTCTAGGGTTTATTATATGCAGGGTTTCAGATCTAAGAATAAAAGGTACCTGAATTGTCCATGTTAGTGCCCCCTTGGGCTGTTAACCCTCAATCCTAGTCCATCACAGACTAAAGTGGATCGAGTTCAAATCGAGGGGATACACTTCTCTATGCCTGACATGGAGAATAAATTCCCACGAAGACATAGAGCATATGAACCCCGAAAGCTACTTGCTAGGTCTGACACGGAGAATAAATTCTCACGAAGACGTCGCTTTCACTCCCACTTAAAAGGGACAAGCTTGATTAAAAGGCTTATGTTATGCAATGCATGTGTTTGTGTGTGAGGAGAAATGTTTAAACCTCTTACAGACAATAAATAATGAAATTGAATACTTGAAAAATAAAATAAAACATTAATAAAATAATATAAATATTATGAAAATAATAAATATATATAATTTTTTTTAAAAAAAATAAAAAAAATTAAAAATTAAATATATGAATTTTTAATTTCTAATTAATAGAGACAATTTATAATTAATTTTAAAGCTTGACTTGGGTCCCCAGCGGAGTCGCCAAGCTGTCGTAACCGGTTTTCGCCCGGGCATGAATTTTTACTTCGGCGGGAAAAACAAAACGAATAAATAAATAATTTTGATTTAAAAAATATTTTGGGAGTCACCATTGACCTTTTTGGGTTAGGTAGGTTAAATACCTAAAAACAATCTTTTAAAATAGTTTTTAATAAAACATAATTTAAAAGATAAACTGATATGCGTATAACCAAAAAAATTTAATAAAAAGGATTCGTGGTCAGTTACGTTTAGGGAATGATTAGCACCCCTATAACGCCCAAAATTGGTACTCATTAATTATAATTTGTCTCTATTATTGGAAATTTAAAAATTCAAAAATATATTTAATTTATAATCTTGTTATTTCAAATTTATTAGTATCTTTAATAAAATCTATTAATTTATATATAAATAAGATATTTATTTATTAAGAAATATCAGAAAAGGACTTCTAGGTGCCTTAAGACAGCTCTTTTCTTCGATATTAAAAAAATAAATAAATATTAATAAAACATTTTTAAAAAAAATAGATTAATATATAATTTATAAAAATAGGATATGTATTTATTTAAAAATATCAGAAAATAGACATCCAGTTGCTTTAAGACTGTCCTTTCTTAATATCAATAAATATATATTGAAATATGATTAAAATGATTTAATATATTAAATTTATAAATAGTAATTCCATAAAATAAATATTATTTATATATATATTTATAATACTAAATAAATATTATTTATATATATAATAATAATAAATAATAATAGTAATAGTAATGATATATATATAAATATATAAAGAGAAAATAACCTCAGTGACCAAAAATCCTAGATAATATACGATTTTGACAAACTTTTTTTTGGATTTACGAAAATGACCAACAAAATCGCAATGCGATCTCTAATTCGCGTTGCGATCTCCACTATCGCAAATTCGCGTTGCGATAGTTGAAAATCGCGTTGCGATTTTCCATTTCGCGTTGCGATAGTCTACAGTTGTCGTTTGTTTCTTAAGAATTTTCTCTAAAAAGATAGTATCCGCGCGGACGTGTCGAAGACACGTATTACCACGACCACGACCACGACCCGACCCGAGATTGACGGCGGCGGTGGCGGCGCGCGAGAGTTTCCCTTGTTCTCTATCACTCAACAAGGAAGTGGGAAAGCCAAGCCTTAAATACCATTCCCAATAGTGTTTCCAATACTATGTGGGATTGAGCATTACCAACACTTGTTTCCAATACAATGTGATTATTCAGGAAACAATTAACAATCATGCACCTTAAAACAACTGAATTAGCAACCAATTGCATTAGTATTATACGATTAAATATGTCATAATTAAAAGTCAATCTACAATCAATCGCGATTATTGCAATTTTAAGCAAAACATTCAAAAAATAATATCACTATTTAAGGCTCAATCCCACATAGTATTGGGAACAAGTGTTGGTAATGCTCAAATCGCAACGACAACTGTAAACTATCGCAACGCGAAATGGAAAATCGCAACGCGAACGAAATGAAAAATCGCAACGCGAAATGCAACGCGAATTTGCGATAGTGGAGATCGCAATGCGAATTAGAGATCGCATTGCGATTTTGTTGGTCATTTTCGCAAATCCAAAAAAAGTTGGTCAAAATCGTATATTATCTGAGATTTTTGGTCACTGAGGTTATTTTCTCATATATAAAAGTAATATATGATTAAACAATGTTTAAAATAAATGAAATTAAAACATAATATTAAAATGTAAAAAGTAATAAAGCTTGTAAAATAAATGAAAATATTAAGTTTAGGAACTAAATTATAATCTAATAAAATTAAATACCCAATTTGTAATTAATTATTTGAAATTACAGGGATTAGACATACTATTTTTCATTTATTTAATTTAGTGACTAAATTATAATTATATTAAATTCGAATATTAAATTAAAACAAATTAAAACATACTTTCTGGATTAAAATATTAATTATTAAAATTAAAAGACTAAATCTATCATTTACCTAAAATATTTATATAAACATATTAGTGACTAAATTATAAAGTAAATAAAATTAGAAGACCAAATTAAAACGTTTAGAATTTGATTTCAGTGACTAAAATGGAATGTTACAAAGCTAATGGACTGCGGACGGGATTTGGCCAAACGTGAAATTACGGATATACCCCCTCCCCAAAACGGCGTCGTTTGGGAAGGGGTATAAATTCCCCAGACAGCTGGCCCGAAGGGCCAGTATTCTCATTTCTCTTCTCTCTCTAACTGAGAGAGAAGAAAACTCTCTCACCTCTCTCTAGGATTCCCTCACCGGAGGGAATCCGGCGTCGATCACCGTCGCCGATATCGCCGTCGGCCACCGTCACCGGTGGTCGAAAAACACCAAAACTTCTCAAAACGTAGATCGGACCGTCCTAAAGACGATTCTGGTGTCCTTTTTTCTTAAATAGCTACCGATCATAGCAAATCTAGGAAAATACCTTCGGTTTTCGAAGGTTTTTGATGACATGTCGAGACTGGTATGAACTCCGGTGAAGGCGTGGCTTCCTCGGTAAGTATCTCTCCATTTTTTCCTTGCTATTCGTGGTTGATGGGTTGCTTTCTTTTCTCTCTGTGTGTTCTCCTCTGCCGTGCGTCCTTCTGTTTGCAGGTGGTCGATGGCTTTTATAGCCATCGACGGTGTGGCTCTCGGACCAGTTAATAAGGTGACCGCTTGGTGAGTCACCAGACTTCCAGTGGTGACTCAATGTTGAGCTATGTGTGCGGTTGGAAGGGCTCTTCTAGAAACTTTGACGGGGCATCGTGGCAACGGCGGAGCGACGTGGAGCGGCTGGAAGTAGAAACGGCGTCGCGTGGTCCCTAGGGTATCATCACCCTAGGGTTTGTTCTGGATGCGTGTGGGTCGTTGGATCTCTCAGATCCAACGGCTGTGATGCTGAGGCGGCTAGGGTACTGAGATGGAAACCCTAATTTGGTTTTAGGGTTTAGTTAGGCCACCATGTCTGGGTCGATGTTGGGCCTGATGTATATGGGTTGGGCTCGTAATATATTTGGGCCTGTAATATGTAATAATATTTATTAATAATAAAATAAAAATAATAATAATAATAATATATATAATAATATTCAAATGAAAAAAATGAGTATCTTCACCATGATTTGAATTTCTTTCTGCAGTTCTCCCTCTGGACTCCGTGTGCAAGGCTGAGGAGGTTGATGTTTCACTTGATTATCTTCGTCGAATTTCTTCGCTCAGTACCAGATCCCGAACATCGTCGAATTTCAATTTGATGTTTCCCGACGAGCTTCTAACTGCTGTAACAGTAACATTCCAACTGTCTGGTAGAGATGATAAGAGTATTAAAGCTCGAACTTCATCATCAAATTCAATTTCCACGTAACTCAATTGGGTTGTGATTGTGTTGAGACCATTTAGGTGTTGAGTCACTGATTCCCCTTCCGTCATCCGCAAATTGAATAATTGCCTCATCAAATGAACTTTGTTTGAGGCCGATAGCTTCTCATACATACTGGAGAGAGCCGCCATAAGACCCGTCTTGGTCTTTTCCTTTGCTATGTTGAAAGCAACATTTTGGGACAACGTCAGTCGGATAACTCCGAGGGCTTGTCTGTCGAGAAGAGCTCAGTCTTCATTCTTCATGCCCTCTGGTTGCTTTCCTGAGAGAGGTTGATATAGATTTTTCTGGTACAGAAAATCTTCAATCTGCATCTTCCAAAAGCCAAAGTCCGCACCATCGAACTTTTCAATTTTCACATTCCCTTCATCTGCAGCCATCGCTCCCACTCGAATCTGGCTTCTTCGGATCGTTTCTGACAATTTGTGCGAACCACCGTGTATTATAACATCTCCGTCGACAAACTCGTATCGCCGACAAAAATTTTTTTATTCACGAAATTCACTATTCATGTGAATAGTTATGAATAGTAACCTCGCAAAAATTAACAAAATTCACAACCAAAAGCTCGGATACCAGTTATTGGGAAATAACCGAGTACGAGTAATTTTCCTATAATCAGATTAGTGAGAATGCGAAATAAAAGCGGAAAAATAATACCCAAAATTGATAATGGAGTTCAGCCAATTTGCTTACGTCTCCGGACTACTGCAGATCTTTTACTAAGAGAGAAAATTTACAGGTGTTTACAAAACACTCACTACTCACAAGAAAACTCTCTAGTATTGGGAGAAAGAAATGATTTGGGATGATTTTGAAGCTAAATGGGCTAGGGTATTTATAGTTGAAGCTTAAGGATTTAATCTTGTAAATACCCTAAAGTCCATGGATTAATTGTGATTTTCCCTTTACCATTTTCAACAAAAAAACATGCCAAACTTTGACAAACAATTAGCAGTCGGCTGCTTTGAATTTGCCTTTGAATTTGTGGCTGCTTTGAATTTCAACACTCAGCACATAGCTACATCAAAAGGGCATGAAGAATGTGTATTGGTGCTCCTCAAGCATGCTTGCAATGTGCGTTTACGGGGTAAGAACAAGACATCATAATGCATAAATTAAATCAAAATTCATCTCGGAGTTAATCAAACTACTGATCATATGTGCCAGACATGAATGACAACACTACACTGTGGGATGCTATATCCTCGAAGCACCATTCAATATTCAGGAGCCTATACCATTGTGCCTCCATTTCTGACCCATTCACCACCAGTGATCTCTTATGCACCGCCACCAAACCGAACGATCTGACCGTGATGCAAGAGCTTTTGAAACAAGGACTAAATGCGGATGCGAAGGATCGCTCTGGATTAACAACGTTGCAGGTTGCATTGAAAGAGAAACATAACCAAATGGTTAATCTGCTTGTAATGAATGGAGTAGATATCATCAATGCAAATATATATAATTTTCTCCCTCGACATTGAACGAAATGCTTCAGAAGCGAGAGATCGGTCAGCAAATCACCGGGACCGACTCAGTATCACCGTTGACCAAACTCGCAGTAGGTAATCCAAGGGTGAGCATCTACAGAGGCCATCCTTTAATTAGGAAAGAATCTCATTGCATGGAGCCTGGGAAGCTAATGAACTTTGCAGGTTCGAATCATGGCACCAATGTATATAACCTTATTATCTTGTATCTCGTTTTCTTCATGAACAAATAATGTTTTTACACATTTGTTGTAGTAAAAAAACGGCGGAAACGTGATTGTAACAAATGAAGCAGGGGCTGAAATCGAGTCCATCGAACTGATTCGAGATAACGATAAGCTTTTCATTTTTGAAAAGAACACCGGATCTCAAACTTAGCTCTGTTGATTCAAACAACCCAACTTAGAATGTGGTGTCGAGATTATTAGGCTATTTTTGTAAGAGAAAACCAGCAACAAATCACCTTATGTCATACCAATAAGAGTTTATTGCCAAAAACTCCATGAGCTTGATGTTTCTTGTACAGTTTGAAAACTAATAGGCTCACAAAGTCAGTGAACTGGTTTTTTCTCCCATGGAATGAAATTGTAGAAAGAGTGGAAACTAATTGCATGCAATTAGCTAAATTAGTAAATTCTAACTTAATACAAATCCAAATATCAGACCATTTTTGACAATTGTGAAATGCTTTCGACTGAGTAATTTATTTATCAATATCTTCCTATCATTATACAACACTAATTTTTAATTGAATTTTTTTTCTTTTATATTATCTTAATTCCATCCATGAATATAGTGAAGTTGTGATCCGCAAGTATTTCAGTTAAATATAGAAATAAAAAAAAAAAAAACATATCAGATTGCCATGCATGAATCAAAGGGGGGGGGGACGTGTTTAAAGAAAAAATATGAGAGTGAGATAGATTAAAGGAAAATTGGGAGGAGGGGGGGGGGAAGCAGACGGCGTAAACAAGGTAAAGAAAAGAGTCTATAGCAGAAAGAAATCTAAATCTTATTGGGAGGAGCAAGAGATGGAAGGATTTCATTTGTATTCTATAAACCAAAAGCGAAGACGAAGGAAATTTTGGCCACACAAATACTTGCAGAGAGGTCTTCATGTCAAATCTCTTCTCAAAATTTAATTCTCAACTCTTCTTACCGGAAAATAAGGTGTTTTCTTTCTCCCTTTCTTACCCAAAAATTAAATCCCAAGTCATCTTACCGGAAATATAATGCTGCAAAAACACATTTTAGTTATTCACAATTTGATTAATATAATTTTAATATGTTCTATGTCAACTATATTAATAAAAAAATTGATTGATTTAGTATTGATATTTTTAAATTCTCAATTAAAATATTTTTGAAATTTAGTGACCAACTTGAATTCAATCGATAGATCTTGAGTCTTTCTCCGTTAATTCTGTCTCGGTGTCCCAGCTTGCTAAAACTACTCCACCTGGTCTTCAGAAAATGGAGATGAAAGCTTCTTTAGAATCATTAAAGTCGTTCTCGAGGCCGAGGGCCGAGGGAGCACAGCCGCAAAAGGAGGGGAATGAATCGCTAGACGAAGACGCATATCTGAGTTTGAGTGACTTGTCTAAGATCATACTTCCTCCTTTGGGTTCTTCAACCTATAACCACAGCAACCAAACCAATTCCAGATGGATTATCTCTCCTATGGATTCAAGATACAGGTATAATGGTATAATATTATGGATTCAAATTGCTTAGTGGGTTTTACTGTGAAATGGATAATAAGTGCAGGTGCTGGGAAACGTTCATGGTGATGTTAGTGTATCATTTGGCATTTGTTTACCCTTTCGAAATAGCGTTTTTGACTCCGGTTCCACCCGTTGCACTCTACGTCGCCGACACCGTTGCGAATTCTTTCTTCGCCGTTGATATCGTCTTGACGTTTCTTGTTGCTTACATCGATTCAACTACTCAACTGCTCGTCCTTGACCGCGAAAAGATTGCCAAGAGGTTTGTTTCTCTACTCATTTTCACATTTGCATAAAAAAAACGGTTTTCACTAATTTAAATAAAAACATTAATCTTTATATTATAAAAAAGGTAAACTACTTATTTAGTCACCCAACTATCTCTTTGGTTCCGTTTTGATCAAACAATTATCACTTTGGTTCCGTTTTGGTCACTCAACTTTTTTCGTTTTGCAAAATCATCACTAACGTTATGTTTTGATTTTATTTTGGTCACATGCCGTTAAAAAGTTATTAGAACTTCTTACGTAAACTTTTTTAAAATTTTTTAATGATAACGTGACATTACCTTATATCACAGTTAACTTTTTAGAAGCGAGTGAGCAAAATGAAACAAAAACATAACGTTAGTGATGATTTTGAGAGAAAAATAGTTGGATGACCAAAACGGAACCAAAAAAAATAGTTGGGTGACTAAAAATGTAGTTTACCCTATAAAAAATAAGAACTGTAAGTTAAATATCAAATTGAATAAGTACATTAAAATGGAATTGGGGTGTAGGTACCTTTCAACATGGTTCATAATGGATTTGGCATCAACTATCCCATTTGAGGCACTTATCCGTTTGTTGTTTACCAAAAGCAAATTAGGCCTCTCTTATTCCTGTCTAGAATTGCTCAGATTTTGGCGACTTAGGCGAGTCAAGGAGTTTTTCACCAGGTTTTTTTGCTTTATTTTTATTACTATGTATACCTATCTAAATAAATCTTCATTCATCTCTGTTTTACATCAAACTAACTTTTTATATTTCTACTCTTCATTTAGGCTGGAGAAAGATATTAGATTCAGCTATTTCATCGTCCGATGTGCTAAGCTTCTTTCTGTGAGTGAAAGCTAGGTCTAATTATGTCTCTAGTCCCTTTACTGCACCGAAATTCGGAACTTATTCCTCTTTGAATTTTCATAATCTGATCCCTCTACCCTTGAAAATTTATTAGCTAGTCCAAATTGATAACATAATTTCTGTGTATTAAGGACAACTTTTTTTAGGTGGGACTTAATTGAAACTATTATGTTATCACCTAAGGCCTTGTTTTTTGGTTCCGTTCTCTTCAACCCATCAGCCCTGTACTGACGATTTGTTGATGCATAATGATATGCAGGTGACATTGTTTCTGGTGCATTGCGCTGCCTGTTTTTACTACTTGATGGCTGACAGGTATCCGCACGGGGAAGGACGTGGATCGGGACAGTGAACCCGCATTTCAGGGAAACAAGCCTTTGGTTCCGTTATATCTCAGCTTTATACTGGTCCATCACCACTATGACCACAGTATGTTATGCTGACTTTCATGCTGTGAACATGGCTGAAATGATCTTTACCGTCTGCTAAATGATCTTCAACCTCAGCTTGACTGTTTAGATAATCGGTAACATGACAAATTTAGTCGTCGAAGGAACTAGACGTACCATGGAATTCGTAAGTACTTCTGTCTACTTTTATAATGCCATTAGTTAGTCCGACTAAATGCTGATGGATTCCAACATGTAAAAGGACTATATCACAATGTTGAGAACAGTAGAGAGACCTAAATCATAATTTGACCATTATATAAATCCGATTTTTCATGAATTTTGTTGTGGATGGTGCAGAGGGATAGTATTGAATCAGCTCCAAACTTTGTGTCTAGAAACCGGTTACCCTCAAGGTTAAGAGAGCAGATATTGGCTTACATGTGCTTGAGGTTTCAAGCCGAGAGCTTGAACCAACAGCATCTCATTGAACAATTCCCAAAATCCATTTATACAAGCATTTGCCAGCATTTGTTTTTACCAACGGTAGAGAAAGTATACCTGTTCACTGGCGTTTCAAGGGAAACTCTTCTCCACCTGGTAAGGCTACTGTCAAAATATGTATGAGAGTGTGTTTATGCAGCTAGCACAAGAAATGTTGAATATTGGGATGATCTTTCAAAATTCATTAGGCCTCAAAAATGAAAGCCGAATATGTACCACAGAGAGAGGACATGATGATGCCGAATGACGCGCCGGATGACGTCTATATCATCGTGTCGGGGGAAGTGAAGATCATCGAGTGTGAGATGGAGAAAGGGGAAGTGATTGTAGGAATCTTATGTTCTGGGGATATGTTTGGTGAAACCGGTGCACTTTGTAGCAGACCACACAGGTATACTTTCCGAACGAAGACGCTTTGTCAGATATTGAAGCTCAAAACCGCCGATCTGATCCAAGCAATGGAGGCCAAACATAAGGATAATGTTGCTATCCTTAAAAACTTCCTTTGGGTCGGTTCATTTGCTAGTTTTCGATACCTTATTTATTGTCCCTCCCCTGCTTGTTTCATTAAATAACATATGTAACTTGTGCAGCATCACAAAAGGCTTAAGGATATTACAAATGGAAGCTCAAAAATGGAGGGTCGAGAAGAAGATGGTGATCCGAGAAACATGTCTATCAGCTTACTCGATGTGGCCTACACCGGCATTGCTGCTTTCCTGGATGAGCTTCTCAAGGCAAGATTGGACCCCAACAAAGGAGATTGTAAAGGCAGAACTCCGTTGGTAAGTTTTAGTTCTAAGAAAAATGACGAGTTCAGTTCATATATGTAAGGATCGTGATTAACACGCTTTGTATGATTCCTTAGCACATAGCTGCACCAAAAGGTCATGAAGAATGTGTATTGGTGCTCCTCAGGCATGCTTGCAATGTGCATTTACGAGGTAAGAATTAGACATTATAATGCATTATTTAAATCCAATTTATCTCGGAATTTAATCAAATTACTGATCATATGCACCAGACATGAATGGCAACACTGCACTATGGGATGCATTATCCTCGAAGCACCATTCAATATTCAGGATCCTATACCATTGTGCCTCCATTTCCGACCCATTCACCACCGGTGATCTCTTATGCACTGCATCCAAAAGGAATGATCTGACCGTGATGCAAGAGCTTCTGAAACAAGGACTAGATTTGGATGCGAAGGATCGCTCTGGATTAACAGCATTGCAGGTTGCCACAAAAGAGAAACATAACCAAATGGTTAATCTACTTGTAACGAATGGAGCAGATATCATAAATGCAAATATATACGAACTTTCTACCTCGACATTGGATGAAATGCTTCAGAAGCGAGAGATCGGTCATCAAATCACTGGGACCGACTCAGTATCATTCTTGTCAAAGCTTGGAGCAGGCAATCCAAGGGTTCGCATTTATAAAAGCCATCCTTTAATTAGGAAAGAATCCAGTTGCATGGAGCCCGGGAAGCTAATAAGGGTGCCAGATTCACTTGATGAGCTAAAGAACCTTGCAGGTTCAGATCATAGCAGATATATATATAGTCTTATATCTCGTTTTCTTCATGAAAAAATAACATTTTTACTCATTTGTCGCAGGACAAAAACTCGGGATCGATGCCAGAATCGCAACTGTAACAGATGAAGCAGGGGCCAAAATCGAGTCCATCGAACTGATTCGAGACAACGATAAACTTCACGTTTTTGAAAATACAATACTTGGATCTTGAACTTAGGTGGGTTGATTCAAATAGACAGACTCAAAAGGAGGTGTCGAGATTAGTCTCAAACGAACAACAAATCACCATATGAAAAAACACAAACTCCATGAACTTGATGATTCTTCAGCAGCGTGCTTAGTCCAAAAGGAAGGCACGAACTTCTACAGTTTGAAAAATGAGTAGGCTCACACAATCGGGGAACTGTTTTTTTCTTCCCTTAGAATGAGATTAGGATTCTCTTTTAGAAATTAACAACATTTTATTTTTCTAACAGCTTGAGAAAATGATGGAACAATTTCAAATCAGTAATACCAATATCATATCCTTAATAAATAAAATTAATCACTTTAAATAAATAGATTAAATGTTTTGCGCGTAAAAAGAAGTGATATTTAATGTTACCCATCGACATATATATACCATAAAATAAATTTTAATAGTTAGATGGCTTAAACCATATGAATTGAACTTTTTAAATTGGAAATTGGGTGCACATTACAGTGTGGTTTTTGTTTGGATGTGATGTTTTGGGACCCAAATCCATATTGAAAAATGATGTTACAAGACGTGATTGAACCACAAGAATATGTATTGTAATGCAAAGTGATCATTGTCGAAAGTGTTGTCCTTTCAGGACAGCTTGTTGCCTAATCTATTCCAACTAACAGATTTTGCAGATGAGGTTCGACCAGCATTAACACGTAATTTGGGGGGGGGGGGTCCTTTGTATTTATTATGAATGTATTAAAAGACGAATTCTTGACTTAAATATAATAATATTCCTTTCAAAAGTTAAAAACAGATCAATCTTAAATTTGATGCCTGAAATGGAATGTTGGTTCTTGAAAAGCAGAGCAAAAGAATCCACATTGTAAAGAGTAAACATAAATTAATGCTTAATCTCTCTAATTCAGAACAAATCTATTATCTCTATTCCCACTTGGAATACAAACAGAACATCACGATCTAGGGAAAATATATATAATTCCTAATTTAAATATATATATATATAATAAAATGATTTTAAATTTTAATAACTAAACTGAAATTAATTTATGTTGGAATGAATGGATTCATGGTGTTGATTTGGGTTCACGCTACAGAGAAAAAGGGAGAGTATGTTGGAGAAGATGGAAAAAAAGGGGCAAAAGCCGAAGGGCACTCAATTCAAAAGGATAACAAAATCAAAATGGAAGGAGGAGGAGAAGAATCTGAATCAAAAGACAGTCAAACTATTACAGCCCCAAGGAACAAAATCTAACTTATATTAATCATACTAAACAGAAATCCCTTTGCCTACTCTGCAAACTATAATGAAAAGAAGCTTATGAAGTTTCCATTGATTCAACTTTCTCTTTGCTTAAAAAAAATGTAGGCGACAACAGATTCACAATCATCGCCTCCACTCTGTGGGAAACACACATGATTACACCCAACAACAACAATACCTTTTCACCATTGAAGACTGAGCTCTAATATTCACCACTTCTCTTCTCTACTAACCCTTTCCCAATATAAATACCCATCAGTCTCCATCACCTTTTTCCACCTTCTTCTTCTTCTTCTTCTTCTTCTTCTTTGTTTACCAGTTAGTTTTTTTTTTTATTGTTTATTATGGATCCTTCTTCATGCTCCAGTACTTCATCCGTAAATGGATTCTACAACTTGCTGAACCGAGGGCTTGAGGAACTGGATTGCTCCTTCGTTTCTTGTAACTTGTTGTCGATCCAGTTCCTTCAAAAGATCTTGTCTTCGCTTCGATCTTTTCATTCCCAGTTGACCCTTTTGGTCCAAAAGCTTCATCTTCCTGTAGGAGAAAAATGGCTAGATGAATACATGGATGAAAGCTCTAGGCTTTGGGAAGCTTGTCTTTTGCTAAAATCTGGTATTTCTGGGATTGAAAGCTATTGTTCTTCGGCTACAAATATTGCTTCTTCTCTTGATCATCATCACCACTTCAATCTACAGTTTTCTCGCCAGGTTAGTGCAAAGCAAAAACCAAAAGCAAATGGTTAAATTTTATTTTTGGTCCCTCCATTACTCAAATTTTTCTGTGTAGGTGATACGGGCAATAGTGGGGTGCCAAAGGGAAATTGTGGGGCTGGAAGAGGAGAACAGGAACCTAATAGAAACAAGAGCAAGACAACTGTCACTTGGATTCGACGAAAAAATCGTCGTCGAATCGAAGCTGAACGGTTTCAACGGCTTCCGAGGCGTTCTCTACGCAATGAGGAACGTCAGTTCATTGATCCTAATGATCCTCCTTAGCGGTCTCGTCTACTACTGCCCGGAACTGAGCTTCGTCCACGGCGAACACGAAGGGCACATGATATTCGGGTCACCGTTCATGGTCTCGATATCAAGGCTCCACCAAAGGGTATCTAATGAAATGTATCAAAACGGCGGCCAACAAGCCGGGATCATGTTATACGAATTCCGAGAAGCAAAGGTGGCCTTGGAAGAGCTGAGGGAGGAAATTGAAAAGATGGTGAAATACGGATCACTGGAAAGCGAAATAATCCGAGACAAAATCGACAACTTGAACAGTTGCTTCGGGTTATTGAGATGTGGAGTGGAGACCATAATTGGACAAATCGATGATTTCTTTGATGAAATAGTTGAAGGGAGGAAAAAGCTTCTGGACATGTGCACTCATAGGTAAGTTTAACTTTGTGTACATGTGAAAGCTGTAGTAGTGATTTAGAAAGTGGAGGAAAAAGAATAGAAGAGAAGAGAATCAGTTGTTAAGTGGCATCATGTCACGTCACTCTATTTCTTCGTTTTTATTTTAATATTTTTCTCTTTTGCCCCACCTTTTTATTTTTGTTTGAAGTCAAGTGTTTGCAGCTGCAATTGTGTTGAAGGAAACTCTTTTTCTAATGAAAACCCAGAATATGATTCTTAAAGATAAATATATCAAACACACAAGGCCGATTCTTCTTCTTCTGTTAGGTTAAGGAGAATGAAAATTTAGTAATGCAAAAATCCAGCTATAAAATCTTACATCTATGCAAAAATAGAGGTCGAATTGTGGTTTGAGTACCTCTGCCATATGAAGATTTGGTAATCAGCCCTTTACTTTGATACAGCAATTTGACCAAATAATTAACCATTGAAACTAACAGCAATTTCCCATGCAAAAAGATGATTGGAATTCACGAAAAGAACAAGAGACCCTTAAAGAAAAGATTACACCTAAAAAGGATTTGATTGCCACCTGCCAACAAGACGCTCTTGAAAAACTAATGAGACAATGACTCATTTTCGGTAATTATTGTTTATGAATGTGGGTCTTGACTTGTAAAATGTTCAAATAACCCAATTTCCCCCCAAGATTTAACACTTTAGCTAATTACAATAATTATATTGGCGGGGGGATTTTGAGTGGGAAAAAGAAATCCCCTCAAGATCTGAAATACTGGTGGGTTTCAATGATTTTGGGAAACCAGTGGACCTCATGAAACTGGGAAATGGTTGGTTCAAACGTATCTTTTTGCAATTTCCATGGGCGATTCTCTAGAGTTGTGATAGTAAATTACTAATCATTTCGGTCGTGAAACAATGATGGAAGAAGTGGCCTCAACCACAGTGCCAAACCCATACACTTTCCTAACTTCTCTTTCACCCTTTTCCTTTTCCTTTTAATACCTTCTTTCTTATCATTGCAGCTATCACCGAGTTTTTTTTCCCTTCCGTTTCTAGGGTTTTTACTTGTTTAGTTTAAACTGATCACGTCCTACATTTAATTTTTGTAGATAAATTTTCTAATGAGATTTTTTTTTGCATATAAACTTTAAACTCGGAATTTGTTTAAGCGATAACAAATTACTTAACATTTAAATTAATCTACATTAGTACTATTATTGAATTTTTAATTTGGGTGGATTTTATATTAAATTAGGGAAATACTAATGTTATAAAAAAAAAGAATGAAGATAGTGGAGATAGAACTGAGCATTGGATCGAGTCCAGTCGAAAAATTCGAGTTATTTGAGTTGACGAGTCATATTTTACAACTCAAAGTTGATTTGAAATTTTTTCGAGTCGAATTTTGAGTTTCTGTTTAAATTTAATTATAAATATTTATTATATTATGATAACATTTGATTCCAATTTAAATGGTTTTTATAATCATATACAATACATATATTTTTATTCATATCTTTTTCATATGTGATATACATATATCATTAAGAGTCAAGGCACTTGACTCAAACTTCAAAATTAATCTAGTAATTACTAAAAAAAATTGAGTTATTCAAGTTACTAATCGAGTTATTCAAGTTGTATTTATAGCTCAATTTGAACTTAAAATTTTTCCGAGTCGAGTTTATGAAAATCGAAGTCAATTTAAGGCGATTTTTTCAAGTCAAATCGAATAAAAAATATATTTGTTGAGTCGAGTCAAATTTTGCTCACCCTCTAAATGAAGAATTAATTAAGAAAATAAGATAAATGTTACAATAACTATTAAAGTCATCGATCATTAAAATTAATTTTAGTAAAGTGATTTGTAGTAGTAGAAGAGATTCAAGAGAAAGAAAAAATAAATAAAAGAAATTTTACGCCAATATTATCGTTTAACAGATGGCATCGAAATAGGGGGGGAAAACATAATATCAACTACGATTTTATAAAAAAAACAAATTGGTGACCAAAATAGAAAAGAAGTAATAGATTGGTGGCTAATAGTATGATTTACTCTATATTTAAGATCTACACAAATCATTTATTCTTAGTTACAAATGAAATATTATTACTATCAAAATCAAGTAACTATAGTATATATTAATAATAAAATAAATCAAATCAATATATAATTAGACGAACTTCGTTAAATAAGAATATTTGGAGATTTTGCTTATATGAGTGGTGTGTTGAAGTTAAGCCTTAAATTGAAAAGATCTAACCAAAAAATATAATATATTAAGTTTGATGAGAAAATTGAAAATATTTAAAGTACAATGAGTAAAAAAAGAGAGAGAATAAAATTGGGCTATCAAATTTATAATTTACCCATAAAAATAGGTTTACCCCCTAAGCAACGGCTCTCCCATCAGTATTCTTCTCCTACAAAAATACTTAAACCCAAAATTTTACTTTAAAATATCACATTTTTTATTACTCAATCTAATAGTATTACTTATGTGATATGGTCAATCTTAACACATTAACTCTAATGATGGTTTTAACCCCCTACTATACTTTCATTTGGTATCTATGTTTTTATAATATTATTATTTAATCTAAATTGATAATATTGATCAGTTTCTGTTAAAATAATAGCATGATTTTTTTGGAAGAATTTTAGGGATTCAATTATATATAAATTCAGGGTAAAGTACACGAGTAGTACTTGATTATAGGATCCTCTGACTATTAAAAGTTACAAAATGTTCCTCCGACTATATGGCATTGATTTATTGAGTCCCTGACTATTAAAAGTTATAAAATGGTCACCCAACTATTCATATGTTCCAAACTTATCATTTTCTGTTAAAAATTTGACGGTCGTCTAACCTTGGACGTTAACATGTTGATTGGAATATGATATTCATTTGAGATTCCAAGATCATATTTTATCACATCCTAGTCAGCAGGTTAACGTCCAACTTAAACTATCGTCATTTTTTAACAACGAAAGTCAAGTTTGAAACATATGAATAATCAGATGACTATTTTATAACTTTTAATAGTAATGATACACAACAAACTAACAAAGCAACACCCTATAACAAGATGATCACTTTATAACTATTAATCAAATGGCTCAATAAATAACATCTTATAGTCTATAAATAACTTTTATACTTTACCCCTAAATTTATTAGTAATTACAAATGATTACTTGGATTTTCACATTACCTTAATTGTGTGGTCAAATACTAATAAAAAAATCTATGTTAACATTTTAAAACACTAGTAAAATGAATTTATGTTCACACTTTTTTTTCATGCATAGGTGCGACCTATGGAAAAGAAATCTTTTTTCCTGGCATGATACCTAGAGGATATTGTTCCATTTTAGACCCAGTAGGCAATAGACGTCTAATTGAAAAAAAACATGTCCTGACTAGATATTGGAACTCGTAATTGTAGAACTACAATCTCTTTTGTCTCTTGTCCCAAAGTGTGTAATGAAAATGTTTGAAGCTGCTGCAGTAAAAAGGAGTTGGGGTTTTTAAATTTTTGAACTAATTCGGTTAATCGATCGAATCGAATTAGTTCAGTTAATTCGGTAAGTCACCGAATTAATTCGGTCGGGAAACGGTTAAGGATTTTTTTAAAATTCGATTAACGATTAATTCGGTTCGAAATCGATTAATTAACCGAATTAACCATATATATATATATATATATACAGCCCGTCAGGCAGCCCAAATGCCCAATGCCCCAATCCATTTGAAAATTAAAACCCAAATGTCCCAATCAATTTTAATTAAATAAAATAACCTAAAAACTAAATGTAAACTTTTACTTTCAATCTCATCTCACGATTCTCACCACCCGAGCCTTCATCAAACGTCAAACCCTCGTTCCCTCTCTCTATCTATCTCTCCCTAATCTCAGTTTTACTCTCTCGAATCTCGATTCAGGTTAGCTTTCTAACTTAAAAATTCTAGATTTCTCTTTGATTAGTTTACTTCCCCCTAAAAATTTTAATTACTTATTTGATTTAGGATTTGTGTTTAATATCGTTTCTGTGTTTGGGATTTTTGCTATTTTCTTTCATTTGTTTAATGTTTCTGGAATTTGCATATTTTTCCTATCTATTAGTTATCACTCGAATCATTATTACTATTTCGTTGAATGAAATCGAATTGCTTTTGACATATTTTTGTTTGTCGTTTCTCCTATGTTTCCCCCCTCTTATTCGAAATGAGTTCTTCTGGAAATGATATAATTGATTGTTTTGAAACATAAAAATATTAAATTCTAAAATTCTAAAAAATTTCAATTAATTCGAAAATTAACCGAAATTTATTCGGTTCGGTTAATACTTTCATAAAAAAGTTCGGTTCGATTAACGGTTAAAGAAAAAAAATTCGATTAATTCGGTTACAGGTAATTCGATTCGTTCGACCATTGTTTTAATCAAATGAACACCCCTAAAAAGGAGTCGAGTTCCATTGGATTCTCCATGCAGCTTTTTCAATAAGTTTGTTTGTTTTCCATGGGATTTATATTACCAATGTTCCATTCAAAAAGTCATGATCTCCATTGCAACAACGAAAATGTTGCTTTTAAGAATTGTGCCTTTTCAAACACAAGTGTGTTGGGGAAAACATTGCCTCTTTTGTTGTGTAAACTATGCAAGTTAAAGACTCGATGGTTGGAATTCGGCTCAACAATCATATTACTAGAAAATTGATTTCTTTTAATTGAACTTAAGAAAGTGGCGGATACGAATGTTTGTTCATTTACTTATTGCCAATCTTTAACTGGGAAATGTCTGACCCATTTGCAGTGACAATAAAAATGGCAAATGGGTTATTTGGGCCTAAATAATCCAACAGCTTCACATTCCTACCTTCGAATGAAACACACATTTGGAGCACGATTGCCAAGTTGTTTTGTAAAGCCTGAGCCTACCCAATTTACCCCCCCAAAAAAAATCTTAGCCCATCCGTAATACATATCAAATTCACACTATATAAATAAAATAATATTTTTAATTATCGTGATCACTCAATAAATTCTGTTAGAGATTGATGGTTAAATCTCCTTGTTTGTTTAAGTTAGTAAATAATGTTCGCAAGTTATTTGATTGAGAAATCTACATCATAGAGTAATCATAAATTAATGTTAATCTCTTTAGTTTAAGATTTAAGTATAGTAGGACAAATCAAACTATCTCGGTGATTAAATAGATGATTATTCTTTTTAAAGATTTTAAATTTAAATACATTATATCTTAAAAATATTTGAATATTTATTATTAAAAAATTAAATAAATATTATCTCATAATCACTCTTAAATTAATAAAAGAAAACAAGTATAGTATAAATCATCTTACCCCTATCTACGTAAATATCCTAAGCAACCAGGTATGTACTTCTGGTGGAAACTAGATCTAGGTGGAATTTTCTAGGAGGTACAGACACTTTGAAGTTTTATCAAACAAAGTCGCGAGAACAGGTCGGAAATGAGATGTATAAAGAAAAGTAGTATAATATAATATTAAAGAAAGATGATATTGAAAATGTTAATATTTTTAGTAGAGTATTATTTAAAATATTATTTTTTTGATTGAAAATATTAATATCGGACGCTATTTAAAATATTTTTTTTTACCAGAAATGTTAATATCGAAAATATTAATTTTAGGTAACGAAATTAATATTTCTAGTAACGTATTTTCTTAACCTTATATTAGGATATTAGACAACATAACTACCTTAAAAAAACAGTATCGTTAATATTTCATTATCTTTTGGTGAGAATGTTTTTGAAGCAAACATAAATATGTGATTTAGGAAAAAAATATTCTTCTTGAATGATCTTTTTCTTGATTCAAACGTCTCTTAAGAGCTAAGTACGTACCTATTATTTTAGATAAATTATTGAATATTGTCGTATATATTAAAAAATAGAATAAAATAAGAATTTCTATATACCCATCATGTTGAAGAAGGAAATATTAAAAAATTTTAATTTTATTTTTAAATTTCTGAATATGTTACTGTCTACTGTGACTGTTAACAAAGTTGTGATATTCAACAGTGACATGACACGTACTATTGACAACCGCCGTCATATCATGCAAAGAACGGTCGATGTTTCTTATTATTAGGGTGAATTCATGAATTTTAACATTTTCGATAACGTATTTTCTTAGTCTTATATTTGTCTGTCTTTCCTCAGACATCACCTTTTTTCACATTGAATTCCTTATTCCCCCCTTTTTTTAAGTATTAGACAATTTCCTCCCATGTGGACAATAATACTCCTGAATAATATAATTAATTCAAAATAATCTTCATTTTCTATATAATTACACGAGTGTAAATTTATTTTCTTTAATTTTTAATAATTTATAAATTTTTAATACTTATTATAAAATAATATGATGCATATAAAATAAAAATATATCAATTTTTTGTTTTATTTTGATTATTTTTACATGTGCTCGATTCAAATTTTATTTTTTGTATATATTTTATTACATGTATAATTTAGGATTAATTTTTGTAAAAGGTTTTCATATTATATTTCTTAATAGTTTGTATTAATTTTGTTATATAATTTGATATGATATTTTGTTTCTCAACTCATACATGTAGCATAAATGAAAAAGTGTAACAATTAACACATATTTACACCGGTGTAAGTATGTTCATCTCTTAATATTTTAGAACATATAATTATATTGGTGTAACTATGTTTTAATAATTTCAGAAAAATAAACAATTAAATATATTTAAATGTGTATACATTTTATTAAAAATATATAAATTATAAATAATAGAAAATATGTTTTCTATGAACTTTCATTTGTTAAAAAAGAAAATCTGTCTTAAGGACAATTTGATAAAACATACATTTTTCTTATTTTATATGACTTCATTTCAAATACTGTAATCTTATATTTTTATCAAATAAACCAAATAAGATAATACAATAATTGAGTAATATGCTAGTAACGTAATATTCTAATAATCATATTTCGAATGATAATCTTACATTCTATAAATCAAATAATCACTAAGAAGTTAAGTGCACCCGCCCCTAACTGTAGGTGATCCAAATTTTTTAAAAGATAAATCACCAAATTACAGTATCCCACTTCATATTTAATTGTATGAGCCATTGCCCTTCAGTAACAATGCCTTTTATGGAAAGAGAAAAAATGTGAATGGAATAAGTGAATTTATGATTACGATTTAATTGATTGCAATTAATACTTGAAAGGGTACAATCGTGGCATGATTGGTACGTCCCAAAATATCAAATTTTACATCCATCAATATCTTTTTAATAAATACTATATATTTTTGATAAATTTTAAATCTAATAATAATTTTATCTAGAAAGAATAAAAATAATAACTTTAAGAAAAAAATAGATATTTTTAATAGGTCTATAATTTTGACCTAAAAAATACGGGAAAACAAAGATGTTCAAAATATATTAACTCATATAGATTATCAAAATTTTAACGATAAATGAATTTAAAATATATTAATAATCGAGTGATTATTTTATAATTTTTATTTATCAAATAACTCAACAAAATATTTTATAATTTAAAATTATTTTATAACTTTTAATAAAAAAATAATATTTTATGATAAGATAGATTATTTATGTACCTCACTCAAAAGTAAAATAATTGTGTGCAGAGCAAAACACTCTCCATAACTTAATTACAAAGTGATCAAATGATATAAATGTTGGACAAATTCAGTAAGTGAACTGATGTTAGGAGACATTTTGTGTCACGTCATCCACGAGTAGGAAAACAAAACAAATAACTCAAGCAATAAACATACAATACGTTCTTGAAGATTACGTGTAATTAACAATTTTAGAAATACCAACAACCAATCGATCTAGTGAGATGATGTATTAGATATATTAAGTAAAGTCAGGGGTTCGAATCCTGACATTCGCGAATAGAGTAAACTGGTTTGGAAGGATCACCCTCGCCTCTGCAGTATCCGATCTGGATTAGTCGGTCAATAGATCGGATACCAGTGATATAATAATCTTTTAAAAAAAATAGTTTTTATGAATTTTTTAAATAATTTTAGTGATGTTATATTTGAGGATTAAAGAAAAAGAAATTCATAAAAAAAGAATTTAATAATTGTTTTGTACGTAAAGTTTGATTTAAGTCACGGTTTTTTTCTCACTTTTATGGGTTATATGATGATACAATGTCTGATTCAAATATATAATATTATATTTTATTTTTATCATTCGATTGAATAATTATTTTAATATCAATTTTTATTTTTAAAATATTTAAATTTCTTTATTTTATTTGAGTTCAAAAAATTATATATTATAATTATTAATTAATTAATATTTTTATTAACAAGACATATCTACATAAATTAAAATATTAACATAATATATCTACGTATGAGTAAGTGATACTGTAATAAAATATCGTATCACTCCGACTTTATTTTTGAAAAGAATAATTATAATACATGAAATGGATTTATTTTTTTATTTGAAAATAATAATTTAAAAGCTAAATTTTATAGGGTTTTCTTTAATTCATTTCACCTAACCAAACCGACTTTTGAAATAATGTAAAAGAAAGGGCACAGCGTCAGCCAAGTAGAATAAAATGTCAAAATCATGGTTTTAATCCCTCCATTATGCCTAAATTGATTTGTTTTCGTATACAATTTAGCACAGTTTGATACCCATTTTAATAATGTCATTAGTTAGGGTTAATTTGGTATTGTGTTGGAAAAGTGATATCGAAAAGTAACATTCAAAGGTGGTTTTTGAAAAAATTGATTTAAATGTAGCAAAAATTAGAACTTTTTAGGAAATTACATCTACGTATGAACAACATATAAAATATTGTATCCTTATTTGAACATTTAAATGATCAATAAATAATTAAGAGACGTTGGAGGTATGATCTGACGTGGCAAGCATCCGAATAATCAGATCAGCAATTCCAACACGCTTTATTTTCCCAAATATTTCCCACAAAATTGAGAGTAAAAAATAATAATAATAATTAAAAAAAAGAACTCTATCCTCTTTCAAAGCTTTCGAAACAAGAACTTGTAGAAAATACTGTAATTTCTGCTGCATTTCTTCTCAATTATTCATAATTAATTAGAAATTTGCTTCGATCGAGTGAAAATTTTAGATTAGTTAAAGGAATTCCAGGATAATCGTGATTGTGGAATTGTACAGAGGTTTTTATATTTTTCTTTTGTAAATTCGGTGTGTACGATGATGATGGAGGCTCCGGAGAGTGGGAGACCGGTGGCTTTGGAATTTCCGGTGTGTGAGACGCCATCGTCTTCGCGTGTGCCGAAGAGGATTCGGAAGAGGCTTCTTGCCGAGTGTAAGACTCCTCCAACTGTAGAAAAAATTGAAGACAAGCTTCGACATGCCGATCGTCGTAGACAGGTAACTCGAGTTTCATTTCTTTTCCTTTTATAATTAAGTTTTAGGCTCTAACTCATTTTTTTTTAATATTACTTTTCATAGTTGGTGATAAATTAAAGAGGAAACAATAGTAAGTAAAGAAATGAGAAATTAAAGAGGAAACAATAGTAACTAGAGAAATTCGTGAAGAAATTTTAATCTTATATAATTACTTGATAAGATACTTGGGCGGTTAAGATGCTGCTAAACTGAAATGTCTGATTTGTTCAGTGAAGATAAGTACTGAATTTTCTTTTCTTTCCCTTTTATGTATATATTTAGACAACTCGATATTGAAAGAGTTCAATAAGGATTCAGAAAATTTCTTTAACCGACTTTTTTCTGATGAATTTCAAATTTATTACGTACCTCAAGAAGAGATATACTCTGCGACTCCATCTAGCTATGTGGTGTTTTAGATTGAGTCATGATCTTTTTTTAATTTTAAAAAAGAAAGAAATTATAATGAATAAATTACCGAAATTTAATTTTAATACATTTTCCCTCTATTTTTCATGATTCTATTTTTAATGTTATGGATCATACTTATATGAAATCTAAAAGATTTTACAATATGAAACTCTTCCGGTCATAAAATCTTTGTTCAGCAGTTTTTTCATTGTGTCAGGTAGACAAATGAGGTGGGATTGTTATTTCTTGATTTATATTTATACTTTTTGGTACTGCATTTTCACCTGCAAACTTCTCTTTTCTCTTCCAAAACGTGTATTTTCCATGTTTGCTTTTGAATAAGTTGTTTAATCCATTTACTTGCTAGCCGTATGCAGTTGAGGTTCCATTAATCTACACGCAACTGTTCAATTTACATGCACTTTTCTTCACTTTTATCCCCTTTTGTTGTGGTTGTTGTTTGATTGTAGCAATTCCATGAAAACCTGTCAAGGAAGGCAAGATCAAAGCCAAGAAGCCCCTCCAGATCCTCACCAAATGAGGAAGACCTTGGTCAGCGCCTTGAAGCAAGGCTTCAAGCTGCCGAGCAGAAAAGGTAGCGTCAAATCTAGTTTTATGCTGCCTTGATGAGTATATGTTGTCACATTCTCATTTTTTCACTTCTGATAGAATCTTTCAGTTGCTTTCAAAACCTATTGTGATCATTTTGCTGTTTACATAAGTTTTTCTTGTGTGATTTGTTAGTACTGCTGTTATGTTCTGTATGGATTTTGACAGCATGGAATTATCTTAGTACATCTTTCCGAGGGATATAACAAATTCTTATTCTTTGGTGTTGAATTTTCTATAATTTGAAAGCTCACAGGCTGGTGAATCAACAGGTTGAGCATTTTGGAAAAGGCTCAGATGCGCCTGGCAAAGTTAGATGAACTATGGCAGGCAGCAAAAACTGGGGTAGAAATGCGTTTTGAGAAGGAACGTGAGAAGCTTGGCACAAAAGTTCAGTCACGTGTTCAGCAGGCAGAGGCTAACAGAATGCTTATCTTTAAGGCTTACAGCCAGCGGACAGCAACTCTAAAAGAGAGATTGTCACAATCATTGTTACGGAGGATGACCAGAGAGAGTAAGTACAGGGAGTGTGTTCTTGCTGCTCTTCATCAAAAGTGTGCAGCTGCTGAGAAAAACCGGCTGAGACTGCTTGAAGCAGAGAAGAAGAAAGCCCGTGCTAGATTTTTGCAAGTTCGGCGAGTTGCTAAGTTTATCTCTCATCAGCGTGAGGTTGAGAGGAGGAGGATGAGAGGCCAGTTAGAAGACAGACTGCAAAGGGTATGCATTTTCTATTAATTTTTATTGAATGATTCTCCCATCTTCAATTGCATTGTGTTTTTCCCCATTTCTATTTTATTGCATATATAATGCCGCTTATTAATTATTGATGAATAGGCAAAGAGACGGAGAGCAGAGTACTTGAGCCAGAGAGGAAGGCCACATAAATCAATTCAAGTGAACTGTACCAGGAAGCAAGCTGATCTGCTTTCTAGAAAACTAGCAAGGTATAATTACCAACATTTCCTAGTTGATCATTTGATTGTATATGTTTCATGGATTACACGTGCTTGGTATGGTTTATTATCTGTTGTTGTGATATTCAAAGTGTCTTTCAAAGAATATCTTTTGCTATTGTAGATAACATTTTATTAGGAATAATTATAAAATCATTTTTTTCAGCAGATTTCAACTAATGGTTAAAACTATTAATGTCCTAATATCTAATTCCTTTGTATTGTTCAGGTGCTGGAGGTGGTTTGTTAGGCAGAGAAAAACTACTTTAGACTTGGCAAAAGCCTTTGACTCATTGAAAATCAATGAGAATTCTGTTAAGTCAATGCCATTTGAACAACTTGCTCTCCTGATTGAATCACATAGTACCCTTCAAACTGTGAAAGGTTTGCTTGACCGAATTGAGAGCCGCATTAAGGCCTCTAGGGAAGCTGGTGCGACTGATCATCTATCCTGTTTGGATAACATTGACCATCTTCTTAAAAGGGTTGCTACTCCAAAGAGGAGGACCACTCCCAGGACCTCTGTGAGAAGCAGAGAGGCTAAGAGAGTTGTCTCTGGGAGGGAGGCTGCCAAAAGTCTTACATCATCATCAAGATATCCTGTTAGAGTATTTCTTTGTGCATACATGATATTGGGCCATCCTGAGGCTGTTTTAAGTGGTCAGGGAGAACAGGAGATTGCTTTGGCGAAGTCTGCTGAAGCATTTGTTCGAGAGTTTGAGTTGTTGGTAAAGATTATTTTAGAGGGTCCCATACTGAGTTCTGATAAAGAACCCGAGACTGCAATAAGTAAACGTTTGACATTTAGGTCACAGCTCGCATCATTTGATAAAGCATGGTGCTCCTACCTGAGTTGTTTTGTGGTGTGGAAGGTCAAGGACGTTCAGTCATTGGAAGAGGACTTGGTAAGAGCAGCTTGCCAGCTCGAGCTCTCAATGATTCAAAAGTGCAAGTTGACTCCTGGAGGAGATAACACTGCTCTTACACATGATATGAAGGCTATCCAAAGACAGGTCTCACTATCTGACTGTTGGTCTTTTCTTGATATCAGTGAAAATCGATGCAAATTGGCAAATACACTCTGATCAGTTTGACTTTTATTAATGGTTTATCGGACTTTTTTAATTATAAACTAATTGTTTGGTCCAAAGTTTAAGCTGTGCCTTTGGTTTACATTATGCTGCAGAGGATCTTCATTCAATTTTTTTATAATGCAGGTTATGGAAGATCAAAAGCTCTTAAGGGAGAAAGTGCAACATTTGTGCGGAGATGCTGGAATTGAACGAATGGAATGTGCAATATCTGAAACACGCACTAAATTTTTTCAAGAAAAGGAAAGCGGGAGCCCAATAGAATCACCAAGTACGCCTTCTCTATCTCCAAGCACAGATGGTTTTCCTAGTTCTTCGACTTCTGGAACAGATGAAAGAAGTGATCCGACTCGGATGCCAAACCTTGTTGTCCGCTCTCTGTTTAAGGAAGATGAAGTTAGCACATCTCAGTCCAAAAGTTCCTGTTCCTCTGTGCCTAGCAGCTGCCATTCAGGTGCTCTGTTAGGTTCTTCTATTGAAAAGCAGCTGGTCACTGAGAATGAATTGATTGTTAATGAATTTCTTCATGAAAAGCGTGGCTTTGTTGATAGCTTCAGTGTCATCGATAAAGAACAGAACGGCATAAAGGTTTATACATGTCTTATTATTATTATTATATGTGATAGAAGAATCTGAAACTTGTAATCATATTTAGGATTTTTGGCACTTTTGCAAGCTACATAATTGTTATGATGATGGTTTTGATGTGATTTTCTGAATATTCAAGTATAGGAACTTGCCTTAGAATCGATCATTTTCTTGGCTACCATGCTCAATACTCATATTGGAAATTTCTTAATGTTTTGCAGGAGAAGATAAGAGAAACAATGGAGAAGGCTTTCTGGGATGGAATTATGGAATCCATGAGACAGGATAACCCCAATTATGACCGAGTTATTGACCTTGTGAAGGAAGTCGGGGATGAAATTTGTGAGATGGCTCCTAAGAGCTGGAGAGAAGAAATAATGGATACTATTGATCTAGAAATACTCTCCCAGGTGCTAGCACCCCTTTATTATTTCCATTTTAGTATTCTTATCTATTAAATCTAAATCCTAATTATTTAACAGTTTCCCTCTTTCAAAGGTGCTGAAGTCGGGAAACTTGGACATCAACTATCTTGGAAGGATTCTAGGGTTTGCATTGAGCACTTTGCAGAAGCTCTCCTCTCCAGCCAATGATGATGAAATGAAGGCTGCTAACCAGATGTTATTGAAAGAGTTAGCTGACATTTGTGAAGCCAAAGATAAGCCGAATCATTCTCCTGCCCTTGCAATGGTCAAAGGTCTACGGTTTGTCCTAGAACAGATTCAGGTATTCTTTAATGTTCTTTTTCTCTTGATAAAATGAATTTTCCATGTATCACTTGATAAGGCGCTAAGTTGGGTAAGAAATTCTTTTTACTAATGTGTGATATTCATTCTCTTAACAGGATCTTAAGCGGGAGATTAGCAAAACCCGTATAATGATGATGGAGCCATTGTTAAAGGGACCTGCTGGTGTGGATTACCTTCGGAAAGCTTTTGCAAACTGTTATGGGTCTCCTTCTGATACTCGGTCATCTTTACCATTGACAACGCAGTGGCTTTCATCTGTATGGCAATGCAAAGATCAAGAGTGGGTAGAACACCAAAATTCTGTGTCAACTTTGAAGGCCCAGGATAGTTCATCTCAGGACCTTCTTACTCCCATTATCCTTAAAACTGGTGGAAGCTGCAATTCAGCAAATGCAAGCCAAATGACATTTTCCAAATCTCCTAAAGTTACAGGTTTCGATTTGGAACTGTTCAAATCATTTGAAACTGAGTTTAAATGTGTAGAGAAACATTACTATTCTGAACGTGAAAAGGCTAATATTATGCAATCATTTTTAACGTACTGGTGATTCTTATGTTATTTGGTCAGATAATCAACAACCAGAATGCAAGGGAGAGACCGTTGATATTGTGGTGAGGCTTGGTTTGCTGAAGTTAGTAAGTGGAGTTTCCAGTCTAACCCCAGGTTCTCTGCCGGAAACCTTCATGCTTAACCTTGCTAGATTGAGGGGTGTTCAGGCTGAGATTCAGAAGATAATTGTAATATCCACAAGGTATTTGGATGATCCATTTCTTATTTGTATAAATTAGGGTTAGTTTAGTATTTGTTGTTGCCGTCGGAAAACGTTTTTAGAGCGGGAAAAGAATCTGATATAATGTTTGATTTATTCACATGCAGCATTCTTATTTGTGGTCAAATTTTCTTGAGCGAGCAAGTAGTATCCCCTACTCATATGGAAACCGTAATATCAAGTTGCACCAAGCGGCTCTCGGAGCTCTTAGACCGCGTCGAAGATGTTGGAATTGAAGGGATTGTTGAAGTAATCAGCGGGTTCTCCAAAGTAACAGATGATGAGAAGGCTCGGAAGAGGAAAGTTATGATGGGCAGGATGATGGCAAAGAGCTTGCAAGCTGGGGATGCAGTATTTGAGAAGGTACGGCGTGCTGTTTATTTAGCTTTTAGAGGGGTTGTATTTGGGGGAAGTGGTGTCTATGGTAGAAAGTTGGCGGAAATTGCTCTCCGGCAGGTCGGGGCTGGGAAGGGTGCGGGTTTGCTGACAGAGAGGGTTGTGAAAGCGTCGGAGGTGCTGGTGGTTGTGGCCACGGTTTCTGTCGGCATCCACGGGCCATGGTATACGACCTTGATGGGTAACATGTGATTTGTGAAAAGATGAGGATAAATAATGCATAACTGTAATTACAAGTGTACAAACTTAAAACCCTGCTTTAAACCGTAGTGAGCAGTCCCTCGGTGTAGCATATATCGTGTTCCTGTGTTTCAGTAGAACTTGTTAATAGTATGTGCTTCGAACAATTTCTTTTAGAATTAAAAAATATATAATATTTTTCTAATGATATTGCGAATAATTTGGAGAAAATGAATATATTTATTAAAATATGAGCAAAGAGGAAAGAAAACAACAGCACTTGGCATATTAACTGGTTGATATTACGAGTCAATGCATGTTATTTAATTTTTATTTTATTTAATAAATAAAATAATATTTCAGACCATCTAATTGAATGTATTCATTGGAGTATAAATTTTTCTAAACTTAAACATATTTTGAATTCAGATCTGTTTGAAACATCCAAATTTGTTAATTATATTTTTCAATTTAGATTAGTTTAAAATTGTTTGCTCAGATTATTTTAAGTCAATTCAAACTTACATATTTTTATAATCCAATTTAAATAATTCCCGTCTAAGCGGAACAAAGAATGCCTCTCAAAACCACGTGTTCCGGCATTTTAGACGAAATGTAGTGTATACAATTTACATTTCCTTCAACAAAATCAAAACATTCAGCTACAAATCCGTGTTACAGTTTACCCGTTATGTCATGTTCTTGACCAAGAAGGTAGCACCCTCACTACACCATTCAAGTTGGCCCCTACCTCTGGGCAGTTCCCATTCGATTCAACATCGTCGTGTAAATAATCAAGATCATCAAATTGAAGGTCATGAACAGCAGGGCATAGATCATCATTATCAGTATTGTTATAATAACCTGGGTCTTTTGAAGGATACGGATCACCAGCTTTGGCCCTCCTTTCAACTGTCCTTTTCTTGGATCTACCGGTGCTTCTGGTGAAGTCATCGTTGTTGTTGTAATCACCGGCATTCGCATTTGGTGGAGCAGCAGTTGCATCTCTTCTTCGCTTTGCCGAGTCATTACTGTCATTGCTGCTGCCACTGCCGATTTTGTCTGTTTTGTAGTGTTCCTTTATGGTAGTTTCAATGGTTTCCAATAATATCTCCATACTTGATTACCTTAGCCCTAAACTTAGATCAAAACATTTTTGTTGATATATATATATATATATATATATATTAGCTAAAAACGAAAAAGCTATTTCAACCATATAACTGAATATCAAAACATACTTCCCAATGCCATTGATTTCCAGGAGTTCTTCCTTTGTTCTTGGAACTCTTTTACTTATGTGCTGCAGGGTAGCATTTCTAGGCAAAGGAAAAATAATAATAAATAAGCTGAATTTCTAATGACCTTTTTTCAGTTCGAATGACGGAATATTCAGAAGCTCACCCAAATATGTGGTATGCCATGACCCCTTCACTGGCTTCTTTAACAAGAGCAGTTCGAATCATTCGCAAAGCAGAATACAGTTTTGCAGACAGATTCTGTTGAAAATATAAAATAAGTTTGAAGGAAACCTGAAATAATGTCTGGTAAATAAGACAGCAAGGCATCGAAGAAATGGTACCAAGTCGACTATGGAGTGGGATTGGGCTGAAGTATCAACACTTTGTGGACTTATCTTCCCTGAAGCGGTCAAGGAGCCTTTTGCTGGATTGGCTTCTGGTTTGCTTGCTTTAGTTGCTTTTACAGAGCTAGCAAATCTACATCGTTTTACCATATGTCAGGTTGATTAGAGTATTGTAATATTTCTAAATGAACTTGAGCAACAACAGTAAACAAGCCTGATTAAATATTTGAGATGCAGAAAGTTGAAATTGCTTTGTGCATTCTCACGGATATAAACTTTCTAGCTACTAGAATTCCAGTAAACATAATGATTACATGCATTGTTAACACTATTATTAACTACAAATTCACAGTCATATATATCCTTAATTAGCATACATATTTCATTGTAGTAATTGCTTACGAGTTATGACAAAAATAAGAACAGCAAAAGAAAACACTGAACCTTATTATTATTGCCTGCCCACCAAGGAAAAGAGTTTTAGCCTTCAATTCTAGAAACAAGTCAAGCAGCAATTGAGTATGTATGATATTCAAGGCAAGAGAAGAGAAGCATCTTGCTCCTTTTTTTTGAAATAATCGATTTGGCAAAGTGACCGTTGAGATGGGTAGGAACCTATGGATACCTTCAACACTGACGACATAGATCCATAAATATCACTCTTCTTAACGTCTTCCAAAAGGAATTCCTCAACAACAAGATGATGTATTATGCGGGAAGCTTCACCCTTGGCTAAATGTTTTCCCGCGCCATGCAGGCTGAAAGACTCGTGTCTATGTTTTTTGACCTAGTTTCAGCATTACCCCAAAAAGATTGCAATCAGAAAAGAAAATAGAATAAGCAACGGCCAAGCTTCATGTTTAGGACTCACAAATTGGCTTAAGGAGCCTCTGTAGACTTCTAATATATGCGATGATGAAAACTGCTGGCCTGTTAATCTTACTAGTTCAACCTATGCAAGAAGTGATATGAGCAAATTGAAATTATATGTTCATATTCTAAACAAAGAAAAGGGAGGAGAAGGAAAAAGAAATGCAAAGCTCTTTCTAACCAGTTGTTTTGCTATATTTGTGACATCCTTATCAACAGAACTTTTAACCTTGCAACAATTATCACAAGTTTTTTGGCAGTTTGCAGAATTGAATTTTTCTCCAAAATGCAGAAGCTGTAAAAGACGTCTGCAATCAACATCATTTTCACAGTAACCAACCTGAAACATTGAGATCATAACTTAAGATATTATTGAAATATTATAACAATAATAAAATCAAGGATACCAGGAATTCATATAAATACCATACGCAGGAGATTTTCAGTATTTGTCTCCAAAATCCTCCCTGAATTATTAAAGCGACTATATCCATTCATTGAGGGGCTTTGCTCTGCTGCACCTTGACTAATCATATGCTTGATGCGTATCTTCAAAAGAATTAATATGTATAAGTAAATAGGAAAAAATAGAAATACCTCACCAGTTACTTGATTCATCCTAGTCCTAACATGTGAAAGAAGACAGACCCCAAGGCAAACAGACTCCTTTCCTCAGGATTTAACAAAAACCCTGAATATGCATCAGATAAAGTGGAGCAACTTACATAATCGCTGTAACTATAATACAATAAGCAAGATGAGCGTTGACCATCTCGACCTGCACGACCACACTCCTAAAAAATGGTAAAAACACATTAAGCATGAAGAAATTTATTTAGGCAGCACAGCATGATGTTTAATCTCGAGTTTTTACCTGATGGTAACCTTCAATTGATTTTGGAAGAGAATGATGAATGACAAAGCGAACATCCGGTTTGTTGATACCTGAAAAAAAGTGTTAATGCATGGTTGTATTTAGTTAATCAAGGAAGCAACTGGGAGGGGGGGGGGGAAGAGAATGATACCCATTCCAAATGCTACTGTAGCACAAATTATGTTGATTTCATCTTTGCTCCACTGCTTCTGAATAAAGGCACGTTGTGAAGGATCCATATTACCATGATAATATGCTGCCTTATGTCCATATTCCTGAAAAGCAACATAACAGGCATGAATGATATAAATGAGAATGGATAATTGATTTCTCATAAAACCTAGTACTTTGGATTTCAATATTATGAAGTTTTAAGGATTAGGCGACTAAAATATTCTACTTTTCTTAATAATATATATCCTAGTTCAAATAACAGTCTTTTTGCTAGCAGAGAGGCAAAACATCAAGCTGTAAAATCTTATTCACTACTTGGATGTGGACAACACAACTCTAATGTGATAAAATGGAAGAATTAGAGCCCAAAGACATGAGAGAACTTCAATGCTTATCTGTATTCAAACTAATTTCCTCAACCTGACTATAAATATTGTTACAATTTCTTTTTCATTTTTGTTAAAATCTTTCATCATGAAAATGTTTCATAGCCACAGTAACCATTATTGACCAAGAAAAGGAAAAGAGAACCAAAGAAGATTTCAATAAAGGGCAACAGAAACATGTTAACCCCTTAATGTGTTTACTTGTACCTATAGAATTAAACATCTTTCAACTAATTTATCACAAGTGTGCCACCAAGGCTTAACTCATGTAGTAAGTGTGAGGTAAGATTTGGGTTAGAGGCCCTAGATTTGAGCCTGAATGCCTTGTTTGCACCAGAGAATCTATCGTAGTGTGCTTTTAAATAGTAGAAACAGCTTGTTTAAAAAAACAGAAAGACAAACCTGCAACTTCTCAGCAACTTTTTCACAATCCATTCTTGAAAGACAATAAATAATTCCACATTCATCAAAATGATTTTCTTTAATGAACTTGTCAATATCTTCCACACACTTCTTTGTTTTGGGGATAACAGAATACCTGTGATATCAAAACCAGTGATGATTTGATCTAAACATTAAGTTAAAACTCCATCTTGATTCAGCACTTACCATAGATTTGGGCGATTAAAACTTTGCCTGAATACAATGCAGTTATTGAGACCAAGAGCTTGCACAACATCTTCTTTTACACTGGCTGTTGCAGTTGCAGTTAAAGCTAAAACTGGAGTTTTTGGAAACTTCTGCTTCAAGATACCAAGGCCCTAGACAAAGTTTATGGACCAGCTTAATGTCAAACAGAAGTTACATGAATGTGGCCAGTAGTATAGAAAATTTCAAAGTTTACAACCTGATAATCCGGCCTAAAGTCATGTCCCCATTGACTCACACAGTGAGCTTCATCAATAACAATCCTTGCAAGCAAGTCAGATGTATTTAGAATGTTCAAGTGCCGCAACAGGACATCACTCCTGTAATCAAGATGGAGGTTATACAACCAAGACTACATAAAAATGTGTATGCTGCTCATTATTCATATATGTATTAGTTAAGATTTTCTAACATTGCATAGAGGGGAAGTTTAATGATACAGAAAGAATGGGCTTTCTCCATAGGAAAAATATTACAATAGTTAAAAAATTCCCACCAGATGTACATTAAATGACCATCGAGGAAGATTATAAAGGGAAGAATTCCAAGCATTACATAGAGAGGGAGTTTAACAGTACAGAAAGAATGGGCTTTCTCCATGGAAAGGCGAATGGAAGAAAAGGGGTATTCAATGTTTCGAAAATAACCAAGCAAAACTTTAGAAGGCTAAGTTGCAATATTTTATCTACAAATGTTATCTCAAAACCATTCCCTTATTGATAACCATCACGTTAGGTTCTATGAAAATTTTGACTTCAAAATACCAACCTTTAGTGCAGTAAAATGCAGCACATTTACAGTTAAAAGAAATAAAGGTATAGTTTGCAAAAAGTAATAACCACAGAATGTAATCATTTTCTGTTACAGAAAGTCATTAGTGAACCAACTTCTTGTCTCCTTTCCTTTTTTATTTATTTAAAAACAATCCAACTGGTTCACCAAGTAATTCCAGAAATCACCATTGAACCAACTTCGTGATTTCTAGAATGAACTCTCTTATTTCAAGGAAATACAGGCAAGTGATTGCAACCAAAGTAATTACTGCAGATATCTGTCAATGCTACATGCAATAATATAAAAGATTCACATAATACTCACTTAGCCACTTTCTCTGGTGTAACATATAACAACTTGTATTTACAATAATCAGAAGTAAGATCTCTAAGGATCTCCTGTTGTTCAGTCCAATCCATATTGGCACTCAAGTAAGCAGCAGGTATATTTACCTATCATGCAACCAAATGGGTAAAGGAAGTACATTTCATCATGAAAGCAGCTTACAAACCATGCAAATAAAAGATAAACAAGTGTATATAACATATTACCTGCAACAAATGCATTATTTGATCTTGGATGAGTGACACTAAGGGAGATATCACCAATGTTATTCCTGAACAGATAAGAGCAGGCAGCTGAAATAGAAGAACAAAAACATGCTTAAAGTCCTTTATGGTCATGCGGACCATAACCAAAGCCTAATCTAGAAAACTTCTATCCCTTGTTACTAGAGATCAAAAGCAAAATCTAAAGTTAAGAATAAAAGCATAGTCCATAAAACAGTATATGTTTCACAAACAAATGTTGCATGACATCTAAAAGATTTAGCTCCACAAAAGTGGACCAGCAGAGACAAGGTAAGTCAATACAACTAAAATACATCAGAATGTAATAGCAAAAGTGGCTGAGAGAGGCAAGCAAACTAGTAGTTGCCTAAATACAAAAGTACTAGAAACAGGCCTTGAGAAAACCTCTTTACCTGATATGTCAGGCTCTTCCCCCCTCCTGTAGGCATAAGAACAAAAACATCATAGCCACTCATAGTAGCATTAATAATCTCTCTTTGGTTGGGGCGAAATGAGTGGTTCCCAAACACTTTTTTGTTATTTTCCTAAACAGAAAGTGGCAAAAAACATTAGAAAAGATCACGTATGGACCATGAAAACTTATTAACAAATAAGACACACACCTCCAGGTTTTTAGTCCAGGGAAAATCTCTACTACTCCACTTTTGGTCATTTGAGCCTTCAATATAATTTACATCAATAATCTGTGGAACATATGGTTCTCTTTCAATAGGACCTGATGGAACACCAAAACTATTTACAGAGGAGAATGTATCTGTTGATGAATTCCAATTGTCATACCCATTTGGTTCATTACGTAAATGAACCTGGGCATCAAATTGAATTGTGTTAGTGTTGAATGAAGCTGTTTGTGGTGTTCCATAATGAGAAGTGTGTGTCGTTGATGCTAAAAAACTTGAGCTTTTCCTTTCCACATCGCATATATATTTTTCAAGCTGCTGAATTTGCTTATTTAGCTGCAACCTGACCATAAACATGAGTATATTAATAGACACACAAATATAGGAGTTATTGGTTTTTAACTCTTTGAAAAGGGTCTGAACATATTACAAAATGCAGAAAATGAAATAACAAAGACCAGTTTCCATTGCCACCCATTGCACATTATCCCCATAATTCCTAATTTAATAGGTTTCATTAACTCTACTTCTCCTGTGAATATCATTATGGTTGCCTCAAAACAAACTAATATCAATAAATCCCCTTCAAATGAAGTGTGGAAAACTGAAAATATAAGGACAAACCTATCTTGACGAAGCTTCTCTATCTGCTCTGGACTCAGGTTGGTAGCATTGTCAAGTAATTCATTTGACACAGCAATCAACGTGTCTTTCATCTCCTGCACATGACTACCAGCTTCTGGGCAATGTCCTAACTGCATTGATTTCCGGAATAAGGAATATAAACTAGGAGAAAATGAAATGACACCAGATTGAATACAAATGAAGATAAGATTTATACCTTACACCAATGACTGCAGTTTGAGCATAATTCAGGAGGTAAATAAGTTTCTTCTTGTCCAGCAAAAGCACTTTTATCCACACTTGGTGTAATGGGTGGAAGTTTAGAAACTGAAGGTTGAGGTGTAGAAGTTGATTGATAATGTTCTGAGACAATCTGGTCCACGTCAATATCCTGAAATTTAATAATAGACATAGATTAATAATGATGTATAGATTATGAGAAAGAATAACTGAAGTTGGATAAAATCACGGAACCTTATTACTAGTTCAGTAAAAGGAGAAAGAAATGCATAAAATCAGCATAACTAACAACATCAGAATAGCTAGCAAGGAGTACTCTAGTTAAAGCAATCAAAAGAAAACCTTAATACAGTAGAAACTATGCCCAATCAACTGCAACAAGATAACTAAATGACAGCAAATTCAAGTTGAAAATGCATTTGACTTGGAAAGAGAGACAGAGAAGTAAATCAATTTACAAACATAACCGGTTTCAACTAAAATATCACCATGGTAGATAAGGCAAAAGGGATTACCTTAAGTAGGTCATCGTCATCAATTTCATTAGTCAAAACCTCTGCAAGCAGACCCAGTTGCTCAGCATGGACAGTTTGGTTCCTTAATGATCCACCTAATACTTTAGTATTACTATGGCTGAACACTGATGGTTTAATCTCACTGTTCCCTCGTTGATTATTTCCACCTTCCACAGAATTGGCATTATTTGATGGAAAATAACTAGTCAAGAACCTTCCATATCCATTGATCATGTCATCAGTTTCATTGCTGTTAGGATGGACATGCATATTTTCAGACTGTTTCATGTCTGATGACTCCATTAGGGTAGAGCTTCTTCTCCGATTATTTGAAATCTCATCAACTGAAGTCTTAACTGGAGCAGTTGTTCCTGGTCTTAAGTAGGTCCTGCAAGATGTTGGAAGGCTGGAAAGAATCTGCCAAGCCTGCGGAATATTTCCACAAAAAGACCCAAGACATCAAAATTCAAAATAAATGAACATCCAAGCAGTGGATATCAAAGAATACAAAATCTAAGTCTAACACTGGTTAATCCTTCCGATCAAATTTACCTTTTCAACCTGAGAATGCTGGAATTTTTGGGAATCTTGAATCTGACAGGACATCAGCCTTAAAGACATGAGAAAAGTATGTTAGAAGAATCAATAAATAGGTCAATGGAATGAAACTAAGATAATGTACCTTGGAATCTTTAAATTATGTACTATAATGCAATAAAATAAATCTTACAAAAAAACTTATAATATAATTGCTTTGTGATTAATAGCAACATCATTATATTGTTTTCTATCCCTTATGTAAAGCTGCAATTACCAGAACGCCTATTGTTCATCTAATAACCAAATGTCAGGCTATGCAATTCTGCTTCTTAAAGTATCTTTACAGAGTGGACTCTCAGATTACTAAGCAGGAACCACGCAGCTGATTTTGCTTTATACAATGTTTAATTGTACTAAACCTAAACCAATAAGTATAATTCATATTACAAGGAAAATATTGAGGGGGGGTAGTTGATAAGTGATACTCAAAGAAAAACTGTCAAAGTATAGAACAGTGACGTACTGTGTAACCATTTCTCCTTGAGTACAAGGTTTTTGCCTTCCCATGGAGAAAAGGAAATTCGTTGACAGAAACTTCTTTTGGCATGAAAATTTATCATGAGCGTCAACATGCTGCAACCAATTGACTTTGGGAAGTTTTTCATCACATTGGTAACCTTCACCTGAATTGTTTTGACTGCATATAAAAAACTATAAACAATTAGGCAAACAAGATAAGCAAATAACAGACAATCATTATTTATAGAACAAAGAAGGTCGTACGCCGGCATGGTATGCTTTTTCCTGGCCATTGACTACCATAAATCTTGATTTCTTAATGAAAGTTTAATTGCTCTAAAACTTCAACATTAAACAACCTGCAAGAGGGAAAAACCTAGTCATGCGAGCAATAAGAGAGAGAGAGAGATACGATGGTGAACCTACAAAAAGCGACAAAACTTAAATGAAAGAGTAATACCTGCACCTAGCAGGAACTGTCCCCATTTTCGAAACCCAAACCGTTTTTCCAAAAAATAACAAAGAAAGAAAGAAAGTAAAAACTCATTACCCTCTCCCGAACCCTAAAATCAAGCTCTCATGCATTCTAAAAAAATACACAATAACTTATTCCTCGAAAAACACTCACAGTAAGTGGAATATAACAGTTTAAACGTAACCATTTCATCAAATGCTTCAATGAAAAACATTATTCTGTCAAAAATAAAATTTCCACAGGTTTACTGAATCGCTGGCATTTACAATTGTACTAATCATGAAAATTAAAAATAAATAAATTCAGAAAATGTAAGCAGATAAATTGGTTATTTAAGCAAAAAAATAAAATGGTTAGATAAATTGCGCCTCATTCAAATTAACAGAAAGAATCTAAACAAATCACCCTATTAAAGAGCTACAGTGCCTAAAATTACTTGAAAATGCACTTACAGAATGACAGTGAGTGAACCTAAATTTGAATTGAATGGGATGAAGAGATAAGAGAACCGAAGAATGATCTGGCCTTATTTTGATCTCGAGTCTTTTAGGGTTTAATCTGAGATAAAATTGTGAAGAGCAAAAAAAGGAGTTCGCAATTGCAAAATGATAGAAAGGAGAGAAAGCGCTTTTAAAATACAATTTCGTAGATTTTATATTGTATTTATTTTAAGATAAAATAATTTCAGTGACCGAAATTTTTTTATAATATACGATTTTGATCAATTTTTTTTATTTAACAAAATGACCAATAAAATCGCAATGCGATCTCTAAATCGTAACGCGATCTCCAGTATCGCAAATCAGTTTCCAGATTCGCAACGCGATTTTGACTATCGCATTGCGATTTTCTAAATTCGCGTTGCGATTTATGCGAATATGTAAATTGCAACGCGATTCTGACTATCGCAGCACGATTCTGACTGTCGCAACGCTGAATTTCAAATTCGCAACAGGTTTTAGTTTCGCAACACAAATGTTTTGGGTATATAACTACGCAGCAGCAACAACTCATAACCTAAATCCCTAAATCGCAACTCATTCCATCTCCATCTATCACTCTCTCAGGCGACATCCGTTCCTATATCCAACGACATCCTTCCCCATCCGGCAACATGTTTTAGTTTCGCAGCTCGTTTGTTTAGTAAATTAATTTACAATAGTGAAATCATCTAATGTTGATCGTGTTTGGATAGATTTGTGTTTTGGAGGGTCATGGGAGAATGTTCATGGTGTTTTACAATATATGCCTTTACCCATGAATCTTCAGCTAAAACTGTCATTAAAAAAGTTAACTTATGAAACTCTAATGTTACGTGTTGCAAATAAATTGAATTTAGAGCCCTTAAGTGGATTTAGGCTATCTTATCAGAGAAAATGTAAAGTTTATTTGTTAACCGACAATGAAGATGTTGAACGATTCATTGCTTACATTAGTGTTTCGTAAGATGATGTTACATTGTATGTTGTTGAACCTATAAGTAGTGAAGCTGGGTCAGTAGCGGGTAGTAATCAACTAAGTTTTTCAACCCCAGTTTATGGTGCTCAAAATTTAATGGTTCAACCACAATTTCATCACCAAGCAAATTTTGTTTCACCACATTTCCAATACCAAACACAATCTCAAAACCCACAACCTTTCCCTAATCCAAATCCCAATCAACTTTCAGCACCAAATTCCGGTTTTCGTATTGACCAGTTATGAGCCAACAGAAAAAATTGTAAGTACTAGTCAGTATTCGAAATTTGATCTTGGTCAATACCCGGACTTTGATCTTGGTCAATACTCGGATTTTGATGATGTTTCAGAAGAAGAAACAGACCCTGCGTGTAATGATTTTGATATTGGTCAATACCCGAATTTTGATGATGAAACAGCCGCTGACGAGGAAGATGTTGTTGATGATAATGAGGAGGAAGTTACGACTGTGAATGAACATGTTGAACATCCATTCTGTAATTCATATAACCCTGAAGAAGAAAAAGAAGAAGAAGAAATCCCCGAAGAAAAATCCCCGAAGAAAATGCCACGGGAGTATAACTGTAATATGCCAGAATTACTTCAGATGCTAGAAGAAGAGTTGGTAAAAATAGCAGTTGATTGTTACACAAAAATTATTCGTATCAAGAAAGATGATTGTTTTGATACAAAGGAAGACTTGAAGATAGCTTTGTATACGAAATGTGTGGAAGATGGCTATCAACTAAAAGATAACAAATCAAGCAAAGATCGTTTCGAAACAAGGTGTATGATTGACAAAAACTGTACGTGGCATATGATTGCAAATAGGATAAAAGATTTTGAAATGTTTCAAGTTAGGACTTTTATTGATAAACATACATGTTCAAGAACCCAAGTTTTTTCTCACCATAGACAGGCAAACAAAAAGGTGTTGGGTGGTTTTTTGGCTGGTGGCAAATGAGATATACTAATCATTGAACCGATATACCCTGCCATTCAAAAACATTAACTCAGCCAAAAAACCACCCAACACCTTTTTGTTTGCCTGTCTATGGTGAGAAAAAACTTGGGTTCTTGAACCAGGGTGTCTCCCATCTATTTTTGTGTGTGTGAACCAGGGTGTCTCCCACCTATTAGCAATCTGACAATCATATCCGATAGGGCAAACTCAATTGACAACGCTGTTAGAAGGTGTTTCCCATATGCTTTTCATGGACTTTGTGGTGTTCATTTGTATAGAAATCTAAAATCAAGGTCTGCTGGTATAAAAAATCACAAATGGACATACTGGAAGGCTGTAAAAGCTTATCGGGAAGTGGATTTTAATAAGCATATAAATTGTTTAAGACGTGTTTTGCCTTAGTGTGCTCAAACACTAGAAGATGTCGGGTTTGAAAGATGGTCAAGAGTACATCAACTTGGAGCAAGATATGGTTTCATGACGTCTAATAGTGCAGAATCAATCAACGCTCTAAGTCATCATTCCCGGAAATTACCCATTACTATGTTAATGGATTTTTTTCGAGCCTCTATTCAACAGTGGTACTACAAGAAAAGAAACCATGCAGGTATTATTTCTTTAAATTCGTAACTTATCATATATTTTACTAAGTATTATTTATTTAAATTTACAGGAACATTGGAACATCGTGTTACACCATGGACTGAAAAAAGATAACGAAACGTTATGGAGTCACGTCATGGAGAGTTGAACCATGTTCAAACACTTGTTGAAGTACTGGATAATAACTTAAATGGGCTTGTCGATCTAAATGCAAAGACTGTAGTTGTATGAAATGGCAAACATCTGGTTATCCGTGTGGCCATGTTATAAAAGTGCTCTTCATCTAAACCAAGATGATTCAAGCGCATACGCTATGGATGCTACACTACAGAAGTATATCGACAGACTTATGCCGAGATTATCTACCCTATTACATCCTTCTGAGGGACATACCAGATGAATTACAACAGTTTGCCACCAGCCATGGACAGAAGGCTACCTGGCCGACCAAAAGTGACGATCGTATACCGTCTAAGGGTGAAGAGAAGAAGAGATCGACATGTAGTCGGTGCAAGGAAAGTGCTATACAAGGTTGACATGGATCACCAGTGCATCACATCATCTTTTCCTCTACCAAAATATGGATCCTCATAAAAATCCAAAGCTCATATGGTGTCAAGAAAAAGGCAATCAAAATCGCAATCAAAATCAAAATCCTAATCACAACCGGCTTCACCTTTTGGGACTATTAACTTAGGTGATTTTTCAATGAAAACGTTGTATTATGTGTATTTTATGTGTAAACTTTTAACATTTTCAGTTAGCCATGTATTAGTAACTTGAGTTTGAACATTGCTATGATCTGTTCAGTTGTTATCACTTATTACACATTCATTTGAATATCGCAACGCGAATTTGACTATTATGTGTATTTTATGTGTAAACTTTTAACATTTTCAGTTAGGCATGTATTAGTAACTTGAGTTTGAACATTGCTATGATCTGTTAAGTTGTTATCACTTATTACACATTCATTTGAATATCGCAACGCGAATTTGACTATCGCAACGCGAATTTGACTATCGCAACGTGAATTTGATTATCGCAACGGGAATTTGACTATCGCAACGAGAAAATCGCAAAGCGTATTAGACTATCGCAACGCGAATTAACTTCCGCGTTGCGATTTTGGCTTTCGCATTGCGATTTTGAGTTTAGCGTTGCGAAAGTATACCTTCAACAGGTCTTTTGCCTTCAATATGATGTAGATTGAAATCAACAAATCAACTTTTACATTTCAATCAATTAAATAAAGCACAACTAAGAATTATTTACACATCAATTAAACAAATCAACTTTTACAAATCAATTAAACAAGCACAAATAAGAATTATTTACACATCAATTAAACAAATCAACTTTTAAACAAATCAGACTTTTAAGAATCAATTAAACAATCAAAAAAAGTGTACCCCAGACAGTTGTTTATGCACACATACATCAATTTCACGCAGCTCACTTCAGGATTAACCTGCAGAAACTAAACATTTGCTCAAACAACACTTTCTACACATCTAAAACCAACAAACAACAAATTATTATTGAATTCTAGGTACTTAACAACACTTGCATTTGACTTATAAATTGTTTATGGACACTTTCATAACACGGATGCAGGTAGGCAGCGTCTCGCATATATCGCTCTAGCCATAAAATGCCAAAACCACAAGCCTACTACACCTCTATCTCTATCGGTGGGAGGTAGAAACTGTGTACTTCCTGTCGTCAAACGCTTCAAGCACATGCATACGAGAGGACCACAATCCACTCTGGCTTCCTGCGTTTGTTGTGGCGCGGTCTCGTCTCTGACTGTACATTGAACTTCTTTGGCTTCTTGTTTCCATAATAAGTCCAATAACTAATCGCATCCAAGAATTTAGCCAAATGAGAGCTCAATCCCTTAATAATATCTCTCAAATCAGACAATGATATGTAATTTATCATGCTGTCATATACTATTGTCTTCAGGGATAGGAGCTGAAGCTCGACGAGAAGCCAATGAGTACGTTCCAAAACAGGGATAAACACCTGCAATCATAAGTAATAATTCAAATTGCGCACTTATTTATAAACACCTTTAAAATATTTTAAAAATAAATACTAACCTTATCGACCTCCCACCATGCAGGATAAAGTTTAGCTTGTCCATTAGCCAACACATATGATTCCTATCGTTGATTCTTCAAGTGAACTACGTGAAAAGACGTCGGCATAATTGTATATCGCGTTTTTTTTTTATTTTTCCTTAATTTCCTTACTATTAGAAGACGTGACACCCATGCATCAATATGCTGTTTTACAAAAAGACATATATTAGTGAATTACATAAATTTAAAAAAAAATTAATCAAAATGAAATATAAGAAGAAATATAAGACTTACCCCCCATCGAAATAGCCTTTGTCTTCAACCCCTAATAACACACCCTACCAAGACCGATCAATCAACAAATGCATATCATCGTTGAGTTTGTATATGTCAGCGTAACACCTCTGGCTCCGCTCATGTAGATAAAAATCAACTGCGGTCTTAGTCCAAAGGGTATTATCCAGAATTGTTTCCGGTAGTTGTCTCCTCTTCACTTCATCTGCCGGAATGGTACTGGCCGGTAACTCATACGAAAGCCAACAGTTATCCATCATGTCCGGCACGTGAGGGGGTTTCTCAATAATTCAATATATTACGTCGTATGAATTGGGCTCTTGAATGGTGGGAGAAACCTCTTCAACAATGACAGGGGCCTCTTGAACGATGGGAGGGGACTATTGAGGGATGATAGGGGCCTCTTTAACGATAGGAGAGGCCTCTTGAACGATGATAGGTGAGTCGGGCTTCTTCTTACAGAGTCTTCGCACTATTGGGGTAAACGGAGACGTAATGGCATGTGCACGCCTTCTGATGCATAAACCCCGTCGTGCAAGAAAAACCCGACGTAAAGCATCCACCTTATCGGGCCGCTAAAAATAAATTAATACATAAATCAGTAAATAGACAGACATGATATTAAACAGTGAAAACAAAGACAAATATGTTTCAAACTTGCACGGTATTCACCCAAGTCATTATTCTATCATAGTTCACAAAATGCATCAGATAACATTCCAGAAGTAAGCACTTATATAAATATATATAAACATTTAAAATGACAACATATAGGTTTAGTGCATGTTCAAGGACATCATAAAGAGTAGTAGTTTATTCTTGAAACTTAAATTTGCAACACTGTGAAGTTAGTATTTGTGTTTATCTTTTGGTTGAAGTAATGCAATCCATTCAAGTTTCAATTTGCAGAAGAAGAATAGTTTCTGAAACTTAAAATCGCAACACGAAACTTAAAATCGCAACGCGAAAATGACTATCGCAACGCGAATTTGACTATCGCAACGGGATAATCGCAATGCGATATAAAAATCGCAATGAGAAAATCGCAACGCGAAACTAAATTCGCGTTGCGATTTTCATTTTCGCATTGTGCTTTTCACGTTGTGATTTTTATTTCGCATTGCGATTATCCCGTTGCGATAGTCAAATTCGCGTTGCGATAGTTATTTTCGCGTTGCGATTTTTAAGTTTCGTGTTGCGACTATTCTTTTTCTGCAAATTGAAACTTGAATGGATTGCATTACTTCAACCAAAAGACAAAACAAAGACAAATACTAACTTCACAGGGTTATTTTAGAACTGTTTAGCAGTATTTGCAGCAACCATATGAATTTACTAAGCAATCTAAGTGAAATGGTTAATCTAAGTGAAATTACGAGTAAATCAAGTTAAATATATATGAAAAATCTTAAACTTACGTTGCGTAGAGTATGACCTCATTTTGCAACGATGCTACCATCTCACGTAGAGCCGCTACCTCACCACGTAAAGTAGATACCTCGTCACGCCATGCACCATTGTCATCGCGTAAAGTACCGACCTCCTCACGCAAGGCATTGACCTCATCACGTAACTCCCCTAACTCATCCCGTGGAGGTGGATGTGGAGGTGGAGGTGGAGAACATGGAGATAAATGTCGTGGCATCTTTGCCGGTTGCCTATCATGAGGTGATGGTGGAAAAGAGGCTCGATGATGTGACAGAATAGGTGATGGCTCTCGTTGTAAAGGTATATAGTGTGGTCGATTAGGTGATGGCTCTGGGTGAGGTGATGGCTCTCAAAGTGGAGACTACTCATCATCCGTGCCATCAAAAAAATGCTTACTAGCTTGCCACCAATCAGTGGAAAGCTCAGCCTCCGTGGGTGTCAGCCTCTGTAATGGAGTGTTGGCCTCCTAACATAAAAGCTCAAACAAAGTTAACGTATATAGTAATAACTTGTTTATATATGTAGTTGTGTCAACTTACATCATTTATTGTCGTATACCATAGTAACTCTTCCCAAATCACAGCCGCCATTTCCTCTTCCAGGAAATAGCTCTAGGAATATCATTTGAAGTTTTAATGCATATGTCTGCATGTCGGGAAAGCCTCAAATATCCAATCTACAAAACATATAATACACAAACATTAGTATTGTTAATAATTAATTATAATTTTGGAAACATTATATAGAAATTCTTACCTTAAAGGCCCAAATAAAGCCTGACAAAGTGTATTTGGAACCATCACCACACAAACTTTTGCGGTCATCAAAGGCAGACGACAACTTATTCCAGGTAGTTTTCCATTGATACGAACCCCACGGAAACAAGCTCCATGCATTTAGGTCCTCTACCAATATATTAGGTCCTTAGAATAGGTTGTCTGGCTCTCTGCCTAAAAAGCTGGCATGCAAAAGTACTAAAGTCATACTCGGACAACATCGACGTCATCCTCCGAGTAAAACTATCTTTCTTATTCAATAATCGTCAAGTCGTCGACGTGTAAATTCGCTTCTCATTGACAGCTTAGGAAAAACCCGGGATAACCATGATGGGGGGTAATATGACTAGTGTATCGACCTACATCATCGTGTCCGAAGCGTAGACCAGTGATTAAGCAAACTCCTCCCGCCCAAACACGACGCCGGTGGAAAATGAAACCATATCTCTTCATTATCACGTTTTATACTCTCGGTAGATTGCTAGTCATGGTCTGAAGCCACAAATGGGTCAACATAGCATCTCCGGATGTCGTACTTTCAGCCATGGCCCGAAGCAAGTATCCTCAAACAATTTTTTTGTACAGGTGAAAGCTTCGACGCAATTGTAGTGACTAGGCTTATTTTATTCCTTAAGGTCAATTGAGCCGAAAAAAAGTTCTAAAAAACAATAACATACCAAGTTAGAAAAACTACACTGTGAAGATATACCAAAAATAATAATAAGCATAAAGAGTAGTAGTATATTCTTCAAACTTAAATTTAAACACTGTCAATTTCGTATTTGTCTTTGTTTTTTAAGTAATGAATTCATTCAAGTTTCAATTTGCAGAAGAATAATAGTTCCTGAAACTTAAAATCGCAACACGAAAATGAAATCCCGGTTTTCAAATAGTCATTGTCTAAAATTGAAACTTGAATGAATTGCATTACTTCAACCAAAAGACAAAACAAAGACAAATACTAACTTTACAGGGTTAAAGACTAAACAGTTTAGCTGTATTGGCAGCAATCGAATGAATTTAATAAGTAATCTAAGTGAAATGGTTAATCTATTATTGAAATTACCAGTAAACTTATCATCAATTTCAATATGAAAAGCCTAATAATAATGCAAAAATTTCAAAATAAAAATAATTAAAAAAACTAACTCTCGGTGGTTGATTTGGTTGATTTTCCATTTCTGATCGTGAATGATTGTGAGGGTGGCTCTGAGAGATGGAGATAGACGGATTTCGTCGGAGATGGGGACGGATGTCACCGTAGAGAGTAAGAATGGATATGGGACTGAGTTGTGATTTAGGTTTTAGGTTAAGAGTTGCGATTACGGGATGTATTAATATTCGTGTTTGGAATTTGAAAATAAAATACGCATTGCGATACTAATGGCGCTTTGAAAATCGTATTGTGATTTTGTATTATCACAACGCGATAGTTAGAATCGCGTTGTGATAGTCAGAATCGCGTTACGATAGTCAGAATCGCGTTGTTATTTACATATTTGCATTGCGATTTTCTAAAATCGCAACACGAATTTTGAAAATCGCAATGCGATAGTCAAAATCGCGTTGCGAATCTAAAAACTGATTTACGATACTGGAGATCGCGTTGTGATTTAGAGATCGCATTACGATTTTGTTGGTCATTTTGGCAAATCGAAAAAAGTTGGTCAAAATCGTATATTATAAGGAATTTTCGGTCACTGAGGTTATTTTCTCTTATTTTAATTGGGTCAGAGATAGATATAATTTAAGTGGTAGTGGTCGGGTGTAAATTTAGAAAGTGATACTTATCGTAGGTAGTGGGCGGATTATGGGTTTAAGATCTTACCCACCCGTATCCGACTGCCCAGAGACTAATTTATAAATCTTAATATTGTATAAGATATAACTTATAATTTAACCAAATATTATGTATAATTTTAGAGACTAATATTATGCTTCTTAATGGACGTATTTGTTTTATGTTTGTTGCTTGTGTAAAACTTAAGGTTGTTGTCAGACGGGTCTAGCCGAATACGTCTCTAGTTGGGTAGTAGGTATGGGGATGTATTTATTAATGTACCCGCGGAGACGGGTGTGGATTTGAAAAAATTTATCCATCATAGGTGGTGGGCAGGTGGTGAATTTAAAAATATTATGTGGGTATGGGGATAAGGGAGGGGGTATCCACACTCGACCTGCCGTTTATCATCCCTAGGCGGGATAATTCGACCCGTTTGTCAAAATGAAATTTATACCCGTATTTTTATAATCGAATTCGTTTTGACCTGTGAAGGAAATTAATCATTTAACAGTTGATGGTGAATTGTTATTTTTAAAAAAAATACTTAATAAAAAATGTTTGAACTATATCATTAAAAAGAATTCACTTAAAATAAATACTCAACCCTCGTTGGCGTGACTTTTTAAAAACACTTTTAGGTAAAAAATATGTTTCAACAGCAAAATTAATATTAAAAGGTAAAAGTAAAAAAATACGGTAGAAATGATGATATTAATTGCAAAAACTAATATTTCTAGTTTTTTCAGTTTTTAGTTTCAACTTTACGTTTGGAAGCAAGTCATATTTTTACTTTTACAAATACATTGACTCCACTCAATTTTGTGTTTACATTTTATTTTAATAATTTGATACTAACATCTTTAAAAAATATTTATTACTTAATAATTTATTTTAGTTATTAATGTTTTTATGTAATATTCTTTTTTTGTCAAAATAAGTATTTAAATTATTATTTCATAATAATTTTATGTTCACATGTTAAAAAATACTAATAATAGATTTTTTTCTTAATAAAATATTTCATATATAAAAATATTATTAATGAGTTATCTTAAAATATTTCTTTATATTTTTACTATAGTTTAAGTTGATATGTTTTATATATCATAGTCTTAATAAGTATAAATATAATTTAAATATTATATTTTTAATTTACAACATAATGACTATAATGAATATTTTATATTTTAAAATTTACTGTTAAATAATAATCTCAAACAATTAAATTTTAAATTACACTTTTGTACAATACTTTTAAAATTTTGTTTCTACAACACTTTTAAAAGTGATTTTTCAAAAGTTGTGCTAAATTTGCCCTTAATAGTTTCTTCATCATACTTTTTAAATTCTTGTATAGTAACGTACATTGAATTCGACCAACATGTGTTGATGTTATTTTAAAGGTATAGTTTGGTGTCTTATTTTTATGGGTAAATTATATAAACGATCACTAATGTTTGAATAAAGTTTTTTTCTCATTAAAGTTTCAAAAGTAACAAATCGATCATTAACATTATCAATTTGTTACAATTCAATCACCCGTCGTTTACAGTCATTACTATAATAACAAAATGCTGACGTGGCACGTTAAATCAACTGACTCAACATGTTTGACTGATTGTTTGATTCTTCTTCTCCTTATTCTAGTATTTTTTTAACAATAACAACTGAATTTCATTAATAAAAATGGAGGAATCAAAATTACAACGCATCTAAAGAGAAAATTAGAGACAGTAGTCACAATAAACTCATACATAAAATTAAAATATTAAGCTTAAATATACGAAGAGAATGAAACCTTCCAAACATCAAAACAATCTAGTAACCTTCATAAAACTCCTTGTTTTTGTCGAATGAGATGCTTTACGATGTAATAAAGAAGTGGTGAGCAAACCAAACAATTTGGCAGACTACTTCGCTACACAATTCTGATTATATCAGCAAACGAGCATTTACAAAAGAGGGGATCTGACAATACGTGACCACCAACAAGCCAATCAGAAAACAAATACCGTGACAATATTTATAGAAGCACCAACACGACTGCAGAAGTATGCAAATAACTTACCGAAAATCATAAGGAACGTTTCTGTAACATCCCAAACTATGGGTTAGTGACTAAATTGTAAAATTTCAGAATATGGTGATTAAAGTAGAATAGTTGAATAGTTGAATAGTTTAATGATTTATGTGGAGATATTTTCTGAAAATTGTTAGTAAATATTAAAAGAGTCAAAGGGCAAATGAGTAATTGAACAAGAAAAAAATAATTAATTGGTATTATAATACCCATGTGGATAATGATTGAAGAGATAAGCTTCCAAGAAATTCTCTTCTTCATCTTCTTCTCTTCTCCACGTAAAAACTCAAAGCAAAGGTGAGTTCTCTGATTTCTTGATTGTTTGTTGATTTTAAGTATGTGTTTTGATCCTTAGATGATAACTAAGTTTATGGAAAGCTTAAGTTATCTTAAAATCAAAAGATAAAGGAGTTATGATAGATTAAAGAAAATGGATTTTTAAGTGAAATTTTGAATAAGAAGGTTTAAATGAAGTTGGAGGATAAATTTGACTTTTCATCTATGAGAATAAGACGTTAGAAGTGTTAGAATTAAGTTTGGATAACATGAAAAATTTTGGTATGATTATTGATTTCTATATGGAGAATAGAATTTTGAGGTTTAAGATGAAATAAATAGATATAAATGAGTTTAAACATGTATATTTGAGTTAAGAATATGAAAGGAAATGAAACTTGAAGAATTGAAGTTGAAAGAGTGAATTTTCGTGCAATGAACAGTGATTTCTGGGTAGGTGCATCGATGCATTAAGGGGTGCATCGATGCATGGATATTTCAAAGCTATTTTGTGTACCGATGAACTCCTAAAGGAAAAGTTGAAATTTGGTTTATTAAATTAGCCTGAGTTATTAACATCAAGTTATAAGATTTAGGCTTCTGATAATCATATCGGAAATTATATTTATGTAGATATCAAGCCTAAACGAGTTACGAAACAATCGAAGAGTTAGGATTGAATCAAAGCAAGCAAGGCTAAGGTGAGTGCAATTTAAATTGTACTTATGTGATTGATCAAACATTGGCTTGCGATGAGCCAATGATGGAGTTACTATAGTAAGAAGTAACTTATAAAATGTTATGTGATTATTATGTGTGCATTAGTACATAGAAATGGATGTATGTTATTATATGTTACTTGATATGACATGCAAGGTTACGTGAACAAAAGAGAAATGATAAAAGCCATATGAAATGATTTATGTGAAACCATGCAAAGTGATACGAGTTATGTGACATATGAATGAGAAATAAGCTATGTGATAAGGACATAGAGAATTAAATGAATACGTGATAATGAAATATGAGAATATACGAGAAAGTCATGTGATATAAGATATATGGTTACACATACTGTGGTATGTGGCAGAAATGAAAGAACAAGTGATATGAAATGCATAAATAATAATGCCCATGTCATGTGATATGAGAGCAAGGGGTATAGTTGGCATGCCAAGGGTTGAGGGTTTACATATGTTCTTCGGGACATATGGACTGTTTACCTATGTTCTTCGGGACATATGGACTGTTTACCTATGTTCTTCGGGACATATGGACTGCTTACCTAGGTTCTTCAGAATCTATGAACTGGTCCTTCGGGATAATTATACGAGCTGTGGTGACAGTATAATAGTGCACAAGCTCAATATACTCGAATACCTTAAGTTCTCAAAAGTATACATGGGCTAATATATGAGATTTAAAGATAATAAATAACTTGATATGATACTATGTGTGCTCTATTGTGAAATTAACTTGATATGATACTATGTGTGCTCTATTGTGAAATGATATGGATGTCCGATGGTGAGTATAGAAAGGTTCAACATATGCTTACATGATAAAAAGGATTTAGTGATAGTAATATGAGTACTGATAAGTATGTTGATGGAATATGTATATGTATGCATTTTATTATATGAAATGTTCTATAGTTTTATTATATGTTTTATATGCCTCACTAAGTCAACGACTTAGCGTGTAATTATTTCACGCGTAGGCTTTGAGAAGAGGAAGATTGATAAAAGTTATGTAAGACAAGTCAGTTCTCCTTTACAAAGATCAGATCAGAAAAGAAATGTATAGTATGTATTTTGTAATAAGCATAGTGGTTGTCATGTAAATAAAGGATTTAAATTCGATATGTTCTAATCAGTTTTGAAAAGTCATACGATTGAGTTTTGTAATGTTTTTAAACGTGTTTATGTATATGACAATTGTATAGTAATGAACGGTTAAATTTTACGAGTTTTATGAACGTTTTACGAAAGTCACTGTAGCAGGACTGTAGCATTGCATCGATGCACTATAACACTGTTCATCATTGTTCATTACTGTTTACGGTACTGTTCATACCGTATTTTACTGTTCATAAATACGTTTATATCTCAAAATTTTATACCAAACATAATTGAACAATATAAGATCGTATTTTCTTAATATAAGTTCAAATATTCAGTTATTTTACAAGAATAAAGGTTTTGAAATGTTAATGTGACATCTCAGACTCGTATCCGGGTCGGGTACAATATAAGTTCAATATTCAGTTATTTTACAAGAATAAAGGTTTTGAAATGTTAATGTGACATCTCAGACTCGTATCCGGGTCGGGTACGGGTTGGGGTATTACATTTAATGGTATCAGAGCTACGGTTTAGCCGATTCTAGGCTAAAAACGAAGTCAAAAGTATTTTAAAAAGTATGCATGCCAACACAAAGTGAAAATTTTCTGATATGATAGGTAAGGAGTGTGTTGTCTGTTAATAGAGTTAATTGTTATGTTATATAAGATAAGTGAATACCTGAGAATTATTTATGAGATATATATGTTTATATGATATGATAGATGATATGTGAACATATGGAAATGACATATGTTATATGATATGAATTGGATGATCATATGCACACGTGATATGTGATAGAAGATATGAGCACATGAATATGAGAGCTTCCAAAGTGAAGCACAAGGCGATAAACCTGAAAGTAATAGCATTAACCTGCCCTGGCCAGGCAGGGAGAAGAGCGAAAACATCAGGGAATGCCTGTATAAGATTAGAGAATGATTCATAATGTTGAATGATATTCCGATGTGTTTTCAATTGTATACTCCATTAACTCATAGAATGAATGTATTGAAATAGTTGAAAGAGTTATTAGTATACGAGCTCAAGGGTGAAATTGAGGTTTGTTATTACGTGGATAAGATAGAATATGGTGAACAAATGTCACCATAAGAACGTTAAAAGATCAAATGATGTGGTTAGAATTTGTAGAAGAGTTCAATAATAAGTGCATCAGTGATACGTTTATAAAATGAATGAAATCAGAGTTATAAATTTGAAACAAAGGGATAATATTGTGTATAAGCAAGAGTGTGGATATGATAAAGGTTTGTACTATAGAATGAAAGAGTTAGCGTTGGCTAACAAGATTATATGATGAAAAATGTATTGATCATATGAATGTGATATAGTGAAGGAAATAATGATTCTTATGTTTGAGGGAAAGTAAGGATTGAAAGAGAAGTATAAAGTAATATAAAAGGATCATGTGTATTAAAGTACAGACAAGGATTAAGAAATGATGAAAGGTCGAATGTTTATGATTGGTTAATTAGGGTTTGTGCCCTAGATTGAACAATTGTTATTGACTAGGCGTAAGAGTAAAGGTGATAGAGTTAAAAGATTGGAAGAAAAGATAAAGTTAGTTAATCAAGTATGATATGGATTGGAATATGGTTATGTATTTGGATCCTATATATATGATTAAGGCAATGAGAAGAGTATTTACAGGTTTTAAAGGGAGCTTTGAGGAATAAAAAATACAATAAAGATTGGAAGAAAAGATAAAGTTAGTTAATCAAGTATGATATGGATTGGAATATGGTTATGTATTTGGATCCTATATATATGATTAAGGCAATGAGAAGAGTATTTACAGGTTTTAAAGGGAGCTTTGAGGAATAAAAAATACAATTACAAGAGATGGTAAAGGAATATGTTATGTATAAGTAAAGTGGATTATCAAAGTTACAAAGATGCGATGAAGATCGATAATTAGTAATAAGTATAAGCGATATGATAAGAGTATGAGAGTCTGAAAAAAAGATATGATATATGTTACAAGGAGATTTTGATTTATGGTGGAGTAAAGAGATAAGGAAATTAAATGGAAAAAGGAAATTAAAGGGTTAATTATAATAAAGGTTATATGGAAGTGTAGATGATAAGTTCGATATAGAAATACGAAAAGTATGCAAGGTGATAAAAAAATTGTTTGATTTTATAAGGTATATGTTTAATCACAGTTGAAGAAGATTTAAAGTTGTATTTTGGTCAAATGATGATGGATTAAGAATTTGATTATTGTTTATATGATAAACGACAGTAGATGAGTGAATAAAGGAAAAAGTTAATTGAAGAACTAAAGGAATGAAAAAGTAAGTAAAGGAGACAACATAAGAACATTAGGAGATATGTTCTTATCAATGTGTGTAATGAAAATTTGAGGACGATTTTTCTTAAAAGGAGGAGAGATTTGTAACATCCCAAACTACGAGTTAGTGATTAAATTGTAAAATTTTAGAATATGGTGATTAAAGTAGAATAGTTGAATAGTTTAATGATTTATGTGGAGATATTTTCTGAAAGTTGTTAGTAAATATTAAAAGAGTCAAAGGGAAAATGAGTAATTGAACAAGAAAAAAATAATTGATGGGTATTATAATACCCATGTGGAGAATGAGTGAAGAGATAAGCTTCCAAGCAATTCTCTTATTCATCTTCTTCTCTTCTACACGTGAAAACTCAAAGCAAATGTGAGTTCTCTGATTTCTTGATTGTTTGTTGATTTTAAGTATGAGTTTTGATCCTTAGATGATAACTAAGCTTATGGAAAGCTTAAGTTATCTTAAAATCAAAAGATAAATGAGTTATGATAGATTAAACAAAATGGGTTTTTAAGTGAAATTTTGAATAAGAAGGTTTAAATGAATTTGGATGATAAATTTGACTTGTCATCTATGAGAATAAGAAGTTAGAATTAAGTTTGGATAACATGAAAAATTTTGGTATGATTATTGATTTCTATATGGATAATAGAATTTTGAGGTTTAAGATGAAATAAATAGATATAAATGAGTTTAAACTTGTATATTTGAGTTAAGAATATGAAAGGGAATGAAACTTGAAGAATTGAAGTTGAAAGAGTGAATTTTCGTGCAATGAACAGTGATTTCTGGGTAGGTGCATCGATGCATTAAGGGGTGCATCGATGCATTAAGGGGTGCATCGATGCATGGATATTTTGAAGCTATTTTGTGTACCGATGCACCCATAGTGCATCGATACACTCCTAAAGGAAAAGCTAAAATTTGGTTTATTAAATTAGCCTGAGTTATTAACATCAAGTTATAAGATTTAGGCTTCTGATAATCATCTCAGAAATTATATTTATGTAGATATCAAGCCTAAACGAGTTACGGAACAATCGAAGAGTTAGGATTGAATCAAAGCAAGCAAGGTTAAGGTGAGCGCAGTTTAAATTGTACTTATGTGATTGATCAAACATTGGCTTGCGATGAGCCAATGATGGAGTTACTATGATAAGAAGTAACTTATAAAATGTTATGTGATTACTATGTGTACATTAGTACATAGAAATGGATGTATGTTATTATATGTTACTTGATATGACATGCAAGGTTACGTGAACAAATGAGAAATGATAAAAGCCATATGAAATGATTTATGTGAAACCATGCAAAGTGATACGAGTTATGTGACATATGAATGAGAAATAAGCTATGTGATAAGGACATAGAGAAAGAAATGAATATGTGATAATGAAATATGAGAATATACGAGAAAGTCATATGATATAAGATATATAGTTACACATACTGTAGTATGTGACAGAAATGAAAGAACAAGTGATATGAAATGCATAAATAATAATGCCCATGCCATGTGATATGAGAGCAAGGGGTATAGTTAGGATGCCAAGGGTTGAGGGTTTACCTATGTTCTTCGGGACATATAGACTGTTTACCTATGTTCTTCGGGATATATGGAATGTTTACCTATGTTCTTCGGGACATATGGACTGATTACCTAGGTTCTTCAGAATCTATGGACTGGTCCTTTGGGATAATTATACGAGCTGTGGTGACAGCATAATAGTGCACAACCTAAATGTACTCGAATACCTTAAGTTCTCAAAAGTATACATGGGCTAATATATGAGATTTAAATGTAATAAATAACTTGATATGATACTATGTGTGCTCTATTGTGAAATGATATGGATGTCCGATGGTGAGTATAGAAAGGTTCAACATATGCTTACATGATAAAAAGGATTTAGTGATAGTAATATGAGTACTGATAAGTATGTTGATGGAATATGTATATGTATGCATTTTATTATATGAAATGTTCTATAGTTTTATTATATGTTTTATATACCTCAGTAAGTCAACGACTTAGCGTGTAATTTTTTCACGCGTAGGTTTTGAGAAGAGGAAGATTGATAAAAGTTATGAAAGACACGTCAGTTCTCCTTTACAAAGATCAGATCAGAAAAGAAATGTATAATATGTATTTTGTAATAAGCAAAGTGGTTGGCATGTAAATAAAGGATTTAAATTCGATATGTTCTAATCGGTTTTGAAAAGTCATACGATTGAGTTTTGTAATGTTTTAAACGTGTTTATGTAAATGGCAATTGTATAGTAATGAACGGTTAAATTTTTACGAGTTTTATGAACGTTTTACGAAAGTCACTGTAGCAGAACTGTAGCAGTGCATCGATGCACAATTTTGCTTCGAAATTTCGGTGCATCGATGCAGCACTGTTCATCACTGTTAATTACTGTTCATGGTACTGTTCATACCGTATTTTACTGTTCATAAAATACGTTTATATCTCACAATTTTATTCCAAACACAATTGAATAATATAAGATCATATTTTCTTAATATAAGTTCAAATGTTCAGTTATTTTACAAGAATAAAGGTTTTAAAATGTTAATGTGACATCTCGGACTCGTATCCGGATCGGGTACGGGTTGGGGTGTTACAGTGCCATAAGAGCATAGAAAAAGCGTGACACAAGAGTAGAGAAAAAGCGTGTCACAAGGACATAGATTCTTATTTAAAAGTGAAAAAACTCAAGAAAAAAACAAAGACATAATATGAAAATGAACAAGAAAAATAAAAATCACCGGCGGTCGGCAACTAATACTAAGATTGGTGTCGCCGCCAGTTAAACAAAAAACAAAGGAAGAAAAGAAGGCGGCACAAGAATATTGAGAGAGAAAATAAGGTTAAAGAAAAGAAAGGCTCATTAGTGAATTAAGCTAAAATTGTTTCCTCTAGTATTTTTTATTTCCTCAGCTAGTTCCACAAAATAGTCATCTTATACATTAAAAAAATCTTATTCATTTATAGCTACTAAAATCCTGAAAGAAGAAGCAGTTAACATAGAATGACCAATCATCCATAACCCCATAACAGAGTGCCACTTAAAGGAAGATAACTTGCACAAACTAAAGATTGAAGAAATACAAAAGAATAAAGACTTAATAATGAACTACAACTCTTTACTTGATTTTTAAGCCTACGCGTAAAATATTTGAAAAGAAATTAACAATATTAAAAAAAGTTACTAAGTTAAAGTGATAAACCAAATTCATTCTTCAAGTTACGCAAGGCTTGAACCTAATAGAAAAGTTGCTTGATGCTAGATTTCAAGTGCTGCTATTGTAAGAAAATAGTTCATAACATTACACGTCATTTGTTTCTTCTTGAATCTTCTTTTGAAACAGAAGACAATAAAGTTTTGAGCCCGGCTTGGTGGATAGTTTTTAAAAAGGAAAAGAAAAACAAGGCATTGTAACCCAGCTTTTGTAGTTGAAGTTTGTTCTTAGTGAATTCAAGTACTCTGTGAAGCTCAAGGTTGTGAGAAACGAACTAGCTGCCTTAAGGTTGAGCAGTGGGATAGGAGAACGAAAAATGGCGTCGACAAGGCCGCCACTAGTAAATGAAAGGTTTGATGTAGTCGAAGAGTATGTTTACAAAGACATGGTCAAGCAAAGCAGTCCGGGGTGAGCACAGCGGTTCGGAAACACGTGGTAATGAATCACATAAAATATTTAACGTATTCAAATTAATTTACATCGTCTATTATGTGCTACAAAAGTAAACAATATGTAACGCCAAGCATAAGAATAACCTTTGATCAATGAGCTGATACAAGTTCGTAGGTACTTGTCTTTCAAAAAGTTCGTAGGTGCTTGTGGTACGTGTTCAAATTTACATATATGTGGGCATGAACTTATTTTTCAGAACCAGAAGTAAAATGATGAATTTTGTATTTTTTTTTCTTTTATTTTTGAAATCATGGTTGGAATCATGGGCACGGTCTAGGGCACAGCATTTTTTAATGTGATAGATTTGGATCGTCAACAATTTATAGAAAACAGTTTAGTCATCATCTTTTGGAAGGTGGACAGACGAAATTATCTAGAAAATTTATGTTTGAATTTGAAAAAAATACTTTGGGACAAATCTTTTGGATCATTTTTAGAATATTTTATTTTGAATATTTCTTATATCTTTAGAATGTTTTTAGACTATAAATATCTCTTAGAGTGAAGCTTTTGAGTATGTACTTTTTCTTCTTCTTTTGATTTATAAAATTTGTCACGTTTTATTTTATAAAAGTTATTTTCTTTCATCTTTTATTTTTACTTTAATTTTTATTTTATTTTAAAATATGTTAAGTATGATCTAAATCACGCTTAACTAAATTCTCATTTAGCCAAAGGTTTAGCGATGACTCGGTTCCTATTGTGATAACTGAAAAACAATTAATATCTTTAGATATCATTCTTGATTTTCTGAAAACTTGGATTGAGAATGACATTTCCTTTAATAATCTCGACACTTTCATTTCAAAAAGTGCATGTTGACCTAAATGTTTGTTTTGATTTACTATTGGAAGGAAAAAACGATTGGTTGTAATTCAAATTCTTGTGAACAAACTTAGCGGTAGTCCGCTAAGGTGAATCGAGATCGGGTTCGATTCTTAGTGATACAATATAACTCGAGTTGGGCTTTTCCAACGCTTAAAGACATATTGGTGTTAACATTGATAATTGTGGTTAGTCCAACAATGACTGAATTGCAGAGATAGACTTGGGAATATCGGTTTACCGGAGAGAAAAGTAGTTGAAAGTGTTGAGTTTGTAAACTGTAACCTTCATGTATCCGGAAGTAAAATATCTTTTGATGATTAATTGAGAATTGAGTCAAAGCGAAGCTTGATGTTATTTTTCATCTCATCATATTCTTTTCAAATTTTACTCTTATTTTATTTTTACCATTTTTAGATTTTTACTCATTTATTTTTAAAACCCCATTTTCTTTTATTTCTCGTCAAATTCAGATCAAAACATTCAACATTGGAAACTTACTAGTCCTTACGGATCAACCATACTTCTCTATATTGTCTTTTCATTTATTTATTTTAAGAAATAGAAATCGTTCATTTGATAATTACAATGCTTATCACTCTTTAAGAAGAAGAAGAATATGAAAAGTCAAATGGTTAGTCAAACATGCTAAGTCATACGGTTTAACGTGCCACTTCAGTATTCAACAGTAACGACGGTTAACGACGAGTGACCGATTTGTAATAAATCGATAATGTTAATGATTAATTTGTTACTTTTGAAACTTCAATGGGAAAAACAAAAGCTTACTTAAACATCAGTGACCATTTTTTGTAGTTTACCCCTTTTTATTAAGTCGTTTTTGCTAAATTTTAAGGGTAAACTATGTATTATCACTTAAATTATCAATTTTAGTATGTTTTAATACATAAACTTTCAAAATTTTCAAAATCATACCTAACATTTAGTTTTTATTTCATTTTAATACCTCACCATTAAAAATTGAAAGCGTTTAGTACTTAAACTATCAATTTTGGCTTGCTTTAGTACCTAAACTTTTAATTTTTTAAAATTTAACGTTAAATTTTGAACATAAATGCTAAAATGAAACAAAAACTAAACTTTAGGTATAACTTTAAAAAATTAAAAGTTTAAGGTACTATAACAGATTAAAACTAATAATTTATATTAAACTCGTAATTTATCCAAATTTTAAAAGGGTAAACTACACGTTTGGCAATGGCAAATGAACTTTACTCTCTCCCCTCCTATTTCACTCATTGAACTTTATAGATAGAATTTTTTGTCACTCTACAGTTAAATAATTAAAGGTGTTATGACATGGTTATATTTTAATCAAAACGACATCGTTTTAGTCTAAAATTTGATTCTTTTAGGAAATCAAAACAATGTCGTTTTGATGGAAGCTGCCATGTCATAACGCCGTTTAATTATTTAAAAGCACAGTGATAAAAAAATTCAATCAATAAAGTTTAGTGAGTAATTTGAAAAAATTAAAAGTACAATAAGTGAAATAGGAGAGAGTAAAGTTTCGTTGCCAAACTCATAATTTACCCATTTAAAAAGGAATTTTTAATAAAAGGGTAAACTATACCATTGACCACTAAGCTATTTAGCCCTTTTATTTTTACTGTAATTCTTTTAATTTTGTCAATCAGACCACTTAACTGTTTAATTGTTGTTAATCAAGCTACCTGCCATTAACAGTTGGTGAAAATGCTAACGTGGTAGTTAAAAAATTGAAATAATTCTATATTTAATCCTCAATTCTTATATATTATATTAATTTGATCTTATGTCACAACATGAATGAAAGATATATATTTTTTAATTTAATTAATTTATTTTCCACCCAATCACATGGTGACACAATCGGAATGTATGGAAAAATGATAGTAATTGAAGATATTTGAATGGGTGGCGGTGAGCATCAAACATGGGCAAAGTTGTCTGGTCTTAGAATGCAACATATAAATTATAAGATATTTAATGAATGAAAAGAAAAGTTTTAAAAAATAATAATAATATCATATATATATATAAATATATATATAATCATTAATTTTTTTTGTAATTTAAGTAACAATTTTAATTTTCTTACTAATAATTATATAAAAAATTAATTTATTTTTATTAAAATATTTATGAAATTATTTAAAAAATTAAAATATTTGATAGAATTAACAATAATATATATAATCATCCAATTAAATTTTAACTTAAGTAACAATTTAAAAAGTATATTAATAATTATATATATATATATATATATATATATATATATATAGACACACACGAGATTATTACTTTTTTTAATTTTTTTCTTTCATTCATTAAAGTATTTTATAAGTTATATTACATTTTAAATTCAAATTGTGCTCCTAGCTTTGTGGTTTGGGGATGGGTTTCTAACTCAATCTTCCCCTGGTTTGTTCCTCATTGTGTTTTTTTTGATTTCTTTATTTACTATCAATTTTCCATCTAGTTCGATTGTGACATGTATCACCATATGATTGGGTGGAAAATAAAATAATAAAATTTAAAAAATATATTTCATTCATGTTGTGACACATGTCACAATCTGATTAGATGATCAAATTTATTAAATTAAATTAAAATTACGATTAAATTGATATAATATATAAATATTGAGGTCTAAATATATAATTATACTATTTTTTTAACTTTCGTGTCAATATTTTCGTCAACTGTTAACGACAGGTGGTTGATTGATAATAATTAAATAGTTAAATGATATGATTGATAAAATTAAAAGATTGATAGTAAAAATAAAAAGACTAAATAGTTGAATGGTCAATAATATTGTTTACCCTTAATAAAAAGAACCCAATATATTGGGCGGCCCATTATCTGGAAAAGAAAGCTTGATTAAAAAAAATCAACTATTCACTTTTCGTTCTTATACGTGTAGGATGGGCATCCGACGAGTTGGAATTTGACGGATTTTAATCTGATCGAGTTATATTTTTTTTTTAATTTGGATTTGGGTTAAGTCAGATCGAATTTTTTTATGTGATATTTGAGTCGGATCAAATTCAGATTTAAGGTGAAAAAAACTTGACCCAAAAAATATAATTTTATATTATATATTTAAGAATAATTATAATAATATCTCTCTATATATATTTTTAATTAATTATTATTTTTATTAAATAAAAATATTTTTTATTATTTCGAGTCGGGTCAGATAAAATACGGATTAGATGAAAATTTATTTAATTAGGTCTCGGGCGGAGAACTCCTTATTCTCGGATCGGATCGGTGGACAAAAAATCCGATCTCACCCTAACCATGGCCATCCCTATATACATGGACTCTGCTGCATTGTTCTCCACTTGCTCGTTGGCCAACGAGGTAAATTAACCATTTCATCCTTCCTTTTCAACCCATAGAATCTAATGCTTGCATCCGTCAAAGATAAAGCATTTGCAGAATTTGTTACTAATAATCCGATTATTCTTTTTTTTCTATCTCAGAACTATCTGCTTTTGACTCCTACTCATGCTTCTGCAAAAGGGTATATTAACAAGGCTGCGAGGTTTTGTAGTAATGGGGGACGAGGGTGCTTCCAAAGTGAGTAATGATGTTTCGAGGATGAGAATCCCACATGTTTTGACCGTTGCCGGCTCTGATTCAGGAGCCGGGGCTGGAATTCAAGCTGATCTTAAGGCTTGTGCTGCTCGTCGAGTTTACTGTTCTACTGTTATCACTGCTGTCACTGCCCAGAATACTGTTGGAGTTCAGGTTTTCTCTTCTTTGCAGCTTTTATTTTCAATGCTTCCAAACAAATTGGGTGTTTGGATTTTGGGTTTTTCTTCATTTGATGAATTATGAACCGCCGAACTTCATTAGCTTAAAGATTAATATTTTTGTATGGATAAAGATTCATGCTTTTAGTAGGATATGTATGGAGAACATAGGATTAGCTATGCCTATTATTATTGAATTAATGTTCAAGGTCGATATCTTTTTCGTTTATTTCATTGGTTAATTGAATATTTTGTTGATTGTCAGGGTGTAAGTAATGTACCAGAGGATTTCTTTGCACAGCAGTTAAAGTCTGTGCTCTCTGATATGGAGGTTGATGTGGTAATAATTACTGTGATGAGCTTTAAATACTTGATCAGAAGCAAATCTTACCCATAGTTTGGCCTATAACTATTTCCACTGAATGATTTTTCTGACTAATGACTTCAAAAGAATTCACCTTTATCTGATCATCAAAATGTTATTAGGTGAAAACAGGCATGCTACCTTCTATCGGCACAGTCAAGATTCTTTGTGAGATTCTCAGGGAGTTTCCTGTTCAAGGTTTGCAACATAAATAAAAATTTGGAAGTGTGATTTCCAATTTGCAATTTTAGTTGACTTTCTCTGGTAACCCGAAGGCAGCTTTGGTGGTTGATCCTGTCATGGTGTCTACAAGTGGGGATGTGCTTTTCTGGTCCTTCTATTCTTTCCACATTTAGGTAGGTTATATATAGATTTTCTCTTAGGGTTGATTATATATATATATGGCGCATTCTTAACTCTTAAGCTTTTTCGCTTTTGTCATTATTGTGTAAATTCGTTTTCCAGCTGAACTCATTTCATTTGAGGTTGCCATATGAACAGTTTTTGTTCTCAACAGTTGTTCTTCACTGTTTCATGCTTTCAGAGAGGTGCTCCTTCCAATGGCTGATATAATAACCCCAAATCTGAAGGAGGCAGCTGCTTTACTTAATGGTATGCTATTGGAAACATTGGATGACATGCGCACTGCTGCGAGATTGTTGCATAACATGGGCCCAAAGTGAGTTAAAAAGATTTCTTTCATTTTTTCCTCTTTTGATTTGTAATTATAAATTATATGTATGTTTGTTGCTTGAGAAGTGTTCTAGAATAGCTAAGGTTACAGTACTTTTAGCTTTTTAATGTAGAAGAGCAGTACTCTTAACTGAACCATAATCTCTGGACATCATGGCATAGAACTTCTGATTTTCTAGGAAGTGTAATTTTCGATGTTCTCTTTCTTATTAATTAAATGAAAACTTTGCACTCAACCTGTAACTTCATGTTTGGTGACAGCTAGGTAGATAGATACTTTATGTTTGATAATTTTTTGTTTCAGGAATGTACTTGTTAAGGGCGGTGACCTGCCTGATTCTTCAGACGCCATTGATATTCTATATGATGGTAGGCTTAAATTTTATGGTTCTCAAGCTAACTGTTTCCACCTTTTGATAAGGTTTGCACCGAAGGGGCTCTTTTATGAAGGGTTTTGATGACTGACCAACCTTTTAAATCTGACTTTTGAAGGTCTTAATTTCTATGAGCTGCGTTCCCCGCTTATAAGAACTCGTAACGCTCATGGCACTGGTTGCAGTCTGGCATCATGTATTGCAGCCGAGTTAGCAAAAGGCTATCCAGTGCTCTCAGCTGTTAAGGCAATTACTCTACTGCCGCTCATTTTCCTTTGTCTTGTGGGGATATGGCCCCCATTCTTATTCACTTGTGTTTTGGCAGGTAGCAAAACGATGCTTCGAAACTGCCTTGGATTACAGCAAAGAGATTGGTATCGGAAATGGACCTCAAGGCCCCTTTGATCATCTATTGAGGCTTAAGAGTCATTCTCAAGATTGTCATAGGCAGCAGCCATTTAGTCCAAGTGACTTGTTTCTGTATGCTGTTACAGACTCAAGAATGAATAAAAGGTGGGGTCAATCTATTGCTGATGCTGTTAAAGCTGCCATAGATGGGGGTGCTGATAGGGAAGCGGTGGCGGATTGATGAACGTTGCTCTTGTTGAAGAATCAAACCTAGAAAAGCTCTAGACTCGATGAAGAACAATAAGGAATGAATGAGGAAGGTGGCGACAATAGCTAGGGTTCTTTAGGGTTTCTTTTAGTGCTAGAAACAAGAAAAGAAACAAGATTAAAATAAGATAAACAAAAGATAAAGGAATTAAGAATAGAGAAAATAACCAAGAAATCAAAGATCTCCCTTATGAAAGTGAACGGTAAAAATGATTGATGGCGTGGATGGATGTGGAAAATCGATGGATAATGTCCTATCGAGCCCTCCTAGTCGCAATGAAAAGGCAAACACGATAATATGGCTCTAACCAACCCTCCTAGTCGCTATGAAAAGGCAAATTGGAGTGTGAAGATTAATCTCCCTCACAAGAACTTGAAAGAACTCCAGGAGAAGAAGCTTCGAAGGCACACGGCAATCACATGCAAAAACAAACTCTTGTTGTATTATTGATCAAAGAAATCTGATTTACAAGTTGAATGAAGCCTCCTTATATAGGGCTGAATTCTAAAAGTCCTAAATAACTAAAGAATAAAATATTAATAAACTAAACATGTTTTAACTCTAATTCCTAATAAAAATAATAACTAAAAATATTGTTTTAACCCAACCTTAATTCCTAATAAAATAATAAATCTGATCCTAAAAGATAATTAATCATCCTATATTAAATTATATTACAAATAATCAATATAAATATTGAAAATTCGTAATATTTACAAAATAACGTATTAATCCCGTCTAGGATTCCCTGCATGCACCGTCTTCAGTAAAATAACCATATCTTGAGTTCCCGATATCGGATTGATGCGATTCAAGAACCGTTGGAAAGATAAGAGACAGACGGTTGTATCTCCAGAAGACATGTCGACCGAATAACAACTGGATCCCCTTCAAAAAGTTGTTGCAAATCTGCTGCTATTAAACCCTTCCGGATGAATGCTTGAACTGCGATTTGAAGCTTGTCTTTAAAAAGTTTGGTCCGGCCTCGTGTGATAGGGCCAAGTGGTATAGTAAATTCATCATCTTTAGCTTTAGGGCATGTGGTGCATCTATCATCTCCCCCTTCCTTAAAAGGATTCGTCCTTGAATCTGAAATATCAAAAGGAGATAAGTCAGAAACATTAAAGGATGCACTCACGTTATACTCACCGGGAAGATCAATGCGGTAGGCATTGTCATTGATTCGTTCAAGAACTTGGAATGGGCCATCGCCTCGTGGGTCTCGCTAGGATTTCCTTTGTGTCGGGAACCTTTCTTTTCTCATGTGAACCCATACCCAATCTCCTGGTTCAAAGGTGACATGTCGTCGGCCCTTGTTAACTCGGTTTGCGATTGCCTCGTAGGTTTTCTCCATCTTGAGTTTGGCTTTGGCGTGAATGTCTTTGACAAGGGCAGCCTTCTTTTCACCATCTAAACTGGCAACCTGATCTAAAGGTAAGGGAATAAGATCCAAAGTAGTTAGTGGGTTAAAACCATAAACTATTTCGAATGGAGAATAATCTGTTGTGGAGTGAATGGATCGATTATAAGCAAACTCAACAAAAGGTAAACATTCTTCCCAATTACGGGTATTCTTACCTACCACAGTTCTTAGCAAAGATCCTAGAATCCGATTTATTACTTCGGTTTGTCCATCGGTTTGAGGATGACAAGAAGTGGAATAGAGAAGTTTTGTGCCAATCTTACCCCATAATACCTTCCAAAAGTGGCTTATGAACTTAGTGTCACGATCGGACACAATGGTGCGAGGAATGCCATGAAGGCAGACTATTTCTCGAAAGAATAAATTAGCAATATATGTGGCATCGTCCGTTTTATGGCAAGGAATGAAGTGTGCCATCTTTGAGAATCTGTCCACAACCACAAAAATACTATCTCGTCATTTCTTAGTGCGGGGTAAGCCAAGTATAAAATCCATCGATAAATCGATCCAAGGAGAAGAAGTAATTGGTAAAGGCGTATACAAACCATTAGGATTTACCTTTGACTTTGCTTGTTTGCACGTGATGCATGATGCACAAATCTTTTCCACTGTTTTACGCATGTGCGGCCAAAAGAAGTGTTCCATAACCATATCAAGTGTTTTGTGAATACCGAAGTGTCCCATAAGTCCTCCGGCATGTGACTCGTGAACCAAGAATTCTCGCAAAGAGCTTTGTGGTATACACAACCTGTTCATGCGAAAAAGAAAGCCATCTACAAGATAAAACTTGTTAAAAGCACCTTTTACACATTGTTTATAAATCTCAGAAAAATATGGATCGTTAGGATAAGTTCTTTGATATGTGCAAACCCAGAACAGTAGCATGCATTCGAGTGATAAGTGTGTATCGTCGGGTAATGCATCAGCTACGATGTTATCTTTCCCTTGTTTGTATTTGATGATGTAAGGGAAAGATTCAATGAACTCAACCCATCGAGCATGTCGTTTGTAAGTAAGCGATAGGTTGTCTTTCTTGCATGAGGACGACACCAATGCCTATGCCTGAAGCATCACATTCTAGCTCAAAGGTGTTAGAAAAATTGGGAAGACGAAGAATAGGGGCAGAACATAACTTATCTTTAAGAAGTTCAAAAGCTTTTTGTTGTAGTGGTCCCCATTTGAATTCAACTGACTTTTTGATGATCTCGGTTAATGGTGCAGCAATGGTTGAGAAATCTTTGACAAAGCGACGGTAGAAACTTGCCAAACCATGAAAAGATCTTACCTCGGTGATAGAAGTAGGCGTGAGCCATTCTTGAATTGCCTTGACCTTCTCTTTATCTACATGAATACCCTGTACACTAACTATAAAGCCTAAAAACATAAGCTTATCACTGCAAAACACACACTTATCCATGTTAGCATATAAATGTTCTCGTCGAAGAACTTTGAGAACCATTCGAACGTGAATGACATGAGAATCAAAAGAAGATGAGTATATAAGAATGTCATCAAAGTAAACGACAACAAATTTACCTATAAACTCCTTAAGAACGTGATTCATTAATCTCATGAAGGTGCTTGGAGCGTTTGTGAGTCCAAAGGGCATAACAAGCCATTCATACAAGCCGAACTTTGTCTTGAATGCTGTTTTCCATTCGTCACCTTCTTTCATTCGAATTTGATGGTAACCACTCTTCAAGTCAATTTTGGTGAAGATACTTGCACCATGTAGTTCATCCAATATATCATCTAGGCGTGGAATAGGATGCCTATACTTGATTGTTATCCGATTAATAGGTCGACAATCTACACACATTCGGAATGTGCCATCTTTCTTTGGAACTAGAATGACGGGAACTGCACAAGGACTAAGACTCTCAAGGATGTGTCCTTTTTGTAATAATGAATCTATTTGTCGTTCCAATTCCTTCGTTTCCTCATGATTGCATCGGTAAGCGGGGTGGTTTGGTATGGTTGATCCAGGGATGAATTCGATTTGATGTTCGATTCCTCTTGTAGGTGGTAAACCATCCGGTGGGTTGCTTAAGACATCTTAAAACTCCTGTAATAGAGAAGAAAACACACTAGGCAAATCTGTGATGTTAGTGATAGTTGATAAAATGGAGTCCTTGAAACGGACTAGAATGCACGGCCTATTTTGAAAAAGGGTATCTCTCATGTCTTTTGCACTCGCATAAATGTTTTGAGACACTCTTTTATTTTCACATTGAGGTTCACTCACCACCCGTGGGTCATTTGTTTGGCTTTTATCGGTTGTGACCTCTTTTGCCTTTTGTTTCAAATTCCCTGTTTCCTTGAGAATTCGTTGTTGATCTATGAGAATCTCTTTAGGGGTAGGGGGTTAAGTCGGAACGGATTACCTTTTATTGGAATTGTGTAAATGTTCTTTCGACCATAATATGTGACGTCATTGTCGTATTGCCAAGGTCGTCCTAAGAGAATGTGGGATGCTTGCATCGGAATTACATCACACCATACGTCATCACAATACTTTTCCATCTTGATATTAACGAGGCATTGTTTAACCACCTTCATCTCGGCACTCTCATTAAGCCATTGTAAGCAATAAGGTTTCAGATGTCGTTGGCAAGGAAGTTTGAGTGATTCAACAACATTGGAGCTAATGACGTTGACACAACTACCATTATCAATGATGATGGAGAATGGTTGTTCCTTGATTAGGCAGCGTGTGTGGAAGATGTTAGAACGTTGTATGTCAGACTCGTCGGATGCTTGGATGTTCAATGTATGACGGATCACCAAGATTGTGCCATTGTACTCATCGCTTCCATAGTCATCACTGTCTTCTTTGGCTTCGGCATGTGCTGGAATGTCGGCGAGGTCGTCATCAGAGTCAGAATTGTAAGATCCATCACCTAGTATGGTTAAGGTCCTCGTGTTGGACAATTGCGGCTGATGGCCTCTTCCTAAGCATTTAAAACACTTGATGTCTCTTGCTCGGGTGTCGTCTTTAGGGGCTGGAAGTGTCTCATTCTTCGCTAGTCGTTGTTTTTCTTTGTCGAGTTTGTCATCTCTCGACTTTTTTTGAGAAGATGGAGTAGAAGATGAGGAAGGATTTGAAGTATTACCTTGGTAAGAGAATGAAGTACCTTGGTAATGTTCTCTGAATCGGAATCTCCTTTGTATTTGTGCTTCGATTGTCATTGTTTTCTTTAGTGTATCTTCGAGGTTTTCGTACCCATAGAGATCAAGAAGATCAGTGATGTTTGAGTTTAAGCCAACGACGAATCTTGACATGGTGTCATCTTCTTCTTCAGTTATGTTAGCCCTATTGAGTAAGGACTGCATCTCCTTGTAGTAATCTTCAACTGAACTTCTACCTTGTCGAAGTCGGTGTAGTCGTTGTTTAACTTCTCGTGTATAATGTGTCGGTAGAAATCGGTTCCTCATGGCATGTTTGAGTTCGGTCCAAGACTGGTTGAATTTGGTAGTTGTCGATCTTTTTCCTTGTTTGCATCCACCAAGTGTGAGCAAATCCTTCGAATTCCAAGGTGATGAGGGGAACTTGTTCAGCTTGGGGGCAGTCATGGTATGCGAACAAGAGATCAACTTTTCCTTCCCAATCGATGTACTTGTCTGGGTCGTAGTCTCCTTTAAAAGACGGGATCGTGAACTTTGGTTTTGCAAAGAGTTCGGGTGTTTGAAAACGTGGTTGTGCTCGCCTGGGGGCCAAAAGTTCAGCATTGTTTGGCCTTGGATTCTGGTTTGGTTGATCCAGTTGTAGTTCTTGCCGTTCTCTCAAGGCATTGTTAAGTTGATCAAATTGAGTTGTGAGTCGTTCAAGTGCGGCTAAAATAGCCGTAAGTGTCTCATTGTTATTTGTCGCCCATCCTGCAATTATAACACTCAAAAGAAGATTTTAAAGTAGAATAAAATAAAATAAATTCAACAAAGCAAGAAACCTTACAAGTCACTCCAAGAAAGTAACACAACGAGAGGCAAGTAAGTCGATCTTGTACTCTTTAAAACTTACTTTACCAAGTAGTCTTTCACAGTTCGTATCGGAGTTTGATTACTAGCAAAGGCGATAAGAAAAACCTAAAAGCTCTAAGAGGCCAAACAAAGGTTAGACTCCAAGAGAACGAGAATGCAAAGAAGGAAGAAGTATGCAAACTCTTTAGTCCTACTAACACAAAGAAGATAATGCAAAAGAAAAATTACAAGGAAAAACAAAAGAACCTAAAGCACTAAGAGTCAAAGAAAAAGGGACCAAACCAGAAAACCTAGAAAACGCTGGATCAACTTGAGCAACGTTTTTGAGGGGGTTACCGGTGTCCAAAAATTCTGAAAAATTTCTTGAATGTCTTTCGATGCGTCAAGAAACCACCTGTAAAATTTCAGAACCAAATACCTTCAGTAGTATCCAGTAGACTCTGTTGAACGGTGAGTCCTCAAACAATATGTTTTTCTTGATCACTTTTTTCGAAGTTGTTCTTGATCTCCAAAAATTCTGATATTTTGTGTGAATGATCTCCAATATATATGAAGTTTCAATCTGGAAATTTTCACCACGAAATTCCTCCTGTAAAATTTTCAAGAAATTCGACAAGATTCTAAACCGAATCTGCCGATGAAACTTGAATGATGTATTTGAAGGCTCCAATGAACTCCGATTGGGATGAAATTTGGACTGGGGATTACTCTTAGAATGAATATAATATATGGATAAAATCAGCCCTAAATACCTTCGTTTGCAATTTTTTTGAAATTTTGGATTTTTTTGGCTTTTTTTGTTTTTTTGGCTTTTTTTTTGTTTTTTTGAAAAAAAAAATAGAAAACTAACAAGAAGGATTTAAATCTAAATTAAAATTAAATAAAAAGAACCTGAAACGCTGAATCGTTTATGAACTAGCTCCGTTGGGGTACCTTGACGGTTTTGTGTGCAAGAACAAGCAAGATTGCTTGTTTCTCTCCAAGAATCAGCCCAAATCTGATACCAATTGATAGGGAAGCGGTGGCGGATTGATGAACGTTGCTCTTGTTGAAGAATCAAACCTAGAAAAGCTCTAGACTCGATGAAGAACAATAAGGAATGAATGAGGAAGGTGGCGACAATAGCTAGGGTTCTTTAGGGTTTCTTTTAGTGCTAGAAACAAGAAAAGAAACAAGATTAAAATAAGATAAACAAAAGATAAAGGAATTAAGAATAGAGAAAATAACCAAGAAATCAAAGATCTCCCTTATGAAAGTGAACGGTAAAGATGATTGATGGCGTGGATGGATGTGGAAAATCGATGGATAATGTCCTATCGAGCCCTCCTAGTCGCAATGAAAAGGCAAATATGATAATATGGCTCTAACCAACCCTCCTAGTCGCGATGAAAAGGCAAATTGGAGTGTGAAGATTAATCTCCCTCACAAGAACTTGAAAGAACTCCAGGAGAAGAAGCTTCGAAGGCACAAGGCAATTAGCACTTGCAAAAACAAACTCTTGTTGTATTATTGATCAAAGAAATCTGATTTACAAAGTTGAATGAAGCCTCCTTTATATAGGGGCCGAATTCTAAAGGTCCTAAATAACTAAAGAATAAAATATTAATAAACTAAACATGTTTTAACTCTAATTCCTAATAAAATAATAATAACTAAAAATATTGTTTTAATCCAACCTTAATTCCTAATAAAATAATAAATCTGATCCTAAAAGATAATTAATCATCCTATATTAAATTATATTACAAATAATCAATATAAATATTGAAAATTCGTAATATTTACAAAATAACGTATTAATCCCGTATAGGATTTCCTGCATGCACCGTCTTCAGTAAAATGACCATATATTGAGTTCCCGATATCGGATTGATGCGATTCAAGAACCGTTGGAAAGATAAGAGACAGACGGTTGTATCTCCAGAAGACATGTCGACCGGATAACAACTGGATCCCGTTCAAAATGTTGTTGCAAATCTGCTGCTATTAGACCCTTCCGGATGAATGCTTGAATTGCGATTTGAAGCTTGTCTTTAAGAAGTTTGGTCCGGCCTCATGTGATAGGGCCAAGTGGTATAGTAAATTCATCATCCTTAGCTTTAGGGCATGTGGTGCATGTATCAGGTGCCACCATTGTTCAATTAAGGTCGGTTTATGTTGTATTCTTTTTTATCACTTAGCATGACCTGAATATAGGAACTGGTTCTACAAAACTGTTTTTGGATTTGTTTGTTTATGGTAAAAATAGTGTCACTTGCTTTTGCAGAGAGAAGGATGCTGAAACAAAGGACTTTCTGGAATCTGCAAAAGCATGTCTTGAAATTTTCCGTTCACATGGAGTTCCTCTGCTGATTAAAGACCGTGTTGATGTTGCCATTGCTTGTGATGCCGATGGTCTGACATGCCTGCTCACGCCGTTCGCACTTTTCTTGGTCCAGAAAAGATCATCGGCATCTCTTGCAAGACACCGGAGCAAGCTCAACAAGCATGGGTTGATTGTGCTGATTACATCGGGTGTGGCAGTGTATATCCAACCAACACCAAGGAAAACAATACCACAGTTGGTTTGGATGGGCTGAAAACAGTTTGTATGGCTTCAAAGTTACCTGTGGTGGCCGTTGGTGGAATTGGTGTGCTGAATGCACGTGCTGTGATGGAAATCGGTGTACCAAGTCTGAAAGGTGTTGCTGTTGTTTCAGCTCTTTTTGATCGGGAAAGCGTACTGATCGAAACAAGGTTAACGGGATCTAACATTGGTGGTACGTGACAAGTTTTATGATTTGATTCTGATAGTTAAACTTTCCCAATATGAGTTAATATGAAATAAACGTGTTTATTCTGCAGATGATTATGTTATGATGATATTGGACAAGTTCTTGTATTTGATTCGCCTGAAATCAACATGCGTTTTATTCCTCATTAATCCTTTACAGTCTCCATGTTCAAATATTCGTATAAGAATATGATGATTCAATTATATAAAAGGGAAAATAAAAAACAGACTCTATCCGACACTTGCAAGTTGCAACAAAACCTAAATAACATAGCTATGAGAAGAAAACAGGAACAAGGCGAGTATGATATATAAATGCTGGCTTTTAACATTTCAATGAGTCACTCCTCCTGGCAAAAGATTTTTATGGAAAGAAATCAACTTACAAGTCTCGCATATCTTCCATCATACTCTAAAAGTATAGACCTTTAATGACCCACAATTGTGAAGATTCGATTCGGGTTATTGGGTAGGCTTCAAAAGCCAGTAGCTCCAACTTCCAACATCAGTAGCAACACTCTCTAAACAATCACGCTAAGACTGCACAAAGTTCTTGCCCAAGACACTAATTTACAGATTGTTTATTCAACACCAGGTCTTAGGTAGAAACCAACATCATATAAACTCGCGACCAAACGCAGACCTCGGAATGAAAAGCGTATACTGCTAACATTCAAGAGACATGAACTTCTCCACTAGCATGTACCTCCTTTACCGTCTTCTCATACTCGTCTTCTTCTTCTTCTTCTTCCTCCTGCTCTGCATCTTCTTCCCTTGCATCCTCATCTTCTTCTCCACCCCAACCAAAGCCTCCAATAGACCGTGATATTCGAGGAGCTACTTTAGCCTCTTCAACTATTTTCATGATTTCCTCAACAATTTGAAGGGAAAAAGTTGGGTTTTCTTTCCTGTAATAGACAGCTTGAGCTGCTTCAGTCAGTTCCCTGGGCAAGTTCTTCAAAAACCATGGATGGCTCTTGATATCTTTGATGCTGATTCTCTGTAAAAACACACCCTAAAACAGTGAGAGACCCAGAGGGAGAAAGCAAGAAAGGAAAGGCAAGCTTGTCAAGGATGATGGAAGGATGACAGCCGATCATAGGCAACCACTACAAGGATAGCAATTTAGAAATGGGGATGGCCTGTTTTACATGCCCCAAAACTTCATGTAAAGGAAAAGAACCTCTGGCTATCGTACTTTATTGTTATTTAGCTATGGACAAGCAACAGTTCAGTTAGAATATGACCAACTCTGCCTCTGAAAGTTATCTTTCCATGCATAAGTAGAAGAAAGTAAATATATGTCATGTGCTTAGTGCATGAAAGAAATGGTGGAGAAAACACACACACACACACAAGCATGTATAACAAGAATCCTATCATGCCAATAGCCACAAGTGTATAAATAATTATAGGAGAACAAATATTTGCCCATATGTTGAACAAGTTCTGTAACAACAGTTCATACCTTGGAGGGGCTAGCAACAAATATGCGAGAAAGGAGATATTTGCAATCTTGAGATATGTGAACATAGTCTGGGATTTTGTATTGAACTGACATTATTCTCTGCAAATAAAATAAAGAACATTAGAAGTCATAAAGAAATTACACAATCGAGGATAGTTAAAAAATGGATGTTCAGAAGTATGTAGCTCACACTAATAGTTTTCCTAAAATTCTTTGGATCCTCCTGGTCCTCAAATGGGTAAGCACCAACCAACATAACATAAAGAGTCACTCCACATGACCATACATCTGCCATCTGAAAAAGGAATGCAATCCTAAAATTAATCACAAACAGAAAATGAGAAGACTTTATATCTCTGCTTTGGAAAGACTTAAAAGAAATCCAGACCTCAGTTTCTCTTTGCCAAATATCTTAGAAGCTATTGCTTTCATGATCGTTAAAATGAAAACCTTCATGATAAAGTGCACTACTAGTAGATATCCAATCAATTGATAAATATTCTGAGCAAGATTATAATCACCCTCAACAATTCTTAAAATATTATCAGGTAACATCAGTTTATCTTTATTCTTTAGAACAGTAAGTTAAGGCATCAACTACTCCATCACAAAACTATTTAGCATAATAACACAATCATAACTGAAAAACCCTAGTCTCGTAAACAAGCCACTATCAACAATATTTGAACAAAAGTAGATAAAGACTAAATTACCTTGCCATCGTATTCTCTCCGAGAAAGAACTTCTGGTGCAATATAAGCTGGAGTACCAACAGTTGACTTGGGTCTTGAATGCAGCAGAGATGACTAAAAGGGGTAGAAGGAAACATCTTAAACAACAACAATTGTGACATGCATTTAATTATGCTGACTGTAATAATCCTATTTTCAGTATTACCTTTGAGTAACCAAAATCACATATTTTCAGACGAGGAGCAGGGCTCCCATCCAACAAGGTATTCTCTAACTTCAAATCTCTATGGCATATTTGCTGAAAGTCAGAATGGGTAAATATGAGAAGCTTGCCCAAAAATAGGGACAACTGTAACATCCTGTAATATATAGAACGTTAAAATCTTATTTACCATGGAATGACAGTAGCTAACTCCTGAGATCAGCTGCTGGAAAAAATATCTGGCCTGAAAACATCACATTAGACAGATCACCGCCAGCGGAAAGCTAAAAAACATGAAGCATCCCCATCTTACTTGGAGAGTAATGCAGGATTATTCAATGATAAGATGAGACATTTCATCTCATACTAGTTTCTATATCAATTAAGAGGGAAAAAGGAACATAACAAATGTAGCCAGCAATAAGTAAAAGAGAACTCAAACTAAAGTAAACATCATCAATCTCCCCCTTTTCTTTTCTTTTTGCAGAAAAGCATCTATTCAATAGGCAACAATTTCGAGATCGATGCTAACCTCATCTTCACTAAACCTTCCAGCGTTGCAAATTCGCTCGAAGAGTTCACCACCAGCTGCATACTCCATCACAATTGCCAGATGTGTAGGAGTCAAAACAACCTTCAAATTAAAAAGGAGAAAAATAACATTAAATTCAGAACATCAATGTAAAGGAAAAAAATGGAAGAGCATAATATTGGAGTACCTCTTTGAACCGAATTATGTTAGGATGACGGAGCGATCTATGATTTATTATCTCTCTTGCCACATTCTCATCAATCTATTACAAAAGATAAAATGTACAAAATTCCCAATTTTCTTCAAATACAACAACAATAATAAAAAAAAAACAATAAAACATTAAATTCAGCTGCATATTTCAATCTCTATGAAACTATCGGCAATGATTTCGTTAAAGAGTAAATATTAATTTTCCCAATGAGAAAAAAAAACTAAATACACGCCATACATGCATGCATAATTCACAGATACATATATGCAAATGCATCATACAAAAAAAAAACAAAGAAAATTAAATGAAGGAGAAGGGAACCTTATGGCCACGGTCGATATACTTCATGGCGACGAGTTCTTTGGTTTCCTTGTTACGCATCAGCCTGGCTACACCAAAGTTCCCAGATCCTATGTCTTTCACCAGCTCGTACTTCTCCATTTTTTCTCTTTTATATATATAACAAATAAATCAGAATAATCAAAACCCTAACTCAATTATTCACAAATCGAAGCAGATATCGATTTATACGCAGCACATTACAAATCGAAACTGGTGGCGGCGGCGGGCGGCGGAGGTGAAGGTGGTGGAAGTGCAGGTGGAGGTGGGAGATTTGGAGAGATTTGAAGAAAAAGGTAAAGAATTTGGAATTTTTAAAGTCTGAGAAAAAAAACAAATGAGAAAATAACTTAAGTTACAAAAAAATGCTAATAATATACTATTTTAACCAATTTTTTTTGGATTTGTCAAAATGACCAACTAAATCGCAATGCGATCGATAATTCGCAACGCGATCTCCGGTATCGCAAATCAGTTTCCAGATTCGCAACGCGATTCTGACTATCGCATTACGATTTCCCAAATTCGCGTTGCGATTTTCCTAATTCGCAATGCGAATACGTAAATCGCAACGCAAATTTGATAAATCGCAATGCGAATACGTAAATCGCAATGCGAATACATAAATCGCAATGCGAATACATAAATCGCAATGCGAATACGTAAATCGCAATGCGAATCTGACTATTGCAATGCGATTTACATAGCGCCATTCGTATCCAACGCGTATTTTTTTTTTCAAATTTCAAACACGAATATATTAATATATCGAAACACTGAACCGTCTACAGTATATCCCGTAATCGCAACTCATAACCTAAAACCCTAAATCACAACTCAGTCTCATCTCCATCTCTCACTCTCTAAGGTGACATCCGTCCCCATCTCCGACGAAATCAGTCCCCATCACCGACGATATCAGTCTCCATCTCCGGCGAAATAATTCACAGTCAGAAATGGAAAATCAACCAAATCAACCACCGATGGTTAGTTTTTTTAATTATTTTTATTTTGAAAATTTTGTATTATTATTAGGTTTTTCATATTGAAATTGATGATAAGTTTACTGGTGTTTTCAATAATAGATTAACCATTTCACTTAGATTGCTTATTATATTCATTCGATTGCTGTCAATACTGCTAAACTGTTTAGTCTTTAACCCTATGAAGTTAGTATTTGTCTTTGTTTTGTCTTTTGGTTGAAGTAATGCAATCCATTCAAGTTTCTTTCAATTTTAGTATTTGAAACCGAGAATGACTATCGCAATGCAATTCTGTCGTTGCGATTTTCATTTCGCGTTGCGATTCTTGCGTTGCGATAGTCAAATTCGCGTTGCGATCGTCATTTTCGTGTTGCGATTTTCATTTTCGTATTGCGATTTAAAGTTTCAGAAACTATTCTTCTTCTGCAAATTGAAACTTGAATGAATTGCATTACTTCAACAAAAAAACAAATACTAAATTCACAGTGTTGCAAATTTAAGTTTGAAGAATAAACTACTACTCTTTATGTTTATTGTTCATATCTTCACATTGTAGTTTTTGGTATATCTAAATTGGTATGTTTATTATTTTTGCAGAACTTTTATTCGGCTCAATTGACCTTAAGAAATAAAGTAAGCCTGACCAAAACAATTGCGTCGAAGCTTTCACATGCACAAAGAAAAATATTTGAGGATACTTGCTTCGGGCCATGGCTGAAAGTACAACATCCGGGTGGAGATGCTATGTTGACCCATCTGTTTCTTCAAACCATGACTAGTGATCTACCAGAGACTATACAACATCGTGATGAAGAGATATGGTTTGATTTTCCACCGGTGTATACGTGTTTTGGGCGGGAGGAGTTTTGCTTAATCACCGGTCTACGCTTCGGACACGATGATGTAGACCGGTACACTAGACATATTACCCGCCTATCATGGTTTTCCCGGGTTTTTCCTGAGCTGTCAACGGAGAAGTCGAATTCACGTGGAAGACTTGACGAGATTATTGAATAAGAAAGATGGTTTTACTTGGATGGATGACGTCGATGTTGTCCGAGTATGCCTTCTAATACTTTTGAAACCCGACTTTTTAGGCAGAGAGGCCCGGCAACCTATTCCTAATGATCTAATTAAATTGGTAGAGGACCTAAATGCATGGAACCTGTTTCCGTGGGGTTCGTATCTATGGAGAGCTACATGAAATAAGTTGTCGTCTGCCTTTAATGATCGGAAAAGTTTGCGTGGCGATGGTTCCAAATACACTTTGTCAGGATTTATTTGGGCCTTTAAGGTAATAATTTTTATATAATGTTTCCAAAATTATAATTAATTCTTTAACAATTACTAATGTTTGTTATTATATTGTTTTTAGATTTGGATATTTGAGGCCTTTCCCGCCATGCAGACATATGCATTAAAAACTTCTAATGTTATTCCTAGGGCTATTTCCTGGAAGAGGAAACGGTCCTTGCAGCAATGGGAAGATTTACTACCGTATACTACAATAAATAATGTAAGTTAACACAAATACTACCATATCTTTATAAACAAGTTATTACTAGTACACGTTTAACTTTGTTTGAGCTTTTATATTGTTAGGAGGCCAACACTCCATTACAGAGGCTAACACCCACGGAAGCTGAGTTTGCCACTGATTGGTGGCAAGCTAGTAAGCTTTTTTTGATGGCACGGATGATGAGCAGCTACCACTTCGAGAGCCATCACCTCACCTAGAGCCATCACCTGATCAACCCGAATATACACCTCCACAACGAGAGTCATCACTTATTCTGTCGCATCATCGAGCCTCTTCTCCACCATCACCTCATGATAGGCGACCGACAAAGATGCCACGACGTTTATCTCTCTGTTCTCCACCTTCACGGGATGAGTTAGGGGAGTTACGTAATGAGGTCAATGCCTTGCGTGAGGAGGTCGGTACTTTACGCGATGACAATGGTGCATGGCGTGTTGAGGTGTCTACTTTACGTGGTGAGGTAGCAGCTCTACGTGAGATTGTAGCATCGTTGCAGAACGAGGTTCATACTCTACGCAACGAGGTAAGTTTAATATTTTTCATATTTAACTTGATGATAAATTTACTCGTAATTTCACTTAGATTGCTTAGTAAATTCATTTGGTTGCTGCCAATACTGTTTAACTGTTTATTCTTTAACCCTGTGAAGTTAGTATTTGTTTTTGGTTGTCTTTTGGTTGAAGTAATGCAATCCATTCAAGTTTCAATTTGCAGAAGAAGAATAGCTTACTATCGCAATGCGAAAATGACTATCGCAATGCGAAAATGACTATCGCAACGAGAGAATCGCAATGCGAAATGAAAATCGCAACAACAAAATCGCAATGCGAAAATGACTATTGAAATGCGAAAATGACTATCACAATGCGAATTTGACTATCGCAACAAAAGAATCGCAATGCGAAATGAAAATCGCATTGCGATTCTCTCGTTGCGATAGTCAAATTCGCATTGCGATAGTCATTTTCGCGTTGCGATTTTGTTGTTGCAATTTTCATTTCGCATTGCGATTCTCTCGTTGCAATAGTCATTGTCGCGTTGCGATAGTCATTTTCGCGTTGCGATAGTCATTTTCGCGTTGCAATTTTAAGTTTCAGATTCTATTCTTCTTCTGCAAATTGAAACTTGAATGAATTGCATTACTTCAACCAAAAGACAAATACTAACTTCACAGTGTTGAAAATTTAAGTTTCAAGAATAATCTACTACTCTTTATGTTGTCATTGAACCTGCACTAAACCTATATGTTGTCATTTTAAATGTTTATATAAGTGCTTACTTCTGGAATGTTATCTGATGCATTTTGTGAACAATGATATAATAATGACTTGGGTGAATACCGTGCAAGTTTGAAATATATTTGTCTTTGTTTTCACTATTTAATATCATGTCTGTTTATTTACTAATTTATGTATTAATTTATTTTTAGCGGCCCGCTAAGGTGGATGCTCTACGTCGGGTTTTTCTTGCAAGACGGAGTTCACGCATCAGACGGCGTGCACGTGCCATTACGTCTCCGTTCACCCCAATAGTGCGAAGAATCCGTAAAAAAAAGCCCGACTCACCTGTCATCGTTCAAGAGGCCTCCCCTATCGTTCAAGAGGCCCCTATCATCCCTCAAGAGTCTCCTCCCACTATTCAAGAGGCCATTGTCATCGTTGAAGAGGTCCCTCCCAACATTCTAGAGCCCGATTCACACGGCGTAATATATCGAATTATTGAGAAGCCCCCTCACATGCCAGACATGATGGATGACTGTTGGCTTTCGTATAAGTTACCGGCCAGTACCATTCCGGCAGATGAAGTGGAGAGGAAACAACTACCGGAAACAATTCTGGATAATACCCTTTGGGATAAGACCGCAGTTGATTTTTATCTACATGAGCGGAGCCAAGGGTGTTACGCTGACATATACAAACTCAACGATGATATGCATTTGTTGATTGAACGGTCTTGGTGGGGTGTATTATTAGGGGTTGAAGACAACGACTATTTCGATGGGAAGTAAGTCTTATATTTCTTCTTATATTTCAGTTTGATTAATTTTTTTTAAAATTTATGTAATTCACTAATATATGTCTTTTTTTTGTAAAACAGCATATTGATGTATGGGTGACAAGTCTTCTAATTGTAAGGAAATTGAAGAAAAATATAAAAAAACGCGATATACAATTATGCCGACGTCTTTTCACGTAGTTCACTTGAAGAATCAACGACAGGAATCATATGTGTTGGCTAATGGACAAGCTAAACTTTATCCTGCATGGTGGGAGGTCGATAAGGTTAGTATATTTGTTTAAATATTTTAAAGGTGTTCATAAATAAGTGCACAATTTGAATTATTACATTTCGATGCAGGTGTTTATCCCTGTTTTGGACCGTACTCATTGGCTTCTCGTCGAGCTTCAGCTCCCATCCCTAAAGACAATAGTATATGACAGCATGATAAATTACATATCATTGTCTGATTTGAGAGATATTATTAAGGGATGGAGCTCTCATTTGGCTAAATTCTTGGATGCAATTAATTATTGGACTAAGTCTGGAAACAAGAAGCCAAAGAAGTTTAATGTTACAGTTATCAGAGACGAGACCGCGCCACAACAAACAAAGGAAGCCAGAGGGGATTGTGGTCCCTCGTATGCATGTGCTTGGAGCGTTTGACGACAGGAAGTACATATTTTCTACCTCCCACCGATAGAGATAGAGGTGCAATAGGCTTGTGGTTTCAGCATTTTATGGCTAGAGCGATATATGCGAGACGCTGCCTACCTGCATCCGCGTTATGAAAGTGTCTATAAATAATTTGTAAGTCAAATGCAAGTGTTGTTAAACATATATACTCTTTTTGGTTTGAAAATGTTTGGTTAAGTAGCTAGAATTCAATAATTTGATGTTTGTAGGTTTTAGATGTGTAGAAAGTGTTGTTGATTCAATGTTTGGTTTCTGCAGGTTAATCCTGAAGTGAGCTGCGTGAAATGGATGTATGAGTGCAAAAGTTGATTCAATAATTGATGAGGAAATAATTCATTATTATTTTTTGATTGTTTAATTGATTTGTAAAAGATGATTTGTAAATGTTGATTTGCTTAATTGATGTGTACATAATTATTATTTGTGCTTGTTTAATTGATTGAAATGTAATAGTTGATTTGTTGATTTCAATCTGCATTATGTTGAATGCAAAATAGACTATCGCAACGAGAGAATCGCAATGCGAAATGAAAATCGCAACGAGTGAATCGCAATGCGAAAATGAAAATCGCAACGCGAAAGTCATTTCCGCGTTGCGATAGTCAATTCCGCGTTGCGATAGTCATATTCGCGTTGCGATTTCCGCATTGCGATAGTCAAATGAATGTCTAATAAGTGATAACAACTGAACATATCATAGCAATGTTCAAACTCAAGTTACTAATACATGCCTAACTGAAAATGTTAAAAGTTCACACATAATATACACATAATACAACGTTTGCATTTAAAAATCACCTAAGTTAACAGTCCCAAAAGGTGAAGCCGGTTGTGATTGGGATTTTGATGAGGATCCATATTTTGGTAGAGGAAAAGATGATTGTGATGGCACTGGTGATCCATATGTCAACCTTGTATGACCACTTTCCTTGCACCGACTACATGTCGATCTCTTCTTCTCTTCACCCTTAGACGGTATACGATCGTGACTTTTTGGTCGGCCAGGTAGCCTTCTGTCCATGGCTGGTGGCAAAACTGTTTGTAAGTTATCTGGTATGTCCCACTCAGAAGGATGTGAAATAGGGTAGACAATCTCGCCATAAGTATGTCGATATGCTTCTGTAGTGTAGCAATCCATAGCGTATGCGCTTGAATCATCTTGGTTTAGATGAAGAGAAACTTTTATAACATGGCCACACGGATAACCAGATGTTTTCCATTTCATACAACTACACGTCTTTGCATTTAGATCGACAAGCCCATTTAAGTTATTATCCAGTACTTCAAACAAAGTGTTTGAACATGGTTCAACTCTCCATGACGTTGACTTCACAACACGTTTTGTTATCTTTTTTTTCAGACCATGGTGTAACACGATGTTCCAATGTTCCTGTAAATTTAAATAAATAATACTTAGTAAAATATATGATAAGTTACGAATTTAAAGAAATAATACCTGCATGGTTTCTTTTCTTGTAGTACCACTGTTGAATAGAGGCTCGAAAAAACTCCATTAACATAGTAATGGGTAATTTCCGGGAATGACGACTTAGAGCGTTGATTGATTCTGCACTATTAGACGTCATGAAACCATATATTGCTCCAAGTTGATGTACTCTTGACCATTTTTCAAACCCTACATCTTCTAGTGTTTGAGCACACTGAGGTAAAACACGTCTTAAACAGTTTATATGCTTATTAAAATCCACTTCCTGATAAGCTTTTACAGTCTTCCAGTATGTCCATTTGTGATTTTTTATACCAGCAGACCTTGATTTTAGATTTCTATACAAATGAACACCACAAAGTCCATGAAAAGCATCTGGGAAACACCTTCTAACAGCGTTGTCAATTGAGTTTGCCCTATCGGATATGATTGTCAGATTGCTAATAGGACCTATGCAATCCCTAAGATGCCCCATAAACCATGTCCATGAATCAGAGGTTTCAGATTTGCCAACCCCGTAAGCTATTGGCAGTATCCCATTATTAGCATCCATGGCTACTGCTAATAAGTTTACTCCAAGGTATCGACCTTTTAAATGTGCTCCGTCAACTATAATAACTGGGCGCATGCAATTAATAAATGAATGAATCTACAAAATCATATACACAAGAAATATAATCATTTAAATGTGAAATGCATGTAACTAACAAAAATGAGTCAACAAAATTATATTGATTTACTAACCGCAGCACCAATGGCGATAAACAATAACTCAAAGCGTCCATCTCTATCTGTTTTGATATGAGTTACCGACCCAGGATTTTTCAGCTTTAAATTGTGACAATAAGCCGGCAGTTGGGCAAACAATGCTTCTGGCGACCCCCTCAACAATTCCAAGGCATAACATTTGGCTCTCCAAGCTTGAAAATATGAGATACTAATCTTGAACCGAGCATTCATTTCAGTCATAATTTCATGTCCCCGATATACCTTGCCATTCAAAAATATTAACTCAACCAGAAAACCACCCAACACCTTTTTGTTTGCCTGTCTATGGTGAGGAAAAACTTGGGTTCTTGAACATGTATGTTTATCAATAAAAATCCTAACTTGAAACATTTCGCAATCTTTTATCCTCTTTGCAATCATACGCCACATACAGTTTTTGTCAATCATACACCTTGTTTCGAAATGATATTTGCTTGATTTGTTAACTTTTAGTTGATAGCCATATTCCACACATTTCGTATACAAAGCTATCTTCGAGTCTTCCTTTGTATCAAAACAATCATCTTTCTTGATACGAATAATTTTTGTGTAACAATCAACAACTATCTTTACCAACTCTTCTTCCGGTATCTGAAGTAATTCTGGCATATTCCAGTTATACTCCCGTGGCATTTTCTTCGGGGACTTTTCTTTGGGGATTTCTTCTTCTTCTTTTTCTTCTTCAGTGTTATATGAATTACAGAATGGATGTTCAACATGTTCATTTACAGTCGTAAATTCCTCCTCATTATCATCAACAACATCTTCCTCTGCAACGGTTATTTCATCATCAAAATTTGGGTATTGACCAATATCAAAATCATTACACGCAGGGTCTGTTTATTCTTCTGAAAAATCATCAAAATTCGAGTATTGACCAAGATCAAAGTCCGGGTATTGACCAAGATCAAATTTCGAATACTGACTAGTACTCACAATTTTTTCTGTTGGCTCATCATCGTCTAACTGGTCAATACGAAAACCGGAATTTGGTGCTGAAAGTTGATTGGGAATTGGATTAGGGAAAGGTTGTGGGTTTTGAGATTGTGTTTGGTATTGGAAATGTGGTGAAACAATATTTGCTTGGTGATGAAATTGTGGTGAAACCATTAAATTTTGAGCACCATAAATTGGGGTTGAAAAACTTAGTTGATTACTACCCGCTACTGACCCAACTTCACTACTTCTAGGTTCAACAACATACAATGTAACATCATCACTTAAAACACTAATGTAAGCAATGAATCGTTCAACATCTTCATTGTCGGTTAACAAATAAACTTTACAATTTCTCTGATAAGATAGCCTAAATCCACTTAGGGGCTCTAAATTCAATTTATTTGCAACACGTAACATTAGAGTTTCATAAGTTAACTTTTTTAATGACAGTTTTAGTTGAAGATTCATGGGTAAAGGCATATATTGTAAAACACCATGAACATTCTCCCATGACCCTCCAAAACACAAATCTATCCAAACATGATCAACATTAGATGATTTCATTATTGTAATTAATTTACTAAACAAACGAGCTGCGAAACTAAAACCTGTTGCCGGATGGGGAAGGATGTCGTTGGATATAGGAACGGATGTCGCCGGAGAGAGTGATAGATGGAGATGGAATGAGTTGCGATTTAGGGATTTAGGTTATGAGTTGCTGCTGCTACGTAGTTATATACCCAAAACATTTGTGTTGCGAAACTAAAACCTGTTGCAAATGCAGAAATCGAGTTGCGAATTTGAAATTCAGTATTGCGATAGTCAGAATCTCGTTGCGATAGTCAGATTCGCGTTGCGATTTACGTATTCGCATTGCGATTTACGTATTCGCATTGCGATTTACGTATTCGCATTGCGATTTACGTATTCGCATTGCGATTTTCCAAATTCGCGTTGCGATTTACGTATTCGCATTGCGAATTAGGAAAATCGCAACGCGAATTTGGGAAATTGCAATGCGAATTTGGGAAATCGCAATGCGATGGTCAGAATCGCGTTGCGAATATGGAAACTGATTTGCGATACCGGAGATCGCGTTGCGAATTATTGATCGCATTGCGATTTAGTTGGTCATTTTGGCAAATACAAAAAAATTTAATTAAAATCGTATATTATAAGATATTTTTTATGACTGAGGTTATTTTCTCAAAAACAAAATCAATACTTTATGAAGGGAGGGATGTCTGTAAATTATTTATTTATTTAGGAAAGAGAGTGCGGGGTAATGATTCAGAAGAATGATATCCTACTGCTGCTCCCTTTCATTTGAAGGTGGTTCGATTCTATGCGGAGGCCCCCCCGCGATCTTATAATGAGATCTCCCCTTGATACGGTTATGATTGTCTTTTCTGGATAAATTATATAAAATATCATTGAACTTTATCTATCAATTTGTTTATATCATTAAAGTTTTAATTTTATCAATTACAACACTATGTTTTAATTTTATATTCAATTATATCACTATACTTTTAAATTATTAAAGGAATATGACATGAATCTGCTTGTTGTGACGGAGATGACATAGACCACGATATAGAGAAGAAGAAGAAAGACGAGGTATAACAGAGAACAACGGTAAAAACAGAACAACCAACTGTATTTTTGGTATGTGGGTGTAGTTTCTGATCTATAAAATTTTAATAAGAATACTTTTACAAAGATATTTAATTGTCTGATATTTATGAGTACGATAATTGTTAATTGTTGATAATTTTACAAAGATACTTATTTTGTTGATCTATAAAATGTTATTAATAAGAAATATTTTCTATATAACATGATCAGTTAAATATATTTCTGTCCCACATAATTAAAATGTATGTTTTTAAAGCGTAAACTACATGAATGACTATCTAATTATAAGTTTGATGTCAATAGGATTACAGATTGTAAAACTGAGTGAACAAGAACACTTAACTATTTAATTGGTTCTAATATAGCCACCTATCGTTAACCTTTAACGAAAATGCTTACGTGGTAGTTAACTAAATAGAATAACCACACATGTGATCCTCAATACTTATACATTTAATCAATTTGGTCCTAATTTTAATTTGATAAAAGGGCATCAGAGGTCTCTATACTTAAAAAAAACAATATAGTCCTCGTATTATTTTTTATCTCAATATGGTCCTCCAACTTAGAAAACGAACCAATGTGACCCTTTAACCAACGTTTTTTGTCGTTGAATGTTACATTATTGGCGTGTCAGTTCTTAGTGTTGACGTGACTGTTCACAGTACTGCCATGATAGTTAATGCTAGAACATGGGACCAAGGGAACCAAACACACATCATTTACCACTGAGCCAACCTCCATGATTGTGTTGTATTTGTTTTGTTACATAAAGTTTAGGTCAAGGGTGACTCTCCCAAGTCCAGGGTCAGGGCACACTTAAGACCAAATTGGATTGTGTTTTACAACATAATATATATATATATTTTATAAAGTAGTTAATGCTAGAAATAAAAAAGAAATAAAAATGCTTTACAAAGGGATTTGAACCTAGGCCACATGAAAAACTTGAAAGCACCAAAACACTGAATCAATTCATAAATTATATAATAATTTTGTAGATTTTATATATAAACTTAATACTGATTTATATACTATCAAAAGAAAATTAAATTTAATATATATATATTTGGTTTTACTCTCGGTTCCAAGGTTTCGCCTTAATTAATCCAGACTGATTCACGTCGCACATCTGGTTTTGGTGGGTGAACCTCTCAACAAGAATTTTCTGTAGACACAAGGACTCGATCTCAAGAGCTTGCTTAAATTTCACATTATGTGCGTGTGCTTCGCTCCCCAGGTCCCAAGTTCAAATCTCCTAAAACAAAATATGTAATTTAAGTTATAAAATGAGAGGAGAGGAATCGTAATGTTAGCCTCTGCCTAGTGTATTCCCATTCTAAACAAATAAATTACATATATAAAATCATTAATTAAAATTAAAAAGACTCAATTTAAGATTATATATAATCATTGAATTATAAATGTGAATAAGAAAATAATAAATTTATTTTAAAAATATATAAAATTTAAATTTCTTTTATTAACGTATAAATTAGTATTAAGTTTATATATAAAATCTACCTAACTATTATATAAATGTATGGTTTGGTTAAGTGTTCTGGTAGTTTCAAGTTTTTCAGGTGGTATAGAATCAAATCCCTTTATAAGGATTTTTTTTCAGCATTAACTAAATTATAATATATATATATTATGTTGTAAAGTGTGCATGCTTAGTTCTCTTGGTCCCAAGATTAAATCCCTTTATCACTGTTATTTTGCAATTTAAACTAATGGTGACATGTGTCATCTCCTGATTAGATGATTAATTTATTAATTAAAATTAGGACTAAATTGATTGAATGTACAAGAATTGAGAATCAAATATATAATTATACCAATTTAATTAACTGTCATGTAAGCAGTTCCGTTAAATGTTAATGACATGTGGCTATAATGGAACTAATTAAATAGTTAAGTGGTCAAATTGACTCAATTTTGAAAATGGTGGTCATATTGACACCAACCCATAGTTGGGTGGTCATTCATATATATTTTACTCATATTTAAATTAATATTATTTAGGGTAAACTACACCAATGGTTACTAAACTTTGAGTAAGTTTTTGTCTTTCCACTAAACTTTCAAAAGTTACAAATTGGTCACTAACATTATCGATTTGTAATAAAAATGATCGCTTGACATTAACTGTAATGCCTCAAACCCCAGTTAATAGTTTCAGGCTAACCCAAGATTTATTTAGGCAAGCCAACTAGACTTATAGAGAACTTGGACCAATTTAAGATGGGTTTGAGCTTAGGTTAGGCCCAATTAGTAGCAAGAAGGGGACACTTTATTAATTGGAATAATTTGAAAGGATTGAAAGGGAAATTACACCCTCTTATGATTAAAAAGCTAAATTGGTTTAATGGTGATAATGTAATATGGCCCACCTACTCTTCCTTTCCCCAATTTCTAGCATCCTTTGTCCCCTACTTTCTTCTTCTCATTTTCATAATTCTTCATTCCCAAAAAAGAGTAAAGGTGAAACCTTGGTAGTTTTTTAAACTCATTTCAAGAATTCTAAAGTAAGAAGAAAAATCCCAACACCTCAAGTTTTCATTTAAGCTCCAAAATCTCAAAGTTGGCTATAATGACCTTAGTTGAAGGTTTAGGAAACTAAGGACTTCTAATTTATTTTTAGTAGATTTAAGTTTGAAAAAATGTTCATAGCTTCATTTTAGTATCATAAACAAGTTAGTGACTCATTTTTATGATATATTAGTAAAAGAAGTTGGAGAAGGTTCCAAAACTAAAGAAGAAGAGAAGTTAGCCCTTGGTTGATTGGAGACGTCTGTTGTAACACCCTTAACCCGTATATATCTCGATATACGAGTCAAAGATGTCACATCAACTTAAAAACATTTACTGAACTTAAATTTGCCTAAACTTTTGTTACATTTGAAAACGCTCGTATTCTAACTTTAAAAATCTATTTTAAAGTATATCTTAATCTATAATATAATTCTTTATCACATGAAAATAAATTCATTTGTTAATCAGTAATTTTACTAAACCATTTCTTTTCGTAAAATCTTCTAAAACCATAAAAACATAATATATTCTTTTCATACATAAATACTGATAAAACTAATCTAAGTAAAATAAATTAAAATGGTTCTAGTTTACTATTACAAATTATTTAAAATAAATATGATAAATAGAAACTACTGACATAATTATACATGTCACTACTAGTCAAAAGAAAATTCAATGATGTCTTACTGATTACTGGTATTATAGATGATTTGCACATGATGCTTGGAAGGCTCCTCATAAATCGTCTGTATCTCAATCAGACCCTACGCATGAAAATTATCACGCGCTAAGTATAATTTAGTGATGCAATAATACTAAAGGTGAGAATAAATAAATAAAATATCAAAAAAATATATAAAATCATTAAAAATAAAGCAGACTAAATTTTCAGAATGTTAAAACCGAATATCTCATGCTGAACTTTATCAAAAACCTGAAAAGAATCATTTGATGATTTTCACAAAATCATAATAAATCAGATCAGACAGAATAATCAGTTCATATTCTTTTGTAATCAGACACTTTTCAGAACATTTTTGAATTTAATTTTTATATTTAATTTTTATAGCCCAAAGTATATTTTAAGAGAATATAAGGTACGTGAGTCAGACGAGTATGCGCAATACAGATCTCAGATAATCAGAGTCGGAACAGATAAGCACACACAATGCTATCATATCGGAAATAACAATATGCACACAAAGTGCATTCAGATAAGAATATATATATACTAGTGTACACTCCGGTACACCACAATATATCAGAACAGATAATCAGACCACCTCATGGCATGTCAATTGTACCTTTGACTCTCCATATAACATACAGTGGACTTTTTAGTTCATTTCGTAATCATTTGATAAAAATCATATCAGAACCAAAATATATTCAATTCACATTCGTAAAATGTGACACGGGCAGTTCATACCCAAAATCAATCCTTAAACTTATTAAAAATATTATGGATATAATTCCATAATAAAAATATAATTCATATCTTTAAAATAAACAAGGTGAGGTTGACTTATCACAAGTCGTCCTCAATCATAATAATTAAATAAATAAACTGCACTCACCTTTGCCTCACTACAGAACTTCTATATAATAATCCTAGTCACGAGTTTTGTTTTTTCCTTTCAAATCGTTCGGATTGCTAGATTTAACGTAGTCTGACAATACCAAATTATAACACAAAAATTGTTCGAACTTCATATTAGTATCGTACCAATATAAACTCATTTTAATATTTGAAAATATATAAAATAAAATCGATAACTAAATCGATATCAACCAAACTCATAACTCCATTATAACTTCAAACTTATCGAAACACTTATTTAATTCCATAAATAATTATTCCCAATATGATTCTTCAACTTTTACCAATTATAAAATCAAACCACATATTTTAAATTCTTTCTAGAATTCAACTCAACTTTTCCTTTAATTCATAATGGTTCTTAACCATTATGTTAATTGTACATTAATTACTAAAATTCCAGCACTTGAATAAAATACCCAAATCAATTCTTCAATATTCAAAACATTATAAATTTCAACCCAAACTTTCCTAAACTTTTGATTTTCAACACTTAACTTTATAAATTTGTAATTCAACCTCAACTCAATATTTAATTCAAAATTCAGCATAATAATAAATTTTCCAACATTCAGTAATTTACTCAAATAATACTTCTTCATTTAAGAACTTGCAAACAAGTCCCCAAAGTTTTGGAACCTTTCGAATTCCACCATCTAACCATTAAAATGAATTCTTTTAGAATTCTTCTCAACATTTCCAATTTAATCAAAATGGTCTCTTTTCATTTAACTTCAATTCCAAGCATCCAAAAATATACTCAACATTTAAACATTACTCTTCATCTTCTAATCCATTTCAACTTAAATTCTAAAATTTCCATATTCAAACAACTTGCACTACCTTTAAAGAATCAATATTCTGTGTTGATATACACACTGGAATTTAATTCCATTTCTTTCATTGAAAACTAGACTCGAATATGAATCTATCCATATAAATAACTCCTTCTAATTCATTTTGTAAAATTTATGGTGAACTTTCAAAGTTGACCAACATAATCTGTTTTGTACAGAATCTGCTGCCCGTTTTTCTGACCTTTCCTCGGTTAAAAATTCATATCTTTTTGTATACACCTTGAAATTGATTCAGGTTTGTTTTAAACAAAACTAGATTGATATAAGAATACAATATATAAAAATAACCTCCAAATTTTTTATAGAATTTCTGGTAAATTTTCAAACTCACTGCCAGATTCAAAAATCTAAACTGTCTTCATTAATTTGCATCCTTAGGTCCTTCATCAATTCTTACAACACTTCTAATATCAAGAATTGATCTTTAATCATAAAAATTACACTTCCCCTTCATCAATATCTTACCAATTTGAGCATGAAACATGAAGATTTTTATGCCAAATGAAAGAGAATTTCATGTAGGTTATTTTTCCTTAATAACCTAACTTAAAATTCTAGTAAAAATGGACCAAAAATCAAAACAAAAATTCTCACCTTTTAAAACTTCAACTTTCTTTCCTGGAGAAGAAGAAGCTGAAAATGCCCCCTTTCTTGATTATTCTCATGAGAATATCTCTTAACACATGTCATTATCTAATATAAATAAATTTTAAATTCATTTAATCTACTTTACCATATTGCCCTTAATAAAAATTAATATTTTCATCCATGCCACTCCATGACATCATCCCTTACCTCATTATATTCATAAAAATATCTTAATTCGGATTTTATACTTTTATCCTTGAAATTTTTGAAAGTTGCAATTTAATCACTTAATTCCAAAATTTTGGCTTAACATGGAAAATCGACCTTAATTCTATTGATCCATGTCAAATTTCACTTTTCTAAAATATAAAAATAATATTTCCAACCTTTATCTAGCATCCATCACAATTTCATGAAATTCTGATTCGATCCGATTATCCGATTTCAATATCGAATTTTACCTCTTTATAGCTTTTAACACAAATCTCGTACCGAAAATCTGATTCTCACTAAAATATTTTTTTAATTCAAACTATTCATTTACAGGCTAAAATATATAACTTTTAAAAATTACAAATTTAGGGTCCTAAACTTTTCAAAGTTTACACTTTAGCCACTAAACTTTCAAAACTTATATTTTAGTCACTGATTAAAATTTGGGGTATTACAATTCCTCCCCCTTAAAGAAAATTCGTACTCGAATTTTCTCTACGTATCTACATACCTGAATTAAATAGATGAGGAAACATTTTCTTCATGTCTTCTTCTCGTTCCCAAGTTGTTTCCTCAACTTCATGGTTCCGCCATAGAACTTTTACCAGTGACATCATCTTATTTCTTATTTCTTTGACTCCATGTGCTAGAATCATTACTGACTCCTCTTCGTATGATAAGTTCGTTGAATCTCAATTTCCCTTTTTTCTAAATCTTAGATTTTTTTTCCAAAGTGACATTTTAAGAAATACTTTATCACCTTCTTGATATGCAATCTCATTTCTCTTTAAACCAGCATAAGATTTCTGTATATATTAGCAACTATCTTGAGATGATCTTGGATTACCTTCACTTTGTCTTTCACCTCCTAAATCACATTTGGATCAATTATATCTCGATCTTTTAGTTCATACCAATTCAGTGGCGTTCGACATTTTCTTCCATACAATGCTTCAAAATGAGCCATTTTAATACTTGATTGATAGTTGTTGTTATAATCAGACTCTGATAAATGCAAATACTTTTCCCATGATCCTTTTGAAATCAATAATACATGCCTTTAGCATGTTTTCAAGTATCTGAATAGTTCGCTCAGATTCACCATCTGTCTGAGGATGATAAGCCGTGCTGAAATTTAGTCTTGTTCTCAATGCTTTATGCAAAGACTTCCAAATACTCGAAGTAAATATCAGGTCTTTATCTGAAACTATCGAAATGGGTACTCCATGAAGTCGTACAATTTCTCTGATATATAATTCAACATATTTGTTCATAGAATAATCTTCTCGAATGAGAATAAGTGTTGTCTTCATTAATCTATCTACGATCATCCAAATCGAATCTTTCTAACTGAGTGTCAGAGGTAAACCTGTCACGAAATCCATGATAACTCGTTCTCATTTTTACTGAGGAATGGAGATAGGTTGTAATAACCCCGAAGACACTTGGTGTTCTACTTTTACTTGTTGATAGGTTAGACATTTAGAAACAAACTCAGTGATAGCTCTTTTCATATCTACCCACCAACATCGACTCTTCAAATCTTGATACATTTTATTCCTCCTAGATACATAGTCAAAAAGACTATAATGAGCTTCAGAAAGAAGATATTTCTTTAGTTCTTCGTCATCTGGTATACAATTCTGATTCCGATAATACAAACATCCATTAGACTTAATTTTAAATCTTTAATTTCTTTTTTTTTCTTGTTTCATTTTATCTAAACACTTTTTATCATTATTTTGTAGATCCTTATTTCGATTCAATAGGGCAGGTCTCACTCTCAATTCTGCAATTACCGCACCATTTTTTTATTGATAGTTATGCATCTAACGCTCTCATAGTAGCAAAGTTTTTTTTCGGCTAAGTGCGTCAGCTACCACATTAGCCTTCCCTGAATGATAATCAATAATCACATCATAATCTTTGAGAAACTCAATCCATCTTCTTTGCCTTAGATTTAATTTTTTATGAGTGAGCAAATATTTTAATCTCTTATGATCTATATAAATATAGCCTCGCTCACCATATAAATAGTGACGAATATCTTCAGAGAAAACACTACAGACGCTAGCTCCAAATCACGTGTCAAAAAAATTCTGTTTTTGTTCCTTTAACTGCCTTGAAGCACAGGCTACCACTTTACCTTCTTGCATTAGAACACATCCTAAACCATTATGGGACGTATCACTGTAGATCACATAATCATTTCCTGACTCTGGCTGCACTAATATTGGGGCCTTTGTCAGAATCTTTTTAAGCATATCAAAGTTTTCTTGATACTTTTCGGTCCAGACAAATGGTACATCCTTTTAGATTAACTTAGTAAGTGGAGATGCAATTATTAAAAAATTCTTCATAAATCTCCAATAATATCCAGCTAACCCCAAGAAACTTTGGACTTCCAAAACATTTTGCAGAGGTTTCCACTCCACTATCGCTTGCACTTTTTTAGGATATATTCTAATTCCTTTTGTTGAAATCACGTGGCTAAAAAAATCAACCTCTGACAATCAAAATTCACATTTTGATAATTTAAATATAACTTTTTATTTCGTAATGTCTGAAGTATGATACAAAGATGTGTGGCGTGCTCTTCCTTAGAGTACACCAAAATATCATCAATGAATACGATAACAATTTGATCCAAATACGACTGAAACACCCGATTCATTAATTCCATAAATGCTACTGGAGCATTGATCAGTCCAAATAGCATCAAAACAAAATTATAATGACCATATCGGGTTCTGAAAGCCGTCTTTGGAAAATCTTCCTATTTTATCTTTAGCTAGTGATACCCTAATTGAAGATTGATCTTAAAAGATACTTAAGCACCCTTAAGCTGATCAAACAGATCATCGATCCTCAGAAGAGGGTATTTATTATTCGTCGTCACTTTATTCAGTTTACGATAATCAATACATAATCTCATTGATCCATCTTTCTTTTTAACAAAAAGTACAGGTACACCCCACGGAGATACACTTGGTCTAATAAAACCTCGATCAAGTAGCTCTTGTATTTACGCCTTTAATTCTCTGAGTTCTATTGGAGCCATCCTGTATGGAGCCATTGAAATAGGTGCAATACCTGGGAAAATATCAATTTTAAACTCCACTTCTCGATCAGGAGGTAATCCAGGTAATTTATCAGGAAATACATCTAGAAATTCTCGAACCGTACGAATATCCTCCAATCGAATTTCAGATGTCCGGGTGTCAATTACATTTTCTAAGAAAGCCGTACAACCTTTTTCCATCATTTTCATTGCTGTCATTGTGGATATCACATTGAGCAGAAATTTCACTTTTTCTCCAATTACTATTATCTTTGCACCCTCTACATCCTTTATAATTAGTTGCTTCATGCAACAATCAATCCCAACCATAATGTCGAGATGACTAATTAATGCTTAATATAATCTCAAACTCGTCAAACTGTAACTCCAAAAGATTCATCGGGAATACAACCCCTTGAATCTTTATCAAACAATTTCTACTAATCCGTGTAACTTTAGCACTATGACCCAATTGATTTATAGATATTATATCACTATTGATGGGTTATAATGGAATATTCTTATTTTTTGCTAATTCCGAGCTAACATAGGAACGCGTAGAACCCAGATCCATCAAAAACAAATATAGGCTCATCATAAAGATAGAAAATACCACTTCCATATTTATTTTGGTACCGATAACCGAAACCTCGACCTCTTTTAGACTAAATTAAGGATGACGCTCCTGACATTTTAGTTGGTCATCTCCGTTCTATAATATAACTCTCATTTTGCGCCATTTTTAAATCTTTTGCTTTATTCACCACTCCCTGAAAAATGGTCAAGTTCGCAGCTAACAGAAGTTCCCAGAGTCTGGACGTAGACCTCGAATAAATTTCTGACATATGTCTCTTTCAGTGGGAACCATCTGTAAGGCATATCGAGCAAGTTTATTAAACTCACATTTATACTCGTATACCGATTTACCACCCTGAATCAAATTAAAGAAATCATGTTTCATCTAGGTAATAAACAACTCACTGATATATTTCTTCTAAAATACTTCTAGGAAAAACCACTAAGTTATCTGATATGGAGGAACACGTGTTGTCACGTTCATCCACCATATATGAACTTGTCCTCGTAACAGTGAAATTATTCCATTCAATCTTTCACCATCAGAACAGTGAAGACTATCCAACATTATTTTTCACATAATTTAACCACATATCTGCCACTAATGGGCCTTAGTTTGCTTCACCTTTAAATTCTGCAGCAACTAAACTTTTTGATTCTTTCGGAATCGATATTCTCATAATTGGAGGAGGAAGTGGAGGCGTAGGAATGAGAGGTGTTGCAACTAGCTGATATCGAGCCATGACAGCCCCTAGAGCTTGTAAAACGTTTTCAAATCTAGAGCCAACACTCCCTAATGTGTTTGTGTTCCCTATTGTTGAGGTACCTACTCTACCTCGTTACTATTCCTTCTTATTCGGTGGATTGTCTTATGCCTTCCGAACCGACATATAAATACAATCACAAATTTACGTTAGTAAGGAGCATCATCATAAATAAAATCATCATACTATACCAGATCAGTAATTTTGACATCCTAGTGGCATGTACATATTTCTGACATAACATAGGCTCGATTTAGGCAGCGAATCGACTAAACCTATAACTCTGATACCGATAAATGTAACACCCTTAACCCGTATATGTCTCGATATACCTGTCAAAGGTATCACATCAACTTAAAAACATTTACTGAACTTAAATTTGCCTAAAATTTTGTTACATTTGAAAACACTCATATTCTAACTTTAAAAATCTATTTTAAAGTATATCTTAATCTATAATATAATTCTTTATCACAGGAAAATAAATTCATTTGTTAATTAGTAATTTTACTAAACCATTTCTTTTCGTAAAATCTTCTAAAAACATAATAACATAATATATTCTTTTCATGCATAAATACTGATAAAACTAATCTAAGTAAAATAAACTAAAATGGTTCTAGTTTACTATTACAAATTATTTAAAATAAATATGATAAATAGAAACTACAGACATAATTATACATACCACTACTAGTCAAAAGAAAATTCAATGATGTCTTACTGATTACTGGTATTATAGATGATTTGCACATGATGCTTGGAAAGCTCCTCATAAATCGTGTGTATCTCAATCAGACACTACACATGAAAATCATCACGTGCTAAGTATAACTTAGTGAGGCAATAATACTAAAGGTGAGAATAAATAAATAAAATATCGATATATATATATATATAATCATTAAAAATAAAGCAGACTAAATTTTCTGAATGTTCAAAACGAATATCTCATGCTGAACTTTATCAGAAACCTGAAAAGAATCATCTGATGATTTTCACAAAATCATAATAAATCAGATCAGACAGAATAATCAGTTCATATTCTTTTGTAATCGGACACTTTTCAGAACAATTTTGTATTTCATTTTTATAGCCCAAAGTATATTTTAAGAGAATATAAGGTATGTGAGTCAGATGAGTGTGCACAATACATATCTCATATCATCAGAGTCGGAACATATAAGCACACACAATGCTATCATATCGGAAATAAAAATATGCACACAAAGTGCATTCAGATAAGAATATATATATACTAGTGTACACTCCGGTACACCACATTATATCAGAATCAGAACAGATAATCACTCCACCTCTTGGCATGCCAATTGTACCTTTGACTCTCCATATAACATACATTGGGCTTTTTAGTTCATTTCGTAATTATTTGATAAAAATCATATCAGAACCAAAATATATTTAATTCACATTCGTAAAATGTGACATGGGCAGTTCATACCCAAAATCAATCATAAAACTTATTAAAAATATTATGGATATGATTCCATAATCAAAACATAATTCATATCTTTGAAATAAACAAGGCGAGGTTGACTTATCGCAAGTCTTCCTCAATCATAATAATTAAATAAATAAACTGCACTCATCTTTGCCTCACTACAGAACTTCTATATAATAATCCTAGTCACGATCTTTGTCATTTCCTTTCGAATCGTTCGGATTGATAGATTTAACGTAGTCTGACAATACCAAATTATAAAACAAAAATTGTTCCAACTACATATTAGTATCGTACCAATATAAACTCATTTTAATATTTGAAAATCTATAAAATAAAATCGATAACTAAATCGATATCAACCAAACTCATAACTCCATTATAACTTCAAACTTATCGAAACACTTATTTAATTCCATAAATAATTATTTCCAATATGATTCTTCAACTTTTACCAATTATAAAATCAAACCACATATTTTAAATTCTTTCTAGAATTCAACTCAACTTTTCCTTTAATTCATAATGGCCCTTCACCATTATGTTAATTGTACATTAATTACTAAAATTCCAGCACTTGAATAAAATACCCAAATCAATTCTTCAATATTCAAACATTATAAATTTCAACCCAAACTTTCCTAAACTTTTTATTTTCAACACTTAACTTTATAAATTTGTAATTCAACCTCAACTCAATATTTAATTCAAAATTAAGCATACTAATAAATTTTCCAACATTCAATAATTTACTCAAATAATACTTCTTCATTTAAGAACTTGCAAACAAGTCTCCAAAGTTTTGGAACCTTTCGAATTCCACCCACCATCTAACCATTAAAATGAATTCTTTTATAATTCTTCTCAACATTTCCAATTTAATCAAAATGGTCTCTTTTCATTTAACTTCAATTCCAAGCATCCAAAAACATACTCAACATTTAAACATTACTCTTCATATTCTAATCCATTTCAACTTAAATTCTAAAATTTACATATTCAAACAACATGCACTACCTTTAAAGAATCAGTATTCTGTGTTGATATACACACTGGAATTTAATTCCGTTTCTTTAATTGAAAACTAAACTTGAATATAAATCTATCCATATAAAGAACTCCTTCTAATTCATTTTTTTACAATTTATGGTGAATTTTCAAAGTTGACCAATATAATCTGTTTTGTGCAGAATCTGCTGCCCGTTTTTCTGACCTTTCCTTGGTTAAAAATTTATATCTTTTTGTATACTCCTTGAAATTGATCCCCGTTTGTTTTAAACAAAACTAGATTGATATAAGAATACAATATATAAAAATCACCTCCAAAAAATTTATAGAATTTCTGGTAAATTTTCAAACTCAATGCCAGATTCAAAAATCTAAAATGTCTTCATTAATTTGCATCCTTATGTCCTTCATCAATTCTTACAACACTTCTAACATCAAGAATTGATCTTTAATCATGAAAATTACACTTCCCCTTCATCAATATCTTACCAATTTGAGCATGAAACATGATGATTTTTATGCCAAATGAAAGAGAATTTCATGTAGGTTATTTCTCCTTAATAACCTAACTTAAAATTATAGTAAAAATGGACCAAAAATCAAAATAAAAATTCTCACCTTTTAAAACTTCAACTTTCGTTCCTGGAGAAGAAGAAGCTGAAAATGTCCCCTTTCTTGATTATTCTCATGATAATATCTCATAACACATGGCATTATCTAATATAAATAAATTTTAAATTCATTTAATCTACTTTACCATATTGCCCTTAATAAAACTTAATAATTTCATCCATGCCACTCCATGACATCATCCCTTACCTCATTATATCCAGAAAAATATCTTAATTCTGATTTTATATTTCTATCCTTGAAATTTTTGAAAGTTGCAATTTAGTCACCTAATTCCAAAATTTTGGCTTAACATGGAAAATCGACCTTAATTCCATTGATCCATGTCAAATTTCACTTTTCTAAAATATAGAAATAATATTTACAACCTTTATCTAGCATCCCTCACAATTTCGTGAAATTCTGATTCGATCCGATTATCCGATTTCAATACCGAACTTTACCTCTTTATAACTTTTAACACAAATATCGTACCGAAAATCTGATTCTCACTAAAATATTTATTTTTAATTAAATCTATTTATTTACAGGCTAAAATATATAACTTTTAAAAATTACAAATTTAGGGTCCTAAACTTTTCAAAGTTTACACTTTAGTCACTAAACTTTCAAAACTTACATTTTAGTCACTGGTCAAAATTTGGGGTATTACATCTTTCTACAGCTGACTATCAAGGTTACACATTTCTAAATTCCCTATACCATTTATGGGTAGTTTAGTGCCATTTCTTAGTTTGCATTAGATATGAAGCATGTGAGCATGTTTATGGTAAATCCTAGTTTATGGTGTTTATAAGCTTGAAAAATGACTTTATGACCCATATTAACTTGCATAAGATTTAAACACTAATTGATGGCCTTAAGAGGGAAAATGGGTAGGATTAGGTTGCATCTTAGTGCCCAAAACAAGACATTTCTGGGTGATGGTATCGATACTACATGAATAATACCAATATTATTCTTTAAGTGGTAAAAACAATGAAGTGGTCTAGCTGCGATCATCGATACTCATTATAAGAGTATCAATATTATCTTTAGGGTACCGATACTCAAGGGGTAGTATCGATACCAATTTAGGATTCTAGTACCCTATTTTGGTACTGATACTTTAGGGAGTATTGATGCTATGGTAAGGGTATCAATACCTTAAATAAGAGTATCAATACTCAACTAATTTGTCAAACATCGAAGCTATTTCGATATCGATACCTAGAAAGCAATATCGATATCCAAGAGACCAGTATCGATACTATCCAGTATCGACATATTCATCCTATTTTGGGTAAGAAACCTATTATGTCTCAAGTAAGTTGGGTTAGGAGATCAAAGGCCATCTAAAATTAATAAATAAGATTCCAAGTGAGAACAACACTAATTGTTATAATTACATTTAGAAACAATATAATTTAGGGAATCCTAAAACTAGCCTTGTATAGTGCTTGAGAAATGATTAGGACACCCGAGCTACTCTAATAGCTAGGTAAACTCTTGCATAGTAGAATGTCCGGACAAGTTTTAATTAGTGCACAAGGCACTTCCTTATCGACCAGGCATAGATGCCCCAAGTACTCGTATGGAGTAGGTTGATTAGGTGAACTTTTTGATGTAAAAATTCTGAATTTCGCCCTAGGTAGGTTAGAAGGGGTGTATGTGTCTCTGAAATGTAAGAAAACCCTCTGACCACACCATAATGCCTACCTTTGTATATATGTTCAGATTTGCATTTCCGTATGCAAGTATTTATGTTAGCAAACATGATAATATAATGGATGCATATAGTATAGTTTGGTTATTAGTGTGACACTGAGATTGTAAGCTCAACGTTCAAAATTTGTTTTTGTGCGCAAGTTTTTAGGAGGAGCGTTTTGTGGAGCTTATCGTACAGTTTGTATTCCAAACCGACACCCGTTTTTAGTATGTCTTGAATATTTGTCTAGAGGGTATGTACTGTATGTAGACCCTTTGGTATTCGAGTCGTAATTGTATTTTGAAATAATCATTAAATCAATTTAGATGTATTTTGGGGCTCCCGATTTGTAACTTAAATAATATTATTTTGGGTTTATTGATTATGATGAATGTTTTTAAATTGGTCTTAATAGTTGTTTTGAAAAGAAAAATTTTAGGTTAACCACTTTAGTGTTCCCGTACAGCGTACTAATCCTTCAATCTTTGGGTCGTAGTGGATTAGGACGTTACATTAACAATCATTAACGTCCATAATAGAGTGCCATGCTGAAAAGCCGATGAAGTCATTATTTACTGTCTTTTTCTCTCTCTGTGTGTGAAGCCTTAAAGCTTCGAGCAAGCAGACATTCTTTGAACTCAAAATACTTAACAATGGAGGATTCCTCAGCCCTATTGTTAAAGAAAGAGTTGATTTGATGGTTTCATGAGATAATAAGAGCCATAAATTAAGAATAACCCATTTCATCACACCTTCTATACAAGACTCAAGCTCCATTAATGGAACAATAATTCATAACCTTTCAATGCCTTTCTTTTCTTATTTGCTAACCACTTTTAATCCCAAAACATAGCCCATTGAAGCAAGTTTCTATGGTTGAAAATACTCACAAAAGGAATGGAAAATGTGGGTCGTTAAAATGGTTACACATTGGTTACAAGGGGTTCACTCATTTCTAAAAGTTCATTTGAAAGCCCTATGAAGACGATGAAATCAATTTCAATAGGCTTAAACTTGATAAGTTATGAAGGGACCAAACCCTCGTCGTCTAATGTTCATGGTTTCTGTCCGACTATAAGGAACAAATGATCACTCATCCTTTGAACAGAACTGTATCTAATAGATCAAACTCTAAGGCTGATTCTTTCAGTGATGATGTGACAAACTAGAGATCATGAAGAACATAATCACTTAACATAATGTAAGAAGATAAATAAACTAAGCATGCAGACTTCCAAATCATACTGAAAACAAAAGTTGCACAAATAAAAGTAGTGAAACCTGGAAATTTCTTAAAAATACTAATTGTGATGAAAGGTTAAACAATTTTAGCTTGATGCAAACTGAACAAATAAATGAAATACAAGACATAAATGAAATCGTCACTATTAATATACAGAAAAAATTAACTAATTTAATGTTTTAAGATGGTTTCAACTTTTATTTTTGATAACTCAAATGTTGTAATACACAAACAATTAGAAAATATTACTAAATTTCTTTGAGTTAGTACTAGCTATATAATAATAAAAGATCATGCTTGCACATATGTCAGCAAACTAAAGTTTCAGGTTCTGACATATAAGAGAAGAGAGTGGTTTACTTTTAATACTTGTGGGGGATCTAGAGACTCTCCAAGATAGTGGAGAATACGAACATCCACAACCTCATATCTTTATCATATGTCAAGTGATGGGTTAATTGGTTTTAATGCCATTTTGACAATCCACGTTTTCCATTTCTTTTTGTGGGTATACTTATCCATAGAAATTTGTTTCGATGTACTAAGTTTTGAAATTAAAAGTGGTTGGCAAAGAGGAAAGAGAAGACATTGGAAGGTTAGGGATTGATGCTCTAACGAAGCTTGAGTCTTGTATTGAAGGTATGATGAAATGGGTTGTTTTTAATTTGTGACTTTTATTATCTCATGAAACCACTAACTCTACTTTTTTCAGCAATGGGGTTTGAGGAATCCTATGTTATTAACTACTTTTGGTTCAAATAATGTCTTTTTGCTCGAAGTTTGAGGGCTTCACACACACAGAGAAACGACCAATAAGGAATTCATCGGTTTTCTAGTATGACACAATATTATCTAGATAAGATTTTAACGATCCAACTCAATTTTTTTTAACAAATGTTAACTACTGTTAACGTTGATTGACCTTTTTTTACAAGTTGATAATATTAGTGATCAATTTGTAAGTTTTCAAAGTTAAATGAGAATGTTAAAAATCAAACTCAACGTCGACAAAGTTGGAGAATGGGAAACAACAAACTAATTGAGGAGACAACAATTACAAACATGTGGTAAATTGAAAAACAAATGATACACAACACTTGGCAACATATGGGTGGAAATAAAGTGACAAATTTTACACCATAAACAGGGAAAATTAACAGCAAACTTCCTTAATGTTTTTGGCTTATACATTCTTAACAATTAAGCTTGAAAACATGGCAGCAAAAAGAAATTAAGGTGGCATCTAGAGTCTTTAATTAGTCGATTCATTATCCTTATATATGTGTGAATTATGTAGTTAGTTTATACATGAAAAAATATGTATGAGTTAGTAAAGAAGAAAATCGAGAGATTGTGTGAGAAGTTTAACAAAGTTTTGTTTGTGGTATTTGTAAAAACTAACAGCAGCCAGTGTCATGTTCGTATTGTTGTATTGTATTTTAGTTCGTAATCAATAATATTACGTGTTTATCGAGTGTTCACCAAACCTTTCAACAAGTGGTATCAGAGTTTTATTCGAGTTTGGTTCAATCATACACAACATTAAAAATTGCTAATTTGATTCAATTACAAATCCCGAGGTTAACAAAGTTAAATTATGAAAACTAAAGAATTCAAATAAATGTGTTATTTGGTTCCCAAGATTATTGTAATATTGTCGAAGAAGGTTACGCCAAGACCGAGTATGTGGTCATAGCAATCGATGAATTGAAAGATTTGTCACATATATCAATTGATGCACTTGTGGGTTCACTCCAAGCCTACAAGCAGAAGACAAAGCAAAATGAAGACTGAAAATTTATAGCAAGCTTTGCAAAGCAACATGAATGTCAATAAAGGATAAGCTAGCAACAACTACACATAAGGTAGATGAAATCATGGTAATTATCGTGGAACATTTAGAGGTGGACGTGGTGGTCAGCCATATGATAACACTTAAACAAATAAAAATTACCAAAAATCAAGTCGTGGAAGATGATTCAGAGGTCGAAGCAGAAATAAATCTCAGGTACAATGTTATAATTGTAACAAGTATTGTCATTTTGATTACGAGTGTACATCAACTCCCATACAAGAAGAACGAAATCATGTAGCAACAACTAAAGAAGAAAATGTTGAAAAATCTCACGTTTTCCAGACTCATAAAGAAAATGAAGAATTTAAGAAAATATTTGGTATCTCGATAATTGTGCCAGCAATCACATGTTTGGTCGAAAGGAGCTATTTATGAAGTTAGATGAAATTGTCCATGGTCGAGTAACGTTTGGTGACGACTTGCATGTAGAAGTCAAAGGCAAAGGTGAAGTTATGGTTACTCAAAAGAACAATGAAAAGAAATACATCTCATATGTATATTATGTACCAACTTTGAAAAGCAAAATCATCAGCCTTGGTCAGCTTATGAAAAAAAGATATAAAATAGAGATGAAAAATCGCTCCCTCGTCATAAAAATAAAGAAGGAGAATTAATTGCCAAAGTTGATATGACTCAGGATTGTGTATTTACCATCAACATCGAGTCAGAAGAAGTCAAGTGTATGAAGACGACAAATAAAGATGATTTATGGTTATTGCATTTGAGATATGAACATCTTGGATTCTCGAGATTGAAGTTATTATCGAAGGCAAATATGGTGAAAGGACTACTAGAAATCAACCTTCCAAATCAACTATGTGAGGCTTGCATTAAAGGAAAATAACATAAAGCTTCGAAGTTGGTAGATACTGGCGAGCCCGAAGACTGTTGGAGATTGTGCACACATACATATATGATCCTTATAACATCCTATCACTTAGAGGTAACATGTACTACCTAACCTTTATTGATGATTTTAGTTGAAAAAGTTGGATATATATATTAAAAGAAAAATCAGAAGCATTAGAGAAATTAAAAGAATTTATAGCAATGATAGAAAAAGAAAGTGGCCAATATTTAAAGATACCCAGATCTAATAGAGGAGGCGAGTATACATCAGATTTATTTGAAGAATTCTACAAGGAGCATAGAATCATCCATAACCTGACTATTAGATACACGCCTCAACAAAATAGAGTTACTGAAAGGAAAAACTATACAATCCTTGACATGGCGAGGAGCATGATAAAAGGTAAGCACTTACCTAGAAATTTCTGGACTGAAGCAGTTCGATGTGCAGTTTACCTGTTGAATCGATGTCCAACAAAAAGTGTTAAGTACATGCCTTCAAAGAAGCAACAAATGGTGTCTCTTTCAACATGTGAAGCAGAATATATAGTCATTGTAGCATGCACTTGTCAAGCATTATGGTTAAAGAATATTTTGAACGAGCTAAACTTAGCATAAGAAGAACCAACTACAATTTATATCGACAACAAGTCCATAATTTCTCTTGCCAATAATCATGTCTCCCATAGTCGAAGTAAGCATATTGATACAAAATATCATTTTATTCGAGAGCAAGTGAAAAATAAAAATATGTAATTAATCTACTGCAGAACTGAAGATCAACTTGCATATATTTTTATAAAGCCATTGAAACCAGATGAATTCAATCGACTAAAAGAAAAGCTTGGAATGAAAATTCGAGTTTGAGGGGGAGTGTTAAAAATCAAACTCAACGTCAGTAAAGTTGGAGAATTGAAAACAACAAACTAATTTAGGTGACAACAATTACAAACATGTGGTAAATTGAAAAACAAATGATAAAAAACACTTGGCAACATATGGGTCCTTAAAGATTAAAGAAATAAGGTGGCAAATTATACACCCTAAACGTGGAAAATTAGCAATAAACTTCCTTAATGTTTTTGACTTATACATACTTAACAATTAAGCATGAAAACGTGGCAGCAAAAAGAAATTAAGGTGGCATCTAGAGTCTTTAATTAGTCGGTTTATTATCCCTTATATATGTGTGAATTATGTAGTTAGTTTGTACATGAAAAAATATGCATGAGTGAGTAAAGAAGAAAACCGAGAGATTGGGTGAGAAGCTTATCATAACTTTGTTTATGGTATTTGTAAAAACTAGCAACAACTAGTGTCGTGTTCATGTTGTTGTATCGTATTTTAGTTCTTAATTAATAAAATTACGTGTTTATCGAGTACCCACCAACATTTCCAACATAGGAAAAGTAAAACTTACTAAAAATTTAGCGACCACTTGGCTAGTTTACCCCCATTATTTATTTAAGTGTTAATTTCCTAATTTAATTTGAAAAGTATATAAATTTGTCCAAAGAAATGTCTTCCCTCGGAGACCATAAAAAATCTTTTTTGATTATTCAATTCCTGTCGTCCAAATCTGACCACTGATCTCCAGTTATTCTAATCACACGGTCCCACCAACCCAAACCTCATCGACGACGCATGCCAACCCCTGTCATCGTCCCTCTTTCAAACCCTACCTTTCACCCTTTTATATAACGACACCAGCACGTTATCCAATGGAAACGAGAGATTCAAGAGATTAGAGTGCTATGGAAGCTGTTGTAGCCGCAAAACCAGTGATCAATGTGGCTGCCCTATGTGGGTCTTTAAGGAAAGGCTCTTATAACAGAGGATTAATTCGAACAGGTAAATGTCTTCGATCAATTTTAAATTGTTCTTTTTGTAGCTTGGGCTTTTGATTTGGTTTTCTGGGAATGTTGATTTGTTTATGTTTTTTTTTTGTTTCAGCTACTGAGATTAGTAAGGAGTCCATTAATGGGATTCAGATGGAATACATAGACATTTCACCACTTCCAATGCTCGACACGGATCTGGAAGTTGATGGGAAGTATCCCCCTGCTGTCGAGGCTTTCAGGCAGAAGATTTTGGAGTCCGATAGCATTCTTTTCGCCTCCCCCGAATACAACTATTCAGTTACCGGTAATTTTGCTATATTTCTATGGTACAGTGTTTTTTTATGATCATTTCATTAAGAATTTATGTGTTGATGGTTTGGAAATCATTTGATGGATCAAATGAGTTCCTGTTACTCCTAGCGATCCATTCTTTTTGACTTGAACGAAGAGTTGTTGGTTGATATTAAAGAGTTTTATATCTTTAAGGATGTAGAACAGAAGAAAATAAAGATATTAGGTCGCATCCGATATCTCTCGATCGCACTTAATAAGTTTTATAATGATTAATATTGCCTATATTAGCTATAGGGTCATAATATAATAGATTTAATTATGATAGATTAATGGGCAAATTAAAATATTTTGAGAGATATTTAAGGTTCTTTTTCCATATGCAGAAATACTTTTTGAGTCCTTCGGAGGTAATTAGACACGAGAGATCAGCGGACCTTTAGCGAAATATACCGAAATCTATAAATTCTCAACAAATCAGATGACCAACTATTTGTATTTATCAATTAATCACAGTCTATCAAAGAAACCCATTTCACATTATATAATTACATGCTCCATTGTAGCACCTCTGAAGAATGCAATTGACTGGGGTTCAAGATCACCAAATGTATGGGGAGATAAAGCGGCCGCTATCATAAGCGCTGGCGGAGGCTTTGGCGGTGCTCGGTCACATTATCATCTTCGCCAAATTGGGATTTATATTGACCTTCATTTCATCAATAAACCCGAGTTTCACTTGAATGTGTTTCAGCCTCCGGCGAAGTTTGATAGCGATGGCAACCTTGTGGATCCGACGTCTAAGGAGAGAATAAAGGAAGTTCTTGTAGCCTTGCAAGCATTTACCCTCCGACTCCAAGGTAAAAACTAAGTAAACAAGTTACACGTTCGTTGCAGTGTTACTTTGATAGATTGGAATTTGATGTAATTTTAGATTTCATTTTGTAATGGGATTAATTAGTTCAAAGATGTTGTCTCCATAAACTTGAAACTGCGAGCAAGTGTGAGAAAACCTTATTTAATTTAGTTTGTTTGCGAAACGTCTCTGTCATCGTCATCTGCAACCATCTCATTGTCAACCTCAAAAGCAATCCCCTGCGAAAATACTTACCTATATATAAAAGAATAGTGAAGAAGATGAATTGCACGTAAAACACATGCAAATTCCACACTCATGCATACATATACAAACTAACAAATCTAGAGATATTTAAAGCCATCAACACTGAATTTCGGGCCATGAGAAAAATGGGAAAACTTAATTATTCATAATTACAAAAACCAAGCCAAATCTAATACCCACATGTTGGACAAGAACGTAGCAAAATTGATGCTCACATCCTGCAACATCACTACAAGATGTAAACACTTGTGTAGCATGCTACAAGAAGTTAAGATTGAAAGGTATTTGTGGTGGCCTTAACTGAAGATGTCAGACATAATATAATTATGGTTACTCGTAAGTTAGCAAATTAAATAGATTTGGTGATTAAATTCTTGAATTTTGTTTGGATAAATCATGTTGGTTTGACAGAGGTATTATCCAAATACTATAACTAACTCAAAAAATATAAGTTTCTTGAAGGAATAAATGAATATAAAAAAAATGTTTAACTAACCAAAAGTTGGTAGTTTAGGAGGTTATCTTAAGGAAAAGTCCAATCTGAAGTGCATTTGCAAATTGCTTCAAACTTAAGGTATATTGTGTACACAATATCCAAAAACTAACGGGAAGTTCTACTGTGTGACAACCTTAATATACAGTTAAGGAAAGATGTTACCGGTTTAGTTATTATTTTTTTAATAAAACTGATAAAAAAAATTAACTAAAACATTATTATTTCTACCTAAAACATTAATGTTTTTTAACATTTCCGGTAAAGTGCCCAATAATAACAAAATCGGTAGAAAAAATAACAAAACCGGTAGCGCTTTATCGGATATGTTAACAAAACCGGTAAAGCTCCCAATAATAATAAAACCGGTAGAAATAATAATGTTTCCGGTAATTTTTTACCGGTTTTGTTAAAAAAAACAAAAAAAAAAACGGTAGAGTCTTTCTTTAGCCGTATATTAAGGTTGCTGCACGTGAGACTTTCCAAAAACTAACAAGTCATCCGTTCCAGGAAGGTATCTGTAAAATATTGCAGTATAGATATAAGGGTAAGTTACATCATTACTCATTGAACTTTATTATCTCTCCTATTTTCCTGACCCAACTTTCAATTTGATAACTTCTGGAATGTTATCTGATGCATTTTGTTCACTATGATAGAATAATGACTTGGGTGAATACCGTGCTAGTTTGTGCTAGTTTGAAACATATTTGGCTTTATTTTCACTGTTTAATATCATGTTTGTTTATAGTGTATAATTTGTAGTTTTTGGTATATCTAACTTGGTATGTTTATTGTTTTTGTTAGAAATTTTTTCGGCTTCATTGACTCTAAGGAATAAATTAAGCCTAGCCACTACAATTGCGTCGACACTTACACCTGTACAAAGAAAATTGTTTGAGGATACTTGCTTCGGGTCATGGCTGAAAGTACAACATCCAGGTGGAGATGCTATGTTGACCCATTTGTTTCTTCAGACCATGACTAACGATCTACCCGAGAGGATACAACGTGGTAATGAAGAGATATGATTTCATTTTCCACCGGCGTATACTTGTTTTGGGCGGGAGGAGTTTTGCTTAATCACTGGTCTACGCTTCGGACACGATGAAGTAGGTCGGTACACTAGTCATATCGCCCGCCCATCATGGTTATCTCGGGTTTTTCCTGAGCTGGCAAAGGCGAAGCCCAGTTTACACGTCAATGACTTGAAAAGATTACTTATTAAAGATGATTTTACTCGGATGGATGACCTTGATGCTGTCCGAATATGCCTTTTATTACTTTTGCATGCCGGCTTTGTAGGCAAAAAGGTCAGACAACCTATTTCTGAGGACCTAATATTATTGGTAGAGGACCTAAATGCATGGAACGTGTTTCCGTGGGGTTCATATCTATGGAAAGTTACCTGGAAAAAGTTGTCGTCTGCCTTTGAGGACCGAAAAAGTTTGCGTGGCCATGGTTCCAAATACACTTTGGCAGGCTTTATTTGGGCCTTTAAGGTAAGAATTTCTATATAATGTTTCCAAAATTATAATTAATATTTAACAATTATTAATGTTTGTGTATTATATTGTTTGTAGATTTGGATATTTGAGGCTTTTCCCAGCATGCAGACATATGTAATCAAAAATTCAAATGATATTCCTAGGGCTATTTTCTGGATGAGGATCTGGATGTTGGATTGGGAAGAGTTACTACCATATACGACGATGAATGATGTAAGTTAACACAGATACTACCATATATAAACAACTTATTACTAGTAGACGTTTAACTTTGTTTGAGCTTTTATATTGTTAGGAGGCCAACTATCAATTGCAGAGGTTGACACCCACAGAGGCTGAGATTGCCACTGATTGATGGCAAACTAGTAAGCATTTTTTTGATGGCATGGATGATGAGCACCCCCACTTCGAGAGCCATCACTTGATCGAGCCGATTCTACAGCTTGACACCAGAGCCATCACCTCCACAACGAGAGCCATCACCTATTCCATCACATCATCGAGCCTCTTCTTCACCATCACCTCATGATAGACGATCGAAAAAAATGCCACGACATTGATCTCCATGTTCTCCACCTCCACGGGATGAGTTAGGGGAGTTACATGATGAGGTCAATGCTTTGCGTGAGGAGGTAGGTATTTTACGTGACGAAAATGGTGCATGGTATGATGAGGTACGGTCTTTACGTGGTAAGGTAGAGGTTTTACGCGATGACAATGGTGCTTTACGTGGTGAGGTATCTACTTTACGTGATAAGGTAACCGCTCTACGTGAGATTGTTGCATCGTTGTAGAATGAGGTTCATACTCTACGCAATGAGGTAAGTTTGTTTAATATTATACTAAAAATGTAAATAACCCTTTTTCGGCATTATTTATTTGTTTATTTACTGATTTATGTATTAATTTATTTTTAGCGACCCGATAAGGTAGATGCTTTATGTCGGGTTTTTCTTGCACGACGGGGTTCATGCATCAGACGTCGTGCACGTGCCATTATGTCTCCGTTCACCCCAATAATGCCAAGACTTCATAAGAAGAAGCCCGATTTACCTGTCATCATTCAAGAGGCCTCTTCTATCGTTCAAGAGGCCACTATCATCCTTCAAGAGGCCCCTCCCACCATTCAAGATCCCGATTCACATGGCATAATATGTCGACATATTGATAAACCCCCTCACGTGCCCGACGTGATGGATGAGAGTTGGCTTTCGTATGAGTTACCGGTCAGTACCATTCTGGTATCTGAAGTGGAGAGGAGAACACTACCGAACACAATTCTGGATAATACCCTTTGGGCTAAGACCGCAATTGATTTTTATCTACATGAGCGAAGCCAGGGGTGTTACGCTGACATATGCAAACTCGACGATGATATGCATTTGTTTCTTGATCGGTCTTGGTGGGGTGTGTTATTAGGGGTTGAATACAATGGCTATTTAGAATGGGGGTAAGTCTTATATTCTTCTTATATTCCATTTTGATTAATTTTTAAAAAAAAATTATTTATTAAATTCACTAAGGGTAATGGAAAAGCTAAACTTTATCCTGCGTGATAGGAGGTCGATAAGGTTAAATTTATTTTTGAATATTTTAAAGGTGTTCATAAATTTTATTTGATGTGCACAATTGAATTATTATTTATGATTGCAGTTGTTTATCCCTATTATAGAACGTCGTCATTGGCTTCTTGTTGAGCTTCAGCTCCCATCCCTGAAGACGATTGTATATGACAGCATGTTGAATTACATACCATTGTCTGATTTGAGAGATATTATTTGTAAGGGATGGAGCGCTCATTTGGCTAAATACTTGGATGCGATTGATTATTGGACTAAATCTGGAAACAAGAAGCCAAAAAAGTTCAAAGTTACAATGATCAGAGACGAGACAGCGCCAAAACAAACGGAGGGAGCCAGAGGGGATTGTGGTCCTCTTATATGCATGTGCTTGGAACGTTTGACGACATGAAGTAAATAGTTTCTACCTCCCACAGATAGAGATAGAGGTGCAGTAGGGTTGTGGTTTTGGCATTTTATGGCTAGAGTGATATATGCGAGACGTTGCCTACCTGCATCCGCCTACTGAAAGTGTGCATAAACAATGGTAAGTTTGAGCAAGCGTTGTTAACATATATACTCTTTGTTGGTTTGAAAATGTTTGGTTAAGTACCTAGAATTCAATAATTTGATGTTTGTTGGTTTTAGATGTGTAGAAAGTGTTGTTTGAGCAAATGTTTGGTTTCTGCAGGTTAATCCTGATCCTGAAGTGAGCTGCGTGAAATTGATGTATTTGTGCATAAACAACCAGTTGTATGGGGTTAAATGTGCTGTTGATTTTTTTAGATGTGTAAATAAGAATTGTTTTTTGCTTGTTTAATTAATTGATTTGTAAAAGTTGATTTGTTGTTTAAGAAAATTTCAATCTGCATTATGTTGAAAGCAAAAAGGACCTGTTGAAGGTACACTTTCGCAACAATCGCAACACGAATTCAAGGAAAGCACCTTCAAAAAGATAACAGACAACAATCTGATAAGTGTAAATAAGAATTATTTTTTTGTTTAATTGATTTGTTGTTTAATTTCACTCTGCATTATGTTGAAGGCAAAAAAGACCAGAAGGTACACTTTTGCAACGTGAAAGTCAAAATCGCAACGCGAAAGTGTACCTTCTGGTCTTTTTTGCCTTCAACATAATACAGAGTGAAATTAAACAACAAATCAATTAAACACATTCGCGAATTTGACTTTCGCGTTGCGAATTCAAGGAAAACACCTTCAAAAAGATAACAGACAATAATCTGATAAGTGATAACAACTGAACAGATCATAACAATGTTCAAAGTCAAGTTACTAATGCATGTCTAACTGAAAATGTATACATTCACACATAAAATACACATAATACAACGTTTGCATTTAAAAATCACCTAAGTTAATAAGTCTCAAAAGGTGAAGTCGGTTGTGATTGAGATTTTGATTTTGATTACGATTTTGATTTCCTTTTGCTTGGCACCTTATGAGCTTTGGATTTTGATGAGGATCCATATTTTGCCAGAGGAAAAGATGATTGTGATGGCACTAGTGATCCACAGGTCAACCTTGTATGACCACTTTCCTTGCACCGACTACATGTTGATATCCTCTTCTCTTCACCCTTAGACGGTATACGATCGTGATTTTTTGGTCGGCCAGGTAGCCTGTTGTCCATGACTGGTGGCAAAACTGTTTGTAAGTCATCTGGTATGTCCCACTCAGAAGGATGTGGAATAGGGTAGACAATCTCGGCATAAGTCTGTCGATATACTTCTGTAGTGTAGCAATCCATAGCGTATGCGCTTGAATCATCTTGGTTTAGATGAAGAGCAACTTTTATAACATGGCCACACGGATAACCAAATGTTTTCCATTTCATACAACTACACGTCTTTGCATTTAAATCGATAAGCCCATTTAAGTTATTATCCAATACTTCAAACAAAGTGTTTGAACATGGTTTAACTCTCCATGACGTTGACTTCACAACACATTTTGTTATCTTTTTTTCAGTCCATGGTGTAACACGACGTTCCAATGTTCCTGTAAATTTAAATAAATAATACTTAGTAAAATATTTAAATTAAATATGATAAGTTACGAATTTAAAGAAATAATACATGTATGATTTCTTTTCTTGTAGTACCACTGTTGAATAAAGGCTCGAAAAAACTCCATTAACATAGTAATGGGTAATTTTCGGGAATGACGACTTAGAGCGTTGATTGATTCTGCACTATTAGACATCATGAAACCATACCTTGCTCCAAGTTGATGTACTCTTGACCATCTTTCAAACCCGACATCTTCTAGTGTTTGAGCACATTGAGGCAAAACACATCTTAAACAATTTATATGCTTATTAAAATCCACTTCCCGATAAGCTTTTACAGCCTTCCAGTATGCCCATTTGTGATTTTTATACCAGCAAACCTTGATTTTAGATTTCTATACAAATGAACACCACAAAGTCCATGAAAAGCATCTGGGAAACACCTTCTAACAGCGTTGTCAATTGAGTTTGCCCTATCGGATATGATTTTCAGATTACTAATAGAACCTATGCAATCTCTAAGATGCCCCATAAACCATGTCCATGAATCAGAGGTTTCAGATTTGCCAACCCCGTAAGCTATTGGCAGTATCCCATTGCTAGCATCCATGGCTACAGCTAATAAGTTTACTCTAAGGTATCGACCTTTCAAATGTGCTCTGTTAACTATAATAACTGGGCGCATGCAAGTAATAAACGAACGAATCTACAAAATAATATACACAAGAAATATAATCATTTAAATGTGAAATGCATGTAACTAACAAAAATGAGTCAACAAAATTATATTGATTTACTAACCGCAGCACCAATGGCAATAAACAACAACTCAAAGAGTCCATCTCTATCTGTTTTGATATGAGTTACCGACCCAGGATTTTTCAGCTTTAAATTGTGACAATAAGCAGGCAGTTGGGCAAACGATGCTTCTGGCGACCCCTTCAACAATTCCAAGGCATAAAATTTGGCTTTCCAAGTTTGAGAATATGAGATACTAATCTTGAACCGAGCATTCATGTCAGTCATAATTTCATGTCCCCGATATACCATGCCATTCAAAAATATTAACTCAGCCAGAAAACCACCCAACACCTTTTTGTTTGCCTGTCTATGGTGAGGAAAAACTTGGGTTCTTGAACATGTATGTTTATCAATAAAAGTCCTAACTTGAAACATTTCACAATCTTTTATCCTCTTTACAATCATACGCACGTACAGTTTTTGTTAATCATACACTTTGTTTCGAAACGATCTTTGCTTGATTTGTTAACTTTTAGTTGATAGCCATCTTCCACACATTTCGTATACAAAGCTATCTTCAAGTCTTTCTTTGTATCAAAACAATCATCTTTCTTTATACGAATAACTTTTGTGTAACAATCAACTGCTATCTTTACCAACTCTTCTTTCGGTATCTGAAGTAATTCTGGCATATTCCAGTTATACTCTCGTGATATTTTCTTCTTTTTCTTTTCTCCGGGGACTTCTTCTTCTTCTTCTTCTTCTTCAGGGTTATATGAATTACATAATGGATGTTCAACACATTCATTCACAGTTGTAACTTCCTCGTCATTATCATCAACAACATCTTCGGAGGTAGCGACTGTTTCATCATCAAAATTCGAGTATTGACCAATATCAAAATCATTACACGCAGGGTTTGTTTCTTCTTCTGAAACATCATCAAAATCCGAGTATTGACTAAGATCAAAGTCCGGGTATTGACCAAGATCAAATTTCGAATACTGACTAGTACTCACAATTTTTTATGTTGGCTCATCATCGTCTAACTGGTCAATACGAAAACCGAAATTTGGTGCTGAAAGTTGATTGGGATTTGGATTAGGGAAATGTTGTGGGTTTTGAGATTGTTTTTGAGATTGTGTTTGGTATTGGAAATATGGTGAAACAAAATTTTCTTGGTGATGAAATTGTGGTGGAACCATTAAATTTTGAGGTTGATAACATTGTACATTGTGAGCACCATAAACTGGGGTTGAAACACTTAGTTGATTACTACCCGCTAGTGACCCAACTTCACTACTTCTAGGTTCAACAACATACAATGTAACATCATCTTGCGAAACACTAATGTAAGCAATGAATCGTTCAACATCTTCATTGTCGGTTAACAAATAAACTTTACCTTTTCTCTGATAAGATAGCCTAAATCCACTTAGAGGCTCTAAATTCAATTTCTTTGCAACACTTAACATAAGAGTTTCATAAGTTAAATTTTTTAATGATAATTTTAGTTGAAGATTCATGGGTAAATGCATATATTGTAAAACACCATGAACATTCTCCCATGACCCTCTAAAACACAAATCTATCCAAACATAATTAACATTAGGTGATTTCATTCTACAAATTGTAAATTAATTTACTAAACAAAAGAGCTATAAACTAGATATCATCACTAACTTCGAGAAAAACATACCTTTATTAAGTTGATAGTTGATAATTTGGGAGATAAATCATTGAAAAATTATATAGAAATAAAATTATGTAAAAAAATAGAGAAAGAATATCGTTGGATATTGGAACGGATGTCGCCAAAGAGAGTGATAGATGGAGATGGAATGAGTTGCGATTTAGGTTATGAGTTGCTGTTGTTGCGTAGTTTATATACCCAAAACATTTGTGTTGCAAAAATAAAAGCTGTTGCAAAATTAAAATTCGTGTTGCGAATTCGAAAATCGAGTTGGGAAATCAAAATTCGTGTTGCGATTTAGAAAATCTTGTTGCGAAAAGGAAACTTGTGTTATAAAAAATAAATTCGCGTTGCGAATTTGAAATTCCGTGTTGCGAATTTGACTTATGTGTTGCGATTTACAAATTCGCGTTGCGATTTACCTATTTGCGTTGCGAATTTGGAAAATTGCGTTGCGATTTTGGAACCTGTGTTGCGAAATAGGAGTTCGCGTTGCGAATTTGTTGGTCATTTTCGCAAATGCAAAAAAAGTTGGTTAAAATCGTATATTATAATACATTTTCGGTCACTGAAGTTATTTTATCTAAATATAATATGGAGTTAACGAGTATTTTTAATATTATACAATCAAAAGTATAAAAAATTATTAAACATTTATTTTTAATAAAAAATAAAAAATAAATTTTAAATAACCTAAGGTGACGTTTGGTTTGCTGGAATGTTTATGAGGGAATTGAAATCTGTGAAGGAATTGGAATCTGTAGGAATTGGAATCCAATTCCATATTCTGTTTGGTTGGCAGAAAATGGAATTGGAATTCAATTCCATATTCTGTTTGGTTCGCAGACATGTCAGATGAATTTGATTTCAGTAATGTAAAATGATAGAATTGTCCTTCTTGTTTTTTTGTTTTATTTTAGTTTATTTTACAACTTACATGTAGTAATATATTATAAAAAATTAAAAAAATATTAAAATTTCATTTTATTGATTGATTATTCATTTCAATAAATTATAAAAATCATGCTAATAAACATTATAAGTTAAAATCATCGCAATCAAAATATGTTAATAAGTTACCAAAAGATATAACAATATTTCGATACATTCCAATCGGAGTATGTTAATTAGTTACAAAAAAATATACCAAAAACTATTTTTATTCAATATATGAATTAGAAACTCGACCCGACACAACTTAAAATAATAAAAAAAATATTTTTATTCAATAAAAACATTGACTTAATTGAAAAAAATTATATATAAAATTATATATAGAGGGATATTATTATAACTATTTCTAAATATATAAGGTAAAATTATATATTTTTTTCGGGTCAAACCGGGTTTTTTAACCCTAAACCCAAACCCGCTCCGACTCGAATATCACACTTAAAAAAATCCGACCCAGCTCGACCCGAATATTACACTTAAAAAACCCGACCCGACCCGAACAAAATAAAGTTTCATCTGACCCGACCCGACCCAAAATAATAAAAAAATATTTTTATTTAATAAAACCAGTGACTTAATCCGACCCGACCCGAATTATATATATTTTCGGGTCGGTCCGATTTTTTCCACCTTAAACCCAAACCCGATCCGACCCGAATATCACACTTAAAAAAACCCGACCCGACTCAACCCGAATATCACAGTTAAAAAACCCGACCCGAACAAAATAAAGTTTCATCTGATCCGACCCGAATATATGAATTAGAAATCCGACCCGACCCGAAATAATAAAAAATTATTTTTATTTAATAAAAACAGTGACTTAATCCGACCTGACCCGAATTATATATATTTTCGGTTCGGTCCAGTTTTTTTCCCCTAAACCTGAACCCGACCCGACCCAAATATCACACTTAAAAACACCCGACCCGACCCGAACAAAATAAAGTTTCATCCGACCCGACCCGAATATATGAATTAGAAATCCAACCCGACCCGACCCAAAATAATAAAAAATTATTTTTATTTAATAAAAACAATGACTTAATCTGACCCGACCTGAATTATATATATTTTCAGGTCGGTCCGATTTTTTTCACCCTAAACCCGACCCGAATATCACACTTAAAAAAACCGATCCGACCCGACCAAAATAAAGTTTCACCCGACCCGACCCGAATATATGAATTAGAAACCCGACCCAACCCGAAATAATAAAAAAATATTTTTATTCAATATATGAATAAGTTACCAAAGGATTGATGAGGGTAGTATGGTCAAATTTCAATTCTCTCCAACAAGGAAATTGAATTCCATCCATTTTTGGATGGAATTCACTTTACCTCATTTGATAGAATTGAATTCCATCAAAGATTCTAATTCCCTTGAAAAACTTGAACCAAACATGAGAAAGTGGTGGAATTAGATTCCAATTCCCACCAATTCCAAAGATTCCATCCAACCAAATGCCATCTAAACATTTAGCTTTTTTTTTTAGAAACGACCCTCAAAGTACAACGAAATCAAAAAAGCAAAAAACAATCATCAGAGAAGATCGCGTTACCCGAAGGTCCCCGATCTTAGTAAGAAGAAGAGAACTCAGCTGACTTATGTAAAAATAAGGGTGAAGTATAGTAATGGTCACTGAACATTTTTGAAGCTTGCATTTAGGTCCCCCAACTTTTAAAACTTACAATACAGTCCCCCAACATTTATTCCGTTTGCAATATGGTCCCCCAACTTAAACCACCGTTAGAAATTAGGGTAAATTATATAAAAGGTTATTGAACTTTTCAGACACTTGAATTTAGGTCTCCCAACTTTTAAAACTTGCAAAACAGTCCTCAATTTCATTCTAAACCCCAATTTCTAAAGTAATTCAATTTTATTCTAAACCCTAAATTCCAAAATAATTCAATTAAATTCAATTATGTCAGATTTATTATTATTTAATTTCATCTTATTTCATGTGATACGTATTTTTTATATAAATATAATAGTATAATTCTTATATGTTGAAGAAATTTTTTAATTAAAAAAAGTAGTTAGGATATAGAAGAGGTTGAAAATAATTCGAATTTTAAATTTATAAAATGTTATTTGACGTATAAATAAAAGTGTAAACTACTAGGTTGACAACTTAACTATCTAGCCCTTTTTACTTTTGTCATCGATCTTTTAAATTTATCAATCATACAACATAATTATTTAACTGTTTCAACTAAGTCACTAGTCGTTACCAATTGATACAAATGATGAAGTGGTAGTTAAAAGGAATTGACATTATTATAGATTCAGTCTTTATTATTTATATAATCAATTTGGTCATAAATTAAATAGAATTTAATAAATTAATCATTTAATTAGGATCTGACATGTGTTAGCACATGATCATGACACGTCATTGGTGACACATGTCACCACCTAATTATTTATATATGCTATCAATTTGGTCCTAAATTAAATAAAATTTAATAAATTAATCATTTAACCAGGATCTGACATGTGTTAACACATTATCATGATATATGTTATTGGTGACACATGTCACCACCTAATTAGAAGAAAATTAAGTTACAAAGAAGTTAAATTTGGGTCTTGGGCAAACTCAAACCTGAGTCACGCAAATGAAAGATACAGGGTGGAGCCACTAAGCTAACACCATCGTTTGTGTTAAGAGATATACAATAATACATATAATAGTATGACCAATGCTGAAAAAAAAAAGAATATAATGGAAAATGGAAATAATGAGATTTGAACTTCGACAAAAAATTTGAAAGCAATAAATGATGGGAAAATATTATATTTTTTACAATAAAAATATTATATTTGATAAATGTTTGATAGATTTAATATATTTTTTAAATATTAGTTGATACAATAATTTAAAAGAATAAATTTAAGATTTATATATTTTTAAACTAAATTTAATAATTATTTTTCATATTTATAATTCATGATTATATATAATCTTAAGTTGAGTATTTCTAATATAATTAATAATTTTAATTTCTTATTAAAATAAAATATTCAAAAAATATAAATGATTCATACATTAATATATGAATATATTTTTTATTATACATCTAAATATAAATATACATTTATATAAATATATTTTTATTCGTATATTGAAATATTTTGATTAAAATATAAACATATTTTAAATACTAGTTTATACAAGAAAAATAAAATATATCAAAAATATAAATGATTCATACATTTAAATATAAATTGAATTATTTATATTTTATATACATCTATATTTAATAAGAAAATAAAATTATTGGGGGACTGTTTTACAAGTTTTAAAAGTTGGGGACTTAAATTCAAGTGGCTGAAAAGTTTAATGACCGTTTATATAATTTACCCTAATTTTCTAACAGTAATTTAAGTTGGGGACCATATTGCAAACAGAATAAATATTAGGGGACTGTATTACAAGTTTTAAAAGTTTGGGGACCTAAATGCAAGCTTCAGAAATATTCAGTGACCATTACTATACTTTACCCTAAAAATAATATAGTAATCAATAATAATTTCTCTCAATTCGTTAGAAAGATAATACTTATAACTAAGCAGCATAGTGCTTTCGAATCGGCGGTCGGTTTAGCTTCAGATCCTAGCATCGTCGGGCGATCGTCATGTCATCATCTTCCGCATTTTCCACCGTCCGGTCATCATTCTCTCTTTTCGCCTTCGTTTTTCTATTCCTTTCTCCGGTTTTCGCTTCTGAGTCAGATCATAAGGTAATCTCTCTTGTTATCTTCTTACCTCTAATTTTAACCCTAACAGTGGTATTTTAGATATTTTAGTTATTGAAATTCTCTTCGTCTATTTTAATTCAGATCTGCTCGCATTTTTGTTGTTATATTTAAGTATTGCCATTGATTTGAACAAATTCGTTATTTACATGCTCTTTGGGGAATTTGTTATGCAAAAAAATTGTTACTACGCTGCCATTATCAGGTGTAAAATGTGGATCTATGATGTATGGTTTCTCAATTTAAGTTATTTAAAAAAAAATTGTTACTACGCTGCCATTATCAGGTGTAAAATGTGGATCTATGATGTATGGTTTCTCAATTTAAGTTATTTATAAACGTTCATAACATATCTTTTATTCTGCATGATTAATTCCCTGCCTTGTTAAGCTTTCTTAGTCACCTTCACAGCTGGTGAAATGTCTCTCCTTGAATAGTGAGAGAATATTTATCAATATTTGCAGCCTTCTGTCTTTTATTAGGATTAAGGTCGTTCTTTTCTTGAATACTCTGGGTGAGTAGATTGGAAATGTGTTTATACAATTTCGATCATTGATATTGAGTCCATAAATACTCTGGAACTTGACCAAGGAATTTGATTTGCAGCCTTGTTTTGACTCATCAATCTAAGCATTTTGGCTTGTTCAGATACATTTTGCTATTGAATTGAACTATCAAAAGATATTCTATCCCATGTTGAATTGATTATCAGCTAGAGATAAGTTAGGAAGCAAATAATCGCCCTGCCTCATCTTCGTTCATATATTTTGCTATTGGTGACTGGTTGCCTGAGTATTTATTTTTGATTTGAGTTGTTTGTGGGGTATATGCTTCACGGAGTCTCTTAAAGTATCATTCTAAATAACCATTCCGTCTCGAGATCAATGTTCCATCATCATGTCCCGTGTATATCCTTGTATTAAAAATGAAATCACTTTTTTCTCAGTTAGAACTTAAGATTATACTTAAACCCCAAGTGTGTTCACTATTTAGATTTTTTTCGTTGTACAAGTTGTTAGATTCTGTAATGATTTTGTGTTGTGTTTTTCTATGGGTAAATTTTATCAACTCTTCTTTTTGTTGCTCCTTGCAGTATCAACCTGATGATGCAGTTACTCTATGGGTAAACAAAGTTGGCCCGTATAACAATCCACAAGAAACATATAACTATTACAGCCTTCCCTTTTGTCAACCGGGGCACCAATCCAGCTCACAAATGGGGTGGTCTTGGTGAGGTCCTCGGTGGAAATGAACTGATTGATGGCCAAATTGATATAAAGTTCCAAAGTACGTACCTTTTTCAATTTTAGACTCTAGAGTTTGATTACTGTAATTTCTTTAGTAACTTGTTTCCATGTCTTTGAGTTTTACATTTTCTTCTGCTCCTCCTGTTCTGTTCTTCAATAGAGAATGTGGACAAAGGTACCATTTGCCAACTGGAACTTGATGAAGCAAAGGTCAAAGAGTTCAAGGATGCAATTGAGAACAGTTATTGGTTTGAATTCTTCATGGGTATGTTTAGCTTTTAATTGTTTTAGATAAAGCTGGTAACAGTACACAAAAAGAGCTAGAAAGATATTGATACTTGGCAGTTCAGATCAGTACTGAAAATCACAGGATTAGAAAGCTTCGGGAGGCTTTTGTACTGTTTGTGTGGTGGAGTTGTGGTGGGCAGTGAAAGATCTGATGCCATGCATACCTTTGCCAGAACATGCTCTAAAATGTTGTATGCATATCGAGGATTACAAGTAAATTTATAGAGATATAGATAGATGCTGGATGTGGAGAAGTTGCTGTCACATTCCATGCATTGACTCCAGTAATAGATGAAATTGATTTCTATGCACACTTGTGTTTAGTAAATTTGTCTACAAGGTCTCTCCTCCCTCTGATCCATTTTTTTAAAAAAAAGTTTCTTTCACAGTGTCAGCAAACTCTTATGCCTCTCACTTAATCATGTAGGCTTTCTTTTTTTCTCATAATGCAAGTAATGGATATGGATTGTTGCATAATGCAAGCTAGAAATACACTTGAAATCATGTAATTAGATCTTAAAAGCAAAGACCATTGGTTTTTTCCCTCTCTTGGAATGACATGTCTGATTGCAGAGTTTTAGGGATAGTTTTTGTCGAGATGGTTTGTTTTGTCTGTGCGCTTACTCTATCTTCCTTGCCTTTTTGTTGATGCCATGTTTCTGCTCCACCACAACGTTGAAAGTTCAGATGACCTGCCTTTATGGGGTAAGCATTGTCCACTTTTTGTTCCTTTTCTTCAGTTTCCTAATCCTTATATAACTTGATACTGAAGATTTTATCTTAAACTTTTTAGGCTTTGTTGGCGAGCTGCATCCTGATAAGAACAGTGATAATGGCAAGCATGTTCTCTACCTACACACATAAGAATATTGTTATTAAATACAATAAGGATCAGGTTTGTGTATATGTATGATTCCCCTTCCGTATTTTTGGATCTGCTGTTGTTATTGACCACAATTCATTCTTGCAGATTATCCATGTCAATCTCACTCTGGAGAGTCCAAAACCACTGGCAGCAGGGAAAATATTAGACTTGACATATTCTATCAAATGGATTCCAACTAATATCACTTTTGCTCGTCGCTTTGATGTCTATTTAGACTATCCTTTTTTTGAGCATCAAGTAAGGACTGTTATTGGTGATTGCTTTCTTCTTCATTTGACCCCTTTTTTCTCTCTCTGCATCAAAATTTTCATGTATCTTCAGAAGTCTTGCATTGGGTTATTCCTGTAATTTCCTGATAGGTCTAAACACATGTTGCAATATGCAGATCCACTGGTTCTCTGTTTTCAATTCTTTCATGATGGTTATCTTCCTCACGGGTTTGGTGTCAATGATCTTGATGCGAACTCTGAGAAATGACTATGCTAAGTATGCACGGGAAGATGATGATTTGGAAACTTTGGTGATAATACCTGGGCCCTTCCTTTTTCCTTTTCTATAATAAAGAAAGTCCTATGATCCGAACATTCATGTTTACTTTCTATATCACCTATGTTCTCAGGAAAGGGATGTGAGTGAAGAGTCTGGTTGGAAACTTGTTCATGGTGGTGATGTTTTCCGGCCTCCTTATAGTTTGGCCCTTCTTTCTGCTGTTGTTGGCACGGGAGCCCAACTAGCATTGCTTGTTCTTCTTGTCATCTTATTGGCAATTGTGGGAACGCTGTATGTCGGGTATGTTGAGAAGCTAGTATGAACTCAAAATTTGTAAGAGTTGTAAACAATTCAACATATACATATTTGTTCCTCTTGGACATCACTTTATGCATATAAGTCGAGCATGAATGCATGGAGTTCTTCATGGGATACTCTGTACTTATGAGCCTTTCTTTTCTATAGCATAGTTAAAATATATCATAGTGTTTTTCAATTCATACTATGAGTCAATGAATCACATCGCAATATGGTTTTCATCTTTCATCTTTTTGACTATTAATAATCTTATATACTGATTATTTTGTTCAGGAGAGGAGCAATTGTCACTACTTTTATACTTTGTTATGCTTTTACATCATTCATTTCTGGTTATGTGAGTGGTGGGATGTACTCGTGCAATGGTGGTATGTGCTTTATCCCTTGGCAATTCTCATGTGCATATGTTCTCTGTACTTATGGATCATTCATTCTAAAGGTTTGGGTTCATTTGTTTCAGGTAAAAGTTGGATAAAGTCAATGATACTTACAGCGTGTCTGTTCCCATTTATGTGCTTTGGAATTGGTTTCATCTTGAACACAATCGCCATCTTTTATGGATCTCTAGCAGCTATTCCTTTTGGTACAATGGTGGTTGTCTTCGTAATTTGGGCTTTCATTTCATTCCCCCTGGCCCTTCTCGGTACAGTTGTTGGAAGAAACTGGAGTGGTGCTCCAAATAATCCATGTCGTGTGAAGACCATTCCTCGCCCAATTCCAAAGAAGAAATGGTACCTGACCCCCTCAGTGGTGTCTTTGATGGGAGGACTTCTGCCCTTTGGCAGCATATTTATTGAAATGTATTTTATCTTCACATCCTTCTGGAATTACAAGGTGAACTTCTTTCTCCTAGGTTTTAATGTTTATGATGCACTAAAATCACATTTTCTGTTCTTTGTACCAATTATTCTCGGTTGATTATTTGCTTATTTTTGTGAGTCATGATTGATTTAGATATTTATGTGGTCTGCAGGTGTATTATGTGTATGGTTTTATGCTGCTGGTCTTCCTGATTCTAATCATTGTAACAGTTTGTGTGACAATTGTGGGAACATATTTCTTGCTAAATGCTGAGAATTATCACTGGCAGTGGACATCATTCTTCTCTGCTGCCTCAACTGCAGTCTATGTGTATTTGTACTCCATATACTATTATCATGTGAAAACCAAGATGTCCGGCTTCTTTCAAACCAGCTTCTACTTTGGATACACTTTGATGTTTTCTCTTGGTTTGGGAATTCTCTGCGGTGAGTTTTGATATAATACAAAAATAATCCATATTTATAGATAAGGTTATCCCCCTTTTGTCATATGAGCACTCCAAATAACTGTTTTCTCACATGACATATTCAGTGGAGACGAATATATATCCTTAATCTTCTAATGCCCGTCTACTTGAAATTTTGCCCAAATGTTTCTGGATTGTTTTCCTTGGTTGAAATTTTTTAACTATTTTCTTGGATGCATTAAAATGTTTGTATACCATACAGAATTTTGCTGCTTATTGCCTTTTTCTCTTTTCTTATTGAAGGAGTTTGAGTGGCTGGTTTCGTTATAACTTCTAGAGAATGCATGTTTGCTTGTTATTGTCTTTGTTGCTGTTTAGCATAGCACTTTTGTATTGTTGTGCCAGATAGCAGTGGAGTCTATGACATCTTCTGATACTCCGTTTGGATTTTCTAATTATTTCCATTCCTTTGTTCAGGGGCCGTAGGCTATCTTGGTTCCAATTTGTTCATACGGAGGATCTATAGAAACATCAAGTGTGACTAGAACTTTGCACTTGGGAAGTTGGACCATCAGCACTTTATAGTTGTCGAGGCAGTAAGCGCCGATAGGAAAGCTTCTGATCAGGTAGGTATGGGCAAGGCAGGAGTCCTATAGATGAAATCAGTGTTTCAGGGTAAGCATGTTTTCTTGGTATTGTGGAACAGGGAAAACCCTGAGATTTTGGTACCGCTTCTTTTATTATTATTTTTAATTCCTCTGGCTGTAACCTGAATCCCTGGTTTAGATTTCAGATATTGTTTTATAATTCAGAAGCTAGCTAATGTATTAGTTTCCTTTTTTACTTATAGATTCGTCCACTCATATAGATGTCGTCTTGTCCTTTGTAAGAACTGATGCTTAAATTCCTTTTGTAATTGTTAGCCTATTTGCATTATTTTTCTTTTTAGCCGGGGATAAAGGAATTCAGTAAGTGGGTGTTCGTTCATTTTGTTTTTGATTTTTTTCCTTTTTTAATTATGCATATTGCAAAAATATTTTCATATTTTCCAGGTTTAATAACACATGTATAAATTGAATGAAAGCTTTCATATAAAAAGCTGTGGCGGGCATAGCTCAACTTTTTTTCTTTTTACAATTCTGAGAACATTTTGCACAATTAATCTAAAGAGAATTCTTAAAAGCTAAAACCTCAAGAGACTGATTGGAGATGGTTTGTTCTCTGTTTTTGTGGTGCATTTCCTTTACTAAATTGTGGTTAGAGATGAACATTTGTCGGATTTCAATCCGATCCGGATCGGTTTTTATTTGATCCGGTTTTTTCTCATAGAAAAAAAATCGGTTTATAAAATAACCGGTTCGGTTTTTAACCGGTTTGGAGGGCCGGATATCCTAACCGGTGTAACCGGTTTCGGTTTTAAAAAAACCGGTTTTTTTAAAAAACCGGTTATAAAAAAACCGATTTTAATATTCCAGATTGCTCATAGGGAATCGATTCACCCCCAAGGGGTACCGATTCCTCACTGAATGGTTTGGCTCCGAGATTTCCAGAATACTCGGAGGGAACCGATTCCCCCATAGGGGGTACCGATTCCCCCTATTCAACGGTCGAAATATTTGAATTTTACACTTAGGGAACCGATTCCCTATGAGAGGAAATCGATTCCCTATGAGAGGGTACCGATTCCCCCACGCTCCAAGCATTTTTATTAAATGTTTTCACACTTAAACGGCTATATTATCTTCATTAATTATCACAAACGTTCAGAAGTGATTCAAGGTGTATTTAAGCAAGCTTAGAAGCCATTGATCAAAGACAAGAAACATCAAGCAACTAGAATCAAGAGAGAATCAAGAGAAACATCAAACCTCAAGTTCGATAATTCAAATACTTAATTAACTCAACATAATTGAAATACTTAAATACTTCCAAGTTTGATAAATTCAAATACTTAAAAACTTTCAAGTTCGATAAATTCAAATACTTAAAAACTTCAAGTTCGATAATTGAAACAAAGTTTACGATAATTGAAATAAAGTTATAAAATAAACTACATTGCCATCTCTTCTTGCGATATAACCCTGCCACTAACAGAAAAAGCGATTCCGAAGCTACCGTAGAAGCTTGGACGGTTAGTAATCACGGGCCATGGCGGCTAGAATCGGAAATTGTGCTTCCTTTTCTTTCCACCAAGCCAAAATCCAAACTTTCAAACTCTTCAAATGTCATTTTTGATAAAAACGCATGACAGTAATTTCCCAACTCGCTACTTGGGGTGGTAGTATGTGATCGTTTGGATTGGGAATTTACAAGAGTGTTAAAAAGATTCAATTTATGTTACTTGGACGTCTACTAGATGATTCCGCATTCATTCTCATTTGATCGGTATTACACTACTTGATCCGTATTTTAGTTAAATAATTGCAAACATGTCTCGAAACATTTGTTAAATAATTTATTTGGTTTTGGACAAAGTTGGGTTCATCATCGGTTAGATTAAAAGCAAACGCAATTTGTTCAATTAGTGTTTCAACCCCACCACATTTAACGTTGGGTCTAAAGCGGCGGCACAAGTAAAAATGGGGGGAATCTCCTTAAAATATTTTAAAAGTTTTCCTTCATTGCAAGCCAATTTCTTGAAAACTTCGTTTCAAATTCAAAGTCATTTAGTCGGGTAGCCAACAAAAATATTTGATTAAGAACCAACGGGCTAGGGTAAAACACCGGATAAAAAAGTTGTTGCATTTTTAAAAACCTCAAGCAAATCGGTTATTTTGGCTATAGTTTCCCAACTCGAATCCGGATAAATGTTTGGGACATGACCCCTCTCGAAAAGCCGATCGTGAAATGTTTGCAATGTTTCCCTTTGCCTTAAGGCAGTATGCATCATCCAAGTTGAGTTCCAACGAGTTGGACAATCCAAATTAGGACCCAAAGCTTTTTTATTAACGACTTACAAAATCGTTTTAATCATTTAGTCTTTGTTGTTGTTACAAAGAACCGATTTTATCATTGTTTTAAATTCTAATCTAATCGCTCATAACCTCCAAACCGGCTTGCACGATAAATTAATTATGTGTGCAACGCAACGGTATGAAAAAACGCACCGTCTAAAATCGGTGAAAGTATATTTTCAATCTTGGAACCGCGTTTGTATTATTCGATGCATTATCAAAGGATATAGAAAACTTTATTTCTAATTTATAAAGACAAATTACCCTTTTTAAAAGTGTAAATAATTAGCACCGGTATGCGGCTCACCGATAATTCAAACGCGATTGTTCTTTTCATCATTTGCCAATTATCTTGATCTAACCAATGTGACGTAACGGCTAAAAAAGAATTTCCGGTATTATGGGAACTCCAAACGTCACATGTAAGCGACACACCATAACGGTGTTCTTGGAATCCTAAAATCATTTTTTCCCTCGCCGTACGTCACTTTTTATATCTCTTCTAAGGGTAGTACGACTTACTTGAGTATAACGTGGTTGCATTAGTTGTTGAATTGTTATCGTGAAATCTTCATCATCAAAGTGGTCGAACGTCAATGCTTTTGTAATCACGAACTTTGTAAACACTTCTCGTAATTTTTCGTTGTCGTAAACAAAAACACCACCTTGCGGTGTAAGATTCGATTGACTAGGATCTGATCTTGAGTGAAGTGCCTTGCATGATTTGTCAAATGGTTCTTCAACGTTGTGTTTCCTCCGATGCAGAAACTTTAGACAAGTTTACAACGCGCCCTCCTCGAGCCATTTGACATCTCACATAAATCGTAGTGATCCCAAATGTCTTTGTTTCGAGTGTGTTCGATCACTCTCACGACTTCAAGGTTTCCCCCGACGGAAGATTCAGCCGTGTTACTCATGATGAACAAAAAATTACAAAAGTAAGATTTGAGAGATGTTTAAGTGTTGTGTAATAAGATTTGAGAAATTTGTAATCAACCAATACATCCCCAACCTATTTATACATGTTTAGGGTGGTAAATGGTAATTTTTTAAAGTCAAAACGGTCACAAAACCCTCCCACGGCTATATTACGGCTAGTTTTTTAAACCCAGACCGGTTTTTTTTCCGGATAAAAACCGGTTTTTAACCGGTTTTTTCAAACCGGTTTTTTATCCGTAAAAAACCGGTCTAGGTTTTTTTCTCCAAACCGGTTAAAATAACCGGTTTAAAAAAAATCCGATCCGGTTAAAAAAAACCGGTTTTTCCCAAATTCGGTTTCGGATATTTTTTTCGTAAAATCGGATATTCGTATTTTTTGTGCACCCCTAATTGTGGTCCAGTCTTCGATATAAGCTTGTAAAATCAGATTATAGTTTTAGTCCGTCAGTTGGTCAAATGTGAGATTTAGTTATATAGAATGACTCGTTAGTTCTAATTGTTAATGTTATATATGTTAGAATTGGATTTTTGTCTTCCAACACAGAAAAATCTATGATGAGTTCTGAGTACATTTTGAAAAACTTAAATGATTTTGATATAATATAATTTATATTATTAATTTTTGTAAAATTAATTTTAAGTCTTTAAAATTTGTTGAATCTTTAAAATGAATATTTTAAGTTCAAATTATGTTAAAAATATCATGCAAATACTAAAATAATTTTCAAGGTTATATCTTTCTCAAAATGTCAAAATTCATCTTGTCAAGTAAGTTGTAACATCCTTAATACCGGGTTTGACTAAATTGTAAAGTCTCAGAATTTGGTGGTTAGAATAAAATGAATGAATAGTATAAAGATTTACATGTAAATTATTGAGGGATGGAATTGAAAGGAAAGGATGGAAGGACAAGTAATTGTAAGGAAAATAATTAAAGAAAAGATAATTATGTATATATAAAGATACACGTGGGTGGAAGGGGAGAAAACCCCAAGACTTCCAGTTCTTCTTCTTCTTTCTTCCTTGTGCGTGTGAACCAAAGCAAAGGTAAGATTTCTGATTATTGAATTTATTGTTAAAATTAATATTGGGTTTTGATTATTAGATGATAACTAAGCTTAAGGAAAGCTTAAGTTATCTTAACATCAAAGGATGATGGAGTTAGGAGAGATTTAAGATTTGAAGTTCTTAAATGAAATCTTGGAATAGAGTTCATAACTAGAATTGAAAGTTAAATTTGACTTGTCATCAATCTAGTTAAGATATACGAAGTGTTAAAAGTGGAATTCAAACATGTTGAATTATGGATGAATTCTTAAATTACATATGAAAGATAGAATTTGGAGGTTTAAGATGAAATAATGATATAATTGGTTTAAGGATGTGTACTATAGTTATGAATGAAAAGAGGATTAAACATAAGGATTTAATCCAAAATGAATTTTTCGGGTTCAAAAAGAGGATTCTGGGCAGAGTGCATCGATGCATATCATAGTGCATCGCTGCATCAAGGTTAAACCCAGAAATTGTTTGAAGGTGTATCGATGCACAGGTAGTGCATCGATGCACTCTTTTAAAATAAAAAGATCGAATGCAATTAGTGCATCGATGCATAAGGAATGCATCGATGCATCCCATTAATAATAAAACATCGAATGCATTTTATGCACCGATGCACAAGTAATGCATCGATGCATACCTTCATTAAAAGAGGAAATTGACATTTATCTTAATCTAAATATGAACCATTAGAGTATATTAGCTATATACTGATATAGATCCATGTGTGATTATGTAGATACTAAATGTAAGCTTATTCCGGAACGATCAAAGGATTAATCGAATCAAACAAAGATAGGTGAGTGCATACTATGTATATAATAGAATAAGACTTGTGATAAGTCTAATTCCTATATTGATTTTCATAGTACAATAGTTGTGAACATGCATATATGATAATTATTGTAATACATGCATAAGGCATATATATGTTCATGTGATTGGATAAATGATGTATATATATGAATAGATTCAAATACACATGTGATATGATATGTGATATGAGAACATGACATGAGCTACATGATCACAAGAGAAATGACATGAGCTACATGATCACAAGAAATGACATGAACTATATGATCACAAGAATGACATGAGTACATGAACATAAATATAAGAATAATGCCCATATACGATATGAGAGCTATAGGTGTAATTGGCATGCCAAGAGTCGAGGGTATAATAGTCCTTCGGGACGTAGTCCTTCGGGATGTATGGTCCTACGGACTATATGACAGTCCTTCGGGACGAATACTGAACTAAGGTTCGGTGCCCCATGAGGGAATTGATACGAGTTGTGGTGACAACATTAGTGCACAACTTCAATGCACTCACATACCTCTATTCTCAATAATATACATGGGCAATTGAAATACAAAGTAAAGTGAAAGTGGTACAAGAAGGTAAGTTTTGTACATGCATGATATGATTATATATGTTATTGTGTAATAGATACATGCATATTGAAATGTCATGAAGGAAATGGTAAGAATGCATATTCATGAAGATATTGTTGCATATTCATTTATTGCCTCACTAAGTCTATGACTTAGCGTGTAAGTGATTTACACGTAGGTACCAAGAAAATAAGAAGATTCAGAATAGCAGTGGCACGGACAGCAACATTACTAAGAAATCATATCAGAAGTAATTGACAAAGTAGTTATTTTGTTGTGTATAAAGTGTTGGTATGTAATAATTGGTTAATTACGAATGCTCTGATCGATTTTGTATTAAGTGGTCTCTTTTATGTAAATTAAAGTATTTTGTTTTAATGAAAGTTTTAAATTCTCAGGATTTTTCTTTAAGAATCAAAGTTTGAAAAGTCAATGTGACATATCGGACTTGATTTCGGGTCGAATATGAGTTAGGGGTGTTACATTTAATGGTATCAGAGCTATGGTTTAGTCAATTCTCGGCATAAACCGGAGTCTAGAGTGTTTGATAATGTATACATACCAACAAAATAGTGGAAACTTCTGATATGATAGAATAGTAAGTATGCTATTTTGCTAATAGAACTATATGGTTGTATTTTTATAAATGTCCGGACGAGGTAGTTCTAGGAATGAAGATGGAGATGATAGACCCGCTGAAAGTAGTAATTCACCTGCCCTGGCCAGGAAGAGTGAAGAACAAACATCCTCTGGAATGCCTGTAAGTGATCAAGATGTATTCTTTAGAACGTTAGACGCGGTATTGACGCGTTTCCAACCTCCTGTTACTTCAACTCCAAAAATGAATGTTGCAAAAGAGTTGAAGGGATTAGGAGCTCCAGAGTTTAGAGGGGAAGCCGATGAAGGTCCTATTACTGCGGACCTTTGGCTTAATGACGTGAAGGTCATGCTTACGGGATTTCATTGTTCCGATGCTGAGAAGCTGGATGGAGTAATTTCCTTATTGAGAGGACAAGCAAGGATCTGGTGGACCAATGTTATTATATTGAGGATGTCTAACGCCCAAGTAACTTGGTCATTATTTTTAGAAGAATTCAAGCATAAGTACATCGGAGATCAATTTGTTCGTCAAATGAAGCAAAAGTTCATGAATTTGAAGCAATGAAATCACACTGTATATGAGTACGAGTGTGAATTCAATAAGTTGAGCCGCTTTGCTGCCGAACTAGTTTCTACGGAGAAGGATACTTGTGAGTGGTTTGTAGAGGGGTTACGTCCTCGGTTGAAGGAAATGTTAATTATCTTGAATTTATCCTCGTTTCAAGAGGTAGTCAACCGTGCCAAGGCTCTGGAAAGAGCTCAGAATGAGAGATTTGAAAATTCGAGAGCTCAGACAGTCAAAAGAAAGGGTGCTTCTTCGAGTTCTGCACCATAAAAAAGGGACAGAGATGCTGGTTTTCGACCCCAAGTTAGATCAGAGTCAGTGGCATCCTCCGCAAGAGGATCAAATCAGATGAGAGGTAGACAAACTCAGTCAATGGGATCTGGAGCTGGGAGATCTAATCAGAGTCAAGCCAGACAATGCTCACATTGTGGAAAGAATCATTCAGGGATATACCAGATGATTTCTGGAGTCTGCTTTAGATATGGGGACGTTGGGCATTTTGTTCGGGATTGTCCAATGTTAACCAGTAAATCTACACAGCCAGAGAGATCTATTTCTGCAGGCCAGAGAGGAAGAGGTAGAGGCAGAGGAAGAAGCCAATCGGAATCCTCTGCTCAACAGGAGATACACTCCACTGCTCGAGTGTACAACCTCAAGACCAATGAGGATTGTGATGACCCAGATATTATAATAGGTATCTTTCTATTGTTTGATAAAGGTGTAATAGTATTGATTGATACGGGGTCTACATATTCATACATTACTAGTAAGTTAGTGAAAGAATTGAACATTCCATTAGAAACTACTAGCAATGAGGTGATAGTGACGAACCCATTAGGGCACAATGCCCGGATAAATTTGGTGAGCCGAGGGTGTCCCATACAAATTCAGAGAATTGAATTTCATGCTAATCTAATGAAATTACCTTTCGACGAATTTGAAGTGATACTGGGAATGGATTGGTTATATCGTTATTACGCTAATGTCGATTGTAGATTGAAAAGAGTAACGCTGAGAAGTCCAGAAGGGGTAGACGTGGTGGTATTTAGTGAAGGATGGAATCCATTAGCAAATGTAATTTCAGTAATGTCGACGAAGAAGTTATATCTACAAGGATGTCAAGGGTTCATTGCTAATGTGCTGGATGTTAGAACCAAGGAGAAAGGGATTGAAGGAATTCCTATAGTCAGAGAATTTCCCGATGTATTTCCTACAGAGTTGCCAGGTTTACCTCCGGACAGAGAGGTAGAATTCCAGATTGAGATAATACCGGGAACAGCGCCAATTGCAATGACACCATACAGGATGGCTCCAAAAGAGTTGCAAGAATTAAAAGATTCAATTACAGAAGTTACTAGACAAAGGGTTTATTAGACCAAGTGTATCACCTTGGGGAGCTCCTATTCTATTTGTTAAAAAGAAAGATGGATCAATGCGTCTTTGTATCGACTATAGACAGCTCAATAAAGTGACTATAAAGAATAAGTATCCACTTCCCCGAATTGATGATTTATTTGATCAATTAAAGGAAGCTTCAGTGTTCTCAAAAGTTGATCTACGTTCGGGTTATCATCAATTAAAGATTCAAGAGAAAGACATTTCAAAAAATGGCGTTTAGAACAAGATATGGTCATTACGAGTTTATCGTGATGTTGTTTGGAGTTACGAATGCACCAGCTGCTTTTATGGATCTAATGAATAGGATATTCCAACCTTATTTGGATCAGTTTGCTGTGGTGTTTATTGATGATATTTTAATATATTTAAAGTCAAAAGAAGAGCATAGTTCACACTTACAGATTGTTTTACAGATTTTACGAGACAAGAAGCTTTATGCTAAATTTTCTAAGTGTGAATTTTGGTTGAATGAAGTGACATTCCTTGGACATGTAATTTCTGCAGAAGGAGTTCGAGTGGATCCCCAAAAGATTAAAGCTATTCTAGAGTGGGAAGTTCCAAAGAATGTATCAGAAGTTAGAAGTTTTCTGGGGTTAGCTGGTTATTATCGAAGGTTCGTTAAAAACTTTTCGATCATAGCATTACCCCTAACTAAACTATTGAAAAAGGAAGTAAAATTTGTTTAGACTCAAGAATGTCAAGAGAGTTTTGAAAAGTTAAAGAAGATTCTTACAGAAGCTCCAGTGTTAGTTCAACTTGAGTCTGGTAAGAACTTTATAGTGTATAGTGATGCGTCTCATAGTGGTTTGGGATGCGTATTAATGTAAGAAGGCAAGGTGGTGGCCTATGCTTCGAGACAACTAAAATCGAACGAGAAGAATTAGCCAACACACGACCTAGAGATAGCGGCAGTAGTGTTTGCTTTAAAGATCTGGCGTCACTACTTGTTTGGTGAAAAGTGCTACTTGTATACGGATCGCAAGAGCTTAAAATACTTGATGACTCAGAAAGAGTTAAATTTAAGACAAAGAAGATGGGTGGAATTTCTCAAGGATTATGATGTTGTGATTGATTTCCATCCCGGAAAGGCAAATGTGGTAGCTGATGCCTTGAGTAGAAAGACGTTTGCAGCTTTGAAAACTCTTGATGCTAGATTATCGTTAAGAGAAGATGGTGCAATTTGTGCAGAATTTACTGTCAAGCCAGCATGGCTAGATCGAATTAAAGAATTGCAAGCTAAAGATGGAAAGTGTTTAAAGAAGATACAACAGATAAGAAATGGAGAGGGTACATATTATGAGATTAAGTCTGATGAGAATTTGTATTATCGAGAAAGATTGGTAATTCTAGATGATGATGAATTAAAGAATGATTTGTTAACGGAAGCTCATTGTAGTCCATTGACAATGCATCCGGGAGGGAACAAAATGTATATGGATCTCAAGAGTCGATATTGGTGGCCGGGAATGAAGAAAGACATTACGAAATTTGTATCAAAGTGTTTGACTTTTCAACAAGTCAAAGCTGAGCATCAGGTTCCGTCAGGATTTTTACAATCAATTTCAATTCCTCAATGGAAATGGGAAAACATAACGATGGATTTTGTGACGGGGTTACCTTTAACTCTGAACAAAAAGGATTCAATCTGGGTGATCGTAGATAGATTGACTAAGTCAGCCCATTTTATTCCGGTACGAACTGATTTCTCCATAGATAAGTATGCGGAACTGTATATTAGAGAGATTATACGTTTGCATGGTGTACCTATTTCCATAGTTTCTGATCGAGATCCTAGATTCACATCACGGTTTTGGAAGTCATTACATGGAGCACTGGGAACTCGGTTGAACTTCATTACAGCGTTTCATCCTCAAACCGATGGTCAATTCGAGTGAACTATTCAAATTCTGGAGGATATGCTAAGAGCTTGTGTTATTGAAATCAAAGAATCGTGGGAAAGGTATTTACCACTTTTTGAATTTGCGTACAACAATAGTTATCAGTCAAGCATCAAAATGGCTCCCTATGAAGCTCTATACGGAAGAAGATGTTGTACGCCCTTGAACTGGTATGAACTTAAGGATCGAGAAGTTATTGGTCCTGAGTTGATTCAAAATATGGAAGAAAAAGTTCAAGTAATTCAGAATAATCTGAAAGTCGCAGCTAATAGACAGAAATCGTATGCTGATTTATAAAGGAAAGAGATTGAATTTCAAGTCGGAGATAAAGTGTTCTTGAAAGTGTCTCCGTGAAAGAAAGTATTGAGGTTTGGACATAAAGGAAAGTTGAGTCCTCGATTCATTGGACCTTACGAGATTACTAAGAGAATAAGACCAGTAGCATATCAGCTAATTTTGCCACCTGAAATGGAAAAGATACACAATGTCTTTCATGTCTCAATGCTTAGGAAATATCGATCTGATCCATTCCACATTGTGACTTCTGAAGAAATTGAAGTTCGACCAGATTTAACTTATGAGGAAGAACCTGTTCCAAATATAGCTCACGAAGCCAAGCAACTAAAGAACAAGACTATTCCATTGGTTAAAGTCTTGTGGAAGAATCACAAAATAGAGGAAGCAACATGGGAACGTGAAGAGGACATGAGGATTAAGAACCCCTACCTCTTTGCATAATAAAAATTCAAGGATGAATTTTCTTAAGGGGGGAGAGTTGTAACATCCTCAATACCGGGTTAGTGACTAAATTGTAAAGTCTCAGAATTTGGTGGTTAGAATAAAATAAATGAAAAGTATAAAGATTTACATGTAAATTATTATGTAGGATGGAATTGAAAGGAAGAAGGAATGAAAGGATAATAGAGTAATTCCAAGGAAAAATAATTAAAGAAAGGATAATTATGTATATATAAGGATACACGTGGGTGGAAGGGGAGAAACACCCAAGACTTCCATAGTTCTCTTCTTCTTCTTTCTTCCTTGTGCGTGTGAACCAAAGCAAAGGTAAGATTTCTGATTATTGAATTTATTGTTAAATTTAATATTGGGTTTTGATTATTAGATGATAACTAAGCTTAAAGAAAGCTTAAGTTATCTTAACATCAAAGGATGATGGAGTTAGGAGAGATTTAAGATTTGAAGTTCTTAAATGAAATCTTGGAATAGAGTTCATAACTAAAATTGAAAGTTAAATTTAACTTGTCATCAATCTAGTTAAGATATACGAAGTGTTAAAAGTGGAATTCAAACATGTTGAATTATGGATGTAATTATTAAATTACATATGAATGATATAATTTGGAGGTTTAAGATGAAATAAATGAGTATAAATTGGTTCAAGGATGTGTACTATAGTTAAGAATGAAAAAGAGGATTAAACATGAAGGATTTAATCCAAAATGAATGAATTTTTGGGTTCAAAAAGAGGATTCTGGGCAGAGTGCATCGATGCATATTCATAGTGCATCGATGCATCAAGGTTAAAACCCAGAAATTGTTTGAAGGTGTATCGATGCACAGGTAGTGCATCGATGCACTCTTTTAAAATAAAAAGATCGAATGCAATTAGTGCATCGATGCATCCTATTAATAATAAAACATCGAATGCATTTTATGCACCGATGCACAAGTAGTGCATCGATGCATACCTTCATTAAAAGAGGAAATTGGCATTTATCTTAATCTAAAGAGTGAACCATTAGAGTATATTAGCTATAATACTGATATAGATCCATGTGTGATTATGTAGATACTAAAAGTAAGCTTATTCCGGAACGATCAAAGGATTAGAATCGAATCAAAGCAAAGCTAAGGTGAGTGCATACTATATGTATAGTATAATGGAATAAGACTTGTGATAAGTCTAATTCCTATATTGATTTTCAAAGTACAATAATTGTGAACATGCATATATGATAATTATTGTAATACATGCATAAGGCATATATATGTTCACGTGATTGGATAAATGATGTATATATATGAATAGATTCAAATACACATGTGATATGAGAACATGACATGAGCTACATGATCACAAGAGAAATGACATGAGCTACATGATCACAAGAGAAATGACATGAACTACATGATCACAAGAGAAATGACATGAGTACATGAACATATAAAATATAAGAATAATGCCCATAATATACGATATGAGAGCTATAGGTGTAATTGACAAGCCAAGAGTCGAGGGTATAATAGTCCTTCGGGATGTAGTGGTCCTACAGGACATATATGACAGTCCTTTGGGACGAATACTGAACTAAGGTTCGGTGCCCCATGAGGGAATTGATACGAGCTGTGGTGATAGCATTAGTGCACAACCTCAATGCACTCACATACCTCTATTCTCAATAATATACATGGGCAATTGAAATACAAAGTAAAGTGAAAGTGGTACAAGAAGGTAAGTTTTGTACATGCATGATATGATTATATATGTTTTTGTGTAATAGATACATGCATATTAAAATGTCATGAAGGAAATGGTAAGAATGCATATTCATGAATATATTGTTGCATATTCATTTATTGCCTCACTAAGTCTATGACTTAGCGTGTAAGTGATTTACACGTAGGTACCAAGAAATAAGAAGATTCAGAATAGCAGTGGCACAGACAACAGCATTACTAAGAAATCAGATCAGAAGTAATTGACAAAGTAGGTATTTTGTTGTGTATAAAGTGTTGGTATGTAATAATTGGTTAATTACAAATGCTCTGATCGATTTTGTATTAAGTGGTCTCTTTTATGTAAATTAAAGTATTTTGTTTTAATGAAAGTTTTAAATTCCCGGGATTTTTCTTTAAGAATCAAAGTTTGAAAAGTCAATGTGACATATCGGACTTGTATTCGGGTCGAATATGAGTTAGGGGTGTTACACAAGCTTTGACCAGAAGTTTCGAACCTTCCAAAAAAAGTTTTGAAACTTTCCAAAATAGAAGCCTTTAGAGTTTCGAAACTTTCATAAAAGTTTTGAAACTCTCCTTGAAGTTTCGATTCTTTGGTTTCAACGGTCATATTTTTTAATCCTTTCGAAGAGTTTCAAAACTTATTCATAGTTTTAAAACTTCTCGTGCAGGTAGCATTTAATGCGCGAATTTAATGCTTCAAACGGCTCTAAACTCCCTCCAACCACCTCAAAAGGCTAGAAATCAATGAGAGCACATAAAAGAGGTCTTCAAACAGTTAAGAAGAGATAAGAAAGTTATTCCAACAATCAAAGAGCAAATAGAGCCAAATTTGTATTCATTTTGTGTCTTCTTTTCATTGAACATTATTCTATTCATTGTAATTTTATTATAATGTTCTTAGGTGTGTGTTGGAGCTTCATTGTGAAAACATTCTATCTTTGTGAGAATATTCAAAGTTAATTTCTTCTTAGGAAGGGTTGAACATTTAAAACTTTGGGGGTATAAGTCTTAGTGTTGTGTAAGGTTACACATTGTCATAAAAGGTTAGAACAAATTAGTGAATTTGTTGAATCTTTAGTTAGGAAGCTAAGGTAGTGGATATAGACTTCATTAAGGAAGTTGAACCACTCTAAAATTCTTGTGTCATTTTTCTCATTTCTTGCTAAAGCTTCCGACAATTTTTTTTATTGCTAATTCACCCCTTTGGCCATTTTCCTTGATCAATTGATTCAACAATTGATATCAGAGCTAAACTCATTGGAAGGTTTTACCACCTCTTGATAAGATCTTAGAAGAGTCAAGTCATCAATCTAGTCATCCATGGCCTCTACACCAAGTTTCGATGTTGTCAATGATTTCTAACCTATCAACAAGCTCCCTTACGTTAATGGAGTGAACTATGCTTATTGGAAGAATTGTATGACACTTTTCATCCAAGCAAATGATTTGGGAGCTTGTATCATCATGTTGAGAGGACATTCTACTCTAACTAGAGAAATGGAGGAGTGGAGTGAAGAAGAAAAGAAATTGTTCCAGATCAATGCAAAGGCAACGCACATTCTATTTTGTGCACTTGGCCCCGACGAATATGGAAGGGTTTCATCTTGTTCCAATGCCAATGAAATTTAGGATAAACTTGAAGTTACTCATGAAAGAAGTAATAGGATAAGAGAAACTAATATTAGTCTTTTCAATCATAAATATGAAAACTTCAAGATGATACCGGATGAGGATATTAAAAGCACGACCAGTCGGTTTTCAGTTATTCTCAATGGTCTCTAAGGCTTTGGAGTCATCATTCATAATGACAAGCTTGTTAGGAAGATGATTTATATTATTTCCTAGTCATGGCAATCCAAAAAGATCGCCATTATTGAAGCGAAGATTCTAAAGACTCTCATTCTAGATGAGCTCATTATGTCTTTGCTTACTCATTAGATGATGGTAAATGAATAATAAAAATAAGAGAAGAAAAATGAGAAAAATAATTGGTGTTGATCTTAACTCTACAAAAGAAGTGATTGACTCAAATGAAGATGAACAAATGAAAATGTTTGCCAAAAGATTCAAGATATTCATTAGGTCTAACAAAGGAAGGAGATTCCAAAGAAAGGAGGGCTTCAAAAATGAATCCTAAGAGAAGGATCCTATTATTTTCTATGAGTGCAAAAAGCCTGTACATTTCAAGTTTAAATGGCCACAATTGAAGAAGAAGTGATTCTCCAAGAAGAAACACAAGGCATATGTAGCTACATGGGGTGATGATGAGTCCTCAAATGAAGAAGAGAAAGAAGTATCCAACTTCTGTCTCATGGCCATAGAGGATGGTTCAAAGGTAACATCTAATTCATCTATTTCAAATGAGTATTCTTCTGATGAGTTGTAAGAGGCTCATGATGAATCAACCTTAGAATTTAAGATCATGATTTATAATAATAAGAAAAATATTTCCAAATTGAAAAATGAGAATGATCTCCTTTATAAGAGTAATCTTGAGCTAGAAAGTCAAGCCAAAGCTATGCAAGTCAAACTTGAAGAGTTTGAAAAGAAAAATCAAGATTTTCATACTTGTTTTCAAAGGATCATGATGATCACCAAAAGAAACTTGATGATCTTAAAGCTTCTTTTAACCATGTTGGGACAAAAAGATTTGAAAAAGGTGAACATTCAAAACCCGACTATGTTAAAAATAACTTTAATTATTATAAATATAGAGGTCCCCAAAGAACCTCATAGGACTCTTTGCTATTAATTATAAGGATATCCTTAAAAAATGGATACCTAAGGGGACAGGATTATTGGGAACTAATGCTAATGAACTCAAAAGAATTTGGGTACCAAAAATCAAATTTAATTTATGTTTGTAGGTGGAGCATTGCTACAAGGCACAAAGTAAAAGTTCAGACTCTAGGTACTGATAACTCCATAAAAAGACTCTATTTCTAGTCTTTTTACTTAAGTTATTGCTCGTCTAAACAAAGTTTTCATAGCATATTAGTCGCATTTAGTTATATATAGGCTATAATTTCATGTGGTGGATAAGTTTTGCTTAGGCGAGATTTATTTGGTTTGACTGATGCTACTGAGGAGAAAGAGCTTGTTTGGATTGTGTATGTGCAGGAAATTAACTAAGGTGGAACATTACAGTCGTGGCAATGTATTTCCCAAGGGGCTAGTGGAACATAGAAGATAAAGACAGTGACGAGCAGATTTATCTAGCCAAGGCAAGGTTTATCTTGCAAGTCTGAAGCGGATCTGACGAATTGCTTATGTCACATGCTAGCTGTATGACTACCCTTACGCGCAATCAAGCCCTGAAGATTCTGACAACAACCAATCGCCTTTCCTTTTTTAGCCTGGACAAGAAAACAACGAGTATATAGGGAATCTTTACTTTTACGAAATCCTAGAAGATTTCCCTCTATAAATACCCAATCACAGCTGCTAAAAAGGAGGTAAGGAAGCAAGAAGAGCTTTAACTGAAGCGTGGAGTGAGCAACTGTAGTGTTTTCCCACCGTTTTCTAACCCGATTATCCTTGAGTCCTCTATAGCCAGACTATAGTAGAGCGGGTGGTCAGGCCTCGAGAGAGGCTGGCCGCCAGGGTAGGCATGGTACTGATAAGAGATGTTGCGATAGAGCCCCCAGTTTTGGGAGTTGTTCTTCCTTTGTTTTTAATTTCTTTACTTCGCTTGGGGTTGTATTAAAACGATGATACTTTGGTTGACTTTTTGACAACATCATGAACTGTTTTACCGGTGTTAGTCTTTGTTTTGCTGAGACAATTATTTTATGTTTTATGAATGACACATTATGATTTTGCTCATGTCTGTTTTGTTCATTGTTTAAATATTTTGCCTTGACACTGTAAGAGCTTCTAGAGATTGCCTGGGGTCTAGGTGAAACACGTCTTGACATTGTAAGAGCTTCGAGAGATTGCCGTGTGTCTAGACATTGATTCTTAGATTCGAGAGAATTAAGATAGATCTACGTGAAAAATGGAATAGATCCAGGATGATGATGTTCTAACCTACCTACCTTAGAGATAAGGGGAGGGCTTCAATCGATTAAAAGGGATAGATGCTGGAGTAGGATAGACGACGATTATAGTTCATGCTAAGAGGTATTGCTACAACAACAATCTGACAAACCAAGGGTTGTAGTTAACGCTGAGTAGTATTGCCATAACAACCGTCTAAGAATACTCAGTAATCCTGTCGGGCAACTTAAGTATATCATAACAAATCATTCTAGACTTAGAATAATTACTTATCATAACAAAATATTAGCATGAATGCTCTATGAAAAGTCTGAATATGTGAGGTTGTTTTGAATATATTTGAATCAACGTTTGTCTTTGCCTTGTTTATTTTAATTCGATAGTTTTGCATATTTATTTTGCCTCGACCAAACTATTCTACAACCATACTTTATAATATTTTATTGCTTTATTTTGTTTAATTTATTACTAATAGTTTGCTAGCTTGACAAGACTTTAGGAACTAGCTCGTGACAACTAGTTCTAGTTGTGGTGAAACTTAAAAAGGCCTACCAATACCTGAGGAGACGATAACTCACTTACCCTTTGTTACTTGATTCGACTGTGTATACTTGCACAAATTTGCTTGCCATAGCATATACATTTCCAAGCGATCAAGTTTTTGACGCCGTTGCTGGGGATTGGCAACTGACGGAATTTTTTATTTTTCGCCATAAAAAAATTTTATTGTCACCTTTTACTTACTTAGTTTAACTCGTTTAATTCTTATTTTATTTTATAGGTTTTTATCATTGCATGGCCCTGAGATCTGCTGGTAATCCATTAGAGCCATTCGACCCTGAAATTGAACATTCATTCAGACAAATGCGACATAACCAACGAGCCAGAGAGTATATGAACCAACTACAATTTCAAGGCAACAACAATATGGGAGACCAGGCAGATCCTGATGTAGCATCAAATAATTTAATAGAGAAGTTGCAAGACCACGAGTAATACGAGATCACTTGATCCTAATTCTTGATGATCTAAATCCAGGCATCGTGGCACCTGAAATATAAGCAACCCATTTTGAGCTTAAACCGGTGATGTTTAACATGCTAAACTCTATCGGTCAATTTGGTGGCTCGCCTAATGAGGATGCTAGACATCATACCCGTGTCTTTCTCGAAGTGTACGATTCATTCCGGCAACAAAGAGTTCATGAAGATGTGCTAAAGCTTAAACTTTTACCTTATTCCTTACACGATAGAGCAAGAGCTTGGCTCAGTGAGTTCCTTCGGGCTAAATGGAATCTTGGGTGAATTTATGTAAAAGCTTTTTATTTCGATACAATCCACCCAATATGAATACACAGCTACATAATGACATTGCAAGTTTTCGCCAAGGCGATGATGAATCATGTACAAGTGTTGGGATAGATATAAAAGTCTACTTCGCAAGTGTGTAAACAACAGATTTCATGACTGGACTCAGTCGTGATGTTTTACAATGAAGTTAATGCACCTACTCGAATGATGTTGGATTCCTCAGCAAATGGTACTTTGCTTGATAAATCACCCGAGGAAGCCTTCGATATCCTCGACAGGATATCAAATAATGACTATCAATTCCCAAATACAAGGCTGGGAACCGGTAGAAAAATGTCTGGATAATATGAAATTGAGGGTAAAGATTCAATAGCATCTAAACTTTATGCCATAATTAATATGTTGAAGAATTTGTAGCTTCCTAATGAGGTGAGAGAAGTCAAACCAACCAGTAATGCATGCATTTTCTGTCACGACAACCATCATGAGAGGGAATGTCCAGAAAACCACGAGTCCATTACTTTTGTGGGAAACTACAACTGAAGAAATAATAACCCCTACTCGAATACATACAATCCAGGATGGCGACAATATCCGAATTTTTCATGGGGTAATCAAGGGACCAACAACAACAATCAAGCAGGAAATTATAATAGGCCACAATAGAGTAATTTGGAACATCAAAATTTCAGAATCAGCATAAGATGCCCGGGCAACGCACCAAAGATATAACTTCTTCCTCTAATACAAACTCTAATTCTAACTCATTGTAAGCTTCACTGCAGTAATTTATGGCCTCGACAAAAGATTTTATGGCTTTAACAAAGACTTTGATGCACGAGTACTCATCAACAATAAAAAACCAAATTAATTTGTTGTAAAGCCAAGCTGCTCTTTTGCAAAGCCATAGTTCATCCGTGAGAGCATTGGAAAACCAAGTGGGGTCAAATCACCATGACATTACATTCTCGCCCACAAGGAAATCTCCCTAGTGATACTGAAGTTATTAAAAAGCATGGAAAGGAATAGTGCAGTGTACTTACACTGAGGAGTTATACACAAATTAACTAGAATGACAAGTTTGGGGGGAAAACAGCTCGAAGATTCTAGCCAAGGCATTATACAACCTGAGGATTGAGCTAAAATTGTGGAACATGAAAAATTGTTCGAAGAGAAGGAAAATTATGAAAGTACATAAACTTGTTAAACAGATAATGGGAAACTTAGAGCGAAGTCCATAGTTTCCTCATCACCTACAGCAGATGACGTGAGACCTCCACCACCATTTCCTCAAAGATTGAAGAAACACAATGACGACATCCAGTTCAAGAAATTTGTTGATGTTTTGGATCAGTTGTATATCAATGTACCTTTACTTGAAGCCATCGAGCAGATGCCCTCCTATGCTAAGTTTCTAAAAGACATTGTCACAAAAAGAGGAATATAGAAAATGTTACCGATGCGAAAGAAAGCTGCTCTGCAGTAAGCAAACTCTAACCAAAGTAAAAAGATCCTGGCAGTTTTGTGATATCATGTTCAATAGGTGACAACTTTGTAGGACAAGTCTTTGTTGACTTAGGGTTAATCGTAAATTTGATGCCAAAGTCCATATTTTTAAAACTAGAAATGTGTAATGCTTGCCCAACCACATTTATCTTACAATTAGCTGACCGGTCTTATGTTCGTCCTGAGGACAGAATAGAAGATGTCATTGTAAAGGTGGACAAGTTTGTATTTCCAGTTGATTTCCTAATATTTGACTGTGAAGCCGATGAAAATACACCCATCATCCTTGGATGACCCTTTTTGGCCACTGGACGAATCTTAATAGATTGCGAGAAGGGAGAGTTCACGATGTGGGTAGGAGAGCAAAGCGTCACAATCAATGTCTTCAACTCTATGAGATTTATGGACGATTCAGAAGAATGCCAATGCATTAGAGACATGGAATCAATGGAGGAAGAGGATACATCAAATCTTAACCAAGACGAATTTTTACAAAGTAATGAATACAACACTTTGGGCCATGACTTGATGTCTATGACGAATGAACATGAAAATAATGGCTCAGGAGAAAAATTGTCAGAAGAATATTTTGATAAATATTACCTTAGCAACAGTTGTGCGAATAAAGAAATTAACGGATTCCCTGCCAATGACACCGAAGCAGAATATGAGGGTAAATCAGAGGAACATTCTAGTTTCCTTCATGCTAGACCAGGTATGAAATTCAATCCCTTAGATTTCAATGAAGTTAGTCCCCCAAAATCATCATTACAATATGAACCCACACTTGAACTTAAAACTTTGCCATCACATTTGAAATACGCCTAATTATGTTGTAATGAGACTACAAGTAATAATTTCTTCCAGTCTAACCTCCGAACATGAGAACAGTTTGTTAAATGGTTTATAGCAGCACAAAAGAGCTCTATGATGGACCATGACAGAGTTGAAGGAAATCATCCCTACCATATGCATGCACAAGATCAACTTAGAAGACAATCATACCAATTCAGTGGAACCATAAAGAAGACTCAACCCGATCATGAAGAAAGTGGTCATGAAGGAAATCATAAAATGGCTGGATGTTAGAGTAATTTATCCAATATCCGATAGCTTATGGGTCAGTCTGGTGCAGTGCGTGCCAAAAAAAGGTGGTGTAACCGTGGTCAAAAATGAAAATGATGAGCTTTTAACTACTAGAACAATCATGGGTTTGCGAATATGTATGGACTATAGGAAGCTCAATAAAGCCATAAAGAAAGACCACTTTCCTCTTCCTTTTATTGACTAAATGCTTGATAGACTAGCAGGAAAAGCATTTTACTGATTCCTTGATGGATATTCGGGATACAATCAGATAGCCATAGCACCGGAGAATCAAAAGAAGACTACTTTCACATGTCCATATGGTACCTATGCGTTTAGACGAATGTCGTTTAGGCTATGTAACGCTTCAACAACCTTTCAGAGATGTATGATGACAATTTTTTTAGATATGGTGGAAGATTGCCTGGAAATATTTATGGATGACTTCTCCATCTTAGGCGACGATTTCAATCGATGCCTCGACAACTTATCTAATGTGCTGAAGCGATGTGAAGAAGCCAACCTAGTACTGAATTGGGAGAAATGCCATTTTATGGTAACCGAGGGAATAATGTTGGGACACAAAATTTTCTTGTCAAGGTATTGAAGTCAATAGAGTCAAGGTGGAAGTAATTGAAAATATACCTCCACTCACCAATGTGAAAGACATACGTAGTTTTCTAGGACATGCATGCTTTTATAGGCGGTTCATAAAAGATTTTTCTCAAATCTCAAAACCTTTGTTTCTTTTGCTTCAACAAAATCAACCATTTGTATTTAATGATAACTGTTTAAATGCTTTTACAGATTTGAAGAAACAACTGTCATCAGCACCAATCGTTGTTCCACCAGACTGGAATGCACCTTTCGAGCTCATGTGCGATACTAGTGACTATGCAGTTGGGGCAGTGTTAGGACAACGAAAAAGTAAACTCTTTCATGTTATCTACTATGCTAGTCGTACTCTTAATGATGTACAAATACACTATACCACAACTGAAAAAAGAACTTCTTGCAGTATTATTTGCATTCGATAAGTTTAGGCCATATCTCATAGGAACTAAAGTGATTGTGCATACGGATCACTATGCAATTAAATATTTAATCAATAAGAAATATACAAAGCCTAGGCTCATCATATGGATATTATTACTACAAGAGTTTGATTTAGAGCTAAATGATAGATAGGGTATTGAAAACCAAGTAGCAGATCACTTGTTTAGACTAGAAAACAAAGTTAGTTGTCATGACATGAAAGACATCTAGTAGGATTTCCCTAATGAGAAAATTTTATTTGTCACGGCTGAGCCATGTTATGCTGACATAGTCAACTTTATTGTTAGTGGCATTATACCTCTAGATTTATCTAGCCAAGGCCGAAAAAAGTTCAGACATTATGTGCGACACTATTATTGGGATGAACCGTTCCTATTCAAGTAATATGGCGACCAAATAATCAGAAGATGTGTCCCAGAAGAAGAACACAAGGAAATTCTACTTCATTTCCACTCATCACCGTATGAAGGACATTTCGATGGAATGAGGACAACGACGAAGGTTCTTCAATCCGGTTTCTATTGGCCCATCTTTTTCAAAGATGCACACGAATTCTACAAATCGTGTGATAGATGCCAGTGAACAGGGAACATATCAAAGAGACATGAGATGCCGTGGCAAAATATTCTGGAGGTTGAATTTTTCGGCGTATGGGGGATAGATTTTATGAGACCCTTCCCCACATCTTTCGGTGACATATAAATTCTTATGGCAGTGAACTACGTGTCCTAATGGGTAGAAGTCATCTCAACACCTAAGAATGATTCCAAGACCGTACTGAAATTCTTGCACAAAAACATATTCACGCATTTTGGAACACCGCGAGCTATTATCAGTGATGAAGTCACACACTTTGACAACAAATTAATTGCCAAGGCACTGAAAAGATATAAAGTGCGACATCGAATAGCCATGGCATATCACCCCCAGACCAATGGGCATGCCTAAGTCTCTAACCAGGAAATCAAATAGATCCTTGAGAAAGTGGTCAACCCAAACTGAAAAGACTGATCGCCAAAGCTAGATGAAGCACTATGTGCCTATCACACAACATTTAAGACACTGCTAAGAATGTCCCCATTCTAACTAGTCTATGGTAAAAAGTGTCATCTGGATGTAGAACTTGAACATAAAGCATATTGGGCCATCAAGAAATTAAACTTGGATGTTGAGCTTGCTGGAGAAAGAAGACTCTTGGAACTGAATGAAATGGATGAATTCATAGCTCACGCTTACGAAAATGCCCGCTTATACAAAGAAAAAAAAACGATGGCATGACAGAAAAATTTTGCTATGTCAATTTTATTCTGGACAACAAGTGTTGCTCTATAATTCACGACTCAAATTGTTTTCATGCAAGCTAAATTCCAGATGATCGGGACCGTTTATCGTACACCAAGTTCATAATAACGGAGCAATATAAATAAAAAATCGAGATGATGGATCCACATTCAAGGTGAATGGTCAGAGACTAAAGGAATAAAAGGAGCACCAGTCATGCGCGATAAACTGACATAAACAACAAGCGATGCCCAAGAGTTTGCTTTACATACCTGAACAATATTCGTTGCCTAGGCAACAAAAATCTGAATTATGTACATAAATAAATTAAGTTGTTTTATGCACTAGTTATTTGTTTTATTTTATTTCTGTTTTTGTTTTTGGTATGCAAGGTACTCGTGGGAGTATGGGGTGAGAACTCACGCATGGGAGGAAGATAAACCCTAAGATAAAAGGTTTTGGCAGTAATTATGAAAAGGGAAAGTAATCTTTCCCCACTTTATGTTAAATCGAATATTGTGTCATTAATGCCATATCTTTTTTCCCTCATGTTTTGACCAATTTGCCCCGAATAAACCACCCATTATCTTTTTCCCTCATGTTTTGACTAATTTTCCCCTTCAATATTTCCTCCTTATCACCGCCGCTAAACACCCTGTACCATCAAGTATCATGGCCATATCAAAGAAAAATCCAGCCCCAACATCAGGATTTGAGCGTTTTCAGACCGCTGAAGCTGAAGCACGGTTCAAAAACCTCCAAAAACGGCAAATATATTTGGTGGATGGTTTTGTTTTTCCAATAGAAAATGATGAGCCATTCGGACCAAAAGTAATGGACGTGGTTAGAAAGAATAAATGGGAGAAATTTATTCGGCATCCTCATGCTGTGGCGTCGGTGATGGTTCATGAATTTTATGCCTATCTTGAAGACACGTCTAAACATACTGTCTATGTGAGAGGGAAGCTCATATTATTTTCCTTATCAACACTCAACCTATATTTCAATTTGGGAAAGGTGAAAGACCAACACAAGAAGTTCGTGGCTGAGGCAGACCAAGAAACCTATAGTAGAGTCTTTAAAGACCTCTGCTTCGGATTGGCCAAATTTGAAGGTAACGCGATAACACGTAAGTGGGTCGATCGTTGAGCCCTTAAACCGATGGTGAAGTTATGGAATTACTTCCTAAAGGGAAATCTAATGCCAACCTCCCACTAGTAAACTGGTTGATACTGCTGCATTCGATTATTTATAGGCGAGCGATCAATGTGGGAGAAATCATCTTTTATCAAATCCATGACTACACAAAGAGAAACCGAGGTAATATTCTTTTTCCTAACCTGATAACTGCTTTGTGCAGGAATAAAAAAGTCCCCGAGGAACCATTCGAGGACTTTATCAAGTCAAAGGAAGGAATAACTAAGAAGAAAGTGCCAGAACTCATGAGCTTCGACGATAATGCCCAGAGAGGAGCCAAATCTATTGTCACGGCTAGAATGGCAGGCGTGGTTACATATACGTGAGAGACCTGCGAGAGGATCGAGCGCCTGGAAAATCACATGAAGATTTTCTTTGGGTATGTTAAGGTAAGGGATGCACAACTCAATGCCTTTTTCAAGGAGATGCTCCCAATCACCAATGAAGACTTACTGCCCTTCCCTGATGTTATTCTGAAACACAGTGCAGGCAGCAGTACATTCAATGCCTCGGTACAAACTGCTCCTCTGGAGTTTTCTGCAAACGTTCCTCTACTTGCCACTCATGTCTCACCTGTACCTGAAGAAAGCCATGGCGAAACAGATGAATATCTAAGCTCCTCATTCTCTTCCTCTGAAAGCACTCAGGAAATTCCACCCGACTTTTTTGTCGATGATGATTTCATTCCAGTCCATGATCAACCTGTAACCGAGCAAGTACCTGAAAATTCCCCTGTTCGTCACATAATGCTAGTTCCTGAGCCAGATCAAAGTCAGACTCCAGAAACTCTTGCGCAAACCACCCACGCTAAAGAACAACAAACACCAGCATGCGTCCCAAGCACTAAGTGACACATTAAGCGAATGGCAAGTCGTGTCCTTTAGCCCTCTGCCTCGCAGATTACATCAGAAGATACGGGATCCGAGAGTCCCCCTCCTCCAAAAAGACGTAGAACACACGCGTCCAGTCAAGCTGCCCCACCACAGTAAGTTAACATTTTATTTTTATTTTTTTTCTCTACATTTGCATTTGCAATTAGTTACATGTATTTCATTTTTCATGCATTGAGGACAATGCATCCCTCAAGTTTGGGGGAGGTATTACGTCTCACATTTTGTTAAGAGCAATTGATGATAATTGGTTACAAATTTTGGTTGTCATTATATAAGTAGGTTAAGTTTATTTTTTGGAATAAATTGAGGATGCCTGATGATAAAAGCATAATATAATTGCCTAGGCCAGAATTATTTTTCAGACTGTCGAAAGGAGAGAACCGACCTTAGTCTTGATTCTTTGAAAAATTATAAACACGATTGTAGGTTGTCTCTGCTTAAGGTGATTAGTAAATTTTTAGGAAAAGAACTCTCTGCTTGCAGAGAAATCAAAGAATTGCAAGGCTAAAGTTAAACTCCTTAGTGTGTAAACTTTGTAGAATAAAAGGGAAACTCATATATGTAATGGCATAACCAGAAAACTCCATATAAATTACGGGTTGCCTAGGCATATGAGTGAATGAAAGTAGTCACAGGATGACTCTACCCGACTAGTTTGGGGGTGGAAGGTATGCTCCCTTTCACCTAGAGTGTGGAAGAATAGGTGTGATGAGCTGACTCCCAAAAAAATATGATGAATAAATAGGAGTGGAAACTGTGCATGACAAATAATTTGACGCATTGACAAAACAGAAGTTTTCTAATTACATTAGGGCATAGACTAATTAAAATCACGCACACATGCTAGCAAGGAATCTTGACTCAGGAAGGTACTTGAATGATATGACAGTTAAGCATGTTGAGGCCAAACTTTTGCTGAGGGCTAAAATTTTAAAACCATATGATTTTCTTAATACTACTCTGCCATGACAATTTTAATTTGTTCCCTAACTATTGACCATTGCTTGAGGATAAGCAATAACTTAAGTTTGGGGGTTTGATAACTCCATAAAAGACTCTATTTCTAGTCTTTTTACTTAAGTTATTTCTCGTCTAAACAAAGTATTCATAGCATATTAGTAGAATTTAGTTGCATATAGGTTATAACTGTATGTGGTGGATAAGTTTTGCTTAGGCGAGATTTATTTGGTTTAACTGATGCTTCCAAGGAGAAAGGGCTTGTGTGGATTGTGTATGTGTAGGAAATTAACTAAGGAGGAACATTTCAGTCGTGACAATGTATTTCGCAAGGGGCCAATAGAACATAGAAGATAAAGATAGTGAGGAGCAGATTTATCTCGCCAAGGCAAGGTTTATCTTGCAAGTCTGAAGCGGATCTGATGAATTGATTATGTCACATGCCAACTGTATGACTACCCTCACGTGCAATCAAACCCTCAAGATTCTGACAACACCAAACCGCATTTCCTTTTTAGCCCGGAAAAGAAAACAAAGAGTATTTAGGGAATCTTTACTTTTGTGAAACCCTAGAATATTTCCCTCTATAAATACCCAGTCACAGTCGCCAAAAATGAGGCAAGGAAGCAAGAAGAGCTTTAACTGAAGCATGGAGTGAGCAACTGTAGTGCTTTCCCACCGTTTTCCAACCCGACTGTCCTTGGTTTCCTCGATAGCCAGACTATAGCAGAGTAGCGGTCAGGCCTCGAGATAGGCTGGCCGCCAAGGTAGGCGTGGTGCTGATCAGAGATATCACGACAGAGCCCCCTGTTTTGGGAGTCGTTCTTCCTTTGTTCTTAATTTCTTTACTTCACTTGGGGTTGTATTAAAATGATGATACTTTGGTTGACTTTTTGACAACACCATGAGCCTTCTAGAATCAGGAAGTGAAACGAGGGTGTCTATCTAAAATGATCAATGTCGGTACCCCATGCAACTTCATAATCTCACGGACGTACAACTGTGTCAATCTCTCTAAGGTGTAATCCATCCGAACCAATAGAAAGAAGCAGTCTTGGTTAAATAATCAACTATAACCCACATTGCATCGTGCCTCTGCCTAGTCATAGGTAACCCTATCGTAAAGTCCATAGTCACTTTGCCCCACTTTCACTATGGTATCTGAATTTGTTATAGTAACCCCAAAAGAACCTAGTGTTCCGCCTTGACCTGTTGACATACCAAGAACTTCTCAATGAACTCAAACACCTCTTTCTTCATGCTCAACCACCAATACAAGGGTCAGAGCTCTTGGTACATCTTATTACTACTCGGATGAACCAATAGTGGGTTACAATGTGCCTTATAGAGGATTTTACTACGCAACTGCTCGACTGAAGGAATACACAAACAACCTCTGAAGAAAAGTACATCTTCATCGTGCAACTAAAAATCCGTAGCTTTATCTTGGTGGACTTGCTCCACGTGAGCTCTCAGGCTGCTATAGAAACTATGTAGCACTTTTACCTCGCTCACTAACTTGGGCTTTACTCTCAACTCTAATAATAGCCCACTATCGTCTCATAAAATCAAATGAGCAAACAATGCCCTCAACTCTGACATTGACTTTCTGCTCAAAGCATCAACTACAACGTTTTTGTTTCTTGGGTGATAGTCGATCGAACAGTTGTAGTCCTTCAACAGCTCAATCCACCTATGTTATCTCAAGTTTAGTTTCTTTTTTGTGAGTATATACTTGAGGCTTTTATGGTCGGTGAAGATGTAACACTTACTGCCAAACAGGTAGTTTCTCCAAATCTTGAGCGTGAAGACTATTGCTGCAAGCTTTAAATCATGGGTATAAGTAATTTCTCTCATGAGGATTGAGTTAACGGGATGCATAAGCTACCACTTTCTCTTCTTGAATCAAAACTTAACCAAGTCTATTTAGTGTGGCATTACTGAACACTCTGAAGTCTTTTCCCAACTCAGGTTGGGTCAAACTAAGAGCTTGAGTTAAGATGGTCTTCAACTGTTCATAACTTTGTTGTATTTTATCGTCTCACACAAATGACACTCCCTTGTAAATTAGTTTAGTCATCAGAGAAACTATTATTGAGAAACCCTGTACAAACCGATGATAGTAATAAACAAGGCATAGAAAGACCTCAGTAACGTTCTTCTGTGGTTCTCACTCTAACATTACCTGGAGTTTTTGTGGATCAACCCAAATATCATCTGCCACCATGAAATATCCTAAAAATAAGGTATAATGAACATGTCACATATGGCTCATCCAACATAGTTTTTACCGATGGAATAAGGTATAACAATGTTTTCAGGATCTTTTTGCTTTAGCGAAAGTTTACTCAGTGCAGAACAATATTATTTCATCGTGGTAACATTTTCCAATCTTTCCGCCTCTCTTTTTTGTGACTATTTCTTTCAGAAATTTGGCATATGTAGGCATCTAATTAATGGCCTCGAGTAGCGGGACGTTGATATACAACTTATCATGGTCATCAATAAACTTTTTTGAATTGCATCTCATCATTGTATATTTTCAATTGTTGAGGGAAAGGTGGTAGGGGTCTGACTTTAGCTGCTACATGTGAAGGTGAAACTTTTTTTCATGACACTAAGTTTTCCTCCATCAGTAGTATGACTGGTTGAACCCTCATCCTTGTCATTCTCCATAGTCAATTCTTCTTGTTCAGCAAGTTCAGTTTGACCTTCAGATTCTTCTAGTATAATGTTGGGGTGAGAAATTTATTGTTTGTTCCCCTAAACTTGTCTTCTTGATTAATCTGGGTACCACTCCTCAATGTAAGCACATTGCATTGCTCCTTTCCGTGAGGCTTAGTGACCTCAGTATCACTAGGGAGACTTCCTTGTGGGCGAGCATGTAATGCTGTGGCAATTTGACCCACTTGGTTCTCCAGTGCTCTTAAAGATGAGCTATGACTTTGCAATTAGATTGTTTGACTTTTCAAAAGTGTGCCTTGATTTTTAATTATTGATGATTGTTCATGCATCAAGGCCTTTGTTGAAGCTATGAAATCCTTTGTCGTAGCCATAAATTCTTTCAGAGAATCTTCAAGGAAGTTGGCATTTGAGGAAAATACTGGACCTTTATTAATATTTTGCCACGACATCTGTTGATGCTGAAAATTTTAAGGTTTAGAAATATTTTACTGTGACATATTTAAGTTACCAGCATGGTTGTTGTGAGTCGCTTGATTTCCCCAAGAAAAGTTAGGATGTTGACGCCATCTAAAATTGTAGGTGTTAGAATAGGGGTTATTGTTGCTTTTATTGAAATTGCCCACAAAATTGATATACTCCTGATTTTCTGGGCATTCACTCTCATGGTGGTTGTTGTGGCAAAAAATACACGCCGAGCTTGTTGCTTTAACTTCCTTTACCTCATTGGAATATTGGAGATTTTTCAATATATTTGTTATAGCAGAAAGTTGGGCAAACACATAATTCTTGGAGTCAAGTTCAAATGCCTCAGAAACCTTCCTTCCAGTTCCAAGCCTTATAGACGGGAATTGATAATTGTTGTTGGCTATCCTATCAAGGATATTAAAAGCTTCCTCGGGTGACTTATCAAACAAAATACCATTTTTTGAGGCGTCCAACATTATGCGAGTGGCTGCATTGACTCCATTGTAGAACATCATGACATGAGTCCAGTCGTGAAATCCGTGGTTGGTGCATTTACGAAGAAAACTTTTATATCAATCCCAACAATCATACATAGATTCTTCATCGCCCTGGCGAAAACTTGCGATGTCATTGCGAAGTTGCGTGCGTATGTTAGGTGGACTATACCTTAGTAATTTTTTTTTGCACAAGTCAACCCATGACTCCATTGAGATGAATGGAACTCTACTAAGCCAAGCTCTTGCTCGATCACACAAATAGTAGGGGAATAATTGTAGCTTCAACACATCTTCATGCACTCCTTGTTTCCTAAACGAATCGCACACTTCATGGAAAGCACGAGCATGTTGCCTAGCATCTTCATTAGGCGAGCCACCAAATTAACCGATGGAATTTAACATGTTGAACATCACCAATTTAAGCTCAAAATGGGCTTCTTGAATTTCTGATGCCACAGTTCCAGGATTGAGATCATCAAGGATAGGGGTTAAGTGATATTGTATAGCTCGTGGTCTTGCAACATTTCTGGGAAGATTATTTGCTGTGGCATTTGGATATGCCTGGTTATCCACTAGGTCACCATCCTGATCTGTTAATCGATACATATTTCACTGAGCACATTACATTTGTCTGAAAAATTGCTCGATTTTATGTTCAATGGGTAACAGTGGTTCTTCTAGTCACGCAACGACAAAAACCTACAAACGAAAAAAAAAACTAAATGAGAAACTAACAAGAAAAACTTGTTATGGCAAAACTTTAAAATTTCATGCAGTTTCCAATCCCTGAAAATGGCACCAAAAACTTGATAGCATGTAAATGTGTGTGTTGTGGCACATAAGTCTATGCAAGTATACACAATCGATGCAAGTAATACAGTAGTGAGTGAATATCGTCTCCATAGGGATTGTAGGAATTCTTTAAAGATTGCTATGGCTAGGAATATGTGTCACTAACTAATCCTAAACGCCTAAATCTAATGATATAAACAAATGAAGAAAGAACTATGGTAGATGGTATGAACAAATGGAAAAGTTTGCTGAGGCAAGAATTGTGTAAAGTGAAGTAAACATATAATTTTTTTCATGGCCAGAAAAATATGCAATAGTAAACAAATAAAAATTGCTAAGGCAAAAATTAATTGCAAGAGTGAATAAATAAAAGTTGCTAAGGCAAAAAATGTTCGAGTTCTGAATATAGACTAACAACCTCACACAAGCAGACTTCTGACGGAGCACTTGGGTTAGATTTGCTATGGCGAGAAATTATTATATGTCTATGATGAATTAAGTATGTTATGCCTATGTTTCTCGACAGGATTTACTAAAGTGTTCATAAGTTATCTTTAGTGAGGAACCTAATACAAATATTTCCATGACAATACCTTTCAGCGTAAACAATGATCCAAGCTTATCGATTGATTACTATCCCTTTTAGTCACTTGAAACCCTCTCCTTATCTCTAAGGTGAATTAGAACCTCACAATCTCGGGTTAGTTCCCTTGTTCACATAGATCTAACCTAACTCTCTCGATATTAGGTATCAACTCCTAGAAAAACGACTATCTCTCAACATTTCTTACATATATTAGGAATATTATGCCAAGGCACTAGGAAATCTCTCGAAAGATCTTACAGTGCTAAGGCATAAGATTAAAATAGTGGACAAAACAATAATAAACATAAATATACTTAATCATCCATTAAACATAAAATAGTGTATCATCCAAACATCTCCAACACCAAATAAAATAGTTTATGGTGTGGCTAAAATCATCCCAAAATATTCATTAAGTACAAGCCCTTAAAAGATAAGAAATGAATAACAAGGAGAAGAAAACTCCCAAAAAACAGAGTTGTTACCGTGACATCATACCATCACCATGATTGGTCTATTGCGCTAGCCTCTCTTAAGGGCCTAGCCGCTACTTCGATGAAGCTGACTATGAAGGACACCAAGAAAGAGGAGAGGAGAATAATGGAGAAGTTACTACAACTGTCTTTTCCAAAGCTTTTACGGTAGGTGAGAATGGGATCCCCTAAAATGGTAGGTATAATGTGATATTTATAGAGGGGAATTTCTAGGGTTTAGTTCCCTTGAAATTTCCCCAACTACCCTTGAATTCATGGCCATTTCGTGAATAATATAGCAGCTAGCAATGGTCCCAAATCCTTGGCAGGGGCAGAGGTTCACGTGAGGTGCATTAGACAGCTGGTCACACTATGTCAAAATTTTTATCTCGTATTACGTCATACTTTCAAGCTAAAACTTTTCGTGGCAAAAAATTGCTCATGGTTATCGTCTTTAGTTCCTTTGACCCTCTCACAAAATTTGTCTCGACAAATATTTTTCTTCTCGGTCATTTCCTATCACTTGTATCATCACAACTAGCGCACAACCCTGTTCATCAGTAGTATTAGTTTTTTTTAAAAAGAAACTAGCTGAGGAAAAACTTATCCACCATATGCATGAAATGTCCTAGATGAAAAAAACCTAAAATATAGTCTTTTTACGGAGTAATCACTAATGCCCTACTGCTTTTATGTATATGATGAATCATGTGTTCAAATCGTATTAGATCAGTTTGTCATTATCTTTATCGATGATATCTTGGTTTATTCAAAGTTTGAGGCTGAGTATGATGAGCATTTGAAGGTTGTTTTATAGACCCTGAAGAAAAAAACTCTATGCAAACTTATTTTCGAAGGTTTGTAGACATGTTTTCTTTGATTATAGCTCCTTCGACAAAAATTCTGAGGAAGAATGTGCCTTTTGTCTAGGGTAATGCTCAGTAGTCAGGTTCTGAGTACTTGAAATTAGTTTTAATTCAAGTATTAGTTTTGATCCAACCCGATTCCGGGAAGTATAATGCAATTTACAGTGATGCTTCACACATTGGTTTGGGTTCTATTCTGATGCAGGGTGGTAGGGTTGTAGCTTATGCGTATCGTCAGTTGAAGGTTAATAAATGTAACTATTTTACTCATGATCTTGAGTTGGCTATAGTAGTTTTTGTTCTAAAAAAACGGAGGTTCTATCTTTACAAGGAGAAATGTCATATCTTTGCTGATTATAAAAGTCTGAAATATTTGTTGACTAAGAATGATATGAATTTGAGACAATGTTGATGGTTGGAGTTTCTAAAGAGTACTGATTTGAGGGTTATGTTTGCTAGTATGAGCTTGTATGATAATGGTACTTTTTTAGTTGAAATTCGGGTTAAGCCTACCATGGCGTTTGAGATTAAGTCGAAGCAATCCCTCGATGCATCCTTACACTCGTTTACAAAATGACCCGAGTAGGGTTCTGATTATGAGTATACCTTCAATGAGGATGATGTATTATATTTCTTGGGACATTACTATGTTTTGAATGATCTTGAGTTACAGACTGCTATTTTGTAGGAGGCCCACAATGGTCCTTATTTGATGCATCTTTGTGGTGTTAAGATGTATCGGAATATCAGAGAAAGGTATTATTGGTATGTTTTGAAAAGAGATGCCACTGAGTATGTGGCTAAGCGTTTGACTTGTCAGCAGGTAAAGACTAAGCATCAGTTTCCGTCTAGTTTACTCCAACTCATTCGGATCCCCTGGTAGAAGTGGGAACGAGTAAGCATGAATTTTTTAGTGGATTGCCGTTAACACAGTCCAAGAAGGATTTAATATGGGTTATCGTTGATCGTCTCATCAAATCTGCTCATTTTATTCCAGTTTAGACTAACTATACTATAGAAAGATTGGTTCAATTGTATATTTTTGAGATTGTTCGTCTTTATGGGGTTCCCTTATCTATTATTTCTGACCGAGATCTGAGGTTTATGTTATGATTCTAGAAGGATCTTCATGAGGGTTTGGGTACCTGTTTGAACTTTAGTATGACATATCACCTGCAGTGTGATGGTCAGTCTGAGCGGGTTATTCAAATTCTAGAGGATATATTGAGAGCGTACATTATTGATTTTTGGGGCAGTTGGAAGGACCACTTGTCTTTGGTTGAGTTTGCCTACAACAACAATTATTAGACCAATATTCAGATGGAACTGTATGAGGCTCTGTATGGCTGTAGGTTTCGTACTCAGTTATGTTGGACTGAGTTATCTGAGAGGAGAGTTGTGGGACTCGATCTTATTCAGGAGACTCAGAGTATAATTAGATTGATTCGAGATAGGCTTAAGATTTCTTTTGTTAGGAAAAAGTCTTATGTCGATTTGAAGATACAAGAAATTGAGTTCAGTGTAGGTGACCGAGTCTTTTGAAAAGTATCTCCGTTAAAGAAGGTTCTCAAGTTTGGCCGTAAATGTAAGTTGAGTCTGAGGTTTATTGGACCCTAATAGGTTCAACATTGAGTTGGTTATTCTGCTTACCAACTTGAGTTACCGCTTGAGCTTGACTGCATTCATGATGTCGTTCATGTCTCTATGTTGGGGTAATACCATTCTAATTCGTCTCATATTATCTATCTTAAGGGTATTTAACTGAGACTTGATTTGAGCTACGAGGAAGAGTCTATTTAGATCCTTGTATTTGAGGATCGTTTATGAGAGGCCATCGTATACCAACAGTTAAGGTTTTGTGGAGTAATTGTAGTCTTTCAGAGGCAACCTGAAAGACTAGAGAATCTATAGAAGAGCAATTTTCTCATATTTTTCCGTCAACTAAAATATTGAGTCCGAAATTTTCTTATGGGGAGAAAATTGTTACATCTTAAATTCTAGGAACTCTAAAAAATTAAAGGGTTTGAGGGGTAGTTTACCCAAAAATTAGGTTAATAATAAAACCTCACTTTTTTTTTCTCATTTTCCCTCTCCAACCGTATAAACTTCCCCTAATTTTTCCTCTCTTTCTTTTTATTTTTCTCCTAACTATTATTGTGCCTTTTCTTCAATTGATCTCTGTTTCGGTCATTGTTACTCTCACTTCCGGTGTTATCATGCCACTCTCTTCATCGTCGTTCGTTCGATGGTATCGATATGTCCATCGACACTGACATTAACATTATTAGAGGATATGAAGTTTTGGGTTTTTAAGAAAACCCAATTTTGCCGTGCACCACCATAAACCAACCTCAATAAGTGAATCTCTTGGCTTTAAAATAATTTTATGGAAAATTTGGTTGAAACCCTACAACCATATAATTCTTCATGCGTCGTTGTATGCATGTGAGACTGTATAAGATAATTTTAAATTCAAAACTGACTGAACTTATTTGACTCTAGACCGAACCAACTGAATTAGTAGACCCGTTGACCCGACCCGACTAGTTGATCTTTAACCGTTGGCATTAATTGTTCATCGTTGACTTTGTTTGTTAATTTTTTTTTGAAAACCCTTACCTTTGTGTTTTTTTACGTCACGAGTTTGTTTTCGCAGGCTGTTTCACCAAATTCTGACCTCAAAAGCCCTGTTTTATGTCATTTACTACTTAAAGTCATAATTATGCTAAATAAAATGTGAGATTTTAGACTCACTCTATGATGTTATTTTATGGAGGTGATCACGGTTCTCTGTATTATTCTCCGATATATCTTGGTCGTTCTCACTTAGCTCAATTCGATTCCACTTACTCATCTCGAGATACGCGTAAGTATTTTTTAGTGACTTTATAGTTTATTTCTGTTTAGGATTATGGTTTCCAAACTCATAGAGTGGTATTATTTTTAACTCCCCACTCCGCAGGACTTAGTACAACCGATCGTGGAAAGTGTAAGGTTTAATCAATGTTATTTAATACTATAGTTATGTCTTCCTTATTTATTTGATTATTTGATATATTATGATATAATATTTAATATTACCGCCTAATACATGTTCGTAAGTTAATTATAATTACCTATGACATCCATGATTGTGAACAATGTTGCATCATTCATTACTTGCATATTGATACATTCATGTTTTTGTATGGGATTTATTCTCCAATCTGTTCTGTATGGGATTTATTCCCAGATCTGTTTTGTATGAGATTTCTTCCCTGATATATTCTATACAAGATTTATTCCCTGATGTATTTTGTATGAGAGTTATTCCACGCCCTGATTTCTATTTATGATTGGGATCCTCTTCGGAAGGAACATCCCCATTCTTGTATCCGCGGTGGAAGGTAAAGTTGTGTAATATTTATGTTACATTTTGAAGATTAAATTCTGATTTACTGTTACAATTTATTGTGTTATATTATATTTATGTTTGTTACGATTTCTACTTTACTTTAGATGACACATTGGGCATCGTAGCTCACTTTCTAGTTTTTGTCTTTTCAGATTACTCGGACTTTTAGGATATACGATCAGTACTTGAAGGATATTTAGTAGCCATTTTATTTCAAACATCATATGGACATTTTCTTTTCAGACTTTATGTTACTTGTTTTCTATTGATTATATATATATATATAAGATTTGGGATATTATATTACTTTATTTATTTTGGATTTGGAACCTGTGGTATATTTTATATATTATGAACTCTTGGATTTTGATGGTTTATTGATGATGTGTGTTAATACATGAGATTTCTTGATTTCTGTTCAACCAAACGTTGTCGTGGTATTAGAGATTCATTCGTAACGTCCAGGCCGAGTCTAGGGGTTACATTTAGTCTTATTTGTTATTGTTTATAACTCTAATTGCATACTAATCATGGTTCTCACTTGTAGTTTTATTTGATGGTATATTAGTATTCTGGGTCCCTCAACCTTTTTTCTAATTCACTTGTACTTCTTGCCCAAAAATGTTCAATAGTACGGATACTCACCTGTGGGTATCAGTGCTATAGGGTTAAAACAAGTTGAACAAAGGTGAGTAGGATCAATATTGCTATGGCAATATCGATACTCTAGAGCTTAAGGTACCGATACCAAAATTTGCTTTGATGTTTAAAAAAAATACCTCGGTATCGATACTCCCATGAGGAGTATAGATACTCTACCCATGGTATCGATACTCGATGAAGGAATATCGATACTTCTATAATAAAATCCCTCATTTTTTCCTCGTAAAATCAATATCGATATTGATCTTCCAGTACCGATACCTAAAACTAGAAATACCCTACTTGGGCTTGAATTTAACTCCCAAAATAACCCAAGATACCCTACTAAGGTCCCCAATCATTATTAAGTTCTTATGTATAAAGTAAGGGATCATAATAGGTCTTTAAACATGAAAAAAACACAAAATTCGTGAATCCAACATGAATGTTGTACAACTCAATTCTCTTGCTAGATGCATTCTAATGATTCACAAATGGTATAAAAGAGCTATAAATGTGTTACCTTAACTTCCTAATTTCTGAAAACTCCCTCAAATCACCCAAGGGTTAACTTTTCTTTGCTCATTACCTTGGAACTTTCTCCTACCTCTTTTACTAATCAAATACAAGGTAAATGATTTATTAACTCATTTAGAAGATTGGATTTAATTTAAAGACACTTCCTACAACTCAAATCCATAAAAAATGAGCTGGAAAGAACTTGGATTCTTAAACCCCTCTAAGACCTATTTATGGCTATAATGGCTCAAACCTTGAGTTTGGGGACTTAATTTGAAGTTCCAAGGGAGGAGATGAAGGTTCTTACCTTAATAAACCTATACAAAGCTTGTAATACTTCAAAGTTTTGACCTTTGTTTAGCTCTTGGGGATGAAGTGAATGATGTAGAAGAAGAGGAAAAGACAAAAGAGAGGATGGTGAAAAAGAGAAGAATCAGACGTGAAATCATCTCTCAATTAAGAGTTTTAGCTTTTATTTCAAATGGTGGTCTAATTACTCTTTTAGTCCTTTAACTTTCATCATAAGGCTAAAAATACCCTTTTTAATGATAATTGGGCCCTAAATCAAACCCAAACCAACTCCAAATAGGTCTAGCTTTCATACAATACTCATGGGCTTACCTAAACCATTATTGATTTAACTTGAAATGTCTAACTCAGGGTTTGAGGCATTATAATATTTGGTTATACTAATGATATTTTTTTGCCAAGAATTCAATAAAGTTGATGCTAAGTGAATTTGATATGAACATGATGTGGGAGCTCTCATTTTTCTTGGGACTTCAAATTAAACAAATAAAGGATGACATCATCATTAATCAAGCTAAATACATAAGGGATATGCTCAATAAGTTTCACTTGGAGAATGTCAAACCTCGAGCCACGCCCATGAGCACTTCAATAAAGCTTGACAAAGATAAGGAAGGTAAATGTGTAGATGTTAAATTATATAAGTCAATGATTGGTTCTTTGTTTTATCTTACCGTAAGTAGATCGAATATTATGTTTATTGTTTGCTTGTTTGCTAGATATATGTTTTGTCCTAAAGAATCTCATTTACATGTTATTAAGAGAATCTTTAGATACCTAAGAGACACTCCCAGTTTAGGACTTTAGTATCCTAGAGACTCAAATTTTAGCTTGCATGCCTTCTCGAATGTGGATTTTAGAGGTTGTAAGGATAAAAAGAACCTTCGGTACATGTCAATTCCTAGGAAATATGCTAATTTCATGGTTTTTGTAACAACCCGAATATTTACAAAATAATATTAATTGAAATTGGAGGTAAATTGTGAAAATGGGTGAAATTAAGTGACTAAATTAAAATTTATGGAAACTTGAATGCCATTTTTGAAGTAAAGGAAATTCAGGGACCAAGCCTTGAATTTCCCCTAAAACTGTCGGTAGGCTTGATGATTTAAGCGTGCACTTTCAAGTCCGATTCAAACGCCGTCCGAATTCCGATGTTGTTTTGAAACCACCGTTGTGTTCATCATCGAGCAGGAACAAACCCTTCAAATAATTGAAGCGAACGCGGCCAAACGTCGGAATTTCCAGTCAAAGTAGTGACGGTTTTGTTAGCTCTATCGCCGAGAAAATCTTAAATTCACCGCTGATCGTTGCTCTGTTTACGACACCTCCCGCACCATCGTGTTCCTTGTGCCGTTCCGAGTTCACCGGTGTCAACCTTGTCCGCCGAAGACGGCGGCGCGTGAGGAGGTGGTGCAGTCAAAGATTCGGCCGATTTGAAATCGAGCTCTCCGCCGTTCAAAAATTTGAACCGATCGTTGTAAGTATCTCGAAATCGCTCAAAATAATTTTTAGAAATTTTTTCGGGATTTTTAGGGCCCCGGAGGATGCCTCACGCGCCACACGCGCCGCCGCAGGGCGAGTGGCTGCTGGAAACCGGTTCGAACCAGTTTGACCGGTCTGACCCGACCCGACGTTGACCCGACCCGACCGGACCGTTGACTGTTGACCGTTGACTTTCTTTGACCAAAACTTAAAATGGCTTTGACCGAGCATTAAACGACCGTTAATCTTTTCCGAGTATACATATCCTGATAGTTTTCGACGTGCCAAATCCATTTCCGCTGTCGGTTTCGTCAAATTCGAACCCGAAGGACTCCAAATCGATGGTCAAAGTAGTTGACTTTGACTTTGACCAAGAATCTGAATTTTCGAAAAGTCATACTTTATGTTTTTCGACGTCTGATTCCGATTCCGCAATTCGTTTGGCCAAATTCAGACTCGAAATACCCCAAATTGATAGTCAACCCGAAAAATGCTTATATACTAAGAAGTCTAGTTTGAGCAATTAAATAGGATTTGGGACTGATAGATTATTATTGTTTGAAGGTACAAGAGACTCTCCGGATCGTTCGACAACTCGACCCAGCTCTTCTAGATCAGTTAAACCACGGTGCCATTATTCACGCGTTCGAAAACGGTAGCAGCGTGGTGAAACCAGCAATCAGTAGATTTGCTATTTGAACTATTGTCGAGGTGTGTTCCCTACTTATTACTGAATATTTATTGGTTTTAATATATGGTACACCGAATTCATTTGGTTATTGTTTTAGGATGCACCAATTAATGTGACAATTTATGGAATATGGCTGCTATCTAATTTTTGTTTTGAAATGGTATAGATTACCATGTTTTTGGATTTATGGAATTTATGTCACGGTGCAATTGAATTTTGGAATTGAATTACGATGGAATAGCTCTAATCAAGCTAAATGGGCCTAATGTGACTCTTGAGGGCCCCAAGATGTTTCATTAGGTCGGCTTTCCTTTGCTATGTGCTTTGGGTAAGCTATATGGACTTATTGACTTGGGCTTAAGGATACAAGCTTCAGAGCCTATCAAGTCGGCTTTCTTTTGCTATGTGCATAAAGTAAGCTATATGGAAATAATTTTGAGAACTATGATGGTGTACCAGAAAAGGGTTTAAACTATGATTTTCAAAAGTTAACTCTTTTACGAATTTGTAAGATTACTGGACTATGATTTGTACCTATTGACATTTTATGGAAATAAATGTTGGGACACACTGAGCCTAGCTCACCTTTTTAAAATGTTTTCTCCTCTTTCAGATACTGTTGGTTAGATACCTCGGTTCGAGCACTTGGAGGATCAACATATCTCTTGAAGTGAATCAGATTGTAATGTTTTTATCTTGCAAGTTGACTTTATTTTGGTGACATGGACCTTATTTTAAATATCGGATTTTATAATGATTACTCTTTGCTAGTACTGCTCGGTTATTGTGATTTTGAATTTGAAGACATGTTTTAAATTAAATTATTATATTGGTACTATATTTACGAGTTGGATTTTGATAGTATAATTTGTTTATATTTCATGTTAATTATAATTTGATTTTATATTGATAGAATAACAATTTCGGAAAATGTCTTTAATAATCATAATGTGATCCACTAGACTTAGTCGAAACGCATAGGCCGGGTCTAGGGGGTTACATTTATTGGTATCAGAGCTTTTGGATTTTAACCCTCGGACTGTGTACGAGTCCACATTGAAAATACAGTTTTGAAATATTTTACAAAACGAGTTACTAAGGCCATGTCACAAAGTTATTAAGATTTTAATGTTTGAGACTCCAAGTGCTTATCTAACCCTAAGTTTTATCTTCTGTAGTAAACTTGAGATCCATCAAAATGAGTGCTAGACGTGGTCGTCGAACTAGCCGTGGACGAGGTCGAGTGGCTAGATTCGTAGATCCGATCGATGAGATACGGGTAGATCCCCCACCTCCGATAGGTGATCATGCTCCTACGACCTCAACATATCTGCCTCTTGCCGCTGGTATTGGCATGACTACACCGATAATAGGACGACCGATATTGAGTCAGAGTCTACCGGAGTTGCTTTGGATGAGAATTTTGGTAGACAATTTCTGCAGTTAATACAGGGAGCAGTCAGAGCTACTGGTGTTGTATCTGAGGTTCCTATTTCGCAGGATTTGATTGCCAATGGAGTTAGAACTTTTGGGGGACAGATAGGTGGAGCTCCTACTGAAGTTGAGGATTGGCTCAGGACAGAGAGACGCATGGATCAGTTGGGTTTGGACTCAACTAAGAGATATCAGGGTGCTGTGGCGATGTTAGATGGCAATGCCTACACTTGGTGGGAGTCAATGACCAGTAGTGTTACCAATCGTTTGACTGGAATTTCTTTAAGGATCGCTTTCGGAGCCGTTTTCTGGGAGAGCGCTACTTAGCTCAGAGACGACAACAGTTTCAAGACCTGGTTCATGTAGACATGACTGTTTCTGAATATGAGATCAAGTTCCTGAAGTTGCTGAAGTATGGATTCAGTATGGTACCTATGGAGAGAGATCGATGTCGTAAATTTGCCATTGGACTCAGATACGAGCTGCGTAGGCAAGTTGTAACCCATCAGGATGAGATATTTGATGTGCTGGTAGGCAGAGCCAAAGATGCGGAAGAGGTGGAGGTTTTAGCTTCTGGTAGAGAGCGTGTTGATCAAGATCGATCTAAGAAATATTCAGGCCCGATGGAGTCATCAGCACAGTCCGGGAAGAGGACTCGTACTTCAGCCCCTCAGAGAAGCAATACACGTTTCAGGCCTGCAGCATCCTCACCTTTAGCTATCAGTCGAGGCGGTTCCTCGTCGTATAAATGGCCCCTTTGTGAGTATTGTGGTAAACAGCACTCAGGAGAGTGTCGTAAGAAGATGGGTCTTTGCTATCTGTGTGGATCTAGTGGTCATTATCAGAGGGATTGTCCTCAGTTAGTTTCGTTTGAGCATATCACTACCCAAACTCCTGTGCGTTCGTAGACTATAGTACAGACCCCAATTAAAGATCGTAGTCAAGGAAAGACTCGAGGATCAGCGTCCAGGACAGACAGTAGAGCCCGACCTCATCAAAATAGAGGGCCAACAGCTTCTGAGGCTAGACAGCCAGCTTTAGTTTATGCAACTAGACGTCGTGATGACAGAGATGAGCCTGAGGTTATTGCAGGTACATTTACTATTTATTCTACCCCATACTTTGCATTATTGGACAATGGCTCCACTCACTCCTATGTATCGAGCTCAGTATCTCGAAACCTTCAGATTCCGATCGAGAACACTAAAAATATTGTTACCGTTACAAGTCCAGTAGGACAAGTGGTATTAGTGAATAAAATATTCTGGCGTTGTCCTCTCGAAGTTCAGGGAGAAATTTTTCTCGCTGATCTTATGGAGCTTCCTTTAGAGGAGTTCGATCTAATTCTTGGAATGGATTGGTTGAATAAACACAAGGTAAAGCTGGATTGTGAATACAAGCGAGCTACTCTGAAGACTTCAGATGGTCGGACTGTTGTGTTAATTGGTGAACGGCGTGGTTATCTCTCCAATATAGTTTCAGCGATGGAAATTGATCATATGATCCGGAAGGGATGAGACCTTCATTGCTTGTATTTGAACACCAAAGGTGCATTATCCACGATCGAGGAGATTCGTACAGTTAGCGAGTTTCCTGATGTTTTTCCGGAGGAGTTGCCTGGGTTACCTCCTGATAGAGAGGTAGAGTTCGAGATTGAGACTTATCCGGGATCTTCACCTATTTCTATGGCACCTTATCGTATGGCTCCAAAGGAACTTAAGGAGTTGAAAGTCCAATTGCAAGAATTATTCGATCGAGGATTTATCCGACATAGTACTTCACCATGGGGAGCTCCAATTCTATTCGTGAAAAAGAAGGATGGGTCGCTAAGATTATGTATTGACTATCGGAAATTGAACAAGATGACGGTCAAGAATAAATACCCATTACCCAGGATTGATGACTTATTTGATCAATTGCGAGGAGCTACTGTATTCTCTAAGATTGATCTTCGTTCGGGGTATTATCAATTGAAAGTTAAACGATCTGATGTTGCAAAAACGTCCATTCGCACTAGATATGGTCATTATGAATTTTTAGTGATGCCTTTTGGTTTGACGAACGCTCCTGCAGCTTTTATGGATTTGATGAATCGGGTGTTCCGACCATATTTGGATCAATTTGTGGTGGTCTTCATTGACGATATCTGATCTATTCTCGTACTGAGGCAGAGCATGACGAGCATTTGAAGATCGTTCTGCGGACTTTGAGAGAGCATCGTCTATATGCCAAACTAAGCAAGTGTGAGTTTTGGCTTCAAGAAGTGTCATTTCTGGGGCATATTATTTCTGCGCGAGGTGTTCAGGTTGATCCCAGCAAGATAGAGGCTATTATGAATTGGAAACGACCTAAGAACGTATCTGAAATCCGCAGTTTCTTGGGCTTGGCTGGTTATTATCGACGTTTTGTTGAGGGCTTCTCGATCATTGCTTCTCCTTTGACAAAGTTGTTAACGAAGAATGTGTTGTTTGACTGGGGCGAGGCACAACAGGAGAGCTTTGATAAATTAAAGGCGGTTTTGACTCAAGCACCGGTGTTGATTCAACCAGAGTCCGGGAAGGATTTTACAGTGTATAGTGATGCTTCACATTCAGGACTTGGTTGTGTTTTAATGCAAGAAAGTAAGGTGGTGGCTTATGCATCCCGTCAGCTGCGGCCGCATGAGAGTAACTATCCTACTCACGATTTAGAGTTGGCAGCAGTAATTTTTGCCTTGAAGATTTGGAGACACTATCTTTATGGAGAGAAGTGTTACATTTTCACAGATCATAAGAGCTTAAAGTATCTTCTGACCCAGAAGGAACTTAATTTGAGACAGCGTCGCTGGTTAGAGCTTCTAAAGGATTATGATTGCGTGATTGATTACCACCCTGGTAAAGCTAACATTGTAGCAGATGCTTTGAGTCGAAAGACGGTATCGGAGTTGAGGTCTTTAATGGCCAAGATGAATTTATATGACGATGGCACTTTGTTAGCAGAATTGCAAGTTAAGCCGACATTGGTTGATGAGATCAAAGCTAAGTAGCCCCTTGATAGCTACTTGCTTTCCATCTTTGAGCAAGTAGAGCAGGGGACAACCTCAGATTACACAATTGATCAGGATGAAGTTTTATGCTTTAAAGGTAGATATTGTGTGCCTGATGATGCTGAGTTGAGGCAGACTATCCTTACTGAGGCTCATAGTAGTCCATATGCTATGCACCCCGGAGGAGATAAGATGTACCGGAATTTGAGAGAGAGTATTATTGGATTGGTATGAAGAAAGACATATCTGACTTTGGCTAGGTGTTTGACTTGTCAGCAAGTTAAGGCAGAACATCAATATCCATCAGGTTTGTTACAACCTATCAAGATTCCTGAATGGAAATGGGAGCGTATTACTATGGATTTTGTTACTGGCTTGCCTATGACTCCTTCGAAAAAAGATTCAGTTTGGGTGATTGTTGACAGACTTACAAAGTCAGCTCACTTCATTCCTGTGCGAGTAAATTATACTTTGGATAAGCTGGCAAGATTGTATATTTCAGAGATTATCAGATTGCATGGTTTTCCATTGTCTATTATTTCTGATCGAGATCCGAGATTTACTTCGAGATTTTGGAAGGCGTTACTACGGCTTTGGGAACAAGATTGGATTAGTACATCCTTTCATCCACAAACTGATGGTCAATCTGAGAGAGTAATTCAGATTCTGGAGGATATGTTGCGGGGTTGCGTAATCGATTTTCATGGTAGTTGGGAGAACTTTTTGCCGTTGGCTGAATTTGCTTACAATAACAGTTATCATACCAGCATTCGTATGGCACCCTATGAAGCACTCTATGGGCGTAAATGTCGCACTGCGATCTGTTGGACTGAGTTACGTGATAGGAAAACGTTGGGACCTGAGTTAGTGCGAGAGACAGAGGACACAGTCAGATTAATCTGTGACCGTCTGAAGGAGGCATTTAATAGGCAGAAATCTTATGCAGATCAAAGGAGGAAGGATATACAGTTTGAGGTTGGAGATCAGGTCTTTTTGAAAGTTTCACCCTGGAAGAAAGTATTGAGATTCGGGCGAAGGGTAAATTGAGTCCAAGATTTATTGGACCATTTCGTATCTTGAAGAGGGTAGGACCTGTTGCATATCAGCTTGAGTTGCCTTCTGAGTTAAGTCGTATTCATGATGTCTTTCATGTATCAATGTTGAGGAGATACCGTCCAGATCCAGGTCACATTATTCAGGTTGGAGAAGTAGAGCTGAGACCGGATTTGTCATATGAAGAGGAGCCAATTCAGATTTTAGAGAGAGATGAACGAGTTCTTCGGAATAGGCGAATTCCAATGGTCAAAGTTCAATGGAGTAATTGAGGACCCTCAGAAGCTACTTGGGAGACATTGGAGTCAATGGAGGCTCAGTTTCCTCAACTATTCTCATAAGGTAAATTTCGAGGATGAAATTTCTTGTAGAGGGGGAGAATTGTAACAACCTGAATATTTACAAAATAATATTAATTGAAATTGGAGGTAAATTGTGAAAATGGGTGAAATTAAGTGACTAAATTAAAATTTATGGAAACTTGAATGCCATTTTCGAAGTAAAGGAATTCAGGGACCAAGCCTTGAATTTCCCTAAAACTGTCGGTAGGCTTGATGATTTAAGCGTGATTTCTGATTTACAATCAGAAATCACAAATGCTATTCCTTCAATTTTCTTCCTCTCACACCTCCACTTTCAAGTCCGATCCAAACGCCGTTCGAATTCCGATCGTTGTTTTGAAACCACCTTTGTGTTCATCATCGAGCGAGGAACAAACCCTTCAAATTAATTGAAGCGAAACGCGGCCAAACGTCGGGAATTTCCAGTCAAAGTAGCGACGGTTTTGTTAGCTCTATCGCCGAGAAAATCTTAAATTCACCGCTGATCGTTGCTCCGTTTACGACACCTCCCGCACCATCGTGTTCCTTGTGCCGTTCCAAGTTCACCGGTGTCAACCTTGTCCGCCGTAGACGCGACGCGTGAGGATGGTGCAGTCAAAGATTAAAATTTGAACCGATCGTTGTAAGTACTCGAAATCGCTCAAAATAATTTTAGAAATTTTCCGGGATTTTAGGGCCCCGAGGACGCCTCACGCGCCACAAACGCCGCCACAGGGCGAGTGGCTGCTGGAAACCGGTTTAACCGGTTTTCAACCGGTTCTGACCGATTTGACCGGTTTCAACCGGTTCGAACCGGTTTGACCGGTCTGAACCGGTTTGACCGGTCTGACCCGACCCGACCGTTGACCCGACCCGACCGGACCGTTGACTTTCTTTGACCAAAACTTAAAATGGCTTTGACCGAGCATTAAATGATCGTTAATCTTTTCCGAGTATACCTATCCTGATAGTTTTCGACGTGCCAAATCCGTTTCCGCTGTCCGTTTCGTCAAATTCGAACCCAAAGGACTCCAAATCGATGGTTAAAGTAGTTGACTTTGACTTTGACCAAGAATCTGAATTTTCGAAAAGTCATACTTTATGTTTTTCGACGTCCTGATTCCGATTCCGCAATTCGTTTGGCCAAATTCAGACTCGAAATACCCCAAATTGATAGTCAAACCCGAAAAATGCTATATACTTAAGAAGTCTAGTTTTGAGCAATTAAATAGGATTTGGGACTGATATTATTATTGTTTGAAGGTACAAGAGACTCTCCGATCGTTCGACAACTCGACCCAACTCTTCTAGATCAGTTAAACCAGTGTGCCATTATTCACGCGTTCGAAAACGGTAGCAGAGCGTGGTGAAACTAGCAATCAGTAGATTTGCTATTTGAACCTATTGTCGAGGTGTGTTCCCTACTTATTACTGAACTATTTTATTGGTTTTAATATATGGTACACCGAATTCATTTGGTTATTGTTTTATGGATGCACCAATTTAATGTGACATTTATGGAATATGGCTACTATCTAATTTTTGTTTTGAAATGGATATGATTACCATTTTTTGGATTTATGGAATTTATGTCACGGTGCATTGAATTTTGGAATTGAATTACGATGGAAAGCTCTGATCAAGCAAATGGGCCTAATGTGACTCTTGAGGGCCCCAAGATGTTCATTAGGTCAGCTTTCCTTTGCTGTGTGCTTTGGGTAACTATATGGACTTATTGACTTGGGCTTAAGGATACAAGCTTCAGAGCCTATCCTTAAGTCGGCTTTCTTTTTGCTATGTGCATAAAGTAAGCTATATGGAAAATAATTGAGAACTACTGATGGTGTACCAGAAAAGGGTTTAAACTATGATTTTCAAAAGTTAAACTCTTTTACGAATTTGTGAGATTACTGGACTATGATTTGTACCTATTGACATTTTATGGAAATGTTGGGACACACTGAGCCTAGCTCACCTTTTTAAAATGTTTTCCCCCCTTTCAGATACTGTTGGTTAGATATCTCGGTTCGAGCACTTGGAGGATCAACATATCTCTTGAAGTGATCAGATTGTAATGTTTTTATCTTGCAAGTTGAATTTATTTTGGTGACATGGACCTTATTTTAAATATCATATTTTATAATGATGACTCTTTTGATAGTACTACTCGGTATATTGTGATTTTGAATTTGAAGACATGTTTTAAATTAAATTATTATTTATTGGTACTATATTTACGAGTTGGATTTTGATAGTATAATTTGTTTATAATTTCATGTTAATTATAATGTGATTTTATATTGATAGAATAACGATTTCGGAAAATGTCTTTAATAATCATAATGTGATCCACTAGACTTAGTCGAAACGCATAGGACGGGTCTAGGGGGTTACAGTTTTCTAAGAAACAAAATAGTGTTGTATTATCAACCACCGAGACCGAATTCATTTCAACCAATAGTTGTTGTGCTCAAGTTTTATGGATGAAACAAAAACTTTTACACTATGGAATTGATGTTAGTACCATTCCAATTAAGTGTGACAATACTAGTGCAATTTGTCTCACTAAGAATCTCATCCAACATTCTAGAACTAAACACATTGAAATTAGACATCATTTCATTAGGAACCATGTCCTTAAAGAAGATGTAATTTTAGAATATTTTGATACTTTGCATTAAATAGTTGATATTCATACCATGCCTTTAGATAAAGAAAGATTTTGGACACTTAGGAGATAGTTAGGACTTTCTAGCATTCCCTAGGCATTAGTCCAAAATTTTGAATTTTTATGCTTTTAAATGAAGTTTTGGCTTAAAATTGGTTCTTATACATGCTTCAGTAATTCTACTTGGTTATCCAATGCAAAAATTAAGGAGGAGATATGTATGTAATTACATTACCTTTTAGACTTATTTTTGCACTCTTTAAATGTCTAATTATGCAAAAATGTAACTTTGTGTGTTCATACATATCGAAAATATGCTTAAACCTATGCTATATAGCTTCAATTTTGTTTATATATGCTTTCCAACTATACAATGCTTTCATTAATGATAAAATTATATTTTGGGTGATTTTAGGACATAAAATTAGCAAAATTACATTTTCTGTATTATCAGTTTCGAGGCTACTTTCAAAGTTTTAAAACTTTGCCTAAAGTATCGATGCTCTTTATAAAGTTTCAAAACTTTAAAAAACAACGTGTTTTGAAGTATCAAAACTTTTCCTAAAGTTTCAAAACTCCTGGACAAGTTTCGAAACTTATCGCTCAGTCCCAATTTTAAATAGGGTTTTAAACCTATTTTCCCCAAAACCATTCTTATATCTTTCAAAGCTAGTTCGTCCCCTTTTCAAAAACCCTTCGTGTGTTCGTCCGACCTCCGTACCAAGGAAGCTCTCTTAAACCTCCGGTCGTCGTCGCTCACTCTAGCGTCTACTTTGTTCATCACCATTGTCTTCTTTGCTTTTAGAATGTTAATTTTAGCTTGAACCCTAATGTAACACCCCCAACCCGTATCCGACCCGGATCCGAGTCCGAAGTGTCACATTGACTTTTCAAAAACCTTTACTTGTATAACATAGTGAGTAATTTAAAATTTATTATTACATATAACTTATTCAAAACCTTTATCAAACAATTCAGAGCTTATACAATATATTTATTTTGAATACATGCCAACTAGAACTTTATGTATTAAAATACATTTTATTCACCTTTCTCCTGATCTAACCTTTGGTAAGGAGAACTTACCTATCTTGCTCCACATTGCTCTTTTCTCTTCTCACTTCGGTAACCTACGTGTGAAATAATCACACGCTAAGTCAATGACTTAGTGAGGCAATAAACATAAAATATAAATATAGCTTGTAATCAAGCAAGAACAATTACTACTATCACTCATACCCTTATTCATGTAACAAATCCCTATAACACATATGCAATATATATATCATTACATATAAAAACATATACATACATATATTCATCACTCATCATTTCCATCATTAGCCTTATTTCATTATCAATATTATTATCGTTTATATCACTTAATACGTATCCTCTTATACCTAGCATTTTAACCAACATTTGCCTCATTTAATCATACAATCCACATATCATCATATAAATCATATAATACCATTCATAGCACAAAAGCATACAAATCACATGTAATATATTTGTTGTTTTTTTCTTATTAGCCCATGTACATATGTGAGAACTATAGATATGTGAGTCTATAGAGGTTGTGCACTAATTCTGTCACCACAGCTCGTATAAATGCACCGAAGTGCCACGTAGAATTGCACCGTAGTTCTGTGTAGAAATGTATCGAAGTGCCAGATAAGGTTGTCCCTAAGGACCACATATCATTCCTTAAGAATCATATACATATGCCAAGGATCAAGTATGTGTCTCAAAAGACCTCACACATGTTCCAAAGAATACATATATGTCCCGAAGGACCGCGTAGACCCTCGACTCTTGGCATGCCAACTATACCCTAGCTCTCATGACACATAACATGGGCATCATCATTTATGTCATTTCCCATTTTCACATAAACACGTAGTTCACTTTCACATAGCACGTAGATTATGTCACATAAGTTGAATCACATATACGTATAAACACGTAAATCACTTTCACATATCACGTAGCTCATATTCACTTTTCATACTATTTCACATTTCTTGTCACATTGCTTATATCTTATTTTATGTCTTATCCTATATATATAGATATTCACATGTTCATATAATCCATTTCATCATCTAAATGTGTATTCATATAATTCATATTCATATATATATATATATATATATATATTATATATATATATATATATATAATATATTTTTCCTATACTTGTATTCACATCATTTATATTCTCCTTCTCATAATCTCATATGTCCTGATTAATAGCTTATATCATATGTATAATAACTTATCTCATATCATATAGCTTATACCTCATTCTATGATATTTACTAGATCATATCACATCTGTCATACTCAAAAACATATGTCACTTCTATTATTTCATTTATATACTAATTTAATCTATTTACCTAATTCAATTCATATAGTACCTATAACTTTCTAATATGACTACGTAGATTTCCATCATACAACCCATATATCATAATTTTATTTAAGCATATGTATCTTTCCATCTAACTCATCTTATATGTTTCTATTATCACTTATGTTCAAGTCTCATATCATCATATAGGTCAATATTATCTATCTTGTTTCAATTCTCATTCAATGATAATTCTATTTACTATTTCACATAAATTCATACCACTATTCACTTACCCAACTCACATTCTTATTGTTTATATAACCTTTACACTTGAGTACTTCATTCCCATCATTTCTTCTAAACTCATTTTTTTTACCATATTCCCATATTATTACCTAATTTATCCCATATCATGTATTCGTGTAATCTTATATTCCATTTCTATATATCTCAATGATCTTATCACATAACTTCTCTTTTATATTCATATAATTTCTTATCGTATCATCATAACATAACATATATTCACATCAACCATGAAATACATATACAATAACATGTCAATACATACCATAACACATAACTCAGACACTCATAACAAACACATGTTCATGTTCATGCTTAATGCACAATACTATAGAAATTAGACTTGTCACAAGTCTTATTTCCCATTAAACATCATATATAAAATAATACGCACTCACCTTGGCCTCACTAAGTTCCAATCAATTTTTTATAATATCCTCTCTTGCGATCGAATCATAACTTGATAATCACTCCGGGAATTGTTCGTGCTCTATAACTATATAATCATACATTGATACATATTAGTATCCAATTGATATACTCTAATATATCATTTCTTAGACTAAAAGAAAGGTATAATTATATTTCCCTTGACGTGCATCGATGCATTCTACAGTGTATCGATGCATCCCTTAACATGTGCATCAATGCACTCCTTATGCATCGATGCATTAATTTCATTCGATGTTTCCATTTTTAATGGGTGCATCGATGCACATGAAGTGCATCGATACACACTCTGAACAATTTCTGGAAATTTACCCTTGATGCATCGGTGCACCTCGGATGTGCATCGATGCACCTCGGATGTGCATCGATGCAATAGCCCATAATTAATTTTTAAGCCCGAAAATCCACTCAAATCAACTCAAATTCTTCATCTTTCAACCCCTTCATGTTCTCAACTCATATACACATGCTTAAACCAATTTATATCCATATAAACCATCTTTAGCTTCAAAATTCTTTTCCTCATATGTAATTCAAGAATTAAACCAACTTTGCAATATGTTTTAATTCCAATTCTATGGCTTCTAACTTCTTAATTAGACCATTGAAAAGTCAAATTTAACTTCCAACTCCAGTTATGAACTCTATTTTTTCAGAATTTTGAAAAATTGGTTAACTTAGGGTTTTGAAATTTATCATATTTTGTGCAGAAATTTTCTTAATTTTTTTTAAATTGGGTTGATAATTGATGTTATATATATGTTTTTGTCATAGGAAGGTTATCCATTTGTCAATTTTTCTTAGGACCCTCATTTTTAAGTCCACCCACCAAGTGTTAGATTAAATTACCCAACGGATTTTCCTAATCTTAAACCACTGTTTTTCATCCCAAATGGCTCCCAAAACTTCCAAAAAAATGTCCTGGAGTCAGTCAATCAACAACAATGTCTAACTCATTCAAACCGTTTTATTTTGAATCCAACGAAGGTCGTTGTAGGTTCCGTCAATTCTTTTGTGATAAACCTATCCGACCGAAATGTAAATTTGATGAAGATTTCTTTTTCTCCATTGTTTATAATTTTAGTTTTCTTCAACTCTTTACCATTTGGGAGTGGTTCGACCTAATGCGCATTCTAAATGTCATTTATCCAAATCTCGTTTGAACTTTCTTTTGTATTGTGGTTCTTTTTCATAAAGAACCTAATCCCAATATTCCTTCTTAATATCAAACCTAAAAAGTCATTGGTATTCAATCCTATCTCATGGGAAATATAATCGAGCTTACCAATCAAACCATTGCCAATGACCTAGGAATTCCTTGTGACGGTCCTTTCAATGAGGATGCTTTGGTTGCCATTGGTTCTCTTCAAGGTCACAATCCTATTCTTTTAGGTTTTGAATAATGTCTCTTGTACCTTTTTTTCACTTGTTTTCTCCACCCTTTAGGCAGAGAAGCCACTAGTATAAGAGACTTAGACTATTGGTGGATTTTTCATTTTTTATCATAAACCTATCCTCACCTAGCTCATATTATCTTTACCGAGCTTGTCAGTACCGTCTCTAAGGATCTAGGGTCTAAATGTACCTTACCTTACGCTTGTGTTCTTAATCACATCTTAACCAAACGTTGGGTTAATCTTTCCCATGGCATCGTCGTTCCCCTCTCGAGCTCCATCGACCTTACCTCGACTCACAAAATTGCGTATGACTTCATAACTAGTGAATGGGTTTGCATTTTTCAAAATCAAGCCAGAGAAGCTCCCAAAGTTGATGTCGTGCATGTTGCTCCTCCTCCGCGTCCTCCGTCACTTTGGAGTCACTTTATGACTACATGGCTGATAGATTCGATGATGTCTTTCACTACTTCGATGCCATTGATGTTTGTCTTGGTCTTTGAAGGCTCGTTTCCCGGATCCTTATTCTCCCCTGATCCTTTTCATACGGATGATGATGATGATATTGAAGATGATGAGGATTGATCCTCCTTTTATTTAGCATTTCAGTATACATTTAGGATTTTTGGAATTTTTTTTGGATATTATTGCATTTGGATGTTTTTGATTATTTTGGATTTTTAGGAGTTTATATTTTGGATGTTTTGTTTATTTCAGATATTTTGCTTATTACATATGCTTTTGTTATTACACTTTTATGAATTTATATGTTGAATATTTATTTTGGATATTTTTGACTTTATCATCTGTTGGATTATTTTTTGACTTATTATGCTCTAATCTTCTTTTTTTCTTTTGTAGCTAAATGAGTTTGACCTAACAAAAAGGGGAGAAAAATATCAAAAACACTCTTGATTAAATTTTTGTTTTTGATATGAATTTTTGATTAAAAATTTTATAGCCTTAAATTCTTTTTTTAAAGGGGGAGTTAAATAAAAATTTATTGTTTTGAATGATATATAATTTAACAAATTTATGACAAGTTTTGAATCAAGAAAATTTTTACAAAAATGTTTTGTTATATCAAAAAGGAGGAGATTGATAAACTTAAATTATTTTAATATAACATGTTTTAAGTCCCTAAATTTGTGAAATCTTTAAAATAAGTCTTTTAAGTTCAAATTATGTCAAAAATATCATTCAAACACTTCAAAATAATTTTCAAGGTTATATCTTTCTCAAAATGTCAAAAATCATCTCCTTAAGTAAGCTTTGACCAAAAGTTTCGAAACTTCCAAAACATGAGCCTTTGGAGTTTTGAAATTTCACAAGAGTTTCAAAACTTTTTGAAACTTTCCTTGAAGTTTTGATACTTTGGGTTTCAACGGTCATATTTTTTAACCCTCTTTCAAAGAGTTTTGAAACTTTTCCCATAGTTTCGAAACTTCCAGTACAAGTAGCCTTTAATGCGTGAATCGTGAATTATATGCTTCAAATGGCTCCAAACTCCCTCCAACTACCTCAAACAACTAGAAATCAATGAGAGCATATAAAAGAGGTCTTCAAACAAACAAGAGGAGACAAGAAAGCTATTTCAAAAATCAAAGAGCAAATAGATCCAAATTCATATTCATTTTGTGTATTTCTTTCATTGAATACTATTTCATTCATTGTAATTTTATTCTAGTGTTCTTGGGTGTGTGTGAGAACTTCATTTTGCAAACAATCTATCTTTGTGAGGATATTCAAAGTTTGCTCAATTTGTAATTTCTTCTTAGGAAGGGTTGGACACTTAAGACTTTAGGGTATAAGTCTTAGTGTTGTGTAAGGTTACACCTTGTCCTAAATGGTTAGATCAAATTAGTGAATTTGTTGAAATCCCTAGTTAGAAAGTTAAGGTAGTGTATGTAGACTTCAGTAAGAAATTTGAACCACTCTAAAATCCTTGTGTCATTTTTTTCATTTCTTGCTAAAGTTTCTAATAAATATTTTTATTGCCAATTCACCTCCTTTTTTTGGCCATTCTTCTTGATCGATTGTATCAACACATTTTTATATACAATAAGAAAATACAAAATTAAATTATGGCAAATTAAAAATAAGTATTAGAATTTAAATTTAAACATAATAAAAGAACCAAAATTATAATTTGCTCCAAAATCTGATCAGTAGTAGCTCATGGTTTCTGTTTCTCCTATTCAACAAAATGCCAAGGGAGAGGATTATGGCGAATGGCAACCACACTCCCCAAATTAATTGACGGACCATAATAAAAAGAAAACGAGACATTGTTTTGCCACGTGGCAGATAACTCTACCTACAACAACATCCTCTCATTTTATTCACCACTCATTCTCCAGCACTTGTCTCGCTTTTTAAACACAACTCCATGCTTAAATTCACTCTAGCCTTATACAGTTATTACCATACGCTCTCCTGTCTGAAATAACTGAAAATGGCTTCCACCGCCTCCGTCTCCACCGCCATGGTCAGCACCTCCTTCGTCCGCAGTCACCCGGTGGCGAGCCTAAGCTCCCTCCCGAGCTTCAGGCAGGCTCTTTTCGGGCTAAAACCCCAGGTACGAGGCCGCCTTACAATGATGGCAACATACAAAGTAACGCTGATCACTCCCGATGGAACAAAAGAGATCGAGTGCCCAGATGACGAGTACGTTTTGGACGTAGCGGAGGAGAAGGGCATAGATCTTCCATACTCATGCAGGGCTGGTTCTTGCTCTTCATGCGCTGGGAAGATCACTAAAGGTACTGTGGATCAGTCTGACAACAGCTTCCTTGACGATGACCAGTTAGATGCTGGCTATGTTCTCACTTGCGTTGCTTACCCGACGAGTGATGTTACCATTGAGACCCACAAGGAGGAAGAGGTCGTTGGTTAAAAAAGAACATGATTGAAACTGCAGGGTTTTAGTTTTTCTTCTCTTCTGTTTGTTACTTTTGTTGGATTGGCCTCGAGGGATATGTTGCTGTTTATATCCCCGAATGAGTTTAATGCTTTATGATTTGCGTTCATGTTGTAGTAACAAGACCGAATATGTTGTTTGTTAGCCCTAATCAATAATATCTCTACATATATATTTCGCTCAGATGCTCTTTGTTCTGTTCTTCAACTTCTTTCATCATGAATATAAATTACTAACTTACCAGACAAAACTGAATATGCAAAGCTCAGTTAGCATACCAGAGTCAACAAGACAATCAATTGAAACATAATAATAATGTGGACTTTCCCTTGATGATAGATGATATTCAGAGACCAAACTCATGTTTACAAGGCTGTTTTAAGAAGAGATAACTGGATCGTGCAAGATAAACATTCTTGTCCATTGAAACAAGCCCTTTAGATTGTAATCCGTCCAGAGATTTCGTGCATGGTTGCCACTTTCCAGTTCAACGGTGGTCATAGACTTCGTGTATGGTTGCCACTTTCCTGTCATAAATTTCACATCCATTGTGATGAAAATTGAGTGGACGAGAGAGGCGAAGCTTTACCACAATCCACTTGTGTCATTCGCTGCATCCGCGTAGTTTGCATCTTTGGAAAAATATATTAATATCAAAAATTAAAATGAAAAATAATTATTTTAAACATTTTATCACTGCAGCAAAATTGTTTTTTAGCGGCGTTTTTTTAGTCCTATAGCGACGTTTTTAAGTGCCGCTAAAAGTACTGTGACGATAGGAAAAATGCCGCAAGAAGCGCCATCAATACCGACGCCGCTAAAGGTAGCGGTGTTTGAGAACTAAAAACGTCGCAATAAGTCAAGATCTATAGCGGTGTTTTTGGAACAAACGCCGCAAAAGGATGAATCTATAGTGGCATTTTTGGAACAAACGCCGCAAAAGGATGACATCTATAGTGGCGTTTTTGGAACAAATGCCGCAATAGGTCAGATCTATAGCGGCATTTTTTGGAACAAATGCCACAAAAGGTCATATCTATAGCGGCGTTTTTGGAACAAACGCCGCAAAAGATCAGATATATAGCAGCGTTTTGGGATACAAACGCCGCTAATTTTCTTTTTTAGCTTAGTTTAATTTATTTTGCATATTTCATTTATGCAATACATCACCTAAATTTAATATCATGTAGCTTTATCTAATTAACAACAACCATAAATTTTAATTAAGACACATTATGCAGAAAATTACTTAACAACAAAATAAATTAAAATTTATAAACATTACAATTAAATGTAATGTTTGACATTATTCTCTATAATTTAGTCTAGGTTCTTTCACTTTCAATTAAAAAAAATATTGTTCACCCATGTAGGCCAACATTCAACGATAACCCGGCACCACTTACTGCATTTTTCTGCTCAACATTCAGAACCGAGGTGTTACGTTGCTCCACATTCAACGCCGTAGTTGACTCACAAATAGCTCCTGATTTGAATTTTGGTTTTGGCTTTGCATGGATTTCGGTATAAAGCATGTGTTAAGAACAGAAGATTGTGAGACCTGCATAGTTGTGCATCACTCATACCATCTTTAAAATACAACATAGAATGTTGTGCAGCACTAGACCATTTCCAGAATCAACACTAATATTAGTACAACATAGTAACGGTCCCAAAACACATAGTTGTGCAGCACTATAGCATCTCAGGAAGAAACAGAGAAATACAACAAGTACACAATTTCAAGGAATAAACAGAGAAATACAACTAGAACATCATGTCAAGGAAAAAACACTAATTGTAGTAGAATGTTGCGACAAGCTTGGATTATATAGAACTTCATAAGCAAGAAGGCTTTGAATGAAAGAGAAAATATTATCTTTTGGTAACACTTTCTAAGTTCCAACCGTGTGAACTAAAATTGCATGAAGAAGTTGTGGGATCTGCTAACAAGGCAATTCCAACATAGTCACTAACTTAAAGCAACAACAATATGGCATAAATGATACATCTTTTCATGATAAAAATCAAGTAAAAAGAGAGCAGCATAACTCTTCACATGTCAAAACAACAACTTAAAATTGAAAGGAAAACAATATTTAAACAAGGAACAAAAAAATGATAACATAACAGCAGTAGTGCAGTACCACAGTTTTGAGGGCAATGGCAACTAAAATATATTTTATTCTAAGGAAATAAACCAAATGAGAGGGAAAGAATAAAAGAGGTAATGGAAGAGATAATGATTATTGAATTTAGGAGAATACAGTAGTTTAAATAAACCCACATAATGACTTTTAATAGGACTTTTATGCTAAAGATAAAATTCTATATAGAAATAGAGATTACAAAGACTCCTAAGACTTATTTTTTCTTATCATAAAAGACTCCTAAACAAACAAGACTTCTACATTGCTGATTCTAACAAAATTCACAAATGAAACACACATTGATATCTAAAGAAGGGAGTTTCTCAAATATGCCATGAGGAATGAAGATATGAACATAACAGAAGAAAACCCGCGGGTCGCCAAAGAAAAGTGCAATCTGAAATGCATTTACAAATTCCGCAAACTGAATATAATGTTGTGTTAAGGATTTTTCTAGATTCCATCAGCAAAATGGGAAGGAAAAAAGTCGCATAGGTAATCATTGGGTTAAGGATTCTAGAAATTAAAGTTGGATTAGCAAGACATGTATGCGTAAACCGTGATCAATGATCTGAAAAAGGTTTGGCTAGCAATAGTTAATGAAGCACTGGTTATACAAAATTTCCAGTACCAAAAGAATAAAACATAATATCTTATCAAACCAATTAAATGCTCACCTCACATACTCATGGCCCCATGAACCAATGTCGCCTTATGAACCCAAAAATTTGTACTTTAAACTCTCCTATATGATTGTCAAATAAAAGAAATGATTAATCATTGGGAACAAAAACAGGAGGCAATGAGTTAATAATATAATCATCTCAATTTTGATACAGAACATGAAAACTATAAATTTACAGGGGAAATGGCTAATGATGGACCTACAATCATATTTAAAGTAAAAAAAAATCATTACAAGGAGAAGAAAAAATAAGGAACTGGAAAGTGGAAAACACAATGATAGTGAAGAGAAGAACAAAACCAATTTCTCAAAAGAAATTTTTTCTAGCTTATCCGGTGCAAGTAGAATTCACCATTCGACGGCTAATTGCATAGTTGTTAATAATGCTTGTTGAGTGCATTTGTGCAAGGGATGATATCGATTTGAGAGTTTTTTACCCAAAATAAAGTATAAGAAGTAAAAGTGTCCTTTTATGCCCTTTCATTGCACTGAATGATAACTACCATAACTATGAGTGTGGTTCTTTGTGTATCTCATATGTTAAAGTTACCAAATCAACACTTATCACGGTTTTAAACAATCTAATCTAATATTAAAGGAGCCAATCACAAAGCTTCTTACCTTAATGACATAACTAATTTTTTTACAACTTATAGCTCAAACATGGAAGACAAGGTTTTTTGTTTTCCTTAACATTTTTAAAATATCTAGATGTAAACAAGAATGTCTATTTCATATGCAATCATTTCTCTTTCCTTAAAAAGGGATGGGAAAAGATGCAATCAAGTTGTACTTGTACCACAATAAAATTATTTGACATATACATTACATCTAAAGATAAGTCTTGAATAACATAAACCTCATTCTCAACCTATATCCCATAAAAAAACAGGAGGGTCACTGCCTCACATAAAACAAATCTAGAGCACTAATGTTTCAAATACATACAATTATTTCAAAAGGAGCAATATGCAATCCTCATTAAACCTGTAAACTCTTAAGTCTTAGGTAGTACCTATAACCTCTCCAATTCCCTAAAGGAATAAGAAACTGAATTTCATGCACATATTACCAAAGAAGAAGAAGAAAAAGGAAACATAAACAGTAAAACACGAGAAAATAAACTATAAATTTTGAGAATCCTAATAGATGTAGTACTGAAATAAGTGAATCTCTTATTGGGTACATGAAGTCAGCATATTCAGCCCCTAATTCTATCTTATGAAGCTACAACACCAAGGGGAAAGGGAACTTACAAAAGAACATAATGAACAATGTCTTCGGAGCTACTATTTGATTCCAGCAACCCAACTTGAAAACGAGATAAGGTAAATTGCAATGCAACGGAGGTCTATCTCAAGGAGATATAGAAAAGGTAAGTCAGAGAGAGAAGAGCGTGAATGGAGAGAAGGCATAGCTATTTCGGACATTCTCCCGAAGGGAAAAAAGATTTGTGAAGGGAAGAAGAATGTGGGACAAAACTCATTTGAGGACGTAATGTGATTTTTATTAGGGTTTCAACGTGTAAATTGGGATAAAGTGGGTACGTGGTATTAGCGGCGTTTTTCAAAAAATGCCATTATATATCAGTTTATAGCGGCATTTTTGTACAAACGCCACTAAAGTACGAGTATCTAGCGGCATTTGTACAAAAAAATACCAGTAAAGTTTAGTATTTTGCGGCGTTTTATAATAAACGCCACTATTTATGAACCCTATTGTGGCATTTATCTAAAAACGCCACTAAAGTACTCTTTATCGCGGCGTTTGTTGGAAAAACACCACTATAAACGAACCTTATTACGATGTTTATGCTAAAAACACCGCTAAATTACTATTCTATCGCGGCGTTTGTTAAAGAAACACTGCTAAAGTTTCATTTTACGGCGTTTGGATTATAAACGCCGCTATATGTTTAAATTTTGTGACGTTTACTCTCCAAACACCGCTAAAAACGTCGCTACATAACAGTTTTGATGTAGTTTATGATTAAAGAAAGAATCGTTTTACCCTTTAAAACATACTAATGATTTAGCTATACATATATTTTACTGAAACTGCTATTTTACTTTTACTGACATTTGTGTCACGCGAGTAATATAATATTTTGAAGATAAAAGATAATGGGAGCCACAGCGACTTGCCACGTAGCAGAAAATCCTGGTACAACCATAATCTCCTTATCTCCACTCCATCAACATTCGTTATAAAATCACACTAGTCTTTAAGATAAAAGATAATGAAAGCCACATAGATTCGCCATGTGGCGGATAATTCACCGGAATGATTACATCTTCTTACCTTCATTCAACGCTCCTCTTTTCCCAACTCAAAGCAGGCTCTTTTCGGGCTAAAACCCCAGAGAAGGGGCCGTCTCACAATGGCTACATACAAAGTAACCCTGGTCACTCCCGATGGGGAAAAGTGATTAATTGCCCAGATGATTCATACATTCTGGACGCGGCAGAGGAAGCGGGGTTGGATCTTCCATACTCGTGCAGGGCCGGTGCTTGCTCTTCATGTACTAGGAAGGTCAAAAAAGGTAGTGTGAATCAGGAGGACCAGAGCTACCTTGACAACGATCAGATGTTCGAAGGTTTTTTCCTCACTTACGTTGCTTACCCATCAAGTGACCTTATCATTGAGACACACCAGGAGGAGGCGTTGATGGGTTAAAAACACCATAATTGGGTTTGAGTTTTTCTGTTGGATTGAGGGATATGTTACCAGTTTTCATATATGTCAGAATTGTCTTTCGGGTACACCAGGAGGAGGGTTGATGGGTTAAAAACACCATAATTGGGTTTGAGTTTTTCTGTTGGATTGAGGGATATGTTACCAGTTTTCATATATGTCAGAATTGTCTTTCGGGTGGGTCCGAAATTGGGCTTCGACTGAAATTGATTGGGTTAAAGTCGCCACCGACCACTTTAAAACGAATTTAGGTGGGTCGGACACCATCTTACATGATCTGCGTTGTACCAGAAACATGTCGAGTTCGGGAGTCGGTTACGATCAAGGAAGGATTAACACCCTTGAACCGCCCTTTCGGTACCAATTAATTTGTCGATTTTCTTTAATTACGAATATTAAAAATTTAAATTTAAATTTATAAATCTGATTTGAATTACTTACCCTTTGATCGATTGGAATTACGATTGAAAGAATATGTTAGATAAAAATGTTAGATGATAAATAAAAATATCGAGTAAAAATTAACTAAATAATAAGGAGGGAAATAAAATATAAAAGAAATGAAAAAGGCTAAGGTTTGAAATTAAAAAATGTTAGGAAGATAAAATAAAAATTAAAAAAAGTAAATAAATAAATAAAAGGGACAAAATGAATTAAATTGGACTTTGTGGACTAAAATTGATACTAAAAACGAACTACAAAAAAACAAAATTAGAGGGTTAATTCACAAAGTATAAACAGAGACCAAATTGAAAGAAATAAAAACATAACTCCAAAACTACAAATGAGGAACTCTTAAATGACTTGTGTCCTAATTAACCTAAAAATTATATGAAACTAAATGGAACCCTTGATTTTCACGTGAATTCATTTGGCCTTTTGTTCTTTCTTTTCATTTTCAGACACCAAATTCTTATCATGAACTTTTGATGGAAATGACGTAAAGCAAAGAAAAAAAGCTTAAATCACAGCCATTCATATCTTCTCTGAAATATTTTATGAATTGGAACAGTAGCTTTGAAGCAGTAAATATAAAAAACAATCCTCCTCAATATAAGCACTCTGTATCAAAGGGCATTACAGGCATTTGTCTGTGAGGGGAGATTAGAGAATTACCCAATTATGAAGCAAATAGACAAAGTAATCAATCATCTCGGTTGAGGGCCCGAACTCTTTTCGACCAAGCCGTACAAGACCCGACTCGGGTAAGTCCGACATGTTCTCAAGAATTTCCTCCTCTACGGACTTTTCCAGCTTCTATCTTTTGGATGCATTGTCAGTTTCTTCGCCATCTTCTTCTCTTGTGTGCTTAGATTTGGAGTCATCGTTGGCGTCGGCCTTGGTATTGGGGTTTTGGTCGGATGAATTGGTGGTTTCAAGATCCATGTCTTCAATTGGTAGGTTGGGCTCCGACGATGGCTCTTTCTCTGCCATTGAAGAATGCTAAAATATTCAACCCAAAAAGGTTTGGAGGCAGTGAAACATATTTTTGGTTTTCCATGGGATTTTGAAGCACCCCTCCTTCAGCGGGAGTGAGAGAGAGCCGAGCCCACCATCCCCTTTTATAATGTGTGCAAGGACTATAAATGGAGAAGAATTGATGGAATCCAGATTGAAACGGGAAAAATGGCAGCAGTTTTAATTAGTGGGGTAGTGGTATAGTTGTGATACGTGTGGTTAAACATGGTTGTTGGGTATTGATTAAGTGAGTGAGGTAATGGTAGGGTAGTATATGGGGCCTACAAAAATTATAAAAAAATATTATTAATAATAATAATAAAATAAATAAATAAATAATACAATAAAATATTTTTGTAGACCCGGAAAAAAACGAGTGTCTACAGCTGCCCCTCTTTGCATATTTTTGTGTTAACAAGAATAGGACAAAGAAGAAAAAAGACAATCAGTTTTTGTCTGGTTCTCTCAAATGTGATTGGGCTCTTATCGTCTTGAGCTATGCTGTAAATTTGATTTGCCTCTGAGTTGAATGTAATCGAACTCGAAGGTCTTTGGTTGGCAGATAGCCTTTTTTGCCTGGAGCTGTGTTGCAAATGATGTGCCTTGGAGCTGAGCGTAGTCGAACTCGAAGGTATTTGGTTGGCAAATAACCCTTCTTGCCTTGAGCTATATTGCAAATGAACACGATATCATTCGTCGTGAAGTTGAAATCGTGGATGGCCCCTTCTTCGTGAAGTTGAGCATGGAATTGGATATCCTTCGTCGTGAAGTTGAAATCCAATCTAAAGGTTAATGTTGCTGGTGAGCATGATTCCCTTCGTCGTGAAGTTGAAATCATATATGGTCATTTCTTTGTGAAGTTAAACCTTGGAGTTGGATATCCTTCGTCGTGAAGTTGAAATCCAATGTAAGTTGTGCTGTTTCGAGTCCAATATCCTTCGCCGTGAAGTTGAAATTGACTCTGAATGAAATTAGAAAGTTTATTGACAGCCACTCCTTCTTTGAGTTGGATATCCTTCGTTGTGAAGTTGAAATCCATTCTAGAGATGGATGTTGCTTATGTGTACGATTCCCTTCATCGTGAAGTTGAAACCGTGAGTGGCTCATTCGTCGTGAAGTTGAGCCTGGTAATTGGATATCCTTCATCGTGAAGTTGAAATCCAAGTAAGTTGAATTGTTCCGAGTCCAATATCCTCCGCCGTGAAGTTAAAATTGGCTCTGGAACTGGGAAATTATTTGTTGACAGTCAGCCGCCCCTTCGCTGTGAAGTTGAGCTTGTGTTGTCTCGAGTCTAATATCCTTCGTCGTGAAGTTGAAATTGACTCTGAATGAAATTGAAAAGTTTTTTGTTGACAATCAGCCGCCCTTTCGTCGTGAAGTTGAGCTTGTGTTGTCTTGGGTCCAATATCATTCGCTGTGAAGTTGAAATTGGCTCTGAAATTGGGAAGCCCCTTCGTCATGAAGTTGAGCCCTGAATGGCATGATATCCTCCATCGTAGAGTTGAAATCATGGATGTGGGTACGATATCCTCCGTCGTGGAGTTAAAATTGCGGATAGCCCCTTCGTCATGAAGCTGAGCCTTGACTTGAATATCCTTCGCCGTCAAGTTGAAATCCAAGTATCGTATGTTGTGGGTGGACACGATTCCCTTCGCCGTGAAGTTGAAACCATGGATGACCCCTTTATTGTGAAGTTTGGCTTCGAGTTAGATATCATCCTTCGTGAAGTTGAAATCTACTCTCGAGCAAATTTTATCGCTTCGAGTTCAATAACTTTCGCTGCGAAGTTGAAATTGACTCTAAAAGCTGTAAAAAAAATTATGTGTGCTAAAAATGATAAATGTGATGCTCCTAAGTATGTCTAAAATGCATGCAACATGAATGAGTTATTTTTTATCTCTTGGATTTGAGTCTCGTGTTTTGTCTGCCAATCTGATCCATGGAATCGATCGTGCCCCATTTGCTTCTCGAGCTTTGGCTTTACCGACCTTTCATATTTGAGACTGTCCTGTTTGAAAATGTTTTCTCCTTTTTCTTATTTTAGGAGGGAAAAGGATAAAAATTATGTAAAATATTGTTCGCAATTAAATCAAATTGTAAACATGAGTTCAATGTATATCAAAGGAATCAATAGTTGTTTTTAATGCTTTCAGAGTTATAGCTCTTTGAAAAATGTTCAAATGGATGAGTTGACTTTAGGTTGATTCCTTTCTAAGGTTTCGGTAACCCAAAATGTCATTTTTGAAATATCGCAACATGCTTTTTCTTTGGTTTGTCATTTTAATTGGGTGCGGACAAAATGACGCAACTAGCATGATCAATTACTAGACCTTTTATTTTAGTCCTCTGAAATCTTCCATTTGTTCAAGTTTTGTAAGTTTCTCTAACAAAGGTAGTGCAGAAATATTGGTCTAAAAAAGAAATTCTTGAGTGCTCGTGTGTATTTGACTATAACAGGTGTTCCTTAACTCCCTTAGTCCATCATTACTGAAAATTTCTTGTTTAGATAAATTTGATTTAATTTGCTATTATCTGGCTAGCCAAATCCATAAAGCCAGGGCGTTTAACCAATTGCTTTAGAGGGAAAGCTTAATATTATAATCACTTTTATCAGGTTAACTGAAGGGTTCATCTCATCACAAAGTCTTCAGCCTGACAATAGCAGTGGAGCAAACATCGAGTTGCCAAGTGTCCGAGCAATGTCATGGTTTGAACCCAATCTATTCATAAAGTCAGGGCTTTCGAGTTTCCTCTATAACCAATTGCCTTAGCGGAATAGCTCAATTTTTACGGATTTAATTTCTTAAGATTGTCAAGAAGAACCTATTATAATCTAGGTGTTGTTGAAAGTCAAGGAATCTCATCTTTAGAGTTCAATTTCCAAGCAACTGACCTAAACTAGATTTGCTTACTCAACTATTCCATATGTGAAGATAATGATCATCATTGAACGTCTTAAACAAAAAGTATATTAATTGTCATATGCAAATGTTGCCCCATGTTGTCCGCAATTTATGAAAGGAAAAGGTTACATTGGTTAATTGCAAGAGCAAGGTACGGTGTTTGAGTGGATATTCTGGGTAAGGTAAAAAGTCCTTGTTTTATCATGTTACTTTGTCAGGGATTCGTAACTTTGAACCATTTACAGAGCTTCTTAATTCAGTTGATATTCAAAGAATTACAAGTTTGCAAATGTGATTCATTGTTTGTCATCATTAAAGTAACATAAATTTATTCAAATATTCTTACAAAACTTGAGAAAAAAAATGAAAAAAACAAACTCAAACAGAATGACTCAAATAATGAAATGATCTTCCACACTTGGATGCCCCCGAGTTGTTGAAGTCGATCCAATTCTTGTTATGCATTTTCTGTACGATTTTCTTGAATATGGAGTAGTTCTCGATAGTGCGCCCTGAGACACTGCTATGATATTCACAATGAGTGTTCTCATCATACTACCTGGGGTACGGGGGCTTTATGGATTTCTCTGGATATGGTGACACCTCATGTGCATCAAACAACTGTTGGTAAAGCTCTTTATATGTTATAGGATCGAAATGTTCTCATTTTTTATGAGACATGTGAATGTAATAAAAAAAGAGAAAAATAATGCGAAATATGCTGGAATGCATGATGCATGCAATGTTCGAGGCATTGATCTAAAAATGTGTCTGTTATTAGAAATAATCCTTATTGAGGAAAAAAGTGTTTTATCATTTAAGAGACAAAAATATTCTGACAACTTCTGATATATTGACTAGTCTTCTGCTTTCGTCTGTCACCGGTTGAATAACTTGTCGAACCGCTCTAGCTTCCCTGGATGAACCGTGCAAATGTTGAGTTACTTTTTGTACTGGCCCAAGAAGTCTCAAATGATTGCATCTCTGGCATTTATCTTTTGTTGAACCTGTTCCCAACGAATACGTCATTGGAGCCCTCAATTGATAGAAACTATATGAAATTTATTTGTCTGTTTCTTGAATTCGTCAGCAATGGTCTCCAATTTCAGCCATCGTTTTTCCATTGTTGTCTTTGAAGGGACTCCCAAGATCGGTAACCTTCATCTTGCCCCTGCAACCTCTGCTAGTCAGTTCTTCAAAGATATACTTTCATTGTGCTTGATGTAGACTCGGTTCATTCTGAGTCCTTTATAATGCAACAGAGTGATATACTCTTCAATTGTGGGCACCACGTCTTCTAGATTGAATGTGACACATAGTCGCCTTGTAAACTGTCCTCTGCATTTTTATCTCTTGTATTACAACCCCTTTATCTATTAATGCGAATTATTCATGTTTAACAAACACGTTTTTGGTGGATCAACACCTCTTTTAAATGATGCAAGTGATGAAAATAAAAGAAAAGAAAAGAAAAATGAAAGGAGTTAGTGAGGTGATAATAATGAAAACAGTTATGAAAAAATCATACCCTACATGATATCTACCCCATATGCTTATTATTCCTACCCGGACATGATCTTTATCCCGCATGCTAATTTCAAACAAATCTTAACCGCATATTTGTCTACTTCTCATGCTTTGAACAAAAAGTAAAGCATGAAACAAAGCAGCCTAGGGTTTGGAATGAGGTTTTAGGGTGGGCTCTAATTCTTTGTACTCTCTCGGTTTTGGTTCTAAAAAACGGAACCCGAGTTCTCCTTGCTGGTGCCCCTTGGGCTTTTTAGACCCTTAGTCCTAAACCCATCACAGGCTTGTGTGGACTAAGTTAAACTCGAGAGGACACATTCCCTTACGTCTGTGCGGTGAATAAATTCACACGAAGACATAAGGTATATGAATCTCGAAGGCTACTTGCTAGGCCTATGCGGTGAATAAATTCACACGAAGGCGTCGCTTTCACCCCCACTTAAATAGGGTTCAGAGCTCGGGTTTAGAGCCTTAAGTGAAAATTTTTAAAAATCTGAAATCATTAAAAAAATGTCATTACAACTATTTATTTGGAAAAAAATAATCAAAGGTAAATAATTAGAATCGAATAAATAAATTAAAATTTAAACTTGTAATTTACGCTAAAAAAGACAACCGAAAATTAATTTCGGCCTCACTCACTTACCTGTCCCCAGCGGAGTCGCCAAGCTGTCGGAACCGTCTTTTGGGTGGGCCCGGAATTGGGCTTCGATTGGAATTGATTGGGTTAGAGTCGCCACCGACCACTTTAAAACGAATTTAGGTGGGTCGGATATCATCTTACCTGATATGCGTTGTACTAGAAACATGTCGAGTTCGGGAGTCGGTTACGGTCAAGGAAGGATTAGTACCCTTGAACTGCCCTTTCGGTACCAATTAATTTGTCGATTGACTTTAATTGTGAATATTAAAAATTTAAATTAAAATTTATAAATCCGATTCGAATTACTTAACCTTTGATCGGTTGGAATTACAATTGAAAGAATATGTAGATAAAAATGTTAGATGATAAATAAAAATATCAAGTAAAAATTAACTAAATAATAAGGGGGGAAATAAAATAAATAAAATATAAAAGAAATGAAAAAAAGGCTAAGGTTTGAAATTAAAAAATGTTAGGAAGATAAAATAAAAATTAAAAAAGTAAATAAATAAATAAATAAATAAAATGGCCAAAATGAATTAAATTGGGCTTTGTGGACTGAAATTGATACTAAAAAATGAACTGCAAAAAAATAAAATTAGAGGGTTAATTCAAAAAGTAAACCAAATTGAAAGAAATAAAAACATAACTCTAGAACTACAAATTAGAAACTCTTAAATGACTTGTGTCCTAATTAACCTAAAAATTATATGAAACTAAATGGAACCCTTGATTTTCACGTGAATTCATTTGGCCTTTTGTTCTTTCTTTTCATTTTCAGACACCAAATTCTTATCATGAACTTTTGATGGAAATGACGTAAAGCAAAGCAAAAAAGCTGAGGACCCGAACTATTTTCGACCAAGCCGTACAGGACCCGACTCAGGTAAGTCCGACTTGTTCTCAAGAATTTCCTCCTCTATGGACTTTTCCAGCTTCTATATTTTGGATGCATTGTCGGTTTCTTCGCCATCTTCTTCTCTCGCGCGCTTGGATTTGGAGTCACCGTTGGCGTCGGCCTTGGCATTGGGGTTTTGGTCGGATGAATTGATGGTTTCAAGATCCATGTCTTCAATTGGTGGGTTGGGCTCCGACGATGGCTCTTTCTCTGCCATTGAAGAATGCTAAAATCTTCAACCCTAAAAGGTTTGGAGGCAGTGAAGCATTTTTCTGGTTTTCCATGGGGTTTTGAAGCACCCCTCCTTCAGCGAGAGTGAGAGAGAGCCGAGCCCACCCTCCCCTTTTATAATGTGTGCAAGGCTATAAATGGAGAAGAATTGATGGAATCCAGAGTGAAGCGGGAAAAATGGTAGCAGTTTTAATTAGTGGGGTAGTGGTATAGTTGTGATACGTGGGGTTAAACTTGGTTGTTGGGTATTGATTGAGTGAGTGAGGTAATGGTGGGATAGTATATGGGGCCTATAAAAAAATAAAAAAAAAATATTAATAATAATAATAATAATAAAATAAATAAATAAATAATACAATAAAATATTTTTATAGATTTGGATAAAAACGGATGTCTATAATATCCTTTAATAAGTTCCCATGTTTTAAGGCTTTTTTGTTGTTGTTGAATTTACAGTTTTCTGCTGTTTTTGTTGAGTAACTTATTAAAGTTACAAGCATGTTTGATAATCATTTTCATGAATCTAATTAGAGACCAAAACACATGTTTACAAGAGTTAAATTTATGAGTTTTACTATTTTTAATTCATGAGATAAAGTGAATATATATGCTTGTACAGTTATCGGTTGTTAAATAGTGTAATAAAGATGACGTAACATGTTTAATTACAGTTTATCTATATTTAAGAGTTTCGTAGACTACTTTATGTTTCATAGATAATTACAGCATTGTTATAAAAATCATGAAGACATGCTCATTTTACCTAATTTAGCATTTATAAAATATGGTTATGCTTTTGACTACATTCAAGGACCGCACAGCGCAGTGTATTAGTGGTTAGTGCGTGTGTTCAAATTACTCAGATTAGAAGGTTGTGTCCGACTTCAATTGTGATCGTTTATTTTTTTTGGGGGTAAAGAACATAATAATTATTAACGTTGGAGGAAGTTTTTATTTTTCTCATTAAAATTTTAAAAATAATAAATTAACTATTAACGTAATCAATTGGAATATGAACTTAGTTTTGTCCATCATTATATATATACTAATACTTTCAGAGTAAAAATTAATATATTATATATTTTAAAAAATGACATTATATATATACATCATAATTAATATATTATATATTTAAAATATGACATTATATATATACATCAGTTAGGGTTTAGTTTTTCATTTCATCCATTCTCTGCTCTTCCTCCCTAATTTTTTTTTTACTTTTCTTTTCTGCGTTTCATTCTCGGCAATTTTCCCAATAAATCACCGGTGATCGGTATATTTATCGATCTAACACCGGTCAGATTATATTTTTCGATCTAACACCCGTAGGAGTAAAGTGCGTCCCTTGAACCACGCTATACGCTGATTTGGCGTCACGTTGGTATAGTGTGCCCCCTATCCCGCGACATACGGTGATTTGGCGCCACGTAGGTATAGCGCGCCCCCTGATTCGCGCTATACATGCGTATCTGACACGTGGGGTATAGCGCAGTGCAGGGGGCGCGCTATACCCCTAAATACCCAGCCCCTCACATCCCAATCCTCCCTATAAATACCTCCATCCTCAATCACTTTTATCACACCAAATTCTTTAAATTTCTCTCAAATACTCTCTCTTTTTAAGGTATATTTTATAATATTTTTATTATTATGTATTTACTTTATTTAATATTTTACTAATATAATTCTTTTGCAGATATATAATGGAAGGCAGACTACTTCGCTCGGATGGAAATCATATATCTCTACACTTTGCTGATACGGTAACATTTTAACGTTTTAATTTAATTTAAATTATTAGTAATATTTAGTTGATTTATTTAATGCATGATTATTAGATTAAAAATTAAATATCTCGACATTTTGCTAATACAGTAACATTTTAACGTTTTAATTTAATTTAAATTATTAGTAATAATTAATTGATTTATTTAATGCATGATTATTAGATTAAAAATTAAATATATCGATACTTTGCTGATACAGTAACATTTTAACGTTTTAATTTAATTTAAATTATTAGTAATAATTTGTTGATTTATTTAATGCATGATTATTAGATTAAGAATTAATTTTTGTAATTATTTATTTTTAGGAGAAGGACTGTGTATTAGATCCTTTTATTAGGAATCTTAAGTTAGTGATACCCACCCGTGTCTTGCTGTATTTAGTAGAGGCTGGATTCGGTTACATAGGTAGATATCAGGGTCACTGTAAGATAGAGCCAGACCTTATTTCTGCCTTAGTAGAGCGGTGGAGGCCGGAGACCCACACATTCCATCTTCTGTGCGGAGAGTGCACGATCACACTTGAGGATGTTTCTATGCACCTGGGGCTTCCGGTGGATGGAGATGTGATGCTTTCAGTTCGTGGACGGAGAGCAGCCATATATGATGCCGCCATCGCCTTTCCATTACCAGATGCTGTCGCCGCCACCTTCACCTGGTTTTATGACCCCGCCACCACCACCGTCACAGATGACCCCTCCTGGAGGCTATTATGGGTCTATGTTTGTAGATCCGACTTGGGGTTCATATATTGGATATTTGGCGGGTTCAGCCTCATCACCCATGGCCGCATCACAGACACCTCCTGTACAGTTTTCACACTCAGCGATGTCTGGGTTTTCCCAGTTTTCACAGGCCGGTGGGATAGCCAGTCATACACCTCCAGGGTCCTTATTCTATGGAGGTGCTTCATCGTCATCAGCTCCTTATCAACCTAATGTACCTGCTCAGGACGACGACGACGATGGTAACGATGACGACGACTACGATGATGACAGCGAGGAGTCAGAACCAGTGATACGAAAAAATCCTCCTCGAGACTGAGACCGACAGCCACCGCCCTGTGGAACGCATTCGCGACGCAGGCATCGATAGATTTTTTTTATTATATTTGTATTTACTTTATTTTGTTTAATTTTAATTTTTTATTATTTCTCATTTAATACTTACTTTATTTTGTTAAATTTGTTGGACTTTTTTTTGATATATTTCAGTTAATTTTGTTTATTACCATTTAATATCAGTTATTGTAATTTGGTTATCATTTACCATTTAATTCTTATTGTAACTTTTTTTTTAAATTCCAAATTGTTATTATTTGTATTTAATATTGTTTTTTTTTTAATCTTAATAGCTTATTATGAATGACATTAATTTCAGTAATTTTGTTATTACCATTTAATATCAGTTATTGTAATTTGGTTATCATTTACCATTTAATCTTATTGTAAGTTTGTTGTATTTAAATACCAAATTGTTATTATTTGATAAATTTAATGATTGTGTCGTTTTTTTAATCTTCATCAGCTTATCGCATTAACTTGAAGTAATGCAAATTAAAATACAAGAATTATTATTGTAAACAATACATCATTCATCAATTTTACTTGACAAAGAGGACATGTTTGTGTCTTGGGTTTCTACAATGGCCACATCTTCTGTCTTGTCTAGATCTTTCTCGAATATCCATATCGCAATGAATTCGATTGGATTTTGGACTACCACGCTCCCTCAATAAACTCGGATTTAGTACAATTAGAAGCCAATCTTGAACCTCATCAGGGTCTTTGTCATTACCTATGGGGGAAACTCAAATTCGTATACCTTAAAAACTTCAGATAGTAGGTATACGGGATCCACAAAATGGTTATAGTCTTGACTTGTATACGAGCAAGCTGCTATCACACGAGAGCATGGATACTTCAGAGCTTGAAAAAACCCGCAGTCACACGTTCTGTCCCTTAGATTTACTCTTAACGACACAGCTTCAATCCCTTAAAGAGGTCGCGGCAACTCTGTGACACAAAAAATTTCATGCCTTCTAGAGAAGATTGTTACAGACATTCCATTTGATGCAGCAATTTTTTTCTGTAGATCTGCAACTAATCTAGGGTGATAGACATGACTGCCTTGCATCCAAGTTTGAGCTTGTCCACCAAACTTCGCAAAAAGCACCCCCAAACGAAAATATATAGTTTTTACCAAAGCCGCTACAAGTAAGTGATGTGCATGCTTTAAGGTTGAATTGATTGCCTCAGCCAAGTTGGTCGTCATGTGTCCATATCGATATCCACCATCATATGTGTTCATCCACATTTCTTTATCGATGAGGCTGATGTAATCGTATCCTTCCTCGTTCTTCGCCCGCAAATCTTGAAGCATTGATTCAAACGTTCGAGGAAGTAGTTCGTAACCTGATCAAAAAATGTATAACTTACTAACTTGCTTTCTTTGCAAAATTAAAATGATCAAAAATGTATAACTTACTAACTTGCTTTCACTTACCCATGCGCACAATTAATTGACGCTCATCATTCTTCTTGTACCTTCCATGATAGTTCGTAGCAATGTGTCGGAGACAATACCTATATTGGACAAAGGGTGGTTGCCACATTGGACCCAAAAACTCCATTGCTGCTTTGATCCCAGCTCCGCGATCTGAAATGACACAAATTTTTTCCCTCGTGATAACATGTGTACGTAAATTTCGGAGGAAAAAAGCCCAACCACTGGGTCCTAGGGCCGACGCAACATGACGCTTTGATACCATTAAATGTAACACCCTAAACCTAAATAGGCCTAAAATATCACAATGGGCCATCGATGCAACCCTTGATTTTTAAAATATGATTATTTTATTTCAAAGATACTTAATGGTATCATTATCTGAATGCAATATTGATTATATTATGCATTATTTGAATGTAACACTACTAGTACATGGTCTCACATAACTATCAGACACTAGTTAACTGATGGAACCCAATGTTATATAACATCAGTGAAATTCTCACTAAGCTGTTGAAATGATCTCCTGGTCCTCACATAAACATCAGGTAGATTATGAAAGGGTAACTCGGTGTCACATAGCATCGGTACAATTCTCGATCAACTGATACATTGGCTCAGTCTCACATAGCCATCAAGTCAAGCTTTAAATATATTTATTGTACTGGGTTGATGCAACTATACATACATATCTAAGGGCTCAAAGGCCTCACAACACTAACATTGCTAACCCATTCCTCGTGAATGTTCGAGCCTAGTGCTCTAGTTATCCCCTAAAGTGCCTCGCGCATTAACAATGCCCCACTAAGGAAACTAAGGTAGCATGACTACACTCTAGCGTAGCTAGACACACTAATGTGAGGTCATCCCCTCACTAACTGTTATCGCACTCGTTCTCTTACCTAGAATATTATGCAAGGGTTTATTGGTCTGTTACTTTTATTAGTTTATTAAGTGGCTATATTTTAGTTGTTCGTTACTTAAAGACATTTTATTCATTCTCTGTCATTAGATAAATATATACACGTTTCATGATTTTACAATGATTATTGTATTTGTTATTCGTTGTCTGTAGCACTAGCTAGCCCGATACTTGACTCGGATTCATTTCTGGGTAGTGTCACTCTAATCACTCTTATCGTACTTCTTTCCAATACCCCTTGAATTGGAGGACCGACTTATACGTTTTCGGTTCAGTAACGTTCTCAAAGCACACGATTTCTTATATTACTAAATCTAACTAATTTATCGTGTCGCATTTTGGTACATTCTCTGTAACAATCCTCATTCTTAATTATTTGATACGTGCTCGACTGAAGACACTTTGACGTATTATGCTTAGTATGGTTACATCGATTATAACCCACTTTTAGGAGTGTTCTTAGGTATATTTGGTCATTTATGTCCCCCACATACTAAGTTCTACCATTATAAATCATCCTTAGCTCTTACGAGCTAATAAGGGTAGTTTGGTAATTTCAGCCCGTAATGATGTTTTAGTAACCTCCCATACTCGAGCTAGATGCTCGATCTCAATCGATATTAAACTCCTCACTCTTGAGTCTATCTGACACCTTGAAGTCACTCATCCACTTTGGGTATTGATATCAAGCTTTCGGTATGGATACCAAATCTTATGTATGGATACCAACTCATTTGGTATGGATATCAGTCCTCTGATATGAATACTAGTTCATCCGGTTTGGATACCCACGATATCAATATCGAGCATCTGATATCGATACCAAGCATCCAGTATCGGTACCAATCATCTGATATCGATACTACAACCTCATTATCGATACCAAGGGATGAGTATCAATACTCCTCTCCTCAATATCGATATTCCCTGTTAAAATTGTACATATTTCATTCCAATTCATCCAATATTGATACTCGATCTCATAAATATCTTATTTAAGCTCAGAAAACACCCAAAAATCATCCCCAAATGTCTTAGTTTAGTTCATAATCATGTGCTAAAGTTTTAGAAAGTTAATTAAGGTCTTAAAGTGTCATAAAACACATTATTTACATCTAAAATGGTATTTAATCATAAAATTAAGTATAAACCCTAAAATGCTCAAATACACAAATATTAACAATTCTTTCATATTTATGAAAGCCTTAACACTCCAAAGGATTAGAAATACACTACATTGATGTTTAAATCACAAAATAAAGATAATTTTTTAGCTACACTCCTTTCCTTTATGATTTGGATGAAATACCCCATTTTTCTTTAGCTAGTAATAACCCAAGAATTGAATCGTTAAAGCGATGTTGTTGGGTGGGATTAAAATTGAAGTATAAAAGTGGCTCAAGAACTTACATTTGTGCTATGGAACTTGAAGAGGAAGAAAAAAACGAAAAAATAAGAAGGAATGAAGAAAATGAAGAGAAGAAAGATATGGAAGAGATAAAAAGCCTTTATCTTTTAAAAAGGGTGAAATTATACATTTAATCCTTCCTCATCTTTCCACCATTCAAAAATCTCCTTCATATGACTAATTGGGCCCAATTCCAACCTAATTAAGCCCAACTCAATTTTACATTCGTAGATGACACTTGACTCTGATTTATGGTTATATGTGGTATTTCAATAGCTTACTCCCTTTTGTGGTTTTTTTGTTGATGCAATCAAATTTGTCCGTATCTATTTTTCGTTCGAGTCTTTCGACTGAATTTTTAACCTTTTCCATTTTATGGTACTTATATGATCTAAAGTGATTAGTTTAATGTTATAGGAAAATTTCCAAATTATATATTTAGATAGTGTAAACCCTTATTTTAATTTTGGACATTTCTAATTTTTAATAAGACTAACCACTTCTATTAAAAAAAAGTAAAATAGTCATCTATGTCGATTGGTTAAGTTGCTCATCTTTGTTCCTTCATATTCTCTTAGGTTATAGGTTTTAGACCATTAGGAGTATTTCCTTCATCTTCCTAGTGTTTTCTCTTCTTATCCCCTCTATGCAGAATTAGGATTAGATTTATAATTTGTCAAAAAATGATAATGAATTTTTTTTTCAAATGTTTAGTTTTTATTTATTCAAGAAACAATAGTATTTGTTTCGAATATAAATTAATTAATAATAAAAAATAAAAATAAGTTATATAAGTAACATGTGGGATTGAGGATAATGGTTATCACAATTATATATAAAATAGTGTTGAATAATATATGGAAAAGAAAAGTAAGAGGATATAAATTTACAGCAAAAGCCACATCCCTTCCTATCTTATTATATGAACGAAACATGCTGGCCTTTGCAACTTGTTGCAATAAAAAACAGCTTATAATATATATGTTTTATGGAAATATCAATGAAAGAAACAAAAGGCATTGGGGACGATGCGAGAAAATGGACTAGTAATGGTTGGTGGACCATATTAAGGAACAGTCCAAAATCTTTTTTTCTTAATGTTTTCACCTCTCATTTATTTTGCATTTATTGTTTAAATTCCTTTATAACTCTATTATCATATTTTGCTTTCAAGTTCTTGTTTTTTCTTTAATTTGAATTAACTTTATTTTTATCATATTTGGAGGATTAAAATTGGTTAAAATATATTAAAACAATCAAAATAGAAATTGACGATTTGTTGGGGGTTAAAAAGTGAAAAAGAAAAACGTAATTCAAACTTTTGTTTTTCTCAAATTTTTTATTGTTATTCAATCCAGTCCCTGATTGATTCGTGATTCCAGTTCCAGCTTTCAACTCAGAGAGAATATAAATAGAGAGAGAGAGAGAGAGCAGCAGGGAAGAGGGTGCGTAACAAGAGAACCGAAAAACCTCCAGAGGAAAGGGAGAAAGGCAAACCCTAGGAAATTCTTGGATTCCGATCTTGAATCATTAAAGATTTGCATTTCGAGATCTTAATTCTTCAAGATTCCAAAGGTAAGCTTTACAAATTTTTATATATTTATAAATTACAACTTCAGCAACATAAATTTTCCGTTTGTTTGTGTTTCAATCTGTTTTTAAATCTTCTAATATATTTATTTATCTTTTCAAGTCAAATTGAATTTGTTTTCATCTCACACATTGTGTAACATTTCCTTTTTATACCGAATACAGATTACCTAATCTTCAATGCTTAAGATTTTTTTAAAAAAAATTCATGAGCTGCATTTTGGCTTCTATTTGTCTTAGATTTTTTAGCCTGCCTTTCGGTTGTTCAGGAAATGTGGAAAACAATCAGAAGTCATAGTTTTAAGTATTCTATGCTTTGTTTAGCTTAGTCGCTGTTTTATTTGTTTATTTATTCATATTTTTATTATTTAGAACAAAATTTAATTAATTTTTTAAACGTTTCTTTTTATTTTTCCCTGTTTATGTAGAGGAACTAAAAATAATGCCAGAATCATTGTTCTAAGTAAACTATATCTGTTAATTTTAACAGATTTTGCTTTGCATTTTTCCTGTTTTGTTGGATGAACTTGAAGTGTATCGTTTAACTTAATGAATTAGGTTACTTAGATTTTGTTATGAGGGATGTCATGAACTCTTGATCTATTTTTTTCCTGTTTGTGAGGATTGTGCCGCTATTTCTTTTAGTACGACATGCTTTGCTACATAAGCAAAAGTGATCATTTTTCGGACACAATATGAATATGATTTCGTTAGATAGGTTTTCTTGTTTGATAGATTTTGGGAAACATTATTTTATGACACCATGTTTCAAGTTGTATGTTATTCCTTTTTTTAATGCACATTTTTTTAATTTGAACAATCAGAGTACCGATCTTTATAAAAGTTTCATGTAATGTTACAACCTTCTACCTACAATGTAAAAGCAAAGATTTCTTGTAACTGTAGTGTTTGTTTGGCCTTTTTTTGTTCTACTTGCATCTGAAGATATAGCAATTGGAACTAGGGACAAAATTGATTTTGATGTTAGATATCAAGTCATGTTGAAAGATATCGTTCATGAGTGGTTTACTGGTTTTCTTTTAAAAGGGAAAGGAAATATGTGATAGAATGTATACCTGTTATGCAATGCTGTGCACCAGACAAACTTTTTTATGTTAAGATCACCGTCTGCTATATAGCAATAGGTTTGGTACAAGGTACATTCTATTGTTTTCTTGATTTCCTTTGCTTAATGGAGGGCTTATTGTCCCTTGGTTTGTAAATTGAAATTGGCAGTCCCAACTCTTTTTTCTAATAATTTTATGTTTGGTTTTATTCTTATCCTAATTATTTATTTCATGGTCAGTCTTTCCTGTTCCCTGTACAGGAACTGGTTGATCTTGGCCATGGCGAATTCCAAGGGGTCAACAAATATAAGAAATTTGATGTTTGCTGGAAAGCATCCCCTACTTCCTCCTAAATGTCCATTTCCTACTGTCTCTTCAGCATATAATGATAATGCCCCCAACAATGTAATTGGATCAAAAGTGGTTCAAAAGCCCAGAGAGGGAAGTACATACCACCAGCGCACTTCCTCCGAAAGCTTTCTAATAGAGGAACAACCGTCTTGGCTTGATGATCTCCTTAATGAGCCAGAGACTCCTGTGCGCAGAGGAGGTCATCGACGATCATCGAGCGACTCTTATGCATACATCGATGTATCTAATGCTCCTAGCCTAGATTATGCAGCTCAGGATGATTATGGTTATAAAAATATGAATTCTGGACTTTCTTGGGCATCTCAGGACTTTGATCATCAACATCGCAAAGATTCTCTTCGTAACTCTTTCTATGCTGATGTGAACTTGGTAAAGCAAAATAATAGGGCTTGGGATTCATCTTTGAATGCTGTATCTCATCCAAGTGGGCTTCCTTCTCTTAGAGGAAACACATTTGTTCAGGGCTTAGGATCATGTGCACCACGAGAATTAGAAGGTGCACCAACAACAGGAAATGGAAAACAAGATTCTGCTAAATCTGTCCCTCTTGATGCAAAAGCTTCTTCTGAGAAAAAGGATAATTGTCATGCCAAGTCTTCTGCATCTTACAGTGACACAAAAAGAGCCAAGCAGTGAGTACCCATTTTTTGTTGTTCCGCAATTCAATGTAGTAATACTGTTGTGCTATATTGTGTTTTTCTGGTTGCGAGGCCTGCTATTGTTGTTGTTGCTTTTATTTTTGCCTGTGCTTGCATTGAGCAAAGTCCCACACAGCCGTTAATATCTTTTAAAAGGTACAGTTTATGAGCTCTGGGAATATTGATATTTTCTTATAATGCCCGCTAATGTTGTTAATAATTACTTTTTGCTTGTAATGATCAAATCGATAAGGAGTTTTTTAATTCCCAATGGAATTTAAAGATGATGCTAGGGTACGGATCTGCAGGTTCCCTAGGAATGATTGTATGGTTAGATGTTTCTTGCATTTGCATTCACCTTCTAGTTGTTTTGCATTTCTTGGCTTTTTACCTTGGCTACTTTGGCCGGAAATTCTACTGTTTTCTTTTTTCTGAGTGGAATTTATTACAGTCAAAAAAGGATAACATAAATACATTTTATTATGTTGTCTTTGTTCTCAATGGAATGCCATATTACTTTTGTTCCCTTTCTAATCTTTTTTTATGTGCCTGGTATTTAAGTTGATATATTCTTTTGTTTGTGAGTTGTGAATAGTGACTTTGATTTACTTTTTCTGTGTGATTCTTAAAACTTCTTAGTTGTTATACTAATGCCTACAGTGGTGGAAAATGTTTGATTACAATTCTTTGTTATTGTCTATTGCAGGCAGTTTGCTCAACGCTCAAGAGTGCGTAAACTTCAGTACATAGCTGAGCTGGAAAGAAATGTACAAGCTCTGCAGGCAAGTGCTCGTCTGAACTGAATATTTTTTAACATGTACTTACATTTGGAATTGGCTTGAGGTTATGAATGAGTATATATCTTATATTTTTTTAACATGTACTTAACAGGCTGAAGGATCTGAAGTTTCAGCTGAGCTTGAGTTTGTCAACCAACAGAATCTTATTCTTAGCATGGAGAACAAAGCTCTTTCGCAACGTTTAGAGAGTTTATCCCAAGAGCATGCTATCAAATATCGTAAGTGTCTTTACTCATTAGCTCTGAGGCTACGATTTAGTTTATTATGCTAATAAATGATATAAATGCCTTGTTGTGTTGTGTATGAGAGGAGTTAAGGTATGTAATGGCTCATGAGCAAATCAATTTCACTTGTTTTACCTTCATGTTAGGAGGGAAAATATAGGGTGTGCATGGTCCTGTCTTATTCTTTTGGTTGGGAATGTGATTTTCTGGTTTCCTTGGGGGAACAAGCTCCCTTAACAGTGCATTAGGTCTTTTAAAAGCATGGATTGTTATGGAGAAAACACCAATGTGTCTAATAGGCCATCATTGATCTGTCCTGTGACGAACATTAATTATTTTATTTGGTTAAAACAAAATTTTATAGAAGGAAAACTAAATCATGCAATCACTTTGCACAGTTGAGCAGGAAGTATTGGAGAGGGAGCTTGGTAGGCTACGAGGCTTGTACCAGCAGCAGCAGCAGCTAAAGCATCCATCTTCAAGCCATCGTCGCTCGAGCAGTAGAGATATTGATTCCCAATTTGCAAACCTATCTCTGAAAGAGAAGGATACCAGTTCCAGTCATGGCACTGTCACTGGTCCACTCCGCATTTAAATATCTAATCTAGCCAGAGCTTTTTGCGCCACTACTTAAATGGGTGCTGCCATGCTGACCAATTTGTTGTTTTCACATACCCTTTGCGCGGGATAAAAGCCAAGTCCATCAAGTCTTGGTTCCCTCCCTCTGCCTGATCTTGTTATTTTCCATCATAACTTACCCTTTTATTTTCCTTTCAGCCAATTAAATATCGATGTGCACCTGGTAGTCGCTGCCAGAAAATTCGATTTCTGGCGCATGATTCACCTGAGGTGGTAAACATAAGGGCAGGTTCTCCCTCCCCCACCCGGTCCTGTCCGTTAATCAGTGGTTATTATGATTTTGAAATTTTACTTGTTCTCCATTCTGAGTATCCACCCACTGGTTCCCACCTTATACTGCAGAGACCGTTAGGCTGTTTAGATGTGCATTATATATGATGCATAATGGCAGGAAAATATTTATTGTACAATGCTTTCAATCAAATCTATGCCATATTTCTGGGTTCTATTGGTTATAATTATTTGCGTGGTTTTCCCTCTTATACTTGAAAATAGTTTGGTGTTTGCAGGTTTGCAATCAAGGAGCTTCCCTCCCTCCCCACCTTTCCCCTTGCCTCTTGGCATTATGAGGGGTTACTTTTATTTTTTATTTCAATGGGAGCAAGCATTACTAATTACAGAACTACTTGGGGGAACAGGAGGGAAGGGTTTTCACACACGTTTGAATTTTGAACTCTAGCACTAGTGTCAACATGATTGAAATCCCACAACTTTTATTAGTTTTCTTATGGAAAAGAGTAGTTGAAATAAGGTTCAATTACTCTATTTGTTCTTTTACTAACTTGAGCTATATTATAGTGCGTTGTTGTCATTACTAGCCTTCCTAGAGTGCAAATCCCTTGACAGCTCATGTACGTTTCTTCCTCTGACCCAATGTGACTAATTCAGTTACTTTTTGTGGGGTAGAGGTTGATAATGCCAACTTGGAAGGAAATTATATGTGAAAGAAAGAAAGAGAGAGATGCTAGTGCATCCAGGCTGGCCAAGTGGTCACCCCTTGCCCCACAACCATTATTGAGCTGTAAGGACGTTAACCCACGATCACAATTCACACCCTTCTGGCTGTAAGATTATTATTGGATATCTAGGTGGTGCTTTTTTTCATCCTAATTCCACTCCACTAGCATGGAATAATTTTTATAAATTTTAAAAAAAATACGTTTGGGATATAAGATAGAGTTTCGTTGATATGCAAAGTGAGTTGGCAATTTAAGACGGTTCATCTAACAAAGTAAATCCTTGGGAGGGGCTTTACCTTAGATTTCAAATAGTAATGCCTTTACTTTTTGGGTTGCTATAAATATTTTTTAATACTAAATCCGTTGAAATATTACATTATTAGTCAGAATAAATGTTTATTCTCTCTATCGTAATTACTGTCTCTTATACAATAATAAAAAATTCTCTTTAACTTAACTCATTAAGTAGCCTCAATTATTAAAATGAATATTATTTTCTCTCAAGATCTTGTGTTCGAGCAAGTGTTCGAGCAATTGTCATAGTGTATCATGTTATAAATGATTTAAAAATTTTATGATTAAATATTACATCGTAAACATCTCACACTTTTTAAAAAAAAAAATTCTTTAACTCTTTTCTTCTCTTATTTTAAACCTGGGGTGCCGCTTCCTAACGGTCTTGACGTCATGTGATGTGGCTGGACTCGAGCCCTTCCATTTTATCCCTTCACCTGTTGTTGGCACTACGGTTTTTTGGCCCAATAGGCCACTTGGCATTTTTATCTAACCCAATAGGGTATTTTTTTTATTTTGGAGAATACGGTAAAAGCTATAGTGATTTATGAACTCGTTACCTCGAAGTGACAAGTTCTATGACATATATTATTTTAATGGACCTGGATAAGTGGATCATACGTGGGCCATTTATTTATTGAAATTAAATCGACTCGTCATCTCAACGTGATAAGCCCGTTTAAAAAATTAATAAAAGTTGTAAAAATTAATTTTAATGTTAAAAATGAAAAAAAACAAAAAAAAACAGAACTCATCACCTCGAGGTAACGAGTTCCTTTGAATAGGCCTGTAAATGAACTGAACGTTCAGCGAACCGTTCATGAACCGTGCGGCGGGAAGTTCGTTTATGTTCGTTTATTTATTAAATGAACGAACATGAACAAGATTTTGCGTTCGTTTAATTAAATGAATGAACATGAACAAATTGCTCGTTTGTTCATTTACGTTCGTGAACGTTCGATTATATGTTCGTTCATTTATGTTCATTTATGTTTGAACAGAGGGCAAGTTGAATATGTTACAAAGATTATTGAAGTTGTTTGGATTTCAAGAAGATTGTTTTGTTGAACAAATTAACTTTAAAATTTTATTATGTTCATATAGCTTATTTATGATTTATGTATTTTTTGTCGTATTCGAACAAATTAACTCTGAAGTTGCAGGTTATATTAATGAATTTTAAGTTGTTATTCTTGTTGTTTACTTTTTTTTTACATTCGTTTGTTGTGTTCGGATAAGTTTTTTTTTGTGTTTGTGTTGTTCGTTTATGTTCGTTTATGATCGTTTATTTATTTAAATGAACGAACATGAACAAGCTATATTCCTTAATTAACGAACATGAACAAAAAAAAATTGTTCGTTTATGTTTGTGTTTTTATTTATTTATTAAATGAACGAATATGAACATACCTCCGTTCGTGTGCGTTCGGTTCGTTTACAGGCCTACCTTTGAATTCAAAAAAAGTAGTCGTTGTTCAACGTTAGGGGTGTTCAAAATTCGGTTTTAACCGAATTAACCGATCGAACCGAATTAGTTCGGTTAATTCGGTCGGCCACCGAATTATTTCGGTCGGGGAACTGTTAAGGATTTTTTGGAATTCGGTTAACGGTTAATTCGGTTCGAAATCGGTTAATTAACCGAATTAACATTTAAATATAATTATATTAAGATACTTAGCCGACCCAATCTATTTAAAACCCAAATCAATATTAATTAATTAAAATAATCTCAAAACTAAATGCAAAATGTTTGAATCAAATTAATTAGATATTATTTAAATTAATTGTAAATTATTTTTTAATTAAAAAAATATTAAATTCTAAAGAATTTCGGTTAATTAAAAAATTAACCGAATTAAACGAAATTTATTCGGTTCGGTTAATACTTTCAAAAAAAAAAGTTCGGTTCGATTAACGGTTAAAGAAAAAAAGTTTGGTTAATTCGGTTAAGGGTATTTCGGTTCGATTGGTCACCGTTTTAACCGAATGAACACCCCTAGTTAACGTGCAACGGTAACTGTCACATGACAATGATTTATAGTCGTTTATAGCTGTTGGAATTGATGTTACAAATTGGGGTTTGGGTTTAGATTTTTTTACCATCTATTGTTATGAAAAAAATTAAGAAAAATTCTTACTTTCTAAACCCCTGAAAAATGGCTTCCCGAGAAGAAATGTTACGCCTCGATATTGTTCATATTTCGTCGATCGAACTCTTCCCGAAAGAAGAATGGAGCATTCGTCAGCGCAGGATAACATCGAGAGATTCGCATAAGCGGATGATGATATATCTTTAGCAATCTGGTCTATATCCAACCATATTTTTACGTTGATTTCGGCTCTAATTGAACGTTAGAGGCCCGAGACGCACACTTTCCATTTCCTGAGTGGTGAAACGACGATTTCTTTTGAAGACGTCGCTTACTAACTCGATGTTTTTGTTAATGGTGTTGTCATCGTCAAGCGGAACGATTATGACCCATCACTTTGGTCTACGAAGTTTTGGGAAGGACGACTCTACCAAGGAGGAGGTTATTTTTACATCCTGAGTGTAGACACCCGTTTTTGTCTGGGTCTACAAAAATATTATTATTATTATTATTACATTTTACACTTTTTTGTAGGCTTAAACCTGAAGCCCAATTCAACCTCAAAGCCCATTACTACTACTCAACAGCCCAGTTTACAAGAACCGATTCGCAATGACTACAAGATCATCCGATTAGAGCCCAACAACACTCAACCCGACCCAAAACTCGATTAGGGTTTCTCTAGCTTCTGCCATTATCATCGCTGATGCCATCCACTGACGCCACCGCTTCAGTCTGTAATGAAGAGAAGTCTATCAATAGTCAGAAAAAAAAACAGACAAGAAAAATGAAAATAATTCTTATCATAAGAAATTAGGGTATCATTACCCTAATGACTCCATCATTATCACCAAAAAGTCATCATAAATCAAAGCATGGAGAAGATAAAGAGGCAGAGGAGAGATATCAGAAAAAAAAGACCGTTCGGGTAGAGAGAAAAAAAAAGATAACAAAGAAAAAAGAGAAACCCATCAACTTATTCGAACCCAAAGTAGAAAAAAACCGAGAGGAAAGTCTAAGATCCGTCAACAACAAAAATAAAAAATACCAAAGAGCGAATGAGAGAACCCTTACCTTCGTCAGTGGAGCGTCGAAAAGCCCATGGGTCGTCAGGGTTGCATGGTAATCGAAAGGTAATGGCCTAGATCTACGGTCCAAGGGTATTTTTAGGTTAAACTAGTTTGGGATTCGGACTAAGGGCGAAGAGGAAAGGCTTTTGGGATGTTTGGCTCTCTCCGGCTGGCGGCGGCCCGTTGAGAGAGTTAAGAGAACTCTCTCCTTCTCCCTCTTCTGGTTTCAGGTGAGGCGAAGCAAATGGGAGGGTTGAGCCCATTTTGGGCTTAAGTGATATATATATATATATATATACACACACAACCAAAACGACACCTTTTAGGTCTAGGGGTTCAACGTGTTTTTCATTTTAAGGGATAATATCAGCTTTAGTCCATGCCTTTTGTAATTTCACCTATTTTTTGTCATATTTTTTTAGGGTAAATAACATTTTAGGTCCTCACCTGTTTGTATTATATTATTTTGGTAATTAATGAAATCTTGTGATATTACTTTGGGCACTTAGTTTTCTATATTTAAGTTTTAGTCACTAATGTCGTGTGTTATATACTTTCTTTAATGTTTGACTTTGGCTATGGTATTTGTAATAGTTGCATTTTAGTCACTAGTTTTGTGTGTTTGGTATTTTGGATGCTGTTCGAATTTGACCCTGTGATTTATGCATTTTTTCATTTTAGTCATTGTCTTACATTTGGTTTAATTATTATTTAGTCCAGCATGTTTATGGTGTAATTTATTTTAGTCCCCATGTTATTAATGGGTTATTTACATTTCTAGTACCTGTAGTATTTAATATTTTCGATTGGAGCTCTAATTTGTTCATAATTATTGTTTAGTCCTTCAACTTTATATTTTTCTATTTTAGTCCTTTAAATTTCTATTTTTTTCTATTTTGGTCCTCAAGTTTCTATTAATACTATTTTGGTCCTTTAATTTTTTTATTGTTTTGTTTTAATCCCTTATGAATGTATATATTTAACATGTTGTATATTTTTAGGTATAACATTAAACAAATGTTATTATTTTATGTTGTAAATAATTTATTTTACATCGTATTGTTTTCTATTATATTTCCTTAAATATTAATATTATTCAAATAGTTTCGAGAACGATATTTGTAGAATAAGTGTAGAAAACACCACTTGATCGAAGTGGTATAACCCAATATGACATTCGAACCAAATAAGCACTTGAAATATATCAATTGTATTTTGCTAATTATTAATTCATTTTATTTCGAACATTGCAATGAATTTCTCTAAATAATAATTTATTTCATTTCATGCAAATTGTCGATCTTCATTCTACATTTTATATTCGATTCATTTTTTTAGTTAATCAATTTATTTTGTTGTATATAAACATCGATTTTTTTATATATTCGATTCACATATTTATCGATGAGGGAATATTTTTTACGGATAAGAAATAGACGAGATAGCTTCCCGATAGAGAATTGCTAATCTCAAAGTTTCTTTTCAAGTTAAAGAATTTTCTCTAATTAAATAATTTGAAGCAAATTAATAAATGTATCATATTTTAATTTTATATTCGATTCCTAATTTCCACCATTTACGACGATATGTAAGCGACACAGTACCAATTTTGGGTGCAATGGGGTGCTAACCCTTCCCTACGCGTAATCGACTCCCGAATCCATTTAATCGAATCTATGGTGATGCAGACCAACTTTTGTCTTACAAAATGATTTTTCTTAAAATTGTTTTAAAAGACGTTTTTAGGTATTGGACCTATCTAATCCAAAGGTCGATGGCGACTCTATTCCATTTAATCCAAATTAATTCCAAATCCTCAATTTTTCCAAATTAAAGTCATAATTGTTTTTTTAAACTTAATAATTATTTTCAAAAAAAATACTTATGACACTGAGCATATTTTCTCCAACTGATTAGAGGAATACTATTACTGGATAAATCTAGTAATTTGGCGCACACTCAATATCTCCCTAGATTAAATAATTTTGATGAGTGTCGTAATATCAATTGGGTCATGACAATTTTAGTCTTTTTGTATAGGGAGTTTTGCTGAATTAGATTGAAAATTTGAGGGGCAAATTAGTAAATCACTAAATTAGAGTAAAAAAGGCAATTAAATGAAAATGGTTGATTCTAATATGAAATTTAAGATGATTTGGGAATGTTTAGGTAAATTTTGTGAAGAAAAGTTTAGAGAGCAAATGAATAAATCTTGTAATTTTATGAGAAACATAAAAGAATGTTTCAGAGTTAAATATTAAATTTATAATTAATATGTATATTATTATATGTGGCGTGGAGTTAATTGTTCAGGAAAATAAGAGGAATAGTGTATGTAATGAGATATAATATTATTTTAAGGGATTTTAATATTTTATTAAACTTTATTTGATTTTATATAAAAAAGGAGGAAAATAGAATTCTATTATCTTCTTAATCCCTTCATCTTCTCCTAAATGTGAGGAAAGATTGGATTAGGAAAAACGATCTTTTGGTAGTTTTACTCAAAAAGAGGTAAGTTCTTGATTAATTATTGGTCCTTTCATTATTTGGAGTTTTTTTTAAAGAAATAATTAAATGGAGTTAATTTAAGGATATGTGGAAGAAAATGATGGAATCAAGGGAAAAAAAGAGTTATAGGTTTGAGAATAAAGATGAGATTTTTAGTACCATATGTCACATATATGTTTTGTATTGAAGCTTCCAAGAGTGATTTGTAAGAGTCTTTTCAAGAAGGGTAAACTACATAAATGACCACATAACTAAGGGCAAGGTCGTGAAATGACCATAATTTTTAATTTTGCGTCAATATGACCACTAAACTATTTAAATAATTTCAATATAGCCACCTGCCGTTAACATTTAACGGAAGTGTTTACGTGACAGTTAATAAAATTAGTATAATTAGGACACGAGTCATTTTAAAGTTACGTATTCACGACGTTGGCACCCTGCTTTGTTTTCTTCCATTTTAGTCACTACTTGTATATGATTTGTTTCCTTAGATTTTCATTTAATGCAATTTGATCCTGATTCTGTTTTTAATTTGTCTAATGTCTCAATTTGAGCATTAACTTTAAAATCTTCTATTCTAGTCATGTATTAAATTTATAGATTAAATCCCCTAGATTTTAGCATAATCAATTTGATCACCAATATTAACTTTAATCCTTAATTTTTAAATCCCCTAGATTTTAGAATAATCAATTCTAATTAACCTACGCATGCTCAACCACTAAGATGATTCTCACATTGATTTTAAATTGCACTCGTGAGTTTGGGTATGTTAAATAATTTTTTAATTTATTTTGAAATATAATTTCATATATATAATCATTAATAAATAAATATAAAATAAATTTAATTTAATTTAAAAAATTAAAAAAAAAATAAATTAATTATAACTAAAATATTAATTTTTTTATCAATATAAGTGTTATCATATTCTCAATTGGTCTAGATTTAAGTCCTCACTTGTCTATTTTTATTTCTATCATTAACTATAATATATAATATATAAAAAATATTTGAATAGATTCCTAAATATTAGATTTAGCCTATTGGTTAAGGCTCTGCTTAGTTACTAATTGATCTTAGGTTCAAATGCAATTAAGTTATTTTAATCTTATTTTTTGCCTAAACCTGAACAAGTTGTATAACATATGTATTATATTGATAACAAGTGTGAGAATTGGCTCAACGATTAATTCTAAAATCTAGGGGACTTAATCTATAAATTTAATACATGACTATTGATGCTCAAATTAAGGGATTAGACAAATTAAAAAAAATCAGGATCAAATTGCATTAAATGAAAATCCAAGGAAACAAATCATATACAAATAGTGACCAAAATGGAAGAAAACAAAGAAGGGTTCCAGCACCGCGAATACGTAACTTTACAATGACATGCTTCCTAATTATATCAATTTTATTAACTATCACGTAAAACTTATGTTAAATGTTAACGACAGGTGATTTTATTAAAATCATTTAAATAGTTTAGTGGTCATATTGACGCATGATTAAATACTACATTTATTAATTATATAAAATATATTCTCATGTAATATAATTAAATGATATTGATGATTTTCTTTAAGGTCGTATAAATATGACAAACATACTAATTAGTTTAATTTATAAATATGTTGGTAAAAATGACTTGTAAGTCATTGAATCTTATTAAATATAATTGGTTAGTTGCAAGGAACGCATAATATATTGGGTAAAATACTTAAATGACCACCTAATTATGAGGTTGATGTTGATATGACCATGATATTTTTATTTTTGGCAATATGACTACGTAAATTTTTAAGTGTTTTCAATGTAGACACTTGCCGTTGAAAACAAGCAATATAGTTGTTGCGGACTTCTAACTCATTGTTAGTCAATAACAACCACATCAGCTACTTCGTTAAATTTTAACGACAAGTTGTTTGATTGAAATTACTAATAAGTTATGTGATCGCCAAGACTGAAAGTATAGTGATCATATCGACACCAACCTCATAGTTAATGGTGATTTGAGTAGTTCACCCTTTAAGACCATGTGGTCTTTTCGTATATCTGTTAGAGAGTTCATACCGTTACGAAGTTCAATTAAAACGGATAACGAGATTGTATGATGAATTATAATAAATATTTGTTTAGATGTTGAGTTTATTGTTTTTCAAAGAATGTTTTATACGAGCATGTTTTATATGAGTAATTTGTTTAGAATATATCCTTGAGGTATAGTCCGAATCCCAAAACCGAGTAGGAGGTTCTCCTCATTAGTTTGTAACAACATTGAGCTCAGGTTTCAAATCGTGGTCGTGGTCGTGTTTTTGGTTATTTCGGGTTTACCGTGATTGCGGCCGTCGCAGGCGCTATTACAGGTGTAGCGGGTAACTCGGACGGCGACGAAACCGCGGACGAAATCGCTGCCGCGGAACATTTTTTGAAACCCTGCATTGAGCTGAGCAAAGAAAATGGGTTTTGTACAATTGGGAACCTGAAAAGCCTACAATGCTCATACACATCTCGTTTTCAAGCATATAATATTACCAACAACAAAGATAAAAAGACAGCAGCAATGCTCAATGTGGCATCATGTTGTCCAATGATAGGCAACCTTGGGTACTGATCAGGTGGGGGCATGACGTATTCATCACCATTGAAAGGTATCCTTCTAGGGAAACCCCATCCTTCTCTGAAAGTGAACACCCCTGGATCTTTCTGCAGCAACATTTCTGTTTGAACATTCCCACCGGCACCTTCCTGAAGCAGCATGTCATTGTAGAACTTTATCCCCCAAAACATACCTGTATCATCTGCACCATATACATAATATTTTGGGTTAATATGTGTTGATAGGAACAAGAAAGGTCTCGGTTGTGAGCAGTTCACCCTTTCTAATTTGGACAGAGCATCACGACCGATGGTACGGCCATAGGTTGGTATATTTTTTCTTTGTAGGATGATTGGGAGAAGAATTATTATAATTGAGGAGGTTTTTTTTATAGAGGTATTGCCAGATGTAGGGTTATTATGGTTATTTGTGGGCTGAAATGCTATATAAATCTTCTTTTTTGCAGGTAGTTTAGGTCTGTCAGTGATTTTGTTTTAAGGATCTTGTTCCCACACTATTGTTGATTTGAGAGATTGTTGGTGACTTCTAATGAAAGGATTTTTATAATTTCTGGATAAAGGGTCTCCAAAGATATAACAATATGTAATTTTGATTTCGGGTTAACATGTAATGTATGGCTAATTTGTTCATTTATCTTTCCAATTAACAAAAAAGTGGTTGAGAAAATGCTTTGATAACTTACTGATGAACTCATATTGGCTAAGTGGCACATAGTTGAAGCTGAAAACTTGTACCACGCTTTCCAGGTTGGGGTGCAATGCGACCGAGTTCCACTCACTATAATTCTTCACGATATTCTGGTTGTGCACGGTTATCTTCACCCTCCGATAGCTTGTGTAACTATTTTTCACGTGCCAATGGATCCATATCGGACACATATGTTTCGAGCACCTCACTAAAGAAGGCGGCTCTCGGTTCTTATCTTCTATTTCCCACAACAATGATGGTGTTTCACCGGAAATGTTCAGAAGAAATGTTCAGAACTATGAAATTATGTATGTATGTATGTATGTATCTATGCATGTATGTAAGGAGGAAGATTTACTTCAAACATTTTGCTCAAGGTAATCCTGGGCAGCTGCAGCTGCACTTGGGACAAGGAACTATGGTACTATTGTAGAATGCAGATAATGATACACAGCACTTGGGAGTAGTTGATGCCAGAAATTGAGAGAGTACATACAGATCACATTCCATGTCCCTGCAACATATATGGTGAGTCTCAGTTCAATCCAAGAGAAAAAACAGGGCTAAAACAATCGACAACCACCATTTGAACTGTACGAACCAAGAGCTTGTGTCCACCGACGACCATCCAAACTATACTTGCTCGGTGCAACCGGAACCGCATGCCCACAGGTATAGCCTTGAATTCCAATGGTGAAATTTTCGGGCATATTGAAGCCAGCTTTTGTGTCTCCCGAGACACTCATCTCAAAGACAGAATCGTATTTAGAGGGGTCTTGGATCATGGAAGATAGGACATCTCCTTTGCAACAATTAGTGGTTTGCATGTTGTACGGGGTACCAGGTAAAAGGTCAACAATGGAAGGAGTTCTTTCACAACAATGAGGCAATTGGTCACCTTTGAACCTGGAACAGTTTCCTTGCTCGGTCGCCTCGGCTCCTCGCATGTTCCAAATTGCCTCATCACCTTTCCAATCCCACCCTAGTTTCCACCCTGGCTGCTCTATGTGGCGATATTTTTGGAAATTAAGTATCGATACTTTCACCTGCAAGTTAAGCAACAATTAAACAACTCAGTCTTTTAAGTAAGGGCGTAAACTAACATAGTGTTCGATGAACTGTTCGTTTGATAAATAAACGAATACGAATAGAATTGTGTTTAATTCATTTATGTTCACGAACAAATTTGTTTGAAAACTCATTTATTGGCTTGTTTATAAACTTGTTTATAAGCTTGTTTACTTGGTTCTCCTTTTTTTTTTCCTATACTTTAAAATTGATAAAAGTAAGAACTAAATCAAACTAATGATGAATTTTAGAGTTCAAATTGTGAAGATTAAGAATTTTAAGGATTAGTAGTGTAATTTCACCATTTTTTAACATTTAAACGAACATGTTTACAAAATCTAAACGAACATGTTTACAAAATCTAAATAAACCAAACAAAATATACCTTAAAAGAATAAACAAATGAATACACGATATTAAAAATTTAGATAAAGACCAAATGAACATGAATAATTAAAAAATATGAACTCGAACACATTCTTGTTTCATCCATACGATTATACATAGGTCGTGGATTTAAGCCCTAAACTCTAATGTAACTATTTTTAATCCCTATATTGTTTGTAAACGATCAAAGTTAAACTAATTTTATAGCAAACGTGAAGGGAGAAGCTATGAGTATTATCTTCAGTTATAGTTTTTTTGTTTGTTCTGATCTTATGTTTCTGACCAGCAAGAAAATGATTCTCCTCTTCACAAAGACGAAATTACCCCTAAAAAGGATGACGTATAAGACAACAATTGTTTAGACAACCCCTACAGTTCGTAGACCCAATTTACCCCCGGAAACACAAGCCAAGAGACAAACAAATGGACATTCTTGACAACTCAGAAAGAAGAGAAGCCTAAGCACAGAGAACAAAAAGACATGCATAAACAGTTGTTTCAAACTTCAAAAAAGATTTGTTTTTTTTATCATTCACAGTTTCTCTATAAACCCAGAAGCAGGATTTTAAAAACAGATCCGCGACCGTGATTTCGGCCGTGATATAGCGGTTTCATCGTCGTCCGAGTTATCCTCGACGGCCGCAATAGCGTCCGCGACGGCCGTAATAGCGTCCGCGGCGACCGCAATCACGGTAAATCCGAAATAACCAAAAACGTGATCGTGACCGCGATTTGAAACCCAGAAGTGAAAAAAGAAGAAGAAACTTACATAATTAGAGCCTGTATTTGATTTCAAAAGATCCCATTTGAGTGTGATGTTTCCGTAGGGATCCAAAGGATCATATCCAACTGCATGTTTATTAATAACAAAAGAAACAGTTTACTGAACCAAATAAAAAAATTAAGAGAAATCCTATTCCTATGTACTTACACGAAGGTGAAATTGAGCTGAAAAGAAAGAAGAAGAAGAAGATGAAAGACGAGAAAATCCGATGATCTTTCAACAACAAAGTAAGAGGGATTCATTTTCATGGCTTTCTTCTCAGATTGGGTGTTTGTGTATAAATGTGAAACAGAAAATGTTGACTGTTTTAGTGATGTAGGATTTGTTTAATGCTCTGAGAGCAGTTTAGGGAAATAAATTGTAATTAATGCGGCGAGGTGAGTTTTTTCTTGGATTTTGCCAAATTTGGGTGCAAAGAACGCCTAATATTTCTGATTTCTTCAATGTTTGCATGTTTGTTTCTCTAAAAATTAAGTATATATTTAATATTCATCTACTATTCACCAACGTATTATATATACATTTAGCTGATTATATTAATAAATAATTGGAAATATTTCAAAGTATATTTTATATTAAAATATCAAATTAAATAAAAAAAACATCAAGGCCAGCTTAATACGGAACAATTGGTGGATCTTTTAGTTAAGCACTTGTACTGTTTCCAAGCAAATATAAAAGACAAAGGCCATGAGCCCTTGTTGGCTAATCTGGTACATGCATGCAGATATTCAATCCTGTGAAGCCACGATTTCTCTGTCCGATAAACTTGAGTGGAATATCAACGAGGATTGTGCGGTCGGCAGGGATACAACTAAATCAAGTTTAATTGAATAAGGTTGTGCCGTCTTCGTTTATTTATTTTTAAAGACTTTTATGTTCGGTTCATGTTTATTTTAATTTTTAATATCACGTTCATGTTTGTTTGTTTATTTTTAAAGGTATTCGTGTCAATTTAATGCACACACACGAACATGTTCGTTTAACGTTCGTAAACATATTTACTTAATGTTCGCGAACATGTTTGGTTATATGTTTAAAAATAGCGAAGTTACGGCACTAGTCTTCACATTTTAACTCCAAAATTTACCATATGTTCAATTTAATCCCTATTTTCATTAATATTTAAAATGTAAAAAAATAAAAAAAAAATAAAAAACGAGTAAATGAAAGTATAAACTTGTCACATCAACAAATCAAATATACATTTGTTTGTATTCGATTGTTTATTAAATGAAAATTCTCCCATTTTTCTTGGACCACAATTGAGCCCACAGCCAATCACATTAAAATAGAGTAGGATTTTCTAACTTTATATTAAATCTCTGTGCTACCCTTTTACATATTTATGCGTTTTCATAGGCACAGGCCTCTCAGTTAGAATAAGGGTAAATTATATGAATGACCACTCAATTATCGGATTGGTTCTGTATGACCACCATTTTCAAAATTGAGTCAATATGATCACTTAACTATTTAATTGATTATAATATAACCACCCGCCGTTGACATTTAATGGAAGTGTTTACCCGGTAGTTAACAAAATTATTATAATTACATATTTGATGCTCAATATTGAATTCAATATTTTTATACTTATTTTTGTAATTTTATATATTTTTTTAAAAAATATAAATATGAAAAAAATATTGACTTTAATTTAGAAATATAAAAACAATAAGTCTAATATGAAAATATTGAATTTAATTTAAAATGTAAAAAATAATAAATTTATTTAAATTTTGTATTAAATACGGTTTATAATAGATATATTCTATTTAATTATAATAATTTTATATTTGTTTAACTGATTTAGAAGTTGTTATATTTTATAATTGGTCTAGGTTCGAATCTTCGTTTGAATAGTTTTTTTTCTTTATTTCTATCATTAGCAATATTATAATAGATATACACTTAATCTAGTGGCTTAGGTGTTTTTCTATCCAATCAGGAGGTGAAATGTGTCACCATTTGATTGGATAAAAATAAACTTAATTAAATAAATTAAAATTTATAAAAAATTCTTCCAATCAATAGTTGACACGTGTTAGATTTTACACACGTCATGATCATATGTTGACATGTGTCACCTCCTGATTGGATGATTAATTTATTAAATAAAATTAAAATTATGACCAAATTGATTGAATGTACAAATATTGAAGATCAAATATGTAATTATACCAATTTTGTTAACTGTAGGTGGTTATACTGGAACTAATTAAATAGTTAAGTGACCATATTGACTCAATTTTGAAAACAGTGATCATATTGAGACAGACCCCATAGTTGGGTGGCCATTCATATAGTTTACCCTAGAATCAAAATGTTGAGTTGCTCTTAAGCTCAACATCAAAACCCGGTTCGTTTCAATATATTTGCAAAGTAAAGCTAGAAGGGGTTTAAATTTTAGAGAAATGGGACACGATATTAAAAGACAACAAAATCATTTAAAAAACGAGACCCAAATAGTACAGACATGGTAAATTAGTATATACACAAATCCTAAGTCTAATATAGAAATAAAGGCATACAAATGCAACTCAATAACTAAAAGCAGTGCCACATTTTCAGCGGCTAACTCAGAAACCAAACATATACAAGAAGAATCCAGCATGAAAGGACAAGAAGAATTCAAAAATAGTAGGAAAATTCGATTTCAAACCAATCAAACAAACAATAAAAACCATGTCTCAGTATCCCGGTTCAAATTTGACTACATTGGATAAATTTATTTACAAACCTAGTCAAGCTTATGAACATCAAAACGGCAGCTAGTTTCTTACGATACCAGATTGGTTACACTGTCACCTGAGAAGAAAAGGGTTACTTAACAGATTCAGAGATTTCCAGATCTCTATAATGTAGGTCGGTTTAAAATTCAGCCGGTGTTTTAGTGAGACCGATGCATTAGTCCAGCTTTTTCCAAAACACGGAATACATTAACTTGGAGCACAATTTCCCTCACTCTGAGCAGTTCAAGGACACAGACATCCCCTTCTCCCAAATTATTCTCCAGTGTGAATTCGTACCACCCCCGACTGAACTTCGCCTTGCCTCCTTTATAAAGACATCGCACTGACCACTGCTCCCATCAGGAAGATGAAGTTTAATGGATCCAGAAACCCCATTTAGATGTTTCTCAGCAAAGCACGATGGTAAATACTGTGAGAAAGAAAGTCGAAGTGCACGTTAAGGCATGCTATAGGATGAAGCCGGAAAAGACATGAACACCACATCATTTTCAATTCTCACCATAATACATCCCCTGTATAAATACGACAGTCGCAGGACAACCCTGCAGAAAGGGTTAGTTGGCTCAAATGCTTTGGCTGCATTAATTGCTCTCTTTCTTCAGCTGTCACGGTTCTCTTTCGGGCTGAATTACTTTCATAAGATCGAAAGCGCATATCAACCTCATCTACATTTCCAGCGGATGACTCCTGTATGTCTACATTCATTTGGCAACCGATCAGAAATTCCAGTTCGTTAAAATAATTTTAAAAAAAACATATAAACCTTAGTTAAGAGGACTTACTAGGATCAACCTTCCGCTTCCTCTCACGCTTTTTGGTTCAGGTGGCATTGCACCTGAAGTATGCAGTTTCACTTCATTAGCAGAATCATTTTAAGTTCAAAAGCACTAAATGAAAAGCCATACCTCGAATAGCTTGATTATTCACACCCCTTGATATTTGAAGGTTAACGTCACCGCCCCAGTTTATGCAGTTGTTAAGTTTAGACCCACCAAACAAATTCTGCAGTGCTGGAGAGACACATTCATCATCTTCAAGTTATTCAAATGGATATCGTTTTCCGTGATTGTATTGAGCACCAACAAGGGCGTTAGTCTGATAGTTTATTTCCGAGTTTTACAAATTAAATATACTGACACTGAAAGCAGAGTTTCCTTTGTATCTGAAAAACCAAAACGTAGCCAACACGGATATAGTAACGCTCTAGGAATTCCTGCCATCCTTCCTGAAACCAAACCTTGTTGGCTTTCTTTATGCCTACGGGCCAAACATGACAGTCAGGAACAGTGATAGCAGCAGCAACAGAAAGTTCATCCTGAATTTCTTAACAAGTTATCGGGGATCCTCTGCAGACACCCCAAATCAAGTTATGTTTATTTATCTGATGAATACTAGAACCGGGATTCAGATGGTTTTAGCGAATAATTTGCAGATGAACTTTCATAACATTGTGAGCTTAAACCTCATGCTGGGTGAAGAAAACTACTAATCCATCCTCGTACCTAAAGTAATACTAGCATCAACATGAGAAGTTGGGATCATTTCAAAGAACAAAAATATGCATCATAACACGTATACGGTGGCATAATCATAATTAAAAATGAAATCCATATGTACTTTTTCAAATGACCAAACATCAAGAAAAGGAAAAATATTAAATTAAGATGTAGATGAACTTTCTTCTCTTGCTCATAAAACACTGAAATATCCACATCATTCGAAGCCCTATTTGACGAAACTCACTAGAAGTATAACTCAAAGAGAGATGCCAAACAAATAGATGACAATCAAAAGATTCCTTGTCTAAGTAATATACACCAAGGATGAAGATTGAAATAAATAACACAGCTTGAATCATCGTGCAATTTTCAAATTTAGTACCAATTATTTGTTTCTTTATCTGAAAGATACCTAAGTAATACAGCCACATCGTAGAGAGTATAAACCCTTCATAGAATATGTATTAATCTATATAGATCTTGTTGCACTTCTACTTTTCTGGTTCCAATAGATTTTGATAGTCTTACAAGCATGTGTCTTTTACCCGAGAAAAAACAAACAAGAGTGAATTAGCCTGAGGTACTCTACTAAATCCAACAAATCCAGGAAATACAGAACTTCATTTTACCGTTATATGGACTAGTTGTGTCTTCCTTACTCCCCACAATGCATACAGGAAGATCAAAGCAAATGCATAAAACCTATTAACTTAAAACCAGGCGGACCAGATAAGTCCCAGTATAGAAACTAATAAGCTTTCTTTCACTCACATGCAGGCGAGATAATGGGAGGTAAACTGAAACGAAAAATAGAAAGTTACACCATTCAAATTTTCTTCATCTATAACCTGTTCAATATATAAGAAATAATTGTCACGCCGAATTAGTGAAAAGTTAGGGCAAATCGAGTTCAGCAACAAACATTACACTTCAAAGTACAATACTAACACACTCATATCATCCATAATTGCATATACTAAAATGAAGTCACACACACATATCATGCATCAACAGTTGATCTAAAAAAGCATCTCCACGGCTTCCATTATAGCACCTGCCTGATAAAAGTAACTTTAAGTGAAAATTGAGATTTTGGTTTTACTTTACCTAGTTCATCCAGTAGGCAAACAAACTTCAGAATTATTTGAACAAAAATCATATCACACCACCTATCAAAACTTAAAATAATTTCTTCACGTTTCTCTAATTTTTGTATAATTTCACCTTGTCTTAACCTTCAAATCTTCTCTCAAAAACATACTTCAAAGTTCAAACCACAAAAGGAAAAAAAACCGCAAACAAAAAACTGGGAGGGAAAGAAAAAATAACAAAAGTAACTAATCTCCATCATCCTCTAATTTTCCAAGAGTCAACTTTGTCCCAAAGAAAAACTTCTTCCTCAAATGCTAAATTACCCTCCAAAAGGGGAGCTATCTACCTACTTTTTGCCAATAACAATATATGATAACCCAGATAAAGTAGCATAACAAAAACAAAGCTTAAAGAGCGATAAAGAGTAGCGTAAAAGAAAAAGAATGGTGGCTTTAGTATTTTTACCAGTCTCTTTTCGTGAACGGTGGTGGAGAGAATAAGCTTATGGAAAAAAGTGCGCGACATTTTGGATAAAGGGTCAGTCAAATCATATAATTATGTTGAGTTTCAGTTTGATTGAGAGACTCTTTTCTTTTTTGAAATTATTAAGTGTACATATTACAATCCTACTCTTTCATTTAATATAATTCGCCTGCTTAAAATTCAGGCACTATCAGATAAATAATAACCTTTGACAATCTTAATATACAGTTTAAAAAAATATTATCAATTTTATTATTATTTAAATAATAAAATTGATAAAATCGAAAATATTATTATTTTTATTAATTTTATTATTTTTTTTACGAATTTTGTTATTGTTAGATACTTTATAAAAAATATTAATATTTTAATTAAAAATAATAATATTTTAGATAAATTTTTATCAATTTTATTATTTAATTAATAACAAAACTAATAACATTTTTTTTACTTAGTGCCGCACTGTAAATCTTCCCCACTCCCTGTGTCCAACTAATTCCCTTTGTTTTTAGTAGTAAAAGTTTTTCCTTTTTCGAATAAAGAAAAAGTTTTTTTTCCCTTTTTCACTAACTCACCAACGGTTAATAGCCGGACACTATTAATATAGGGTAAATTACTTCCTTAGTCACTAAATTAGTGAGTAAGTTCTGTTTTGCTCACTAAACTAAAAATATTCTAAATTTAATAATTAATGTTATAGTTTAAAGACAATTTAATCATTACTCGTTAAACTAATAACAGAAGAACGACCGTTTCAATTTTTGAATTGATATAATAACATGTTTAAGTTTTAAACCTAAGATCATCATGACACTCTACAAATTTAATTTTTAACTATTTAAAGATACATTCAGAAGAAAAAATATTTTTAAAATCTATTTTTTTTCACCATTTTTTTAATTTTACTTGTACATTTTAAAAAATACATATCACCATTATACATGAAATTTCAGCCCGAAACAATTAACTGCATTATTTTAACATCACTATTTTGAATTCTCTAGCATACAGTAAAGTTAATATAAAATTAAATAAGGATACGACAGCTTACCTTAACCTAAATAAATTAATCATTACTAATATTAGTACCTTGCAGCTTGAATGATAACTGAAGTTTAGGTCATTTCTTCTTTTAGTCATAAAAAGCCTACTACAGAGTTGGATGAATTAGTCGGATTATAAAAACAAAACAAAACAGCAACAATGGTGAGTTTGGTTGAACTCGTGGTGAGTGAGTTGAGTGGGGAGCACTGAATCAAAAAGGCAGTGTGGATCGAGTCGTGACCCCAGGAGGAAGATCCTTTTATTTATTCCATTTGTCAAAGACAAGGTTTTAAATGTACACGTGTCAAACCAGGGTGAAAAGGGACCACTCCCAGAATCACATGCACAGCAAAAATAAATAAATGCAACTATTACTACCATGGTTTTCATAACCGGATTGATTACCGAACCGGCCATGTTATCGGTTCACTGGTTTAACCGGTCGAATCGATTCGATCAGTCGGAAGAACCGGACGACGTCATAATTATTTAAAAAATTAAATAAAAATACCAAAAATATTTAATAAAATTTTTTTTATATCACAATTCATATTCAAAGCAAGTTATAACATATATAAGTTAAAAACCATAAAATCAAGTGAAACAAAATGATTCAAATTAACTACAACATAATATTTAAGGTAAAACATATTAAATAATAAATATAATTATATAACTATAATTAAAAAATAAATTTGGGTCTAAAAAATCATAACAAAATGATATTGTTTGGTTTAATTTTTTTTTAAAAACAATCCCACATGGCTAAGAAACATAGAAGATCATCCCAACTAACTTCAATCAAGCTCGAATTTTAGGCTTCAATCAAGCTTCTAATTTTTTTTTGAGTTCAAGCCTTTTCGAGTTGAACTTCATAATATTTAGCTCGTGAGTTTGAATTGAATTGAGCTTACTTTTAAAATTTTCAAGTTTGAGTCAAGCTCAGTAATACTCGAGTTCGACTTGGCTCGTTTAACAAACGACGTCGTTTGGTTTAATTTTAAAAAAAATAAAATAAAATTGGCGGTTTTTCCGGTTTTTTCCGATTTTTTCCGGTTTTCAGCCGGTCCGGTTTGAACGGTTCAGCGGTTCTAGCCGATTCACTAGTAGCGGTTCAACCGGTCTAGATTAAATCGGACTAGACAACGGTTCCCGATTGAACCGGTTGAACCGGCCGGTCCGTTTTCAAAACAATGATTACTACTTCATTCTTCATTTCTTGCCAATCAAATAGCTTTTTTAATTATTTTCGAAATTAAACTCTTTTCGTATATATATATATACATATTATAACGATTTTAATAAATGTAATTATTTGTAAAGTTATTACAAGGAATCGATGATAACATATAATTTGGTAAAGCCTTTAATGATATTGCAAAGAAAAGGAAAGACTTGATTCTTATTCAGTCATATATTCTATGTATAAAAAGGGTAATGATTTATTTATAGGATCATCAATATTTCATACACATTGGAAGGAAAAAATTAATTATTTCAATTGACATTATAGAGATATAGATATCATATCATTATTATGCACACAAAAGTACGAATATATATTTATTTCGAATTCGTATTTATTTTTTAGATTTCTGAAATCGCTTGTCACGATTCGAAATAAATAACGGATATCGCAATTTGTTTCTTGAATGTCCAAGCATACATTAACACCAAATTCTAATTTATGTGTGTACTCGTACACTAATCAAAATTCTCACATCACATTACATATTAAATCGGAACTTATGTTAATTTTGTGTAAAGATAATAACAAAAAGACTTCAATTTCCAAAACCATTTAAAGAAAGAATACGAATATTATTGACTGTGTTTCTCAAATGCCCCAAATACAAATCAACCCAAAATTCCAACAGACGTGTCTCCTCACTGGGTAAAGCCACAAGTACAAAACATTCTGTACAAACTAAATCAACATCCCTATACATTTAGAATGTGAGATTAAAAAAAGAAAACCCTTATTTCCTAAAACAATATATATGTGCATGTATGTATGTATGTATGTATGTATGTATGTATGTATGTATGTATATTCCATGTAGTATTGCTTACTAGTAATTTGGTGTAGTAGTATCACAGGCGAAGGCAACTGTGCTAGCTGACTATATTGTTCTTTCATTTTCTAAGCTTTCATGGATATAAGTGAGACAACATCAAACTTTCTCGGCAAAACCAGAAACTGCAACTTTCTATGCAACTTTAATGTGTTTCTTGCCATGAAGATCCGTCACAAGATCACGTAACTCGGGGAAAATTGATACGATTACAAGTTCTAATATCGCATAAGCAAGTTGCTTAATGCATATAGTTGACTGCAATAGAAATGTAACCGGGAAGTATAAAAGAAATTAGGGGAAATATCAATGTGCATAGAAGAAAATGGCAGCAGGATAAAAACTCAACCTGAGTGAAAAAATAAATGTCTCTCGCACACTGTCTGTATTGCTTTTGCCCGATTAAGCTAACTAATGCTGTCGGAGCTCCATCTGACAAAATTGTTACTCTTTTAGTGGTTTTCACAATTAATTACGGTTTAGCTCCCGGTAAATATAAATGAGACATGTTTAATGAATTTAACAAACATAAATCATCACAATGAACATTTAAGGACTTGGGAAAATCTAGTTAGAAATATAATCATTGAACTCCTGACCAAGGATTTATATCATTTGAAGCAATGATCAAGTGAATTGCAAGCATATAAACTACAGATCCAAAAGTCAGGGAAGGTTTTCACTATGATCTGACCCCAAAAAACCTTACCGAAAAGCATTTTTTTGATGTAGTTTGCTCTACGAGAAGCCTCGAGTTGTTCCTCAAAGGACCCAGGTTTATTGACATTACTCCCACCAAATTGACTGATGTTGTGCAGAGGTGTCTGGTTAGGCTGAATATTATCAAAATTTCTCTGCATGTTCGCTGTTTTTGTAAAGAATGTACCACCTGGCCACAGAATCTGGGAGAAAAACGTGCTATCAAAAGAAATAGAATACAGGGGGTTTTGCAAAACAGAAACCCATCTAAAAGTTTATATGCAAGTAGAACCAGCTCTAAATGGCAAAACTCATGCTTTTACAGCAACGACTCCTAAGCCAGTTAACACTCTAGTTATAATGTGGCTAATTTGTTCAGTTCTTACATCTTGAATCCATCGAATCCCTTGGGTAATAGTGTCCTCCCTGCGAAGCCAATAAATCTTCCTCATAAGCCAGTCACCGATGGCATCCTCCATCACCAGGTGTAATATTTGCTTCGATATCCAAAAGGCCTGTCTTCTGCATCAAGGAAAAAATGCACATGTTTATGCCAAATTATTCTGGAAATAAGTACTTTTAGATCATCAAAGCACACCATTACAGTTTAACAGGATCACATTGTCTGAAAGACCAGACAGTTGTTACTGGCTAAAAGTAAACAAGAAAAAGGATTGAAGCAGAACTAATCAATGGCAGTAACTAATACCTCTAAACCAAGGCTAAGGTAGTGTTTCATTTTGCAACCTGCTTCAGAACTTAAACAGACAAAAGATCCACTAGACACAATACTACCTATCATACAAGATTGAACTGAAAACTCATGATGTTGTGGAATTGAAGTACTAATCAAGCTTTATCCCTTCCATTTAAATAAACATTGACAAATTATGAACATTATCTCAAAGATTCTCAGTTAAGGCAATTCAATCTTGTAAATAATCCAAAAATAAGCAAAAGGTCATAAACAAAATCAAGTTCATTTATATGCTATTCATTAGTTTGTTACAATCATGATTGGTTTCAATGATCGAATCATCTATTACACAAAATTCATTTTGCAGAAAGGACATGATTATGATTAAAGTACAAAATTTCTAACTACTGGAGAAAATCGCGGGCTGAAGAAAACTAGATGCAACTAGAAAATTTTGATTTTTTTTTTATTTCAAGTTATTCGAGTTTAGTTGTTTGAGTTATTCGAGTCAACTTACATCAACCAATCCTAGTCTACGAAATAGCAATGTCTACTACTTGAATGTACAGAGCCCTTTAATCAAGATGACAGATAAAAAAAAAATTAGAAATATAAAAAGAAATACAAGGTACAATATTAGTTTTAGGATAATATTTATAATTTCTAAATGGTAGAATATGACATTTAGCAATTAATTAATCCACAGCTATGGAAATAAGGGAAAACTAGCTCACCTTAGCCAGCCTCTTCTCTTAAGTTGAAACACGTTATCAACTAGATTCAACAAAGGTACACTCACCTTAGGTGGTGTCCACTGCACAAAAATCAATCGGTAAACATTCAAAAATTCCAAAAATGAAAAAAGCTCTTATATAAAATAGTGTAAGCTTAAAAAATATGAAACTTTTCAACTAAAAGATCATTAACAATCGCAATGAATCAAAGCCAGATAGACACCGTGGCACCTAGAGAATTAGTGCAACCAACCAAGGAATTTGATTTCCTAATAATCATACTTTTGCTTGAGATTCTTATGAAAGCAATCCAAATTTTTATTGACAAAGTTGACATTTTAGAAGAGTGCTCTCAAAAGAAAACAACAGAGACAAATCATGATACCTCTGGGGGCACTCCAACTGGATCCTCCATATGGCTTGACGTTCCTGAAAATTTTGTTGAAGAACCACCCTGGCCAGACAATTCAGGTTTAACACCTAAATCATGTTTCTCAGAGATTAAATTCCCAGATCCTCCACCATGCTCTATCCCTCTTGGAGGCAAACCCATTGAGTTTAACTCACAGTCTGGGTGCCAAACATGACCTTGGCAACCAGATCTATCATCCTCATGACCATGGCTACTGTCTTTAGTATCACTTTCTTCATTATCAGAAATGCTGTTCGCCGTCTCCAAAATACTTTGCCTTGAAATGTCTTTAGCAATCTCATCTGCGGTCCATGATAAGGACCTGCCAGAGCCTGAAGGAGAGGCTTCACTAAGGGGAGAAGATGAACCGACAACTTTGCTTATTCCACCATCTGATACTCCTCTAAACTGGCGTACAACATCACCCGTAGCATCATCCACATTTACTGTTCATAAACAAGAGAATTGGAAATGGTCAAGAAGTAATCTAATAAAACAATCCAGGGTATGTGAAAATGGCATGATAACCAGAAACAGAAACAACCTACCTGAAAGGGTTCTCATCACCGATGAAGATTTTCCAAAAGAGTAGTTCTTCAAAAGCAAATGTCACCCGCAATTAGAATGAGATGTCATTCGTCTTAATTCCTACATGTAGAAAACAAAAGTGCACCCAATGTGATATGAAGAAGATACACACCTTTGAGGAAACACTTAAAAAGTCCCACACTTCATGTTGTTCAGCCACATTAGCTATAGACAACAGATCCTGCAGATAGGCGCTTAATTGAAGCACAGGTTGAAAGTAAACATCCTACAAAAATAGAAAGAAGAAGAAAGAAAGGTTAGGAAGTAAAATTACTTCCAGATACTTGTCAAGCTGAATGCATCGTTTGTGAACAAAAGAGTCCTCGGTGCTTGATGAAAATATCCTTTTGGGAGGCAAATGTAATGTATAATTAGGAATTTCTTTAAGATGTCGATGCAATAGTTCAAAATTTCTGTATCTGCAGATCAGAAAAAGAAAAAAAATTGATATTAGAGAAGAAGAAAAATCAAATTATTATAGTTTTCCATTATTCATTTGTGAGAAATGGGCCCTTAAAAAATGACTCTTTTGTTTACCACACACACACACACATGTACACAAGCAGTTGGGGTGAGATAAAACCTTCTCTTAACAAACCAAGTTCTGTTTTCTGCATCTGTCACAGCAATTGAATAAACTGCAAAAGATTTTGATCCAAGTTTCTCAACGTATGCTCCAATAACCTGCAGAGAGACAGGAATAGCAAATATAATTACAGATCACATAAAATGTCTATGGCTACAATTAAACACCAACAAGCACATGAATCTGTTTTAATTTATATCCCATGCCACTTATGAATTCAACAGGCAGTTCAAATTTCAAATTCTCAGAATTTGTAGCAATATAGACAGGAATGCTCACCCGACACCTAAGCTTGGGTATGTGAGACTCCTCACTGCGAAGTACTGCATTTGAGGTAACCCTACCACTAGATTCTTCACTATGCCTACCAAGATCAGAGCTGTAGAACTCAGAAATAATTGGTTCTCGAATATCTCCTGTAAATGCTTTCTTTGTATCAGGTTCAACAATAAAATCGGAGGAACTACTGCATCTCTTAAGCCTACTTTTATTTCCATCAGCAGATTGTTCACTAGCATCATTAAAATTATTAGCATGATGATCTCCACCAAATAACAATGAGGTATTAAATTCTGAAGCCAACTTTGTGCCTGTTGTGCTACCATCACATAATTGAGCGTCAAGATTTAAACCAGGCATTAGCTGCATCACAGTTCTCTCTTCACTTCCTGCAGAAGTTCCAATCATGTTGGTAGAGATTTCACTTCCTGGGTTCCCCATCAACACAGCAACCTTAGGAATAGATTCTTGAGATCTTGCTTTTATAGATTTTTTCTCCTTCTTTTTGTAGTTTCTTCCTTTTGTCCACATGTTTTCAAGATTTTCAGGGGCAAGAACTTCAGTTCTTCTCTGAGTTGCTGCCTCTAATTTTCGAGCCCAGTCAGCTGGTCTAGATTGCATTGATTCTTCCTCATATCTGTTACAATCTGAATATATTTCTTTCTGATTGTCAGTTCTAGCCAACATCAAATCTGTTCCCTGACTATTTAAGGATGCAATTTTCCATGAGGTAGAGTCATCTGCGCGTACTTCAACTGAAGACTGATCAAAACCTTCCATCGCGTTAATCATATTATCTTTAACGGCAAGTAGAACAGATTCAATTACTTCATTGATATACCTGACAACATAACATAAGTAGGAAAAATAAATGATAGAATGAGGCATATTTGCTAAGGCAAGCACCATATGTTATACCAAGGAAGAATGGACCATCATGAATAACCTTTTAGGTATTCTCTCTTCTTTTGCCTACAATGAGCAAGAGTAAGATTCTAACCAAGAAACCACTCTAGTTGTATAATGTCCTTCCATGCCAGATGGCTTCTATTCTAATTGTGCCACTCTTTCTAAAAACCAAATAAACACAAAATAAGAGTGCATGTCGAAATCAACTGTCAAAATTCTTAAACCTAAAAGTTTAGGCAGTCTCTAAACAGCACTGTAGTTTTATATTAAGTACTAACTGCATCTTCTGCTACCTTGAAATTAAACAAACAATAAACCATAGCTCAATAACCTACCCAGGGCTTGCCAAATTCAAAAGAGGTTGCACAACCACGCAAGTAACAATCTCACAAGCAATAGTACGAACCAAAGGACATTGAGCTTCTCGTGGTCTTAATACTACTGCTAAAACTCCACCAATAAGCCGTTGAATAACCTGAAAATGAAAGTACAAGGAATTAAACAAAAGCAAACCACAAAACCTAAAGGCAAAATATGTTTTGATTGGAAATTTGGAACACTCAACTCACACCTTGTACTCACTCTCTGGTGAAATTAGTGCAGGATGAAGCTCTTCAGAATCCATAAGATGGTGTTTCAATCTTTCATCCCTTTCTTCAGATGACAATGTTACCATAACATCAACACCTATTGCAGCTTGGTTTCTTCTAAAAAGATCCAAGTGATCTCCTATCAAATCAACTATATCCCTGGAACATTAAACAACTGTTTAAAATCCTTTTAACTTAAAAAAAATCGTGAACAAATATTTTACAATTGACAAACCTTCTTAAACCAAAAAATCTACCTTGTAAGCAAATCAACAAGGTTTATCTCTTTCGCCCTTCCTGATATTTCACCTATAGCATCCAAAATCACATCACGTATCAACTCAGGGGCCTCCCTATCTGGAGTAATCTCCGAATACCATAAATCAACAACAAAATCCTTGAGTATTTTATCAAGAAGCTCATTGAGAGCAGCCTCCACAATAGGAGAATCAATTTTCCGCTTCCACTTGATCGGAGAAGGTGAGCTGGAAAGACGAGAATCATTCAAGGACAACTGTTTCTTCTCCAAATGAGACAAATAAGATGGACGACGAACTGTTTTAACTTTCCATTTGAACTCAACCTCATTAACCATAAACCGCAATCCGGCAACAAAAAGAATCGCTATAGGTAAATTCATCCACATTGATGTACTCGTATCTACAACCATTAACAAAAGCAAGAAAATTACTTATAATCAATTCTAAGAACTTCAATTCATTAATTAATTTAAATTTAAAATCTAACATTCAATTTATTCCAATTAAAATGGAATAGCCTAAAGAACTTCAAAGCAAAGAAAACAATTCTACGAAAACAAAGTATCCATGCAAAGTAAAATCAAAGAATTAGACAAAATTAAACCGCAAAAAGAAAAGAAAAGAAAAGAAAAGAAAAACTTACGAGTCAAGAAGTATGTCACGGTAAAGGTAGCCAACGTCCACCAAACCGTCCGTACTTTGGCTTCTTCGATCAGATCCTGTATCGTTTCCATCGGCTTCATTTTCCAGCTTTTCTTTTCTTTTATTTTTTCCCTCTCTCCGATTCTATTTTCTTCCAATTCGCGGAATTCAATCTCTTGATTTTCAAGAATTTTTCAATTCATTTTCTTATCCCGGAGGAGAAAAAACTAATAGTCGGAAAAGAAACAGGAAAATGATTGAATCTTTCTTCTTCGATCAGCTTCCAGCAGGGTTTAATTTGGAATTAGGCGCAACGAAGAAATAAAATAACAGAGGAGAGGGAAATGAGAGTATCTGGAATTTGTTTTCCTTTTACTAAATATATTTGAAAAAGAAAAGAAAAATAGTAACGTTTTTGGGAGATTATGATCGGGTGCGGACATACGACGTTAGAGTGTTTTCTCCCAAATATCAACTGGCCTGTAGAGTCTTGCCACGTATTGAATTTGACATGTTTATCCCCTAAATTTCCATATTTATTTTCTCGACGTAAGTTCACATGGACATCGCTAAGTTTAGGTTGTCATCGAAATATAATACAAACCAAAATACGGTTCCAAGTGGATACAATAAGGCTTCGGTGAGGCCGATGACGCGTCCAATGTAAAAAAGACTGAATACTATTAGTAGATTTTTTTTAAGAAAGTACGTGAATGCATTAAGAAAAAGTAGTGTCCCAAAATACGTAGTTTGAAAGAAAATGTGGAACATTATAAGTAGAGGACATCGATGTAGATGTGGACGACTCGACGCCCAATTTGCAAGATCATGAGTGCTGGAGTTAGCCAATCGTCGAACATAGTGGATTTTAATATGAGGATTAGAATCTATTAGTTAGTGAGCTTCAACCAATGATAACTCGTCACGGACAAATCAACCCGTCGATTTAGCAATTGGCGAACCAAATTACAAGTATCGCTCTCAATAATAACCTGCGGAAATTGAAGATCAATTAAGAGACGGATACCTACCAGAAGAGCATGAACCTCGACGATAACCGAGTCACTATAAACAGCAACAATCGAGGTTTGCCCCTCAAGAACAAATTCACTATATTATTTAATAAAATATAGGTAAAATATGCAATTAATCTCTCAATTATAAAGTATTTTTTTATTAAATTATAAAAAATAGAAAATAGTAGTAGTTGATTTATGATAAGTTAATAAAATTATTATAATTATAAATCTAATTTTTAATTAAAAAAAATCAACTCTCCATATTATAATTTTATATCAATTTAATTCTTCTAGTAATTCATTTTTTTTAGTTTTTCATCTTCAAAGCCACCATTAACTATAACTCTTTTTTGTTGGAAAAATCCGAAAATTTTGGATATTTATATGAGAAATTGATTCAAATGTTGTTAAGGAAAAAATGTTGAATCAATTGTTGGTTCATACATGTGCAAACGGGCACGATGTGGGCCAGAAAGAAATAAATCGTTAAATTTATTTTTTTGAAAATCTTGATATGTTTGTAAAGTGAGATATTGAAAGTAAATTTATTTTTTGAATTTAATTCCTTCCATTTTAATGAGTTTATTTGATCTACTTTTACAAACAAGAAGAAATAAATATTTTATTACATTCATTGGTGATAGAAAAAAGTATTGTTATATATTTGCAACATAGCAAAAGTGAAGCTATAGAGAAATTTATTCTCTATAAACGCAAAGTTGAAAATCAACTTAATAAAAATATTAAGATAATAAGAAGTGATTATGGTGGTGAATAAATTGAACTATTAATTGGTCAATAGTGTGATATTATTCATAAAGGGACACCATCATACTCTCATAAATTAAATGAAGTAGCAAAACGGAAGAATTAATTCTTAAAAAGATCAACTTAAAAAAATATTAAGATAATAAGAATGATTATGGTGGTGAATAATGAACTATAATTGGTCAATAGTGTGATATTATTCATAAAGGGACACCATCATACTCTCATAAATTAAATGAAGTAGCAAAACGGAAGAATTAATTCTTAAAAAGAAATGATGAACGCAATGATAAGAAGTTCTGATTATCACAAAACATGTGGGGAAGCTATTCTGTCAGCTAATTAACTTTTAAATAAGGTTTTTCGGAAAGGAAAATGTTAGCTTTATCGATCAATCGAATGATGGCGAGAGGGGGTGAATTGGCCTTTTAAGAATTTTGGTGGAAGTAATCGAAAGATAAAAATTTTGCACACCGATTTAGAATGGTTCGACTTTCTCAACTAAAGTATACATCCACTACCTTAACATCGACGCTAAGGATTTCTCAAATCCACTAGATTTGCTTATCTTTGAGGACAAGGTGTAACCTTACAACAACCCACAATGCTTATACCCCAAAACCTTATTTACACTCTTTCCACAAGGGGAATTACAAATGAAGCAACCAAAGAGAAAACTTCACAAGACAAATATGTTTGCACTAATTAAGCTCTCACCCAAATCACACTTGAGTAAAATAAACAATGAAGTTCACAAGTGTGTTTGCAAGAAAGAATTTGACAAATTAAGCATAAAACAAAATTTTGATGTTGGTAGATTGGTTCAATATGTTTCTTGTTGACCTTGGGAAGCTTTGACCTTCAATTTATACTTTCGCCATTAATTCTAGCCGTTTGGAGCCATTGGGGATCATTATAGCCGATATCTACAACCAAAAACAACATTTAATACATAAGGGATCAATCCTTTAGTTAAAGAGATCGATATTTTTTCAAATAATTTGACTGTTACAAGAAAGAGATCGATTCTTTAAAGGAAAAGATCGATCCTTTTGGTGAAGGGATCAAACCTTTGTACAAGGGATCAATCATTTGAGCCAAAAATCTTTGGAAACTCAACTTTAAAGCGCCAAAACGATCGAGTATGTTTTTGATAAATTTAATTAAGTCTAAAATCTTTTTAATAAATTCAATTAAGTCCAAAATCAATTTTACAATTTTTATATCAAAATCTTCAGTCAACAATCTCCCCCTTTTTGATATAACAAAGCTTTTTGCAAATTTGTTTTTGAAAAATGCTCCCCTTAGAAAAATAATAAAAGGATTTATGAATTAAAAACTTTAAGCTCCAATTTTAATTAAAAATATTTTTTTTTCATTTTACACATACTTCTCCCCCTTTTTAATATAAAAAATAATTCATAATGTTAGAAACAATATAAAAAAGAGATAAAGTAAATAAAATAAAGCTAAAAATAATTAAACACATGGAGAATTATATATGAAGCATCAAGGTACTTTAACATAAATAGATATATCAATACAAGGCATAAAGTACTAAAGTCATAAACATTCAAATAACCAATTAAAATATTCAAGTACTAAATACCAAATAAACATCAAAGATCCAAAATAGCAGTAGCAAAGTCTAAAAATCCAATAACAAGATGATATGATATGCATGCATAAACTAAGATAATGATGATGGAGGGAAGGAAAAATCTATTAAGCTGATGTTGAATCGCTCGAACCTCCTCAATCATACGAGCCTCAAAAGCATCCTGACGATGCTCGATGGCATCAAAATGAGAGTCGACATGGTCTCGTAAAGAGTCAAAAGACTGAAGCATCCTCTCTTTAAATCCTCGAAAGAAATCAACATGAGGTGCTGGGTTTACGTGAGTCACTCTCTCTGGCTTCTTGCCAACATCATCGTCATGAGCATCATCCATGTGCTCATCTCCATCGTTCTCATCATCCATATACTCACCGTGAAGACTACGAACCAAATGCATGGATCCCTTGGGATCATTCGAGTAGCCAATCTTCGCCATGGTGCTACGACCAATGGTCCTCTCATCGGAAGGGAAAGTGTCATGCTCGTAAGAAGTGTCGATGTCAAGAAGGTCGAACAAATGGCTAAGGTACATCTCATAGATAAAATTCAATCGAGCCTTTGATTTGATCACACTCGCGATATTGTTGAAGATCATGCTAGTAAGGTAAAGCTCATGACTTTGTTGGATGCGATACATCCACCAATAGTTGTTCTTAGAGAATTTTGTGCATCGAGTACTGATAACTCCGTAAAAAGGCTATATTTGAGGCCTTTTTACTTAAGTTATTGATTGTCTTAAGGCTCATATAGGTTTATTTGAATGCATTTAAGAGCATGTAGTTGCATTTGGTAGATTTATTTTACCTTAGCATTTTATTTTGTGAATGCTGCTATTTCACAGGGAATGTTTGGTTTGGATGTTGATGTGTAAGAGTTAAATATATTTTCACACAAAGACAACTGTCAATTGATCATGTGTTCTTTGCCGCTAGCCACACAAGAGGGTCCCACCGCCACCTATTGTACAACCCCTCACATGTGAGGAATATACCTTAGGGTACCTTTGTAATTTTGGTACAAAATCCTAGGTATATTCCCTTGGTGTATATAGATTATGCCAGCACAAATGAAGAAAATAATATTTTTTTGAAAAAAACCAAATTGAACAAGAGAATAGAAGGCAACATCAAGCTTCCAACTTTTTTTTCTTTCTTTTTCTCATCTCTTTCATGGTTTTCTTCCATTTTCAAGCTTGAGGAAGTGGCGATCTAGGCGTCCGAGAGGATCTAGCACCACTAAGGTGGTTAATGGTGGACGAGGGAGCTCCGACAACGCACGTTGGGAATTTTTTTCTCCACCCTTATGCTTTTTTTTATTCATGTTTATGGGTTGTAAGGAACGAATTATTTTCATGGATTATTCGAACCCCACCATGAACTAAACTTTATTTGGTGGGGTTTATCACAGATGATTAAGTTTTTTCTTTAATGGATGGTTAATATTTTCACTTTTATTACTTGTTTTGCTTATTTTTTTAATTACTTAAGATTATAAAAGCTATGAGAGTAGTCTTTTCTTAAGTATACTACTTTGTGTTCAAGAGAAACTATGTTATTGATCTTTAGTGTTCGAGAGAATCTAAAGGAAACTATACAAAAGAAATAAAGAAGTAAAATAAGCATGATAAAACTATTAAACTTTCAGTTGCCAATCACCGGTAACTTTTCAATGATGCATACAAGTTATCTTCTCCGACATGGTTAAGGATTTTCTAGAAATTTTTATGGATGACTTCTCCGTTTCTTGAGATAACTTTGAGAAATACCTTGGCAATCTGGCACGAGTGCTCAAGAGATTTGAGGAGACTAAACTTGTACTTAATTGGGAGAAATGCCACTTCATGGTGATTGAAGGTATTGTGCTGGACCACAAGATCTCGCACAAAGGCATTGAGGTGGTAAAGCCAAAATTGACGTGATTGAGAAATTGCCTCCACCAACCTCTTCCAAGGGCATTAAGAGATTTCTTGGACACAGTGGTTTTTATAGGAGATTCATCAAGAACTTCTCCAAGATCTCCTAGCCCTTTCGTACCTTACTTCAATAAAACCAACCCTTTGTGTTTGATAAATATTACCATGGAGCATTCACATAGTTAAAACAAAGACTTATCTCAACACCTATTATTGTTTCCCCCCAATTGGACTTCACCATTCGAGTTGATGTGTGATGCGAGCGATTATGTCGTGGGAGCTGTGCTTGGGTAACACCGAGGTACAATTTTCCATGTTATTTATTATGTTAGCCGTACTTTAAATAAAGCACAATTGAATTACACAATCATTGAGAAAGAACTACTTGCTGTGGTATATGCATTTGATGAGTTTATGCCATATTTAATAGGCACTAAAGTAATTGTTCACACTGATCACTCAACTATAAAATATTTAGTGAACAAGAAGGATGTCAATCCTAGACTCATTAGGTGGATACTACTATTGCAAGAATTTGACTTGGAGGTTGTAGATAGGAAATGTAAAGAGAATCAAGTTACATATCACCTTTCTAGTCTAGAAAATAATTTAGAATACCCTGACATTTTAGATATTCAAAAGAACTTCCCTGATGAGAAAATCTTATATGCCACGACATTTTCGTGGTACACTGACATCGTTAATTTTCTTGTTAGTAGAATTTTACCTTATGATTTGAACAGTAGGCCAGGAAGAAGTTCAAGCATGATGCAAAGTTTTATTTTTGGGATGAGCCATATTGTTGAAGTAATGTGCAGATCAGATGACCCGAAGATGTGTCCCTGAAGAGTAACAGAAGGGCTTCCTACACCATTTCCATACGACCCTATGAGGAGGCCACTTTAGAGGTCCAAGGACCACTGCAAAGGTCCAAGGACCACTGCAAAGGTCCTTCAATCAGGCTTTTATTGGCATACACTCTTCAAAGATGCCCATGAGTTTTGCAAGGCATGCGATCAATGCCAATGTACTGGGAACATTACTAGACGACAATTGATCTTTGATCATTTTTTCATCCACTTCAAACAATTCGGACAAAATTAGGTTATGACACTTCAAGAGAAATATCTCTAAGAAATTGTTTGCTTTAGGAACACTCTCTTTGGTTTTTATAAACCTGTTTTAGAGTGTCACTTTGAGTTTTGAGAGAATGACAGTATCACCAAGTCCACTCCATCTTTTGAGTTTATGAAATTTGGAGAGCCATGATAACCTCGGGGAAGGGGGACATTTGTCCATTGTAGCGATTATACATTGGGGCGAATTCGCTTCTAAGGAAGTGGTTAATACTACGAAACAATTATCGTTCTGATTAGTTATTTTAATTAATATTTTTAGTTCAACGCTAATACCTAGTTTTGCAACACTCAATTATTTTCCAACAAATGTATTTCCATTGTATGTTATGCCTCTTGGGTATAGAAGTGAGCAAAAACAGATCATAGATATGTCTATGTTGTTACCTTAATTTTTCTAAATAGGTTTTCAATTCCCTTTTTAATTGTGGCATTATCGACAAAGAAGCTCTTACATATATGAAACACCACTATTAATATTGTAGACACTTATTTTTGTCCGAATTTTTTTATATACCATAGTACACATAATAATTTCAAATATGAGTGAGCCGAATCTTCTTACATTTAGGGTGGTACCCGAACATACCTTTGGCAACAACAATATTAAGGATTCTTAAAAGAACGTTCATAGCAAGAACAAATAAGATAGGAGATAAAGGATCACCTTGTCTTATACCCCTTTCACCCTTGAAGTAGCCAATTAAGCTTCCATTGAAAGAGATAGAATATCTAGCTTCTGTAAAGCAAGCTTCAATCCAACCAATGAAGTTAGTTGGCAGCTCAATAGCCTTAAGAACAGCAGAAATGAAACTCCAGTGTAGGGAATCAAAAGCCTTTTGAAGGTCAATTTTTAAAGCACACATTGGGGAAATAAACTTCCTGTCATAACCTTTCACCAATTATTGAGCAAGGAGAGTTTTACAAAAGCTGACTGGTTAAGTGATATAATTTCTGGGAGCATATTTATCAATCTTTTAACAAAGATCTTAGTAATAGTCTTGTACACCATTGAGCAACAGGAAATAAGTCTATAATCTTTAACCTTGATGGGATTAGAGATCTTTGGGACCAATGCAATGATGGTGGCATTGAAAGCAGGCAGAATGGATGACTCTTAAAAGAAGAATTTAACAACATTAACCACATCATCTCCAACCACACACCAGGACTTTTTAAAAAAGAGGGGGTGAATCCGTCTGGACCAGGAGCTTTTCAAATATAATTTTTGAAAATATATAATATATAGTTTTTGGAAACTTATTTTTGAAAATGTATAATATATAATTTTTAAAATGGTTTTGAAAACATATAGTATATAGTTTTTAAAATAATTTTGAAAACATATAATGTATAGTTTTTTTAAAAAAATAGTTTTGAAAACGTATAATATATAGTTTTGAAAACGGTTTTGAAAACATATAGTATATAGTTTTTAAAATAATTTTGAAAACATATAATATATAGTTTAAAATTAGTTTTGAAAACATATATAATATATTTTTAAAATAATTTTGAAAACGTATAATATATAGTCTTAAAAATGGTTTTGAAAACATATATAATATATTTTTTGAAATGGTTTTGAAAACGTATAAAATATGATTTTTTTAAAACGATTTTGAAAACATATATTTAAAAAAATTGAAAACATATAATATAGTTATTATTATTACATATTATTATTTATTTATTTATTTATTTAATTTTTAATTTAATTTAATTTTCTTTTATTTTTTCGGTCAAAGTACAGGTCCAGCAGTCCAAGGGGCCTAGTATACCGGGTAGACAGGCCTGACCCTGCCAACCGACCCGATAAGCCCAATAAAGAGATATGGTTCCATGTTAACTAGGGGCGCCGTATGAGAGGAAGCAAGCAGCGCGCGTGAAGGCCACGCGCCAACAACCAACGATATTTCCGACCGAACAACCCAGGACTGACCCATCCCGAGCTTTCTGGCCTCACTAACAACCAATGTTGCCGAACGGGACTGAACCATCCCGGAAGAAGCGGTAACACCCTGAGATATTCGAGACCACAACGTCCAGTTATGGGGCTATAAAAGCTTTCGAACATGCAACGAAGACAACAATAAGACGAGGCAAAAAAACCCAATCAAGCAACCAATAGCAACCAAGCAACATATGGATGGAATCACAAAAATATAAAAAAAATCACGAACATCATCGAAGTGAAGAACAAAAAAAAATAGTGTGCCAAATATAGAAACCCAAAGGCAAAAAAGCGTTCGAAATCGAAAGCAAAAAAATAAAGCTGGAGGCTTTGTCTCATCAAAGAACGCCGGGAACGCACAGAGGCCTTGCCGAAAGGGAAGAGTCACCAGAGAGTAAAAAAGTCACCATCAGTAAAGGTAAAGTTGAAACTTTGAACATAGATCTATGTCGTTTGGGGTTTTTTTAGGGAATTTGGGGCTTAGGTTCGGCTTCAGAACGTATAGAGGAGCAATTTCGGGTAGTCCCTAGGATTCTGACCACCGGCGGAGGTGGGTGTAGCGGCGGCCGTGTAACATCCTGAAATCAGGGTAAGTGAGTAAATTATAAATTTTGAAAACTATGTGCTCGATTTCGAAACAAGTTAAAAGTTCAATGACTTAATTAGGAATAATTCCTTATTGGATTAGATGATAATTATGGAAATGTTGAAGGGTATAATGGTAATTCCACAAGAAAGATTTTTTTCCTCCTTTACATAGGATATAACACGTGGAAATGAAGAGAGACAAGGTTCTAGTTTCCAGAGTTCTCTTCTTCTCCTTTCTTCTTCACGTGTAGAAGCCAAGAGCAAAGGTAAGATTTCTTGTTGGTTGATATTTAACTGAATTTAAGATTGGGTTATGATCATTAGATGATAACTAAGCTTAAGGAAAGCTTAGGTTATCTTAAAACCACAAAATGAGGAGTATATGAAGAATTTAAGAAAGGAAGTAGAAAAATAAAATCTTGGAATAGAGTTCATAATAAGCATTGGAAGTGAGATTTGACTTGTCATCAACTTAATCAAGAGATGAGGTGTTAGAGAATGGACTAGAACATGTTGAAAAATTGAGTTTAATTTTGAATCCCAAAGGTGGATAGGATTTTGAGGTTTAAGATGTGATAAATGGGTATTAAGTGGTTTAAGTAAGAGTATTTAAGTTAAGGATATAAAATGGGTTGAATTATGGCACTATTGAGCTAAGTTGAGTGATTTTCGTGCATAAATTGGAATTCTGGACCAGTGTGCATCGTTACACATTCAACATGTACCGATGCATCAAGGTAAATTTCCAGAAATTGTTCAGTGTGTATCGATGCACCCATTAAAAATGGAAACATCGAATGCAATTAGTGCATCGGTGCATAAGGAGTGCATCGATACACCTCCTTAAGATTGAAACATCGAATGGGATTTATGTACCGATGCATAGATAGTGCATCGTCAAGGGATGCATCGATACATGGTGTAGTGCATCGATGCATACCTTCATTAAAAGATGGAAATAACTTTTCTTTTAGCCTAAGAAATGATAGTTTAGAATATATTAATTAGTATACTGATAAGTATCAATGAATTACTATGTAGATACAGAGCTTATACAAGTTCCAGAACTTGGCAAGTAAGATCGATCAAGGAAAAGATAACAGATCGATATTGACTAATGAGGCCAGGTGAGTGCGTATTATTAGAATATACGTATTGTATATGGAAATTGGACTTGCGACAAGTTTGTTTCCAATATGTTGAATATATGATTGTATGATTAGAAGTATGATTATGTTTAATATTACGTTAATATGCTTAGTTGTTTTACATGTTATGTGGTATGAATTTATATGATATGTGTTATATGACAATGATTTATGTATTATAGGAAAATGTTAGATGAGTTATATGAACATGAGATATAAATTATAGGATCACGAACTATGTAAAATATCAATTACTTATGTGATAACAAGAGGAAGTGACTATATAAACATGTAAGATAAATTATATGGGAAAGATTTATAGGCTTAAATGATTTTTTAATAAATAAGATATATAGTAAAAATCTATGAAGTCATAGAGAGATATTATAGGAGCTTTTGATGATAATTTATTAGAAGACTTGTATATGTGATAAACTATGTGAAACTGAACTAGGTAAATATATGAAATTAGTAAATAAATGATGGGAGATAAGAAATTATGTAATACATGGAGTTATGATATATATATAAATAGACTATATGAAAATGAGTACATGATATTAAGTATAAGTTATATATGGAATTAAGACTTGCGATGAGTCTAATTCTGATATTAGATTACATGAGTACACGAATACAAGCATGTAGTGCTATGATGCTTATGTGTACATGAGTATATGCCTATGTCTAGATGTTAAGTGCATCTTTATACATGATCTATGTGAATGCATGTGTATGTGATAAACCATGTAAACTAATATAATTGACTTATATAATTAAAGGGAGAAATGAAATAAGGTATGTGATTATAAGATATGTGATAATAAGTTATATGAGTATATGATCATAAAATATAAGACATGTGACAACATATGTGTGATTACATGAAAGTATAATATAAGCTATGTGAAAGTGTCTATAGGACTATTTGTCTATGTGAATACCAAGATATGTGATATGATATATATGATAATAAGATATGAGACTCTACTAGAATATTACACGATCTACGTGACAAGAAGCTATGAGATTATATGCCTATTTGATGTGAATGTGTGAATATGTGACAAACATAAATATTAATGCCCATGTTATGTCTCTTGAGAGCTAGAGGTATAGTTGGCATGCCAAGAGTCGAGGGTCTACGCGGTCCTTCGGGACATATATGTATTCTTTGGAACATGTATGAGGTCTTTTGAGACACATATTTGGTCCTTAACATATGTATATGATTCTTAAGGAATTTTCTACGTGGTCCTTAGGGACATCTTATATGGCACTACGGTGCAATTCTACGCGGCACTTCATTGTAATTCTACGTGGCACTTCGGTGCAGTTATATGAGTTGTGGTAACAACATTAGTGCATAACCTCTATAGACTTACATATATATAGTTCTCACATGTGTACATGGGCCATTAAAGATATAATATGTGAAAATTCTATGTGATGTTATATGTTTGTGATGATGTTATATGATATGTATATGTATTAAAGATAAGAATAAGAGGATAATATAAAAAGGGAGAAATAATGATAACATATAAAAGATTATGAATGTAAATGATGATATGTGTGTCTATGTGTAATTAGTACATCAAAGAATATATGATTTGGTATGTTATATATATATATATATATGTATGTAATTATGTTTTGTAGGTATTATGAGATTATTAAATTACTATAATTCTATGAAGTGTGTAGAGTAGGAATTAGAGTTGAGATTTTATATTTAAGTTTTATTGCCTCACTAAGTCATCGACTTAACGTGTTAATGTTTCACACGTAGGTTTTGAGAAGAGTAAAAAGAGATCGAAGATGAGCTCATCAGGTCAACATCTCATTTCCGAAGTTCAGATCAGAAAAATCTTGAATTATATGCATTTTTTAAATGTAGTTGGCATATAAGATAAAAGATTGGTGTCAGATACGCTCTGATAAGTTTTGTAAATCAAATATGTTTTACACAATAGCAATTATTAAGTTTATTTAAAATGTCGAACTGGATCTTTATTTAATTATTTTATTTTTTTGTCAAAGTAAAGGATTTGAAAAGTCAATGTGACACATTGGACTTGTATCCGGGTCGAATATGGGTTGGGGGTGTTACATTTAATGGTATCAGAGCTAAGGTTTGACCGATTCTAGGCTGAAACCGAAGGTAAAAAGAGTTTTAAAATATGTACATGCCAACACAGAGTGAAAATTTCTGATATGATAGTGTAAGGAGTATGCTGTCTTGTTAATAGAATAAGATTAGTTTAATATAGTAGAAATCAGATCATGAGAGTTTTGAAGGAAAATGGGAGGTAAACCTGATGGTGATAGCAATTCACTTGCCCTGGCCAGGCAGGATGAAGAGCGAACATATCAGGAAGTGCCTCGTAAGATCAAAGATTGATTTCATAAAGTTGAAATCATATTAGAATAGTGATAGAAGGTTTTCACAGGTTTGAATCGGAAAAGTGATGTGAAGTATTCTTATTATTTCATGGATACGATAGAATATGGTGAACAAGTGTCACCATAAGAAAGTTAAAAGATCTAATGATGTGGTTAGAATTTGTAGAGAGTTCGAGAATAAGTGCATCAGTGACAATCATATGAGATATATATACAACTAGAGTTTATGAATTTGAAATAAAGGAATAGTACCGTGTATAAGCAAGAATATGGATAGAATAAGGGTTTGCATTTTAGATGGAAAGAGTTAGCGTTTACTAACTAGATTATGTGATGGAAAATGTATAGAAATTTAATATTTTGATATGTTGTCAGGATAAGACAACCAAAGATGAGGTGGATCGGGATACAATTGTATATTTTGATCATAATAATGTGACATAGTGAAGAAGGCGAGGATTTGTATGTTTGAGTAAAGCTAAGGATTGATAAGAAGAGTTTAAGAATAGGTACATCAGTGATCAGTTTATAAGATAAAGAAAGTTAGAATGTTGAGTTGGAACAACGGAAATTACATGGTGTATGAGAGTAAATGTGGATTTGATAAGTTAAGTAAACTATTGCTGAGATAATTCCGACTGAAAGGAATGTGTATGAATGGTTCGATGAAGGTTTATGCTTTAGATTGGAATAATTGGTGCTGACTAACATAATTATGTGATGATAAGTATATTAAAGTTAAAGGATCAAAAGATGATGTCAGGGTAAATTAACTAAGTATGGTGTGAATTGAGACATGATTATGTATTTTGATCACAAAAATGTAAGGTAATAGAAGAGATAAGAGAATAATAATGTATATGAATAAGAGTGTGGGTTGGATAAGTGAGTAAATTGTACTGGTTGGATTTCAACTGAGAAGATGAATATGAGTAGTCTGATTAGGGCTTATGCCCTAAATTAGAAAATTGTTACTGATTAATTGTAATAGTATGGATAATAAAGTTATAAGATTTGAAGAAAAGATAAATTTAAGTTAATCAAGTATGATGTGGATTTGGATATGGTTTTGATCATATAGATATAATGTAGGCAAGGAAATAAGTATTTGTATGTTTAAAAAGGGGGCTTTGAGAAAGGAAATACAAGTACAAGTGATGGTAAAGAATGAGATTCTGTATAAGTAAAGTGGAATATCAAAGTTATGAAGATGCGATGAAGATCAGTAATCAGAGATGAGTATAAATGATAAGAAAAGAATATGTGAAAATTAAAGAAAAGATATGATATGTGCATAAGAAGATTTTAATTTTGAAGGAATGAAGGAATAAGGGATAAGAAAAGTCAAAGATGGAGTTTAAAAGATAAAGTATGACAAGAGGTATATTGAGATATAAGTTATAAGTTTGATATTAAAATGATACAATTTTCAATTATTAGAAGAACGAGAATGAATGATGATTCTTTGAACAAATACCTGAGGGTTATATGAAAAGATTGTGTGTATAGTAATACAGACAAGGATTAAGAAATGAGCAAAAGCTTTATTTATGTGCAAAACACATAGAGAATGATGAAAAAGATCAATTGATCCATAATATTGAGGAATAAGGATTGGGGTTACTGTCTATATAATGAATTATATTATATGGACTTATAAAGATATGGATGTATATGAAGAATTGAGTATGAGGAAATAATAAGTTTGCTAGCGGTAACAGGAAAGATTAAGAAATGGAAGCAACATGAAAATATTAGAAGGCATGATATTATAAAGGTATGCAGTGAAAATTCAAGGACGAATTTTCTTTAAAGGAGGGGAGATTTGTAACATCATGAAATTAGGGTAAGTGACTAAATTGTAAATTTTGAAAACTATGTGCTTGATTTCGAAACAAGTTAAAAGTTTAATGACTTAAATAGGAATAATTCCTTATTGGATTAGATGATAATTATGGAAATGTTGAAAGGTATAATAGTAATTCCACAAGAAAGATTTTTTCCTCCTTTACATAGGATATAACACGTGGAAATGAAGAGAGACAAGGTTCTAGTTTCCAGAGTTCTCTTTTTCTCATTTCTTCTTCACGTGTGGAAGCCAAGAGCAAAGGTAAGATTTCTTATTGGTTGATATTTAACTGAATTTAAGATTGAGTTATAATCATTAGATGATAACTAAGCTTAAGGAAAGTTTAGGTTATCTTAAAACCACAAAATGAGGAGTATATGAAGAATTTAAGAAAGGAAGTAGAAAAATGAAATCTTGGAATAGAGTTCATAATAAGCATTGGAAGTGAGATTTGACTTGTCCTCAACTTAATCAAGAGATATGAGGTGTTAGAAATGGACTTAGAACATATTGAAAAATTGAGTTTAATTTTGAATCCCAGAGGTGGATAGGATTTTGAGGTTTAATATGTGATAAATGGGTATTAAGTGGTTTAAGTAAGAGTATGTAAGTTAAGGATATGAAATGGGTTGAATTATGGCACTATTGAGCTAAGTTGAGTGATTTTCGTGCATAAATTGGAATTCTGGACCAGTGTGCATCGGTACACATTCAACATGTACCGATGCATCAAGGTAAATTTCCAGAAATTGTTCAGTGTGTATCGATGCACAGGAAGTGCATCGATGCACCCATTAAAAATGGAAACACCGAATGCAATTAGTGCATCGATGCATAAGGAGTGCATCGATACACCCCCTTAAGATTGAAACATCGAATTGGATTTATGTACCGATGCATAGATAGTGCATCGTCAAGGGATGCATCGATACATGGTGTAGTGCATCGATGCATACCTTCATTAAAAGATGGAAATAGCTTTTCTTTTAGCCTAAGAAATGATAGTTTAGAATATATTAATTAGTATACTGATAAGTATCAATGAATTACTATGTAGATTCAGAGCCTAAACAAGTTCCGGAACTTGGCAAGTAAGATCGATCAAGGAAAAGATAATAGATCGGTATTGACTAGTGAGGCCAGGTGAGTGCGTATTATTAGAATATATGTATTGTATATGGAAATTGTACTTGCAACAAGTCTGTTTATAATATATTGAATATATTATTATATGATTAGAAGTATGATTATGTTTGATATTACGTGAATATGCTTAGTTGTATTACATGTTATGTGATATGAATTTATATGATATGTGTTATATGACAATGATTTATGTATTATAGGAAAATGTTAGATTAGTTATATAAATATGAGATATAAATTATAGGATCACGAACTATGTAAAATACCAATTACTTATGTGATAACAAGAGGAAGTGACTATATAAACATGTAAGATAAATTATATGGGAAAGATTTATATGCTTAAATGAATTTTTAATAAATAAGATATATAGTAAAAATCTATGAAGTCATAGAGAGATATTATAGGAGCTTTTGATGATAATTTATTAGAAGACTTGTATATGTGATAAGCTATGTGAAACTATACTAGGTAAATATATGAAATTAGTAAATAAATGATGGGAGATAAGTAATTATGTAAAACATGGAGTTATGATATATATATATAAATAGACTATATGAAAATGAGTACATGATATTAAGTATAAGTTATTTATGGAATTAAGACTTGCGACGAGTCTAATTCTGATATTAGATTACATGAGTACACGAATACAAGCATGTAGTGCTATAATGCTTATGTTTACATGAGTATATACCTATGTCTAGATGTTAAGTGCATTTTTATACATGATCTATGTGAATGCATGTGTATGTGATAAACCATGTGAACTAATATAATTGACTTATGTAATTAAAGGGAGAAATGAAATAAGGTATGTGATTATAAGATACGTGATAATAAGTTATAGGAGTATATGATCATAAAATATAAGACATGTGACAAAAAATGTGTAATTACATGAAAGTATAATATAAGCTATGAGAAAGTGATCTATAGGACTATTTGTCTATGTGAATACCAAGATATGTGATATGATATATATATGATAATAAGATATGAGACTCTACTAGAATATTACATGATCTACGTGACAAGAAGCTATGAGATTATATGCCTATTTGATGTGAATGTGTGAATATGTGACAAACATAAATATTAATGCCCATGTTATATGTCTTGAGAGCTAGAGGTATAGTTGGCATGCCAAGAGTCGAGGGTCTACGCGGTCCTTCGGGATATATATGTATTCTTTGGAACATGTATGAGGTATTTTGAGACACATATTTGGTCTTTATCATATGTTTGTGGTTCTTAAGGAATTTTCTACATGGTCCTTAGGGACATCTTATATGGCACTACGGTGCAATTCTACGCGGCACTTCAGTGCAATTCTACGTGGCACTTCGGTGCATTTATATGAGCTATGGTAACAACATTAGTGCACAACCTCTATAGACTCACATATATATAGTTCTCACATGTGTACATGGGCCATTAAAGATATAATATGTGAAAATTCTATGTGATGTTATATGTTTGTTGATGATGTGATGTTATATGATATGTATATGTATTAAAGATAAGAATAAGAGGATAATATAAAAAGGGAGAAACGATGATAACATATAAAAGATTATGAATGTAAATGATGATATGTGTGTCTATGTGTAATTAGTACATCAAATAATATATGATTTGGTATGATATATATATATATATGTAATTATGTGTTGTAGGTGTTATGAGATTATTAAATTGCTATAATTCTATGAAGTGTGTAGACTAGGAATTAGAGTTGAGATTTTATATTTAAGTGTTATTGCCTCACTAAGTCATCGACTTAGCGTGTGAATGTTTCACACGTAGGTTTCGAGAAGAGGAAAAAGAGATCGAAGATGAGCTCATCAGGTCAGCATCTCCTTCATTAAGTTCGGATCAGAAAAATCTTGAATTATATGCATTTTTTTAATGTAGTTGGCATGTAAGATAAAAGATTGGTGTTAGATACGCTCTGATAACTTTTGTAAATCAATATGTTTTACACAATAGCAATTATTTGGTTTATTTAAAATGTCGAACTGAATCTTTATTTAATTATTTTATTTTTTTTGTCAAAGTAAAAGATTTGAAAACTCAATGTGACACCTCGGACTCGTATCTGGGCCGGATATGGGTTGGGGGTGTTACAGGCCAGGTGACGGAGCGTGGCTAGGAATGGTGGTCGGCCCTTCGGTCGGTTGGCTTAGGTTGTGAAAGTTTAGAAGATAAGAGAAGAGTGATATTTAGGAAATAGGGTTGAAAAGAATTTTTTTAGGATTTATGGGGTAATTATAGGGGGCCCGAAGGGTAATTAGAAAATAGTTTAATTATTTCTACAATCTTTGATTTTTTGATGTGTAATTCATTTTGGTCACCTTTTGTAAATTTCCCATGAATTTTGAATTTATTCAATTTAATCATTGTACAATTTTATTATATTTCGCAAATTGACCCCTCCTGACTTTTTATTTCTTCTTGCATCATCCAAATGTTGTTAATTTAGTCCTTAATTTTAAATTTGTTGCATTTAAACCCTTTTAATTTAGAGTTTTCTTTTACTCTATATTTTCTTAATTTAATTTTGTTTTACTTTAATAATTAAAACTGATTTGATTTATATTTTTAGGTCAATTTCAAATCCTTTAATGGTAAGTAGTTCGGGTCAAACTTTTAAATTTCAATTTAACTTTTAATGCTCGCAATTAAGACAACTGGAAAATTAAATTGGTACCAAAAGGGTAGTGCAAGAGTGCTAATCCTTCTTTGACTGTAATCGACTTCTGAATCTAACATATTTTTAGTAAATCGCAGATCAGATAAGGTGGTAAATTAAGGTGTTCGGTCAACCTAAATTTTTCTAAAAAAAATAATAAATATCGATGGCGGCTCTAGCATGTTTTATTTAAGTCGAAGCCTAATTCATGGCCCACCCGAAGGACGGTTACGACATCTTGGCGACTCTGCTGAGGATTGGTAAGTGAGTCAGGCCAAAATTAATTTTCGGTTGTCTTCTTAAGCGAAAATTGTTAGTTTAAATTTTAATTTATCTGTTCGATCCTTATTATTTATCTTTGATGTTTTTTCAAATAAATAATTGTACTGATATTTTTCATTGGTTTCAGCTTTTCAAAATTTCTCTCAGGCTCTATACTCGAGCTCTAAACCTTTTCGTAAGTAGAGGTGAAAGCGACTCCTTCGTGAGAATTTATTCTTCGTACAAGCCTAGCAAGTAACCTTCGAGGTTCATATACCTTATGTCTTCGTGGGAATTTATTCTCCGTACAGACATAAGGGAATATGTCCTCTTGAGTTTAACTTGGTCCACATAAGCTTGTAATGAGCTTAGGATTGAGGGTCTGACAAGCCCAAGGGGCACCAACAAGGAGAACTCGGGTACCTTTTTTTTAGAACTTAAACTGGGAGTAGGGGTATTCATTCGGTTAAATCGGCGGCCGACCGAACCTAAATACCCTTAACCAAATTAACCGAACTTTTTTCTTTAACCGTCAACTGAACCAAACTTTTTTCTGAAAGTAATAACCGAACCGAATAAATTTCAGTTAATTCAGTTAATTTTTGAATTAACCGAATTTTTTTAGAATTTTAGAATTTAATATTTTTTAATTTAAAAAAAAACAATTTACAATTAATTTAAATAATATCTAATTATAAATAATATCTAATTAATTTGATTCAAACATTTTTCATTTAGTTTTGAGATTATTTTAATTAATTAATATTGATTTGAGTTTTAAATGGGTTTTAAATGGATTGGGCCGGCTAAGTCTCTTAATATAATTATATTTAAAGGTTAATTCGGTTAATTAACTGATTTCAGGCCGAATTAACCGTTAACCAGATTCCAAAAAAAATCTTTAACCATTCCCCGACCGAACTAATTCGGTGGCCGACCAAATTAACATAACTAATTCGATTCGGTCGGTTAATTTGGTTAAAATCGAATTTTGAACACCCCTAACCGGTAGACTGCAAGGAATTAGAGCACACCCCGAAACTCTATTTCATAACCTAGGATGCTTGAGTTATTTACTGTTTTATTTTCTGTTCAAAGCATGCAAACTAGAAAAATATGCGGTTAGGACTTGGTCAAAAATTAACTCAAGAATCATAATGTTACTTGGATTATGGGAAGGAGTCGGATATTTTCCAGTTTTAGCACTTCGGTAGTATGAGGCACACTAGTTTTTCCCAACTACGCATGGAATATTTGGATCAAAATTCGCATACCATGAGGACAACTACAAGAAGAAGGTCAAAGATGTAGCTGAATCATAGAAGAAGATATTTCGTATGGATGTCATGGCTGCTAAAGACATGCTTACTCTAGATTATTTGGAATGGCGGAAGTTAAGGAAGAATGACATCATTCCCGTACCAGATCATAAAGATAATCGGACCATGGAATAACAGATTAAACTAGTTCCCTATGAATTGAAGATAACAAAGAAATAATTTGAAGCTGAAAATGATGAACTGAAACAAAGGCTAAGGGAACTCAAGACTGAAAGATTCTAATGGAAGTTAGATGTCGATTCTTAGAAGGATCGGGAAGACAAGTTAGAAAAAGAATAGAAGAAAGTCTGCTTTGAGTTGGAAGATTTGAGAAATGGGTATCAGGAGCAAGTTCAGAACAATTTCAGTCTGAAAATATCTTTCGAATACTGGAAAGGTTTGAGAAATGGGTATCAGGAGCAAGTTCAGAGCAAGTTCAGGAGAAATGGGTATCCCGTACCAAATACGTTTGTTAGATAGCCAACACCAGAATAAATTATTCAAGACTAAGGTAGCCGATCTGGAGAGGTTTCTTCAAAGACAACAATAATAGGATGACAAAACCATAGTTGAGCTGGAGGCCATTGCGGACAATTTAAGGAACAAGTAAGTGAGCTTCATATAGTTCCCTTTGAAGGAGGATTTCAATGGTGTTTTCGTTGGGAGCAAGCTCAACAAAGGGTGAAAGCCAGAGATATGGTGATTCGAGATTTCTTAGAGCAAGTACAGAAAGTAGCACATCACTTGTATGGTTTGGGGAGAGAAACTAGAGTAGTCCGACAAGGTATTCAACCGGTGACAGATGAAGGAAGAAAACTCGTCAACCTGTTAGAAGCAGTTCGGGGCTAGAAGACTTAGTCAGAATGTACCTTTGAGATGTTTTAGTCTCTTAAGAAATAACACTTTTGTCCTAATAAAAATTATTTATAATAACAGACGTATTTTTGGATCAGTGCCTCAAAAATTTCATGCATTTTTACATACTTTGCATTTGTTATTTTTCCCTTCATTTCTTTACATTCACATTAACTAACAGAAAATGTCTCATCAAAAAAAGAAACAAATACTGGACATACCACCCCAAGCATTGGACACAGCTCATCCTCATAATACCCGTTCAAAGAAGAAGAAAATTGAAGCTAAGATTGCTCAACTCGAAGTGAATATGTTGAGGTTAAAAAGGGATCTTAAAGAAAAAATAAGTCAGAATAATCAAAGCACTCTGGAATCGATCATTAAAAGCCAAGAATCATTGGTTGATCAAGTCATCACAAAGTTATCTGGCTTTAATCAGGCAAGCACTCCATGGGCAAGGAAATCTGAAGGAGTAACTGTGACACCTACCCTGAAGGTGGTGATCTCACAAAGAATCCTACCGGGACTTCAAGGGGACTCATCCGCTGCAAAAGCACAAGACTCATCCACTGTAAATGTACAAAATGATGTATCCAATCCTCAGAATAATTTGGATGACTACCATATACCGGATTTTGATGAAGATGACAAGGCAAAGAAAATGGAGGAAAAAATCAAGCAGTTGGAAGATCAGATGAAGATGGTTAAAGAGGACAATGACTATTATGGAGTTGATGCATTGGAGTTAAGCCTAGTCCCAGATTTGATTCTTCCTCCAAAATTTAAAGTCCCAGACTTCGAAAAGTTCGATAGGAACATTTTCCCTTCAGCTCACATCACCGTGTTTTGTCGAAAGATGACAAGATACGTATGAAATGACCAACTCCTGATTCACTACTTCCAGGAGAGTCTGTCAGGTTCAGTCATCTGGTCGCACAACCAGTTGAACCAATCTCATATTAGGACTTGAAAGGATCTAGCCAAGTCATTCTTGGAACAATACAAACATGTAAATGACATGAGACCAGATCAAGTTATGTTGCAAAGTATGGAGAAGAATGATAACGAAAGTTTAAGACAATATGCACAGAGATGGAAGGATTTAGCTGTGCACGTTTTTCCACATTTGGATGAGAAGAAAACCAGAAAGATCTTTGTGCAATCACTGAAGACTCCTTACTTCGGGCACCTGGTTGCAATCACATCTGGATATTTTTCTGACTTGGTTATGGTCGGGAAGATGATAGAAATAAACCTCATATGAAGGGAGCCTTCATATGAGGAAGGGAGTTAAGCAATAAACCTCATATGAAGAAGAGAGATTGAGAGATCAACAACATCAACACCTACAATGCCAACAAAGGTGTTACAATCTCTAACCCAAAATCAATTACAGTTGTACCGTCAAGTACTCTTATACAAGATTCAAGGGAACCCAGGAAATAAAAAGAATATTTCGATCCTATTCCCATGACTTAGAAAGAACTTTATCAGCAACTCTTTGACACTTAAGTAGTGTCACCGTATCCGGTGGAACCTATGAAGCCCCCATACCTCAGGTGGCATGATGAGAATGAGCATTGCAAATATCATGGCGGTGTTCTAGGGCACATTATTGAGAACTTCCTCGCATTCAAGAGGATTGTGTAGAGAATGTGCAATAGGAATTGGTTCCATTTCAACAACTCAGAAGCACCAAATATTGCACAAAATCATTTGCTTAATCATCAAGATGTTGGGATTAATACAATCTCTGAAGAGAAAGACAAGAAATTTAAAACCATTATTTCCGAAGTAAAGTATCCTTTGGCTTGGGTGTGGTGACAAATGGTAAAGGTAGGATTTTTTGCACCATATCCAGTGTAACAGAGGATACAAGTAGCCATTATTGCTACTATCACAATGAAGAGGGACATGATGTTCAAAAATGTCCAGAATTTAGAGCCTTGATCCAGCTGATGATGGATAGAAAAGAACTGGAATGTTATGAAGAAAACAAGCACACTCTAGAAGCAGACGTATGTGCAACTGGAGAAGTATCTGATCAAGGATACGGCGTGAGGCGTCCTTTTTTAATCACCCATAAGGTGAAGTCGATAGAGAAGGAACCAACAAAGGTAGTGATTGTAGAACCCATACATTTTCCCTATAAAGACAATCGACAAGTGTCATGGAAATACAATTGCCAAGTGAGCACTATGAAAGAATGTGCTCATGAAGTGGGACATGCTGCTGGAAGTGGGGAGTGTTATTCCCAGAAAGTTCATCCACCACAGAGACCATTTGAGCCATTCAAATGAGACGAACCAATGGTAAATAAACCTATTAAAGAGGATGAAGTAGTGGAGTTTCTGAAATTCCTAAAACATAGTGAATACAATAATGTAGAGTAACTACACAGTTTGCTAGCATGTATCTCGATGTTGGCACTACTACTGAATTCGAAAGCATATAGAGATGCACTATTGAAGGTCTTAAATCAAACATTTGTACCACAAGACATACCAGTCAACAAGCTGGACAGAATGGTCAAAAACAATAAGGCTAATAATTTTTTCTCATTTTCTGATGATGAGATATCATCTAGAGAAAGAGGCCGGGGTAAAGCATTGCACATTACAACTCACTACAAGGGACGTGCCCTGCCAAGTGTGTTAATCGACAATGGATTTACTCTGAATGTGATGCCTTTGATCACTTTGAACATACTACCAATGGATACCTCCCATATGCAAACATGCCAGAGTATAGTCTGAGCATTTGACAGGACAAAAAGGGAGATAATCAGCAAGATTTAAGTACCCCTAACCATTGGATCTGCCACTTACAACATCGAATTCTTGGTGATTGACATTATGCCTTCCTACAATTTCCTTTTAGGGAGGCCATGGATATACCAAGCTGGGACAGTGCCATCAACACTTCACCAGAAAGTGAAGTTTGTCATTGATGAAACCTTATCATCATCAACGTTAAGGAAGATATAGTGGCAAGTGTGACCACTGATGCCCCATACATTGAGATGGATGAAGAGGCTTTAGAATGTTCATTCAATTATTTAGAATTCGTAAATGCCACATTCATGGCTGAAGATGGAAAGATTTCTAGACCTAGGTTCTCATAATGCACCAAGATGAAGCTAAAGCAAACCCTGGGAAAAGGTGCTGAGATAGTAAAAGGATTTAGAAGTCTTTTGTAGGGAAGAATTGACTCCATTTTCCTGTCACAAAGCTAGATCAATTTGGGCTTGGGTTTCAGCCTAATCACCAACAGAAAATGAAGGAAATTCAGAAGTGCCGAGAAAGAAGATTAGCAAGATTGACTGGGGATGAAATTCAGTGGGAACCAATGATATTCCCTCCTCTTCAAGATACATTTAGATCTGGTGGCTATGTGTTTGAAATGACCTTACCAGACTTGGAGGTTGCTTTGAAAGACTTAAGCATCAATGCCATAACAACGAATAACACTGAAGATGTTAATATATCCAGAATCCATCCGTTACCGCCGGGGTTCGTGCTTAGCAACTGGACGGGTGGAGAACTACATGTGGTTTTTAAATTTCTTTCATAGTAATACTCAAACTTTCCCTATTACCTATACCTGGGGCAATAGGTGATCTTTTGTAAGGGTTAATAAATTGTTTTTATTCACATTCAATAAAAGATGCAGTTTTTTTTTCCGGCAAACATTTCTTCCTTTCTTCCTTTCCTTTATTTCGTATTTAATTTTTCTTCATTCCGTGTGGGATACCTTCCTCTCGCATATATACATTTATCTTCTCCTTTCCCTTTCAATTTCCCAGATATTAATGATGCAGACAATGATGATTCTGACCCAGAGGTGGATTTTGAACAGCTCAGTTGTCTTAGGGAAATTGATGAATGTGACAATGAAGAAGAGTGCAACTTACCTTCTGAATTATTAAGGATGGTGGAAAGAGAAGACAAACAAATATTGCGACATGAAGAGAAAATCGAAGTTTTGAATTTGGGCACAGAAGAGGAAAAGAATGAAGTTAAAATTGGCACAAAATTTTTGTCTGAAGTAAGGCAAAGCCTAATAAACTTACTTCAAGAGTACAATGACATGTTTGTATGGTCCTATCAAGACATGTATGGGCTAGATATGAATATGATAGTCCACAAATTACCCATCAGGCCAGAATGCAAACCCATACAACAAAATCTCAGGAGGATTAGACCTGAAATGCTCCTTAAAATAAAGGAAGAAGTCAAAAAATAGTTTGATGCTGGCTTTCTTCAAGTTTCCAAGTATCCGGAGTGGGTGGCTATCATAGTGTCAGTACCAAAGAATGATGAAAAAGTGTGGACTATCGAGACCTTAACAAAGAAAGTCCTAAAGAAAACTACCCTTTGTTGCACATAGATACTCTGGTGGACAACACGACATGAAATTCTTTCTTTTCGTTCATGGATAGATTATCATGATATAACCAAATTAAAATGCATCTAGATGACATGGAAAAACCACATTCGTCATAATATGGGGAACTTTCAGCTACAAGGTGATGCCGTTCGGATTAAAGAATGATGTTGATGACATGATTGTCAAGGCACAAACTGAAAATGAACATGTCTAGAATCTGAGAAAACTCTTCCAAAGGATGAGAAAGTTCCAGTTGAGAATAAATCCCAACAAGTGTACCTTCGGAGTAATATTTGGAAAGTTGTTAGGCTTCGTGGTTAGCAGGAAAGACATTGAGATTGATCCAGATAAAGTCAAAGCCATACAGAATTTAACTCCCCCATGAACACAAAAAGAAGTTCGAGGTTTTCTGGGTAGATTGAATTATATTGTGTGATTTATATCTCAGCTGACCGACAAGTGCGACCCAATTTTCCTCCTCCTTCGAAATAACAACTATGGAACATGGGATGAAGATTGCTAGACTATATTCGAGAAAATAAAAGAGTATTTATCTCGTACTCCTGTCTTAATGTCTCTCATCCCGGGTAAACCATTATCCATGTATTTTTCCATCTTTGAGAATTCAATGGGATGTGTCCTGGGCCAACATGATGAGTCCGGAAGAAAAGAGAGAGCCATTTACTACCTGAACAAGAAGTTCACTAATTGCGATGTTAGATATTCACCCATTGAAAAAGTTTGAAGCGCTTTAGTCTGGGCTACACGAAGGCTCAGACAATAAATGTTGTACCACACCACTTGGTTGATTTCCAAGTTAGATCCGTTAAAGTACATGATGGGTGTGTCTGCTCTTTCTGGAAGGTTAGCCCGATGGTAGATGTTATTATCTGAATTTGACATTGAATATGTGAGCCAAAAGGCTATAAAGGAAAGTGTTATATCTGACTTATTGGAAAGAAGAACCTTTAAAACCTATGAACCACTAGACTTCGAGTTCCCAGATGAAGATTGATGGCCATGTCTTTAGAAGAAACGAGCACTTCCATATGTGACACCTGGAAAATGCATTTCGATGGTTCATCAAATGCGTTAGGACATGACATTGGAGTTATCCTGGTCTCACCCAAAGGAAATCATTATCTGTTCACTAGTAAATTAAACTTTGATTGCACTAACAACCTGGCGGAGTATGAAGCTTGTGTTTTAGGGATTCAAACTGCTATTGGACATAATATAAAGATCTTACGGGTATATGAAGATTCTGCCTTAATAATCTATCAACTCCAAGGAAAGTGGGAGACAAAAGATGTAAAGCTGGTGGAATACAAAAAGCTCATATTGGATATACTCGAAGAGTATGATGAAGCCACTTTCCATTACGTGCCTAGAGAAGAAAATCAAATGGTCGATACCTTAGTTACCTTGGCAGCAACATTCAAGGCTGAAGGGATGTCTGACATGATGCTAATTGACATGTAGTCATACGAGTATATGGCTAATTGTTACCAAACTGAAGAGATAAAAGACACTAAACCTTGGTACCACGACATTCTGCAATACATTAAAAACCAAAGCTATCCAGGAGAAGCCATCGAAACTGATAAAAGAACAATCAAAAGGATGACAACCGTATATGTTCTTGATGAGGAAGTCTTATATAAGAAAAGCCATGATCAAGTCTTGTTAAGATGAGTATATACAAAAAAAAGCAAATATGATCTTAGAAGAGATACATGATGGAGTTTGTAGAACTCATGTAAATGGACATTTATGACATCTTCTAGCATAATCCCTACACATTTACAATTCCCAACTCATGTAAATTATGACATTTATGATATCCAACCATAATTAAAAGTCCTATACCAATTACATTTTACCCAAACAGTAGCCCATTTACATTATCATTTACCCAATTAAAACCCTACACATTTACAACTCCCAATTCATTAACAAATAACCCAGTTACAAATAAATTAAACCCAAATTACACCCCATGCCATATTAACCAACCAATTAACCTATTACGCGAGCCCAATCAATTGAAATCCCTAATATCAAAGGGTGTTCATCATTTGAAGCTGCCGCCGCCCAAACTTCAGCCCTTGGATCATTCTCGATCAACACTTCAGATTTGTCACAGCCAGGGTATATGAAACCCTGGCTGCCATCAGTTCCAACCGCCAGCTCCTTACTCCACATCCAGGAGATTGTCCAAGCTGCCAACAAGGTCTCCACGCCAGCTGCACCAACATTCCAGCAGCTTCCAGAACGGGTCCTCGTCACCACCATCGTACAAACAGAAAACAGAATGAAGTTAGAAAGAATTTTTTAGATTTTAATCTCTGTAAATCTATAAATTTTAGGGATTCTAAAACCCAAAACAATTGTAACAAATGGAGAGGCCCCTCGAAAATTTACACGAAGAAGCAATGCAAAGCAGCAAAAAACCATTCGAAAGAGATTCTATTTTCATATTTCAGCAACGATTTTCCATTATTATTCAAGGCATGTTCGAACCAAACAAATAAAATGGGAGAAAGAGAGAGGAATCCAAGAGAATCCTCACCAGAGTAACCCTTAGGGTGCGTTTGGTTCACGGAATGTAAGATTACCAGTGGGAATAAAAGATTACCAGGGAATAGGATTACTGGGAATGTTACATTACTGTGTTTGGTTGATTTGGCAGGAATGTAAGATTACAGTGTTTGGTTGGAGGAATAAAATATTACTGGAATGTATATTTTACCAAATTGTCCTTGTTCTATATTTGTTTTTTAACAAGTGAAATTCTAAATATTTAAATAAAAATTATTTATATAAAAATTCTATTTGTTGATAGTATATTACTTGAGTATTTAAATATATCATGTATTATTTTAATTTTAATTAATATTAAATTTTACATAATTTATGTAAAAATATATTAAAATTTTACATCAACATTTAACTAAATGTTTACATTGTGGAAATTCTTCATATATATTCATAATAATAAAAAGATGTAAATTATTTTTGTTATCTAAGATATAATATTTATTATATCTTCTATATACAATAATTTATTTATTTATCTTTTATATTTATACTTAATTATGCATACTTTATCATTATTATTTATCTCATTAATTTATATTAAAAAAACATAATTCAAATAAGAAAATATAACACCAAAAATCATATTGTCTATAATTTTATATTTTATCGTCATTCATCATTATCTTTGTTAATATTTTAATAAAATATTGATGTCTTCTCATTGTGCTTTAAAATCCATTATTTTTTTGCAATGCTTAAATAAAATAAAACATTGCTTTTTCTGCTGTCTCAATGGATCATGTGTAAATCTTGCATACAAAACAAATACGGCTTAGAGCTATAGAAGTTTTCTTCCTCTCTGGAAACGAAACTAATGGCAAATATGGGTTATGCCATTTGTAATGTAGATTTCGTTGTTTTTTTCTTGGGATGTTTGTCTTTTATTTGTTAGATATAGTTATTTTATCTTCCGTTCAAGTAGATTCGTTTAAAGATCTAACTATTCTTCCAACCTGTATGAACCAAATCTTGGACAAAAGATTTACGTATTGGATCCTGCCCCAACTTGAGTTTGTACATGGTAAAGAAAATTGTTTTTTTTTTCAATTTAATTATAAAATTTTGAAATAGTTTACTATTTGGTGAATAATGATTTGGGTACAAAAGCCACAACCAAATCCATGGACAGATATGTTATCAGATGCATGACATGGAAAAACAAATTATATTACACGGTTGGATTCGATTATTGGTTTCAACTCTCGAGGTGCATGTCGTTTTAATATATTATATACATAAAAGAAAAATTAAGTACCAAAACAGAGCTATAAACATAATCTTTGGCCACCAGAATCACTTTGTATCATGAAGTCTTCCTAAAGACAACTGTTGTCTCTCTAATCTAAAAAGGGAGAGGCAGGGTATTACTTTGCCAAGAAGTCAAAATTCATGCAATCAGAAGGAATTGAAACATAGGATAAGCTGCATACTAACACCCACGTTTTCTGAGTTCAGGTCACAATGGAACCTATTCCCCCGAACCAAATCCAATAGCAAAGAGACTAAAACAGACGAATCATGTTAATCTAACTTATCCAACAATAGTTTAAACATGGAGAAAACATCACCTATTTCCAAATTTCAATACTTCATCACACCAAGAAAAAAAACATCCAGAAACAAGTTTTCTGCAACTTCAAGAAGACAATATCCCACAATAAGCATAGAAAGACCATTGTGCTAAAATCCACCCCAAAATACCCATTTTCATATGGAATTCAACGAAAACCCTTCAAAGAATCACCAGTCTTGCCAGATCTTGCATCAGTCCATGCTTTGGCAATTGTTCTTTTCATATCCTCATCCCCTTCCTCGTACATATTCTGTAATTTACACAAACCGGCATTAATTTAGACATTGGGAATTTGTCAATAAAACACGCCATGAATAAATCATGGAATAAACTTTACCTTCATTAAGTCCATGATTCCGGCCATAGGATCTAGCTCTTTATCCAAGTTTGGCTTCAGCTATGTGAAAATGAAAAATATTATTAATGTAGCTTAGTGGCAAAACACTTCAGGCTTGATTTCAGCATCTGCCATTGAAGGGCATGGACCAAAACAATATCTTGAAGTTATTAATTCTGAACTGATTCCAAGAAAATCGTTACCTGGTAAAAAAAGAAGTAACACAATCAATATGTCCATGAAAAGAATGGCTCCAGTATCATAATTTATTACTTCATATACACTTGAAAACCATTGAATGCCTCTGCGACTTATCTAAAAAATCCAAATCTCACTATCACATTTGACATGGCCAAGTATTATCATAGACCACACACAGATAACAATAAACTCATCTTTCATGATAAATTTAAAAGGCATTAACAGTAAAGTTGTTTCCCTTAAACATGTTATTAACATCACATTGCCTCTAATACTTCGTGAAGAATACATTTTTTTTGCAGGATTCTCAATGATGCACCATCAGACAATGTGTCTCTCAATGAACAGATATAAAATCCCCAAAAATTTCAAAAGTTCAGCTGACCTGTTCAAGATATGAAACTTGTCGCTGGAAAACTTCTTTCTGGCTAGAGCTGGGAATTCCCAGCACCTCAACTCTATCACCTCTACCAAGGTCCCTGAAGTAATCCCTGTATCTTCCAATATCAACAGTTGCAGACATCAAAACCACCCTGGGGAATTCACAGATTTATCATTGAGATTGAGTTAGCGGTTGAGTGACAGAAAAGCATTCCCCAACTCCATGCTGGCTTTAAAATGAACAAATTAAATGGATTTGAAAACAGAAAATAATACATGAAACTGAACGAATATGTTAATCGTTAACCTCAGGTCTTTGTTCTTCAGTAGAAATTGCTTCACACAAACAAGGACAAGATCAGACTCAATGGATCTTTCATGCACTTCATCAAGAATAATAACCTTGTATTTAAGTGCCTGGAATCCCTTATCTCGCATTTCATCCAGCAAAACTCCAGCAGTTTTGAAAACAATCTTGCCCTGTGAAAGAAAAAAAAAGAAATGAACCTGAAATCTAAAATAGATTCTGACAGAAGTAAACAAAATTGCCTAGAAGTGGCGGCGGAAATTGAAGCAGACTGCTTGTACATCAAATCTTTTGTGCATTCATGGAGAAAGGAAAAAAGAAAGAGAAAAAGACAGTAGGAGAAGAATTGCTGGGCTTTAAGCTTCTTCTCGTCATCAGCAGGAGAAGGAATTCTCGTCTTTAGAAGGGCTCCAAGCAAAACCTAATTTGCCAGAAGCAGAAATCAACGCCAAATTGAAGAAGAAGAAAATTTTGTTTCAGCAGAACCAAGCGGGGAGAAGGATATTTTAGGAAGCAGGGGACGGGAATAAGAAAATACCTGAGGGAGATGGGGGAATAACATTCCCGGAGAAACGGAAAAAAAAAACACTGTTGGTATTAATTTTTGACTGGTATTTGAGAAGGTGGAGAAACCAAACGTGGGTATCTTCAACCCGAAAAAAAACATTCCCCGTAGGAATGAAATATTCCATGAACCAAACGGGGCCTTAGTCAAAACCAAACGTGGGTATCTTCAACCCGAAAAAAAACATTCCCCGTAGGAATGAAATATTCCATGAACCAAACGGGGCCTTAGTCGTTGAGGACATCCCGTCGGAGTCAAGGTCGTCGTGGATGGTCGTGGTAGTCAAATAGTCGTGCCTCTTTAGTCGTTTAGCCTTACATGCAGGTTGATGAGCTCGGTTTAAATTTTGGGTAAGATAGAAAAGGATTAAGTTTGAAATAGGGGTGGCCCGAGTAGGAGAACGTTGACGGAGCAAATTTCGTTGTTGAACGGCGGTTGAGAGAAGCTTTGGGGAGGGGTTTGGTGAATCACAGTCGAGAGAAATGAGGATTAGAGGAAAGTGGGATTAGGCTCGATGTGGGGTCAGTTCTTTAAATTATTGTTTTTACTTTTTTGTAATTATTTAAATTTTCACCTCTTATTTTGCATGTTTTCAATTTAGCTTCTTTAGCCTTTATTATATATTGAACTCTTAGGTTTAGATTACTTTTAAGTCCCTAGTTTATATATTTAAGTTTTACATTTTTCCTTAGATTTAGATTTCTCACACTTTAGTCCCTAAACTTCTTAATTTAGGGAATAATTCAATTTGGCCCTCATATTAAAATGTCTCAGGGTCAATTTTAATTATTCGACTTAATAATTGATTAAAATTAATCAAGGGTAATAATTAGACCCTTAATCTTAGATTCTTCACAAATCTAGTCCTTCAACTTTTAATTAGATATTCATTTAACATAATCAACTAGATTAATAATCAGAGCCTCAATTTTAGGTTTAATTTCACCTTAATCATTTAATTTAGGAAATAATTAGATTTGCCTTTCGTGTTAAGATGTCTGATTGTTCAAATTGATTATTTGATATAATAATTGGCTAAAATGAATTAGGATTAATATTAGAGACTTCATTTTCAGGTTTAGTCCTCTAGGTTTTTTATTTTTTCATAATTTGACACTTTAAGTTAATAAAACCTTAATTAACCCACCTAGCATAATTAGGTCTTTAAATGGTTGTCTGGTTGCATATTGATTTTAAAATAATAAGGCAATGCTCAAGGAATTAATAGTGTATCCTCTTTGTTATGGTCAGGGGGTGACCATTGGTAATTCCCAAAGTAAATCGACATCCTTTTCAAAACCTCACATTATGATTTCTTAATCTCTAAGGCACTATTTGTTTATTGTGATCAATAATTGAGCTTTCACATAAATGCTTAAGGGTGAATGTTGTTGATTTCAATAAACGAGTATCATTTTCAAATTTGCATCCATAATGAATTTTAAATTAAATAAAACCTCAAAATTTAAAATTTTCAATTTTAAATATAGGGTAATCAACTAGGTACCAATTTATGGGCACTCTGAGGGTGCTAACCCTTCTCCACACATAATTGACTCCCAAACTTGTTTTCTTGTTTTCGCAGACCCAAATTTGATATTTTCGATAAAATAAAAATATTTTACTAAAATTACCCTTCATTGTATTCCCACCGCACCTTAAAAATGATCGGTGGCTACTCCCAACATTTTATTTCAAAATCATTTCAAAAAACTCATCGTTGCAACTAGTTTGCTTTTTCTCGAAAGGCTGGTTGTGACAACTTGGCGACTCTACTGAGAACTTTTTTTGGAACAAAAATTTAGAGTCGAGCCACGATACGGTTACCATATATTTGGAATTTAGAAATTTTGAGTTTGAATTTATTTAATTTACAATTCATTATGTTTTTAAAAAAATTGAAAAAGATTTTCTCTTTTGTTAGTGCTTTCACTTGATTGAATATATTTAGAACTATTGCATATCATAAGCTCTATACCCAAGCTTCATCCCATTTCACCTAATTAGGGGAAAACGCCACACCATAGGGGAACATTGGTCTTCCTCGTGTAGGTCTGGCAAAATACCTATGGAAAACATTCCAAGTGTCTATTTGGATATTGTCTTCCATGATATACATTTAATAGTGTGATCCCCTAAATTGAATTCGATTCGCAAAGTCTGTAATGGGTCAGAATTGAAGTATTTATTAACCTTATCATGTTGTAAAGACTGTTTGAGAACCTTTTCTATAACCAAACTTCATATAGAGAATTTAGCAAGTCTACCCCTTTAGAGCCATGTAGATACCCTAAGAGAATTAGAATGCATGTGGTTAAGGTTTTGAATTTATTTGTGTTTCATCTACCGTATTTACAATTTTTTTATCAGTTAGATTTTCTTAGTTTCCTTTATTTTTTTTAATTTTACTAACTTGATTTCTTAGTAATCTCTTTGCCTTGCGTGTTTCATTATCATTACATAAACATGACATATCAATATCTTTTGCATTTGTATCCCGCATTTGCATATTCGCATTTGTATTTACCATTACACTTTACTTGTTGTTTTATGGTTCTATATGTCATAACTTGTATCCTCTGTTCTTTTCTTTTCCTTGCATCATATGTTCATGACATACATAAAATGTGTCGATTCGTGAGTTTTCATTGGTTACAAGGTTTTCACGATGAATAAGAGGTTTCTTGATCAAGTAGGCCATGATGTATCTATGAGGTGGCATTGTCAAGACGCTCGGAGAAGAGTAAAATGCCATATGCTTAAAGATCACATATCTGAAAAAGAGCAACGAGAAATACAAGAGATGAGAGAGTAAATGGATATGATGATGAATAGAATAGATGCATTGGCAAAAGAAAAGAGGTTTCTACATAAGAGGGAAAAAGAACAATGAGAACAATCTTTAATGTTAGATACACAAGAGATTACTATAAAATGAGGTGATCCTAGCAAACTAGAAATCACACACTGTCATCGTTAACATCAAGTTGTTATCTGGAGATACCAAGTAAGAGGTCATAACTATAAAAGTTCAAAGAGATGAAGATGAGTCATATGATAAGGATATATTGGTATTTGAGAATCTGTTACCTATGCTAGTGGAAAATAACCTTGTGACTCCAATTCAGTCCAACCTAAAAGAGCCTCCATATCATAAGAGATATAATGTTAATGGCAAATGTAGCTATCACATAGGAAGCTCAGGACACACTACAGAAAATTATGGCGCATTGAAAAATAAACTCAGAGATCGTATCCAAGCAGGGTTGTTGAGTTTCAAGTAACGTAAATTCATGTTCTCTAGAAGTCCAATAGTCATCATAGTGCTTGAAAATGCGAAAACGAAGGATAATTTAAACCCAACTATAGCAACTTAGTTTTCAAACTAGTTCTAAAAACATGTCCTCACTCAACCAAGTCACACCTAAATAATGACTACAAGCTAGAAAGTGGTAGTCTTTGTTTTGATCTTATTCCTATCTCATATGGAGACTTGTATAGTAAGCTGTTGGAAGCGCGAGAAGTGACCCTACAATATGTGAAGCCTTAACCACTTCCATATCCAAAGTGGTATAATGTCAAAGCCAATTATGAATATCATACAGGAACTCAAGGACATTATATAGAGAATTGCATTGCCATTAAGTTTTGAATTCAGTGCTTGTTAGAGAATAAAGTATTGGAGCTTGAGATAAAAGGTCAACCTAGTTCGATATTTAAAGGTCTAGTTGAGGTAGAGCCTAGAGTGTTCAAGGATAAAAGCATTAATGGGGGCATCCAAGACGAAGAGCGTCTACTGAAGTACGAAGCTCAAGTACGTCAGTTGCAAAACGAAAAGGATAATCTGAGTAGAGAAATGGAAGCCATACAAGATGGTTTTCCAAAGAAATAGTCGAGCATTGCAAAATGTTGGTTTAGACGATACTCTAGAGGAATGGGCAAAATGAGTCTCTAAATTAAAGAATGACACTGAACAATGAAAATTAAAAGAAGTGCAAAGTGCATAAAGGTTGAGCTAAGAAGTTATCTCATGATCTACAGATTGTAGAAGGAAAACACAATACAACCTTAAACGATTTAGGGATATGTCAAGCAAAGAATGAGATGTTGAGCACATTGACAAAGATGATACATGATTATAGAAATCTTGCGCAAGAACTTTATAACTGCATCAAGTTACTTACGAGGGAAAATGATCAATATTGTTTGCAACTTCAAGGATTGAAACATAAGGTGGACGAAAAAGACAATGTAATAAAGGAGGCTATTACTCAAGCAAGTGATTGGAGTCACAAGTTGTTCGACTTAGCAGGTTTTGCAAGAGATTAAAGCAAATTGACAACTTACCACCAGATTCTGCTTGGAACTTAACTTGGCTCCTGAAAGAGATAGAAAAGCTATGAGTTAAAGCTATTCATTATCTATAAAGTTTGACCATTTGATGTACTGAAACCGTTGTGTTCAATGAAAATATTTTAAGATGATCACTCTAGAGCAACACCTTTTTTTTACATACATGCATTTCATTTATTTATTTAAATATTTTACAAGAAAAAGTTATAAAACCAAGAAAATAATTCATGGAGGGTTACGTGGAAGTAACACCAAGTTTGTCTAGTCATGGATAAGAGGTCGGAAGCGATAGAGCAATCTTAAGGTGATTTACGAGATCAGTTACAAGATTAGTTGACCTTATTGGAACAAAATGTGATAAATTAAGCATTAAATTCTCAACAAGAAGTATTGCCAATTTTCCCAATTTTCTTTTCTTTTCTATTAAGGTTAAAATAAAGCGAAAAATAACCCATTAGTTCATCTACTTTTAGCATGGATTTATATAATGGTCATTGATTTCTATTTTGTTATTTTTGAATTTGGACATGTTATTCTGTTACTTTTCATTTTATTCATTGGATTATTTCCTTTTAATTTTATCTCGAATATGGTTTTGATTTTTTAATTCTTTGATTTTGGTCACTATTTTATTTACAATTGCAATTTTTTATATATTCTAATTTAATCTCTACTTTAATAGTATTAATAAGATATTAATTCATTAGTTACTAATTCACTAACTTTTAATTATTAAACATTTTTATTCGATTTGTTAACTTTCTATGTTTGTATTTATGTTGTTATATTTCTTGTGCATTCTAATTTAGTTCTTTAAATTCTTGAATTACCTTTTTTAAATATTTAAATTTTTGCCTCTTATTTTGCATGTTTTCAATTTAGCTCTAGATTATTGTAGATTGAACTCTTAGGTTTAAATTACTTTTAATTTAGTCCCTAGTTTAAATATCTAAGTTTTACGTTTTGATTATTCCCTGAACTTCTTAATTTAGGGAATAATTCAATTTGGCCCTCGCATTAAAATGTCTGAGATTCCATTTTGATTATTCGACTTAATAATTGATTAAAATTAATCCGGGGTAATAATTAAAGCCTTAACCTTATATTCTTCACAACATAGTCATTGAAATTTTAACTAGATATTCATTTAACACAATCAATTAGGCTAATAATTAGAGCCTCAACTTTAGGTTTAATTTCACCTTAGCCCTTTAATTTAGGGAATAATTCGATTTGGCTTTCGTATTAAGATGTCCGATTTTTCAAATCAATTATTTGATATAATAATTGTTTAAAATGAATTAGGATTAATATTAGAGACTTCTCTTCTTATACACACAAGGGTTATCCTATTAAGCTCTTACGAAGACTCGATACATAACCTCAAGGTCTAACTCGATCACTAAACTTTATCAAAAATTGAATAAGAAACACCACTTCCAAAAAACTATTAGGAGCTTATCAAGTTTTGAAAGCATTTATTTATCAAAATGATTAAAAGATTTATCGAATCACTTAGGGAAAAATCATTTTAAAATTACAAGTAAGAAATTATCAAAACTAAGAAGACTTTAACTTATCGGGATAATGAAAAGATCTGTAAGATCAATCTATACTTAAAATACACATCAAGATATCGGAGGTCAATTCAGAATCCTTAAAAGTGTTGAAGTATCCTAACGGCATCAATACCAAAATAACTCACTTGATTTTTTTTTAAAATTTTGAGATATTGGTACTCTATCTTGAGTATTGATACTACCCTTCATCAGTATCGGTATCAACCTTAGGCATCAATACCAAAATAACTCACTTGTTTTTTTTTAAAAAAATTTTGAGAGGTTATATGATATTGATATCATATTAACAATATCGATGCTTGTGAATAACAATATTGATACTACATAACATTTTATTTATTTATTTTCATGTACTTCTCTAGGATCAATAAATATTGATATTGTTTCAACATTATCAATATCAAATCTAAATTTTAACATTTTTCAGTTCGAGAACCCTTTTAACCATATCCCCAGTCTATTTTGAATCCTCCAATTGTCACTTAAGGCCACTACGGGCAACCATGCATCATCTATCACTAATAACATTAGTCTTCAACTTCTTGGTCTAAGGTCAAATCAAACGAAACTTAATACTATCATTTAGCTTATATAATAAAATTTTAGAAGACATACCTTTATCAAAGTAATAAAAGGTTATATCAAATGACTCTAGCCTTAGGACACATCTAAGAATGTCACCGATGAAATCAACCATAGAGACGACAAGATAATATTGAAGTATCAAGTTTTATAATATCTACAAAGACATTCACCATAGTGAGCAACCTCAAAGGTACGAATACGATTCATATAAGGAACCAACTCTTAACAATCAAGATATCTTATTAGACTTGTTTCGCGAGTCATATCAACTTAGGAAATAAGTGCTTATTATTATTATTTTAACTCAATTAACTTTTTATAGTTCACATGAAATCTTAGCACCAATTCGTATTGTGCTCATGTTAATAGAAATAATGATTGTTGCATACCCTGATAATCGAGATGTGGCTATGAGAAAGTTTTCGTCTTTATTCTATGTTTACAATACTAACTATAGAAGACTGTCTGAATCAATATCTCAATCGTAAGAATCATTTATCACTTTTCAAATATTTTCAATCTTATTCATGTCTTATCACTAGAGTATTAGCTTTCATTCTACTTCCATAATATCACCATTATCATTTTTTTTTCAAATGCACTTTTATTAATGGAGAATCACTTCATTCTCTTATTTATGAAAAGATTAATTTCAATCTCTCTATTTATTTATTTATTTATTTATTTTTACATATTTTAATATATTATATATATTTTCGATGGGAAGTTTACCCTAAATTTTCAATCACTTTAAAGCATTTATCCAATCTATCTATCTTTACACTTTTATTGATCAAAGCTGCATAAAAACTTTCGAACCAACGATGAGAGAATAATATCATAGTCTCAGTTTTCGAGTATCTTTTTGATCTGGGCATGTAGGACTCAAACAAGTTATCCAATAATCGACTAAGCTCTTATACCAATAAATGTAACACCCTCGACCTAGCCCAGGAACTATACCAACTAAATTTATCATCCACCCAGAGTGAGAATTATACCCGAATAAAAAATATCACATTGGGTCACAAAAGTGTTCCTTCATTTCCCATTTTAGTACAACAACTATAAACTTTTATATGTATATTTTTCTTATATTTAGTCGTTGGGTGTGTATCTCGTGCGAAGCATCACCTTCCTCTAGGTGCTATCGTGTGACTCACCGGATGTAAAATAAATGATTAGGTGCTCCCGTGCGAGACACCCGGAATAATTATTCGTACGGTAATATATATATCGATTATCGATACTACCTTTAACATCATTGTCTTTCGTTCAATACATTACCCAATCATCAATGATCTTCACTTTCTATATGTTATCAAATTAGTTCAACAATTAGAATTATCCAAGCTTAGCAATATCGGTACTCATATGAGAGTATTGAAACCACACTTGGCAGGTATCGATACTCAAACAATTATCGATACCAAAATAGCATAATGAAATTCTCAAATTTTCCAAGTCTTTATAGAGTATTGATTCTCTCAATTTTGGTATTGGTACTCCCTCATTAGTATCGATACTTATAACTTCGATACCAATACCACACTGATACCTTACCCAGATTTTCCTATAAATCTCCTCGGTACTGGTAAAACCACTTTTGATCCTTCAAAATCTAACTTTATTTCATTTGGGTCTATAAATCCTAAAATATTTAACCTCGAAATTGAATAACATAAAAATTTGAATCCATGAATTATTGGTGTCATATAACAGAAATTTTAATGAAGAACAAACTTGTATTTAATATAAAAAACCTAAAAGTGGAAAATCTAGGACTAAAATAGCAAAATTTGTTACCTTTCCTCCTTTTTTTTTAATTCTTCTTTCATGGCTGGCCTTTTCCTTTGGAAAATGTAGAAGACTCCTCCCGTTTGTTTCTCTCCATTTCCCCCTTTTAAAAAATCAGGCCCTCTCCCAAAAATATCTTCCAAAACGTGTGACTCCCATGTTTTGAATAATATACTTTATATTATTTCTCTTAATCAAACACTCATCTATCTTACATCTAATAAAATGTTATCTTAATTAATATCAATATTATAATTTTATAATCATCTAATGATATTCAATATTCGATCATATTCGAACATAAAATACCACATATTTATAAAATAAAAAATTTTAAAAATAAATTTCAATTTATATTTAATAAAAAATATTAAATTTTAATCAAATTTTCAAAATTCTGGACATTATATATATATATATATATTTCTCCACACGTTTTTAATTGTTTCTAGGTTTATTTTTATCTCCTTTATTATATGATACTAAGATTGTTGCATTATTTTTAATATAACAAAAAGGGGAGAAGTGAGTATAAAATGAATAATAATTTTTTAAAATTAAAATTAGAGCTTAAAATTTTTCATAAATTCTTGAATTGTTTTATTATTTTTCAAATGGGAGCATTTTTTTTAAAAAAAAATTCAAAAAGTTTTGTTATATCAAAAAGGGTGAGACTGTTGAATTGAGATTTTGATATAACAATTAATTGCAAATTTAATTTTGGACTTAATTGAATTTATCAAAAATTTATAAAACAAAATTCAAAGTCCAAATTAACTTGAAAATATCGATCCCTTCACAAAAAGTTCGATCCCTCAAGGAAAAGGATCGATCCCTTCATCAAAAAGATCGACCCCTCGATGAAAATGATCGATCCCTTCCCCTAAAAGATCGATCCCTTTCTTGAAACAGCTGAATTATTTGAAAAATGATCAACCTCTTTCATCAAAGGATCGATCCCTTGTGTATTAAATGTTGTTTTTGGTTGTAGGTAACGGCTCCAAATGGCTAGAATTGATGGAGAAGATATAAATTGAAGGTCACAGCTTCCCAAGGTCTACAAGAATCATATTGAACCAACCTACCAACATCAAAGTATTCTTTTGTGCATAAATTATCAAATTCTTTGTTACAAACACACTTGTGAGCTACATTGTTTATTTTTCTCAAGTGTGTATTGGGCCAGTGTTTAATTTGTGTAAACTAATTTGCCTTTGTGGCACGAACCAAGTGGCTTCTGTGGTAAAGGAATTGTTATCATTTCTTGAGGACTCAGGTTCGAGCACCATATATGTCAGGGGTGTAAGCGTTCAATGTCGAAAGGTTGAGAGTTATCTTTAAACATATATTGTCTTGTACTTACCATATATTAATTAAAAAATATATTTAAAAAAATAAATTTCCTTTGTGAGATTTTCTTTTGTTTTCTAAATTTGTATTTACTCTTTGATAGAGTGTGTATTCAAGGTTTTGGGGTATAAACCTTGAAGAGTTTGTAAGGTTACACCTTGTGCTTGAAGGTAAGCAAATCTAGTGGAATTAAGAAATCCTTAGTGTGGATGCTAAGGTAGTGGATGTAGATTTTGGTTTAGAAAAGCTTAACCACTTTAAATTGCTGTGCAAATCTTTTCCTTTTTTGGTTGTATTCACCCAAATTGACCCCCTCTTGGCATATTTCGGTTTTTCGTAAGAGCTAACATGATCGTTATGTTTGGATCAAATTTTTTAAAAGAATTTTAAGTTTGGGTTAGGTAAGGTTGAGTTTCTTTGGAATATAGGATCGGGGTAGGCGAGGTTCGGGTTTACTGTAACATCCTCAATACCGGGTTAGTGACTAAATTGTAAAGTTATGGAATTTGGTACTTAAAGTAGAATAATTGATTAGTTCAAGGACTTATATGAAAATGTTGTGTAGGATTAAATTTCAAAGAATTAAGATGGGAAGGACAACATGGTCATTTTGTTAGTAAATAATTAAATTTGGTTAGATATATATGGAGGCCACGTGTATGAGAGGAAGCAAATATCCAAGCTTCCAGACAACTCTTCTCCTCCTTTCTTCTTTGTGCGTGTGAGCCAAGGTAAATGTAGGAATTCTTATTAGTTGATTAATAGTTGAGATTTAAGTTTGGTTTTGATCATTAGACGATAATTAAGCTTAAGGAACTCTTAATTTATCTTAAAACAACAAGATGAAGGGTGTAGGAAGAATTAAAGGTTAGGAGTTCTTGAATGAAATTTTGAAATAAAGTTCATAATGAGAATTGGAAGTTGAATTTTCCTTGTCACCAACTTGATTAAGGAATATGAAGTGTTATAATTAGATTTAGAACATGTTAGAATTTGAGTGAGATTCTTGAATTCTATGTGAAGGATTGGATTTTTAAGTTTAAGAGGTATTGAATGAGTATAAATTAGTTTAAGTAGGTGTATGCAAGTTAGAGATATTAAAGGAGGTGAAATATGAAGTTTTGAGCTAAAAAGGAAGCAAATTTTGTGCTCAAAATGTAATTTTTGGGCAGAGGGTATCAGTACCCTATGAATGTGAATCGATACCCCCTTGAACAAAAATGTTATTTATATACAGATCAGAAGAGTTTAAAGTATTTGATGAATCAGAAAGAATTGAATTTAAGACAAAGAAGAAGGGTGGAATTTTTAAAGGATTACGATTTAGTAATCGATTTCCATCCAGGGAAAACAAATGTGGTAGCAGATGCTTTAAGTCAAAAGACGTTTGTAGCATTACGAGTTTTGGATGCCAGACTATCGTTAAGTGGAGACGGTGCAATATGTGCAGAGTTAACTCTCAAGCCATCATGATTAGATCGAATTAAAGAATTACTAGCTAGAGATGAAAAGTTTTCAAAGAAGCTACATCAGATTAGGAATGGAGAGGTTACGGATTATGAATTAAAGACTGATGTGCACCTATATTATCAAGGGAGGCTAGTGATTCCTGATAATGATGAATTGAAGGAAGACTTGTTAACGGAAGCTCACTGTAGCCCATTGAATATGCATCTTGGAAGAAATAAAATGTATATGGATCTCAAGAATCAATATTGGTGGCTTGGAATGAAGAGGGACATTACGGAATTCGTATCTAAGTGTTTGACTTGTCAGCAAGTCAAAGCTGAGCATCAAGTTCTTTCAGTATCATTGCAACCAATTTCGATTCCTCAGTGAAAATGGGAGAATGTAATAATGGATTTTGTAACGGGGTTACCTTTAACTCCGAACAAAAGAGATTCAATCTGGGTGATCGTAGATAGATAGACTAAGTCAGCTCATTTCATTCTGGTGCGAACTGATTTCTCCATGGATAAATACGCTGAGTTATATATAAGGGAGATCATTAGATTGCATGGAGTGCCTATTTCCATAGTTTCTGATCAGGATCCTCGATTTACTTTGAGATTCTGGAAGACATTGCATGGAGCATTAGGCACTCGACTGAATTTTAGTACATCATTTCATCCTTAAACAGATGGACAATCTGAGCGAACTATCCAGATTTTGGAGGATATGCTGAGAGCATGTGTTATAGAATTCAAAGGATCGTGGGAAAAGTACTTTCCACTTGCTGAATTTGTGTTCAACAATAATTACCAATCAAGTATTAAAATAGCTCCCTATGAGGCTTTGTATATGAGGAAATGTCTTACACCTTTGAATTTGTATGAACTTAAGGATCGAGAAGTTCTTGGTCCTGAATTGATTTAAGAAGTGGAAAAGAAAGTGCATGTGATCAAAAGTAATCTCAAAACAGCAACTGATAGACATAAATCGTATACAGACTTAAAAAGAAAAGGAATTAAGTTTCAATTCGGAGATAAAGTGTTTTTAAAAGGGTCTCTATTGAAGAAGTTTTTGAGGTTTGGCCGAAGAGGAAAATTGAGTCCTCTGTTTATTGGCCCTTACGAGATCATAAAGAGAGTTGGACTAGTGGCATATCAACTAGCGCTGCCACCTGAAATGGAGAAAATCCATGATGTCTTTCATGTCTCAATGCTTTGGAAATATTGGTATGATCCCTCCCACATTGTGACTCCAAAAGAGATCGAGATTTAACCAGATTAGACGTATGAGGAAGAACCGATTCAAATCTTAGCTCATGAGATTAAACAACCAAGGAAAAAGACTATTCCATTAGTTAAAGTTTTATGGAAGAATCACAAGATAGAGGAAGCAACGTGGGAACGTGAAGAAGATATGAGGAACCAATACCCCCATCTCTTTGCACAATGAAAATTCGAGGATGATTTTTCTTAAGGGGGTAGATTTGTAGCATCCTCAATACCGGGTTAGTGACTAAATTGTAAAGTTATGGAATTTGGTACTTAAAGTAGAATAATTGATTAGTTCAAGGACTTATATGAAAATATTGTGTAGGATCAAATTTCAAAGAATGAAGAATGGAAGGACAACATGGTCATTTTGTTAGTAAATAATTAAATTTGGTTAGATATATATGGAGGCCACGCGTATGAGATGAAGCAAATATCCAAGCTTCCAGACAACTCTTCTCCTCATTTCTTGTTTTTGCATGTGAGCCAATGTAAAGGTAAGAATTCTTATTAGTTGATTAATAGTTGAGATTTAAGTTTGGTTTTGATCATTAGATGATAATTAAGCTTAAGGAAAGCTTAATTTATCTTAAAACAACAAGATGAAGGGTGTAAGAAGAATTAAAGGTTAGGAGTTCTTGAATGAAATTTTGAAATAAAGTTCATAATAAGAATTGGAAGTTGAATTTGACTTGTCGCCAACTTGATTAAGGAATATGAAGTGTTAGAATTAGATTTAGAACGTGTTGGAATTTGAGTGAGATTCTTGAATTCTATGTGGAAGATTGGATTTTTAAGTTTAAGAGGTATTGAATGGGTATAAATTAGTTTAAGTAGGTGTATGCAAGTTAGAGATATTATAGGAGGTGAAATATGAAGTATTGAGCTAAAAAGGAAGCAAATTTCGTGCTCAAAATGTAATTTCTGGGCAGAGGGTATCGGTACCCTATGAAGGTGTATCGATACCCCCTTGAACAAAAAAAATAACAGAATGCAATAAGGGTATCGATACCCTATAGGGGGTATCGATACCCCCTCTTAAGATGAAATTTTTAGATTGCTGTAGGGGTACCGATACTCTATGGGGGTATCAATACCTATTATAAATGAGAATGTAAATTACCTTTCCTTTAGCTTAAGAATTGGAAGATTAGAGTATACAATTGGATTACTAATATCTATAAATGTATAATACATGCATACATATATATGTGATAATGTTATAATGATTCCATGCATAATTCATTCATGATTTAACATGATATTATATGAATGAATGCCATTATCAGAGAATCTTTCCAGGTATGTGAAATAATGGAAATGGTCATATGAAGTGACTTATGTGTTTACATAGACAGTGATGAAAGAGATATGAAATGAGAAAGGTATTGGTAATTAGGCCCATGTTATTTAATATGAGAGCTGTAGGTATAATTAGTATGCCAAGAGTCGAGGGATTATCAGTGGTCATTCGGGATATAGTGGTCATTCGAGACATATGGTCATTCGGGAAAAATATTCAGTGCCCCTAGTAGGATTTTATTCGAGCTGTGGTAACAGCATTGTGCACAACCTCAGTGTATTCGCGTACCTTCTGTTCTCAATAATGTACATGGGCATTCAAAGATAAATTAAAAGAAAACTCTTATGACACATAATTGTTCATTCATGCATATCATACTTATATGTCATAATGGGATATCTACAGGTGCATTGTAATATCTTAGTGGTTTGATAGTAGTGTGTATTCATGATATTATTGTTTTATGTTTATTTTATGCCTCACTAAGTCCGTGCCTTAGCGTGTAAGTGATTTACACGTAGGTACCAAGAATTCAGAAGAGCAGAAATAGAGGTGACAATAACGACATCATTACTAGAAGATCATATCAGAAGTAACTAAGAAAGTTTGTATTTTGATTGTGTATAGTGTGTTGGCATATAAGAAAAGTGTTAGTTACGAATGCTCTGATCGAATTTGTCTTGTTTTGGTTAACTTATGTAAAGTAACAATGTTATTTTAATCAAAGTTTTAAATTTCATTGTTTTTCGTCAAGAGTCAAAGTTGGAAAAGTCAATGTGACACCTCAGACTCATATCCAGGTTGGGTACGGGTTGGGGGTGTTACATTTAATGGTATCAAAGCTATGGTTTAGTCGATTCTCGGCATAAACCAAAGTCTAGAGAGTCTTATAAAGTGTACGTGCCACCAAAATAGTGAAAACTTTTGATCTGATATAATAGTAAGTATGTTGTTTTGCTAATAGAACGATATGTGAAGGTTTTTATAGATGTTCGGACATGATAACTCTAGAAGTGAAGCGGGAGACGATAGGCCCACTGAAAGCAGTAATTCACATGTCTTGGCTAGGTAGAGTGAAGATCAGGCACCCTCCAGAGTGCCTGTGAGTGATCAAGATGTGTTCTTCAGAACACTGGACGCTGTCTTGGCGCGTTTCCAACCTTTTGCTACTTCAACTCCAAGAATGAATGTAACAAAGGAGTTGAAGGGTTTAGGAGCACCAGAGTTTAGAGGTGAAGCTGAAGAAGGTCCTGTTGCTGCAGACCTTTGGCTTAATGACGTGAAAATTATACTTGAAGGACTTCATTGTTTTGATGTTGACAAGTTGGATGGAGTAGTCTCCTTGCTCCGAGGGCAAGCAAGGAATTGGTGGACCAACGTTACCTTGAGAATGACAAGTGATCAGGTAACTTGGTCCTTGTTCTTAAAAGAGTTCAAGCATAAATATATCATAGATCAGTTCATCCGACAAATGAAGTAAGAGTTCATGAATCTGAAGTAATGGAACCGTACAATGTATGAGTACGAATGTGAATTCAATAAGTTAAGCCGCTTCGCTGTTGAGTTAATTCCTACAGAGAAGGATGCTTGCGAGTGGTTTGTTGAGGGATTGCATCATCGTTTGAAAGATATGTGTTATTGTGTTGAATATATATTCATTTCAAGAAGTGGTGAATCGTGCTAAAGCTCTGGAAAGAGCTCAGAATGAGAGGTTCGGAGATTCCCAAGATCAGACATAAGAAAGATCGGGTGCATCATCGAGTGTTGCACCATCAAAAAGGGGTAGAGATGTTGGTTCTCGACCCCAAGCGAGATCAGAGTCTATGGCATCCTCCGCGAGGGGATCAAATACGATGAGGGGACGACAAACACAATCAGTGGGATATGGAGATAGAAGATCTAATCTGAGTCAAGTTAAACCATGTCCATATTATGGAAAGAATCACTCGGGGATTTGCAGGATGATTTCTGGATCCCGCTTTAAATGTGGGGACACCAGGCATTTTGTTCGGGAGTGTCCCATGTTAGCTGGTGAATCTGCACAGCCAGATAGGTCTGCCTCGGCTAACCAGAGAGGAAGAGGTAGAGGTAGAGGAAGAAGTCAATCAGAGTCATCGGCTCCACAAGAGATACGTTATACATCTCGTGTGTATAATCTTAAGACTAACGAGGATCGAGATGACCCAGAGATAATAGCAGGTATTTTTTAGTTGTATGACAAGAATGTGTTTGTACTGATTGATTTAGGGTCTACTTATTCTTATATTTACAGTAATTTAGTGAGAGAATTGAATATTCTGTTAGAAGCTACTAGTAGTGAGGTGATAGTGGCTAATCCGTTAGGGCACAGTGCTCGAGTCAATATGACGTGTCAAGGGTGTCCCTACGGATTCAGGGAATTGAATTCCCTGCTAATATGATGGAATTACCTTTTGACGAATTCGAGGTTATACTGGGAATGGACTGGTTATATCGTTACTACGCTAATATTGATTGTAGACTGAAAAAAGTAACGTTGAGAAGTCCAAAAGGTATAGAAGTCATTGTATTTAGTTAAGGATGGAACCCATTAGATAATGTAATATCAGTGATGTCGACAAAGAAGTTATTGCTATAGGGATGTCACGGGTTTATTGCTAGTGTACTGGATGTTAGAGTTAAAGAGAAGTGAATTGAAGAAATTCCTATAGTCAGAGAGTTTTCTGACGTTTTCCCTGCAGAGTTACCGGGTTTGCCTCCAGATAGAGAGGTAGAATTTCAGATTGAAGTAATGCCAGGAACTGCACCTATTGCCATGTCACTATACAAAATGGCCCCAAAAGAGTTATAAGAATTAAAGATCTAATTACAAGAATTAATGGATAAAGGGTTTATCAGAACGAGTGTCTCACCATGGGGAACTCTAGTTTTGTTCGTCAAAAAGAATGATGGATCCATGTGTCTTTGCATTAATTATAGACAACTCAATAAAGTGACCATCAAGAACAAGTATCCTCTCCCCCGAATTGACGATTTATTTGATCAGTTAAAGGGAGCTTTAGTGTTTTTGAAGATTGTTTTACGTTTTGGTTACCATCAATTGAAGATTCAAGATAAAGATATTCCAAAGACGACATTTAAAATGAGATATGGGCACTATGAGTTTATTGTTATGCAATTTGGAGTTACGAATGCACCGGCTGCTTTCATGGATCTCATGAACAGAATATTTCAACCCTATTTGGATCGATTCATAGTGGTGTTCATCGATGATATTTTAGTGAATTCAAAGTCAGAAAAAGAGCATAGTTCACATTTAAATATTGTTCTACAAATTTTGAGAGAAAAGAAGCTTTATGTTAAACTCTCCAAATGTGAATTCTGGTTGAAGGAAGTGACGTTCCTTGGACATGTGATTTCTACAGAAGGAATTCGAGTGGATCCCTAAAAGATTAAAGCCATTTTAGAGTGGGAAGTTCCAAAGAATGTGTCAGAAGTCCAAAGTTTTCTGGGGTTAGCTGGCTATTACCGAAGGTTCGTTAAAAACTTTTCGATAATAGCATTACCCCTAACTAAATTATTGAGGAATGAGATAAAATTTGTGTGGACACCGGTGTGCCAAGAGAGTTTTAAAAGGTTAAAGAAGATTTTGACAGAAGCTCCAGTGTTGGTTCAACCCGAGTCTGGCAATAACTTTGTAGTGTATAGTGATGCGTCTCATAATGGCTTAGGATGCGTGTTAATGGAAGAAGGTAAAGTGGTGGCTTATGCATCGAGACAATTAAAACTACACGAAAAGAACTATCCAGCGCACGATCTGGAGATGGATGCAGTAATGTTCACTCTTAAGATCTAGCGCCACTACTTGTATGGGGAAAATGTTATTTATATACATATCACAAGAGTTTAAAGTATTTGATGAATTAGAAAGAATTGAATTTAATACAAAGAAGATGGGTGGAATTTTTAAAGGATTAAGATTTAGTAATCGATTTTCATCCGAGGAAAGCAAATGTGGTAGCAGATGCTTTAATTCGAAAGACGTTTGCAGCATTACGAGTTTTGGATGCCAGACTATCGTTAAGTAGAGACGGTGCAATATGTGTAGAGTTAACTCTCAAGCCATTATGGCTAGATTGAATTAAAGAATTATAAGCTAGAGATGAAAATTGTTCAAAGAAGCTACATCAAATAAGGAATGAAGAGGTTACGTATTATGAATTGAAGACTGATGTGAACCTATATTATCAAGGGATGCTAGTGATTCCTGATAATGATGAATTGAAGGAAGACTTGTTAACGAAAGCTCATTGTAGCCCATTGACCATGCATATTGGAAGAAATAAAATGTATATGGATCTCAAGAATCAATATTGGTGGCCTGGAATGAAGAGGGACATTACGGAATTCGTATATAAGTGTTTGACTTATCAGAAAGTCAAAGCTGAGCATCAGGTTCTGTCAGGATTATTGCAACCAATTTCGATTCCTCAGTGAAAATGGGAGAATGTAACAATGGATTTTGTAACGGGGATACCTTTAACTCCGAACAAAAGAGATTCAATATGGGTGATCGTAGATAGATTGACTAAGTCAGCTCATTTCATTCCGGTGCGAACTGATTTCTCCATGGATAAATACGCTGAGTTATATATATAAGGGAGATCATTAGATTTCATGGAGTTCCTGTTTCCATAGTTTCTGATCGGGATCCTCGATTTACTTCGAGATTCTGGAAGACATTGCATGGAGCATTAGGCACTCGACTGAATTTCAGTACATCATTCCAACCTCAAACATATAGACAATCTGAGCGAACTATCTAGATTCTGGAGGATATACTGAGAGCATGTGTTATAGAATTCAAAGGATCGTGGGAAAAGTACTTTCCACTTGCTGAATTTACGTACAACAATAGTCACCAATCAAGTATTAAAATGGCTCCCTATGAGGCTTTTTATATGAGGAAATATCTTACACCTTTGAATTTGTATGAACTTAAGGACCGAGAAGTTCTTGGTCCTGAATTGATTTAAGAAGTGGAAAAGAAAGTGCAGGTGATCCATAGTAATCTCAAAGCAGCAGCTGATAGACATAAATCGTATGCAGACTTAAAAAGAAAAGGAATTGAGTTTCAAGTCGGAGATAAAGTGTTTTTAAAAGGGTCTCCATGGAAGAAGGTTTTAAGGTTTGGCCGAAGAGGAAAATTGAGTCCCCGGTTCATTAGACCTTACGAGATCGTAAAGAGAGTTGTACCAGTGGCATATCAACTAGCGCTGCCACCTGAAATGGAGAAAATCAATGATGTCTTTCATGTCTCAATGCTTCAAAAATATCGATCTGATCCCTCCTACATTGTGACTCCAAAAGAGATCGAGATTCAACCGGATTTGTCGTATGAGGAAAAACCAATTCAAATCTTAGCTCATGAGATTAAACAACTAAGGAACAAGACTATTTCATTAGTTAAAGTCTTGTGGAGGAATCATAAGATAGAGAAAGCACCATGGGAACGTGAAGAAGATATGAGGAACCAATACCCCCATCTCTTTGCACAATGAAAATTCGAGGACGAATTTTCTTAAGGGGGTAGATTTGTAACATCCTCAATACCGGGTTAGTGACTAAATTGTAAAGTTATGGAATTTGGTACTTAAAGTAGATTAATTGATTAGTTCAAGGACTTATATGAAAATGTTGTGTATGATCAAATTTCAAAGAATTAAGAATGGAATGACAAAATGGTCATTTTGTTAGTAAATAATTAAATTTGGTTAGATATATATGGAGGCCACGTGCATGAGATGAAGCAAATATCCAAGCTTCTAGACAACTCTTTTCCTTCTTTCTTCTTTGTGCGTGTGAGCCAAGGTAAAGGTAAAAATTCTTATTAGTTGATTAATAGTTGAGATTTAAGTTTGGTTTTGATCATTAGACAATAATTAAGCTTAAGGAAAGCTTAATTTATCTTAAAACAACAAGATGAAGGGTGTAGGAAGAATTAAAGGTTAGGAGTTCTTGAATGAAATTTTGAAATAAAGTTCATAATGAGAATTGGAAGTTGAATTTGACTTGTCACCAACTTGATTAAGGAATATGAAGTGTTAGAATTAGATTTAGAACATGTTAGAATTTGAGTGAGATTCTTGAATTCTATGTGGAGGATTGGATTTTTAAGTTTAAGAGGTATTGAATGGGTATAAATTAGTTTAAGTAGGTGTATGCAAGTTAGAGATATTAAAGGAGGTGAAATATGAAGTGTTGAGCTAAAAAGAAGCAAATTTCGTGTTCAAAATGTAATTTTTGGGCAGAGGGTATCGGTACCCTATGAAGGTGTATCGATACCCACTTGAACGAAAAAAAATAACAGAATGCAATAAGGGTATCGATACCCTATAGGGGGTATCGATGCCCCCCTTTAAGATGAAATTTTCAGGTTGCTGTAGGGGTACCGATACCCTATGGTGGTATCGATACCTATTATAAATAAGAATGAAAATTACCTTTCCTTTAGCTTAAGAATTGGAAAATTAGAGTATACAATTGGATTACTAATATCTATAAATGTATAATTATGTAGATAGTGAACGTAAGCTTGTTCCGGAACAATCGAAGGATTAAAATCGAGTCAAATCAAGCAAGGCTAAGGTGAGTGCATATCCTAGATAGAATTGTATTGAGATAAGACTTGCGATAAGTCTATCTCTTATAATTAAATTTATGATTCTCTATTCATGCACATGCATAGATATATATGTGTTAATGTTATAGTGATTCCATGCATAATTCATTCATGATTTAACATGATATTATATGAATGAATGCCATTATCAGAGAATCCTTCCAGGTATGTGAAATAATGAAAATGGTCATATGAAGTGACTTATGTGTTTACATGGACAGTGATGAAAGAGATATGAAATGAGAAAGGTATTGGTAATTAAGCCCATGTTATTTAATATGAGAGTTGTAGGTATAATTGGCATGCCAAGAGTCGATGGATTATCAGTTGTCCTTCGGGACATAGTGGTCATTCGGGAAAAATATTCAGTACCCCTAGTGGGATTTTATTCGATGTGGTAACAACATTGTGCACAACCTTAGTGTACTCGCGTACCTTCTGTTCTCAATAATGTACATGGGCATTCAAAGATAAATTAAAAGAAAACTCTTATGACACATAATTGTTCTTTCATGCATATCATACTTATTTGTCATAATGGGATATCTACAAGTGCATTGCAATGTCTTAGTGGATTGATAGTAGTGTGTATTCATGATATTATTGTTGTATGTTTATTTTATGCCTCACTAAGTCTGTGACTTAGCGTATAAGTGATTTACACGTAGGCACCAAGAATTCAGAAGAGCAGAAATAGGGGTGACAAGAATGACATCATTGCTAGAAGATCAGATCAGAAGTAACTAAGAAAGTATGTATTTTGATTGTGTATAGTGTGTTGGCATGTAAGAAAAGTGTTAGTTACGAATGCTTTGATCGAATTTGTCTTGTTTTAGTTATCTTATGTAAAATAACAATGTTATTTTAATGAAAGTTTTAAATTTTCTTGTTTTTCGTCAAGAGTCAAAGTTTGAAAAGTTAATGTGACACCTCAGACTCGTATCCGGGTCGGGTCGGGTACGGGTTGGAGTGTTACATTTACAATTGAAAATATCAACTCGACCAAACTCAAAAAATAATATAATTATATCGTATATGTTTAAGGATAATTACAATAATAATACTATCTATATTATTTTTTCAATTAAATCCTTACTGTATTGAATAAAATTAAGAATTATATATACATTATTTTTTGAGTTGGGTTGAGTCGGATATGAGTACGAGTTTTATTTCAAAAGATTTTTCAAGTTTTGGGTCGGATGAAGATACCCTAAACCTGAATTGGGTCGAGTTTCGGGTGGAAAATATATTTTTATCGGGTCAAGTTAGATTGATTGAAAACCTAACCTAACCTAACCCAATTCATATTCATCCTTATATATGAGGTGGTAGAAGATTTCATATAATAATTTATGTGATGTAGTTTGCCTTGTTCTTTGTTTCACTCTTCTCATTTGTGATTTATATAGCTCTTTATTACATAAAAGGAGTTAAGGCATTCAATTCATATTATCATTATTTGTTTAAAAGGTGTAAACGGAATAGATGAAATCAATTGTGGAGTTTCTTGTATGTAAGAGTTTTTTCGTCGATCATATGCTACTATTAAAAACAAATTGAAAACCCACTTAGGAAAGTTAAATAACAGCATAGATGTATTTATGTTCTTTGCTCCTTTCCTTCTATACCCAACAGGCATAACATACAATAGAAATACATTAACACTATAGTACTATTTAGTAGCCTGGAAACATTGGTGGAGGTGGTGACGAGTATTGGAATCCAATATTTGGTGGGAGGACAATATCCACTTTGGTAGGTGGTGCAAGTTTGACAACCGGTGGAGGTGGAGAGTAGACAGGTGGAGGTGGAGAGTAGACAGGTGGCGGCGGAGAGTATATCAGTGGTGGTGGTGAGTGTACCAACGGGGGTTGAGAGAGAACATGTGTTGGCGGTGGTGGTGAACGAACAGGTGGTGGTGGAGGATGGACTGGCGGAGGTGAAGAATGAATTAGTACCGGAGGTGGAGAGAAGACTGGTGGAGGTGGGGAGTGGAGTGGTTGAGGTGGAGATTGAACTGGTACCGGAGGTGGGGAGAAGACTGACGGTGGTGGAGAATTGACTGGAACTGGAGGTGGGAAGTGGATTGGAACCAGAGGTGGGGAATTGACTGGTATCGGAGGTGGAGATTGAACAGGTACCGGAGGTGGGGTGAAGACTGGTGGTGGTGGAGAATGGACTGGAACAGGAGGTGGGGAGTGGACTGGTGCAGGAGGTGGGGAGTGGACTTGTACTGGAGGTGGGGAGTGAACTGGTACCGGAGGTGGAGATTCAACTGGTATCGAAGGTTGAGACGGAACTGGTGGTGGCGGGGAACGAACTGGTACTGGTGGTGGAGATTGAATTTGTGCTGAAGTTGGAGGTGGATATTGAACTGGTACCGGAACTGAGGGTGAAGGTGAAGGAACAATAGGAGTCGGTGGTCTAATAGGAGTCACTGGAGATTGATGAATTGGACCAGGTGATGGTTTTGGTTGTGGATTCGGCATTGGAGGAGCTTGAACCGGTGGCTTTGGTGAGTTAGGCTTGGGAGGTGAAGGCCCTAAAGAACACTCGTCCTTGCTACAATCAACCGGATTACTCACCACCGATTGACATTCATTATCCAACTTCTGATTTAACCGACCAGCCACACAATTATCAGAATCATCCAACACAACGTTGTTCCTTTCAGGCGATATACAGCCTTTAGGCTCCTCGGTGAAATAGTTGTAGGAAAAGGTGAAATTAGACAAGCTTGGCAACTTGCAAACATTTTCAGGCACAGCTCCCGTCAACTTGTTGTGAGAAATATCCAAAATGTCAATGCTCTTCAAGCTCGATATATTTTGTGGCAAACTACCGGTAAAAGAGTTGAAGCTAACATCGAAAATAGTGACATTGGCAAGCAATCCAATTTCTGGGGGAAAACAACCACCAAGGTCATTGTTCATGAAAAGAATTTCATTCAATCTCCGCATTTTCCCAATGCTACGTGGAATACACCCTTTGAACTTATTGTTGGCAAATGTCACGACCGAGACCAAAGATGTTCCAATTGTTTCAGGGATTGAGCAAGTGAACCGATTATTGTTTAAAAACAATGCATCCAACTCCTTCTCAAAGATCTCTGGTGGTAAACAACCTTCGAAATTATTGTATCTTATATCAAGATACTTAATGGTTGTCCATGTCATTACAACTTCAGGGAATGGGCCAACGAACCTGTTGTTGCTTATATCAAATTCGTACATAAGATTAAGCCTTGAAAAGCTCTTGGGGATAATACCACAAAACCTGTTGGAATTTAAATGGATCAATGCAAGGTCGGTCATCAACCCCAACTCCACCGGAAGATAACCGGCAATGTCGCCATGGTTGAGGTCAATACCAGCCACGACCGTTAACTTCGGATCATCCAATGCCGGAGCACAAAACACACCTTTGTAGCTACACACATTGGACCCAAACCAGTTCCTGGTAATGTTCAAAGGGTCGGAGTACATAGCCTTTTTCCAGGCCTGAAGAGCGATGAAAGCCCTCCTAAGCCTTTCATTTTCGAATGTTTCTGTTGTTTTTACTGTATATTCAAACCCATCGGGGAGATCACCATTTTCAGGGAGAGCTAAGAGCTGACGGCGAGCGATATAAGACGCTTCGTTGTCGGATAATGCAGAAGTGGGTACTGCTTTATACAAGAAAAAACAAAAGAATAAAAGAAAGCAGCCCAAGGCCGGAAGGGCTTTCATTATTGGCCACCTTGGTCTGCTCAAGGCTTCTTTTGCAATGAAGATGGAACCGTAACAAGGGATTATATTGAGAGAAAAATGTCCAATTTTAACTACCGGAGAGGGATGGTTTACATATTTTTAGAGACAAATTGTTGGCTTTGCGAGATGTAAGGTTTATCAATGAAATTACTTGACACAAATTCTGTTGACAAATAATCAAAATAACCAAAGAATCATAAATTATATATATATATATAGTTTAATTAAATAACTTAACACATTTCTCAAAATAATATGTGCGCAATGACTCCCCTGAAACCATATATATCTGCCGCTGTACATAACTCATTATTATTTCATGCACAGAAGAGAAGAGTATTTCATAAATATATATTTAAATCTTGTAATCCTTTTTTATGTTATGAGAGTTAGACGCGAATCGCATACCTTGACTAAAGGGGATTAAGCAATAACTTTAAACATTTAAAGGGTTACAATGTGAAAAAGAAATAAATAGATAACTTCAACCTCAATAAATCTTTTTTACATGATAAAAAAACACATTATCAGTATCGATTTAACTTTTGAAAGTAAAAAATGAAAAGACATGAATTCATGATACCGATACTTTTATGTTAGTATAAATACTAAAATAAGATTTAAAATGAAAAATATGTCTATTAATGTTTGATATCGAGACTCATACTCTATTGTATGTGATTATTGCTTAAATTATAAATTATTTTATGATTAATTATTCATTCATTAGATAATTTTAGTTACTAATTTGGGTATTTTCATTAATTTTTGATGCAAGATATTGAATTCCATAAATTATGCTAAGAACAACGAAATCATACAATTTTTTTATTTTTCTAGATTTATGATCGGATTAGTGGGCACAACTTGGGACATGATACACCCAACATGGCATCTAATAAGCAGCTGATGTGGCAGCTGACATGGCGATGATGTGGCAGTTGATGTGGCGCCCAATCAATAACTTCTAGAAGGCTCAGTCAACAACTTCTAGAAGATCCAGTCTGCAGTGGTGTGAAGATCAAAGACTCAGCCAAATTTTTGAATTCAAATTAGGATTTATTTTAGGAATTATTTTTTTTAGTTTTAAATGTTATCTTTTAGTTTTTTTTAGGACTATAAATACCCCATTGGGATAAGCTTCTAAATCATCGATTTCTTCATTCAGAATTCATTCAACTCATGTTTATTTCTTTAAGTTTTTATAAAAGATTTATGTCTTTCTTTTTTCAAGTTTTTAGGTTACTTTCTTAAAGTGCTAAGCATGAATTCAATCATGCTTAGCTAAGATTTTCATAGCCAAAGGCTAAAGCAATGACTCGATTCTAAGCCGTGAGGATCGAAAAGCGCTTCATGCCCTCAAGGGTTACATTTTCAGTTTTCAAAAATCAAAGATCGATAATCACTCATACTTTTACAATCAAAGCGATTTGATTTCAAAAAGTGCACGTTGGAATTGAATTTCGGTTTCGAGTAATAGTTCGGAGGAAAGATCGGCCTATAGCATATTCGACTTCCTGTGAACACAATTAGTGGCGGTCCGCTAAGGGAAACTGAAATTGGGTTAGATTCTCAATTGACACGATAGAGTCTGAGTCAGGTTTTTCCAGAATTTAAAAGCATTGAATTAATAAGCGATTGCCACTATTAATTCAAAAAGAGTTGAGATATGAAAATTGATTTTAGATTCTCGATTCATTTGAGAGAGAAACATGTTACAGGGGTTGGGCCCTGTAGACTGTAACCGGCATGAGCCCAGACGTAAAATCCTATTCAAAGATTGATTAAATCAAGGCAAAAGCTTTAGCACAAGGTTGATTTTTACCAATTGAATTTTATTTTCTTAATTTACTATTTTATTTTATTTCAATCATTTTTATTACTTCACTTCAACCCTCCAAAATCTCCCCTCTAATTGTTTTTTACAAATCACGCCTGAAGTAAGATTAAAAGTGAGGAAATCGTCAAACTCTTAGTCCCTGTGGATAGACCCTTACTCTCCCTATTATACTTATTATTATTTATTTTATTGAGATTAAGGCTATTTATTTTGACATAATAACAACATGTGGCAAAATTGGCGCCGTTTCCGGTGATTTGGAAGAATTATTGATTTAATTTTATTTATTTTTTATTTATGAACAGGAAGAATCAAGGCACATTAGAAGAATTTAATCCATAAATCGAAGCGCGAGCGAGACGAATCCAAGGTCAAACACTTTAGTATAAAATAAAGAAACGACAAGAACAAGCAAGTTTCGAAGACACAACTGATGCCACATACGAGGAATCAACAGATTCCATGCAATCCACCAACTCAATCAATGCCGATAAAACACCCATTGTTGCTCTGACGCACAATGTACAACACCTAGAACCAATGGGTGATGAAACTATCTGCGAACTACCCGTAACTCCTGCGGTACAACAACCACTCTACATCACATTCTCTCAAGGCGAAACACCGTTTCAACTCAAGACGGGTTTGATATATTTACTTCCGACCTTTCACGGACTTCCTAACGAAAGTACGCACAAGCACTTAGCTGAATTTCAGTTGTTCTGTTCAAGCATGAAACCCTAGGGAATATTCGAAGACCAATTTAAATTACGAGCATTTCCATTTTCTCTTTATGACGTTGTAAAATAATGGTTATTTTACTTACCACCAAATTTGATAAAAACTTGGGTTGATTTAAATCTTATTTTTCTTGATAGGTTTTTCCCAACAACGAAGGCAAGTGAACTGAGGCGAAACATCCTAGGAATTAAACAAAAGAACGATGAGTCACTTTATGACTACTGAAAGCGATTCAAGACGATATATGCGAGCTGTCCGCAACACGGATTGATCGAACATACACTTCAACAATATTTCTATGAAGGTTTGCTTCCCATGGAGATGAAAATGATCAACGCTGCTAGTGGTGGAGCTCTCATCAACATGACACCAAACCAACCAAGGGAGCTAATTTTAACAATGACAGCCAACTCTTAGCAGTTTGGCACCACGAGTGAACCTAGCCGACAGATTCACGAGGTAATTACTATTTCACTTGAAAATAAGATTGATAAATTAACTAATATTGTTAATTCCTTTGTTGTAGGAAAGAACAAATTAGCCAGAGTATGTGGGATTTGTACGATGCCAGACCACCCAACCGATTGCTGCCCAACACTACAAGAAGAAGTGAGCGCACAAGTGAATCCAGGGTGGCTAAATCCCAAAAGGAGGATGACACCATAATTTAAAAAAAAAAGAATTCGGTACCCAAATACGCACCATCCTCATATATCATTCCACCTCCTTTCCATAAAGATTCATAAAGAAAGACAATCAAGTCGAGGAGAAAGAGATCCTAGACGTCTTCCGGAAAGTTGAAATAAACTTTCCCAAGGTATGCCCATTTCCTTAAAGAGATTTGTACTACTAAAAGAAGTCTTACTAAGCATGAGAAAGTAAACCTTAGAGAGCACATTTATGCGGTTCTGATCCAACGGCTTCCACCGAAGTTGAAGGACCAAGGCATGTTTGCCATACCTTGCAAAATCGACGAAGTGGGCATTAAGAGGGTGATGTGCAATTTGGGAGCCTCAATAAATGTGATTTCTTTATTTGTTTACAACACTCTTTCAGCCGAACCATTGAAGGACTCAAGAGTTACCATTAAATTAGTGGATCGCTCAATTATCTACCTAGAAGGACTCTTGAAGAATGTCTTAGTAAAGGTGAACGAACTAATCTTTCTACCTGATTTCTATGTCATTGACATGGAAAATGACAGCTCAAATACTTCATCTGAGATTCTCCTTGGGCGGCCTTTCCTTAGCACTGCCAATACAAAAATCAACGTGAGGAGCGGTATTCTCACAATGAAAGTCGACGATGAAATCATTAAATTTAATGTTTATAAAGTAATACGATATCATGAAAATGTTCAAAGTATTAATTTTGTTGAATTGATTGAGCCTTCGGTTGATGAATTTATTGAAACTAACTTTGTCGACAAGTTTTGAAGAGAATTGGACGATTTTGATGGTGAATTTAGGGAGTTTGAATAAACGTTTTCCATTAATTCTATTTGTTCTGATGAAATTACTACACCTTTGAAATCTAAACTTTTACTTTCTATTTTGCAAGCTCCTCAGATCAAATTAAAGAAATTATCGGATCACTTGAAGTTAAACTCTCTAACTCACAAAGATCACTTTCCTTTACCTTTTATTGATAAATTAATAGAAACATTAGCTGGTAAAACTCATTATTGTTGTCTCAATGGATTTTCAGGTTTCCTCTAAATCCTGGTGGCGCATGAAGATCAAGAAAAGACGACGTTCACATGCCTTTTCGGAACGTTCGCTTATAGGTGAATGCCCTTCAAACTGTGCAATGTGCCTTCCATATTTCAACATTGCATGCTCAACATTTTTTCTGATTTTGTAGAGAAAGGTATAGAGGTATTCATGGATTACTTCACGGTATATGGTAATACTTTTTCTGAATACCTTTTTAATTTATCAAATGTTTTAAAGAGGTGCCTATAATACAACCTTGTTTTAAACTATGAAAAATATCATTTCATGGTTGATAAAGGGTTGATTCTAGGACACATTATTTCTTCTAACAATATTGCGATTGATAAAGCCAAGACCGATGTTATTCACTTACACCCTTACCACACTACGGTAAGGGAAATACATTCTTTTATTGGCCATGCAGGATTTTATCGACGATTTATCAAGGACTTATTGATGATAATGTAGCCGTTATACAATCTTCTCGAAAAATATCAAGCTTTTGACTTTAATCCGAAGTGCCAAAAATCGTGGAACACATTGAAGGAAAAGCTAATCACGTCACCAATTGTGCAACTACCAAACTGGGAATATCAATTCGAGCTGATGTGTGATGCCTCTGACACTAGCATTGGCATGGTTCTTGTCCAACAAATTGGCAATGAGCCGCACGTTATTGCTTATGCGTCCAGCACCTTAGACTCGGCTAAAAAAACTACTCTATAACCCAAAAAGAACTTCTTACCATAGTTTTTTCTTTAGAAAAATTTCGATCATATTTACTTGGTACTAACATTATTATTTTTTCTAATCATGCAGAATTACAATACCTGATGAGCAAGAAGGAAGCAAAGACGAGATTAATTCATTGGATTCTACTCCTTCAAGAATTCAACTTGGAAATAAAAGATAAGAATGGGCGAGAAAACTTAGTAGCCGATCACTTGAGCCAAATTCCTATCATCACATCTGACCCGCCAATTAAAGAAGAAATTCTATAAGAACACTTAATGTTGGCGTAGCAAAAAAACTTGACATGGTTTGTCGGCATAGTGAATTACTTAGCGACGGGTAAAATTTTGGTACACTTACCAAGAGCGGTAATTAACCGAATCAAGAGGGAATCCTGAATTTAGATTTGGGATGACCTTTATCTTTGGAAGAACTGCTTTGATTAGGTAATTCGGCATTGTTTCGTTGAAGAGGAGGTGAACGCAATCCTTAATTTTTGTCATTAATACTCGTGTGGCGGTAATTTTGGATGAAGCACACTACTCACAAGATCTTAAAATGTGGTTTTGGCTGAATATTTTTAGAGATGTTTATTTTCATTGAAAATCATGTGAAAAGTGTCAATGAGCAGGTAATTTGAGTAGTAGAAATGAAATGCCCTTAAATCCAATCCATATATGCAAAAAAAAATTTACGTTTGGGGTATTGATTATATGGGTCCTTTCGTTTCGTCTTTTGGTAACACTTATATTATTCTCGGTGTTGACTATGTTTCGAAATGGATTGAAGAAAAAGTAACCCACAATAATGATGCGAGAACTACTTTGAATTTTCTAAAAAAATTAATTTTCCAAGTTTGGCACACCAAGGGCGATTATCAGTGACAGAAAAACACATTTCATCAATCGCATTATCGAGGTGCTTATCAAGAAGTTTGGCATGACATAAAGAATCGCCATGGCTTACCATCCATAAACAAATGGGAAAGAGGAAGTAACAAATTATGAAATTAAGGAAATTTTAGAAAATATTATCAAGCTAGATCGGAAGGATTGAAGCTTAAAGTTACCTGATGTGCTCTGGGCATATCGAACGGCTTATAAAGGGTCGATTGGGATGTCTCCATACTGCCTTGCTTTTGGTAAACCGTGTCATTTACTAGTTGAACTATAACATCGAGCCTATTGGGAGGTGAGGTAATTCAATATGGAAATGGAATCAATTAAAGAAACACAAAAACTACACATTTAAGAGTTAGAAAAAATCTAAAAAACGCTTACGATAGCGCTCAAATTTTTAAAGAAAAGATGAGAGTTCCACGATCGAAGGATATCCTTTAAATCATTTAATGTTAATCAAAAGGTTTTGTTATTTAATTCTTAACTTGAGTTTTTGAAGGTTAACTTTGATCGAAGTGGCTAGGACCATTTACGATGACTTAGATTTTTCCTCATAGAAGATAATTCAGGAACACGATTCAAAGTGAATGGCCAAAGATCAAATCCATATTTCGAACACGCTTCGATTGGATTAGTCGAGGAGAATGAATTGGAAGATTCCACCCTTTAAAATCGGGTTGTCGAGCTAACGACGTTAAACAAAAGTGCTTGATAGGAGGCAACCCGTTTCGTTTTCGCTTAATTCATTTTATTTTAATTTATTTTTAATTTTTAGTTTTCAATTTCATTTTTTCTTTTCTTTTCTTTTATGTTTTTAATTCTTAATTTGAATTTTGTAGGTAACATGAACATTTTAAATCAAGATCAGACAAAGCCAAAGCGAAGTATTGATTCAAATTTATTACTCCCTAATTCTCAACCAAAACACCCCATTTTATAAAATCTCGGTGTATTAATTATACTTTCCCATTCAATCACCAACCTACCCGAGTTATTAATGGATAATTAATGGTGCGATTATTTTTCGTCATTATAATGAATATTATTTTTCGTCATTATAATACATATTATTTTTTTACTACAATATTATTTAACCTTGCAAAAAATGAAAATATATTAACAATATTTTTTTATAAAAATAATGATTAAATACTATGATTACATTATAATAATGATTAAATTTATTACTTCGTATTTTTTATAACTACTTATTATTACTTCGAATTTATTACTCTCTAATTCTCAACCAAAACATCCTATTTTATAATATCATGGGGTATTCATTATACTTTCTCTTTCAACCACCAACCTACACGAGTTATTAATGGATAATTAATGGTGTCATTATTTTTTGTCATTATAATAAATATTATTTTTCTACTACAATATTATTTAACCTTGCAAAAAATATAAATATATTAACAATATTTTTTATAAAATAATGATTAAATACTATGATTACATTATAATAATGATTAAATTTATTACTTCAGATATTTTATAACTTCTTATTATTACTTCGAATTTATTACTCCCTAATTCTCAACCAAAGCACCCCATTTTATAATATCTCGGGGTATTCGTTATACTTTCTCGTTCAACCACCAACCACCAACCACCAACCTACCCGGGTTATTAATGGATAATTAACGGTGTCATTATTTTTCGTCATTATAATAAATATTATTTTTGTCATTATAATAAATCTTATTTTTATACTACAAATACTAAATCAAATATGTTAATCTAATCATCTTAACATTTCTACTACAAATATTAAATCAATAATGTTAAAATTATAATAATGATATTTACAAAACAATAAATCGTAAACTGATATTTACTAAGTCAATATGTAACTAATAATAAATCGTAAAATACTTTAAATAAAATATTTTTACACTTACTTTAGAGTTTCTTCCGACAAGTTGATTTTATAAAAAACCCTTTTCGAATTTCTCACTCACTTCTTTTTCACCTGCAACAACAAATTAAAATTAATATTTTAATATTAAATAATAAGAAATAGAGATATTTTATTTGAATATGAATAAAATTTTATTCGAATAATACTTACAGATTAATGATTGGAAGAAAATTTCGTTCAAAATTTCTCTAATATTCTTCTCGGATGCTTACTCTTTCAATTCTTCTCTAGATTTTTTCCTCTTCTCTCATTTCCTCACCACTACTTCACTCCCCAATTCTCAACCAAAACACCCCATTTTATAACATTGTAACACCCCAACTCGTACCCGACCTGAATACGAATCCGATGTGTCACATTGGCTATTCAAAACGTTTACATTTACAGAAATCATGGAAATTTTAAACTTTCATTAATATAAAGTTAACCATTTACATAAGTACAATCAAAATATTACAAAAACCGATAACAACATACATAAATCACAATTATTCTACATGCCAACACCTTTGATACAACAAAATACATACTGTGCAATTTACTTCTGATCCGATCTTCGAGTGGAGGTATGTTGTTCTGCAGATCCTAGGTTTGATCATCCTACTTCTTACTACCTCCGTGTAAAACACTTACACGCTAAGTCATAGACTTAGTGAGGCATAAAAATACAATAATGCATTTCCTAAAAATATGAACATGCAATCTAATTATTTCAAATACAATCACAACTATCATATCATTATTCAATCATGTCATATATGATCCATTATAAACAATAATAACATATAATAATGTAAACACTTTTTGTATTTTTTATAGGCCCATGTACATTACTGAGAACTTAAGGTATGTGAGTACATTGAGGTTGTACACATATGATATCACCACATCTCGTATAAAGATCCACTAAGTGGTATGTGAAATTTGTCCCGAATGACCTCATGTATGTCCCGAAGGACCTCGTATATGTCCCGAAGGACCTCATATAATCATTCGACTCTTGGCATGCTAACTATACCTATAGCTCTCATCTCACGTGACATGGGCTTAAATATTTATATATATTCCATATAATCATTAATTCATCATATGTTCATGTACTTATATCATTTCCCTTCTAATCACATCTGTCTTATCTCATACCATATACCACATGTACATATAATCAACTATATCATGTCATGTAGCTTATGTTGTTTAATTATGTTCACATAGGTTATATAGCATGTATCAAAACATATACACATATAACACTTATCCATGTGTTTATAATGATCATCATATATGAATGATCATAACTATTGGACCATGAAAGTTAACATAGGAAATAGACTTATCACAAGTCTTATTTCCATAAAACTACATCTATAGTATGCACTCACCTTAGTCTCACTAACTTCCAAATCCACTTCTATGATTTTATCTCTCTGGATCGATCCTAACTCTACGGTCGTTCCCGAACTTGGTTATGCTTGATATCTACATAATCATACATTTTATATTCATATCAGCATTCCAAATATCATAATTCAATTCTTAATTTCTTAAACTAAAAGAAAGGCTTAATTTCATTTTTCCACTTAGAGTAGTATCGGTACCCAATGTATGGTACCAATACTTCCTTAGTTGTGGTATGGATACTACCCTTCAGGTATCGATACCTCATGAATATCTTGTCAAATTCGGGATTGTGGTATCGATATTTTTCAACCAGTATTGATACCTCTACTCCAAGTTTCACTCATTTATCCTTGAAGTATCGATAATGGATGAAGCAGTACCGATACTCATAGCCCGTAAATCACTTTTAAACTCGAAATTTACCCATATTAATCTAAACCTTTCATTCTTTTACCCTTTTCATACACTTAAAATTACATACACGTACTCTAATCAATTTATATTCATATAACACGTCCTTATCTTCCAAATCTCCTCATATATCTTAAAATCAAGAATCCTACCAAATTTCTGACATGTTCTAATTTCAATTCTAACACTTCATACTTCTTAATTTAGCTTATGATAAGTCAAATTTAGTTTCAAATTCTACTTATAAACTCTCTTCCAAGATTTCATTTAGAGTCCCCTTATCTTTAATCTTTCCTAACTCCTTCATCTTATAGTTTTAAAACAACTTAAGCTTTCCTTAAGCTTAAATATCATCTAAGAATCATAAACCAAGCTTAAATTCAATACAAAATCAGCTAACAAGAAACTCACCTTTTTCCAATGGCTTTCACTTCTTAAAGAAGAAGAATAAGAGTTATCTGGAAACTTGATTTTTGCCTCCCTTCAATTCACATGGTTATAATATAACCACTATTAGATTTAATTATTTCCTTTAGCAAATAACCATTTTTCCCTTCCATTCATCCTTATTTACTATTTAGTCCTACAGAGAATTTTCCATATAAGTCCCTAAACTATTCAATTTATCTACTTTAGTCACTAAATTTTGAAGTTTTACAATTTGGTCACTAACCCGGTGTTGAGGATGTTACAAATCCCCCTTAAGAAAATTCGTCCTCGAATTTTCACTGCATAAAAAGACGAAGGTACTGATTTATCATGTCCTCTTCACGTTCCCATGTTGCTTCTTCTACCATGTGATTCCTCTATAATACCTTCATTAATGGAATAGTCTTGTTCCGTAATTGTTTCACCTCATGAGCCAATATTTTTACCGGTTCTTCCTCATAAGTCAGGTCAGGTTGAACCTCTATCTCTTCTGGTGTCACAATATGGGAGGGATCAGACCTATATCTCTAAAGCATGGAAACATGAAAAACATTATGAATCTTTTCCATTTCCTATGGCAAAGCCAATTGGTACGCCACTGGTCATACTCTCTTAATGATCTTATATGGTCCAATAAACCGAGGACTAATCTTTCCTTTTCGTCCAAACCTCAACACTTTCTTCCACGGAGACACCTTTAAGAATACTTTATCTCCAACTTGAAATTCTATCTCTTTTCTCTTAAGATCAACATATGATTTATGTCTATCAGCTGCAGCTTTGAGATTATTCTGAATCACTTGAACTTTTTCTTCCACTTTTTGAATCAACTCAGGGCCAAGAACTTCTTGGTCTTTAAGCTCGTATCAGTTCAAAGGCGTACGGCACTTTCTCCCATATAAAGCCACATAGGGAGCCATTTTGATAATAACTGATAGCTATTGTTGTAAGCGAATTCGGCAAGTGGAAAGTATTTTTCCCACGATTCCTTAAACTTTATTACACAAGCTCTCAACATATCCTCCAGAATTTGGATAGTCCGTTCAGACTGTTCATCGGTCTGAGGAAGAAACATTGAGCTAAAGTTTAATCAAGTTCCTAACGCACCATGCAAAGTCTTACAAAATCTTGATGTGAATCTAGGATCTCGATCAGAAACAATTGAAATAGGTACACCATACAATTGAATAATCTCTCTGATGTATAGTTCAACATACTTATCCATGGAGAAATCAGTTCTTACTGGAATGAAATGAGTTGATTTAGTTAATTGATCAATAATTACCCAAATTGAATCTCTTTTGTTCGGTGTCAATGGCAATCCCGTCATAAAATCCATCGTCACATGCTCCCATTTCCACTGAGGAATGGACATTGGTTGCAATAGTCCTGACGGATCTTGATGCCCAGCTTTGACTTGCTGGCAAGTCAAACACTTAGATACAAATTTTGTAATATTTCTCTTCATTCCTGGCCACCAATATCAACTCTTGAGATCTATATACATCTTGTTTCCTCCTGGATGAATCGTCAATGGGTTATAGTGAGCTTCTATTAATAGTTCATTCTTCAATTCTTCATCATCAAGAATCACTAATCTCTCTCGGTGATGCAAATTCCCATCAGATTTACTCTAATAATCATTAAGCTCTCTATTCTCTACTTGTTGTAACCTCTTCAAATATCCTTCATCTTTGGTTTGTACTTATTTAACTCAATCCAACCATGTTGCCTTAAGTTTTAATTCCGTACATATTGCACCATCACCATCCAATGACAACTTGGCATCTAAAGCTCATAAGGCTACAAACGTCTTTCGACTTAAAGCATCTGACACTACATTTGCTTTTCTAGGATGGAAATCGATTACCACATCATAATCGTTTATAATTTCCACCCATCTTCTATGTCTTAAATTAAACTCTTTCTGGGTCATCAGATACTTCAAGCTCTTATGATCAGTATATAAATAACAACGTTCACCATATAAGTAGTGACGCCAAATCTTAAGAGCGGACACTACTATAACAAACTCCAGATCGTGCGTCAGATAGTTTTTTTCATGTGGTTTCAATTGTCTAGACGCATAAGCCACTACCTTACCTTATTGCATTAGAACACATTCCAAGCCATTATGGGACGCGTCACTATAAACAACGTAGTTCTTGCCAGATTCAGGTTAAACCAATACTGGAGCTTCTGTCAAAATCTTCTTCAGCGTTTCAAAACTTTCTTGACACTTCGGAGTCTAAGAAAATGCCACATCTTTACTCATTAGTCTAGTTAAAGGTAAAGCTATTACCGAAAAGTTTTTAATGAACCTTCGATAATAACTTACAAGTCCTAGAAAACTTCGAACTTCAGATACATTCTTTGGAACTTCCCATTCTAGAATGGCTTTTATCTTCTGAGGATCAACTCGAATTCCTTCCGCATAAATCACATGTCCAAGGAATGTTACTTCATTCAACCGGAACTCACATTTAGATAGTTTGGCATATAACTTCTTGTGTCGTAGAATCTGCAAATGTTTTTTATTCGACTTCGAATACACCAATTTATCATCGATGAAAACAACTACGAACTGGTCCAGATAAGGTTGAAATATTCTATTCATCAGGTCCATAAAGGTAGCCGGTGCATTTGTAGCTCCAAATGGCATAACAATGAACTCGTAGTGACCATACCTCGTTCTAAAAGTCATTTTCGGAATATCTTTCTCCTGAATCTTCAACTGATGATATCCATATCACAAATCAATCTTAGAGAAAACTGAAGCTCCTTTCAACTGATAGAACAAATCATCAATTCTAGGAGAGGATACTTATTCTTAATAGTCACCTTATTGAGTTACCTATAGTCAATGCAGAGACGTATCGACGCACCATTCTTTTTAACGAATAACACTGGAGCTCCCAAGGCAACACACTTGGTCTTATAAATCCTTTATCTAACAATTCTTGTAATTGAATCTTTAACTCATGCAACTCTTTTGGAGCCACTCTGTACGGTGTCATTACAATGGCGTTGTTCCAGGCATTATCTCAATCTAAAATTCCACCTCACTATCTGGAGGTAAACCTGGCAACTCTGCAGGAAAAAACATCTGGAAACTCTTTGACTATGAGAATTTCTTCAATCATTTTCTCCTTGGTTCTAATATCCAGCACATTCGCAATGAAACCTTGACATTCTTATAGCAATAACTTCTTTGCTGACATCACTGATATTACGTTTGCCAATGGATTCTATCTCTCACTGAACATTATAACTTCCAATCTTTCTGATCTGATTAACATTACCCTCTTCAGTCTACAATCAACATTAGCATGATAACGATATAACCAGTCCATTCCTAGTATCACTTTGAATTTGTCAAAGGTTAATTCTATCAGATTAGCAGGGAATTCAATTCCCTGAATCCGTATGTGACACCCTCGACATACTCTATTTACCCGAGCACTGTGCCCTAATGGATTTGTCACTATCACATCACTATTAGTGGCTTCTAACTGAATTCTCAATTCTCTCACCAATTTACTACTAATTTATGAATATGTGGAACCTGGATCAATCAATACCACTACACATTTATCATACAATAGAAAAGTACATGCAATTATCTCTGGATCATCACGCTCTTCATGGGTCTTGATGTTATACACTCAAGCAGTAGTGCGTACTTCTTGTTGAGTAGAGGACTCGGGTTGAATTCTACTTATTCTCCTTCCCCTTCATCTCTGAAACATCAAATCAGATCGCTTTGACTGTGCAGGCTCTCCGGCCCTTAATGGATAATCCCGCATGTAATGTCCTGTTTCTCAACATCGGAAACAAGCTCCAGAGACTAATCTACATATTCTGCTATGGCTTCTTCCACAAAGTTGACATTGTTTGTCTAACTTTCATCTGATTTGATCCTCTAGCAGAGGATGCCATTGACTCAGACCTCACCTCGGACCGAAAACTAGAATATCTACCTCTTAGGTGGTGCAGAACTTGATGAAGCCCTAATATTTTAGACGTTTGGGCTCTTTGCTCCCCAAACCATTCATTTTGAGCTCTCTCTAGAGCTTTAGCATGATTTACTACCTCTTGAAACGAGAACAAGTTCAACACGATAAGCATTTCTTTCAATCTCGGGCGCAAGCCCTCCACAAACCATTCACACGCATCCTTCTCTGTCGGAATCAACTCAGCCGTAAAAATGACTTAACTTATTGAACTCGTACTCGTATTCATACACAGTGTGATTCAATTGTTTCAGATTCAAGAATTCTTGCTTCATCTGCTTAATGAATTGATCTCCTATATACTTGTGTTTGAACTCTTCTATGAACAAGGACCATGTCACCTGGTCACTTGTCATCCTCATAGTGACATTCGTCCACCAGATTCTCGCTTACCCACGAACCAAGGAGACCACTCCATCTAACTTCTCCACATCAGAATAGTGGAGTCTATCTAACATGATCTTTACATAATTGAGACAAAGGTCCACAGTAACAGGACCTTCCTCGGCTTCACCTTTGAACTCAGGAGCTCCTAATTCCTTTAACTCTTTTGCTACATTCATTCTCTGAGTTGAGGGAGCATGAGGTTGGAAACGTGTTAGGATAGTGTCCAAAAATCCTTAAGAAAACGTCTTGGTCTTGTACAGGCACTCCATAAGGTATATGTTCTTCACCTTGCCTGGTCAAGGCATGTGAATTACTACTCTCAACTAGCCTATTATCTCCCACTTCACTTCGGGAGCTATCGTGTCTGGACATCGAATAAGATATAACCATATAGTTCTATTATCAAAACGACATACTCATTACCCTATCAGATCAGAAGTTCTCACATTTATGTTGGTATATACAAATTTAAAGGCACTCTAGACTTTAGTTTATGCCTAGAATCGGCTAAATCATAGCTCTGATACCATTAAATGTAACACCCCCAACCCGTACCCGACCCGGATACGAATATGAGGTGTCACATTGACTATTCAAAATGTTTACATTCATAAAAATCATGGAAAATTTAAACTTTCATTAATATAAAGTTAACCATATACATAAGTACAATCAAAATATTACAAAAACCAATTAGAGCATACGTAAATCATAATTTGTCAACATTCCAACACCTTTGATACAACAAAATACATACTGTGTAATTTACTTCTGATCCGATCTTCGAGTAGAGGTATGTTGTTCTGCAGATCCTAGGTTTGATCCTCCCACTTCTTAGTACCTACGTGTAAAATGCTTATACGCTAAGTCATAGACTTAGTGAGGCATAAAAAATACAATAATGCATTTCCTAAAAATATGAACATGCAATCTAATTATTTCAAATACAATCACAACTATCATATGATTATTCAATCATGTCACATATGATCTATTATAAAAATAATAATAACATGATAACATATAATAATGTAAACACTTTTTATTTTTTATAGGCCCATGTACATTACTGAGAACTTAAGGTATGCGGGTACATTGATGTTGTGCACATATGCTGTCACACATATCGTATAATGGTCCACTGAGTGGTATGTGAAATTTGTCCCAAAGGACCTCATGTATATCCCGAAGGACCTCGTATATGTCCCAAAGGACCTCATATAATCCCTCGACTCTTGGCATGCTAACTATACCTATAGCTTTCATCTCACTTGACATGGGCTTAAATATTTATATATATTCCATATAATCACTAATTCATCATATGCTCATGTACTCATATCATTTCCCTTATAATCATATCTGTCTTATCACATACCATATACCGAATGTACATATAATCAACTATATCATGTCATGTAGCTTATGTTGTTTAATTATGTTCACATAGGTAATATAGCATGTATCAAAACATATACACATATAACACTTATGCATGTGTTTATAATGATTATCATATATGCATGTTTATAACTATTGGACCATGAAAGTTAACATAGGAAATAGACTTATCACAAGTCTTATTTCAGTAAAACTACATCTATAGTATGAACTCACCTTAGCCTCATTAACTTCCAAATCCACTTCTATGATTTTATCTATCTGGATCGATCCTAACTCTGTATTAGTACCGGAATTTGCTTATGCTCGATATCTACATAATCATATATTTTCTATTTATATCAGCATTCCAAATATCATAATTTGATCATTAATTTCTTAAGCTAAAAGAAAGGCTTAATTCCATTTTTTCCACTTGGAGTAGTATCGGTACCCAAGGTATGGTACCGATACTTAGTTGTGGTATCGATACCAAGCCTAGGTATCGATACCCATTTTTGATTTTGTAATCTTGATTTAAAAAATGGTATTGATACATGCCTTATGGTATCGGTACCCTTGGTATCGATACTACCATTCAGGTATTGATACCTCATGAATAACTTGTCAAATTCGTGCTTATGGTATCGATATTGTTCAACCAGTATCGATACATCTACTCCAAATTTCATTCATTTACCCTTGAAGTATCGGTACTGGATGAAGTAGTACCGATACTCATAGCCCATAAATCACTTTTAAACCTGAAATTTACACATATTAATCCAAACCTTTTATTCATTTACCCTTTTCATACACTTAAACTCACGTACACATACTCTAATAAATTTATATTCATATAACACGTCCTTATCTTCCAAATCTCCTCCTATATCTTGAAATCAAGAATCCTACCAATTTTCCAACGTGTTCTTATTTCAATTCTAACACTTCATACTTCTTAATTTAGCTGATGACAAGTCAAATTTATTTTCAAATTCTATTTATCAACTCTCTTCCAAGATTTCATTTAGAGCCCCCTTATCTTTAATCCTTCCTAACTCCTTCATCTTATAGTTTTAAAACAACTTAAGCTTTCCTTAAGCCTGAGTATCATCTAAGAATCATAAACCAAGCTTAAATTCAATACAAAATCAGCTAACAAGAAACTCACATTTTTCCAATGGCTTTCACATCTAAAGGAAGAAGAAGAAGAGTTTTCTGGAAACTTGATTTTTGCCTCCCTTCAATCCACGTGGTTATAATATAACCACTATCAGATTTAATTATTTCCTTTACCAAATGACCACCCTTCCATTCATCCTTATTTGCTATCTAGTCCTACACAGAATTTTCCATATAAGTCTCTGAACTATTCAATTTATATACTTTAGTCACTAAATTCTGAAGTTTTACAATTTGATCATTAACCCGGTGTTGAGGATGTTACAAACATCCCGGGTATTTATTATAATTTCATGTTCAACCACCAACCTACCCGGGTTATTAATGAATAATTAATAGTGCCATTATTACTTACCTGCTTCCTAGTCGAAGGCAACCTACCGCCCTAGACTGAAGTCGCCAGGTAAGCTTGGAGTCTTCCTATTTTGCCTGAAAACGCCAGGTAGTCCCGGAGTCTTCCTGGTTAGCTTGAAGACGCCATGTAATCTTTGATTCTTTGGCTCTGTACTGTAGAATTCACCCTAGATAGGGAAATAATTCGGGGAGAGCATTATTATGGGAATATTTTATCCCCAAGTAGTTATTCTAGCCATTTTGCCCCCCTCGGCCATCCATTCAACTTCCAACCATGGTTACTATTTTTTTAGTAAATAATACCTTTGTTGATCAAATCTATGGGAACTTATTTTCTATACATTTTGAAATAAATAAAACTAAAACAAAGCCTAAATGCTTGATGAAAATGGCGTCCCAGGGATCGACATGCATTTCTTGTTTGGACCATAGACTATATGCTCTCTACAACGAAAGACTACCCTTTCCATGTAAGTATTGCAACAAAGATCGTTCCACCCTTTCGCTGCTTCTTGTACTGTCCACAAGTTTAAACCACCGGCTCGAAGGATCACATGTGTTGTCTTTATTTATGCATTTGCAACTATTTATAATGATAGTGTTGTCTACATTACATCGAGATAAGTAGATTTGTCATCACTAAACTTAGTCGACAGATGCATCTTGAAATTCGATATCCCATTTCGAATTCAAGCCGGTGCAAAATATATCGAGTTTTGCCGATGTCCTGGATACGTCAGTTTTTAAACATAAATGTGTTCCTTTTACTGGTAAAGTCTTCTGGGAGAATAACTCCAAGCGTAGGAGTCAGTGCAAGGACCTAACTGCAACCGGTGGTCAAATGATTTTCTTATGATACAACGCTCTGTTAAGGGATGAAAGATTATTTTGTGCAGTTTGACTTCCAACAGATCTGAACATGCAATTTTTTTTCTAATGACATTAATCTCATATAAAAAAGAAATCAATATACGTCGGTTTACCTCGGAAAGAAGCTTGGAGAGCTGAAATTTTTGGTATAAAGCTCGAATTCCTAAATGCACACCAATTATAATCTAAGACTTCGTGATACTCATTTAACCCGACGACTCCTCTCACGCAATAGCTCCCAGTCAATGTCCTCAAGGCTCAATCCTGGCCAAGCTCAGTTGCCACGCTAGAGAAGCAGTTCATGTACCTATTGCCGTTGACATTGGCTCCTGTTTGGTTGATCCCAAACTCGCTATTGAACAACGTGTATCCTTGATCAATCAAAGACCTAGATGTCTTCATCATGTATGTCGCAACTCTACCACAAATTTCGTTTAAGATTCCGGTCACCCATGTTTGCGGCCTATCAGAGAATCCATACCAATGTGTCTCGAATACTAGTTTCCCATTTAACGTGAGGTTTACTGGTTGAGTCTGGATGAATTATAAGTTTCTGTCAAAATTAAATTCCAAATGTATGACGAGAATATTCGGATTTATCGAGTGCACTACTTCGACTCTTTTCTACATGTACTTATGCTAATCGTTTATGTTTTTGTGCCTCTTAACTCGTTCCTCAAACTCATGTCGACTACTTAACGTCAACCGTTGAATAAAGTCATCATCCGAGTTAGCCTGGTGATCCATTGTTACCGAAGAAACCATTGTCATCGTGATTAGTTCATCACCAACCGGGTTTACTAATGTGATTGTCATCAAATTGTTTTTCCCTAAGCTTGACAGTATAAGGATGAGTAAAACTCGACTTGAAAAATTGATTTTTTTTGATTCGACCTGAATTGACTTCGATTTGTAATTTTATAAACTAGACTCGAATTGACTTTGAGTTGTAATTTCATAAACTCGTCTCGAAAAAAATTTCAATTCAAGTCGAGTTATAAAATAAAAATTGAATAAATCTAATAGTAACTTGGATAACTCAAATTTTTTAATAATTAGTTAATTAATTTTCAAGTTTGAGTGGAGTCACTTGACTCTGTATGATATATGTATCACGTGTGAAAAACATATATGAAAAATATATATGTATTGTATTTGATTATAAACAACTATTTAAATTGGAATCAAAGAATATCATAATATTATAAATATTTAAAATTAAATTTAAACAGAAACTCGAATACTTGATTCGAAAAAAAATTCAAATCAAGTTCGAGTTATAAAATAAGAGTCGTCAACTCGAATAACTCGAATTTTTTTACTCGACTCGACCGAACATTCACCCCTACTTGACACCACCATTTGAAATGTAAATACCAATAGTTTTATTCGATGAATAAATCAATGCAATAAAGTTTGAGACATGTTATTTTATTCAATGCTAGTCGGAAAAAACAAGGACATGGAAAATTTGTCATACGTGATCAGCTTTGATGAGGAGAACATTGATGATCCATGGGTTGTTGGCTTGGATTCCGGCGATGGATTCAACAAAACCAAGTTGTAACTGAAACGATTGTCTAACGATGAGGGATGACAACGAGTCCTTGGTGATCAAGAAGACTAACTAAAGATATCTAGTCAAACCCCACTGACACAATCCGTTTGTCGGTCGTAATTATATGTGCACACAATATGTAAAAAGGGTTTTACGTGGACAATAGTGTTACATGTTTTTTCAAATTTAACCAAATCGACATTCATGGAAAATCAACCAAGACCTTACATTACCGAGCATTAAAACAGTAGGCTGTTTAAACTTTTGCTGTTTCATGCTCTGTTTTTGGTCCAAATTATGCTAATGGTGGGGGTGTTGATTGGAAACTCCCTGTTCCGTCTCCGAACTCTTTAACATTTTCTAATGTTTCTTTAACAGGTCAAATCCGTTGCCTTTGGTTAATTTCGATCGCTGCTGCCATTTGGAGTTCTTGGATGGCTAGGAACGGCAAGATATCCAACAAAAAATCTACTTTCATGGAGGACTCTTTTACTCGAAGCTTCGAGCTTTGACATGGATTAAAGCTCGACTGTGATTCAATGTTAAGATAGCAATAAAGCTATCTTATTCTACAGAATGAATAAGAGAAATAGAGAAAAATAGAACAGAGAGAATACTTCAGTAATCATTTTATAAAACTAAGTGTATCATCGACCAAGCACAGTGACTAGTTATTTATCCTGATACAAAATCCGACGGTTAGAGAGAGAGAGAGCAGATAAGAAATGACAGCTCACAAAACTCTAACCTCTCAACCAACTTCTAACAGACTCATGCACAAAAGGAGAAAAGCATGCATGTCACCTAAAGCAGACATGTCACCTAAGCTATACCCCAACATCCCCCCTACAACATAACCTTCAAAACCTTTCGCACCTTCCTTTCAACAACCTCATACTCCAACATTCCCCCTACAACAAAACCTTCACCTTCCCTTCAACAACCTCACTGCTTCGAAAAGAAACAAACGCCAAACTCTTATCCTTAAGTTGAACAAGTAACACCTGTCGTCGCTTTTAAAACAAAGGTGAGGACATTGATTTCGTCATCACATCTACAACTTGTTCACAAGTTGAGACCTCATGAACTTGCAATTTGTCAACTGCAACCATCTCCCGAACAAAAAAATCAAGTTCCACATGCTTTGAACTTTGAGTGAAGAACCATATTAGCACACACCATCACGACACTCGAGTTATCACACCAAAGCATAGGGCGACCATGTGGGACAATATGCAACTCTCTCAACAAAGACTCAAGACAAACAACTTTAGTAGCAGCAAAGCAACCCCATAATACTCTGCTTTTGTCGTGGAACGAGCAACCACTTGTTGTTTGCAAGAACTCCGGGAAACAAGATTCCCTCCAAAATAGATGCAATAACCTGTAGTGGAGCATCCATAATCAACATCTGACCCCCAATTTGTATTAGCAAACCCAATCCAAACAAGAATAGAGTAAGCTAAAAAACACAGACCAAAATCAATCGTACCCTATAGATAACGTAAAATTCGCTTCACAACCTGAAAATACACATCAAGGGGAGCTTGCATAAACTGACACTCGATTAACAGCAAACGCTATGTATGGTCGGGTTATCATAACATAATGTAATGCACCAACAATGCTCTTATGCTGAGCACTATTTTCAAGAGGAGAACCCTCATTAGAAGATAATTTGCAATTTGCCACCATAGGAGTAAAAAGCCCTTTGACATTTGTAAAACCATGTTTCTACAACAATTCTCGCACATACTTTTGTTGACTCAACACAACACCACCCGACTCATAGAAAACTTCTATAACAAGAAAAAGTGAAGTAAACCAAGATCCCTCAACGTAAACTGCTTATTAAATTTCTCAACAACTGGCTGAACCCCACTCTCACTATCACCAATGAGGATTATATCGTCAACATACACCAGTAGATAAATGACACTACAGACAGTTTTTTGAACAAACAACGAGGAATCAGAATTGGCTAACACAAAATGTTCAACCTTTAAGAATTGCTTTAGTCTTTCGAACCATACCCAAAGAGCCTACTTTAGACCCTAAATTGCCTTATGTAACTTACATACAAGACTGCCATCACCCTTCTCTTAACTTGATGCTTCTATAACATCCCAAACACCGGGTTAGTGACCAAATTGCAAGATTTTAAAATTTCATGATCAAATTAGATAAAGTGAAAAGTTCAGGGACTTAATTAAACATTTTCTTGTGTAGGATTGGTAAATAAACATTGAAATATGGAAGGTTATAATGGTCATTAGACAAGTGATGAATTAAAAATTCTTTAGTGGAGGTATTATATACACGTGGAAAATGAGAAGAAATGAAAGAAAAATCTAGAGATTTGGTAGCTATTTTCTTCTCTTCCCGTGACTCCATTGATAAGGTGAGTTGGTCTCAAGGTGATTTCTCCTTTCATTTTTAAGTTGGTTTTGATTCTTGGAGTGTTAGGAAAGCTTAAGGATGAGTAGAAACTAAAAGAATTTCAAGTTATGAGTAATTAAGTAAAAAGGGTTTTTGAGTGAATTGTTAAGAAAGAGTCAGTAAATGAATTTTGAAGTGAAATTTGACATGTCATCAGTTAGAATAAGAGATTTAAGAGGCTAGAAAGGATTTATAATAAAGTTCAATATTTGATTTGATTTTTTTATTTCAAGTATGATATTGAGATTTTGGGTTTTTAGGAGTACTAAAGTAAGATAAGTTGGTTTGGGTGAGTATAGTTGAGTTTAAAGGCTTAAAAAGGAGAGTAAAGTAAGGTATTTAGAAAATTTTTGGAAAGTTTTCGGGTTAAATGAGCAAGTTTTGGGCAAGGGGTATCGGTACTGGATGAACAGTATCGATACCATAAGGCAAAAGTTGATGAATGGGTATCGAATACCAATGCTTAAGTATATGTACCATTTTTAAGGTCGAATTCCAAAATGTTAAAAGGGTATCGATATTGAAGTATAGTATCGATACCATAGTAAGGAAGTATTGGTACTATACCTTGGATACCGATACTATTCATAGGAAATTTGTGAATTTAAGTGCTTTGTTTAGCTTATGTTAGTAAGAATTGATTTTAGTGATATGAATTCCGATATTTATGTCCATCGTATTATTGTGTAGATATCGATAGAAGGCTAGTTCAGGATGATTCTAAGATTAAGATTAACTAAGAGTTATAAGTGTATTTTCTTTTACTAGTGAGGCTAAGGTGAGTGCATGCTACTATGTATATGGTGTTTTATGGAAATAAGACTTGCGATGAGTCTATTTTCAATGTTTTGATTGCATGATTCCATAAATACAAGCATATTGTTAATATGATTTCTATGTGTACATGAGTACAATTATATGTCTATGTGTTACATGCATTAGTATACATGAGTTATGTGCAACATGTCATACTATGTGATAAATGATTTATGTGATTACGTGAGAATATGATATAAGCTATGTGAATGTGATCTATGTGATTATATGTCTATGTGATACAAGTTATGTGAAATATATAAATAGTAAAGCCCATAGTATGTGATTTTAGAGCTGAGGGTATAATTGACATACCAAGAGTCAAGGGTTCTACGCGGTCCTTCGGGACAATTCTACGTGGTCCTCTGGGACATTTCTACGCGGTCCTTTGGGACAATACTATGTGGTCCTTCGGGACATTTCTATGTGGCACTTCGGTGTAATTTCTACACGGCACTTCGGTGCAATTTATACGAGCTATGGTGACAACATTTGTGCACAACCTCAATGGACTCACATACCTTATGTTCTCAGAAATGTACCATGGGCTATTAATAAAAATAACATGAAAGAACAGTGCATGATGTTATATGTTTTGCTTGATAAAGTGCATGATAGTTTTTGTACTTATGATGTTTATGAAAGTTAATTATGTGATTGCATGTATTAATATTCATTTATACAATATATGCCTCACTAAGTCTGTGACTTAGCGTGTGAGTGTTTCACATGTAGGTTCAAAGAAGCAGGACGAGCAAAGTTAAGATCAGACAAGACATCATATTCATACAAGAAGATCATATCAAAAACAATTGATACATTATGTTATTTTGTGGTATTAATGTGTTGGCATGTAATTAAAGTTTTGAACCACATATGCTCTGATCATTTTTGTAAGCATACACTACTATATTTATGTAAATTATTGAGTTTTAAGTTTATGTTTATTTACTTTTGATCAAATGTTCCATCATTTTATTTTAAATATATGTTTAAATTCAACTATCTTTTAAAAGTAAAGGTTTTGAAAAGTCAATATGACACCTCAGATTCATATTCGGGTCGGATACGGATTGAGTTGTTACAGCTTCCAACCTCTTAATAGAGAAAAAGAAAGATTCACCCTCACAGAAGTCGGTTTGACCACAGAACTAAACAACTCATGATAGTCAATTCCTGATTGTTGAAGAAACCCCTTAGCCACGAGTCGAGCTTTATATCTCGCTATAGATCCATCCACAGTTCTTTTAATTTTGAAAAGCCACTTGCAATTCATGGCCTTCCTATTTTATGGTAAAGGAACAAGAGTCCAAGTTTCATTTTTCACCAATGTCTCATACTCAGCCTATGCAGCACACTTCCAATGATAACTCATCATGGCTTCTTTAATGTTTCTCGGTTCTCTGTCAACACATCTAACATGAAAAACCTTTGGTTTTACAATTCCATTTTTACTCCTAGTTACCATGGGATGAATATTAGTATGCTTGGCATAATTATGTAAGTCAACCTGACCTTAAAAAAGAATTGAATTTTGCTCTCCTACAACACTCGAACCAGAGTTGCTTGCATCAACCCTCATGCTTGCACAAGTTTCAAGTGTAGCAGTACTCTCATTTTGTCTATCACCATGCACATCGGAAGCCAAAACACGCGAGCACAACCTTGTTCATTTACATGATCCTCTAGACCATTCTCACTACTCTGACACCCATACAAAAATTCACGTGGAGCATAATCTTCTCGGTCACTCACATGTAGCCTTGAGTCAACATCATTCCTTGAACTAGTTGACAAAACTTCACGTGAATCATGTGCTTCCTGGTTACTTCCATGCAACAATGGACTAGTTCCATCATTCCCACAAATTCTTCTAACATTATTTTCTAGGTCAATACTAGTCCCTACAACTAGAGAGTAGAGACATGTCAACGTGTTCTTCAGTACAAGGAAGCACTCCATCACGACTACTACTAGGTCCTACACCACACGTGTCATGTTGCTACTGGTCACTAGACAAAAAGGTCAAAAATGGAGATGCAATAATGGGTAAAACACTTTTTGAGGGAGTACGTTCAGCACAACTTTTATTGCTAAGGTGACAAACTACATAAGGAAAAATGTACTCATCAAAAATCATATGTCTGCATACAAAGATCTTTTCATTATCATCTGTAGACACCTGTTTTTGTCCGGATCTACAAAAAAATATTAATATTATTATTATTATTATTATTAAATTATTATTACATGTTTTGTATATTACAACTCAAGCCCAACCGAGATTCAATTACAAGGCCAAATCACCAGCCCACTAAGGCCTAACCCAATTACTCAGCCAACCAGAAGTCCAATAACCCAACAACTACCACCCAACCTAGATCACTCAGTGACTCGGATCTAGATGCAAGCCCAAACCCGAACTGACCCTATCCGGCCCATTTGGCAAACCCTAAATGCATTAGGGTTTTTAACCCTAATGCATCAAGCAGCCACCGCTGATTGACTGTTCAGCTTCCCAGCCGAGCCTCACCCCTGACAACCTTTGACGCCGGCCGCCTGCACCTATAATGACATTTATATCAACATCAACAGTAAAAGTGGTAGGGAAATCAGAAAAAAAAATCGCAACAAAATCCCGATGAAATCGAGATTTTGGTAGAGGCCCTATCTATCTATCACAAGTCAACAATATATCAAAGCTATCACCAAACCAATGACATGCAATCATAAAGAAATAGATGATTTGGGGATGGAGAAAAAAAAGAAACAAGGGAGTGGAAAAAAACATTCAGTAAAATAAAAACAAAAGCAAAAACCCAATAGAAAAAGGGAAACCCCTAACCTTTTCGTCAAGATTTGGTCGGTTGTGATCGTTGCCTTCATTGGAGTTAAGGGTAAGTCGTACCAAAGGAAAACTTTCGGTTTCTTTTTGGGTGTTTTGGTTTGGGTTCTCTAATTTTTAAAGGATCTGTTTGGGGGGCTTTGAGGGTTCAAGGGGTTCGGTTTATAGAGATTAAGAGAGGAAAAAGAGGTGTATAGGGTTGTTTTACTCCCTATGGCCACCGATCTACGGTGGCTGGGGAGCTGTGTTTATTTCCTCGGTGAGGAAGCAAGAAGATAGGCAAGGGAGAGGAAAAGTTGAGAGCATTTGCTCTCTGTTTTGAAGAGAGAGAATATGGAAGGGGGAAATGATAATTTGGCCGAATTTTGGCCTTATGTTGGGCCTTAAATATCAACACCTAAATGACATCGTTCGATAGGGTTTAGGGTATGTATGTTTTTATATTTAGGGTTAATAACAGCATAAGTCCTCGTAGCTTCGTAATCTTCCTCCGTGTTTCTCACTTTTTGGGGGATAATAACATTTTAGGTCCCTCGAGCTTTTGTAATGTTTGTAATCTGGTCGCTGTAATGAAATTTCATCATTCCATTTTAGTTCCTATTTTATTTTTGTTGTAATTTAGTCCTTATATGCTTTCAAATATTTTTGTGTTTATATTTGTGCCTGGGCCATCCTACTTTAGTTTATTTATACACATGCAGTATATTTTCTTGTTGGTTCATTTTAGTCACTAGTTACTATGTAAAGGAAATGCATGTTCTATTTATATTTGTAATCCCTGTAATTCGGCTCTGTATGCATTTTGGCCACTGATTTTAACTTTGTGTTAACTTTACTTTTATTACTAGTTTAATCCTTACTGTTTTGACCACATTAAGTTTTAATTCATGTAATTATTACATAATAGGGTCTATGATTTATATTTCATTCTGTTTTAGTCATTGATGTTGTTATATGTGAAATTTGATATTTTTTGTTATTAGCTCTCATTTTTTCATGTTTATATTTTGGTCTCGTATTTAGGTGCACATTGGTATTATTGCTTCCACCTTTTTATATATATTTCATTTTTTTTATAAAATATGTAAATGGACAACTTCATTGTGAGGGAAATCTACGAAGATATCTTCCAACTACAAGGGAAAGTATCTTTTAGAAGATTTTTCGCACAAATGTTTTTATTTAATAGTTTTCTTCGCTTTACGTCTATTTATTTTTGATTATTTTTCACCTATTTTTTTGTTTATTTTATTTTATTTTGTGAAAAAAGTGAAATAATGCCATTTTGTGAGGAGAATCTATGCAAAAGTCTCTTGACTGCAAATGAAGTGCTTTCTCGAAGATTGCTCACACAAAAGGGCATTAGTTATCCGAAAATTGACACTTTTTGAATAAAGTCAAATGAATAAAAGGATCGTAATTTAAATATATTTTTGAGTTTGTAATTCCCAATATTTAAAGAACATATAATCGTTTAGGTACCAAAATTTGGGCGTTGTGGGGGTGCTCACCCTTCCCTACACGTAATCGACTCCCGAATTCTTAAAAATGAATATTTTGTAAAACGTAAACCATTTTTTGTCGTTTAAGGTTTCCAACCTACCTAACTTAAAGGTTGGTGGCGACTCTAAAATCAAATTGTGTTTTTTAAAATTATATTTCATCGCATTCCCCGAAAACCAATTTTTAAGTCTAACGGATCCCTCGGGGAGATGTTATGATAGCTTAGTGACTCCGCTAGGGATTTCGAGAGTCAGGCCATAAATGATTATACGTTGTTGGGAATTACAAACTTAAAGTGTATTTAATTTACGATCCTTTTGTCTAGTTTGAGTTTCAACATATCATGCATTATTCTTAACTAATTGATTTTTTATTTTAGTGGTCTTCATATCTAAACAGATTTTTTTAAAGCTGTTGAAAGTGATGTCTTTTGTTGTGTTTTCAAAGGTTTGTGAGTTTCTTCTCACACACAACACGTGAATTTACATACCATAAGCTCACTTACGATTTTTTCCCTTTTAAGTTGAGTTGAAAGCTTAGCCTACGTGAGATAATTTGTTTCTCCACATGGGTTTTAGCAAGTAATATTTGGGGTTCATATACCTTATGTCTACGTGAGATATATTGTTTCTCCACATGGACATAAGGGAATGTATCCTCTCGAATTAAAATCGATCCACACGAACCTATAATGGGCCAAGATTGAGGGTTTGACAGTCAAATGAGTCACCAACATGGACAATTCAAGTATCTTTTTCTTAGAACCCAATATCTCATATAATGAGCCATAGTAACCCACCCCGATAAAATTCATGTCAAACCTCTGTCTGTTAGTAGGTACCCAAATTAAGTATACACAAAGGAGAAACGACACTAAACCTCTTTTCTTTACCCGCATTATTTTATTTTCCGAGTAAAGCATGTGAAATAGAAAAGCATGTGGTTAGGTTTTATTTTCGAACAAAGCATGGGGTAAAAAGCATGTTTTGGGTAGGATTTAACCTAATAATGGTAGAAAAGCATGTGGGTAGGTGTTGCAATTACCTTTCAATAATATTTTCTTGATATTTGAATTTTTTTATACTAATACATTTTCTATTTCTATATAATATTTGCTTGATATTTGAATTCTTTTATACCGACACGTTTTCTATGTTTGATTGTTTATTATTTGGCATTTTTTGCATGATCATCATAAATAAAAGAAAGGTGTTGATTAACCAAGTAATCATCAGAGTAGAAGAGTGATCATTAATATGGAAAAGAGTTTTTATAACAAGAAAGAACCCAATCCGGCGGCCCGAGCTTGATCTAAAGAAACACTAAGGGCAAAAGGAGATAGTTTGCTTGGGGATTACATATCACAGATGTCCACAGATGCTAATGTCAATTTCAAGCAGAATGATCTAAAAGAGCTGATAGGGATTTAGAAAGTAAAGGAAAAGTTTCACAAGAAATATGGTGACATAGCTCAACTTCTCTATACAATATTTGACGCCAACAATAGAAGAGTATATTGCTCTATTCAACTTCGAGAGCCTTTAGGCATATAGAATTTATTCCAGACCTCTGAAAGTTCAATCCTTCAAAAGTAAACTTGTGAAGATTACTGATAGAGGTGAAAATTAGATAGTATATCATATCCAATAAGAGGGAGAAAGATAATGTTTTTTAGTGGCATTGTTTCAAGAAGATTTCTTTGACATATTGGAGAGAGGTATAAGTCTTGCACTGGCTATCTTGGTAGAGACTTTTTGATCCTTAAATAATTGTCATAGATTGGAGGGAAGTTAATTCAGAGGTTGCGCTCAACTACTCACCGCCTGGATTCGGAGTCATTTCTGGAATGAAGAGAAAGTTGTTGGAATCATGACTAAGATCATGAAGCTAAATAAAAGATCCATACTGCATTTGTAGATTGATCTCTCTTGTAAAGATGAAAACTCTTTTGGATGAATGAAACTCTTTCTAAGAATGGTTACTTTTGGAAATGGATACCTTTTACATTTACATTATACACTGCGTTTATTTAAACATTTTCACATTTTTTGCATCTACATTTGCATATTCGCATTCTGCATGGAATTCATTGAAGCATTTTTTACATGCATTAATCATGGAATCATTGGTTTATCTCATGGAGGACTCTGAGGAAGTGCTTCTAACTGTGAAACTTCGTTCACACAGTATTGAGAATGGAAGAAAAATTTGAGAAGTTGAATAAAAAACTGGAAGAGAATTTGCAAATTATGCAAACAGTGTGGGAAGCTAAAATGGAGCAGGCACAAAAGGTCACTGTGAATCACATCTTGCAAAGCCAAAATGACCTAGTGGACTAAATCGTAGCACAACTGAGTGGAATCAAACAAGAAAGAGGCAAAGAAAATATTTCTTCGACCAGAGGAACCTCTTAATATGTAATGACCCATGCTAATCCACCAATACTCATTTTACCGGACAAGCTTCCAAGTCACCAAGTAGGAATCTCCACCAATAAAGCTCATACAACTATGTTATATCATCGGATAATTCTACTGATCACAACATGTTCGCTTCTTATGCGATAAAAAGAGCTAAGAATGAGATCCCTAAGTTTAAAAAATACAATGGAACCAGATGCCCTAGTGCCCATCTCATGATGTTTATTCGAATGATGACTGGTACACCAACCATGATCATATGTTGATCCATTGCTTCCAATATAGTTTGACGGAACTCGCTTCTAAGTGGTATAATCAATTGAGTCGTACTCAAGTCCACTCCTGTAAGGATTTGGCTAGTGCCTTTCTGGGCTAATACAAGCACAAGACTGATATGGCCCCTGATCGAACAATGCTGCAAAATATGAAGATGAAGAGTGGTAAGAGTTTCCAACAATATTCTCAATGATGGAGGGATGTTGCATCTCAAGTGTATCCACCAATGACTGAAAGAGAGTTCATCACTTTGTTCATCGATACATTGAAGTCTCTATATATCAACCACATGATAGGGGTTGCCACTAAGAGTTTCTTTTACATCGTCATGTGTGGAGAAATGATCGAAAGAGCTATCAAGAATGGTTAGATAGGTGCACTAGCCATACTGACGTTGAGGAAAAAGCTGAGATCAACCTAGTGGGATCTTATCTAGCTAGTCTGGGGACCAGACCTCATAATATCTTTCGTGAAAAGACTCGCATCAATCCAATCCTAATGACGTATGAGGAATTACTCCCAATGCTAGTTGAAAGGAACCTTGTGACTCTGGTTCAATTCAAACCAAGAGAGGCCCCATATCCTGAAGGCCATAATGTTAACGCAATATGCATCTATCATATTGGAAGCTCGGGACATACCACTGAGAATTGTAGGAAAGGTCTAAGATCTAATCGATTCAGGGGCATTGACATTCAATGTGTAATGGGACATTCTGGTCAGGAGTCGGCTGGGGCATCCATCAGGAGTTTTGTTGCATTATCATGCATGTCATCTTGTTTGAACTTGGTTTTCTTACGTTTAAATGTTTGTAAATCACTTGAAGTTCAACATTTTTAATAAAATGCTTCCTTATGAGGAAATTCCTTGAATATCATCTTAATTAAAAGCTTTTTAATAATTGAGGTTATAAATCTTTGACAAATGATAAGATTGAACACCCATAAAACAAGGACCCCTTGATCCTAATCTAAATATACACCATAATATATACCCTTCTCTTGCAGTGACCGAGCTAACCATCTTCTCGCATGTACAGCTAATCAAAGGCTTGGCATTCAGGTATATGTCAAGAGCGGAAAAAATGGTGCAACTAGCACATGATATTACAAAACTAATTGGTTCTTATTTCTGTTAATGATGATCATGATCTTCACATATGGAATGGTCGAGTAGGTGAATCTAGTTTAGGTCAGTTGCTTGGAAATTTAACTCTAACGATGAGATTTCCTGACCTTCAATAAACATCGAGACTATAACAGGTTCTCCTTGACAAGCTTAAGAAATGGAATTTGTATACCCGGAATATATATATATATATATATATATATATATATATATATATATGTATGTATACAATAAAGTTGAGCTATTCCGCTAAAGCAATTGGTTATAGAGGAAACTTGAAAGCTTTGGCTTTATGAATAGATTATATTCAAACCATGACATTCATTGGGTACTTGGCAATTCAGTGTTTGCTCCACTGTGATTGTCAAGTCAAAGATTTTGTGACGACATGAATCCCTCAACTAGCCGAGCAAAGGCAATTATAAAATATATACAATAAAGATGAATTCAGCTAGCCAAATAATGGAAAAGTAAATCAAATTCACTAAAAAATGAATTTCGGTGAATATGGACTAAGGTAGTTGAGGAACACCTATTATAGTCAACTTCACACGAGCACTCAAAAATCTCATTTTAGACTGATATTTCTGCACTACCTTTTCTAGAGGAGTCTACGAAGCTTGAACAAATAGAAGACTTCAGAGAACTGGAACAAAAATATTCTAAAGAGTCTAGCAATTGACAATACTAGTTGCGTCATTTTTTCTGTCTTCGATCAAAATGTCAAGCCAAGAAAGAGGGATATGTCCTAATTTTCAAGATGACCGAGAAAAAGAAAAGGACGAATCGATGAAATAAACCTCAGAATTTAGGTAGCCAACCTCTAAACCAACCTTTCAATCTTGATATTGGACAAAGATTTGCAGCTGTCAAAGATTAAAAGGGCATTTGATTCTTTTGATATCTAATGAATTCTTGTTTTATGATTTGTTTCAATTGTAAAACTTAGAATGAGGCAATATTTTTTCAATTTTTTTTGATATTTTTCAAAAAATTTAAAATTCAAAGGAAGAAAAACATTTTCAAACAAGATAAAGTTCTCAAGAAGTATCTTGGAATTCAACGAATATCTCTCCGAAGCTCAAGATGGAAGCTGGGCAAGGGAAACCAAATTTTTGGGGCAAAATTTGATAGGGCAAGGAAAACAAATTGTCTCAGGTCGAGGTTTACAAGAGTACACTTGTGGAAAATGAAAAAAAATTGAGTCAGGGATAGAATGAAGACTGCTCACGCAACTATTCCCCTCACAGATCAACATATACATACATCAATACATACATACATGACACATGAAATTTGCATTCATCATCATGTGTATTAAAGACATTTTTGTCCTCTATTGAGAACAAATTCAATAATTCATCAAAACACATCAAATAAACTCCATTATGACACCCATAAACATACAATATAAGCAGTCATAAAGATATTATTTCGATCTTTCAGGAAATAAAAGCTCGGAAATGACCAGATGTCTTCAACCTGAAAGAACAATGTCATCCACAGGTTTAACTTCTTGAAGTTAACGATTGGATCTTCTAAAGGCAACTAGATCTCCTCAACATGTAGGAACAAGTAGACTATTTGTCTCTTTTGGTGTTGTTTCTCTCGAAACAAAGTGTTGTCTCGCTAGATACAATTTTTCTTAAAAACTAATGTTGTCTCACTTGAGATGGTTTTCTCTAAAACCAAATTTTGTCTCACTTGAGACAATTTCTCTTAAAATAAATTTCGTATCACTGGATACAGTTTGTCTTTAAAACACACAATTTGAAATTGTTTCCCTTGAAACACCAATATCTGAGTCTGTTTCCCTTGAAATGAATTTTGTCTCCCTTGAGACAGTTTCTCTTGAAACATATCATCTTTGAGTATGTTTCCCTCGAAACAAATTTAGTCTTTTTTGAGACAGTTTCTCTTTAAACATATATCTTTGAGATCATTTCCCTTGAAACGAATTTTGTCTCATTTGAGACAGTATTTCATGAAACACCGATCTTTGAGAACATTTCCCTTAAAAACAAATTTTGTCTCGCTTGAGACAGTTTCCCTTTAAACATCATCTTTGAGTCTGTTTCCCTTGAAACATTATCCCTAAAGATGGCCAGACGTCCTCATCGTGTAGGAACAGTGTCATCCCTCGACCAGACCTCTTCATCACGTAGGAACCGTGTCACCCCTAGATAACCAGCCATTCTCATCGCGTAGGAACCATGTTATCATCCCTAAAGATAACCTGCCATCCTCATCATGTAGGAACTATGTCATCCACCGACCAGACTTCCTCATCACGTAGGAGCCGTGTCACCCCTAGATAACTAGTCATCCTCATCACGTAGGAACCGTGTTATCATCCTTAAAGATGGGTTGTCATCCTCATCGCATAGGAACCATGTCATCCACCGACCATACCTCCTCATCACGTAGGAGCTGTGTCACACCTAAATAACTAGCCGTCCTCTTTATGTAGAAATCGCGTTATCATCCCTAAAGATAACCTGTCATCCTCATCGCTAGGAACCGTGTCATCCACCGACCAGAACTCCTCATCACGTAGGAGTCGTGTCACACCTAAATAACTAGTCGTCCTCATCACGTAGGAACTGTGTTATCATCCCTAAAGATAGAATATCGTCCTCATCGCGTAGGAACTGTGTAATCCATCAACCAGACCTCCTCATCACGTAGGAGCCGTGTCACCCCTAGATAACCAACCGTCCTCATCATGTAGGAACCATGTTATCATCCCTAAATATGGTTTTTAATCCTCATCACATAGGAACAGTGTCATCCACCGACCAGATCTCCTCATCACATAGGAGCCGTGTCACCCTTAGAAGACCAGAACTCTTCATCACGTATGAGTAATGTCATCCCCCACAACAAACACTATCAAGTTTCCAAAACCAAAAAAGAGAACCGGACAAAAACTTGTTGTCTTTTTCGTCTATGCCCTATTCTTGTTAACACAAGAATGTACAAAGAGGGGCATGTGTAGACACCCGTTTTTGTCCGGGTCTACAAAAAATTATTATTATTATTATTATTATTATTATTATTATTATTATTATTATTACATTTTTGTAGATTACAACTCAAGCCCAGCCGAGATTCAATTATAAGGCCAAATCACCAGCCCACTAAGGCCTAACCCAATCACTTAGCCAACTAGAAGCCCAACAACCCAACAGCTAGAACCCAACCCAGATCACTCAGCAACCCGGATCCATACTCAAGCCCAGGCCTGAACCGACCTGATCTGGCCTGTTTGGCAAACCCTAAATGTATTAGGGTTTTTAACCCTAATATATCAAACAGCTGCCGCCACTGCTTGACTCTTCAACTTCCCAGCCGAGCCTCACCCCTGACAGCCTCTGACACTGGCCACCTACACCTACTCTGACAGCTATATCAACATCAATAGTATAAGTGGCAGATAAATCAGAAAAAAAATAATAAATCGCAACAAAATCCCAATGAAATTGGGATTTTGGTAGAGACCCTATCTATCTATCATAAGTCAACAATCTATCAAATCCATCACCAAACCAATGACATGCAACCATAAAGAAAGAGAGGATTTAGGGACAGAGAAAAAAAAGAGACGAGGGAGTGAAAAAAAACATTTAGTAAAATAAAAACAAATAAAAACCCCAGCAAAAAAAAAGGGAAACCCTTCACCTTTTCATCCAGATCTGGTCGGCTGTGATCGTTGCCATCATCGGAGTCAAGGGTAAGCCGTACTGAAAGAAAACTTTTGGTTTCTTTTTGGATGTTTTGGTTTGGGGTTCTTTGAGTTCTAAGGGATATGTTTGGGGGGCTTTGAGGGTTCAAGGGGTTCGATTTATAGGGATTAAGAGAGAAAAAAGAGGGGTATAAGGTTGTTTTACTCCTTGTGGCTGGTCGGGGAGCTGTGTTTATATCCTTGACGAGGAAGCAAGAAGAGAGGCAGGAGAGAGAAAAAGTTTAAAGCATTTGCTCTCTGTTTTGAAGAGAGAGAAGAAGGAAAGGGAAAATGATAATTTGGCAGAATTTTGGCCTTATGTTGGGCCTTAAATATCAACACCTAAACGACGTCGTTCGGTAGGGTTCAGGGCATGCGTGTTTTCGTATTTGGGGTTAATAGCAGCATAGGTCCTCGTAGCTTCGTAATCTTCCTCTGTGTTTCTCACTTTTGGGGGAACAATTACATTTTAGGTCCTTGAGTTTTTGTAATGTTTGTAATCTGGTCACTGTAATAAAATTTCATCATTCCATTTTTAGTTCCTATTTTATTTTTGTTGTAATTTAGTCCTTTTTTTTCCAAATATTTTTGTGTTTATATTTGTGCCTGGGTCATCCTACTTTTGTTTATTTATACACATGCAATATATTTTCTTGTTGGTTCATCTTAGTCACTATTTACTATGTAAATAAAATGCATGTTCTATTTATGTTTGTAATCCTTATACTTTGGCTCTGTATGTATTTTGGCCACTGATTTAAACTTTGTGTTGGCTTTGCTTTTATAACCAGTTTAGTCCTTTTTATTTTGACCACATTAAGTTTTAATTCCTGTAATTATTATATAATAGGGTCTGTGATTTATATTTCATTCTGTTTTAGTCCTTGATGCTCCTATATGTGAAATTTGATATTTTTGTTATTGGCTCTCATTTTTTCATGTTTATATTTTGGTCCCGTATTTAGGTGCACATTGATATTATTGATTACACCTTTTTATATATATATCATTTTGTTTTATAAAATATGTAAATGGAAAACTTCATTGTGAGGGAAATTTAGGAAGATATCTTCCAACTACAAGGGAAAGTATCTTTTAGAAGATTTTTCGCACAAATGTTTTTATTCAATAGTTTTCTTACGTTTATTTATTTATTTATGATTATTTTTCACCTATTTTTATTTTTTATTTTTTTAGTTTATTTTATTTTATTTTATTCTGTGAAAAAATGTGAAACAATGCCATTTTGTGAGGGAATCTATGAAAAAGTCTCCTTACTGTAAAGGAAGTGCTTTCCCAAAGATTATTCACACAAAAGGGCATTAGTTATCAAAAAATTGACACTTTTTGAATAAAGTCAAATGAATAAAAGTATCGTAATTTAAATATATTTTCGAGTTTGTAATTCCCAATTTTAAACAACATATAATCGTTTAGGTACTAAAATTTGGGCATTGTGGGGGTGCTCACCCTTCTCCACACGTAACCGACTCTCGAATTCTTAAAAATGAATCTTTGGTAAAACGCAGACAATTTTTTGTCGTTTAAGGTTTACAACCTACCTAACTTAAAGGTTGGTGACGACTCTAAAATCAAATTGTGGTTTTCAAAATTATATTTCACCGCATTCCCCGAAAACCAATTTTTTAAGTCTAACGAATCCCTCGGGGATACGTTATAACAATTTAAACACCGAAACCCTTTATAAGAAAAGTTGTATCCAAGGAACACACAAAGCCTCGATCGAAACTCAAGCTTGGGTTGGTTAAAAGGCCTCAACAAGGGAAAGTATGCACAATCAAACACTTTCAACATTGAATAATCGGGAAGTTGCTGATGGAGAACTTCAAAATGTAATTTACCGCTGAAAACAGTGGGTATCCGATTTCTCAAGTATACTACCGAGACAAAAGCATAGCTCCAAACTTCAAAGGTAATCATGCTTGAGCCAGTAAAGCAAGACCCATTTCAACTATGTGTCGATGTTTGCTTTCGGCTTTTCCATTTTGCTCAGACGTACTCGAACATGAAAGTCGATGTTGAACCCCATTTGCAAGAAACCAGACTTTGAGAGCTTGATACTCTCCACCACCATCACTCTGCAAAATTTTAATTTTCGCCCCAAACTGAACTTCTATTAGCTTATAAAAGTTGAGAAAACACTTCATAACTTTCGATTTCATCTTAAGCAAATAAACCCACGTATACCTGCTATAGACGTCAATGAAAGATACATAATAGGTAAAGCCATCAGTTGACGAAACAGGTGTTGATCCTCATACATCCGAGACAACAAGATGAAAAGGTTCCTTATACTCATTCAAGGACTTACAAAAAGGGAGCTTATGAGCCTTGCTTTGTAAGCAAGCAGTACAAACGTTTGACAACTTGTTTTCATTAGTTGCAACATTACAAAACTTTATTACTGACTTTACTACACCAATAGAAGAATCTCCTAAACGCTTGTGCCATAGATCCAAAAGACCTTGAGACTTAGACACATTATTTAGCTTGAAAAATGACTCCTCATCAACAGGTGGTAAAAGTTGATATAAACTTTCATCCGTGAGCTTCCATCTCAACAGTACGTTCAGAGTCTGAGCATCCTTCACAAGACATTCAAAAGGATGAAACTATACAAAAAAAATTATTGCCCCGGGTAATCTGAGAAATAGATAATAGATTTTTCTTTATATCTGGTACATGCAACATATTTTGCAACACCCTCGCCATCGCCCATAAGGAGGATATTTTTACCTATGTATGCAGCACCCAAGTTAAAAGCAGATAGATCATTAGCCACATGATGGGTCACTCCCGTGTCTGGATACCACAACGAATTTGCAACTTTAGATTAGGATAGAGGAGACACGGCTGAAACAAACACTACTGGTGATCCCTAAACAAACGGACTTTGCCCACTACCCGAGCCAAAAGAAAAATCACCAGGCGAAACCCTAACAGAAGCAATCGACAGCGGATGCATGGCAGGAGCAATAGCCAACGAGAAACCTTGATAAACCGGTGCTAAGCTGAAAGAAGAAACACCAGCAAACATTGTGTTTGTAGGTGAATGATAAACAAAAGCAGGTGGTGCAGGTGGTGCATGAGCTAGCATAGGGCTCACGGCATGCGTGTAGGCATGCACACTAGGCGAGGGTTACAACTGTTCCACAAACAAATTAGTAGACTGCTTCCAGCCTTCACTATTTCGACTATCACCTCCACCAACGCCATTAAACTCTCTATCGAACCTGTGATAGCACCGTTGAACAACATGGCCAAATTTACCACACAATTGGCATTGCAACCGATTCGAATTATTGTACCTTCTTGATATCTTCCTCTGTAATCATCACCATGATAACTCGACCTTGAGACGCTTGCTTCAGCAACGAGTTGACTTGCAAAGACTCTTTTTCACTTGGCTCACTACAACTCTTGTCGCTCGAGCGAACATTAACGTTAGCTGATATACCTTCACTAAGAAACAGTTTCTGCCTAACTTCACAATCCAGAAACATCTCGGTGAGCACCTTCAATGATAACACATCACGTGAAGCTATAGCAATAATGGATTCGAACTCCATGGACAACCCAGCCAATATAACACTCACATGTTCTTGCTCTGAGACTGTACTCCCTACTGCGTTCAGCAGATTACAAATCGATTTAACCTTAGCAAGGTATTCACTCACGGACAAACCTGCCTTTTCGTTGAGAATGAAGACTATGTCGAAGGGATGAGATCTTTGCATTCGATGGAGCCCCAAACAACCGTGAGATATAACTCCAAATGGTAGCAACAGACGAGAGACCAATGAGATGAGGAAGAACTTTTGTACTAACGGTAGTTAAAAGGCAGATGCAAGCAACTTGTCTTGTTACATATGCAACGCGAACACTTGATTCTCCACAACTTGATTCATTAGTGATACACTCATTCGAAGGAACAACATCGCCAGAAATGAATCTAAGCAAACCATAACCATCAAGTATTAACATCACTTGATGTTTCCAAAGAAGATATGTACTATCTGAAAGCTTAACAACATCTTGCTTAGGAATATGTTGAATGCTGGACAAATTTGATCAAGAAACCATTGAATCCATAGCTAAACCAAACAATAACGAAGGAAACCAAACAACGCATGTGGTGTAACTATGAATCAACAACAAATTACAAAGCTACTTTGATCTAGATCCAAGACTACCAACAGATCACTAGTTTGCTCTTCAAACTATGAGTCAACATAAGTCAAACATTCTTGCAACCAAACAGGTAAATCATGCAAACGGATCTAGAGCAGACGCAAAATCTATCATTGACTAACATAAAAATAATTCAAAGAATATATTAAGAATTAATTCAGGTGATTCAATTGGATGGAACTTTTTAATGAAATAATTTATCAGTATTTTTATTATTTTATATTAATACGATTTCCCATAATCCAATAATAATTTGGTTCACTGGAATCCCTTGGAATTGGTGGGAATTGGAATCCAACTCTACCACTTTCCCATGTTTGGTTTAAGTTTTTCAAGGGAATTGGAATCCCTCATGGTTTCAAACTTCTATCAAATGAGGGAAAGTGAATTCCATCCAAGAATAGATGGAATTCAATTCCCTTGTTGGAGGGAATTGAAATTTGACCATACTATCATCATCAATCTTTTGGTAACTTATTCATATATTGAATAAAAAATTTTTTTTTATTATTTTGGATCGGGTCGGGTTTCTAATTCATATATTTGGGCCGGGTCGGGTGAAACTTTATTTTGATCGGGTTGGGTCGGTTTTTTTAAGTGTGGTATTCGGGTCGGGTCGAGTTCGGGTTTAGGGTGAAAAATACCCGACCCGAAAATATATATAATTTTACCTTATATATTTAGGAATAATTACAATAATACTCCTCTATATATAATTTTTTTCAATTAAGTCACTGTTTTTATTGAATAAAAATAATTTTTTTATTATTTCGGGTCGAGTCGGGTCAGATTTCTAATTCATATATTCGGGTCAGGTCGGTGAAACTTTATTTTGTTTGGGTCGGGTTTTTTAAATGTGATATTCGGGTCGGTTTTTTTTAAGTGTGATATTCGGGTCGAGTCGGGTCGGGTTTATGGTGAAAAAACCGGACCGACCCGAAAAAAAATATACTTTTACCTTATATATTTAGGAATAATTACAATAATACCCCTCTATATATAATTTTTTTCAATTAAGTCAATGTTTTTATTGAATAAAAATAATTTTTTTATTATTTTGTGTCTTGTCGGGTCGGGTTTCTAATTCATATATTGAATAAAAATAGTTTTTGGTATATTTTTTTGTAACTAATTAACATACTCCGATTGGAATGTATCGAAATATTGTTCTATCTTTTGGTAACTTATTAACATATTTTGATTGCGATGATTTTAACTTATGATGTTTATTAGCATGATTTTTATAATTTATCGAAATGAATAATCAATCAATAAAATGAAAATTTAATATTTTTTAATTTTTTATAATATATTACTACATGTAAGTTGTAAAACAAATTAAAATAAAGCAAAAAAAACAAGAAGGTCGATTCTGTCATTTTACATTATTGAAATCAAATTCATCTGACATGTTTGCGAACCAAACAGAATATGAAATTGGATTCCAATTCCATTTCCTGCCAACCAAACAGAATATAGAATTGGATTCCAATTCCTTACAGATTCCAATTCCTTCACAGATTCCAATTCCCTTAGAAACATTTCAACAAACCAAACGCCACCTAAGACTTTGCCGAGATCTTCGATCGAACCGTTTAGATTTCCAATCTTTTATTTATTTAGTTCAACTAAATGTTTAAATTGATTTTCATCTTAATTTTTAGTTCTTAAAAATTCACTCTGCCTTCAAATTAATAATCACTAATTTCCAATTCCATCTATTGGTGTGGGTCTAATACCACTGCTTTAATGTTGTTGAATTGAAGACATGGAACACGTGAACTTATAACATCGTCGGCATCCTCTTTTCCCATAAATACAAATTGATCTCCTTATCCTATACCCCTTTTTCAGTATTTATATTGGAAGTTCTTTTAAATGAATTAGAAATATTTATACATGAAGAACCCGGATTTTCTCCAATGTATTTTGTAAATTTTGAACCCCCTAAGTCAAACGCCATTGAAACTAAAACCAGAATTTGAAGTCCTTTATTTCCAGATATGCAGCAACATGTAATTAAATTTACAAAAAAAAAAAATCTCAGGACTCAACCAAAAGCCTTCTTACAATACATCATATTCTAAAACCTAAAAAAGCAAAGAACAAAATTAAAAACAGTCGAAAGCCAAGGATTTTCTGGATTATCGAGAGAGAACCAAAAAAATAAGAGAGCTGAAATTAAGGAAAAAATCCAACAAAGGGAATCGAAGGAGCCGTCGAGCGGCGAGGCATCGTCGTTATGACGGGGCGGTTACTATCGTCTTGGTGCATGACAATCCCCACAGCTTGGGCGATAACTACCACGAACTCTACCAATAAATTCACCATCCCCACGCATATCTCCAATTTCTGCATCACCACTGTTATGAACCTTTTTCTTTCTTTTCTTTTCTTTTTTGTGAGTGTGATTCTATTTTTCGCGTCTCTATTTATATATGAAAGAAGCAACGTGGCTGACGGGGAAGAAGATGACTTGGTTAACAAGGGAGATTTATAGATAAATACGACCTTTGGAACACCCCAAAGGTCGTTTATTTTTTGCCATTGGTTATCAGTTTCATTTCATGGAAATTTCGATTTATCATAAAATCAAGTTAATATGCTAACCTGTTTCAGTCTGACAAAACGGTCCATGCCTAATTATTGCTTATTTAGTGCCACATTGTTTGAAATGTATTTATTTTAAGCAGGCAAAAATCAAATTACATTTAAATTTAATCAAAACATATATAAATAGAGCTTATATAAGGTAGGACGAAAATTTATATATAATTTACCACAAAATGCAAAATATTAATCATTAGATTAAACTCCAACTAATAATAATAATTTACCATTGTATCGTTTCATTTTTTTTCATACCCATTCAAAATATATATAAATATAGCTTATTTAGTGTCATTTTTGTTCCTGTAGTAAATCTAATTTATCATTTTTTTCCTTATCATTTTTTTTTGCATCAATTTAGTCCTCGAAATTGTTTAGGGTGTTCATTCAAGCCCTCAAAGTCCGTTGACCGTTCTGACTAATAAAACCGTAAGTCTTATGCGTTTTCAATACCAGCAATGTCTAGATCATTCAATATTACTGATGTGGCTTGATGATGACATGACATTTATTAAAAAAATATAAAATATTTACTAAATATAACGGTTAGAAAAAATTCCAAAAATTTGATCTAATCCTTTAATCTTACCGAAATAAATAATAAAATTTTTAGAACTTATTTTAATCATTGTGTTTAATAAATATTTTAACCTAATCCCTTAATTCATAGATGTAGACAACTCACAATTCTGCTAGTCAAAACGATCAACGGACTTTGAGGGCTAGGATGAACATCCTAAACAACTTTGATGGCTAAATTGATGCAAAAAAAAATGATATGGGTAAAAATGATAAGTTAGGTTTACTACAAGGGTAAAAGTGACCCTTAAGCCTAAATTTTATGTTCCAAAATAATATCGTTTTAGTTTGTTTACCATGTCATTAATATCACCAACTATTTGACAGTCGAGTGATCGAAACATAAGCAATTTGAAAGTTGAATGATTAAATTTTAAAACTTTAATTACCAAAACAGGAGTGAGATTAAAATTTAATGATGAAATTTATAATTTACTCTTAAATGAATGAAAATAGGTCACCTTCATGACCTAGCAATATAAAAATTAATATAAAGATTACGGATATTGCTAGACAAATGGCGTTTAAACACCCATTCAAACCAAGCACCAATAATTTTGTGAATCTACATATTTTATTATTATCCACACTAAACAGAAATGTGAAAAATAAAAGAAAAAATAATAATAATTTAGCTTTTATTGTAAAGCTAGTCGGCTAAAAACGGCGTCAGTTTGTTCAGAGTTGATGCATCATTTGGTTAATGCCAATTTTCTTATTCGTTTAATCCCATCAAGTCTACACATGAGTTAATTCTAAATTATAAAATAATATAACTATATATGTAATCAGTAAGTGATTTAATTTAAATAATAGACTTTATTATTATTATAACGTAGTGGTGATTAACGTAACTTTTGTTCGTGTTTAAAAAACTCCAAACTCTGCGGGACAATCATGCATTATTTTGAATTCATATGGAATAATTTTGGATATGCCTTTATATTCGGGGAATCATTGGGATTTTAATATTATGGATAATCATACAATACTATGTCAAAATTAATTTACATCTGTTTTCTTCATTTCATCTTCTCTATTGTCTATAAATAATTAGTGATGTAATATCCCAAAATTTTAAAATTTATAATTTAAACTTTTGGTTTTAAAAATTAATTTTTAAAATTTATATTAAACTTTAAATTTGTTAATGTTCTTAATTAAACTCCCTCCTATATTTTTAAAAAAAAAATCTTATTAAGCCTCTCAAATTTTCAAAATTTTAGATTGACCTTACTTTTTTGAGAGAGAAAAAAATGTAATGTAAACCTTTCAAGATTTTTGAAAATTTTAATTTAAACCTCTTAATTTTTTTAACGTTTTAAGTCAGCTCTATCACTGAGTTCCGCCAGTGATTGTGATAAAAAAAGATTCGATAGGAGTATGATTTTTGTATTTTTTTTATAGAAGCAATTAATTTTATTCAAAATAGAAAATATCTTAAATTACAATGAATATTTGCAATCATCATCATCACCACCATCATCGTCGTCGTCGTCGTCGTCCTGAGTAGGTACATTAGGTTGATGAGGCGCTGATGTCGATGAAGCGCCTCCATAGAATAAGGACCCTGGATATATATGACTGACTATCTCACCGGTTTGCGAAAATTGGGAAAACTCATAAAACCCAAACATCACTGAGTATGAAAACTGTACAGGAGGTGTCTGTGCTGCGGCCATGGGTGATGAGGCTGAACCCGCCAAATATCTAGTATATGAACCCTAAGTCGGATCTATAACATAGATCCATAATAGCCTCCAAGAGGGGTCATCTGTGACGGTGATGGCAGCGGGGTCATAAAAGCAGGTGAAGGTGGCGGCGTCGACATCTGGTAATGGAATGGTGGTGGCGACATCATATATGGCTGCGGTATGTAAGTCGCTGGATACGTTGGCTGCTGTGAAGGTCCTGTTGGTGCAGCTGAGAATGAACCGGATGTATCTACTCTCCGTCCATAAGTCAGGGGACGATGGTACTGTGTCGGTGAACGTCTCTGTCGACGTCGCGGAAAGATCTGCCCTCGTGCATCCTCGGGAAGCAGAAACGGTTTGCCGTTACTGTTGAACCACTCGTAATAACAGTCAGCAACCATCAAGAGGTCATCAAAAATGGGCTCTCTACGGGGAAGGCACCGATGTCGATCCTCCCATAACACGACCCACATATGATTCCTCACCAGCCAATCTGTATATGTCTTACCGTGTCTATCTGTGCTATGCAACTCGTCCATATTGTGAGGTGCTTCCGGAATTAGTTAAAAACAACCAAATTGCCGAAGCACGCGATCAGTGGAGTGTCACTCGACGGTCGCATAATAGATCAAAGGGACTATCCCCATCCAAACATCTGATGGGCCCCTCAACTCAGGTGGGATCACCGCCATCACATCATCAGTAGAATATGACACCCATACAAACTAAAACAAATATATATAATTTTTATCAAAATATTAATCTAATTATATAACTATAATCTAAAATCGATTTTTAAACATTAAAATTCATACCTGTGTGTCAGCCTTCTGATCGATTAACACCCTAATTTTTTCTAAATCATCAGGTAGCTCCTGATGATTTTTCCTATCAGTAGACTACCTATTCAAGAAAAATAATTTCTTATTCACTGTATAAAATTATTAATATACAAAATCAGTTTTATAATTACCTCAGGTGTAGCGGAAATATGAATGGGTTCTTGACAACGGGATATAAAAAGGGCAATCGATACCATGCCCAAGACTGCAGCAGCAAGAGACATCCGCCGATAGCATTACGCCTGTAGTTAATGGCTCGACACATCTCCCTGTACAGGCAAGCCAAAACTGCCGAGCCCCAACTGAGTGATCCGGCCAGATAAAAGTCGCCAAGATGTTGTAACCACATACAATGAACTTGGTTGCGCGATTTGTCCGGCATCAGCAACCTTCCTATCAGCTGCAGTATACATGCCCGTACATACTGTTTAACTTCATCGTCAGACGCGTCCTCGCTCAACTCCTAAAAATTGGCATCTAACCAATTTAACGGTATCCGTCCACCGTTAAAATTTTACGGGATACGTCCTATACTAACCAAACACAAAGTAGTCCAAGAACCAGAAGCTATCCCTGATATCACACCTCCATCCACCGGAAGCCCCAGGTGCATAGAAACATCCTCAAGTGTGATCATGCACTCTCCGCATGGAAGATGGAATGTGTGGGTCTCCGGCCTCCACCGCTCTACCAAGGCAGAAATAAGGTCTGGTTCTATCTTACAGTGACCCTGATATCTACCTAGGTGATCGAATCCAGCCTCTACTAAATATGACATTACACGAGTAGGTATAACTAACTTAAGGTTCCTAATAAAAGGATCTAATATACGGTCTCTCTCCTAAAAAATAAATAATTACACAAATTAATTTTTAAACTAATAATCATACATTAAATAAATTAATTAAAATTAAAACGTTAAAATGTTACCATATCAGCAAAGTGTCGAGATATATGATTTCCATCCAACCAAAGTAGACCGCCTTCCATTTTATATTTGCAAAAAAATTAAATAAATAAAATATTAAGCAATTAAAATAATTAAATAAATTACTAAAAAAACTAAATATAATAAAATATACCTTAATAATAGAATATAAGAGTATTTTAGAGAAGTTGAGAGGATTTGGTGTGATGAAAGTGATTGAGAATTGGGGTATTTATAGGGAGAGATGGGTGTGAATGGGTGGGGGTAATTTGGTAATTAAGGGTATAGTGCGGGGCAGAACCCGTGCCTTTCTGACGCGTGTCAGAATCACAGGTAAGGTGCGGCCCCTGTGCCGTGCCATACCCTTAATTACTAACCTACCCTCGCCCATTCACACGTGTATCCATGTCAGCATAAGGCGCGTCTCAGGGGGGCGCCTTACCCCACATGACGCCAAATCAACGTATAGCACGGTGCAGGGGGCGCGCCTTACTGCAAAGGGTGTTAGATCGGGAAATATAGTCTGACCAATGCCTGATCGGGAATATTAAATTAAAAAGATGATTTTTTTTTTGGGAAAAACGCCTTTATATTAGTGGTGTCATGTAAACTGTCAAGGGTATGAATAACTACTGTCAGTGGGAGAAAACCACGTTTGATACTTTTATTGAAACATTCACACAAACAACTTTTATTGAAACTCAAATAAATATTATAAGAGCACTCTCACTCAAAAACAAGATACTACAACTCACTTTTATAAGACCTTACTTCTTCACTCACTTAGAAGCTCTTAATTTTTCTTGATGCTTAAACTAAATAGAGAATGATATTTATACTACTCAAGAACAATCCTACACCACGAAAATAAAATAACTTAAACCATTAAAATATACAAATACCTAACTCTCACCTAACTCTTCACCTAACTCTTCACCTAATTCTTCACCTAACTCTTCACCTAACTAAATTGATGTAAGCAATGACATCAATTTAGTTTGGGTCTGGGTTTAGGCTCCCATAATAGATCAAGTTTATGATCCAACAACCCCTTTAAACTTGATCTTGTGACCCCTAGTAAGTTCCTTAATCTTATGAAGTCTTCGCTTATCAGTGATTTGGTAAAAATATCGACAACTTGATCTTGTGACTTCACGTATTCAACTTCCACATCCTTTCTTGTAACACACTCCCTTATATAGTGGTAGCGAATATCGATATGCTTACTTCGATCATGGAATACTGGATTATTTGCTAAGTCAATGGTTGACTTGTTGTCCACACAAACTTTGGCAGGCTCTTCTTGTAATAAACCTATCTCCATCAATAGATTTCTAAGCCAAATTGCATGACAAACGCATGAGGTAGCAACAATATATTCCGCTTCACAAGTGGACAATGTGACAATTGGTTGTTTCTTTGACATCCATGTGAAAATAGCATCTCCCATAAAAAATACGAATCCAGTAGTGCTCCTTCGATTATCTATGTATCCACCCTAATCATTGTTGCTATATCCAACAAGCTTGTAATCATTAAAACTGAATAGAACAAGCCAAAGTCAAATGTACCTTTCAGATAGCGAAGAATTCTCTTTATGGCTTTAAAATGGGTGGTTGTTGGAGATTCCATATAGCGACTAACCAATCCAACTGTGTGAAGAATATCGGGCCTTGTGCAAGTTAGATAGCGTAGACTTCCCAGCAAACTTTTGAAGAATGTTGGATCTAGATTTTCGCCTTCTTCATGTTTAAACATCTTGATCCCGTATTCTGTCGATGTGCTTATTGGCTTACAGTTCTCCATCTTGAACTTTTTCAGGATCTCTTTTGTATAGTTTTCATGTGAAATGAAAATTACATCCTTTTGTTGCTTAACTTCAATGCCAAGGTAGTACCCCATGAACCCCATGTCTGTCATCTCGAATTCATTCATCATCACATCCTTGAATTCATTAAACATGCTTGAGTTACTTCCGGTGAAGATCAAATCATCCACGTAAAGCCACACGATCAAAATATCTCCATATTTGATCTTGATATATAGAGCATGCTCGTAGGGACATTTATTAAAGCCATTCTCTTGGAAGTACTTGTCGATTTGGCTATTTCATGCCCTTGGTGCTTGTTTTAGCCCGTAAAGAGCCTTCTTCAACTTTAACACCTTGTCTTCGTGCCCTTTGACTTCATAGCCTGATAGTTGCTTAATATAAACTTCCTCTTCAAGAACTCCATTTAAGAAGGCATATTTTACATCCATCTGTTGTATCTTCCACTTGTTTTGAGTTGCCAAAGAAATGATTAATCTGATAGTCTCCAATCAAGCAATAGGAGCAAATACCTCATCATAGTCAATTCCAGCCTTTTGACTATAGCCTTTAGCAATTAGTCTCGCCTTATGCCTTTCAATCTCTCCTTTGATGTTTTGCTTTGTTTTGTACAACCATTTTACACCTATCGCCTTATGTCCCTTGGAAAGTAAGGTAAGTTTCCATGTGTCATTCTTCTCGATGGCTTTGATTTCTTTGCCCATCACATCTCTCCATTTCTTTTCTTGTACTGCTTCTTGAAAGCTCATTGGTTCACAATCGACAAACAGACAAAATAATGTAAGATTATCTTGTCATTCAGTTACCTCATAGAGATCTCTAAGGCTTCTTGTACGTTGCACAACTCTTTCACTTTGACTCCCACTTGATGATGACGAAGGTGATGAGTCTCTTTGAGTGGTTGATGTTGGTGAAGTGAGTGGAGTTTCAAGCTCTTGTTGAGATTCTTGTTGAGGTTCACCTAGTTGTTCCCTCATTGTCTGCTCATCTTCTTCAAACTGAGGAAAGAAATTGAAGTCATCTATATAAGAGTTAAAATCCCATTCTCCTTCTTCGTTGAAGACCACATCTCGACTAATCACAATCTTCTTATTGTCTGGATTGTATAGCTTGTAGCCTTTCGAATTAGTATCATAGTCGATGAAGATAAAACTCTCGCTTTTATCATCAAGCTTCGTTCTTCTCTAGTCTGGTACGTGAACATGGGCTATACTTCCAAAGGCTCTCAAGTGAGAAATGTCAGGCTTTCTTCCACTCCATGCCTCTTGCGGTGTCTTTCCCCAAACACTTCTTGTTGGAGATCAGTTTGACAAGTAGACTGCACACGATACTACTTCCGCCCAAAATTCCTTGGGTAGTTTCTTGCTTTTGAGCATGCTCCGTGCCATATCGAGGATTGTTCTATTCTTTCTTTCTGCCACACCATTTCGCTAAGGGGATCTAGGAACTATCATTGGTCGATGAATTCCATTTGCTTCACAGAACTCTTGAAACTCCCTGGAAGTTAATTATCCACCTCGGTCGGATCTCATGGCTTTGATCTTTTTACCGCTTTCTCTTTCTACCGCTTTCTCTTTCCACTGCTAATTTGAACTTCTTGAAGACTTAGAAAACTTCTTACTTCTGTTTCAAGAAATATACTCAGTTTTTTCTTGAAAAATCATCAATAAAGAGAAGAAATAGTTACTGTTACCAAGAGAGCTAGGCTTAATTGGTCCACATATATCGGTATGGATGAGCTCGAGTGGCTTCTTGGCTCTCTTCTCCGACTCCTTTGGAAAGCTTTTCCTGAATTGTTTCTTGACTAGACACCCTTCATAAAGTTGGTCAGGATGGTTGATGTGAGGTAGTCCCTTCACCATCTCCTTCTTAGATAGCAGCTCTAGACCTCCAAAATTGAGATGCCCAAATCGTAGATGATAAAGCCATGATGCATCTTTGTAGTGAGCTTTCAGGCACTTTGCAACATCATTTTGTATGTTGATCAAGAACATTCTATTCTTTGACATCGGTACTTTAGCAATGAAGTTATTCTTATCATCTTTTATAGAAAGATTATAATTATTCATATGAATATCATAATCTTTCTCTACCAGTTGCCCTAAACTTAATATGTTACTTTTCATATTGGGCACATAGTAGACATTTGAAATAAATTGACGTCTCTCATCTTTCAAACGGATAAGGATGTTACCTATCTCTTTCACTACTATTGTGTAATCATCTCCAAACGAAATATTTCCACTTACCGACTCTTCTAGCTCCACGAACATGTCTTTTCTTCCGCATATGTGATTACTTGCACCACTGTCAAGATACTAGGAATTTGCTTGGCCACCATAAGTTTCGTTTCGTGCTAGAAGAAGAGTTTCTTTGTAATCTTTCTTTTCCTCCACGTAGTTGGCCTTCTCCTAAATTTTTTTGTTGGGAGCTCTATATTCTAAAGCGTAATGCTCAAACTTCTGACAATTATAACATCGAACTTGAGATTTTTCATACTTTGAGTTTGGATTGATTCTTCCACGGCCTCGTGTTGATTTTCTTTTTTCTCATAGTTGTTGTTGGAATTGTTATTGTTGTAATTCCAACCTCGACTTTCACCTCGTCCATGGCCTCTACCTCTTCCTAGGCCACGTTGGTTTCTATCATTGCGTTGGCTTTCATGCATATCCTTGAGTTGCAGCTTGAGGAGTTGCTCAGTAAACCCATTCTTCTTCTTATGTTTCTCTTCGTATGCTTACAATGATCATTGGAGTTGCTCGATCGTCATTTCTTTCAAGTCTTTAGTTTCTTCAATCGTCACGACGATGTGCTCAAATTTGGGATCCAACGAACGGAGTATCTTTTGTATTATCCTCACATCTTCTAACTTTTCACCATTTCTTTTTAATTGATTAGAAACAACTACTACTCTTCAGAAATAATCTAAAATAGACTCAGATGCTTTCATGTGTAAGGATTCGAATTCACCTCTTAATGTTTGGAGATGAACCTTCTTCACTTGCTCGGATCCTTTGTAAGAGGTTTGTAGCTTCTCCCACACTTCCTTACTAGATCTTCCACTTGAAATCTTTTCAAAACCATCATCATCTAATACTTGATAGTTGAGGTAGAGAGCCTTCTTGTCTCTCTTTCTTGAATCCTTCAAAGTTATCTTTTGATCCGGTTTAAGAGTAGAAAAAACATCATCATCTGCAGGCTCGTTATAGCATTTCTCTATGATATCCCACACATCTTGTGATCTAACAAGTGCCTTCATTTTGATACTCCAAATTTCGTAGTTGTTGTTGTTGAATGTCGGAACTTGGAATGGTGTTATACCATTTGTCATATCTCTCAATATAATGAGAATTTGCAAAATCCGATTGCACGGATGAATCCGGAATGCCAAAAAAACCTTATGAGGAAATTGGACAACTTGATCAATGGGCTCCAAATCGATAAGTCAAACTCGATTTTCTGGCAGCAGTTTTCAGGCGGTGCGTGGCGGTGCGTCAGAACTTAGATTGAGAAAATTCTGGCAGCGGCGGATTCCTCTCGTCGAGTCCTTCAATCTTTCTAACTCGCACTGATACCACTTTGTTGGAAATGAAACACTCACACAAACAACTTTTATTGAAACTCAAACAAATATTACAAGAGCACTCTCACTCAAAAACAAGATACTACAACTCACTCTTATAAGACCTTGCTTCTTCACTCACTTAGAAGCTCTTAATTTTTCTTGATGCTTAAACTAAAATGGGGAAGGATATTTATACTAATCAAGAACAATCCTACACCACACAAATAAAATAACTTAAACCATTAAAATATACAAATGCCTAACTCTCACCTAACTAAATTGATGTAAGCAATGACATCAATTTAGTTTGGGTTCGGGTTTAGACTCCAATAATGGATCAAGTTTATGATCCAATAATATCAGGGTTTATTTATTTATTTATTTATTTTATCTCTTTTACAAAATACCCACTTTTTTGTATTTGATTCCTAAACCATTTTTTTAGTTTATGATGCAGGTGTGGAAAAATAAAATGTAATCTTGATGTACATGCAGGCATGAAAGCTTTGTCTGATTCACTTTTTTTAATTCTTAGTTTGGGGGTTAAAAACACGAAATCAAAATTTAAAGTTTGGTTAATTGGATTTTACCCGATGATGAAAACCCCATTGAATTGAGTAGTTTTTCTGATTTTCGTTTTAGAGCGTCTGTCTGGTTCAATTTCCTCTCTTTCTATTTCCTATTTCCTATTTCTCTACTTTTTCTACTTCTTATACGGAGACAAGCCAGAACTTAATCTTAACATAAGTCAGATCTTTTTAATGGTTCTAAATTTTACACATAATTTTATTTTTTATTTAAAAAGCATAAATGATAACATCACATATGTATATTAGTTCTATCATTTCGATGAAATAACAATTATAAAATTAGAAATAAAATTAAAGTAAATAATAGTTCTATCATTTCGATGAAAATGTATGCATTAGCCTACAGACGCGGTTGTTCAAACTCAGAACCTCATTTAACGTCTCAAAGTTTGGGTCAATAGTTTGAGTCGGTAATAAGGATGAGTTAATGGATTTTTGATAAAATATTAATTTTAGAATTTTCGGGCAATAAATATTTTCTAAAATGGTTTTGAATTTATTTTTGGGATTTTATAAATGATTTTATAAGGTGACTAAATTGAAAGAATTAAAATATTCAATTTTAGTGACTAAATTGTAAAGGATCGAAGTATCAAAATCTATAAAGCTATTTTACCAAGTGGAATATTCACTCACCTTCCCTCCATTCTTAAGTGTGTCTTTTCCTAATATTTCATAGATAACTACCTTGATTCATTCATAAATTCCTTTGCTTAAATTCACTTCCTAAACTCTTAATTCATCCTTTGTTCCGTTCATCAAAAATACCATTGAAAGCCTTGCCTCAATTATCTTTGTTTCTCCTACATGTCCGATTTATTTTCCTCACGATTGCCATCAAACCTTTGCTGATTTTTTTGTATCATTCTCCCATGATTTTTCATCTCATTCTTCCTTCATCATTATTCTTTGCCGCTACTTTCCTTTTTCACCATTGGTGTAGCTGTTTTTTCATCAATCTTTCAATTTTCATTAAGGTAATTCCTTAATAATGGTTTTTTTTAATGATTCGATGATTAAAGATTTATTAATAAGATGATTTTGATTGATCATGATTTTCAATTGTGAATTTTCTCAAATATGGTGATTTTAGAAATTAATTATTCTACCTAATTTTTGAAAGTTTTTCAAGGTTATGGTGTTTTAAGGTTGATTATTATCATATTAAAATATATTTTTAATTTGGATTGATTTGAATATCGTATTCTTGAAAATAAACTTGATTTTGCCATTTTTCGGAAATTTAGGAGTTAATCTAATTGTTGTTTTAAAGTTTATTATTATCATACTAAAATATATTTTTAATTTGGATTGATTTGAATATCGTTTTCTTGAAAATAAACTTGATTCCGCAATTTTTCACAAATTCGAGAGTTAAATAAATGTTTTTGTTCTTAGGTATTTTAAATGTGTTTAGGTGTTGATTGGGATCATTCTCGATCAACAATGTAGTGAGGAAGCAAGTGTCAAGGTGTTAGATGTGTTAAATCGCTTATGTGGTAAGAATTTTGGTTATTTTACCGATTTTCTTTCTATTTTGAACGTAGAATGTTTTGCTCTATTTTGGATGCTTTTGTGACATGATAATATGTTCATTAAGGAGTTTTTTAAGTCATTGATCAAGTAAAATTGGTGCATTAACTATCGAAAGCAAGTAGATATAGTTTGGAATCGATATTGTGCTTGAATCGTCATAGAAGTGTGAGACTTTTCATTCTTGGATGATGAATGTCATCAATGTTAAATAAGGGCTTAGTTGAGAGTAATTCATTAGATTAAGACCCTATGGTAAGCATGTCATTAAAGTGTATTGAATATGCATATGTGATATATTATTGATATGTGAATTGTGAATTGTTATGTGACTTGTGAATTGTTATGTTACACATAATGCATAGCTATTTTGTATAAAATATGATACTTAGCTTAGTTATGGATGAGTGGAGTTATCTTGTTGTCCAAAGAGGTGAGTGGAGTGATCTCTTTGTCTCATATGGGTTGATCATGACAACCAATCTAATTTGTGTTTAAAATTCCAAACAAAAAATGATTCCATAAAACTATGCATCATGTGTCAACTACTCTTAGTAAACATGAATTATTTGAAAATTGTTCTAAATAGGACCTTTGGATATGAAATACATGCCTAGGAAAGAGTACTCTATGTTTTCTATAAGTGTGTGATAGAGAATAGTCGTGGTAAGGTTGGTGCATTGAGCTTAGCTTTGAGAAGATCACGGGGTAAAGTTGATGCATTGAGCTTTACTCTGAAGTGTGGAAGTTTAGACCTAAGTGAGTCTTTAAATAAAATAATAGTTTTATTAAATTTATTTATTCTATGAGTAGGTTGTATTTTTAACAAGGGCTAATGATTCATAAAGTGAATTAATTGTGTGATTGTGTGTGCAACCCGATGAAAGGTAATAGTGCATGTGTGTATGATTACAACAGTGTGTATGATAATATAAAGCATGATGTAATCTGATATTTGTGAGCCTTCAAAGTGTATTATGTGTAACACCCCCAACCCGTATCCGACCCAGATCCGAGTCCGAGGTGTCACATTGACTTTTCAAAACATTTTTCTTTAGAAATTGGTTAAAATTCAAATTCAAAATGTTCAAGAAAGTAAATTATTTTCATTTACTAAAATGTTTGGTCTTACAAAACCTATCAGAGCATATTCAATATCATTCTCTTAGTACATGCCAACTACAATTAATATAACAATATACATAAATTTACAGCTACTTTTCTGATCTGAACTTCATAAAGGAGATATTGACCTATTTTGCTCCTCTTAGCGTATCTTCTCGCTTTTTCGGAACCTACGTGTGAAACACTCACACGATAAGTCGGTGACTTAGTGAGGCATACATAAACTGACTATAGTATATCATAACTAATTCATATTCTGCACATTTCATGTAGTCATGATGAACTGTAGAATGCATCCAAACATAAATGCATATATATATATATATATATATATATATATATATATATATATATATTTCATTTTACCTGTTATTATTACTCCTGTTTAATATATATTATACTTATTACATTTTGTATATCATACACATACATATTGTTTTACAAAGAAATACAAATATCATCATATCACATCTATTATTTCACACCATAAATAATACAAACAAAGCACATAATATCATACAAGGTTCTTTTATACCATCTTCTTTATTATCCCATGTACACATGTGAGAACTATAGATATGTGAGTCTATAGAGGTTGTGCACTAATCCTGTCACCACAGCTCATAATTGCACCAAAGTGCCACGTAGAATTGCACCGTAGTGCCGCGTAGAAATGCACCAAAGTGCCATATAAGATTGTCCCTAAGGACCATGTAGAAATTCCTTAAGAATCATATACATATTACAAGGATCAAGTATGTGTCTCAAAAGACCTCACAGATGTTCCAAAGAATACATATATGTCCCGAAGGACCGCGTAGACCCTTGACTCTTGGCATGCCAACTATACCTCTAGCTTTCATGACACATAACATGGGCATTAATATTTATATTATCACACATTCACATATTCGTATCACATATACACATAATCTTATAGTTCTTTCACATAGCTCATTGTCACAATTTCATAAGCTCAAACATAGTCACGTATTTCATATCATTCACATATACATATACTCATATAGTCAATATCATTTCTCTTATAACCACATAAATCACATTTCATAACAGACATCATATGTGCATATACTAACTTATTCATATCATATATATTATGGTTTGTACTTTTATACTCACATATATCAATATCATAGAACTTGGTTCACTTTTTCACGTTATCATACCAGCATATAATCTTATATAAATCCTCATTGCATTATGTGATTTTTCATTTGAGAGGGTATCGGTACCTGTTGAATGGGTACCGATACCCCTAGCCCAGAAATCATATTTTTAGCACGAAAATTACTTCATTTCATCTCAAACACTTCATATTTCAACCCCTTTTTTTTATCTTTAACTTACTTAAACCAATTAATTTTCATTCAATACCTCTTTAACTTAAAAATCCACTCCTCTACATAGCATTCAAGAATCATACCAAAATTTCCATGTTATCCATATTTAATTCTAACTCTTATAACTTCTTATTCTCATAAATGACAAGTCAAATTCAACCTCCAAATTTATTTAAACTCTCTAATTCAAATTTTCACTTAGACACTCCATATCTAAAATCATTCATAACTCAAAACTCTTTGAGTTTCTAAGCCCCTTTTTCCTTCCATCATCCTTCCTATAGCTTCATTAATTAAAACCATGCTTGACTCTTAAGAATTAACCAAAAGAAAACCAACTCACTTTTTCTTAAGAGCTTCATGGTGGAGAAGAAGAGAAGTCTGGAAACTTTTGTTTCCTACACATGCCCCCACGTGGGTATATATAAAATATCCACCAAAATCTTAAATTATCTTCCTTGTTAAAAGACTCATTTTCCCTCTTAACTCCTCATTCTTTGATAATTCATCCTACATAAAATATTTCAATCGAATCCTTGAAAATTTCAATTTCTCCAATTTGGTTACTGAATTTTTGAATCTTTCAATTTAGTCACTAACCTCAATTTTGGGATATTACAAATCTCCCCTCATTTAAAGAAAATTCGTCCTCGAATTTTCATTGCACATTCCAATAAGAACATACCTTCTAATGTTCTCATGTTGCCTCCTTTACTTAATCTTTCATTCCTTTAGTTCTTCAACTACCTTTTTCCTTTATACATTCATCTACTGTCACTTATCATATACATAGGAACCAGTAACCTCAATCCATTCATGTTTTTTTCTCTCCTTTAATTCTGCATTTTCCTTTGACATTTCTAAAATCCATATAATATCACCCATCATGTGGACAGTAACATCCATTCTCGTCAATCCACATCATAAATCAATCTATTTTCTCCTTAATATCTAATTACCTCATAACAATACCAAACTTTTATTCCATCTTCAATTGACCAAGAACACAACTTGAAACCTTTTTTCAAATATAATTAAACATATACTTTACGGAATCAAACAATCTTTTCACATCACCTTACACACTTTTCTTACTTCTATATCAAACTTATTATCTACACTTACATATAACCTTTGTTATACTTAATCCTTTAATTCCTTCTCAAATCAAAATCTCCTTATAACATAAATCACATCTTTTCTTCAGGCTCTCATACTCTTTTCATACCAGTTATATTTATCCCTGATTATCGATCTTTATCATATCTTCACAACTCTGATAATCAACTTCACCTATACAAAATCTCATTCTTTACCATCTCTTGTACTTGTATTTTCCTTCCCCAAAACTCCCTTTAAAACATATAAATACTCATCTCCTTGCTTACATCATATTTATATGATCAAAATATATATATAACCACATCCAGATCCATATCATACTTGATTAACTCAACTTTATCTCTTCTTCCAATCTTATAACTCTATCACCTTTACTCTTACAGTTAATCAATAACAACTATTCAATCTAGAGCACAAGCCCTGATCCGCCAATCAAATACATCCTTTCCAATCGAAATTTTTCCCAACAGTAGTTTACTTAACTTATCAGATCCACTTTTATTCTCATACATCATGTCTTATAAACCGATCCCTGATGTATCCATATCCACATTACTTGATACATTTTAAAGACTTTTTCTTCTTCAATTAACATAATTCTAACAAGACTCTTAATCAATTCTTCCACTTTCATATATTTCTTCATATTCATCTTCAATTCCTTATTTAATTTTCCAATACCAAACTTTACTGCTTAAATGGGTCTGACTTTCGTCAGATTTGATCCTTTAACATGGAATACAACTAGTTCAAATTGAGTCTGCAATTCAAAATTATAATCTATGTCTCTCTTCGATAGTGTTGATTTTTGTGAGATACGAATTCTCTTAATTCTTCTGAGATCTCTCTAGATCTTTAACACAATTCATCACTTCTTGAAAAGAAATTTTTTAACACCAATTATATTCTTTTAGTCTAGGTACAAGCCCTCCATACCTCACTTATATATATTATTTTCCTTTGGAATAACTTAACAACAATTTCTTTGACTTATCCAACTACATTCATATCCCTATACGTTACGATTCCTCTATTTCCAAACTCAGACATTCTAACTTTCTTTGTCTTATAAACTGATTGCTGATATATTGATTCTTAAAATTTTCTATTACTCTGTAACTTTTCTTAAACATACGAATCCTTATCTCCTTCACTACGTCACATTTACATGATTGATATACACAACTATATCCATATCCGCTTCATATTTGGTTAACTTATCCTGACAATATCTTCAAATATTTTAATTCCAATACACTTTTCATCACATAATCTTGTTAACCAACACTAACTTTTCCCATATAGAATGCAAACCCTTATCATATCCATATTCTTGCTTAAACATAGTACTATCTTTTTGTCTCAAATTCATAAACTCTATTTCCATATCTCTTATACAATTGTCACTGATGCATCTATTCTTGAACTCTTATACAAATACTCACCACATCCTTTGATCTTTTTAACGTTCTTATGGTGACACTTGTTCACCATATTCTATCTTATCCATGTAATAATAAGAAAACTACTCCATATCACTTTTTTGATTCAAAACAGTGAAGACCTTTTATCACTATTCTGATATGATTTCAACTTTCTGAAATCAATCTTTGATCTTATGAGGCATTTCCTGAGGTGTCCGCTCTCCATCCTGCCTGGCCAGGGCAGGTGAATTGCTATCACCATCAGGTTTATCACCTCTCACTTTTCTTCAGAAATTCTCATAATCAAATTTCTACTATATTATACTAATCGTATTCTATTAGCAAGACAACATACTCATCACACTATCAGATCAAAAAATATCCACTTTAGGTTGGCATGTACACATTCTAAAACTTCTTTGACTTTGATTTAAGCCTAGAATCGGTTAAACCTTTGCTCTGATACCATTAAATGTAACTCCCCCAACTCGTATCTGACTCGGATCCTAGTCCGAGGTGTCACATTGACTTTTCAAAAAACAATTCTTTACAAATTGGTTAAAATTCAAATTCAAAATGTTCGAGAAAGTAAATTATTTTCATTTACTAAAATGTTTAGTCTTACAAAACCTATCAGAGTATATTCAATAGCATTCTCTTAGTACATGCCAACTACAATTAATATAACAATATACATAAATTTACAACTATTTTTCTGATCTGAACTTCGTAAAGGAGATGCTGACCTGTTTTGCTCCTCTTAGCATATCTTCTCGCTTTTCTGGAACCTACGTGTGAAACACTCACACGCTAAGTCGATGACTTAGTGAGGCATACATAAACTGACTATAGTATATCATAACTAATTCATATTCTACACATTTCATGTAGTCATAATGAACTGTAGAATGCATCCAAACATAAATGCATATATATATATATATATATATATATATATATACATACCATTTCATTTTACTTGTTATTATTACTCATGTTTAATATATATTATACTTATTACATTTTTATATCATACACACACATATTGTTTTACAAAGAAACACACATATCATCATATCACATATATCATTTCACACCATAAAGAATACAAACAAAGCACATAATATCATACAAGGTTATTTTATATCATCTTCTTTATTAGCCCATGTATACATGTGAGAACTATAGATATGTGAGTCTATAGAGGTTGTGCACTAATGTTGTCACCACAGCTCGTATAATTGCACCGAAGTGCCACGTAGAATTGCACCGTAGTGCCGCGTAGAAATGCACCAAAGTGCCATATAAGATTGTCCCTAAAGACCACGTAGAAATTCCTTAAGAATCATATACATATGCCAATGATCAAGTATGTGTCTCAAAAGGCCTCACACATGTTCTAAAGAATATATATATGTCCCGAAGAACCGCGTAGACCCTTGACTCTTGGCATGCCAACTATACCTCTAGCTCTCATGACACATAACATGGGCACTAATATTTATATTATCACACATTCACATATCCGTATCACATATACACATAATCTTATAGTTCTTTCATATAGCTCTTTCATATAGCTCATTGTCACATTTTCATAAGCTCACACATAGTCACGTAGTTCATTTTCATATCATTCACATATACATATACTCATATAGTCAATATCATTACTCTTGTAACCACATAGATCACATTTCATAACAGACATCATATATATATACTAACTTATTCATATCATATAAATTATGGTTTGTACTTTTATACTCATATATATCAATATCATAGAACTTGGTTCACTTTTTCATGTTATCATACCAGTATATAATCTTATATAAATCATATAGGTAAAGTTATTTATCTTTATCTTATTTTCCTTTTGTACCAGCTTACATAATTTATTATACTAACCTGTACAATAACATATAACCCTTATCACTTATCTCACATTATTTAAATACGAGTTTATTATATTCATTTAATTTAGTTTCTCATAACTCTTATAACCTTCTCATAGGGTTTTATAGTTCTTCGTTTTATACCTCTTATATCATAATTTCCTTTTAAGTATATCACTCTTTCCTATAGTGCTTATCCTATGAGTTCGTATCACTGTTATGTTCATGTCCCCTAATTTATAAATCATTTTCATAGAGTCTCTTAATTTATTATCTTCTAATTTATATTTTGTTCTCTTAATTATTCTCATAGTCACCTATCTCCATGACTTATCACTTATATGCAGTTTACAATTTCATTCTTATATATCACAATAAACCTTGGTTTGATTATTCTATCAGTAACATATACCTAAATGGCTTGTTTCTTACCAACATATCTTTACATGTCTTATTTTATGATCTTCCATTATCACATAATAATAATTTACATAAATCATGTATCATATACAAAGCATATCAACATATAGAACATATGATCATATCAAACTATGCTCATGTTCATGACTTCATGCATATTACTCTAAGAAATAAACTTATCGCAAGTCTAATTTGCAGTAAACATTACATATCACGAATATGAACTCACCTGGCCTCACTAGTCAATTAGATCTCTTATCTTTTCCTTGATCAATCTTACTTGTCAAATGTTCCGGAATTGCTTTAGGCTTAGAATCTACATAAATATTCATTTTAAGACAATTATTAGATACCTACACCTTGTAATTCGATACTAACAACTTAAATGAACTTAATAAACCAATATTCATATTTTTCCTTTAGGGGGTATCGATACCCTTCTTAGGGTTTCGGTACCCTCATTACATTTTGTGATTTTTTGTTTGAGAGGGTATCAGTACCTGTTGAATGGGTATCGATACCCCTAGCCCAGAAATCATATTTTCAGCATGAAAATTACTTCATTTCATCTTAAACACTTCATATTTCAACCCCTTTTTTATCCTTAACTTTCTTAAACCAATTAATTTTCATTCAATACCTCTTTAACTTAAAAATCCACTCCTTCACATAGCATTCAAGAATCATACCAAATTTTCCATGTTATCCATATTTAATTCTAACTCTTATAACTTCTTATTCTCATAAATGACAAGTCAAATTCAACCTCCAAATTCATTTAAATTCTCTAATTCAAATTTTCACTTAGACACTCCATATCTAAAATCATTCATAACTCAAAACTCTTTGAGTTTCTAAGCCCCTGTTTCCTTCCATCATCCTTCCTAAAGCTTCATTAATTAAAACCATGCTTGACTCTTAAGAATTAACCAAAAGAAAACCAACCCACCTTTGCTTAAGAGCTTCACGGTGGAGAAGAAGAGAATGAAGAGGAGAAGTCTGGAAACTTTTGTTTCTTACACATGCCCCACGTGGGTATATATAAAATATCCACCAAAATCTTAAATTATCTTCCTTGTTAAAAGACTCATTTGCCCTCTTAACTCCTCATTCTTTGCTAATCCATCCTACATAAAATATTTCAATCAAATCCTTGAAATTTTCAATTTCTCCAATTTGGTCACTAAATTTTAGAATCTTTCAATTTAGTCACTAACCTCGATTTTGGGATATTACATTATGTGTGCATCATGGCATGACATGATGGCATGATCATTTAGGTAAAAGCAGGTGAGGTTTGCAAGACATTTAGGAGTTTTCTCCTTTAGCTTTGATACTTACATCACTTAGGAATGTTTTGTCATTCACTAGGCTTTTAGCTTATACACTCGTTGTTAACATTTTATAGAGGATTGATTGTTGTTCACGCAAAGAGTTATCATTCAATTCTGATCAAACAATACTCAATTTTTACTAAAGCTTATGTGGACTATTTTGTAATTCGAGGCATTACGAGATTCTATTTCGGGGTAGATTGAATATTGAGATATTGGATATGATTTTAGTTCATCATATTCTTTTGAGTACTATGAATTCTTGAATAAATGCATAATGTTGATCTTTGGTAACATTGTCACAAAAGTGTTCTTAATGTTATGTTGCTTATTTGCTCAATTATTACTATATACTTTGGAATGTTGTTTGTGTATTTGGACAAGTGTCAATATGTGTATGGAATTTGTTAGGTTCATAGTTTGCATGAAATTACTTGAAATATATAATATGACTATGTGATTATGTAAAAGTTGACCTTATATGCATTATTTGACTTTCGATGCTAAATCATTATATGTTGTGTTAAATAATGTTGTGAAACATGCTACATTTGTAATATGACATGTTCAAGATGGTCCAAGTGTAGTCAATCATGTTCAAAGAGCATAGGATCGATTGTATGGAAGTTTATTGGCATGTTCGTATGCATTTTCTGCATTTTTCATAAAAATGATCGATCCATTGACTGAAATGATCGATCTCTTCCCAAAAAGATCGATCTTTTGCCTAAAGGATCGATCCAAAACCTACTGTTTTACAAAGGATCAATCCCCCGTGAAAAAATATCAATCACTTCGCTCTGTGTTTAATGAAAAATGGTAAAATTTAGTTCATTAAAGGTTCTAAGTGTTTCTAAGTCTTAATTTGACCCTATGGTGATTATATGAGTTCAAAATGGTTCTAGAAATGAATTACTGATTAATACTTCATCTTTAATTGAATTTTAGTGAGACTTGATTTGGCACTCTTAAACACGCTTAATTACATAATGGAAGTGTCAATCACATGTTTACTGTTCGTATATAACTTTTGTATTATTTATTTTTTGGTCCTTAGAATTGCATGTTTAATTAAGTCCCTATTTGATGTCTGATTGATCTAAAAGTTTGCATGTGTTTGATTGATTGTTAATAATGATTAATGGTGAACTTAATTTCTATTTTTATTGTCGGATTAATGATAGTATTTGAAATGACTAATTTATCCCTATGTTGTATGCTTTTGTTTTCTTCGTAATATATAATCATATGTTTGTTGAAAGCTTGATTTTGTGGAATTCTGTTGTGATACATTGCATGTTGAATGTTTACCTGTAATTGTTTCTGCTTAGTGTTTATGATTAGGGTTTGTTTGTCCGATTCGATTCTGAATCTAATCTGCACTCAGAATATTCGGGTCATCCTACGTGACCGGGTATAGCCTGTTACACCTCAATTTCAAGTTTGAATCAATTTTGAAACTCATATAACATTTAAGGCTACAACCGAAATTGTTATCAAAACGTATAATGTTTTAGGTTGTTCTAGTTAACATTTTAGATTACAACTTAAAATGCTACCAAAAATCATAACATGTAAAATGAGTAACATTTTTGTTGCAATCTAAAATAGGGTAAATTACATACTTTCTCACTGAGTTTTACTCTCTCTCTTATTTAACTTATTGTACTTTCATTTTTTCAATTTACTTACTGAACTTTAGACAGTGAATTTTTTTTTGTCACTCTACCGTTAAATAACTAACAGTGCCAATGACATGACATGGTGAACTGCTAAAATATTAATCATGCGAGGGTGACGTGACTATATCTTTCTTCTATTTCTTCAAGGATGGCTGACAATCTCTTTCTTCTCATTCTTCAAGGATGGTTCATAAAACAATCCAAGAAAAAAATGGAACAAAAAACCATATCACGTTTACGTAAGTCTGGTTTGGCCACCATCAAAACCAGGAATGATGAAGACATTGTTGCCACTGCAAACAATTCCAAGAAGAAATTACAGTTGAGTGAGAAAATGAAGTCTGGAAATGGCGTTTTATGTCGACTATTCCTCCGATGCCAAATTCATCTATACATCTAGAGTCATTGCCCCAACGCCATCAACCGTCCTGAGGTGACTTCCATGACATCGAACAACTCTTGATTCCCCGATTCGTACAACAAGATTTCAACAATCTTAGAACAGTAGAAGCCTCCGCTCAATGAGCGGAAACTCTCCTTATTTCGATGCGTGGAAAGCATATGAGACCAATCCTCTTCATCCCGTTGATAGACCAGATAGTGTTATTTAGATGGGGCTAGTTGCTCTATGGATTTTACACTACAAGTTATTTTCTTTGCTTTGTAGGTCTTCTCTAATGGAAACATGTGTTATTCTTGCTCTTTGAACCTCTATATTTGCTTTAATTTCATTGAAAAGTGGCTCATGGAACACTTGGAAGCTTCCCTATGTACTGCTGAAGGTGTAAACATATTCAATGGCTTGCCTAAGTTCAGACAAGTATGGTAAATTTTATAATTTTTTTAATAAATGCGTCAACTGTATTATTAATAAACTTAAAACAAATGAGAACGTGTCTCACAAAAGTAGAAGACCACTCACATCACATTCATCGGAAAGCCAAAAAGCTAAAGAAACGTAAGAGACGAATGCTTAAAAGTATTAAATGAGAAAACACGATAGGGTCGTCGACTCTGGAAACGAGATCAGTCGACATAAACTCTGGTCAATAAGAGGAAGACAGTAAGGAACGAAGACCGAAGGCAGAGGAGGGGGTAGCCGTTGCAAAAATTTGAAGAATCCCCCAAAAAATACAGCTTTGGAAAGAGTTCAAGGAGGGTCAATCGTCGGTCTTCATCTGCAATTGGAACAGCTTTGGTCGATGCTTCTTCAATCTAGAAATTATCATAAGCGTTGGAGAGGCCCTCCCCTGCCATTGCATGTACAACTTTATTCTTATATCGCTCGATGAAGTTGAATTTGCAAGATGTTAACAACCGTAGAAGCCTTCGATTTGTACAACAAGATTTCAACAAGCGTCGAATCTTCCGTTCTATCTCCGCCGTGAAACATGAAGGAACTCCGATAGTACACCCCATAATCCATCGCTTGAAAGAATCTTCCTCTCCTGTCAAGTCCGAAGAAGATTCCTTTTGTCAAGTGTTGACAAAAAATAAGAATAGAGAAGATGAGCGGAAAAGGGTGGTGACAAAAAATATATTAATATTTATACCTATGTGGCAGATTATAATACTAAAATAAGCCACATAATCCCACAAGATAACGATTAAGTGACTGAAAAAATTTAATGCATAAAATTCAGTTAATAAATTGAAAAAATTAAAAGTACCCTGAGTTAAATAGAAGAAATAGTAAAATTTAGTGAGTAAACGTGTAATTTACGCTTTAAAATATTACCCTCAAATTAAGTTTGAATCAATTTTAAAAATCAAATAATATTTATGGTTTCAATATAAAATATTATTAAATATATAACATTTTAGGTTGTTCAGGCTAATATTTTAGACTAACACCTTAGTGATTAATTTATTATTAAACGATAATATTATTTATTATTGAAACTTCAATGCTTTAAAAATAAGGGTAAAGTATAGTAATGGTCATTGAACTTTTCTAAATTTTTTATTTAGGTCCCCAACTTTTAAAACTTGTAATACAGTCCCCCAACATTTAGTTCGTTTGCAATATGGTCCCCCAACATTTAGTCTGTTTGCAATATGGTCCCCGACCGTTTGACGTCGTTGCACTGTCGTTAGTATGTTTGCAATATAATCACTTGCATTTAGGTCCCCAACTTTTAAAACTTGCAACATAATCCTAAATTTCATTCTAAACCCCAAATTCCTTTTCGATCTCGAATTTACTTTTTCGCTTTTCTCTTCTCATTTCCAACGTAACTTTTCAGTTGGGGATGCATGGGAAATTCTAATCTAACTTTGAATTATGTGGAGGTGTTGACTTGAATAAGGGTACATTGAGAGAAGACCCGACCAAGGGACTATCAGGACCATCAACGATTTAATGTGTAATGTTATATACAGGTCATCTTAGGATGTTCGATGAAATACTTGTTAGAAAAAATAAGGTTAGAAATGCAGAGTTGACAAATACTACTAAGATGAAGTAAGTATCATTGTTGAAAGTCATCAACAAAGATGGAATTATTTTGTATAAATGACATATAATAATTTCTTTGTTTAATCCGTGTGCTTAAAGATTTTCCAACATGAACTTATTAAAAAGAATACGAGCTCATAGGACGCCGAAAACCACAGGTCGGATCAATACAATTCCAAGTAAACTAGTACTAGCAGTCTCTCGGATTGAGCCTGGCGATTTCACTATGTCGATATTCACAACCAATTCCCTGATTTAAAGAAAAACCAAACAAGAAGATCAAAAACAATTTAGCCTAGGACCCTATTTCACTTCTGTTCTGATGGACTGAATATCTTTCATAAGAATTATTAAAAGTTTTGATTAAGAAGAAAGAAATAAAATTATATGGTTTTGGTTCAAAACTAATACTGAATAACCAGATCATTGACATGCAATTCCAGAAATGTAAAAATTTCAACAAAAAAACAAACAATGCGAGCTGAAAATGAGAAAGTACGAAAGAGGAAAAACTTACTTCCGAATAGCCTAAAAGAGAAAATAAATACCTTCTTGCAAGTGAGGGGAGAGGCTAAGAAATAAACGCAATCGGTGTTGCATTCAAGCAATTTTTCATTCATTTTTTCTTTGTAAATAAAAAGCTGAAAGACATAGCACTACTTGGGTTTACAATTTTACATGGTGGAAAATTGAAGAACAAAAACCAAACGAGAGGTGAGTACGCTGTTTGAGATTTCATTATATTTGATCATATGTTGGAAAATCTTTAAGTACAAGGATTAAACAAAGAAATTATTATATGTCATTTATACAAAATAATTCTAGCTTTGTCGGTGACTTTCAACAATGATACTTAGTTCATCTTAGTAGTATTTCTCAACTTTACATTTCTAATCCCATTTTTTTCTCACAAGCATTTCATCGAACATCTATGCTTCACATGAGATGATATGTATCTAACATTACACCTTGAATCGTTGATGATCCCGATAGTCCCTTGGTCGGGTCTTCTGTAACACCCATAACCTGTATAATTATACCTATACAGATTATAGATGTCACCCGTATTTTCTAAAACCATTTTACGATTCGAAAGAAATTTAAAATTTATTTTGTTAAAATAGTAAATGATATTATAAAATTATCATATCATAAAAATTATGTTTCGTTGTAACCAATTTAATTCAAAATATTTTTAATTATGAATAGTAAATAGTACCCGAATAATGAACAGTGAACAGTGGGGGAATCGATTCCCTGTAGCAGGGGAATTGGTACCCCTTTAACAATCTGGAAATTTGGCTTAAAACGTGGTTACTGTTCATGCTACAGTAATTTCCGAAAATTACATATAAAACTCATAAAAATTAACCTTTCATCACAATAAAAAATTCCCAAAAATTTACTCAATAATTAAATTAAACCAATAAATTACATGCCACTATCTAAAATCAAATTTCACAATAGGATGTCTTACTGATATTGAAATATACCTCTCGATGCTTGATGTCGTTCTGAACTCTTTATTCTTATTCTTTGCTTTTTACCTACGCGTGAAAATCATCACACGCTAAGTGTAAACTTAGTGAGGCAATTAAAACATTTAACAGTGCAATACAATTCATGCATGATTTTCAATGTCAAAATTTGAGTTTCCATAAAATCATTTTACCATGATCGAAATAATATAAAATCCCTTACCATTTATCCCATAAGCTCGTAAGCTTATTTTACCAAAATACTTACCATTTAAATTCCATAAGCTCGTAAGCTTATTTTACCCATATACTTGCCATTATTCCAAAAGCTCATAAGCTTATTTGTATGCTTACCATTTATTAAGAAATAAACCATAAACCATAGCCTATTGCCCAATATTTAACCCTGAGGACCCTGGGTACACGAGTCAAATATAAGCACCGTAGTGCTATCCCGAATATGACACATAAGGTCGTGTCCACCATCTGTACTAGGTATCCATAAGTACAGTCCCGAATATGACACATAAGGTCGTGCCCACCATATACACTAGGTATCCTTTAGTGTATTCCCGAATATGCAGCCTGCTGCTGGACTCTATGGCATGCCAACTATACCCTGTCCCTCAATAACTGACTTGGGCATACAGTCTATTTTATTTGATTCATCCATGGCAAAGTATATTATCAATATTTAACAATGGGGCAGTTCATACCCGAAATAACATTCATGGTAAAATCATATACAAAAATCAGTGATCAATGCATTTTAATTTCATACTCTGACATATCAATGTCAATTTATAAAAAATGATATAAAATCATGCCGATATAAACAAGGTCGACTTATCGCAAGTCTTCCTTATGATGTATAAAACATCCATGTATAATTTCATGCATGTATTGCACTCACCTTGACACTTTATGTCTTTCAAAATATATGAGCCTCACTATTGTCCACAATATACCCTTTTTGTACTTGACTTGCTTCAATTGCAAATCAATCATAATCTGTATGATTTACAATTTCATAACGATACATATGTTAGTATTTTACTAACATAAACATATCCCAAAATAAATCCATAATACTTATTATTCCTTTTAACATTGGAACCAACTTGTCCAATTTACACAAAATGGTCCTTCACCATTTTACCACTTAAATTCTTTAATACCAATAATTCCAACATTGAAATTATTTCACAACTAACACTCATTTCAATTCCCTAACAACAATTTCCAGCATAGTACATCAATTATATAACACTTACACAACAACCCATCAATTTTCCAGAATTCAGACAACTCGCACAACCCTTAAACAATCATTATTCTGTATTGATATAGACACTGAAATTCAATTCCGTTTCTTCCATTAAAAACTAGACTCAAATATGAATCTATCCATATAAATAAATCCTTCTAATTCCACTACAGCAAAACTTATATGTAACGTCGTTTTTAGCAGCGTTTGGAGAGAAAATGCCACAAAAGTTAAACATATAGCAGCGTTTACAATCGTAGCGCCACTAATTGATACTTTAGCGGCGTTTTTAGAAAAACGCCGCAATAGGGTGCTAAATTAGCGGCGTTTATATCACAAACGCTTCAATAGATTATAAATTTTGCGGTGATTTAGCCAAAACGCCGCAATATAGTGGTAAACTGGCAGCGTTTTTACCACAAACGCCACAATAGAGTATAAATTTTGCGGCGATTGAGTCAAAACGCCGTAATAGAGCGGCAAATTGGCGGCGTTTTGACAAAAAAGCCGCAATATATTACACATATAGTGGCGTTTGTTCCTAAAATGCCGCAATAGAATAGTTCCTTAGTGGCGTTTTCGTAAAAAACGCAGCAATAGAGTAGTTATTTTGTGGCGTTTTTAATATAAACGCCACAATTGTCCTTTAATTTATCAGATATCCCTAATTGCTCAGCCCGAACCCCTTATTTGTTTTATCCCCAAATCTTCTTCCTCGAATTAGCAGTGCGAGAACAAACGATTAGTATATACAACAGCTTCTCTTCATTTTGATTCTCCATATCTATTCATTACGAATTTATAATTTTGTGAACAAACGGTTAGTTGATCTATCACTTATTTATTTTTCTTTCTAGATTTCCTTTTCCCATTTTGATTCTCGTTCTTTGGAAGTCGGTGCTGGGTCAGGGAAACTGAGTTACAGGCATTTGTTTGCGGTTGGAGAAGACCAACCATTGTAGTTTATTCCTCCTCAAATTTCAGATAGGGTTCTTGTCGTTAAACCTCCAACGAAAGTTTTCAACGAGGGAATCCAGATTTGGCAAAGCTCATTGGTGACTCAATTTTTGGCAGGCCTTCAGATCTTAGTTCTGTTCAAAGGTTAGTAAACTCTGTTCAATTTTTGTTCTCTTAGTCTATTCGAAGCTTCATAGGGTTCTAGTTTCTTTTCCTGGTTGGATTTGTTTCCTCATGCTCGAGTGGAGTTAGAATCTGGTTTTAATTGGAAGTACATGACCAATGTATGTATGATTTGGTATGCAAGAATTTTAGTTATGATATTGAAGTGATTTGCTAACTCGAAGTATTTGCTTCAGGTTGAATAACCTGCTGACATTTTGAGCTTGTATGATACATTCGCATCCATACTTGTTTGTCTTGTGGTAATGACATTCATCATGAGTTGAAATAAATTATACATAAATGGTCTCTTTTCTTGCATTTATTTCCATAGTTTAGGAACTCTTGGCAAGCTTTGTTGAGTAATTTAGTCCAAATCCCATGTCGGGTAACTTCATTGAGTGTAGTTTGGTTAAGAGAGGTTTCGGTTTTTGCTAGATTCAAAGTAAACTCCCGTTATGATACGTTGAGTTTTGTAAAATGATTTGTTTGGACTGGAATATCAGAGGTCATGGAGCATTGGTTAAGAGAGGGTCGGGGTGTTAAAGAGTTCAACGATTTCATCTCGGGGTGTCATTTAATCATACATAACATTGTGATTATTGATGCTAGACAGTTTCTGCTTAAAATTTGGAGATTGTTGAATTGAATGTAATCTTGAGGTATTTCAGCAAAGTGGTTTTACATCTTTACTAGAAATTCAAATGAGATGAGAAAATTAGTAATTAGCATGAAATGAGATGAGATGAGAATGGCAGCCATGCCATGCAAATTTTGAATAGAGATTTGGGTTTTACATCTTTACTGCAAATATTGGGTTTTAGAAACTTGATCATGCAGCCATGCCATGTAAATTAGTAACTGCTGGACTTTTTTGCTCTTAGTAACTGTTGGTGATGAGTTTAGAAATTTGATCATCTATTTGAGAGATTCTTCCCTTTTTATCATTTATGTTTGTTTGAACTTTAATGATCAATCTCACTGCAAATATTGGGTTTTAGAAACTTTTTACTTTTTTCGAATAAAATAACATTTATGTAGAGATGATAAAACTACAAATTAGGGTTATTTTATATTAGGTAGCTTTAAGTTATGTCTTTAATTTGATCATCTATTTGAGAGAAATGGCCCTTTTTAGGGTTATTTTTAACGTCATGACTTTTAATTATTAAATGGAATTGCATGGATGCCACTATACATGAGATGACAATGATGTTTTTTTTTTGCTACCAATTGGCATAGAGATGATAAAACATATCATGTCAACAATAGTTACAAAGCAATTTTGGTTGGAGCTGATTAGGGGCAAGTGGGCAGGCCACCTTTCACCATAGAAATCTGAGAGGGGAACAGTATGTACATGAGCTTTTGCTGCTCGTTTGTTGAGTGACTTTTGGTGTAAGCAAAGGGTTGTATTGTGACATTTGTGGTGCAAAATCTAGACAATGCGAGGTACAAAGAAAGCACCAAAATTAAATAAATAAATTTTGGGTTTAAGGGTAGGTGTGATGTTTTCAGATACCATTCACTGAGCAGTTGAAAGAAAGGAAGAAATATAATTGATTGTGCTTTCGTCTAGTTTTATGTTAAACAAAATTTAGATTTTATAAAATAGTTAAACAAATATTAAATTGTTTACTTTTTTTATTTAAGTATTTTCATCTAATAAGAACTTTGGTTTCAAGTTTAAACAAAAAAAAACCCATTGATTTAAGTTGAATAGCTAATATAACATGGTGTTTAATTTTTTTCCATTCCACAGGATATATACTACAAATTAGAGACAATAACATTTATTGGTGATGAGTTTAGAAATTTAATATTAGGTAGGCTTGAAAACTACATAACACATCCTTCTTTTCGGATTTTGCTGCTAATAAGCTAATGTTTCATGGAAAACTGGAAAGTCTAATTATTTTATTGTTGCATTGTTGTTAACAAAGATTTTTTGGTTGCATGATAAGCTTTGTTTGCTCAAAATGTAAGTAAAAAGTTTTATAGATCTTAACACGGTTGTGGGAAGGGTTTATATTTCGTTCTAAGTTCTTAATGCCTCTCTCTGTAACAATGAAACATGAGTCTGTTTAGATGTAAATGCTACATTTCGATGAAACATGTGTAAGTATTTAGTTCTATAGTATGCAGTTGTATATAATTCTCATTATAATTTTTATAAATTAACTGAGATACATTTGCTCCCATACAATTTTATCAATTTAAAAGTTGTATAATTTACGAGTGATTAGTTTTATACTATGCAAATATTATTATGCACTAAATATGATAATTTAATGCTTCTGTTTAGGTTCTAATTTTATCTATATTATTAGCAATTAACATTTGAAATTGAAACTCCAGAAATACGAAATGGATAAGAGTTGGATGGATTTCTCAAGGGTAAGCGTCGAATATCGAAATGGAGTCGAAAACTTTCTAAATTTAGCTTTTCTGAATGCAAGCCAAGAAAATATGATTCTTTGCCCTTGTAAGAATTGTGTGAGCATTAATTGGCACATTCGTGAAGTTGTGTACGAGCATCTAGTAATTTTTGGATTTGTTCGGGGGTATAGAAAATGGATCTTTCATGGAGAGATTGTATCAGATAGATCTGCTTCCACGAGTTACTCGACTTATCGTGCTCCTTCTCCCCATCCAAATTTTAGAGAAGATGACATGGAAGGGATGTTACGAGATGCATTTAATATGCACAATCATCAGTCGTATGATACAGAAAATTATTGTCAGGATGATGTTAATGATTTCACTGAGATTGGAAGAAGTGGATGTGATGAAGAGCCAAATGGAGAAGCGGCAAAGTTTTACAAGTTGCTGAATGAAATGAATGAACAACTTTATGAGGGATCAAAGTTTTCAAAGCTTTCTTTCTGCATTCGTCTTTTCCACTTAAAATGCCTGGGAGGGTGGACTGGTAACTCCTTTACGCAATTGTTGGAGTTACTAGGAGAAGTGTTTCCTTTTGCAAAAATCCCTCAATCATGCAAAGATATGAAGAAAATGATCAAAGATTTGGGTCTTGGATATGACAAAATTCATAGTTGTCCGAATGATTGTATGTTATATTGGGGTGATCGAAAAAATCAGGAGTCTTGTCATGTATGCGGAAAATCTCGATGGATTACTAGAGAGGCAGAAAATGTTACTGAGGATGAAGCTCAAGCACGATCAAGAAAGAAACCGATCAAGATTCTGCGATATTTTCCTCTCATACCTAGGCTACAAAGATTGTTTATGTCCTCCAAGATTGCTGAGTCTATGAGGTGGCATCATGATGGCATAACCGATGATGGATTATTACGGCATCCTGCAGATTCTTTAGCTTGGAAGTCATTTGACAACAAGTATCCAAGTTTTGCGAGAGATCCTCGAAATGTCAGGCTCGGTCTTGCAACTGATGGGTTTAATCCTTTCAAACTCATGAGTACTTCGTATAGTACTTGGCCTGTTGTACTTGTTCCATACAATTTGCCTCCCTGGATTTGCATGAAACAATCATCTTTCATCTTATCCATGATAATCCCCGGCGAGAAAGGCCCCGGAAATGATATTGATATTTACATGCAGCCGCTAATTGCAGAGTTGAAACAGTTATGGGAAGGGGTCGAAACGTACGATGTGTTGACAAAGGAGAACTTTAATTTACGCGCTACTTTATTATGGAAAATTAATGATTTTCCTGCGTATGCAAATTTATCTGGTTGGAGTACCAAAGGTCGTTATGCTTGTCCTTGTTGTGCTGCACAAACATGTTCGAAGTGGTTGGTTAATGGAAAAAAGTTCTCTTATATGGGACATCGTCGGTGGTTACCTGATAATCATAGATTTAGATGTCAAAAGAATATGTTTGATGGTGATGAAGAGTTTCGAAATGCTCCTGACCAAACAACCGGCTCTGAAATATTCAGAATGTTGAAAAATATCAATTTTACTTATGGAAAGATGAATCAACCAACTAGTACACGATCAAAGAAAAAGGCAAAACAGGTCAATGAAGAGCTTGAAGTTGACGAACAAACTGATGATGAGTATGATGAAGAGGATGATCCAAATGAGGTAGACATGTGGAAAAAGAGGAGTATATTCTTCGAGTTGCCTTATTGGAAAAAGCAGATTTTGAGACATAATCTTGATGTAATGCATATTGAGAAGAATGTCTGTGAGAATATTATCGGGACCATTCTGAATGATGGCAGAAAATCTAAAGATAATCTTAAGAGTCGACTTGACTTAGTGGACATGGGAATTCGACATGATCTTCATCCGCAATTACGTCCGAATGGAAGAAATTTCTTGCCGCCTTCTATTTTTTCTCTTTCGAAGAAAGAAAAAGAAGTGTTTTGCACGGTGTTGAAGGATATAAAGGTCCCAGATGGGTATGCATCAAACATTTCTCGATGTGTTAGTGTTAAATATCGAAGACTTTATGGTTTAAAGTCTCATGATTATCACATATTAATGCAAGATTTACTACCAGTAGCTGTTCGCGGTTGCATGTCGAGTAAGGTGACGTCTTGTATCATTGAACTTTCTAATATAATGAAAGCCATATGTGGGAAAGTTCTAATGGTTGAAGAACTTGATAAACTACAAGATCGAGTTCCCTTGACTTTATGCAACTTGGAGAAGATATTTTCGCCTTCATTCTTCACAATTATGGTGCATCTATTAATTCATCTTCCTCACGAAGCAAGAGTTGGTGGTCCCGTTTTCTATCGATGGATGTACCCTATAGAGAGGTGTTAATTGAATTACACGTTTCAAATTACTACTGATTATACATTTGAATAAAATGTATTTACGTAGTATGTTGTTTTCTGTATAGGTTCTTGGGCAAGTTGAAGTCTTATTGTCGTAATAAGCGTTATCCGGAAGGATCAATTGCTGAAGGGTATTTGGCAGAGGAATGTATGACATTTTGCTCTAGATTTTTGGAACATGTTGAAACAAGATGGAATAGACCAAATCGAAATGATGAGTTAGGTACTGATGACTTAACTCAACATTATTTGTATGGAAGTTATGGTCAACCATTAGGGAAAGTTGAAATTGCACATTTAGATGACACGTCTTGGGTACAAGCACACCGATATGTTCTTTTCCATCACGATTCAATAGATCACTTTCGCACGTAAGTCTTTCGGACCCAATGCTAATGAAATCTCTTTATCCTTTATATTTATCAATTTTTAACGACATAATATTCTTTATAGTGAGTTTAAAGAAGTATTGAGATCTCGAGCACGCTCCCGAAGATTAAATCAGCGAGAGCTACATAAGTTATTCACAGAAACTTTTCATGAATGGTTAGGCCAGACGGTAAGCAACTAAATCTTACGGAACACTTATAAATAATATATGTCTTGCTTTTTATATCGACATCAATGCAAATTAATTCACCATTCATGTGTAATAGGTTTGGAGTGGGAGAGAAGTTAGTGAAGAAGTTAAATGGCTTTCTCAAGGTCCGAATAGAATAGTTAAAAGATATAATGCCTTCCTCATTAATGGGTTCAGGTTTCACACGAAATCTCGTGAAAGATTAAGGAGGACACAAAATTGTGGAGTCGTAGTTACTTCATCAACTACAAGTTATGCTACTGTAAGGGACAATAATTCGCAGGATGGAGAGGTCGATTATTATGGAAATCTTATTGAGTTAGATTATTATGGAAAACGAAAGGTTGTGTTGTTTCAGTGTGACTGGGTTGATGTAAACAGATGTATAAAAAGAGATAAATTCAGGTTTTCAATGGTGAATTTCTCTCGATTAATTCACACGGGTCAACGTTTGATGGATGAACCATATGTATTTTCCTCTCAAGTGAAACAAGTATTTTATTGTCACGATCCAATGGATGACGGTTGGTATATTGTGCTTCGAAATACTCCCAGAGACTTGATAGACATCGGGGATGGAAGTAGAGATGACATTGAAACAAGATCAGAGTGTTTACCTCTACTACCACAAAACTTAGATGAAACTATCAGTAATACAACACAATTTCAATGGGTTCGGGAGGACGTTGATGAAGATATTTATGACAACTGACATTACATAAGACTGTTGTACGATTTTATATCTTCATTTATTTATTTATAATGTTATAACCCTTAATATGTTATCTTTCAATGTATTCATTAATTAAATCGTTTTTTATTACTCATGTTTGTTTATTACAGATATAATGCCGAGGAGAAAAATATCTGATTTACGGGTTGTTCGAGCTTCTGAAGACCATGTAGAAAGAAATAACGAGGAAATGAATGCACCTGAGTCTTCCAAAGTTCCTGAAACTGTTGAAGAAGTAGAAATTCAAGGTAATCTTCGAAACTTTATTTACTACTTTATTCATTTTCAAAACTGACATTTAATAATTTCTTATATAGTTGAAAATGCTGGAACGCGCAAGACTCGAGGACGTACAACTTTAAAGGAATTATACCAACTTTCTCCTGGGCATCGTGTCAAAGTTTCAAGAAACGATTCCGGTCAACCTATTGGCCCAGAATCACGTCTTCTAGCAGGTTACTTAGGCATAGTTGGACGTAATGCGAATCTGTTACCGATCAATTATGAGTCATGGCGCAAAATGCCTAATAGTAACAAAAATCAAGCGTTGGATTTTGTTAAGGTAATAATGTCATTATAATAGATACTCTATATAAATTCAATACTAATTTATACTTACGGTGCACACTTATTTGCTGTATAGGAGAAATTTGTTTTAGAGGTCTCTGACGATTATGTGAAGCAAGCGTTAGGGAAGAGATGGAGGGATCACAAGAGCTCCTTAAAGAAGAAATACTTCAAGAATGATCTCAGCCTTGAAGAGAAGTTGCAAACAGTCCCACCAGGAATGCTCAGGTACCAATGGGAAGATGCAGTCAAATTTTGGAGTTCTCAAAAAGGACAGGTATGATGTATTTTTCATAAATACTTGTAACAAAATTTAAATCATCATTATAAGTGGTTGTTTGACATTGTAGGACCGAGAGCATGTTGGTGTTGCTAGTAGGCAACAACAAAAGTTTACGCACACGGCTGGATCAAAGAGCTTTGCTTGTATAGCTCATGAGGAGGTATTATAGATTATTGAAATAGTTTTTTGTATTCCATGTACATACTAACTCATAGTAATTACATTATGGTACATTGTAGGAAAATACATCCGGTTCTAAAGTTGGTCGAATCCAACTCTTCGACATGACACATACGAAGAAGGATGGCACTCCTATGACTGCTGACGCTGCAGAAATTATGGTACGTTTATTGGGTAGATGTTTTAAATTTACCTGACTTTATTTATATTTGTACCATGATATTTTTTATTTTAATTAATTATTCACTTTATTATTAGGAAAAATTGAGGGAGAAAAGGGCAGAGTATCATGCTACTGCTTCGAGTCAAGGTATTGTTAATGATGATGACATTGAAAACCAAGCTATTAATGACGTTTTGGGTCCTGAAAGATATGGTCGGGTGCGCTGTCAAGGATCATTCGTTACTCCCACTAAATATTTTGGATCCAGTTCATCACAGTACATGTCATCACAGTCTCGATCTTCCCAATTAGAAGTTGGTCGTTTAAAAGAAAAGTTGGCTGAGATGGATCAACAAATGGCTAACTTGAAAGCGGAAAATGAAGCAAGGGAAACAGATAGAGCAGTAGCGGAAGCAGCTAGAGCAGCAGCGGAAGCAGAGAGAGAAGCAGCGGCAGCACAGAGAGAGGCAGCGGCAGAACAGAGAGAAGTAATATATCAGCAGAGATGTAAAGAATTTGAAAAACGACTCAATGATATGATGCTGATGATACAAAAAACGCAACCTCAGAATCCACCATCGTAGCCTCATTTATGTTATGAGCATTATGTTAATATAAAATCCCTTACCATTTATCCCATAAGCTCGTAAGCTTATTTTTACCAAAATACTTACCATTTAAATTACATAAGCTCGTAAGCTTATTTTACCCATATACTTGCCATTATTCCAAAAGCTCGTAAGCTTATTTGTATGCTTACCATTTATTAAGCAATAAACCATAACCCATAGCCTATAGCCCAATATTCAACCCTGAGGACCCTGGGTACACGAGTCAAATATAAGCACCGTAGTGCTATCCCGAATATGACACATAAAGTCGTGTCCACCATCTGTACTAGGTATCCTTAAGTACAGTCCCGAATATGACACATAAGGTCGTGCCCACCATATACACTAGGTATCCTTTAGTGTATTCCCGAATATGCAGCCTGCTGCTGGACTCTATGGCATGCCAACTATACCCTGTCCCTCAATAACTGACTTGGGCATACAGTCTATTTTATTTGATTCATCCATGGCAAAGTATATTATCAATATTTAACAATGGGGCAGTTCATACCCGAAATAACATTCATGGTAAAATCATATACAAAAATCAGTGATCAATGCATTTTAATTTCATACTCTGACATATCAATGTCAATTTATAAAAAATGATATAAAATCATGCCGATATAAACAAGGTCGACTTATCGCAAGTCTTCCTTATGATGTATAAAAACATCCATGTATAATTTCATGCATGTATTGCACTCACCTTGACACTTTATGTCTTTCAAAATATATGAGCCTCACTATTGTCCACAATATACCCTTTTTGTACTTGACTTGCTTCAATTGCAAATCAATCATAATCTGTATAATTTACAATTTCATAACGATACATATGTTAGTATTTTACTAACATAAACATATCCCAAAATAAATCCATAATACTTATTATTCCTTTTAACATTGGAACCAACTTGTCCAATTTACACAAAATGGTCCTTCACCATTTTACCACTTAAATTCTTTAATACCAATAATTCCAACATTGAAATTATTTCACAACTAACACTCATTTCAATTCCCTAACAACAATTTCTAGCATAGTACATCAATTATATAACACTTACACAACAACCCATCAATTTTCCAGAATTCAGACAACTCGCACTACCCTTAAAGAATCATTATTCTGTATTGATATAGACACTGGAATTCAATTCCGTTTCTTCTGTTAAAAACTAGACTCAAATACGAATCTATCCATATAAAGAAATCATTCTAATTCATTATGTACAATTTATGGTGAATTTTCAAAGTTCACCAACAGAATCTGTTTTGTACAGAATTCTGCTGTCCGACTTTTCTGACATTTTCTCAGTTAAAAATTCATATATATTTGTATACAACTTGAAATTGATTCCCGTTTGTTTTAAACAAAACTATATCCATATATGAACACAATATATAAAAATAACCTCCAAATTATTTTTATATATTTTCTGGTGAATTTTCGAACCTAGTGTAATTCCCAAAATCTACACTGTTTTTCTTTAACCTAATCCTTATGTTCTTCATCAATTCATACAACCTCAAAATCATCAATAATCATCATCAATTTCAACAACCATAGTATAAACCCAAATTTCTAGATTTGGGGATTTTGAAATCAAGCAAGATAATCATGCAATATTGGTACCAAATGATAGCGTTTTTCGCAAATAACCATTTTCTATTCTCATCATACTCATAATCCTAAAGAAATGGCTTGAAAATAGAATTGAAGCTTTGTTCTTACCTTAGGAGAAGCCCACGTTGGCTGGAAAAGAAAATAGCAAATTTAGATGAAATTTTGAGTGCATTTCATCTTTGTTTGAATTATATTCCACTATAATAAAATAAAATATTCATTCACTTGAGAAAAGACCAAATCACCCTTAATGAATATTCTTATTCACCATAAAACCAAGCCATCTGATATTACAAAGTCAAATATAATTTAATTTGACTTTGACCTACGAAAATGCCCTGAAATTTTCAAAACTTGCGTTTTAGTCACTAAATTTCACAGTTTTGGTTTAATCTGAAAATTTGCACAATTCCAAACCAAATTTTTCTGATCCAAAATATTACAATAATATTTCCAACCATTTTATAACATCCTTCAAATTTTTGTAAAATTCCGATTCGATCAGAATTTACCGATTCCTTACCGGCTTTAACTCTTTCTTTACTAAATTCCAAATCCAACAATATGATTTCCATAAAACTCTAATCTCAAGAGTAAACCATATATTTATGGAATAAAAATCTTTTTAGGAAATTTATCACTTAATTCCCTAAACTTTTCCCAAGTTTTAACTTTGACCATCAAACTTTCAAAATTTGCATTTTGGTCATTATCTAAATTTTTGGGGTATTACATCTTCTCTCAATGGACCCTTATTCAAGTTAACACCTCCACATAATTCAAAGTTAGATTAGAATTTCTCATGCATCCTCGACTGAAAAGTTACACTGGAAATGAGAAGAGAGAAGCGAAAAAGGAAATTTGAAATCGAAAAGGAATTTGGAGTGTATAATGAAATTTATGATTGTGTTGCAAGTTTTAAAAGTTGGGAGACCTAAATGCAAACGCCTGAAAAGTTCAGTGACCATATTGCAAACATACTAACGGCAGTGTAACGGCGTCAAACGGTCGGGGATGATTTTGCAAACACACTAAATGTTGAGGGACCATTTTGTAAATAAACTAAATGTTGGGAGACTGTATTGTATGTTTTAAAAATTAGGTAACTTAAATGAAAGCTTTAGAAAAATTCAATAACCATTACTATACTTTACCCTAAAAATAAATATATTCATACTTCAATAACCATTTATATTCAATAACCATTTATATAGTTTACCCTTTTGATTATCTCAAAATCAAGTTGTCGAGTTTTTAGGTGGAATAGTTTTTTATGTTAAAATTTGTAAGATCAAATAGAGGTAACCCTTCAAGTAACAGGCAAAGATAACCCTTTCTCGAATTTCTAGGGTTTTGGTTCTTTAATTGTTCAAGCATCATCCCCTTTTCCCTTGAAGTAATTTCACTGGCCCTTTTTTCTATAGAATTCAAACACCATCAATCTTAGGCCTTTTTAACTTTTGGGGGTTGGGTGGCAGAATTTTGTTAGAAAAATGAGCACTGCTACTTTCAGTTCAATTTGTTTCAATCAAGGTTTTTTACGAAAGGTACGTTTGTGTTCAATCTAAAGCTTTCTGTTTGTTGCTAAAAAGTGTTGGGAATGAATCGAAATCAAAGTTTATAATTTCAAGATATGTTCTTTTCTTTACCCACCAAAAATCTAACTTTGGCTGTTTAAAATTTTAGGATGAAGCGAAGATTAGGAATCAAAGAGTAAAGCCTATTGTAGGAGGATCCTTTGTATTATCAGCAAAATGCATGCAATCTTCAGAAAAGAACAAAAAGGAAGTCCACATTGGTCTTCTTGGTGCTAGTGGTTATACTGGAGCTGAGGTGTGTTATGATTTATGAATTATGCGTATGTATGTTCATTGTTAACTGGTAAAAAATCTGGTTGATTCTTTGTTATTTTCTCGCAGATTGTTCGGCTCCTAGCTAACCATCCCTACTTCGGTATTACATTGATGACTGCTGATAGAAAAGCCGGCCAATCTATGGGCTCAGTGTTTCCTCATTTGGCAACACAAGTAAGCAAATACTATTCCTATGTCCTGAAAACAAGCTTCGATTTCGAGGCATGAATGGGTTTTACTTTAGTCGTAATAATCAATTGTGGGTGTTGAAGCATGCCATTGTTTTGTTTCTTTAGGATAATTGTTGAGTCCCCTTGTTTTTTTCTGCAGGATCTGCCGACTCTGGTTTCGGTTAAGGATGCAGACTTTTCCAATGTGGATGCTGTGTTCTGTTGTTTGCCTCATGGAACCACACAGGTGCTCTGTAATTTTCTTACCTGTCAGTTTTTCTTCTGTACTTTAAAATTTGAGTAATTTTTATCAGTTTTCAAGACAATTTGTTTATTTTATTATTTTTTAGGAAATCATCAAAGGCCTTCCCAGCCATTTGAAGATTGTTGATCTTTCTGCAGTATGCTTTTAATTCACTTATATTTCTATTCTTCGAAAGGTAGTATTACATGCCTGGATTAAAGTTGTATGATTATGTAATGTAATATGAAATGATCTTCAGGACTTTCGACTGAGAGATATTGCCGAGTATGAGGAATGGTATGGTCAACCACATAGTGCTACGGACTTGCAGGTTCTTTTCTATCATTATTTACCAAATACAAGAAAAATCCTTTACTTTTTACAGTATAAAGGAGTTACTGCACCTTCTCTATATGCATGATGGCAAGTTCTAGTTGAAAGAATTCTCTGTAGCACATGTGTTTTCCTATAATTCACTGGAGCTTGTTGATTGTATATTCTGGTTAAATTTTTCTATGCCAACCAATTTTTTTCATTAGTTTTTCTATCCTTTCCTACTGTAATTTTCATTTTCAAAATTTTCTCATGTTTTTATTTCTTCTATGTTATTCTTTATGTTAACTAGTTAGTTTTCACCATATTCCAGAAAGAAGCTGTTTATGGCTTGACAGAGATTTTACGAGAGGAAGTAAAAAGTGCACGCCTAGTTGCTAATCCTGGTTGCTATCCGACATCAATTCAGCTTCCACTTGTTCCCTTGATAAAGGTTTATATCCTTATCTTATTTCTCAAATTGTTTCACGTAGCTTTTTATTGAATTGAGGAGCCAATCTTTATAATCTTTGTTGATATGGAGGCTATACTAATGCTGCTTTGAATATTGAACATCTTTTTTGCATGACTGCTGTATTGTTGATGCTACTCTTTTGAACCTATCATTAGCTAATAATATGGACATCCTATGTTTACTTACTTGCATTTGACTTGTAGGCTAAACTCATTGACCATGGAAACATCATTATTGATGCAAAATCTGGTGTGAGTGGAGCAGGTTGTCTTTCTTCATTGTCTTCTGTATCTACATGCACATCTTGAAAACATTTTCTGTTTCTTGCTGCATTCCTTTATTTTCTTTACTGATCTAGGTTGCTTTTTCAGGACGCGGATCCAAAGAAGCAAATTTATACTCTGAAATAGCTGAAGGCATATATTCCTATGGTGTTACAAGACATCGCCATGGTCAGTGCATAGACTCGAATGCATCTTGAGTTTGAGGTCTTCTTAGTTGTTTACATCATATAATAATATTGTGGTATTCTTTATTCAAAATTTAGAACTGTTAATTCTACTTCATTTTTTATGGAACTATGATAGTTATGGAAGTGGAAAGCTTCACAACAACTTTTGAGGCCTAAGTTTTGCTTTGGATAAACCTGAGGCTGTGATTTTTTTTATTTCAGCTCCAGAAATAGAACAGGGACTATCTGATGCTGCACAATCAAGAATAACCGTTAGTTTCACACCGCACCTAATGCCAATGGTGAGACCTGTAATCAACTGCATTTCAGTGTTAATGTCTGTGCGTTTTTCCTTTCAAAAGAATTTAGATCACTGTGCTCCCTTTTCTTTAATTGCCATGTCAGATCCGTGGAATGCAATCAACAATATATGTAGAAATGTCTAAAGGAGTTACGATTGAGGATTTATACCAGCAATTAAGAAAATGTTACAAGGTATATCTTATATGGCATGATTGGTTTTATTCTTTGTTTCATTAGTCAGGATGCGTTGTCTCGTTTCTCAATGGCTGTCCTTTGCATGCGGCTGAATACTTGTTTTCCTTTCATGTGGCTGAATACTTGTTTTACTTTTCTTTTTTCCCCTCAGGATGAAGAATTTGTGAAGGTGTTAGACAAGGGAGTTGTGCCTCGCACTCATAACATTCGAGGTTCTAACTATTGTTTAATGAACATCTTTTCTGATCGAATACCTGGAAGAGCAATAATCATATCAGTTGTATGTATATTTCTCAATAATCATACCTGATTGGAAACATCGTACTCTGATCTCCTCCCATTATTTTCTGAGCCCTTGAAAAAACCCCATTCTGCAGATCGATAATCTGGTGAAGGGAGCTTCGGGTCAAGCACTACAAAACCTTAATATAATGCTTGGTTTTCCAGAGACTACAGGACTTCTCTACCAGCCCCTGTTTCCATGACACATATTATCTTTTTCACCCTTCTAAAGTAAGTTCATTGCTATCAATTTCACATTATATATGTATATATAGTGACTATGATAGAGCTATAAATATAAAATCTGGGCACCAACTTCATAGTTTTTGCAGGTGGTTTCAAAGCATCCAATTTGTTTTGAAGGGCTCCTGCCATGTTTTGTTGGGAAATGAGTTGTTAGATGCTAAGATGAGCTAAATTTTCTTTCTAGTGTTATGCCATTGAAAAAAATAATAATTAAGATGATGTTGTATCTATGCAAGGGCCTGTTTACCATGTTTTTTTTTATTTCAAATGGATCAGTTATTGTGTTTTGGATAATTTTTTTGAACTTTTTTTTATTATTTTAAAACTTGTTTTGCCAAAGTTTTACATGATTTAATATCTTTTCTTATGTCATACGGTGTTTGTGTAATTATTTGTAATATTCCCTTTTTTGTTTTTGTTTTCTACATAACATTTTACACGTGAGGAGAATGTGAGAAGCATCAAAATACCATGTGCTCATGATCATGATCATCTTGTGTGGAAGATTTTGGAATTTTGTGTAAACTTTTTTATGGTAGAAATGGAATGTGGTGGATCATTCAAGTTGAAATTATGGTAGCACTGTAACAGAGAATTAATAACTGACTGCCAAATTTAATTTCTATTTACTTTTGGGTTGGATAGAAAATAAGATAAGATTTTGTTTTATATAATTATTCGAATTCAAACAAGTTATATCGAACCTGTCTAAAGTTAAGAAAATGGATATAACTCTTCTATAAGATAATGCTAAGACCTTCAAGTTATTATTACGTCTTATGAGCATGTTATTAATACGTCTTAGCTTTATGATATATCATTAATACAATAAGGCCTTCAGAGTATGATATAAAGGAAACGATAATAAGACTTATTAATGAGTTGAAGAATGTATTTTTGTAGAAGAAAACAAATTTTAGACGGATTTTTTTTACGTCAAACCCATCAAAGTTTTATGTAGGATAATAGCTCATTCTAGTCATTTATAAGATTTTTTTAGAGAAAATAATTCCAGTGACCGAAAATATCTTATAATATACGATTTTAACTGATTTTTTTTTTATTTGTGAAAATGACCAATAAATTCGCAACGTGAACTTTAATTTCGCAACACAGGTTCCAAATTCGCAACTCAGTTTTCAAATTCGCAACGCGAATATGTAAATCGCAACGCAAATTTGTAAATCGCAACGCGAATTTGTAAATCGCAACACAAAAGTCAAATTCACAAAGCGCGTTCATTTTCGCAACGCGAATTTTATTTTTGAATTCGAAACACAATATTAGTTTCGCAACACAAATGTAAACAGTATAATCGTAACTCATAACCTAAAACCCTAAATCACAACTCAGTCTTATCTCCATCTCTCACTGTCTACGGCGACATCCGTCCCCATCTCCGACGACCCCCCTCTATCTCCATCTCTCAGAGCCACCCTCACAACCATTCACGACCAAAAATGAAAAATCAACCACCGAGGGTTAGTTTTTTTAATTATTTTTATTTTGAAATTTTTGTATTATTATTAGATTTTTCATATTTAAATTGATGATAAATTTACTGGTAATTTCAATATATAGATTAACAATTTCACTTAGATTGCTTAGTAAATTCATTCGGTTGCTGTCAATACTGCTATACTGTTTAGTCTTTAACCCTGTGAAGTTAGTATTTTGGTTGAAGTAATGCAATTCATTCAAGTTTCAATTTGCAGAGGAATAATTTTTGAAACTTAAATTCGCAACGCGAAAATGAAAATCGCAATGTGAAATTCATTTTTGTGTTGCGAATTTAAGTTTCAAAAATGACTCTTCTTCTGCAAATTGAAACTTGAATGAATTGCATTACTTCAACCAAAAAACAAAGACAAATACTAACTTCACAGTGTTGCGAATTTAAGTTTCAAGAATAAACTACTACTCTTTATGTTGTCCTTGAACCTGCACTAAACCTATATGTTGTCCTTTTAAATGTTTATATAAGTGCTTACTTCTGGAATGTTATCTGATGCATTTTGTGAACTATGATAAAATAATGACTTGAGCGAATACCGCGCTAGTTTGAAACATATTTGGCTATATTTTCCCTGTTTAATATCATATTTGTTTATAGTGTATAATTTGTAGTTTTGGTATATCTAACTTGGTATGTTTGTTGTTTTTGTTAGGAATTTTTTTCGGCTTCATTGACTTTAAGGAATAAATTAAGCCTAGCCCACTACAATTACGTCGACACTTACACCTGTACAAAGAAATTTGTTTGAGAATACTTGTTTCGGGCCATGGATGAAAGTACAACATCTAGGTGGAGATGCTATCTTGACCAATTTGTTTCTTCAGACCATGACTAGCGATCTACCCGAGAGGATACAACGTGGTGCTGAAGAGATATGGTTTCATTTTCCACTAGTGTATACTTGTTTTGGGCGGGAGGTGTAACACCCTTAACTCATATCCGACCCGAATACAAGTTTGAGGTGTCACATTGACTTTTCAAAACCTTGACTCTTATAGAAAATCCCAGGAATTTTTAAAACTTTCATTAAAACAAAATACTTTAATTTACATAAGACCATAAAATACAAAATCGATCAGAGTATTCGTAATTAACACATATTACATGCCAACATTCTATACATAACCAAGTACATACTTTGTCAATTACTTCTGATATGATCTCTTAGTAGTATTGATGTCCGTGCTACTTCTATTTCCACTTTTCCTGATTCTTGGTACTTACGTGTAAATCACTTACACGCTAAGTCATAGACTTAGTGGGGCAATAAATGAATATGCAACAATAAACTTATGAATGTTCATACTTACCATTGGATCATGACATTTCAATATGCAGGTATCTATCGCAGGATAACATATAATGCACATACGAAACTTACCTTCTTGTATCGCTTTCACTATAAATCGGTATTTCAATTGTATAGCCCATGTATATTATTGAGAATAGAGGTATGTGAGTACATTGAGGTTGTGCACTAATGTTGTCACCATAGCTCGTATCAATTCCCTCATGGGGCACCGAACCTTAGTTCAGTATTCGTCCCGTAGGACTATTATCTATGTCCCGTAGGACCCCTACATCCCGAAGGACTACATCCCGAAGGACTATTATACCCTCGACTCTTGGCATGCCAATTACACCTATAGTTCTCATATCATATACTATGGGCATTATTCTTATATTTCATATGTTCATGTACTCATATCCTTTCTCTTGTGATCATGTATCTCATATCACTTCAAATCATGTTCTCATATAACATGTCATATCACATGAACATATATATGTCTTACGCATGTATCACAATAATTATCATGTATGCATGTTCACAACTACTGTATTATAAAATCAACATAGGGATTAGACTTATCGCAAGTCTTATTCCATTATAATATACATATAGTATGCACTCACCTTAGCTTTGTTTTGATTCGATTCTAATCCTTTGATTGTTCTGGAATAAGCTTACTTTTAGTATCTACATAATCACACATGGATTTATATCAGTATTATAACTAATATACTCTAATGGTTCACTTTTTAGACTAAAAGAAAAGCCAATTTCATCTTTTAATGAAGGTATGCATCGATGCACTACTGATGCATCGGTGCATAAAAGGTATTTGATGTATTATTATTGCTGGGATGCATCGATGCACTCCTTATGCATCGATGCACCAATTGCATTCGATGTTTCATTATTAATGGGATGCATCGATGCACTACTTATGCATCGATGCATGAATTGCATTCGATGTTTTTATTTTAAAAGAGTGCATCGATACACCTTCAAACAATTTCTGGGTTTTAACCTTGATGCATCGATGCACTATGAATGTGCATCGATGCACTCTGCCCAGAATCCTCTTTTTGAACCCGAAAATTCATTCATTTTGGATTAAATCCTTCATGTTTAATCCTCTTTTTCATTCTTAACTATAGTACACATCCTTAAACCAATTTATACTCATTTATTTCATCTTAAACCTTCAAATCCTATCCTTCATATGTAATTCAAGAATTACATTAATAAATCAACATGTTTGAATTCCGCTTTTAACACTTCGTATATCTTAACTAGATTTATGACAAGTCAAATATAACTTTCAATTATAGTTATGAACGTTATTCCAAGATTTCATTCAAGAACCTCTAACCTTTAATCTTCTCTATCTCCTTTATATTTTGATCTTAAGATAACTTAAGCTTTCCTTAAGCTTAGTTATCATCTAATGATCAAAACCCAATCTTAAACTTAACAAATAATTAACTAAGTAGAAGACTCACCTTTGAGCTTGGAGATACGGGAAGAGAGGAAGAAGAATGAGAAGAAGTTTTGGAGAAATATCTCCCTACATGCTTATCTCTTAATAAAGAGATAAGATAATTATCTTTTAGATAAAAAGACCATTTTGTCTTTTAATTCCTTTAATAATTACTAACAACTTTTAGGATTTATTTCCAGATAAATCATTGAACTAATCAATTCTTCTACTTTAATCACCAAATTCTAAAACTTTACAATTAAGTTACTAACTCATAGTTTGGGATGTTACAACTCTCCCCCTTAAGAAAATTCATCCTCGAATTTTCATTATGCAAAGAGGTAGGGGTACTTAATCCTCATGTCCTCTTCACGTTCCCATGTTGCTTCCTCTACTTTGTGATTCCTCCACAAGACCTTAACCAATGGAATAGTCTTGTTCCTTAGTTGTTTGACTTCGTGAGCTAATATTTGAACATGTTCTTCCTTATAAGTTAAATCTGGTCGGACTTCAATTTCTTCAGGAGTCACAATGTGAAATGGATCAGATCTATATTTCCTAAGCATTGAGACATGAAAAACATTGTGTATCTTTTCCATTTCAGGTGACAAAACTAACTGATATGCTACTGATCCTACCCTCTTAGTAATCTCATAAGGTCCAATGAACCGAGGACTCAACTTTCCTTTACGTCCAAACCTTAATATTTTCTTCCACGGAGACACTTTCAATAACACTTTATCTCCGACTTGAAATTCAATTTCTTTCTTTTTAAATCAGCATACGATTTCTGTCTATCAGCTGCAGCTTTCAGATTATTCTGAATTACTTGAACTTTTTCTTCCGTATTCTGAATCAACTCAGGACCAATAACTTCTCGATCCATAAGTTCATACCAGTTCAAGGGCGTACAACATCTTCTTCCGTATTGAGCTTCATAGGGAGTCATTTTGATGCTTGACTGATAACTATTGTTGTATGCAAATTCAGCAAGTGGTAAATACCTTTCCCACGATCCTTTGAATTCAATAACACAAGCTCTTAGCATATCCTCCAGAATTTGAATAGTTCGCTCGGATTGACTATTGGTTTGAGGATGAAACGTTGTACTGAAGTTTAACCGAGTTCTCAATTCTCTATGTAATGACTTCCAAAACCGTGATGTGAATCTAGGATCCCGATCAGAAACTATGGAAATAGGTACACCATGCAACCGTATAATCTCTCTAATATACAACTCATCATACCTATCCATGGAGAAATCAGTTTGTACTGGAATAAAATGAGCTGACTTAGTCAATCTATCCACGATTACCCAGATTGAATCCTTTTTGTTCGGAGTTAAAGGCAAACCCGTCACAAAATCCATCGTTATGTTTTCCCATTTTCATTAGGAATTGAAATCGGTTGTAATAATCCTGACGGAACTTGATGTTCAGCTTTGACTTGTTGACAAGTCAAACACTTTGATACAAATTCCGTAATGTCTTTCTTCATTCCCGGCCACCAATATCGACTCTTGAGATCCATATACATTTTGTTCCCTCCCGGATGCATTGTCAATGGACTACAATGAGCTTCCGTTAACAAATCATTCTTTAATTCATCATCATCTGGAATTACTAATCTTTCTTGATAATACAAGTTCTCATCAGACTTAATCTCATAATCCATACCCTCTATATTCTTTATCTGTTGTAGCCTCTTTAAACACTTTTCATCTTTAACTTGTAATTCTTTAATTCGATTTAGCCATACGGGCTTGACTGTCAGTTCTGCACAAATTGCACCATCTTCTCTTAACGATAATCTAGCATCAAGAGTTCGCAAAGCTGCAAACGTCTTTCGACTCAAGGCATCAGCTACTACATTTGCCTTTCCATGATGGAAATCAATCACCACATCATAATCCTTGAGAAATTCCACCCATCTTCTTTGTCTTAAATTCAACTCTTTCTGAGTCATCAAGTATTTTAAGCTCTTATAATCCGTATACAGTAGCACTTTTCACCATACAAGTAGTGACGCCAGATATTTAAAGCAAACACTACTGCCACCATCTCTAGGTCGTGTGTTGGATAATTTTTCTCGTGTGATTTTAGTTGTCTCGAAGCATAGGCTACCACTTTGCCTTCTTGCATTAATACGCATCCCAAACCACTATGAGACGCATCACTATACACTATAAAGTTCTTTCCAAACTCGGGTTGAACTAACACTGGAGCTTCTGTAAGAATCTTCTTTAACTTTTCAAAACTCTCTTGACATTCTTGAGTTCAAACAAATTTTACTTCCTTTTTCAACAGTTTAGTCAGGGGTAATGCTATAATCGAAATTTTTTTAACAAACCTTCGATAATAACCAGCTAAGAAAACTTCTAACTTCCGATACATTCTTTGGAACTTCCTACTCCAGAATAGCTTTAATATTTTGGGGATCCACTCGAACTCCTTATTCAGAAATTACATGTCCAAGGAATGCCACTTCATTCAACCAGAATTCATATTTAGAAAATTTAACATAAAGCTTCTTGTCTCGTAAAATCTGTAAAACAATCTGTAAGTGTGAACTATGCTCTTCTTCTGACTTTGAATATATTAAAATATCATCAATAAACACCACAGCAAACTGATCCAAATACGGTTGGAAAATTTTATTCATTAAATCCATAAAAGCAGCTGGTGTGTTCGTAACTCCAAACGGCATCACGATAAATTCATAGTGACCATATCTTGTTTTAAACGCCGTTTTCGAAATGTCTTTTTCTTGAATCTTTAATTGATGATAACCCGAACGTAGATCAATTTTTGAGAACACTGAAGCTTCCTTTAATTGATCAAATAAATCATCGATTCGGGGAAGTGGATACTTGTTCTTGATGGTCACTTTATTGAGTTGTCTGTAATCGATATAAAGACGTATTGATCCATCTTTCTTCTTAACAAATAGAACTGGAGCTCCCCAAGGTGATACACTTGGTCTAATAAACCCTTTGTCCAATAACTCCTTTAATTGAATCTTTAATTCTTGTAATTCCTTTGGAGCCATTCTGTATGGTGCCATTGCAATGGGCGCTGTTCCTGGTATTATCTCAATCTGGAATTCTACCTCTCTGTCAGGAGGTAAACCTGGCAACTCTGCAGGAAATACATCGAGAAACTCTCTAACTATAGGAATCTCTTCAATCCCTTTCTCCTTGGTTCTAACATCCAGTACATTAGCAATAAACCCTTGACATCCCTGTAGCAGTAACTTCTTTACAGTCATGAAATCACATTTGCTAATGGATTTCATCTTTCACTAAATACAATAACTTCTATTCCCTCGGAACTTCTTAATGTCACTCTTTTCAATCTACAATCAACATCAGTGTAATAACGATATAACCAATCCATCCCCAGTATCACTTCGAATTCATCAAAAGGTAATTCCATCAGATTAGCAGGAAATTCAATTCCCTGAATCCGTATGGGACACTCTCGGCTTACCATATTTACCCGAGTATTGTGCCCTAATGGATTCGTCACTATTACTTCATTACTAGTAGTTTTTAAAGGGATGTTCTATTCTCTTACTAACGTACTAGTAATATATGAATATGTAGACCCCGGATCAATCAATACAATAACACCTTTATCACACAATAGAAAGGTACATGTTATAATATCTGGGTCATCACAATCCTCATTGGTCTTGAGGTTGTACACTCGAGAAGTGGAGTGTATCTCCTGTTGAGTAGAGGACTCTGACTGACTTCTTCCTCTGCCTCTACCTCTTCCCCTCTGGGCTACAGAAATAGACCTATCTGGCTGTACAGATTCACTGGTTGACATTGGACAATCTTGAACGAAATGTCCGGCGTCTCTACATCTAAAGCAGACTCCAAAAATCATACAACATACCCCTGAATGATTCTTTCCACAATGCGGGCATTGTCTGGCTTGACTCTGATTAGTTCTCCCAGCTCCAGATTCCATTGACTGAGTTTGTCTACCTCTCATTTGATTTAATCCTCTAGCGGAGGATGCCACTGATTCTAATCTAACCTGGGGTCGAAAACCAACATCCCTGCCCCTTTTTGATGGTGCAGAACTCGAAGAAACACCCGTTCTTTTGACTATTTGAGCTCTAGAATTTTCAAACCTCTCGTTCTGAGCTCTTTCTAGAGCCTTGGCACGGTTAACTACTTCTTGAAATGATGATAAATTTAAGGCAATCAACATTTCCTTTAACCAAGGACGTAAACCCTCTACGAACCACTCACAAGCATCCTTTTCAGTAGGAACTAGCTCGGCAGCAAAGCGGCTCAACTTATTGAATTCACACTCGTACTCATATACAGTGTGATTACATTGCTTCAAATTCATGAACTCTTGCTTCATTTGACGAACAAATTGATATCCAATGTACTTATTCTTGAATTCTTGTAAAAATAATAACCAAGTTACTTGGGCATTAGATATCCTCAATATAACATCGGTCCACCAGATCCTTGCTTGTCATCTCAACAAGGAAATTACTCCATTCAGCTTCTCAGCATCGGAACAATGAAGTCCCGTAAGCATGACTTTTATGTCATTAAGCCAAAGGTCCGCAATAACAGGACCTTCATTGGCTTTCCCTTTAAACTTTGGAGCTCCTAATCCCTTCAACTCTTTCGCAACATTCATTTTTTGAGTTAAAGTAACAGGAGGTTGGAAACGCATCAATATCGCGTCTAATGTTCTAAAGAATATATCTTGATCATTGACAGGCATTCCAGAGGATGTTTGTTCTTCACTCTGCCTGACCAGGGCAGGTGAATTACTGCTTTCAACGGGTCTATCGTCTCCCGCTTCATTTCTAGATCTACTTTGTCCGGACATCTATAAAAATACAACCATATAGTTCTATTAGCAAAACAACATACTTACTATTCAATCAGATCAGAAGTTTCCACTATTTTGTTGGCATGTATACCTTATAAGACACTCTAGACTTCGGTTTATGCCGAGAAACGACTAAACCGTGACTCTGATGCCATTAAATGTAACACCCTTAACTCATATCCGACCCGAATACAAGTCTGAGGTGTCACATTGACTTTTCAAAACCTTGACTCTTATAGAAAATCCCGGGAATTTTTAAAACTTTCAATAAAACGAAATACTTTAATTTACATAAGACCATAAAATACAAAATCGATCAGAGTATTCGTAATTAACACTTATTACATGCCAACATTCTATACATAACCAAGTACATACTTTGTCAATTACTTCTAATCTGATCTCTTAGTAGTATTGATGTCCGTGCTACTTCTATTTCCACTTTTCCTGATTCTTGGTACCTACGTGTAAATCACTTACACGCTAAGTCATAGACTTAGTGAGGCAATAAATGAATATGCAACAATAAACTTATGAATGTTCATACTTACCATTGGATCATGACATTTCAATATGCAGGTATCTATCGCACGATAACATATAATGCACATACGAAACTTACCTTCTTTTATCGCTTTCACTGTAAATCGATATTTCAATTGTATACCCATATATATTATTAAGAATAGAGGTATGTGAGTACATTGAGGTTGTGCACTAATGTTGTCACCGCAGCTCGTATCAATTCCCTCATGGGGCACCGAACCTTAGTTCAGTATTCGTCCGGTAGGACTATTATCTATGTCCCGTAGGACCCCTACATCCCAAAGGACTATTATACCCTCGACTCTTGGCATACCAATTACACATGTAGTTCTCATATCGTATACTATGGGCATTATTCTTATATTTCATATGTTCATGTACTCATATCATTTCTCTTGTGATCATGTATCTCATATCACTTCATATCATGTTCTCATATAACATGTCATATAACATATCATATCACATGAACATATATATGTCTTATGCATGTATCACAATAATTATCATGTATGCATGTTCACAATTACTGTATTATAAAATCAACATAGGGATTAGACTTTCACAAGTCTTATTCCATTATAATATACATATAGTATGCACTCACCTTAGCTTTGCTTTGATTCGATTCTAATCCTTTGATTGTTCTGGAATAAGCTTACTTTTAGTATCTACATAATCACACATGGATTTATATCAGTATTATAACTAATATACTCTAATGGTTCATTCTTTAGACTAAGAGAAAAGTCAATTTCATCTTTTAATGAAGGTATGCATCGATGCACTACTGATGCATCGGTGCATAAAAGGTATTCGATGTATTATTATTGCTGGGATGCTTCGATGCACTCCTTATGCATCGATGCACCAATTGCATTCGATGTTTCATTATTAATGGGATGCATCGATGCACTACTTATGCATCGATGCATGAATTGCATTCGATGTTTTTATTTTAAAAGAGTGCATCGATGCACTACCAATGCATCGATACACCTTCAAACAATTTCTGGGTTTTAACCTTGATGCATCGATGCACTATGAATGTGCATCGATGCACTCTGCCCAGAATTCTCTTTTTGAACCCAAAAATTCATTCATTTTGGATTAAATCCTTCATGTTTAATCCTCTTTTTCATTCTTAACTATAGTACACATCCTTAAACCAATTTATACTCATATATTTCATCTTAAAACTTTAAATCCTATCCTTCATATGTAATTCAAGAATTACATTAATAAATCAACATGTTTGAATTCCACTTTTAACACTTCATATATCTTAACTAGATTGATGACAAGTCAAATATAACTTTCAATTCTAGTTATGAACTTTACTCCAAGATTTCATTCAAGAACCTCTAATCTTTAATCTTCTCTATCTCCTTTATATTTTGATCTTAAGATAACTTAAGCTTTCCTTAAGCTTAGTTATCATCTAATGATCAAAACCCAATCTTAAACTTAACAAATAATTAACTAAGTAGAAGACTCACCTTTGAGCTTGGAGATACGGGGGGAGAGGAAGAAGAAGGAGAAGAAGTTCTGGAGAAATATCTCCCTACATACTTATCTCTTAATAAAGAGATAAGATAATTATCTTTTAGATAAAATGACCATTTTGCCCTTTAATTCTTTTAATAATTACTAACAACTTTTAGGATTTATTTCCAGATAAATCATTGAACTAATCCATTCTTCTACTTTAATCACTAAATTCTGAAACTTTACAATTAAGTCACTAACCCATAGTTTGGGATGTTACAGGAGGGGTTTTGCTTAATCACTGGTCTACGTTTCGGATGACACGATGAAGTAGGTCGGTACACTAGTCATATCGCCCGCCCATCATGATTATTTCGGGTTTTTCCTCAGCTGGCAAAGGCGAAGCCCAGTTTACACGTCGACGATTTGAAAAGATTACTTCTTAAAGATGGTTTTACTCGGATGGATGACCTTGATGTTGTCCGAGTATGCCTTTTATTACTTTTGAATGTCGTCTTTTTAGGCAAAGAGGGCAGACAACCTATTTCTGAGGATTTAATATTATTGGTAGAGGACCTAAATGCATGGAATGTGTTTCCGTGGGGTTCATATCTATGGAAAGCTACCTGGAAAAAGTTGTCGTCTGCCTTTGAGGACCGTCGTAGTTTGAGTGGCCATGGTTCCAAATACACTTTGGTAGGCTTTATTTGGGCCTTTAAGGTAAGAATTTCTATATAATATTTCCAAAAATTATAATTAATTATTTAACAATTACTAAAATTAATGTTTGTGTATTATATTGTTTGTAGATTTGGATATTTGAGGCTTTTCCCAGCATGCGGACATATTCCATCAAAAATTCAAATGATATTCCTAGGGCTATTACCTGGAGGAGGATCCGCCTGTTGGATTGGGAAGAGTTACTACCATATACGACGATGAATGATGTAAGTTAACACAAATACTACCATATATAAACAAGTTATTATTAGTAGACATTTAACTTTGTTTGATCTTTTATATTGTTAGGAGGCAAACTATCCATTACAGAGGCTGACACCCACAGAGGCTGAGCTTGCCACTGATTGGTGGAAAGCTAGTAGGCTTTTTTTATGGGACGGATGATGAGCACCTCCCACTTCGAGAGCCATCACCTGATCGAGCCGATTCTACAGCTCGACACCGAGAGCCATCACCTGATCGAGCTGATTATACACCTCCACACCGAGAGCCATCACCTATTCCATCACATCATCGAGTCTCTTTTCCATCATCACCTCATGATATAGACGACCGACAAAGATGCCATGACATTTATCTCCCTATTCTCCACCTTCACTGGATGAGTTAAGGGAGTTACGTGATGAGGTCAATGCTTTGCGTGATGAGGTCAGTGCTTTGCGTGATGAGGTTAGTACTTTCCGTGACGAAAATGGTGCATGACGTGATGAGGTACGGTCTTTACGTGATGAGGTAGATGTTTTACGCGATGACAATGGTGCTTTACGTGGTGAGGTATCTACTTTACGTGATGAGGTAGCCGCTCTACGTGAGATTGTTTCATCGTTGCAAAATGATGTTCATACTCTACGCAATGAGGTAAGTTTGTTTAATATTATACTAAAAATGCAAATAACCTTTTTTTCGGCATTATTTATTTATTTACTGATTTATGTATTAATTTATTTTAAGTGGCCCGATAAGGTAGATGCTTTACGTCGGGTTTTTTTTTTGCACGACGGGGTTCACGCATCAAACATCGTGCACGTGCCATTACGTCTCTTTTCACCCCAATAGTTCCAAGACTCCGAAAGAAGAAGCCTGATTCACTTGTCATCGTTCAAGAGGCCCCTCCTATCGTTCAAGAAGTCCCTCCCACCGTTCAAGATCCCGATTCACATGGCATACTATGTTGATATATTGATAAACCCCCTCTCGTGCCCGGTATGATGGATCAGAGTTGGATTTCGTATCAGTTATCGGCCAGTACCATTCCTGAGCAAGAGAGGAGAACACTACCACACACAATTATGGATAATACCCTTTGGGCTAAGACCGCAGTTGATTTTTATCTACATGAGCGGAGCCATGGGTGCTACGCTGACATATGCAAAATCGATGATAATATGCATTTGTTTCTTGAGCGGTCTTGGTGGGGTGTTTTATTAGTGGTTGAAGAGAATGGCTATTTCGAATGGGGGGTAAGTCTTATATTCTTCTTATATTGCATTTTGATTATTTTTTTTAAAATTTATTAAATTCACTAATATATGTATTTTTTTATAAAACAGCATATTGATGCATGGGTGTCACGTCTTCTGATTATAAGGAAATTGAAGAAAATAAAAAAGACGATATGGACTATTATGCCTTCGTCTTTTCACGTAGCTCACTAAAAAGATCAGAGAGATGTTTCATATGTGTTGGGTAATGGAAAAGATATCCTTTATCCTGCGTGGTGGGAGGTCGATAAGGTTAGTATTTATTTTTACATATTTAAAGGTGTTCATAAATAAAATTTGATGTGCGCAATTGAATTATTATTTATGATTGCAGGTGTTTATCCCTGTTATGGAACGTCGTCATTGGCTTCTCGTCGAGCTTCAGCTCCTATCCCTGAAGACGATAGTATATAACAGCATGTTGAATTATATACCATTTTCTGATTTGAAAGATATTATTTGTAAGGGATGGAGCACTCATTTGGCTAAATACCCTGGATGCGATTGATTATTGGACTAATTCAGGAAACAAGAAGCCAAATAAGTTAAAAGTTACAATGATGTGAGACTAGACAGCACCACAATAAACGGCAGGAGCCAGAGGGGATTGTGGTCCTCTTGTATACATGTGCTTGGAACGTATGACGACAGGAGGTAAACATTTTCTACCTCCCACCGATAGAGATAGAGGTGCAGTAGGGTTGTGGTTTCGGCATTTTATGGCTAGAGAGATATATGCGAGACGTTGCCTACCAGCATCCGCGTGCTGAAAGTGTGCATAAACAACCATTTTGTATTGGTAAGTTTGAGCAAGTGTTGTTAACATATATACTTGTGGTTTGAAAATATTTAACATATATACTTGTTGGTTTGAAAATGTTTGGTTAAGTACCTAGAATTCAATAATTTGATATTTGTTGGTTTTAGATGTGTAGAAAAAAATCTCATGGCTATAATGTTTCTGCAGGTTAATCCTGAAGTGAGCTGCGTGAAATTGATGTATTTGGATGTAAGCTCCCTATTGTTAGGAGTATTTGGATGTACTGTATGGGGTTAATTGTATCAATGTGATGTCAAGTGTAAATAAGAATTATTATTTTTTGTTTAATTGATTTGTTGTTTAATTTCAATCTGCATTATGTTGAAGGCAAAAAAAACTGTTGAAGTACACTTTCGCAACAATCGCAACGTGAATTTGATTTCAACTTGAGTTTGAACAATCTGATAAGTGATAACAACTGAACAGATCATAGCAATGTTCAAACTCAAGTTAGTAATGCATGTCTAACTGAAAATGTATGCATTCACACATAAAATACACATAATACAACGTTTGCATTTAAAAATCACCTAAGTTAACAAGTCCCAAAAGGTGAAGCCGATAGTGATTGGGACTTTGATTTTGATTGCGATTTTGATTTCCTTTTGCTTGGCACCATATGAGCCTTGGATTTTGATGAGGATCCATATTTTGGTAGAGGAAAAGATGATTTTGATGGCACTGGTGATCCACAGGTCAACCATGTATGACCACTTTCCTTGCACCGACTACATGTTGATATCCTCTTCTCTTCACCCTTAGACGGTATACGATCGTGATTTTTTGGTCGGCCAGGTAGCCTGTTGTCCATGACTGGTGGCAAAACTGTTTGTAAGTCATCTAGTATGTCCCACTAAGGAGCATGTGGAATAGGGTAGACAATCTCAACATAAGTCTGTCGATATACTTCTGTAGTGTAGCAATCCATAGCGTATGAGCTTGAATCATCTTGGTTTAGATGAAGAGCAACTTTTATAACATGGCCACATGGATAACCAGATGTTTGCCATTTCATACAACTACACATCTTTGCATTTAGATCGACAAGCCCATTTAAGATATTATCCAATACTTCAAACAAAGTGTTTGAACATGGTTCAACTCTCCATGACGTTGACTTCACAACACATTTCGTTATCTTTTTTTCAGTCCATGGTGTAACACGATGTTCCAATGTTCCTGTAAATTTAAATAAATAATACTTAGTAAAATATATTAAATTAAATATGATAAGTTACGAATTTAAAGAAATAATACCTGCATGGTTTCTTTTCTTGTAGTACCACTGTTGAATAGAGGCTCGAAAAAACTCCATTAACATAGTAATGGGTAATTTTCGGGAATGACGACTTAGAGAGTTGATTGATTCTGCACTATTAGACGTCATGAAACTATATCTTGCTCCAAGTTGATGTACTCTTGATCATCTTTCAAACCTGACATATTCTAGTGTTTGAGCACATTGAGGCAAAACACGTCTTAAACAATTTATATGCTTATTAAAATCCACTTCCCGATAAGCTTTGACAGCCTTCCAATATGTCCATTTGTGATTTTTTATACCAGCAGGCCTTGATTTTAGATTTCTGTACAAATAAACACCACAATGTCCATGAAAAGCATCTGGGAAACACCTTCTAACAGCACTGTCAATTGAGTTTTCCCTATCGAATATGATTGTCAGATTGCTAATAGAACCTATGTAATCCCTAAGATGCCCCATAAACCATGTCCATGAATCAGAGGTTTTAGATTTGCCAACCCCGTAAGCTATTGGCAGTATCCCATTGTTAGCATCCATGGCTACAGCTAATAAATTTACTCCAAGGTATCGACCTTTCAAATGTGTTCCGTCAACTATAATAATTGGGCACATGCAAGTAATAAACGAACGAATCTAAAAAATAATATACACAAGAAATATAATCATTTAAATGTGAAATGCATGTAACTAACAAAAATGAGTCAACAAAATTATATTGATTTACTAACCGCAGTACCAATGGCGATAAACAGCAACTCAAAGCATCCATCTCTATCTGTTTTGATATGAGTTACCGACCCGGGATTTTTCAGCTTTAAATTTAAATTATGACAATAAGCCGACAATTGGGCAAACGATGCTTCTGGCGACCCCTCAACAATTCTAAGGCATAACATTTGGCTCTCCAAGCTTGAGAATATGAGATACTAATCTTGATCCGAGCATTCATGCCAGTCATAATTTCATGTCCCCGATATACCCTGCCATTCAAAAACATTAACTCAGCCAGAAAACCACCCAACACCTTTTTGTTTGCCTGTCTATGGTGATGAAAAAACTTTGGTTCTTGAACATGTATGTTTATCAATAAAAGTCCTAACTTGAAACATTTCACAATCTTATATCCTCTTTGCAATCATACACCACGTACAGTTTTTGTCAATCATACACTTTGTTTCGAAACGATCTTTGCTTGATTTGTTAACTTTTAGTTGATAGCCATCTTCCACACATTTCATATACAAAGCTATCTTCAAGTCTTCCTTTTTATCAAAACAATTATCTTTCTTGATACGAATAACTTTTGTGTAACAATCAACTACTATCTTTACCAACTCTTCTTCCGGTATCTGAAGTAATTCTGGTATATTTCAGTTATACTCCCGTGGCATTTTCTTCTTTTTCTTTTCTCCGAGGACTTCTTCTTCTTCTTTTTCTTCTTCAGGGTTATATGAATTACATAATGGATGTTCAACATGTTCATTCACAGTCGTAACTTCCTCCTCATTATCATCAACAACATCTTCCTCGGCAGCGGCTGTTTCATCATCAAAATTTGGGTATTTACCAATATCAAAATCATTACACGCAGGGTCTGTTTCTTCTTCTGAAACATCATCAAAATCCGAGTATTGACCAAGATCAAAGTCCGGGTATTGACCAAGATCAAATTTTGAATACTGGCTAGTACTCACAATTTTTTCTGTTAGCTCATCATCGTCTAACTGGTCAATACGAAAATAGGAATTTGGTGTTGAAAGTTGATTGGGATTTGAATTAGGGAAAGGTTGTGGGTTTTGAGATTGTTTTTGATATTGTGTTTGGTATTGGAAATGTGGTGAAACAAAATTTTCTTGGTGATGAAATTGTGGTGGAACTATTAAATTTTGAGGTTGATAACAACGTTGTACATTGTGAGCACCATAAACTGGGGTTGAAGAACTTAGTTGATTACTACCCGCTAGTGACCCTACTTCACTACTTCTAGGTTCAACAACATATAATGTAACATCATCTTGCGAAACACTAATGTAAACAATGAATCGTTCAACATCTTCATTGTCGGTTAACAAATAAACTTTACCTTTTCTCTGATAAGATAGCCTAAATCCACTTAGAGGCTCTAAATTCAATTTCTTTGTAACACATAACATTAGAGTTTCATAAGTTAACTTTTTTAATGACAGTTTTAGTTGAAAATTCATGGGTAAAGGCATATATTGTAAAACACCATGAACATTCTCCCATGACCCTCCAAAACACAAATATATCCAAACATGATCAACATTAGATGATTTCATTCTACAAATTGTAAATTAATTTACTAAACAAACGAGCTATAAACTAGATATCATCACTAACTTAGATAAAAACATACCTTTATTAAGTTGATAGTTGATAATTTGGGAGAGAAATCATTGAAAAATTATATAGAAATAAAATTATGTAAACAAATTAGAGATGGGGAAGGATTTTGTTGGATATAGGAACGGATGTCACCTGAGAGAGTGATAGATGGAGATAGAATGAGTTGCGATTTAGGGATTTAGGTTATAAGTTGCTGCTGCTGCGTAGTTTATATACCCAAAACATTTGTGTTGCGAAAATAAAAGCTGTTGCGAAATTAAAATTCATGTTGCGAATTCGAAAATCGAGTTACAAAAACAAAATTTGTGTTGCGATTTATAAAATCTTGTTGCGAAAAGGAAACTTGTGTTATGAAAAATAAATTCGCGTTGCGAATTTGAAATTCCGTGTTGCAAATTTGACTTCTGCGTTGCGATTTACAAACTCGCGTTGTGATTTACAAATTCGCGTTGCAAATTTGGAACCTGTGTTGCGTAATTGGAGTTCGAATTGCGAATTTGTTGGTCATTTTCACAAATCCAAAAAAAGTTGGTTAAAATCGTATATTATAAGGCATTTTCGGTCACTGAAGTTATTTTCTCTTTTTTTATCATGATCTTAAGACTTTTGGGTCATCAATAAGAGGTGGCAAGCGGTCATTCAGACCTGGTCAATTTGGTTTGAGTCATTTCAGGTTTAGATTATTTCAATTTGGATTCGGTTCGAATTAGGTATCGGGTCAAGTCAAAATCGGATCGGTTGATTTCGGGTCGGGTTAATATTGGATTAGTTGGCTTCAGGTCGGGTCAATATTGGATTGGTTGGCTTCGGTTCGAGTAAACCATTAGATTTTCTAGTCAATTTGGATTGGTTTCAATTCGAGTCAGTCTTTAGATTTTCGGGTTAGCCTTTAGATTTTCGGGTTAGCCTTTAGATTTTTAGGTCAATCGTTGTCACTCTATGTCATCATAACGTTTGATGCTTATCTTTATTACTTATAATTTAAGAATTGTATATGAGTATATATTGTATCATCTCAAATACAAAGTTAGAAGTTTTAGTTTTAATCAATTGACAATATACCTTTAAAATAAATTTTTTTTATGTAGATATATATTGCCACGGTTCAAATTCAGAGTTAGAAGTTATTTCATTAGATATAGAGATGATCTTTTAAATGAGAAAATATTATGTTGAACCATTAAACTATTACTAGAAGGGGTGATTAACTAGTAGTATAATAAAAAAATGAGAATAAAACACATATCATTTTACTATTTACCAATTCTAAAATTAGATAATAATACAAAAATAAATAAATAAATTATCCATTAATTTAGACTAAATTATCGAGTTAAAATCGGGTGGAAGTTCGATTCGTATAGGGTATGGGTAAACTAAATTCGGGTTGCTTTAGATTCGGGTTAATTTTGATTTGGGTTTTTCAGTTCGAGTTACTTTTGGTTCGGATTATTTTCGGTTCAAGTTGCTTTCGGTTCGGGTTATTTTTTATTTGGGTTTTTCAGTTCGAGTTACTTTCGATTCGGATTATTTTCGGTTCAGGTTGCTTTTGGTTCGGGTTGCTTTCGGTCCAACTGAAATTCGGGTCAGTTTCGGTTCGCTTTGGGTTATTTTGGGTTTTAGATCAATTTTAGGTCATCCTATTCGGGTCTATATTGGATAACCGAAATAAGGGTCAAATTTGCCAGGTCTATCAATAAGTCTTCTAAGGGTCAGTTTGATATTGTTTTTGAAAAATAACATTTAAAAGTGCTAGTTTGATATTAGTTTTAAAAAGTGAATTTTAAAGGTGTTGTAAAAAAAATTAAAAGTAAATTTTAAAGGTGTTGTAGAAAAAAAATTAAAAGTGACTTTCAAAAGTGTAATTTAAAATTAATTGTTTGTGATTACTATTAAAAAAGTGATTTTGAAAATATAAAATGTACATTTTATATATTATGTTTTAAAGTTAAAAATATAATATTTACAATTATTAATACTATGATATATAAAATATCAACTTAAACTATAATAAAAATAAAAAATATTTTAAGATAATTCATTAATAATATTTTGGTAAATTATGCAAATAGTCTCATTTGTTTTTAACTTTTAAAAATTAAGTGTGTTTGGTCTCTTACGTTATTGATCCGATCAGTTTAAGTCCTTAACCATTAACTCAAATTAATTATTTGACGAAAATATTACGTGACAATTAAAAAATTAAAATAAAATTCACATGCTTTCTTCTCCTCCTGATTGGGCACTTGAAGCTATACAATACATAATGCCAGAAAATTTCTTAACAAGAAACAAATTAAATTTATGCTGAAAATTCCAGTTTCAAGTTTAACGCAGTTACAACCCATCAAATTATCCCAACTGACCAACTCCAGTCCTGTTGTCACGTCTTGACCTTACTCACAGCCATCTTCATCAAATGATGAACATTACAACATAATCTCATTACACAATCTCCACCCCAATCTTCTTTGCCTAGAGTACCCTGAAATACTCGCCATCATATCAATCTTAGGCGCTGTCGATGACCTCTGAAAGCCACCATTTTTCCATTGGCTTCCTTACACGGACCTTCTCGATTGGTCGGCTCTATTCTTCAAATTTTCAAGATAACAACGTGGAGAACCAAAGGACATTGTTCTCCACTTGCCCAACGCCCAAATGTGTCATTTTTATCCGACCGACAACGTTGGAACCTTTCAAAACATAGTCATCCGAGAGTTCCGATGTTAGTTCTTCGAGAATTACACTAAATGATGTTGTTACCTCTGCCAGGCATCTATTGTGTTTCAGACAGCTTCAACTTTGGTTCTGATAGTACTCGAAGATAATTGCTTTACATTGGACTTTATTTATTGATATGGGGAGAATCGACAAATTTGAGGTTCATGCCTGAATGTATCTGTTACATTTTTCTTCACATGGCCATGGAACTGAACAAAATCCTAGATGATTACGATCATGAGAATACTGAACACCCATGGATTCCATCGTTATCAGGCCAAGATACATTTTGAAACTGTGTTGTGAAGCCATATAACATCGAGGTGAGGAGAAGCAAAAATGAAACTACCTCTCATGATAAATAGAGGAACTACGATGATTTCAACGTGTACTTTTGGAGCAAGAAGTATTTTCAGAATCTCAAACGCCCTCTCAATTTCTATAGTGGTTTTACAAGTGGAAGGAAAAAAGGGTTTGTCGAACATAGAACATTTTGGAATGTTTTTAGAAGCTTTGACCGATTGTGGTTGATGATGTTTCTTCTCCTCTAGGTCTGGACTCTGGATTATCTTGGCCTGGGAGGAGAAAAACCTTTGTTGCACACATTAAGCATATGACAGCTGGAGCTTAGCTGGCTTACGTTGGTTAGGCTGTTAGGGTAGTCTGTTAGTTGCTTATCAAAACAGACTATCTACTCTTCTGTATAACGTGGTATTCTACCCTTTGTTAGTATGAAAATATTCGTCAAGAAAATCCATTTCGTAGCTTTCTGCATTTCCTAACAAGCTTTGGAGTGTGGGGCTTAGAGTTTTAACATTGTTTATCGCATGGAGTGGAATGAATGAAGTTTCTCCATGTTTTACTCGAAGCAGTCATGGAGTTCAGTCGTGTTTATGTAATTTTGGCCGTAATTTTGATGATCTAGAAGAGAAAGGGTCTGTGTTTTCTTAGCTTGCGTTAAGCTAGGGACCGTTGTGTTACGGACTTAACCTAGTTGGTTCGGTTGCTAATCGTGTGGCACTCAAAAGGGACGCTTCTCAACCAAGTCAGCATTTATCTCGTATATCCGATCAAACAGAAATAAACATCACGTTTGATCTTTGTAGCCACATGGTCCTTTGACCAATAATCCGAGCCTATGGGGCATAACGGATACACACCTCAACCCCCGGACTCACTCCCCTATCTTTTCCCTTTCAGATATAATGGATATGCACCCCATATCCGACACTTAGAGGATCGATACAATCCGTATAGTATATTTTATTATGATGTTTTAAATCTTCCAAATTGACTATCTTTTGGAGACATGTGCCAAAATTTTGATAATTGATTTTATGACGTATTTGTTTTATATTACCTCTGATGTACGGTTTATTTTAACACTGGTTATTGGTATTTTGATTAACCTATTATATTTCATGTTTTATATTGACACTAGTCATGGGTCATTATAACTATGTTTTTAAAGAGGTTTTGATTTTTAAAGTGTTGAAATTATTTTTGAGAATTGTTATTGTAATCTACTAGATCTAGTCATATCGTACATACTTGGTCTAGGGGGCTACAATTCCCCCTTTGAACTATGAAAAAATGAGAATCTTAAGTTCCAACAATGGTAATGGTAAACAACGGTAAAACTGAGCAAATAATTCAAACGAATTAATTATTTGGTTTAATAGACCAATCCAAATATTATTTTGAGAAATACAATATTTATGATAGTGTAAAGTAAATTCGTCACGCATACTTAGCAAGTTTGCCCATGTATTATTTTTCAAAGGCCCCAAGTCTATGGGTCTCGTGGGCCTAATAGTTTATATTTTTATTGAAACTCTTCATGCCCACCTGGCAAGTTTCATTAAAAAATATTTTTTGTAATTTAAAGTGATATAAAATAATTATAATTATTTTTAAAAAAGTCACGGGACTCGTCATGCACACATGGCATGTTCCAATTGGATTTAAAAATGTAGTCGTTAGGTGAAGGTTAAACAAAGGGCATATTCCAATAGTCATAAACTACTAGTTCGTGAAACTCGCCATGTGGGCATGACGAGTTCCATGGCCTAGTCGTGTATGGGTGTTTGAATTAGAAGTATAAATAGGGGTTTAGGGGTTAAGAATTTAGGGGTTTTATTGTGATTTATTGAGAATAAAAATAGTTTATTGAGAAAAAATTGTGCTTTCTTTATAATTTTTCGACAAAATGTTTACCCGAGAAAAAATGCTACGTCTTGAACTAATTGCTGTAAGATTTATTTTTATAATTTTTAAAATTCCTCGATAAAATAACAAACTGCCATATAAGCAAACTGTTATTTATCTCCAACAATTAATATTGTATTTTGTCACATTTCTTCGTGATTTTTGGGTAGTGTCTGCACTGATTTCGGCTTTGATTGAACATTGGAGGACTGAAACTCATAGGTTTCACTTTTCTAGTGATGAAATGATGATTACATTGGAAGATGTGGCTTACCAACTCATTGTTTCAATAAATGATACGACGTTTATGAAACATAATAACTACAACCCAAGACATAATTTGTGAGGAATTATTTAGAAAGGTGCCACCGCCAGATTTCATATATGGATTTCAGATACGGATTGGAGAGATCATGTATGCACCCGAGCATATCTTCTCGAAGAGGTCATGTATACACCTGAGCATATCTTCTCGAACTGATCAGAGAGATATTATTATCGGATAAATATGAGAATTTCGTGCACACTTAATATCTTCTGCTAATGAAAAATTTTAGCGAGTGTTGTCAATATAGTTGGGGTTCTACGATTTTTGACATTTTTATGCCGTGAACTTTGCAAGGCTACAATCATAGAAAAGGGTCAAAGAGTGGATGTAGCGAGGTCATGTATACACCTGAGCATATCTTCTCGAACTGATCAGAGAGATTTATTATATATCGAGAATTTCGTGCACACTTAATATCTCTGCTAATGAAAAATTTTAGCGAGTGTTGTCAATATAGTTGGGGTTCTACGATTTTTGACATTTTTATGCCGTGAACTTTGCAAGGCTACAATCATAGAAAAGGGTCAAAGAGTGGATGTAGCGGGTTGTCTAGTCTTTTACAATCGTGAGCATGGTACCGCTTTCCCTTTTTTATGCAAATTACAGCAGGTCCAATTGAGTTTTCTTTCGTTGCAAGGTAATTTCTTAAATTTATATTTGAGTAAATTTATATTATTAATTAATATGTTAAGAAATTTTGAATAAATGTTGTATTATATTGTTTAGATGGCAGCATAAGATTATAAATACAAAGTTGGCGGATGCAATGAAAATTAATGTACTAATGAGGATTGATATCGTTGATAGGCATACGGTAAATATTCTAAATTTTAATATTTACTTTTTAAATTAAGAGATTTTATTTTTATTTATACTAATGTAATATATTTTTAGTTCAATTAGATTCTTGTTATGAGTTGGATATCGAACGGTGTCTACCACAATTCTTTTATGAAGGAGCGGAGACATGGTGTATCGTAACGTCTTTGCTTCATTTCACCATTGTTGAGATCCATGTCACAGATAGAGTGTTGTGAAAGTTTGGGTCCCATCAGCCCATTCCAACACAAATATTTGACATGGAATAATTACACATAATTGATATGTGTGGGAAACATAAAGAAAATTGGCCGAGGAAGTATCGTAACGATCCTTCGGGTGGTTCTGGGTCACACGCTGATGATCGTTTGACCGGTGACCTTTCGGTTCCTCTTGGTGCATTTGTGACCCTTGGATCGAAGGGTCATATCCTACAATTATTAAATTTCTCAAATTTTAATATTTATTTTTAATTTTTACTTAAGTAATTTTTTAAAGGGTAAAGTATAGTAATGGTCACTGAATATTTCTGAAGCTTGCATTTAGGTCTCCCAACTTTTAAAACTTGCAATACAATATTTATTCCGTTTGCAATATGGTCCCCAACTTAAATCACGGTTAGAAACTTAAATCACTGTTAGAAAATTAGGGTAAATTATATAAACGGTCATTGAATTTTTCAGGCACTTGAATTTAGGTCCCCAACTTTTAAAACTTGCAAAACAGTCCCTCAATAATTTTTTTCTTATTAAATTAGATGTATAAAATATAAATAATTCAATTTATATTTAAATGTATGAATCATTTATTTTTTGATATATTTTATTTTTCTGTATAACTAATATTTAAAATATGTTTATATTAATCAAAATATTCAATACGAATAAAAATATTTTATAAATGTATATTATATTTAGATGTATAAATAAAAAATATATTCATATATTAATTTATGAATCATTTATATTTTTTGAATATTTTATTTTTAATACGAAATTAAAATTATTAATTATATTAGAAATACTCAACTTAAGATTATATATATAATCGTGAATTATAAATATGAAAAATATAATTATTAAATTTAGTTTAAAAATATATAAATCTTAAATTTATTCTTTTAAAATATTGTATCAACTAATATTAAAAAATATATTAATCTATCAAACAATTTATCAATATAATATTTTTATTGTAAAAAAATATAATATTTTCCCATCATTTATTGCTTTCAAATTTTTTGCCAAAGTTCAAATCTCATTATTTTCATTTTCCATTATATTCTTTTTTTTCTTGCATTGGCCATACTATTAGTATATGTATTATTGTATATCTCTTAACATAAACGATGGTGTTAGCTTAGTGGCTCCACCTTGTATCTTTCATTTGCGTGACTCAGGTTTGAGTTTGCCCAAGACCCAAATTTACTTCTTTGTAAACTTAATTTCTTCTAATTAGGTGGTGACATGTGTCACCAATAACATATATCATGATCTGTGTTAATTCAGTCAGATCCTAGTTAAATGATTAATTTATTAAATTTTATTTAATTTAGGACCAATTGATAGCATATATAATAATAGGTGACATGTGTCACCAATGACACGTGTCTGATCATGTGCTAACACATGTCAGATCCTAATTAAATGATTAATTTATTAAATTATATTTAATTTAAGACCAAATTGATTATATAAATAATAAAGACTGAATGTATAATAATGTCAATTCCTTTTAACCGCCACTTCATCATTTGTATCAATTGATAACGACTAGTGGCTTAGTTGAAACAGTTAAATAATTATGTTGTATGATTGATAAATTTAAAAGATCGATGACAAAAGTAAAAAGGGTAAATTTGTTATATCCACATGATGAGTTTACCCATATATTATTTTTAATAGATCCAAATTTATAAAACCTAATTGTTTCATTTTTCATTTCTTTGATGATTTTTTATTTGCTACACTTTTCTTGGTAAGGGAAAGGTTTCCACAAAAGCAAATTACATAATACTAAAAAGTTTCCTTGGTGGCTTAACAATAGAAAAAAATTATCTATGGGTCTAATTATATTATGAGGATCCTACTTCTATACCCTTTTATTTAGGTTCTAAAATTTCTTGAGCTATTCAATTTAATATTTATTTAGATTTAGAGCATTACATGAATAGACGATAAAGTTGATCGATAATGACGTGTCCTTAGAATCTCCCTTGATGATCGAGTGTTAATATCAAATGCACTCTTTTTCCACAAAACTTTTATCAAAGATCAATTTATTTCTTATATTTTATAAATTTAACATTAAATAATAGCATGGACCAAACAACCTTAGTTGTTAAAGGAATTATTATTATTCTTTGAGGTTTCGGGTTCGAACACTAACAACTGAAGGATATTTAAGCGTTTATTGTCAAATGATTAAGAGTCTTTAAACTAAATACTTCTACTTATAATCACCACAGATTAATAAAAAATTAAAAAAATATTAAACTTCAATATTTTCATGGATCACAAGTATCTTGAGCAACTCAAGTTCATCACCACCCACTCCTTTACTTCCACTGACACAAATTTATGAAGCTTGTCCAGTTTAACCAATGTCATCTATAACGATAATGTCTAATTACACGATCTTATAACTTGTTTTACATTTTTCTTTGAGATATTGAGTTCAAATAGCTACTTATAGGATGTATACATTGTCAATTATTAAAATATATTCAAATTTTTAAGAAAATATATAAATATCATTTATGATATATATCTTGAGAATATTCTAGAATAATATAAAAGTATATGTCTAAAAATATCTATAAAATAATTTATATATTTGTAATATTTAATACTATGTATAAAATTATTTATAGAAGAATCTAGATATTTGTAAGGTTAAATGGCTAAGATATGGATATATTCAACAATCCAATGACAACTAAAACCTATAAATAAGAGTGAAATTTACCATTATAACTAGAGTGAAAAGAGAGAAAAGAGCGTCAAAAGTGAGTTAAAGAAAGAGAGGTTAGAGGTAGAGAAGAGAAAGAAGTGAGATTAATGCGTAATATTGTAATTTTATTTTATATTAAAAAAAGTGTTTTATTCTCTTAAGTTTCCTATTATGAGTTGGTGGAGTGTTAGTGATATATCCTAGATACTCTATAGTGGGTGTGTTGGACTCGTTAAAGTTTCCAACGATAAAGATTATGAGCATATACTAAACTATTCAAAAAGAAACTTACATATTCTCCACCTCTCTTGCACAACTAGCATAAGTAAACATTAGCTATATGTGGTCGAACGCTTTCAAACATTCGTTAGGAGTTGTTTATAAACCAATAGCTATAAAAATTAGCATAAAATTTATATTTATATTTAATTTTAATATTATAAAAATTATTTTTAAAATGATTTTAATTAATGTTGATTCATAAATCACTTCTAATAAATATTTCAAAAATACAAAATTTTTATAAAAAAAATAAAATTAATCTATTAAACTGAATTTTCTTTATATTTTTGTTTATTTTATATTTAAAAAAACAAAATCATCTATTTGAGAGAGTTGGGTAATATATAAGGGTGAGTGAACTTGAAAAATTGACGACAAAACGAGTCAGATTGAATATGTGACGACCCGTAATTGACTTTTTATAACACCATTTTGTCAAAACTTGTATATAAAATCATAGGTTTCTTCATTGATGTTGATAAAAACACTAAATCTTTTTGTGCTTGGTTGGAGACAAAAATATTTTCTTAATAGGCCATAGTTTCACTACTCTTCTGACTATGTTATGGAAATTATGGCATCGACAAAACACCTTCTACCATGGCTCACAATTGCTTCCAGTTTGGTAGTTAATTGTGTCAAGCAAAGCATTTGAAAGATTATACCCGAGATTCACATGCAACGTGTAACACCCAACCCATTCTGAATCAACGTGCCACATTACAAGGATTCCAACATAAATCGACCCTTGTACTATTATGCAAGTTCCCTTTACGAAGAAATTTAACTACTATAAGGCAAGATAGGAAATGATAATTGTATAATTAGTAAGATTTCAAATTTTCAAAACATAGCTCCATTCATCATAATATTTTACAAAGAGAAAGTGTCATCACTTATTTTATCCGAGTGGTGACATTATATAATAAATCATTTTTAATATAAGTTTTGATGTATATATTATAAAAACATTTTTAATAAATAGTTTAATGTACATATTATATGGTGGGCTTTAATATTAGTTTTTAATATTTTAGTATATGATATGATATTTTAGAATGGGATATATTATTAATTTTTAATGTTGTAGTATATGATATTAGATATTAGTATTAAAATGTTAGTTTGGTGTTACAATAAATAAATAAGTTCATAAACAATAGTCCATTTTTTAGTCCATGTTACAAAATGGATATAGTCCAATAAATAATAAAACCTATTACAAAATAAATTTGAGTCCATTACAAGTTAGATGATCATTATTTTTTAAAGTCTACTTTGTGTTAAAAATAATGAAAACCATAATCCTAAAATGCTTGTGGTCGAAACTAATGTTGGAATGGGAGGAATTTTTTTATTTTTTAAATTTTGAATGGAAACAATGATTAAATGGTGGGCCCATGCATTTATGGCATTACAAGTTTCTAGAATTTACCAAGTCGGCAATCTTTACCAATAAACATAAATTTGTGTGGACAGTTGATCAAACGTTGATCAAACTTGGATCCAAGGGTGAAGAGGGCACCACATCATTACCAAAGTATCGTCGTCGTCATTGGAGTGCCATCGACGCGTAGTCGATGCATGCTTGGCACGTGCTTGACGCGTCATTAGGATGACATCAGGCCGGATTTGGACTGGATCTAGTTAGACCCATATCCAGACCCAATTTTACATCTTGGATCTAAATCTGCTCTGGATCCACGGGGCTAGAAAATTGGAACTCAAATCCATATCCAACAGATCTCATGGATCCGAGTCCAAAACGAGTCTATTAAAAAATGACTATTTGACCTATTTTTTAACGTAATAAAATTGTCATTGACTAATTTCACATCACATTTCTAATGAAGGAAAGATTAATTTGAATACAACTAGTAGTAAAATAAAAAACGATAAAATAATATCTAAAAAAACTTCAACACAAAAAATATCTTTTGAATAACATAAACATTAAAAAATATAGATAATAAAACATTCTATTGTCTTAAGCCAAGTACCACACTTCTACCTCCTCAAAGTGTTAGTTTTCATCACTACTTAAATCATCAACATCCTAAAACATACAACCAATCAAAGAGAATTTTGTTTAATGAAAATAATATTTACGAAATTTAACTATTAATATTAAGGTTGTGTGTATGTGTGTGTATTTTAAATATTAATATTAAGGTTATGTAATATTAATATTTGTGAAATTTAAATATTAATTTAAAACTAAATGTGGGTTTTCTATGAACGAGTTCAGACCCGATATCTTAGTGTTAGGTCTAAATTCGGATCCGTATTTTAATCAGAGGATCCAGATTCGATCCGAATCTATCGGGTCCAAAATTTTAGTATCTAAACACTATAAAACAAATCTGAATCTACGAATTCAGGTAGGATCCAGGATCTATTGCCATCCATACACGTCATCATGCTTGAATGTATCTGTTATATTTTTCTTCACGTGGCCATAGAACTGAACAAAATTCTAGATGATTACAATGATGATAATATTATACACCCATGGATTCCATCGTTATCAGGCGAAGATACATTTTGAAACTGTGTTGTGTAAGGTTTTAAAATCAAGTAATCGAACAGGTTTCAGTCGAATTTTGGCAGGTCGGTAAAATCAGGTATATGATAACTCAGGTTGATTTGACATCAGATCCAGATCGGATTCAAGTCAGGTCAAATCAGTTCGAGATATTTTCAGGTTGATTTGATACTAGATCGGATTCAGGTCATGTCATTTTTAGTTCGGATTGATGTCAGTTCAGGTCAAAACAGTTTAGGTCCGAAGCAGATAAAGACCAGGTTAATTCAGGTTCGGGTGGACTTCAGTCGAATCTCGTTCAGATCGGGTCACAACATTGACAGATAAAATTCAGGTCGGATGTTTATCGGATACGTATTGAGTTCATGTCGGGTCGTTTTTATTTTTTGATTAATTATTTTGTCATTTTTCGTGATTATTGAATTGCAAATTGTAATTGTATATGTTTTCGAGTAAATTAAGAGAAAAATAAATATCCATGGATCAATTTTGTAAAAATTATAAATTTAAGGACAAAATTGAAGAAATGTAAAATTACAAATAAAATTTTAAAATATAAATTAAACAACACACATAGTTAAGTGACTAAATTGAAATAATTTAAAATGTGAGGTTTAAATAATATAAAAAGGACTAATTAACACATTAAAAAGTTATGAGCCAGATACAAAAATAAATAACACTAACAATGGGCCAAATGAAGATGCAAATATAAATTTAAGGACTAAATTGAATACATATAAAGTGAAAGACTTAAAATTGATATAATTAAAAAAAATTAAATCGAAATAAATGCAAAATATGAAGAATAATGAAAAATATAGTAAATTGTATTCATTTAAAAAATTGAAAAAATATAATATATATATATATATATAAGTTTATATAAACTATATATAAACTATATTATATTATAAACTATATAATTATTATAACTTTTATATATATATATATATATATATATATATATTATGTTTATATGAACTATATATATAAACTATATATGTAAACTATATATGTATAAACTATAAAAGTATATAGTTTATAAACTATAATTTATATTAATATATTGTATATATATATATATATATTATTTAAAGTGAGTGGTGGGAGAAAACTTTTTAAAATAAAGATTTTTTTTGTGTGAATTTTTTTTTTGGGAATTTAGATGGAAATTGGGAAATTTCGAGAATATAGAGAAATTGAGAATTTAGAGGAAAATTGAGAAATTTAGAGGGAATAGAAAAATTTGGAGGGAAATTGAGAATTGAGATTTTATTTGGAAAGATATTTTGGGTTAATTAGGCTCATGCTCCTTCAACAATCATCATTTTTTCACTTGTATTCGATTTTTGATTTCTTTCATTTTAGTCATGGTTTAATTGTATATTATATATGTATAATATAAGTATATATATAAACTTTATATAGTATATATATGTATGTATAACTAATATAAGTAATCTATGATTATATATATATTATAGAAACACTGTGCATAAAATAAATAAAGTAATAAAGTATATAGTTTATAAAAACCTTAAACCTTAAATTCTAAATCATAAACCCTAAACCTTTAATCCTTAACCTTAACCCCTAACCCCTATACTATATATATAACTTATAGTACATGTATGTATAAACCATGTATAGTATATATAAACTATATAAAGTAATAAAGTATATAGTTTTATAGAAACCCTAAACCCTAAGTCATAACCCCTAAATTGTAAACTTTAAACCCTAAACCATAAACCATAATATAAATGGACTAGCACTAGTGCATATATATTTGTAATAAAAGAGATGACTTATGTATTGGGCCTATGTAAACTAATGTAAATGGACTAGTACTATTGCAAATGGACTTATTTTTAGGTTTTATTATTACTTACTCATAACAACAAAATAAATGGGCTATTAATGTGAATTAACCTAACATGCAACTAAAATACTAATTATGCAAATGAAATTAATATGACATGTACTACTATTTATGAACCATATAATATGCAATGTGACATACTAATTATTTAACACATAATTAATCATGTTCTATATAATTTATATTTAAATAATTTTATTAAATAATTTCATATAATATGTATGTATAAACCATGTATAGTATATATAACCTATATATATATATATATAAAAACTATATAAAGTAAATTACTTATATAGTTTATAGAACACTATGCATAAACTATATAAAGTAATAAAGTATATAGTTTATAGAAACCCTAAACCATACACTCTAAACCCTAAAATTTAAACTATAAACACTAAACCCTAAACTATAAACCCTAATATATATATTACACGCATATATGCATATATGCATAATGTGTGTGTTAATGTATGTGTATCATAAATAAAAATACATCAATAAATAATGAAGTTATAATTTGATTTTATGATATGCATGCATGTATGTATGTATGATGCATGCATTACATAGACTATCGTGTAAATAAGATTAAAATTTTAATATTTTAATAGATATTTTAATTTAAAAATATTATAAAAATATATTGATGGGTGTATGATACATATGTTATATGCATATATTATATATGTATATATGTATGTATGATGCATGTATTAAAATTTTAAGCTTTTTAATTTAAATAAATTTTAAAATTTTATAAATGTGGTACATGTCAATGAACATTTTTTTAATAATCGTGACGGATCAAAATTTTTAAAAAAATAATATTCGAAATATTAGACACATTACTTTAAATAAAATATTCATTAATAAATAATATAATTATTTTTTTTTTGCATTAAGCCTCTTCAAAATTTGAAAGTAAAACCAATATTAGTTTGCTCCGAATCACCCGCCTCTAAACTCCTTCTACAACTTTGATAAACCGAATCTAGGTAGTAGTTGGCGCCAAATCACCAGCCTCTAAACTCTTCAAATCACCATCCAATATTATTTTGCGCCAATATTAGTTGCCTCCCTGGATTCAATAATGGATTGCCCGTTGGTATAAAAAAGGTAATATTGCAAATATATTTAAAGTATATATTTTATTATAAATATACCTAAGGTTATTGCTACTATTTATTGAATTAATTTTGTATAATTATATAAATTAGGTCACTAATTTTTAGTTTAATTAACCAAACTGTCATAATGTATACAATTATGCAAAATTGATTCAGTAAATAACAATAATAATCTTATGGATTATTATAAGTTCATTATTTTTAATTAATATATATATTTTTAAATTTGGCTTAATACACATTTTGTTCTTGTAGTCAACTAGAATTAACAATATTATTTTTTATTTTTAGTTTTATCAATTTATCATTCGTACCCATTAGTGTTATCTTTGATCTATGAAACATGTCATTGATTATTACTGTATCGACGTAATAATTAACTGTGATGACATGATAGTCTATGGTGTTGATGTGTTAAATGACTTTAATTGAATTTTTAAAAAAGTTTAAAGGATTTATTATGTTTAAATATTTATTTAATTTTTAAACAACAAAATAAGAAATTCTTAAAATTCTTAAATGTAACGAATACAATAAGATGAGACACATTTAAAATTTTTATTTTAAAATAAAAATTCTTATTAATATATTCACATAAAATAATAAAAAATAATAACTAAATGATCATTTAAAAACTCAAATCGGTATCATCTTAGTATAAAGTATATAATATAAAGTAATAAAGTGTTGTTTAATATAAAGTATAAAGTATATAAAGTGTTGTTTAATTTATTCAATTTTTATTTCCAATTTCATGTTTGTTTAATTTGGTAATTTATATAAGTATAAAATATATAATATAAAGTAATAAAGTGTTTGAATATAAGTATTAAAGTATATAAATATGAGTATTAAATATAAGAGAAAATAACCTCAGTGACCAAAAATGCCTTATAATATATGATTTTAACCAACTTTTTTTGGATTTGCCAAAATGACCAACTAAATCGCAATGCGATCGATAATTCGCAACGCGATCTCCGGTATCGCAAATCAGTTTCCAGATTCGCAACGCGATTCTGACTATCGCATTGCGATTACGTAAATCGCAATGCGAATTAGAAAAATCGCAATGCGAATACGTAATCGCAATGTGATTTTCCTAATTCGCATTGCGATTTACGTAATCGCATTGCGATTTTCCTAATTCGCATTGTGATTTACGTAATCGCATTGCGATTTTCCTAATTCGCATTGCGATTTACGTAACCGCATTGCGATTTACATAATCGCATTGCGATTTTACTAATTCGCATTGCGATTTACGTAATCGCATTGCGATTTTCCTAATTTGCACTTCGATTTACGTAATCGCATTGCGATTTAGTAAATCGCAACGAGATTCTGACTATCGCAATACTAAATTTCAAATTCGCAACTCGATTTCTGAATTCGCAACAGGTTTTAATTTCGCAACACAAATGTTTTGGGTATATAAATACGCAGCAGCAACAACTCAAAACCTAAATCCCTAAATCGCAACTCATTCCATCTCCATCTATCACTCTCTCCGACGACATCCGTTCCTATATCCAACGACATCCTTCCCCATCCGGCAACAGGTTTTAGTTTCGCAACTCGTTTGTTTAGTAAATTAATTTACAATAATGAAATCATCTAATGTTGATCGTGTTTGGATAGATTTGTGTTTTGGAGGGTCATGGGAGAATGTTCATGGTGTTTTACAATATATGCCTTTACCCATGAATCTTCAACTAAAACTGTCATTAAAAAAGTTAACTTATGAAACTCTAATGTTACGTGTTGCAAATAAATTGAATTTAGAGCCCCTAAGTGGATTTAGGATATCTTATCAGAAAAATGGTAAAGTTTTTGTTAACCGACAATGAAGATTGAAAGATTCATTGCTTACATTAGTGTTTCAAGTGATGATGTTACATTGTATGTTGTTGAACCTAGAAAGTGAAGTTGGGTCATAGCGGGTAGTAATCAACTAAGTTTTTCAACCCCAGTTTATATGCTCAAAATTTAATGGTTCCACCACAATTTCATCACCAAGCAAATATGTTTCACCACATTTCCAATACCAACACAATCTCAAAACCCACACCTTTCCTAATCCAAATCCCAATCAACTTTCAGCACCAAATTTCGGTTTTTGTATTGACCAGTTAGACGATGATGAGCCAACAAAAAAAATTGTGAGTACTAGTCAGTATTCGAAATTTGATCTTGGTCAATACCCGGACTTTGATCTTGGTCAATACTCGGATTTTGATGATTTTTCAGAAGAAGAAACAGACCCTGCGTATAATGATTTTGATATTGGTCAATACCCGAATTTTGATGATGAAACAGCCGTTGCCGAGGAAGATGTTGTTGATGATAATGAGGAGGAAGTTACGACTGTAAATGAACATGTTGAACATCCATTCTGTAATTCATATAACACTGAAGAAAAAAGAAGAAGAAGAAATCCCCAAAGAAAGTCCCCGAAGAAAATGCCACGGGAGTATAACTGGAATATGCCAGAATTACTTCAGATACCGGAAGAAGAGTTGGTAAAGATAGCAGTTGATTGTCATACAAAAATTATTCGTATCAAGAAAGATGATTGTTTTGATACAAAGGAAAACTTGAAGATAGCTTTGTATACGAAATGTGTGGAAGATGGCTATCAACTAAAAGTTAACAAATCAAGCAAAGATCGTTTCGAAACAAGGTGATTGATTGACAAAAACTGTATGTGGCGTATGATTGCAAAGAGGATAAAAGATTGCGAAATGTTTCAAGTTAGGACTTTTATTGATAAACATACATGTTCAAGAACCCAAGTTTTTCCTCACCATAGACAGGCAAACAAAAAGGTGTTGGGTGGTTTTCTGGCTGAGTTAATGTTTTTGAATGGTAGGGTATATCGGGGACATGAAATTATGACTGACATGAATGCTCGGTTCAAGATTAGTATCATATTCTCAAGCTTGGAGAGCCAAATGTTATGCCTTGGAATTGAGGGGGTCGCCAGAAGCATCGTTGCCCAACTGTCGGCTTATTGTCACAATTTAAAGCTGAAAAATCCTGGGTCGGTAACTCATATCAAAACAGATAGAGATGGACGCTTTGAGTTGCTGTTTATCGCCATTGGTGCTGTGGTTAGTAAATCAATATAATTTTGTTGACTCATTTTTGTTAGTTACATGCATTTCACATTTAAATGATTATATTTCTTGTGTATATGATTTTGTAGATTCGTTCGTTTATTAATTGTATGCGCCAGTTATTATAGTTGACGGAGCACATTTAAAAGGTCGATACCTTGGAGTAAACTTATTAGCAGTAGCCATGGATGCTAACAATGGGATACTACCAATAGCTTACGGGGTTGGAAAATTTGAAACATCTGATTTATGGACATGGTTTATGGGGCATCTTAGGGATTGCATAGGTCCTATTAGCAATCTGACAATCATATCCGATAGGGCAAACTCAATTGACAACACTGTTAGAAGGTGTTTCCCAGATGCTTTTCATGGACTTTGTGGTGTTTATTTGTATAGAAATCTAAAATCAAGGTCTGCTGGTATAAAAAATCACAAATGGACATACTGGAAGGCTGTAAAAGCTTATCGGGAAGTGGATTTTAATAAGCATATAAACTGTTTAAGACGTGTTTTACCTCAGTGTGCTCAAACACTAGAAGATTTCGGGTTTGAAAGATGGTCAAGAGTACATCAACTTGGAGCAAGATATGGTTTCATGACGTCTAATAGTGCAGAATAAATCAACGCTCTAAGTCGTCATTCCCAGAAATTACCCATTACTATGTTAATGGAGTTTTTTCGAGCCTCTATTCAACAGTGGTACTACAAGAAAAGAAACCATGAAAGTATTATTTCTTTAAATTCGTAACTTATCATATATTTTACTAAGTATTATTTATTTAAATTTACAGGAACATTGGAACATCGTGTTACACCATGGACAGAAAAAAAGATAACGAAACGTGTTGTGAAGTCAACGTCATAGAGAGTTGAACCATGTTCAAACACTTTGTTTGAAGTACTGGATAATAACTTAAATGGGCTTGTCGATCTAAATGCAAAGACGTATAGTTGTATGAAATGACAAACATCTGGTTATCCGTGTGGCCATGTTATAAAAGTTTCTCTTCATCTAAATCAAGATGATTCAAGCGCATACGCTATGGATTGCTACACTACAGAAGTATATCGACAGACTTATGGCGAGATTGTCTACCCTATTCCACATCCTTTTGAGTGGGACATACCAGATGACTTACAAACAGTTTTGCCACCAGCCATAGACAGAAGGCTACCTGGCCGACCAAAAAGTCACGATCGTATACCGTCTAAGGGTGAAGAGAAGAAGAGATCGACATGTAGTCGGTGCAAGGAAAGTGGTCATACAAGGTTGACATGTGGATCACCAGTGCCATCACAATCATCTTTTCCTCTACCAAAATATGGATTCTCATCAAAATCCAAAGCTTATATGGTGTCAAGCAAAAGGCAATCAAAATCGCAATCATCTTTAAAATCCCAATCACAATCGGCTTCACCTTTTGGGACTGTTAACTTAGGTGATTTTTAAATGCAAACGTTGTATTATGTGGATTTATGTGTGAACTTTTAACATTTTCAGTTAGGCATGTATTAGTAACTTGAGTTTGAAAATTGCTATGATCTGTTCAGTTGTTATCACTTATGAGGCATTCATTTGACTATCGCAACACGGAAATGACGTTCGCAATCATCTTAATGTCTATCGCAATGCGAAAATGACTATCGCAATGCGAAATGAAAATCGCAACGAGAGAATCGCAATGCGAAATGAAAATTGCAACGAGAGAATCACAATGCGAAATGAAAATCGCAATGAGGGAATCACAAAGCGAAATGAAAATCGCAACGCGAATTTAGTTTCGCGTTGCGATTTTCATTTCGCATTGCGATTCTCTCGTTGCGATTTTCATTTCGCATTGCGATAGTCATTTTTGCCTTCAACATAATGCAGATTGAAATCAAAAAAATCAACTATTACATTTCAATCAATTAAACAATCACAAATAAGAATTATGTTCACATCAATTAAACAAATCAACTTTTACAAATCATCATTTACAAATCAATTAAACAATCAAAAAATAAGCAATAATTCTTATTTCCTCATCTACTATTGAATCAACTTTTGCAGCCATACATCATTTTCACGCAGCTCACTTCTGAGATTAACCTGCAGAAACCAAACATTTGCTCAAACAACACTTTCTACACATCTAAAACCTACAAACAACAAATTATTGAATTCTAGGTACTTAACCAAACATTTTCAAACCACAAGCCTATAAACTTACCAATTATTTATGGACATTTTTATAACGCGGATGCAGGTAGGCAGCGTCTCGTATATATCGATCTAGCTATATAATGCCGAAACCACAAGCCTACTGCAGCTCTATCTCTATCGGTGGGAGGTAGATACTTTATACTTCCTGTGATCAAACGCTCCAACGCTAAGCATACGAGAGGACCACAATCCCCTCTGGGTCCTTTCGTTTATTGTGGTGCGGTGTCGTCTCTGCTAACTGTAATATTGAGCTTCTTTGGCTTCTTGTTTCCAGAACGAGTCCAATAATTTATCGCATCCAAGAATTTAGCCAAATGAGAGCTCCATCCCTTAATAATATCTCTTAAATAAGCCAATGCTATGTAATTTATCATGCTGTCATATACTATTGCCTTAAGGGATGGGAGCTGAAGCTCGACGAGAAGCCAATGTTTACGTTCCAAAACATGGATAAACACCTGCAATCATAAGTAATAATTCATTCATTTGCGCACTTATTTATGAATACCTTTAAACTCAATCTAAAATAAATACTAACCTTATCGACCTCCCACCATGCAGGATAAAGTTTAGCTTGTCCATTGCCCAACGCAAATGATTCATCTCGTTGATTCTTCAAGTGAACGGCGTTAAAAGACGTCAGCATAATTGTATATCGTGTATTTCTTTTATTTTCCTTAAATTTCCTAATTATTAGAAGACGTGACACCCACGCATCGATATGCTGTTTTACAAAAAAGACATATTAGTACTTACATAAATTTTAAAAAAATAATCAAATTGAAATATAAGAAAAATATAAGACTTACCCCTCCATCGAAATAGCCATTGTCTTCGACCCCTAATAATACGCCCCACCAAGACCGATCAAGCAACAAATAGATATCATCGTTAAGCTTGCATATGTCAGTGAAATAACCCTGGCTCCGCTCATGTAGATAAAAATCAACTGCGGTCTTAGCCCAAAGGGTGTTATCCAGAATTGTGTCCGGTAGTTGTCTCCTCTCCACTTCAGATACCGGTATGGTACTGGCCGGTAACTCATACGAGAGCCACTTGAATCCATCATGTCCGGCACGTCAGAGGGTTTCTCAAGAATCCTACATATGACGCCATGTGAATCGGGCTCTTGAATAGTGGGAGGGACCTCTTCAACGATGACAGTGGCCTCTTGAATGGTGGGAGGGGACTCTCGAGGAATGATAGGGGCCTCTTCAACGATAGGAGTGGACTCTTGAGGGATGACAGGCGAGTCGGGCTTCTTCTTGCGGTGTCTTCGCACTATTGGGGTGTACGGAGACTTAATAGCACGTACACGCCGTCTGATGCGTGAACTCTGTCGTGCAAGAAAAACCCGACGTAAAGCATCCACCTTATCGGGCCGCTAAATAATTAAATACAAATATCAGTAAATAAACAGACATGATATTTAAACAGTGAAAACAAAGACAAATATGTTTCAAACTTGCATTGAATTCACCCAAGTCATTATTATATCATAGTTCACAAAATGCATCAGATAACAAACGCAAATATGTTTCAAACTTGCAACACTGTCAACTTAGTATTTGTCTTTGTCTATTGGTTGAAGTAATGCAATTCATTCAAGTTTCAATTTGCAGAAGAAGAATGGAACTTAAAATCGCAACGTGAAAAAATACTATCGCAACGCGAAATGAAAATCGCAATGAGAGAATCGCAACGCGAAATGAAAAACGCAACGACAAAATCGCAACACGAAACCAAAAATCGCAACGCGATTATAGTTTCGCATTGCGATTTTGTCGTTACGATTTTCATTTTGCGTTGCGATTTTCGTTTCGCGTTGCGATTTTCATTCTCTCGTTGCGATTTTCATTTCAACTAAAAGACAAAACAGTGTTACTAAATTAGTTTCAAGAATAAACTATTTCTTCTTCTTCTGCAAATTGAAACTTGAATGGATTGCATTACTTCAACCAAAAGATAAAACAAAGACAAATACTAACTTCAGAGTATTAAAGAATACACAGTTTAGCAGAATTGGCAGCAAACGAACAAATTTACTTTCAACCAAAAGACAAAACAAAGACAAATACTAACTTCACAGTGTTAAAGAATACACAGTTTAGCAGAATTGGCAGCAACCGAACAAATTTACTTTCAACCAAAAGACAAAACAAAGACAAATACTAACTTCACAGTGTTAAAGAATACACAGTTTAGCAGAATTGGCAGCAACCGAATAAATTTACTTCAACCAAAAGACAAATACTAACTTCACAGTGTTAATAAAAAGTTTAACAGTATTGGCAGCAACCGAATAAATTTACTAAGCAATCTAAGTGAAATGGTTAATCTAAGTGAAATTACGAGTAAATTTATCATCAAGTTAAATATGGAAAATCTTAAACTTACCTCGTTGCGTAGAGTATGAACCACATTCTACAACGATACTACCATCTCACGTAGAGCGGCAACCTCACTACGTAAAGTAGGCACCTCCACACACCATGTACTATCGTTATCGCGTAGAGTACCGATCTCCTCACGCAAGACATTGACCTCATCACGTAACTCCCTTGACTCATCCCGTGGAGGTGGAGAACAGGGAGATAGAAGTTGTGGCATCTTTGCCGGTCGCCTATCATGAGGTGATGGTGGAGAAGAGGCTCGATGATGTGACGGGATAGGTGATGGCTCTCGTTGTAGAGGTGTATAGTCGGGTCGATCAGGTGATGGCTCTGGGTGAGGTGATGGCTCTCGAAGTGGAGGAAGTGGAGGCTGCTCATTATTCGTGCCATCAAGAAAACGCTGACTAACTTGCCACCAATCAGTGGCAAGCTCAGCCTCCGTGGGTGTCAGTCTCATTAATGGAGTGTTGGCCTCCTAAAATATAAAACTCAAACAAGTTAAACGTCTACTATTAATAACTTGTTTATATATGATAGTATTTGTGTTAACTTACATTATTTATTATCGCATATGGTATTAAGTCTTCCCAATCCAACAGACATTTCCTCTTCTAGGAAATAGTCCTAGGAATATCATTTGAGGTTTTTAATGTATATGTCCGCATGCTGGGGAAAGCCTCGAATATCCAAATCTACAAACAATATAATAACAAACATTAGTAATTGTTAAATAATTAATTATAATTTTGAAAACATTATATAGAAATTCTTACCTTAAAGGCCCAAACAAAGCCTGACAAAGTGTATTTCGACCCATCGCCCAGCAAACTTTTGCGGTCATCAAAGGCAGATGACAACTTAGTCCAGGTAGCTTTCCATATATACGAACCCCACAGAAACAGATTCCATGCATTTATGTCCTCTACCAATAATATTAGCTCCTGAGGAATAGGTTGTCTGACCTCTCTGCCTAAAAAGCCGGCATACAAAAGTAGTAGAAGGCATACTCGGACAACATCGACGTCATTCATCCGAGTAAAACCATCTTTCTTATTAAACAATTTCTTCAGGTCGTCGACGTGTAAGTTCGGCTTCTCTATTGACTCATCAGGAAAAACCCTGGATAACCATGATGGGCGGGTGATATGACGAGTGTACCGGCCTACATCATCGTGTCCGAAGCGTAGACCGGTGATTAAGCAAAACTCCTCCCGCCCAAAACACGTATACGCCGGTGGAAAATCAAACCATATCTCTTCATCACGACGTTGTATAGTCTCTGGTAGATCTCTAGTCATGGTTTGAAGAAACAGGTGTGTCAACATCGCATCTCCACCGGGATGTTGTACTTTCAGCCATGGCCCGAAGCATGTATCCTCAAACATTTTTCTTTGTGCAGGTGAAAGCTTCGACGCAATTGTTTTGGCTAGGCTGACTTTATTTCTCAAGGTCAATTGAGCCGAATAAAAGTTCTACAAAAACAATAAACATACTAAATTAGATATACCAAAAACTACACTGTGAAGATATACCAAAAACAATAATAAACATAAATAGTAGTAGTTTATTCTTCAAACTTAAATATGCAACACTGTGAATTTCGTATTTGTCTTTGTTTTTTGGTTGAAGTAATGCAATTCATTCAAGTTTCAATTTGTAGAAGAAGAATAGTTTCTGAAAATGAAAATCGCAACACGAAAATGACTATCGCAACGAGAGAATCGCAACGCGAAAATAAAATCGCGTTGCGATTTGCATTTCGCGTTGCGATTCTTGGTTGATTTAATAAGCAATCTAAGTGAAATGGTTAATATATTATTGAAATTACCAGTAAACTTATCATCAATTTCAATATGAAAAACCTAATAATAATGCAAAAATTTCAAAAAGAAAATAATTAAAAAAACTAACCCTCGTTGGTTGATTTGGTTGATTTTCCATTTCTGATTGTGAGGGTGGCTCTGAGAGATTTAGATAGACGGATTTCGCCGGAGATGGGGACGGATTTCGTCGGAGATGGGTGAGAGAGTAAGAGATGGAGATGGGACTGAGTTGTGATTTTAGGTTTTAGGTTATGAGTTGCGATTACGGGATATACTGTGGACAGTTCAGTGTTCCAATATATTAATATTCATGTTTGGAATTTAAAAATAAAATACTTGGCCAGGATACTAATGGCGCTTTGAAAATCGCATTGCGATTATGTATTATCGCGTTGCGAAAGTCAGTATCGCGTTGCGAAAGTAAGTATCTCGTTGCAATTTTTTATTATCGCATTGCGATAGTAAGTATCGTATTGCGATTTTCCCAATTCGCGTTGCGATTTACTTATTCGCATTGCGATTTTCCCAATTCGCGTTGCGATTTACTTATTCGCATTGCGATTTTCCCAATTCGCGTTGCGATTTACTTATTCGCATTGCGAATTGGGAAAATCGCAACGATACTGTAGACCATCGCAACGCGATTTTCAACTATCGCATTGCGAAAATGCAACGCGAATTTGCGATAATGGTGATCGCGTTGCGAATTAGCGATCGCATTGCGATTTTGTTGGTCATTTTGGCAAATCCGGAAAAAGTTGGTTAAAATCGTATATTATATGGGATTTTTGGTCACTGAGGTTATTTTCTCTATAAGGTATATAAGTATTAAAGTATATAATATAAAGTATTAAACTATATAATATAAGTATTAAATATAAAGTATTAAAGTATATAAATATAAGTATTAATTATAAAGTATATTAATTATCATAATTAATATATTAAATATATTTATTAATTTAATTATCATAATTAATATTTTATTATAACATTTAAAAACTAATCATATTAATTAGTATGATTTATTATAAACTCAAAATCTCACAAATTTATTAAAATCTTATATTTCATCAATGGTGATATATAAGTCAGGTAAATGTCAAGTCAGGTAAATATCATATCAGATCAATAAAAGGTCGGATCATTTACAGGTAAGGTTCATAACAGGTCAGGTTGAAAACAGGTCGGGTAATACCAGTTATTTACCAGGTCAATCTCGGGTTCGGGTTCATATCAGTCAGATGTAGGTTGGGTTCGGGTATCATATTTTCGGTTCAATTCGGGTTCAGGTCGTTATCAGTTTGGGTTCAGATCTACAATTTCCAAGTCCAACTCGGGTTCAGGTCGTTATCAGGTTGGGTTCAGATCTACAATTTCCAAGTCCAACTCGGGTTCAGGTCAACACCAGTTTTGACTTGAGTCAGTTTTGGATCGCTACAGCACAAGTCAAAAACAGTTTTGACTCGAGTCAGTTTCAGTTAGTTTTACAGGTCAGATTAGCTTTTTACACCCCTAGTGTTGTGAAGCCATATAACATCAAGGTGAGGAGAAGCCAAAATGAAACTACCTCTCATGATAAATAGAGGAACTATGATGATTTCAACAAGTACATTTGGAGCAAGAAGTATTTTCAGAATCTCAAATGCCCTCTCAATTTCAATAGTGGTTTTACAATTGAAAGGAAAAATGGGTTTATCGAACATAGAACATTTTGGAATTTTTTAGAAGCTTTTGACCGATTGTGGTTGATGATTTTTTTCTCTTCTAGGTCTGGACTCTGGATTATCTTGGTCTGGGAGGAGAAAAAACTTTGTTGCACATATGAAGCATATGACAGTTGGAGCTTAGATGGATAATGTTGGTTAGACTATTAGGGTAGTATGTTAGTTAGTTTCTTATCAAAACAGACTATCTACTCTTGTATATAAAGTGATATTTTAGTACCAAGCAAATAAGATCTAAAATTTTCTAAAGCAAAAATTATAGCAAAAAGTTTTTTTCCGTAGTTGAATATTTTTTCTGAGCCGAGTCCAAAGTTCGGGATGTATAGGTTATGACATGTGGCCCTTTCCCTATTTTTGGCCGAGAACAACTTCAATGCTAGTATTCGTTGCGTCACACATAAGTTCAAAGGGGGTAATTCCAATATGGTGGCTGAACTACTGGGGTTGTAATAAGCCTTTCCTTTAATGAATTGAAAGATGCCTTGCATTTTGAATCAAAATCAAAGTCTTGATCTTTTTTGGAGAAGATTGCATAAATGTTGTGCGGTAAAATCATGCATGACCAAGAGAATTTCCCTCATAGTCGTGGGATAAGGAAGTGAGCGTATAATATATGTTTTAGCTTTATCAACCGCAATCCTTTTTGAGGAAACAATATGACCTAAAATTAACCCTTTATTAACCATAAACTGGCATTTTTCATAGTTTAAAACAATGTTATATTCTAAGCATCTTTTAAGCACATTAATTAAATGATCAATACATTCACTAAAAGAATTACCATAAACCATGAAGTCATCTATAAATATTTCGATACCATTCTCAATATAGTCGAAAAATATACTCAGCGTGCATCTTTGGAAGGTGGCTGATGCGTTACAAAGGCCAAAAGGCATTTATCTATATACAAATTTATTGAAGGGACAAGTAAAAGTCTTTTTTTCTTGATCTTCTAGCGCTACTGGTATTTGGAAAAAACATGAAAAACCATCAAGGCAATAGTAATGAGGTTTCTCAACTAATCTTTTAATCATTTGGTCTATAAAGGGAAGAGGAAAATGATTTTTTCGAGTAAGAGAGTTCAACTTCCTGCAATCAATGCAGACTCGTCATCCATTTTGAACTCTTGTTTGCACTAATTCTCCTTCTTGATTTTAGACCACTCTGACTCCCGTTTTCTTGGGAACCACATGAATCAGACTTACCCAATTACTATCCAATATCGGATAGATTACGCCAGCATTTAAAAGTTTCTAAATTTACTTCTTTACTACTTCCATCATTGATGGATTTAATCGGTGTTTTCCTTCTCGTGATGTCTTTTCTCCTTCTTCAATTTTGATCTTGTGCATGCAAGTCGAGGAACTTAATCCTTTAATGTCGACAATGGTCCATCCTATAGCTTCTTTGTGCGAACGCAACACCGTTACCAAAGCTTCCTCATCTCCTTCGGATAATTTATTTGAGATGATCACTGCTAAGGTTCCATTTTTGCCTAAAAAGGCATACTTCAAGTGTTCCGGTAACTACTTTAATTCTACCTCAGGTACCTGCAAAACAGAAAACAAAATTTTAGTTTTAGAGGAAGGTAAAAATAAATCAGAATTGATTGAATAAATATTTTCAAACTTCCTTTTTTCCTCTTTGTGGCAGTTCAAGATCCTTGGAAGAAAAATTAGATTCAATATATTCATCAATTAAAGGATCTAGAATATCAACATAATTAATTCTTTTAACTCGATCCGAGTATTTCATTACTTTGTAAACATCAAATTGAACAATCTTACCATCAAATTCCATTGTCAGTATATTACTTCTAACATCGATCTTTGTATGTGCCGTGCTTAGGAAGGGTCAGCCTAAGAGTATTTTCGAATAAGTATCCGACCTATTATGTTCCATGTCAATGACATAACATTAATTGAAGCTCATAAGACATTTTTGCGTTTGTTGTTGAGGATGAGGTATTGATTGATAAGTTAACCTTTGATTCGACAAATAGTTGAAATTTGGTTGGTCTCGCCATCCCAAATTATAAGTATTGTTATCTGGGTTGTATGGTCTTTATGGAGGACCTGAAAAGTTTCTTACGGCATTGATTTCTGCATTGCCTCATTCATGTATCATCGGGCAGCAATCCGTCGGATGGTCCAACTTCGTGCATATCTTATATGCTCTTGTTACCCCATATTTTCCTGTAACAAGTGAATTAACTACTTCAGTTAATTTATATAATTTATTTTCAATGGAAAAGATATTTATCTCATGAACCCATCGGCTGGGTTCAATTGAAAACTATTGAGAGTTGGCAACCATGGTTGAAATCAACTATCTCACTGTTGTTGGGGTCGTGTTGACTAATTCGCCTTCGCTAGCGGCATCTACCATTTTCATTTCTATAGGTAAAAGACCTTCATAAAAGTATTGAAGTAACGTTAACTCACTTAATACATGTTGCGGACAGCTTGCGCAAAGCTTTTTAAATCGTTCCCAATAGTCATAAAAACTTTCTTCAGTCTTTTTCTTAATGGAGAGAATGTCTATTCGTAACTCGCTTGCTTTAGCCATTGGGAAGAACCTGTCAATAAAATTTTGACTCATGTCAACCCATGAATTAACTGAATTTGGACGTAAATAAAATAACCAATCTTTAGCCAAGCCAGCTAAAGAGAAAAATAAAGGTCTCAATTTAATTTGATCTTCGGTAACTCCCTATGGTTTCATGCTAGTGCAAACCATGTGGAATTTCAATAAGTTTTTGTGCGGATTTCATTGGGAATGTCATGGAAAGTGGGAAGAAGATGAATAAGTCTCGACTTTAATTGAAATGGAGTCCCACCATTAGGAAAAGTGATGCATAATGGCGTCTGAGTGATAGGAGTTGTGGCTAGCTCTCGGATTGTTTGTTCTTCTTTTGATTCGGGTTTTGATCTTCGTTATATGCATCTATTTCAGAGTTTATCTTTGGATTTGACTCCGTCTCTGAACTATGCTCTTCTTGTCTTTTTTTTTCTCGAAGCATTTGTGCGTAAATTCTTCGTGCTCGTGCTTCAATCTTTGGGTCAAGATCTACTGATTCTCTTAGGTTTCTTCTGTTCATAAATAAGAAACAAAGAAAAATAAATCAGTAGTTTTCGTTAGTCCCTAGCAACGATGCTAATTTGACACACGTCGTTTTTGCGTCAAAATAATTCCTTAATCCTAAAAGAAATATAAAAAAATATAGCAAGTGGAAAGTAAGGGTTGATCCCACAAAGACTATACAGTTTTTGATTTAATTGTCTTTTTGTTTTTTTAACAGTAGAGTTTGGATAGAGATGAAATTCAATAGTAAAAAAATAAAATAAAATAAAGATGAGGTAAGAATAAGATAAATAGGGGGATTTTGAAAGATTGTTTGAAAGTAAGATAAAGACAAATAATAAAATAATAATAATAAATAGAATAAAATAATAATTTGAGTTTAAAAAGAAGACTTATTGTAAAAAGTAGCCTCATGCTTTCAACTTTGACTCAGTTTTCTCGGATCATCGAAATAGATCTTTACTTCAGGATTTACGCCGATTACTTGTTTACAAGGACAAATCCTTGTGACTATGCTTTGCATACTGAATACCCAGGTGCAATCTTTAATATCGATTTATGAATTGATCTAAGCAACAACAATGTTGTAGATCTAAAAACGTTGAGTTTCAAAAAGCTGCCGACTCAGATTATGTTATTTCAACAATAATTGGTTCCGATCTCAGTTTCCTCTTAGCAAACAATTTTGCTAAGTGTGTTCCAAGGAAGTCGAATATGCTTCAATAAGTCGATCCTTCCTCCCACGTTAACCATAACAACATCCAGACCGACATCCACTTTTTGGTTTTGAAAATTGTTTTGATTTGAAAATAAGCCCAAAAAACAGAGAGAGATATCTGAAGCGATTTAAGTGCCTTACAATTCTCACGTTTGGAATTAAGCCCAAAAAACGTGTGGCTGATCCATTCGTTCTTCTAGAAGCGCTGACTGGACTTCTAGAAGGTTCTGACATTTATCACCATGTCAAATGTGTCATTTTAGTGTAATTTTCATAATCTAGTGTCATGCACAGAAAATGAATCAAATCAAACAAATAAGCCATAAAAACCAATAATTAATGAACAATTTAAAAGAAAATATTAATCAAATAAAACACTTTCACCATAATCAAAAAGAAAATTATTGAAGAGAGAGCACACCCAAGACCCTCTACGATAACCTCCCTCTTGTTCGCTAGAGTTAGCAATATCGTTAAAATCCCCACCAAGAACCCAGGGAATGTTTGAATCCATGTCCAACGCTCTAATTTGATTCCAAGGGATTGTCTCAGGAAAGGCGGGTTAATATACGGCTAATATACGGCAGTACCGGATACATTAAAATGTATTTAATAAATTCGGTTTAGCGGTACCTATTATGTTGACAACTAATAATGTTTTAGGTAGAAAATATGAAAAACTATTAAAAAATTTGGTAACCGGTAAACTTTGGTTATCGGTAAGTATCTATCCTTTTTATAAAAGTGTCCATTCTTTTAACATATCAAGTAAATTTGACCGGTTTTGTCATAATGAATCTGGTTTTGTCATATTTTTACCTGTTATATTGTAAAGTATCTATCCTTTTTATAAAAGTGTCCATACTTATTTCACTGTGAAAATATATTTATTATTATCTTTGGTTAATATTGTTAAATTTAAATTCTAAATAATATTTTATAAAATATCAAATAATCAAATAATTTTGTGTGTAAATGAAATTATTAAATTAATATTGTAGGTGGAAAACATGAAACACTATTAAAAAATTGAAACATAAATTACATAACTTTAAAAAAAGTATATATCATTTTTATAAAAGTGTCCATACTTATTTCACTGTGGAAAACATATTTATTATTATCTTTGGTTAATATTGTTAAATTTAAATTCTAAATAATATTTTATAAAATATCAATAATCAAATAATTTTTTGTGTAAATGAAATTATTAAATTAATATTGTAGGTGGAAAACATGAAACACTATTAAAAAAATTGAAACATAAATTACATAACTTTAAAAAGTATATATCATTTTATAAAAGTGTCCATACTTATTTCACTGTGGAAAACATATTTATTATTATCTTTGGTTAATATTGTTAAATTTAAATTCTAAATAATATTTTATAAAATATCAAATAATCAAATAATTTTTTGTGTAAATGAAATTATTAAATTAATATTGTAGGTGGAAAACATGAAACACTATTAAAAAAAATTGAAACATAAATTACATAACTTTAAAAAAAGTATATATCATTTTTATAAAAGTGTCCATACGTATAAAAGTAGGTCTAAGTCATGAAGAAATATTAAAACGATATACCAGGTAAAAATATGATAAAACCGGTAACAAAATGATAAAACCGGTAAAACGTTACCGGATATATTGAAAGTGTCGATACTTTATATAAGGATCGACACTTTGTGAATTTAAAAGAGAAACAATTTTAGCGCTTATAATGTGTCGATACTTTAAAAAAATATATCGATCCACAACGATATAACAGGTAAAAATATGATAAAACCGGTATCAAAATGATAAAACCGGTAAAATGATACCGGATATATTGAAAGTGTCGATACTTTCGTAAGTACGTGTAATAAATTATCGACACTTTCAAAGAAATAGGTAATTATCCTTTCGAAAGTATCGACACCTGACATAAAAGTATCGACACTTTTGTATTTGTATCGATTAAATATAAATAACATATCCGATCAAAATATAAGCTAAATCTCCTCTAAAAATAGATAGAACGGACGAGTTTTTGAAAGCGAAGCGTAATTGTTGCTGCATTTCAGAAGGCGTTTCTAAAGCGAAGTTTGTTTGTTTGTTGTTGCAGTCTAATCGAAAAGTATGTTGTCGAAACCCTAATTTTTTATTATTACAGTAATCGCGATAGGGTTTTTATGTGTTGTTTGGGGTTTTGGAGTAAAGAAGCATTTGGGAACGATTGCAGGTAGAAAGTGATATTCAAGGAAAAATATAAATGTCGATACTTTTATTAAATATTATAGGTAGAAAATGATATTATAGGTTGTATAAATGTGCCGACACATTTTGGTGTGGCCATTCAAATTCTTTTGAAGAAAACCGTTTTACCACAAGAGTAGTTGTCTATATTTGTATATTGAATAAAGTGTATGTAACAAAATAATTTGATTTGCGTAAACTGATATACGAAGGAAAAATGGAGTCAATGGGTTGGAAAATTGTTGGTGGAGCAGATGACTTTGAAATTGAGGCCGAGACTCGAAAGCAACCCAAGGGTGGATATATGTACTTCTAGTAAGTATCAATGTCTTTTTGTTATTATTGTTGAAATGGTAATTGGATTAAAGTATCGATAAACTTTAAATTGATTACAAATTTTAAATGTTGACAGTATGGCCGAATGCAAAAGGATGAAGGAAGATGGCACACAGAGCGGTTCGGTATGTAAAATGAAATTGACATTGAGTAGTATTTAGTGTTAATGTATTGATTAAGAAACGTTTATGTTTTATATTAGGTGACAAAAGACGTGAGGTCCAAATGGAATTCAATGAGTGATGCTGAAAAGGAACCTTACATCACACAGTCAAGGAATGATAGTAAAGAATACAAAGAACGGAGGAAAGCACATGAAAATAAGGTATTCATTAAACTTGTAAATACGTTGATACAAAATATATAAGAACTATAAAATTATATATTTTTAAAAAATGTAGGAAGTGTCGACAAGATGAAGCATTAAAAGGGTGAATTTATTAATTAAACACCTTAAGGAGAAGGGTCAGTTGAATGTGCTGGGAGAAATAGGTTTTGGATCGTTGGTAGGAGTAAGGGATCGACCTATTCGGAGGGAATTGTGTCGATCCTTGATGGCGTAATTTGATGTCAGGCAATGTGTTGCTAAATATGGTGATTTTTCATTTCCTCTCGGGATCCCATGTGCTGCAGCCGTATTGGGGGTAGAAAATGAAGGCAAAAGTGTTGTAGAAGTCTGTCAGAGTAAGGACTGGAAAGCACTTGCCTCCAAATATGGTTTGAAGCATAAGGTGACATATGCTGAAATTGAAGAGGAAATAAAAAGTGGATCTTACGTTGGGGATGAGCTGAAGGCCAGAGTTCTATTATACCTTGTCGGTATATTTCTTTGTCCAACGGGTAATACGTCAACGAACAAAGAACATATGAAGCTCATTTGTGATGAAGGCTTGAAGGGTGAATTCAATTGGGCTGAATATATCCATTCGAGATTGATTGAATCAATAATCAACTTTAAAAAGGGCAGCCAGAGATACCTCAAAGGGTGCATAGCAATCTTAGAGGTAAATGAGTTGAAGAACTTTTTTTGTGTTTTTATATAAAAATATAAATTTTATTATAAATGCAGGTTGCACTGTTCGATTTTTTGGTCGGGCTGTGAGGCAGTGCCGGCTTATGAAAGAACCGGAGTGGCACGCATCCGTGCATGGGGGAAGGAAGAGGTGGTTAGAGTGATGGTGAAGTTGAAGTTGGATAGAGCGAAGAAGCAAGAAAGGGTAATAAATGTAATTAAATAATATTAAGAATATAATCAATGTATTAATATTGTAATTTAATTTTGAAGGTTATTGGCAAGGATGTAGAGGAGGCAGTGGAGGAAGAGGAGAATAAATGAGGGATGGTTGTATTGGGGGATGACGGTGGTGGGACGACGGTGAGGGAAAACGTAGTAACTTCGACATTTTGATGTCTGAATTGGCTTATATCAAAAAAATCCAATTTGAAATCATGCAAAGACAATCAAGAGTCAAAGAGAAACTTGAGAGAGTCGAAGATACACTTGAAAGGCATAAGGGGGTAGTGGAAGGAAAAATAGATGGAGTGGTGAAAGAAGTAGAGGTGTTGAGGGGTGAAGTGGTGAAAGAAGTTGGGGTGTTAAGGGGTGATATTAAGATGGTGATGGGTGAAAAATTTGAGGGAGTGGTTAAGGAGGTTGTGGAATTGAGGAGTGAACTTACGGGGGTGAAGGGGGTGGTTGATAAATACTTGGATGAAGGAGATCAATTGAAGGGTGAAATAAACGAGATGAAGAGCTATGTAGAAAAAAATACGATGAACTGAAAAAATATGAAGAAGAAAAGAGGGAGGAGGAAGAAGAAGAGATGGAAGAAGTGAGGAGGAAGGAAGTCAATGTTATTTATACACCGGAGAGTGTTATAGCAGCAGATTTGGATTCGGAATGTCCTGTACCCCAGAAGAAGAAGCAGAAGGTAAGTTGAATAAAAGAAAACTTAATTTGATTTTTATTATGTTGTTGTGACAAAAATTTGTATGCAAAATTGTAGGTTGAAAAAGCGGATATTCCAAGCGGAATTGATGACATCGAAGCTGCAATTTGTGATTATTTATGGAATAGCGAGTTAGAATCGGAGTAAGTGAAATATATTGTTTTGTGAGTGATATTTAAATATTTCATGACAACATATTAATCCTAATGATTCATACAGATATTCTGTAATCTCAATGGGAAATCAATTCGCTACTGTATACGACGTTGCAACGTTGAAGCCTACGGAATGGGTTGGCGGTGTGGTAAGTAGAAAGTAGAAAATGTTAAAACTTATTGAATATGTTCTGATTGTGTAATTAATTTTGTTAGGTTATCGATTTGCTCGCCTGGACCATATGCTACGATTCTCAAAAGTCACTCCGGAGGATTGGCTACCTTCCATACCTCTTAGCGGTGAGTTAAATTAATAAATATTGAAAAGTAGTGTTATAGACGGTAAATTAATAATGTTTTTGCGTAATTACAGCAACAGCCGTTGGATGCCAACAACAAAGAAAGTGTTGAGAGTATTTCTACCTTATGGGGTGTCATATTGGATAACTATGTGAAATTCACCGACTGTGAGAAGGTAAGACACCATACCAATTGCAAATGATGTTTTCGGATATAGAATGTTGAATTTTGTCAAATTGGGTGTGAAATTTGTTGCAGATCATGATCACAATAAACTACCATAATTCACATTGGTATCTGTTGGTGTTGGATATGGTAGATCGTGTTGTAACAATATATGATAGTATGTTTACAACTGAAGCAGCTAAACAGAGAGTGAAGGATGCTAAGAGATTGGTATGTATGTATGTATGAAAGGACATTATGTAAATTATAATGCATAATTTTTTTGGTGCATAACTTCTTCTATTTTAATGCAGATTAAAATATTAGATTCTTATAATAAGAAACGCATTTGGGTTGAATCCTGTGGATCTCTAGGAAAGTATCCCTTGAAAAATTTCAAATTTGTGGAGCATAAGAAGAATAAGCAATTGAATGGGTATGAGATGTTATCACAAATAGAAAGCTTAATTTATGCAGTATTCATCATAATTGACATGTGTGGTTTTCAAATTTTGTAACAGACATGATTGCGGCATGTATGTGATGATGTGGATGGAATCGATCGGTTCTACAGGGGCAACTAGTGATTTTGTAAGTGGATAGAAAAATTCGTTTGTGGTAAAATTGTTAAAAGTCGTAGATTGAATGCTGTAGTTGACAATACTTAACATTCTGACAATTTTAATATAGGTTGTTGGAGACTGGGATCGATCGCGAATATTAAATGATCTCGTAAGCCACAATCAAAATGAACGAAGACAGGAGATAACAAAAGCTGCAATATTACATAAGAATAACAAAAGGATGCAATGATGTAAATGTAGGGTTAATTTTGTATAAGATTTATAATTTTGTATACGATTTATATTTTTGTATGTGAATATAATTATGAATGAGATGAGAAAAGTTAGCAGTATGTTATTATACATGTTTCTTATACACATTAAGGGTCATGTTGATACTTTGAAGTAAAAGGCAAATTTACAATATGGCCAACAGGGTGCAACCATAAAGTGTCGATCCATATATAAAAAGTGTCAATCCCAAAAACATCGAAAACCAAAAGTATAATGTAATATGTAATTTTTCAATCTAGCCGGTACAAGTTTACCGGTTTTATGAGAGAATATGTCTAAATAATGTATCGACACTAATTTAGTTTGTGTCGATATTTTTGTTCCAGAATGAATGGAAAACAGGGTGCACCCATAAAGTGTCGATCCATATATAAAAAGTGTCGATCCCAAAATCATCGAACCCAAAAGTATAATGTAATATGTAATTTTTCAATCTAACCAGTACAAGTTTACCGGTTTTATGAGAGAATATGTCTAAATAATGTGTCGACACTAATTTAGTTTGTGTCGATATTTTTGTTCCAGAATGAATGGAAAACAGGGTGCACCCATAAAGTGTCGATCCATATATAAAAAGTGTCGATCCCAAAAACATCGAAAACCAAAAGTATAATGTAATATGTAATTTTTCAATCTAACCGGTACAAGTTTACCGGTTTTATGAGAGAATATATCTAAATAATGTGTCGACACTAATTTAGTTTGTGTCGATATTTTGTTCCAGAATGAATGGAAAACAGGGTGCAACCATAAAGTGTCGATCCATATATAAAAAGTGTCGATCCCAAAATCATCGAACCCAAAAGTATAATGTAATATGTAATTTTTCAATCTAACCGGTACAAGTTTACCGGTTTATGGGAGAATATGTCTAAATAATGTGTCGACACTAATTTAGTTTGTGTCGATATTTTTGTTCCAGAATGAATGGAAAACAGGGTGCAACCATAAAGTGTCGATCCATATATAAAAAGTGTCGATCCCAAAATCATCGAACCCAAAAGTATAATGTAATATGTAATTTTTCAATCTAACCGGTACAAGTTTACCGGTTTTATGAGAGAATATGTCTAAATAATGTGTCGACACTAATTTAGTTTGTGTCGATATTTTTGTTCCAGAATGAATGGAAAACAGGGTGCAACCATAAAGTGTCGATCCATATATAAAAAGTGTCGATCCCAAAATCATCGAACCCAAAAGTATAATGTAATATGTAATTTTTCAATCTAACCGGTACAAGTTTACCGGTTTTATGAGAGAATATGTCTAAATAATGTGTCGACACTAATTTAGTTTGTGTCGATATTTTTGCTCCAGAATGAATGGAAAACAGGGTGCAACCATAAAGTGTCGATTCATATATAAAAAGTGTCGATCCCAAAATCATCGAACCCAAAAGTATAATGTAATATGTAATTTTTCAATCTAACTGGTACAAGTATACCGGTTTTATGAGAGAATATGTCTAAATAATGTGTTGACACGTTTTAGTTTGTGTCGATACTAATTTAAATATCAAGTGTTTTTCCACCGTTTACTATATATAGTACTCTTAATCGAGAAACCCTAAACATAAAGGTAAGCAGGCAGAAGATAACTCTTCCTCTTTCTTCTACCGTTATCATAAGTGACGATCAGATATTCAGGTAAATTTATCGATATTTTATGGGTTTGATTGATTTCTATATTGGAGTTTTTTTCCTGAATGTGTTTGTGTTCCATTGTAATAGCATCCAACCAAAATGGCTCCAAAACGTCAACGTCAGAAGCGAGGTCTTTCTCAAAGCTCTTCTCAACCCAGTTCTTCTCAACCACCTCCTTCTGTAACAAACGATTCTTCTGAGGAAATCAGGTCCTTCGAAACTCTGAACTTTAGATCCGACATGGAGAAACAAAGATGGCAGACGAGTTTTAAAGTAAGGAAGATTCGTCCCGAACGTGTCATTGACCTGGGTTTCTTGTTTGATGATAAATATGCATTTAGTTTTAAATCCACATTTACATCTTGGGGTTGGCTTGAATTCCTTGGTGTAGAACCAAGATATTATCCCAACCTAGTTAGAGTCTTCTACAACAATGCTTCCTTACAGCACGAGCCTAATAAGACTAATATAATAGGAATTAATACACATGTCATGGGGAAGGATATATATATCTCCAGAAACTATTGCGGAGGGTTTAGGTGTAGCGAATACAGGGGATTCAGATGAAAATGGTGTAGATTGGTCTACAATTAAACGGGTTACTAGAAATAGCCCAATTCACCTCGATGTAGAGTCGAGAGTGTTTCACAAAATGCTCACATGGTATATCCGGCCTAGTGGGGGAAAACATTCAACGCTTCGAGACAGCGATTATTGGTGGATAGCAAAGTATAAATCCAAAACGGCTCCAAACATTGCAAAACTCATATTTAATACAATTGTATATATGGTCACAAAGGGAGCAACAATTTCAACTACACTACCATATGGATGTGTCATCACCCATCTGTTGAAGAAGAAGGAAGTTGATTTTTCGCATGACGCCCCTGTTCGATTAACCCGCAAGATTGACATGGTATTTATTAAAAAAGCGGGATATGATTTTGTTGAAAAACTCGGTTGGAAGCGTGTCAATGAGGTCGGATTAGATCAAGAGAGGGAGGAAATGGACCCCGTTGGCCATGAAGAAGAGCAACCAAGTGGAGACGCAATGATGGAAGAAGCTCCAGTTGCAGAGGATGTCACAATTAAGACCGTGATGGAATACATGGTCAATTTTCAGGAGCATATTGATTCCCTTGTGACTGGAATGCGATCCGATATTTCATCATTGCAACGTGAAGTCTCCATGTTGCGTAACGAATTACGTCAACGACATCAAACGAGTTAGGTAATTCATTATCTATGTTTCTTAACATTTACACGTTCTGAACTTTATTTTATTTTCTTTTAACAGATGTGGACAACCAAGCGGTCGCAGAAGATGAAGCTGACGATTAAGATGACGATGAAGATGACGATGATGATGACGATGAAGCCGGCGATGAAGATGATGACGATGATGATCATGATGATGAAGATGATGATCCAAACAAGTATATCGTGTCTGCAACGCCGCCTTCAAGAAAACTTTTAATTTTTGATCTCAATGATGTCCTTGCCTACATCCCAAGACTGCCGGCAGGTTTTAATTCTATTCTTTTGTATCCATTATTTTAACATATAAGCGTAGAACTTTAATCTCATTTTCTTCATGTTGTAGATGTTGTCCTCAGAAGAGGATTATTTGAATTTATGCAATTTTGTGTCGACAATTTTGTTGTTGCCCTTTGGTCTTCAAAGATGAGGTTAGAACATGTTTGAAGCAATTGAATTACTGCAGTCAAAATCGTTAATATACATTTGAATGTTAACATTCAAACTTGATTACAATCTCAGGCATAACGTCGACCGTGTACTTGAGAAACTACCTGTATTTTCCGAGCATTTTCTATTCATGTGGGTAAGATGAATGTCATTACAGTTTGCTGACTTTTCGTTGTCTATGATTCTTACATATTTATGTTCGACTGTTTGTGAATAGGATCAAAAAAAATACAAAACATACTATTCTGTTACCTACTGTAAAGATCTCAATGATGTTTGGAACGCGTGTCCAGATTTTAACGAGCTAAATACACTTTTGGTCGATGATTCAGCGGAAAAAATGATTTATAATCCGGTAAGTTGCATTTATGCAATATGTTTTTCCAGTTGAACAGGTGTTCAGACATTGATTATTTTAACAACTTATGTGTTTATATAGAAATACAATTACATATGTCCACATACCTTTGACGCTGCTTCCCATTCGAACGACAAAGCTCTAGGTATGACACAAATTTATTCATGCTTATGCGAATTTAATTTATTGTTAGTAAAATTGCACCTCATTAGTTTGATAATTGAAATTATTTATGTATGTCCTCAGAAAAAGGCGGAAACATACGAGAGTATTTGGAAAATTTGTTGAAGGCCTCTAATGTTCCGGACTTCGTTAGAAACAACCCTTTTTCATCGGATTAATTTTGTTTGTCGGTACATTATTTGAACATTCTTGTGTATTTATATTTTGGTGTGATTATATTGTGTGTATATTTTCATTAATTATTCCATATTTGCTTCTATGTGTACATATACATTTGAGTGTCTATACTTTTTTAATATATTGTAAAGTATCTATCCTTTTTATAAAAGTGTCTATACTTTTTCCACTGTGGAAAACATTAATTTAAGGTTATCTTTTGAGTGAGTTTTAATATATTAATTTAGTAATTATAGGCGTCTAATGATTTATTTTTTATGTTACGATATATATTATTATTAAATTAAAAATTCTTAATATTATTTTATAAATATCAAAACAATCAACTAATTTTTTGTGCAAATGAAATTAAATTAATATTGTAGGTGGAAAACATGAAACATACTTAAAAAAAATTGAAACATAAATTACATATCTTTAAAAAAAGTATCGATCCTTTTTATAAAAAGTATGGACACTTTCAACATGTTATAATAAAATAGGTAAATTTGCAATGCTATCGGTATAAATATACCGATTTTATGCGCGAATAGGTCTACAACCTATATCGACACTTTTTAATCTTGTGTCGGTAATTTATGTCCATATTGGAAGAAAAATGTGTCGATACGATTTAAAAAAGTATCGACATTTACACATCGGAACCCAGATTTATAATGTAATAGATAATTTTGTAATATAACCGGTATAAATATACCGGTTTTATGAGCGAATAGGTCTACAACCTATATCGACACTTTATAATATTGTGTCGGTACTTTATGTCCAGATTGGAAGAAAAATGTGTCGATACCATTTAAAAAAGTGTCGGTAATTTTAAGTAACGCGGTTTTTGTTCCTTCATTCAAAATATTATATGTACATACAATAGGAGTCATGTTGATACTTACGATATTATATGGAGATCGTTGTCATTCCATTCCATCTTCGAAAAATCAGTTGATGTAGGCTGTGTGCTTGTACTCAAACTGAGCTTGACTTGAGGACATGTTAGTTTGTTATGCCCCTCACCGTTGCAGTACCCACATCGCCTAATTTTCTTCTCGACCTTGTTCTTCGGCACTTCTTTTCGCTTGCGTTGTTTTCGTTGAGGGTCAAGAACATTGTTTACTACAATGCTCTGGTTGACTGATTCAAACCAAACGAGTTTTCTAATTCTTCTATTAGTTTTTTCATCTCATCTCTTGCGGTTTTGAAAGACTCGTCTGTCTTTGATGCATTGTAGCATAACCTACTTGACGTTGAACGTAGAGCAACGAACCTTGCCATTTGCATCACTTCTGGAGACACATTCAAATCAACATAGCTGGGTGCAGAAGCCTTCGCATCATTAGTCCACCTACTTTGAATCAAAGTCCCGGGCAAATATGTGTAGTCCAATTGCTTCAAAATGTGAAGTTGATGGCGACACGGAAGTCCAACGGTCTCGAATTTTTTGCAGGAGCAAATTAGAGTTTTCGTACGAGAATCAAAACTAATTTCCTATTTTTTTCTGCGTACTTTGACAAAATATAATGTTGACATTCATCTGATAAGGACTTAATCTCTGCCTCAATCCGGTACAATGTCTCCCGTATAAGTTCATCTTGGAACACACGAAAAGATTCGCGGGTAAAAATCGCAGCGGCATGGCTTTCAAGGTCGACCAGTTTTGTGATCTGGAAGGGCTTCGTATGGGAACTTAAGTAATCCGCTTTCAACTCGTTCATACGCATTCTACTAATTCCATCTTCAATTGCACGAACAACATCTAAATATGTCTTCTTGTGTTTCAGTGCAATAGCTAGTGAAGCATTCATAGACTCGCACCTTTGTATTGAGCGAATATTGGCAAAGAAATGACCGGTTAGATATGCTTGTGCCCATAAGTGTCGTGTATTTCCCTTCTCAATCACCCATGGATGCTTTTGGACGTTGAATTCTGAAACAATCGAACGCCATTGAATATCAAATTCCTTGGTTGTCCACCAGGAAGCCATGCATTTTGAGAATGCTGCTGTAAACTTTGGGTCACCAATGTTAGCTTGTGCATTGCGAGAAAGATGCCAAGAACATAATCTGTGCTTAGCATAAGGGATAACAGATTTGATAGCCCTCTGCATTGCCCTATCCCCATCGGTTACAACGGAAATAGGTGATTTATTCATCATGGCTTCTAAAAAATTCTGTAGCACCCACTCGAAAGATTGAGACGTCTCGTCAGCGATTATGGCAGTGGCAAACACAATTGTGTTATGGTGATGATTGACACCAACAATAGGCATAATTGGTCGACCATACAAATTATCTTTGTACGTTGTGTCGAATGCAATTACATCACCGAAGAATGTGTAATCCGATCTCGATGTAGAATCCGACCAAATAAGATTATACAATGCCCCCGATTCGTCTACCAAGTATGTCATAAAAAACACGGGATCATCATGTTTCTTATAATCAAAGTAGGCAATAAGCGCATTCACATCCCCATCGACGATTTCCTTTGCTTTACCTCTTTGAAGTGCATTGTAGAGGTCTTTATGTGTAAATCCAACATTATGATAGCCCCCTGCCTGCTGCGTTAAATAGTTCATTACTTGTGACGTGCCAACACCGACCTCTTTCAATGTTGTTGCCTCATCGATATCAGCCTTACTTACAGCTCTATTAGAACGCATAAATGGTGTCATAGCAGATGTACACAATGCATGATTATGTTTCTGATCAGACTTACTTATAACCCACTGATCGTTTGTATTTGTTGCTGTAACTACGACTCTAGCCTTACATCATGTTCTTGTGACTGGCGTATGAGCACGTTGACGATCAACAGTATTGACTTTTGATACTCGAAACCCTTCTTTGGAACAACAAAATTCTTGTGTCTTCACATTCCCTTCCACGTCAAGCCGTGTTGTTCCCTTACGTGCACTAAACCCATGTTCCCGTGCGAATCCCTTGTAAAAGTGCCAAGCTTGATCACGTGAACAGAAGAGCTGACCAACCAATCTGTCAGATTCATCAACATTATGTACTTCATGGCATTCCTCGGTTGGCTTAACATTGTCTACATCAGTATTATCCATGGCAAAAATTTTGTTGTGCAAGTTCAGTGCTCCAGGAGTTGATGGAGATGTAAGCAAAGGTTCATTTTGAACATGTTTCAGTCGTGTTGCTTTCAATAGGATGTGGCATTGGTAGTGGTAGTTAAAGGGTGGGTACAACATTAAATTCGCAGTACATATTTAGGTATGTACAATAACTTCAAGTATATATTATCATTAAATTTAGGTATGTACAATAACTACATATTTAGGTATGTTTGTTAACTACATATTTAGGTATATACATCTTTTGAGTGAGTTTTAAGATATTAATTTAGTAATTATAGGCGTCTAATGATTTATTTTTTATGTTACGGTATATATTATTATTAAATTAAAACAATAAACATATATATTACATATTTATTATTATCTTTGGTTAATGTTGTTAAATTTAAATTATAAATATTATTTTATAAAATATCAAAACAATCAAATAAATTTTTGTGTAAATGAAATTATTAAATTAATATTGTAGGTGGAAAACATGAAACACTGTTAAAAAAATTGAAACATAAATTACATAACTTTTAAAAAAAGTATCGATCCTTTTTATAAAAAGTATGGACACTTTCAATATAATAGGTAAACATATGATGTAATAGGTAGCGCTTATATAATGTAATAGGTATCGTTTATATAATGTAATAGGTAGTGGTTATATTGTAAAGTATCTATCCTTTTTATAAAAGTGTCCATACTTTTTTCACTGTGGAAAAAATTAATTTAAGGTTATCTTTTGAGTGAGTTTTAAGATATTAATTTAGTAATTATAGGCATCTAATGATTTATTTTTTACGTTACGATATATATTATTATTAAATTACAAATTCTAAATATTATTTTATAAAATATCAAAACAATCAAATAATTTTTTGTGCAAATAAAATTATTAAATCAAATTACTTTATTCCAACCATGTGACAAGTGTGACAACTCCATCAACTCACAACTCAGCTTTGAACTCAATCAATATTGTCTTTTAGCTTGATGGTTCATAAAGCATGTTACTTGAACAGTATGAATCAATTATGCAATTTTCATGTTCAATTTAACACTGCATTTCAAATTCATTTCATATGTAATTGGAGTTTGAATTTCAATATATATTTCGGCTCCACTATAAATATTAGCCCAAGCCAATATGCATGTTATCATTGATTATTCCTAATTTCCATTGTTTTTTTTCCAATGTTTAAACGCGAGGGAAATCCCGACCATTGTATTTTTTGGTCAACTTTAAAGCGTCAGAAACGTTTCGGGCGTATGATCTGGGTGGTAAACAAATAGCAACTAAAATCATAAGTCCGAAATGCTTCTGAGTACCACCCAAATCATAAGTCCGAAATACTTCCGATGCTCATCAAAATCCAAAGCTCATATGGTGCCAAGCAAAAGGAAATCAAAATTCAAATCTCATATGATGCCAAGCAAAAGGAAATCAAAATCTACAACTTGAGTTTGAACATTGATATGATATGTTCAGTTGTTATCATGTTGGGATTTTCTCGTTTTTGATTGCTTGGATAGTTGTTCTCTTGCTTCTTCAAGTGTCCTTAGCTTGTAATTTATAGCTTGGAATGTGTTTGATGTTGTATATATTATTATTAAATTAAAAACAATAAACATATATATTACATATTTATTATTATCTTTGGTTAATGTTGTTAAATTAAAAATTCTAAATAATATTTTATAAAATATCAAATAATCAAATAATTTTTTGTGCAAATGAAATTATTAAATTAATATTGTAGGTGGAAAACATGAAACACTATTAAAAAAAATTGAAACATAAATTACATAACTTTAAAGAAGTATCGATCCTTTTTATAAAAAGTATGGACACTTTCAATATAATAGGTAAAAAATGATGTAATAGGTAGCGCTTATAATGTAATAGGTATCGTTTATATAATGTAATAGGTAGTGGTTTATTGTAAAGTGTCTATCCTTTTTATAAAAGTGTCCATACTTTTTCACTGTGGAAAACATTAATTTAAGGTTATCTTTTGAGTGAGTTTTAAGATATTAATTTAGTAATTATAGGCGTCTAATGATTTATTTTTTACGTTACGATATATTATTATTAAATTAAAAATTCTAAATAATATTTTATAAAATATCAAATAATCAAATAATTTTTTGTGCAAATGAAATTATTAAATTAATATTGTAGGTGGAAAACATGAAACACTATTAAAAAAAATTGAAACATAAATTACATAACTTTAAAAGAAGTATCGATCCTTTTTATAAAAAGTATGGACACTTTCAATATAATAGGTAAAGAAATGATGTAATAGGTAGCGCTTATATAATGTAATAGGTATCGTTTATATAATGTAATAGGTAGTGGTTATATTGTAAAGTGTCTATCCTTTTTATAAAAGTGTCCATACTTTTTTCACTGTGGAAAACATTAATTTAAGGTTATCTTTTGAGTGAGTTTTAAGATATTAATTTAGTAATTATAGGCGTCTAATGATTTATTTTTTACGTTACGATATATATTATTATTAAATTAAAAATTCTAAATAATATTTTATAAAATATCAAATAATCAAATAATTTTTTGTGCAAATGAAATTATTAAATTAATATTGTAGGTGAAAAACATGAAACACTATTAAAAAAATTGAAACATAAATTACATAACTTTAAAAGAAGTATCGATCCTTTTTATAAAAAGTATGGACACTTTCAATATAATAGGTAAAAATATGATGTAATAGGTAGCGCTTATATAATGTAATAGGTATCGTTTATATAATGTAATAGGTAGTGGTTATATTGTAAAGTGTCTATCCTTTTTATAAAAATGTCCATACTTTTTTCACTGTGGAAAATATTAATTTAAGGTTATCTTTTGAGTGAGTTTTAAGATATTAATTTAGTAATTATAGGCGTCTAATGATTTATTTTTTACGTTACGATATATATTATTATTAAATTAAAAATTCTAAATAATATTTTAGAAAATATCAAATAATCAAATAATTTTTTGTGCAAATGAAATTATTAAATTAATATTGTAGGTGGAAAACATGAAACACTATTAAAAAAATTGAAACATAAATTACATAACTTTAAAAGAAGTATCGATCATTTTTATAAAAAGTATGGACACTTTCAATATAATAGGTAAAAATATGATGTAATAGGTAGCGCTTATATAATGTAATAGGTATCGTTTATATAATGTAATAGGTAGTGGTTATATTGTAAAGTGTCTATCCTTTTTATAAAAGTGTCCATACTTTTTTCACTGTGGAAAACATTAATTTAAGGTTATCTTTTGAGTGAGTTTTAAGATATTAATTTAGTAATTATAGGCGTCTAATGATTTATTTTTTACGTTATGATATATATTATTATTAAATTAAAAATTCTAAATAATATTTTATAAAATATCAAAAAATCAAATAATATTTTGTGCAAATTAAATTATTAAATTAATATTGTAGGTGGAAAACATGAAACACTATTAAAAAAATTGAAACATAAATTACATAACTTTAAAAGAAGTATCGATCCTTTTTATAAAAAGTATGGACACTTTCAATATAATAGGTAAAATATGATGTAATAGGTAGCGCTTATATAATGTAATAGGTATCGTTTATATAATGTAATAGGTAGTGGTTATATTGTAAAGTGTCTATCCTTTTTATAAAAGTGTCCATACTTTTTTCACTGTGGAAAACATTAATTTAAGGTTATCTTTTGAGTGAGTTTTAAGATATTAATTTAGTAATTATAGACGTCTAATGATTTATTTTTTACGTTACGATATATTATTATTAAATTAAAAATTCTAAATATATTTTATAAATATCAATAATCAAATAATTTTTTGTGCAAATGAATTATTAAATTAATATTGTAGGTGGAAAACATGAAACACTATTAAAAAAATTGAAACATAAATTACATAACTTTAAAAGAAGTATCGATCCTTTTTATAAAAAGTATGGACACTTTCAATATAATAGGTAAAAATATGATGTAATAGGTAGCGCTTATATAATGTAATAGGTAGCATAACCTACTTGACGTTGAACGTAGAGCAACGAACCTTGCCATTTGCATCACTTCTGGAGACACATTCAAATCAACATAGCTGGGTGCAGAAGCCTTCGCATCATTAGTCCACCTACTTTGAATCAAAGTCCCGGGCAAATATGTGTAGTCCAATTGCTTCAAAATGTGAAGTTGATGGCGACACGGAAGTCCAACGGTCTCGAATTTTTTGCAGGAGCAAATTAGAGTTTTCGTACGAGAATCAAAACTAATTTCCTATTTTTTTCTGCGTACTTTGACAAAATATAATGTTGACATTCATCTGATAAGGACTTAATCTCTGCCTCAATCCGGTACAATGTCTCCCGTATAAGTTCATCTTGGAACACACGAAAAGATTCGCGGGTAAAAATCGCAGCGGCATGGCTTTCAAGGTCGACCAGTTTTGTGATCTGGAAGGGCTTCGTATGGGAACTTAAGTAATCCGCTTTCAACTCGTTCATACGCATTCTACTAATTCCATCTTCAATTGCACGAACAACATCTAAATATGTCTTCTTGTGTTTCAGTGCAATAGCTAGTGAAGCATTCATAGACTCGCACCTTTGTATTGAGCGAATATTGGCAAAGAAATGACCGGTTAGATATGCTTGTGCCCATAAGTGTCGTGTATTTCCCTTCTCAATCACCCATGGATGCTTTTGGACGTTGAATTCTGAAACAATCGAACGCCATTGAATATCAAATTCCTTGGTTGTCCACCAGGAAGCCATGCATTTTGAGAATGCTGCTGTAAACTTTGGGTCACCAATGTTAGCTTGTGCATTGCGAGAAAGATGCCAAGAACATAATCTGTGCTTAGCATAAGGGATAACAGATTTGATAGCCCTCTGCATTGCCCTATCCCCATCGGTTACAACGGAAATAGGTGATTTATTCATCATGGCTTCTAAAAAATTCTGTAGCACCCACTCGAAAGATTGAGACGTCTCGTCAGCGATTATGGCAGTGGCAAACACAATTGTGTTATGGTGATGATTGACACCAACAATAGGCATAATTGGTCGACCATACAAATTATCTTTGTACGTTGTGTCGAATGCAATTACATCACCGAAGAATGTGTAATCCGATCTCGATGTAGAATCCGACCAAATAAGATTATACAATGCCCCCGATTCGTCTACCAAGTATGTCATAAAAAACACGGGATCATCATGTTTCTTATAATCAAAGTAGGCAATAAGCGCATTCACATCCCCATCGACGATTTCCTTTGCTTTACCTCTTTGAAGTGCATTGTAGAGGTCTTTATGTGTAAATCCAACATTATGATAGCCCCCTGCCTGCTGCGTTAAATAGTTCATTACTTGTGACGTGCCAACACCGACCTCTTTCAATGTTGTTGCCTCATCGATATCAGCCTTACTTACAGCTCTATTAGAACGCATAAATGGTGTCATAGCAGATGTACACAATGCATGATTATGTTTCTGATCAGACTTACTTATAACCCACTGATCGTTTGTATTTGTTGCTGTAACTACGACTCTAGCCTTACATCATGTTCTTGTGACTGGCGTATGAGCACGTTGACGATCAACAGTATTGACTTTTGATACTCGAAACCCTTCTTTGGAACAACAAAATTCTTGTGTCTTCACATTCCCTTCCACGTCAAGCCGTGTTGTTCCCTTACGTGCACTAAACCCATGTTCCCGTGCGAATCCCTTGTAAAAGTGCCAAGCTTGATCACGTGAACAGAAGAGCTGACCAACCAATCTGTCAGATTCATCAACATTATGTACTTCATGGCATTCCTCGGTTGGCTTAACATTGTCTACATCAGTATTATCCATGGCAAAAATTTTGTTGTGCAAGTTCAGTGCTCCAGGAGTTGATGGAGATGTAAGCAAAGGTTCATTTTGAACATGTTTCAGTCGTGTTGCTTTCAATAGGATGTGGCATTGGTAGTGGTAGTTAAAGGGTGGGTACAACATTAAATTCGCAGTACATATTTAGGTATGTACAATAACTTCAAGTATATATTATCATTAAATTTAGGTATGTACAATAACTACATATTTAGGTATGTTTGTTAACTACATATTTAGGTATATACATCTTTTGAGTGAGTTTTAAGATATTAATTTAGTAATTATAGGCGTCTAATGATTTATTTTTTATGTTACGGTATATATTATTATTAAATTAAAAACAATAAACATATATATTACATATTTTTATTATCTTTGGTTAATGTTGTTAAATTTAAATTATAAATATTATTTTATAAAATATCAAAACAATCAAATAAATTTTTGTGTAAATGAAATTATTAAATTAATATTGTAGGTGGAAAACATGAAACACTGTTAAAAAAATTGAAACATAAATTACATAACTTTTAAAAAAAGTATCGATCCTTTTTATAAAAAGTATGGACACTTTCAATATAATAGGTAAACATATGATGTAATAGGTAGCGCTTATATAATGTAATAGGTATCGTTTATATGTAATAGGTAGTGGTTATATTGTAAAGTATCTCCTTTTTATAAAAGTGTCCATACTTTTTTCACTGTGGAAAAAATTAATTTAAGGTTATCTTTTGAGTGAGTTTTAAGATATTAATTTAGTAATTATAGGCATCTAATGATTTTTTTTTACGTTACGATATATTTATTAAATTACAAATTCTAAATATTATTTTATAAAATATCAAAACAATCAAATAATTTTTGTGCAAATAAAATTATTAAATCAAATTACTTTATTCCAACCATGTGACAAGTGTGACACTCCATCAACTCACAACTCAGCTTTGAACTCAATCAATATTGTCTTTTAGCTTGATGGTTCATAAAGCATGTTACTTGAACAGTATGAATCAATTATGCAATTTTCATGTTCAATTTAACACTGCATTTCAAATTCATTTCATATGTAATTGGAGTTTGAATTTCAATATATATTTCGGCTCCACTATAAATATTAGCCCAAGCCAATATGCATGTTATCATTGATTATTCCTAATTTCCATTGTTTTTTTTTCCAATGTTTAAACGCGAGGGAAATCCCGACCATTGTATTTTTTGGTCAACTTTAAAGCGTCAGAAACGTTTCGGGCGTATGATCTGGGTGGTAAACAAATAGCAACTAAAATCATAAGTCCGAAATGCTTCTGAGTACCACCCAAATCATAAGTCCGAAATACTTCCGATGCTCATCAAAATCCAAAGCTCATATGGTGCCAAGCAAAAGGAAATCAAAATTCAAATCTCATATGATGCCAAGCAAAAGGAAATCAAAATCTACAACTTGAGTTTGAACATTGATATGATATGTTCAGTTGTTATCATGTTGGGATTTTCTCGTTTTGATTGCTTGGATAGTTGTTCTCTTGCTTCTTCAAGTGTCCTTAGCTTGTAATTTATAGCTTGGAATGTGTTTGATGTTGTATATATTATTATTAAATTAAAAACAATAAACATATATATTACATATTTATTATTATCTTTGGTTAATGTTGTTAAATTAAAAATTCTAAATAATATTTTATAAAATATCAAATAATCAAATAATTTTTTGTGCAAATGAAATTATTAAATTAATATTGTAGGTGGAAAACATGAAACACTATTAAAAAAAATTGAAACATAAATTACATAACTTTAAAAGAAGTATCGATCCTTTTTATAAAAAGTATGGACACTTTCAATAATAGGTAAAAAAATGATGTAATAGGTAGCGCTTATATAATGTAATAGGTATCGTTTATATAATGTAATAGGTAGTGGTATATTGTAAAGTGTCTATCCTTTTTATAAAAGTGTCCATACTTTTTCACTGTGGAAAACATTAATTTAAGGTTATCTTTTGAGTGAGTTTTAAGATATTAATTTAGTAATTATAGGCGTCTAATGATTTATTTTTACGTTACGATATATATTATTATTAAATTAAAAATTCTAAATAATATTTTATAAAATATCAAATAATCAAATAATTTTTTGTGCAAATGAAATTATTAAATTAATATTGTAGGTGGAAAACATGAAACACTATTAAAAAAAATTGAAACATAATTACATAACTTTAAAAGAGTATCGATCCTTTTATAAAAAGTATGGACACTTTCAATATAATAGGTAAGAAATGATGTAATAGGTAGCGCTTATATAATGTAATAGGTATCGTTTATATAATGTAATAGGTAGTGGTATATTGTAAAGTGTCTATCCTTTTTATAAAAGTGTCCATACTTTTTCACTGTGGAAAACATTAATTTAAGGTTATCTTTTGAGTGAGTTTTAAGATATTAATTTAGTAATTATAGACGTCTAATGATTTATTTTTTACGTTACGATATATATTATTATTAAATTAAAAATTCTAAAATATTTTATAAAATATCAAATAATCAAATAATTTTTTGTGCAAATGAAATTATTAAATTAATATTGTAGGTGGAAAACATGAAACACTATTAAAAAAAATTGAAACATAAATTACATAACTTTAAAAGAAGTATCGATCATTTTTATAAAAAGTATGGACACTTTCAATATAATAGGTAAAAATATGATGTAATAGGTAGCGCTTATATAATGTAATAGGTATCGTTTATATAATGTAATAGGTAGTGGTTATATTGTAAAGTGTCTATCCTTTTTATAAAAGTGTCCATACTTTTTTCACTGTGGAAAACATTAATTTAAGGTTATCTTTTGAGTGAGTTTTAAGATATTAATTTAGTAATTATAGGCGTCTAATGATTTATTTTTTACGTTATGATATATATTATTATTAAATTAAAAATTCTAAATAATATTTTATAAAATATCAAAAAATCAAATAATATTTTGTGCAAATTAAATTATTAAATTAATATTGTAGGTGGAAAACATGAAACACTATTAAAAAAAATTGAAACATAAATTACATAACTTTAAAAGAAGTATCGATCCTTTTTATAAAAAGTATGGACACTTTCAATATAATAGGTAAAAATATGATGTAATAGGTAGCGCTTATATAATGTAATAGGTATCGTTTATATAATGTAATAGGTAGTGGTTATATTGTAAAGTGTCTATCCTTTTTATAAAAGTGTCCATACTTTTTTCACTGTGGAAAACATTAATTTAAGGTTATCTTTTGAGTGAGTTTTAAGATATTAATTTAGTAATTATAGGCGTCTAATGATTTTTTTTTACGTTACGATATATATATTATTAAATTAAAAATTCTAAATAATATTTTATAAATATCAAAAAAATAATTTTTGTGCAAATGAAATTATTAATTAATATTGTAGGTGGAAAACATGAAACACTATTAAAAAAATTGAAACATAAATTACATACTTTAAAAGAATATCGATCCTTTTTATAAAAGTATGGACACTTTCAATATAATAGGTAAAAATATGATGTAATAGGTAGCGCTTATATAATGTAATTGGTATCGTTTATATAATGTAATAGGTAGTGGTTATATTGTAAAGTGTCTATCCTTTTTATAAAAGTGTCAATACTTTTTCACTGTGGAAAACATTAATTTAAGGTTATCTTTTGAGTGAGTTTTAAGATATTAATTTAATAATTATAGGCGTCTAATGATTTATTTTTACGTTACGATATTATTATTAATTAAAATTCTAAATAATATTTTATAAAATATCAATAATAAAATAATTTTTGTGCAAATGAATTATTAAATTAATATTGTAGGTGAAAAACATGAAACACTATTAAAAAAAATTGAAACATAAATTACATAACTTTAAAAGAAGTATCGATCCTTTTTATAAAAAGTATGGACACTTTCAATATAATATAATGTAATAGGTAAATTTGCAATATTATCGGTATAAATATACCGGTTTACTTATAAAATAGGTAAATATAAGCGCTACCTATTACATTATATAGCGCTACCTAGTATGTTATTGTACTTTATAATATTTCCGGTTAAATAATATAACATAACCGGTATAAATTTTAACCGGTCAATTATTTAACTGGTCACGCCGTATATTAGCCGTTTTTTAGGCGCCGCATCGCAGAACTACCCTGATTCCAAACACGACTTGTTTATAACAATTAGGATTGGCATGCGCAAATGTTATAAAGAATCCAGCATTATTCACTTTATCAACACAGTATCCATGGATGAATTGATTCGACGCTACAATGATATCCATACAAACCATCTCATTCCATAGCATCCAAATGCCACCCGAAAATCCATTCACCTACACTCTAATTGAGGAGTTAAAGCCTGCTTTTCGAATGAAACTATCGGCTTGATCCTCACTCACCCTTGGTTCTATAATAGCAACTATATATGGTTTTTGATTCTTCAAAACCAATTTGAAATATCGATTAAAAAACAAGGCCCAACACACCCTGTGTATTCCAAAATATTATTCTAAACCATATAAATAAATGAGAAAAAAAAAGAAAAATAAAAAGCAAACCAAAATCAGCATCCACAATCTGCCTCCTGCTCACTTTCGAAATATGAATTCTCTCCAATGCACCTTATCTTCTGCTGTTTGTTGAGCACTATCCTCTCTTCTGCTGGCGCTTGAACCTACTTTGGTCAGCTTATTAGACAACTTATTCACCCAATCTGCAAGTAAAGGTTTAATTGGCTGTAATCCTTCTCGCAAAGTGCTCTTACCCCTTTTTTTAACGCCCCTTTTAACTTCTTAACAGTACGTTGATTATTTCTGCTTGTCCCCAACAGATTTTGGCCATTTGTATCTCTAATAATATTTTATTATTTCTCATATGCAATTACTACTGTCGTATGCTTCCCCCCATTCCTAATTGGTCGGACTTGGATTGCGTCTTCATTTGTTTCCACCACTGCCACCTCCATATTCTCATTGTTTCGGACGTGCCGCTCTTATTGAGTTACTCTCTACTTATCCTTGGTTCGTTTGACCCACACTAACCAATTCCACAACTTCCTTTTGTTTTTTCCTTACTATAATCGGGCTTATGCACCTTTTCGCTATGTTAATCCCCATTTTCCTTCATTCCTTTTGTTGTTCCTCTATACCCCCTTGTTCTGAGAAATATTTTGTTGGGAAATATTCTCCTATTCTACACTAGCTAGCGTCTCAAACCGATAACCTCTACCAACGCCTTGATCCTCAATAGTCTCTACTTATCCTTGGTTCGTTTGACCCACACTAACCAATTCCACAACTTCCTTTTGTTTTTTCCTTACTATAATCGGGTTGGGAACCTTATTTTCTTTGCTTCCATCACCAGCTATGGCTTATTGCAACCTTTTCGCTATGTTAATCCCCATTTTCCTTCATTCCTTTTGTTGTTCCTCTATACCCCCTTGTTCTGAGAAATATTTTGTTGGGAAATATTCTCCTATTCTACACTAGCTAGCGTCTCAAACCGATAACCTCTACCAACGCCTTGATCCTCAATAGTGCTTGAAACAGTATAGTTCTTTCCAGCAATAGTTTGATACTTCCGTCTTGCCACTTGCATCCATGGTCCATAAGGCTCCTCCGAGGTGATGGACTCATTAGCAATTTTTGTGAAAGTAGTACTAGCCAGATCACTTCCATCATTGCAAAACTCTTTCGTATGACCATACTTACCATATTGATAACATATAGTCGATAGTCCTTCGTACTCCACAACTTGATACCTTCCATCAATCCTAATTCCAGGAATTAAAGGCCTTTCCAGGTTGACAACAATACCAAGTCTCGCAAAGCGACCATGATTCCCTTCCGTGGTATTTCACAATCTTTCCCAGAGCGCCTGCTATCGCCCTAAATAGAGTCTTCGTGTAATACCTGTAGGGCAATACATGTAACCTAACCCATACCAAAATCGAGTTCAAATGATCATCAAACGTATCAAAGTTCCTCGGCCACAGTTGAACAGTGAGATAGCTACCGTAAACTATCCAGGAATCTCCAGACAACACATTGAGATAGTCATTTTCTACAGCAAATCGAACGATGAAATACTTATTATCCAGATCCAGTAATTGCATCTCATCCGCGGGTCTTTATAGAATTTTGCTACGGTTCATTAATGTGTTATAACCAATCTTCTTCCCCAGCAAGCGTACTATGACCAACTTGGATAGTATTTCATCAATTGAATAGTGAACCCTCTCCGAAAAACATAAACCCGGTATGGTTCCTTCCATTCCAATTTTAACATCTCCCTCACATAAATCAACATCCAAATCGGCACTGAAGTTATCTCTTTGTCGATTTTCTATGCTCCCAACCACCATATCCCGAAAGGATGGCTTAACAACGCTTTCAACATTATTTACTACATCCCTCGACTCATGATTTTCCTTTGTCTGCAACACTATTTGTTGCCCATTTATCTCCATTCCATTCTCGACCTGATCCGAGACACGAAATGCGCTTGCATCATTCCTGGGTTTTTTCCCTACTGGTAAATCAACAACTGGGATCCCATGTCCCGACCTTTCCATACTCGCGATCGACACATCCTGAACCAATTTATCTGGCGGCCAGCCAGTTGGGTCAACTGCGGAGATGGCGGAAGGGTTTCCAATATTTTCGTGGTTCGTTACTTCTTCCCTGACATTTTGTTTTCTTATCTTTAGATTTTAATTAAAATAAAATATTTATTTTATTATTTTCCATAATCTCTTTTGGATAAATTATAACAATGATCACCTAACTATTGCTCATTTTTATTTTGACCATTATTTTTAAAATTTTGAAAATCAGGTCACTAAACTATATAAATGCATTAAATCAAGCCGCTTACCGTTAACAATTAAAGGAAGTGTTGACGTGACAGTTAATAAAATTTATATAATTACATATTTAGTCCTTATTACTTACACAATCTATCAAATTGGTCATAATTTTAAATTAACTCAATAAAAAGAATGTAGTCATATTTTGTATAATCTAACCAAAAAAGATTATGGAAAATAATATAATAAATATTTTATTTTAATTAATTTATAATTATACATTGACTTTAGAATTTTAAATTTTTATAAATTAAATTAATGGTTCTCATCGTTACTTGTTGAACGTTGTAGAATATATATATATATATATATATAATTGATCCTCTCAAAACTTAATACGAAGATTAACTGATGAACAACTAAAGGTACCTAATTTTAGTTTTTAGCTCATTCACGTGAAGCTTAATTCTTAAGTAGTTTTACAGTGATTTTGCATTTTTATTGTCTTAGGTTGTATTTTAGTGTTTTTATGTTTTTTATATATTTTTATTTTTCTTGGCTTAATGAGCTTTTTTAAGGATATTTTCAAGTGTAGGATCGAGCTAGCAGCTAATTCGAGAGGTCCAAGATGGAAGAAAGCATGTTGGTGCAGTACGTTGCGATGGTTATGAAACCATTTTTGCTGCTAGATTGTTCGAGGACTAATTTGATCAACAATTTTAATTTTAGGGGTAATTTGATTATTGATTAAAAAAGTTTATTAGCCAATTAGAACAAGCTTATTAAGTTTAGAGTTCATTTTGATTAAAAAAATAAGGGGCAGTTTAACCCAACTTAAAAAGTTCATGTACCATTTTATATTTTAAACCTTTACAAATGAAATGAGCAAAGCAATATTATTTGTTTTCTCTGAACAAACTAAAAAGGTTAATTTATTCATGAATATAGTTTTAAACTGGACGTGAATGCAACTGCAACATGTCTTTCATCTTATTTTCTTTCATTACAACACAAAATAAACCAATTCCAGTAGTTCGTCAAATCATATTAAGAAACAGTCACACATTAATGTCGTCAGCAAGAGTGAAATAAAACAATAGTATCTGTTACATCGGATGTCCATCTTCATCTGTGATAATCTCCAAGAGTTTAGTAATGCCAACGGAAGAGTGGCACCACCATGAACTTCATGCCGCCGGCCTTACAATGGATGCCGTTATGTTCACCGCAAGCAAAGTAAAAGCTGCTCCACTTGTCGAGCACGAACTCGAAGCCGTCGCCGTCGCCTTGGGTTGCGTTCGCGATCATCTTTGCTCTCTTCAAGTTGCAATTCAAGTAGCTCCACCGGTCGGGGAATAAGTAAACGCTGTGAGGGAACGTGTTGTTGCTCGGTGGATCGTACTTGAACACTGCAAAAAACCAAATTCCAAGTGTCATTTCACTGATTTCAACAAATATAAATAACTGAGCTTCCCATTTTTAACTGACCTAGAGTGTCATTGAAGTAGAAGGGTGCATTTTGGAACGCCCAGTGGGAGTAGTTGAAGCCGAAGTGCCAGTTCTGTGGTCCACCAACGATGATCTTTTGGGGACCTTGAGTTTCATTCAAGGGATGCTGGGTGGTGGAGTTCCAGCGCCAGCCCCAGCCGGTGTAGTTTGATTTAGGGGAGCCCCAGTCCTTATTGGCATGGCTCACTCCCAACATGCAAGCAGCTGCCAGGAGTAGCATGAGTCGATATGTAAATGTGAAACCCATTTTTCAGTCAAATTTTGAAGACTTGGTATAGGGCTCAACTAGGAAGATTGTAGGTGAAGTTGATGGTTGTTGGCATTGGCATGTTATGGGGTTTATATAGTGGGGATAATAAGGTAGAAAAATGGTGGGAATCTGCCAAATTGAGCCTTTTTTCCGCTTTTGGTAGGCGAGGAAATTGGAAGGAAGAATGATAAAACATATGTTTTCGTTTTGTCCGAGTCGTTGACGCTTCTTCAATTGGTCATCTCCAACTCCACATACATACAAAATATATTATTTTTATATGATTGGGTCTTTTGGCACTAGACGTTGATATTACTAAATAAGTCCTTCTCTACTTTTAATATATTCAAAATAAACTCTTAATGTTTAAGTTATTGAGCCATTGTAGTTGATTAGTACACATATTGTTAGAATATTAGAATGTTAATAAAATTAGTTAGTATTTGTTATTTTGCTATTAGATAGATACACTTTGGTTAGTTTGTTAACGAGGCTTAATGGGCTATATAAGCCTCTTATTACAATGGCCAAGGTGCATATATTGTAATTCATTTTTTACACTTAATAAAAAAATCTAATATCATTTATTTGTCATCACCGTGAGCTTGTGTTTCTCTTCTCCATTCACTGTTTCCGTTCAGCGGTGCTCGGTCACTGTACCAGAGCATCAACATTTTAACACAACTGACCGACATTTTATGATGTTGTTTGATGATTTCATTCAGTACTCAGGAATTGGAGCGTGTATTGTTGGATTAAAACCCATAATTATGAGTATATATTTATAATCTATATTATTATCATAAAATATGAATAAATTAAATGATTAATTATGTTATAAAGTCATAAGTATTAGAAGTATCATGGAAATAAACTTGTAGATATTATTAAAGTTGTAGTTATAATTAGAGGAGAGGTAATGTTATAAATACATAAAATAATTGATTCAATCATTTATATAAAAGGATTATGGTCCCTAAAAAATAGATATCTCGTGTTTTCTCTTATCTCATCAGAGAGTTTATACTCAAATGAATTTTATATTCTTAGAATATCACAATTAGGTACGCTTCCACAAATAATTGATGCGTGGATTTAATCCACATTAAACAATTGAATTTCCCTAGTAATAGTAACCTATGGTTTTGTTGGTTGATTTTATGTGATTGAAGTGTTATTTTTTATTCGTCAATTTAGACATTCAGTCAGCATATGAAAGTTATATTATTATTATTTCTTAACCCACCATTGAGTTTAGGTGTTCATACGCATGTTTTAGATTGTGATATTTTTCAATAATCGCACATATATATTGATTAAAGTATATTTTATATTTAATTCAGTTTGATTAAAATTTTAATCATTGGTTATTAAGAAAATTATTTAGGAATAAATAAATTCATATTTTGACTATGTCTGACATTTTAATGAATTCGTTGAAACAAAATGTTGCCAAAGTGATATCTTTTGCGTAGATTAATTTATTTGAAATATCAAAAGTATTATGTGTTATTGTAATTCATATGTTTATTAATTGATTTAAAGAAAAGTTAATATTTGATCGGATTTCAAGCGCCATATGTGGTAATAAATATGTGAAAATTATAAGGAATTTTTATGTGAGCACTGTGGAGATCCATTGATCGGAGATAGAAGGGGCAGTGATTAAACCTAATTAATGAAATAGAAACAGAAAAAAGGCGAACGAGTGTGAACGAGAGAAAAAGGGTTATCTGATATTATTAATTCACACACTTTACAAGAAATCCTACAAGGCATTTATAATGAGCGTGAATAACAAACTCTAACCCAACAACTCTAAACAGTTATAATAGAAATACAACAACCCACATATCCTATTATTCTTCTGGTCACTTTCCATGAAGAATTTCTTCCCAGGAGAAAACTCCAAGCCTTTTCCTCATAACTGGAAACGAAGCAGGGGTAACAGGTTTGGTAAGCATATCAGCTACATGTTCTGAAGAGGGCATAAAATTCACAAATAATTTACCTGCAAGCACCTTATCTCTAACAAACTGAAAATCTATTTCAACATGCTTTATAAGATTGCACGCATCAATTTGTTTGAAAAACAAACCATGATCCAAGGTCCCGCTCAAGTAACGAAGAATTCTCTTAACAGTCTTTCAGTGACTCTCATAGGGATCATTCATATACTGACTTACTTTATTTATAGTATAAGCAATGTAAAGCCTGGTAAGACGCATATGCTGTAAGCCTCCAATGATGCTTCTATACAGGTGAATATCAGTAAACCTCTGATCATCCTTAGACTTTACTTTCATTGTCATTGTCATGGGTGTAGGAGTGGGTCTTGTGGATTGCATGTCCACCTTACTAAGAAGTTATGTAACATACTTTTTCTGCTTAAGATGCAGCCATTGAGAACACTGTTACACCTCCATACCAAGGAACATATCATGCTCACCTAAATCCTTAAAGGAGAATTCAAAATTTATCGGTTGCACAAATCGATCAATTTCAACATATTCACTCATAGTGATGATTATATCATCCACATAAACCATGATAAGTAGCTTTGTGTTTACAGTATTCTTTATAAACAAAGAAAACTCACACGTAAAGCAACAATGTCTAATTTAGCCACCAAAAAACCTTTCAAGGTATCAAACCAAGCTCGAGGAGCCTGCTTAAGACCATATAAGGCCTTCTTAATCTTACACACCATTCATTCTCCAGAAGACTCAATCTGCTTAAAACCTGGGGACTAACTCATGAAATCTCTTCAGTTAATTCCCCATTTAAAAAGGCATTGTTGATGTCGATCTGTCGAATGACCCATTTATGTATGACAGCAGCTGCAAGAATATTCTAATTGTGGCAACTCTAACCACTCGACTAAACGTCTCTTTGAAATACGTACCCACCTTTTGAGAATACCCTTTATCAACCAACCATGCCTTCAATCTATCAACAGTCCCATCAGGCCTTTTATTTTGCTTTAAAAAGCCACTTGCACCCTATTGGCTTCTGGTCATTAGGGAGAGGTTGTAAGGCCCAAGTGCCATTTTGAAGAAGAGCATTATACTCCTCATACACAACAGTCTTCCAAGAGGGGTACTGTAAAGCCTCAAAGACATTTACAGGTTCATCATATTTAAATTCAGTGTTATACACCTTAGGATTAAAAAATACCAGATTTGCCTCTGGTAACCATATGATAAGCATTAGAAACCACATGAGAATGTGAAATGGAGGTGGGTGCTAGTAGAGATGAAGATGGAAGACATGGAGATGATGAAGTATATTGTAATGGAACGGGGGTGGGTGCTGATAGAGATAGAGATGAAAGACGTAGAGATGATGAAGTATGTTGTAATGGAATAGAGGTGGGTGCGTGCTGGTAGATATAGAGATGGAAGACTTGAAGATGATGGAGTATGTTGTAATGGAACGGAGGTGGTTGCTGGTAGAGATGGAGATTGAAGACGTAGAGATTATAAAGTATGTTGTAATGGAACGAATGTGGGTATTGGCAGAGATGGAGATGGAAAACATGGAGATGATGAAGTATGTTGTAATGGAACACTGGTGGGTGCGGATAGAGATGGAGATGGAGATGGAAATTGTGAAGATGATAAAGATGAAACAGGGGATGGAATAGAATGTTCACCTCGTATAGAAGAAGAACAGATGTAGGCAAGGATTAAGATGAATATTACAATTCTGTAAAGTTTGAAGTAAAACAGTTTGACTAGGATGTCCCATCCATTTATACCACAAGTCTGAAGAACCATGCTTAACAAAGTATGCAAAAGAGAAGTAGGAACAATAGAACAATTAACAACACCACTAGAATTATTAGAACTAAAGCCTTGGGAAGATTGAAAACGAACAGATTTATTCTGAGGTAGAACAAGCTTGTATAAGCCACCAACCTAACGACCTTCAAGTAGAACTTTTCTCGACTCAAGGTCCTTCACTTGACAATAGAAAGGAAAAATCTCAAAAGAAATATTATTGTCCTGAGTAAATTTGGAAACAGACAATAAGTTCTTGGTAATTTGAGGAACATAAGCTTATGTTTAAGCTGAAAATATTAGAATTAAGAAATAAATTTACTTGACCATTACATCTTATAAGAAACATTTTACCATTTCCAGCCTGTACATTTCCGCAGACAGGTGTTGTAGAATCAGTCTACAGATTGTTAAACTCATTAGTAATGTGATGGGTGGCACTTGAATCTGGATAGCAGGCATTTTCATCTAACACAACAAGTGTTTCTACAAAAGCTTGAGGAGAGGGTTGAGCATTCCCAGAAGTAAGAGAGGTGTATTGTGGTTGAGAACACATAGGCATAAAAGACACACTAGAAGGAGAACCAGCAGAAGAACTAGACAAAAAGGGTTAAAAGATGGAGCAACCATATGAGGATTAGAAACCAACTGAGTAAAGCCTGAGGAAGTTGGCAGAACAGAAGAATAATAAAAATGGGTGGGTTGTGGCAGAGAAGGAGAATTGTAGTTGCTGACATTAGCCTGTGAAGAATCTTGACTTTTGCTAGTAGTACCCTGATTAGTTCTAGAAAATTCATTTTTGTACCTTGTATCAAATATATAGTAATACCTCTCAACGAGATGAACCAATATACCACTTAATTGACATTGAGGTCTTGAAGTGTTATTCATACTATTCATCTACCTCTATTGTTACTACCATAATCTCTATTTATGAAGTTATTATCAACAGTAACAGGAGTAAACTCAACATTAAACATAATATTATTGTTTGGACTTACAGATTGTTTAACAGAAAGATGAGCTGAAGCAGTAACATGATTATTGAACTCGGACTGTCTAGCCTCAGCATGAAGAAGAACAATCCTAATGGTTCTCATATCAGTAGGAGTAGTACCAGCAGTAATAATAGTTACAAAAACCTCATATTCAGGAGGAAGACCATTCATAATTGCAGTGATGTGTTCATGTTCAAAAATAAGCTCACCACAGCTAGCTAAATTATCACAGACAGTCTTAATAGATATTAAGTAATCTTTCATAGACAACTCACCTTTCCTATGTGTCGAAACGATTTTTTTCTTAAAGGTGAAAAAGTGAGATTTTGAAAACCACATTAATTCTTAATTATCATCTTTTTAATTTAAAAACAAATACGATTTAAAAGACCTCTCGTTTCGAAAAATTTTGGATTTCCTTTATGATCGAAAAAATACGGTTCGAAGTGTCGCCACCAATATTTGATTAGGATGTGATTGGGCACCCAAAAACATTTTTGTTATTTTAAATAAAAATTAATTTTAATTAAAACAACAAGTTAAAGTCTGCGTTACCAAAATCGAGTTCGGGAGTCGGTTACGTATGGGGAAGGATTAGCACCCCCACAACGCCCTAAATCGGTACCTAGTCGATTAATTAACGTCTTTGCAATGAACCTTAGAAATTCGAACTTAATTTGACTTTTGATCCCATAAAACAAAGATGTAAATTTAATAATATTCAAAAGCGCCCAAATAAATTAAATTAAAATTACCAAGTCATTTTAGAAAGATAAAGAATGTTCGACGATTATTTACAAATATCGAGACCAGATCTTAAAAGCTATAACAACCTTTTCTCGATAAATTTAAATAGCCAAATATTTCTTTTTCTTCCATTCCCAAATTTTAAAGTGATGGATCAATTTTTAGGCGTCACTAATGGGATACACTTTTATTTTAAAATCATTAAAAACGGACCTCAAATGCGTTATGACAACCCACTTAAAATAATTTTAAATTAAAAGTGTATTACCCTTAATCCAATTATGTAATATGTCGAGTTATGCAAATGAGATTACCATGTGAATCATGCAAAAAATAGTGTATTGTGATTTAATACGCATTAGAATAGTAAATATAATTTAAAGACAAGAACACATTATATATGAACTACCCTTAAAATAAATTAAAAAAAATTATATAAAGCGTACATATATATATAATATTATGCACATCTCATGAGTTAGAAGACATGGAATTTAAATCATGCATTACATATATGGTTATTTCCATAATAAAGGCCATAATACCAATATATATATATATATGTATTAAACACATATTAAACATTAGATCACCAAATACACCAATTATAGCATATTCCACCCATAACTTAAGGAAACCAATAAATGTATCACACCGGCATGTATTATATAGGGGAAAAGAAGGGGAAAAAATGAGAAATAGCATGTCTAAAATGAAATAACAGTAAAATACAGTAGATCAATTCAAAATCAATAAGTGACGAAATTGAAATAAAATAAAGATAGCATGTTAAATTCAAATAATATAAAAAGAATTGAGCTAGTGATCGAAATGCAGGCGCATGAAAATTAAGAAACATATTAAAAATATATAAGACTCGATTCGAGGACTAAAACGTAACATTACTAAAACTGACGGATCTCACACACTATTACGGCACTCACAAAACATGGCTTGACTAAGCCACCAATACACTGCCGTTTTAATACATAAACATATACAATATTCTGGGTATCAAATTTGAACCCTAGCCCCATTTCCTTTAGCTTTCCTCCTCGCAGTCGCTCACCATTTCACTCTCATGCGGCGCTGCTCACTCCAAAAGGTTTCATGGCCGACGCTTGGCCACCAATCTCCGATGGCCTATTCACTCCAAATCGATACCTACGTCTGATATTATTAAACCGAGACCTTCGAGACCCCCTCGCACCATCTTCCCTTTAAAACTCACACGACGTTACCTACTCTCTACTCTGACAAAAACCGACGATAATTCTTCCGACGAATAAGGTAACCCGATTATAACTCTCTCTATTTTACTTTCATTTTCTGGTTCGTTATTTAATTTTAGACTTATTTGTTTTCATAAAACTAACATCAGTCTCTATCTCCATCAATTGGACCCCGAACGAATAGGATGGAGCCACCAAGACTAAAGGGTAAACAATCTTTCTCTACTCTTTCATTTTGTTTGGTTCGAGCATGCTGATAATAATAATGTAAAATTGGCACTAAAATAAGGGAATGGTTGAATACCTCTTGAAGAATAGTCACTTATGTCCTGTATATCGAAGTAGAAGCCCCTGTTTACTTTCCAAGATCACTTCTATTGCTTTTCGGAAAAAACGTCGAATCCCTTTGTTACATCGTTCGATTTTTGACTAGGGAAAAAGAAAATCTTTACACTCACTGTTTTCGTTTTTGCTCTTATTGTGTAAAAAAATGAAAATGGTCCCTGTTCCTCTTAATGGTTGATGGTTGATATCTCTCTCCTCGTTTTTTCATGTTTTTTTTTCTATTTCTTCTCTGTTCTCTCCAATTGTTCTCTTGTGGTCCCCCTCCCCCAGTATATCTTTACAAACTGCTAAAAACCAATGTTAACTTCTCTCTTTTTTCTATGCATGCAACTGCTATCCATTGGGCTTGAGACGAGTCTTCAGCTGGTTTAGACTCATTTGGGCTCGATTTGGGCTTGTTGTAAAGCCTGCAAGAAATAAAAACATAAGCAATATTAATAATAATACTAATAATAATTATAATTTTAATTGTTATAATAATAACAATAATAGTTATAATATAATATTAATAATTATAATATAATATTTATAACCCGGACAAAAACAGGTGTCTACAGCTGCCCCTCTTTGCCTATACTTGTGTTAACAAGAATAAGGCAAAGATAAAAAAAAACAGTGCGTTTTTGTCCAGTTCCATCTTTGTGCTTTAAAACCTGATGAGGGATATGCTCCCTCTTCTTTGAATAATCTTCGACCAGTGGGTTCGCTCCCTCTTGCTTCAGGGAGTAGAACTCGAACAATCTTCTGGCTACGGGTTTCCTCCCTCTTACTTCAGGGAGAAAAACTCGAATAATCTTCTGCCTACGGGTTCGCTTCACTATTCTTCCATGAAGGCTCAACTTCAAAGGTCAAACAACAACTAGATATGATAATCTTTTTTGACTCGGCTGCCATTTGAACCTCTCTCTTCCTGGGACTTTGAATTGGTTAATGACTCCTCGTGCGCATTTCCTTTTAATCAATTGATCCGCTTCTTTGTACTTGAGAACCTTCACTTTCCTCCCACTTCTAATGATATGATGTTTGCTCTAACACTCTTCCGAGAAGGCTTAAAATGGCCCGAATGACTTATCATCTTGCTCGAAAGACTTACAAAGGACCCGAAGGATTTCATCATCATGCTCGAAAGATTTACTGATGGATTTGCTTCACTACTCTTCGGTGAAGGCTTATAAATTACTCGAAGGATTTAATCATCATGCTCGAAAGACTTACTGATGGCCCAAAAAGGACTTCATCATCATGCTCGAAAGACTTACTGATGGCCCGAAGGACTTCATCATCATGCTCGAAAGACTTATTGATGGCCTGAAGGACTTCATCATCATGCTCGAAAGACTTACTGATGACACTTACTGATGGGTTTGCTTCACTACTCTTCCGTGAAGGCTTACAAATTATCCTAAGGATTTAATCATCATGCTCGAAAGACTTACTGATGGCTCTAAAGATTTAAGCATCATGCTCAAAAGACTTATTGATGTCCCGAATGACTTACTGAGTGTGAAATTTTGGAAAAAAATCCTTTTTAGTTTTCAAAGGTTTCATTTTCTTAAAACATCACTTTCTTATTTTTCAAACTCATGTGAAAACATCCTACCCGAAGGTCTTATGGATGGCCCGAAGGACTTATCATCTTGCTCTAAAGGCTTACAAATGACCCGAAGGATTTTTTAATCATCATGCTCGAAAGATTTACTGATGGCCCGTAGGACTTAAATTGTTTACTGGGTAAGAAACCTTACTTATTTTTCAAAATCTCAAATTTCATATTTTATTGAGAAATCCTTCTCATTTCACTTCATAAAAATGACTTAATGGTCGGTCCACGTGCCCCGCTTCAAAGCAATGCTTCCTCTGTGGATTGACCCCTGCGTTCTCCAGGTTCTACCTAACTAAACATGATTCCCTGTATTTGATGTTTAACTTCTACATTTCAATTGTCGGGATTTTAACATCCTGCATCTTCTCTTTTCGTTGGAAGATCTGTCAAAATCATGTGTTTATGCATGAAACATGAATGCAATTAAATGTATCAATGTAATGCATTTTTTTATGCAAATGATGTTCTTATTAAAGAATAAATGTCGATTAATCTTCATTTGATTTCAAAGTGGCGAACTTAGTCTTCTTCTACTTGATCATTCCTCTCTGGGGTTTGCTTTAGATATCCGTATAACAACTCATAATTTCCAACTTGCATTTTTGAAGAGCCTTTTGATCTTCTTCTATCTTCTTGTTGTCTTTGTTTTCTATATTCATTTCGGAGAAATTGCTTTCTCTCTCAACTTCTTGCTATGATCAGAAATACCACTGTGTTGCCCCATTTCCGTCATTGGCTCAATTACGCTTTCTAAGTTGTTCTTTTTGGACTCTTCCATTGATTAATGCTCGGTTGGTTTGCTTTAGAAGGTAAGCTCTGCTCAAATTCACGGTCTTCCCCTGACACTTCAAGTTGTGAGACTCATTCTCAATATCTTTTTGGTCTGAATCTTGTCATCCCAACATGATCTGGGTTTCTGGTCATGCCCCAAAGTGGGTACTCATGGATTTCTTCGTGCCCAACATATCCTAACTTGAATGTTCTCATTCTCGTGTCATTACACAGTGGTGTTGTCAAGTAGTTTGAAGGCGTCTCTTCACATTGTCATAAACACTTAAGAAGTGGCCAATTTTCCTGACAAAATGTCTTGCATTTTATACAAACTGTAATATGTGCCCCTTCTGAATAATGAGATCATCTTCTTCTTGATGGGTAATTGACAACGTCACAAGGAAACGTTATAAGTTTTATTCTTCATTCATTATGTTCTCTTGGACCATTTACTTCAAGATTGTGGAATGCTTCATGTTCTGACATTGCTTATTCATTTTCTCCAATAGAGGCATAACGAGTCTCACAAGCTTCTAGGACCTTTCAAACTTGAAAATGTTATGTTTGAAAATGTTTTTCCCTTTTCTCTTATTATAGGGATCAAAGAATGAAAGAATTTTTATAAAATATTACCCCTTAATTCAGGCTCACAATCGAATCAAATTATAACCATGAGTTCATAGAATATCAAAAGAATCAATAGCTCTTTAATGTTTTCAGGGTTATAACTCTTTGACAAGTGTCGCAATTGATAGGTTGGCTTCAGGTTGGCTTCCTATTTTTTAAGGTTTCGGCCAACAAACTTACATTTCTTTCTCAGTCCTTGTGAACATCACAACATGCCCCTCCTTCTGGCTTGGTATTTTAATCGGATACAGACAAAATGATGCAACTAGCATAATCAATTACTAGACTTTCTAGAACACTTCTATTTCAGTTCTCTGAAATCTTCTATTTGTTTAAGCTTCGTAGGTTCCTCTAACAAAGGCAGTGCAGAAATATCGGTCTAAAAATGAAATTCCTGAGTGCTCGTGTGAAATTGACTATAACAGGTGTTCCTTAACTCCCTTAGTCAATCTTTACCAAAACTCCTTATTCATAAAATTGATTTAATTTGCCATTATCTGGCTAGCTGAAATCAGCTTTATTGTAATTTACCTTTATTGGGCTAGCTGAAGAGTTCATCTGATCACAAAATCTTTGACTTGACAATCACAGTGGAGCATAAACCAAATTACCAAGTACCCGATCAGGGTCATGGTTTGAATATAATCTATTCATAAAGCAAGGGCTTTCGAGTTTCCTCTATAACCAATTGCTTTAGCGAAATAGCTCAGCTTTATTGTATACATATAATATAATCACTTTTATCAAGCTAGTTGAATTCTATCCATAAAGTCGGGGCGTTTAACCAATTGCTCTAGAGGGACAAATCAAGCTTTATTATATACATATAATATTATAATCTGGGTATACGGATCCAATTTCTTAAGCTTGTCAAAAAAAACCTGTCATAGTCTAGGTATTATTGAAAGTCAGAAAATATCATCGTTAGAGTTCAATTTCCAAGCAACTGACCTAAACTAGATTCACTTACTCGACTATTCCATCTGTAAAGATCATAATCATCAATGAACGTCATCAACAAAAGTGTGATCTAGTCAGTTTTGTAACATCATACATAAAATATTCCCCATGTTGTCCGCTCCTATACATACCTGAATACCAAGCCTCTTGTTCATTCCCTTATAATAGGAGAAGGCTATATCGATCCTTGCAATAGAAGGGTGTGGTGTTCGATTGTATCTTCTGGTTTTAATTTAGTTGATATTAAAAAAATTTCAAGTTACAAATTCGATTCAATGCTTACCATCCTTAAAGTAAAATGAATTTATTTAAACATCATTACAAAAAACTGATGAGAAAGTAAAAAAAAACATGTTCAAACAAGATGTTGCAAATGAAATAAAGCTCCATGATGAATGAAATAATCTCTTCCTAATTAGGATACCCATTACCCATCTAATGTCGTGGTACTTAACTCAAACGGATGTTACATATTGTTCTTTGATTCCCCACTCAAGCTCGTCATCCACTATTCCACCAATTCCTCTGTTAATGTCCCATTTGCCACAAGCATCTATATCTCCTTTAACAACGGCAAACAGTTTCCCGTAGAATGTCCCAATGCCCCCAAGTGGAAATCACAGTCACTATCTTGATCATAACTATGAGCAAAAGGGTCTGGTTGCACTTTCACTGGCCTCGGTGTGAGTATTGACCTTCAATCAAATGGGGATACAGATCTGTGATAGGAGTTGGAACACTTTCAAAGCATTTTTGACTTGGACTTCTTTGGACGTCTCGAGTAACCCGCTGCCCCTTTTCTTTTACGGTTGTGAGAGCTTTGGATGTAACATTCATTCACCTCATCAACTTGTTCCTTTTGATCGGTTGGGGTTTTAGAAGTGCCTTTCAAGTTTTCTTTGCTGATTGCATCCTCAATTAACTCCCCAGCTGTCATAAGATCTTTGAAGTTATTCATCGACTTTCCAGCATTAACTCAAAGAAAGGAGCTTGAAGAGAATCGTGAAACATATATGATATTTCTTCTTCTAGCAAAGGAGGCTGAACTTGTGCTGCCACTTCTCTCTATCTTAGGGCATATTCTTTAAAGCTCTTAGTAGCTTTCATTCTTATCCTTTGTAGGTCATGACGTTTTGGGGCTAAGCCTTTAACATATTGATATTGTCCCAAAAAAGCATCAGCTAGGTTGACCCATGTCTTGATCTGTTCTTTGTTCAAACGATTATACCATACTATAGCTGGCCTAACAAGACTATCATGGAAGTAATGAATCAACAGATTGTCATTATTTAGGTACCCTTCCATCTTTCTACAAAACATCTTTAGATGAATTAGGTGACAACTAGTGCCATCATATTTTTCAAAATTAGGCACCCTCAATTCATGTGGGATGACCAAATCAGGGACCAAACTGAGTTCTCTAGCTTCTAACTCCTTGTGAGGGGCATTAACAACCTTTATATCTTTAATGGCTTCATTCAACCACCTGAATTTGTCTTCAAATTACTCAAAATTGACGAGGCTCATCCCTAAGTCTGAGTTAGATGCTTTAGGGCAAATTATCACTCTTGATGTACCAGTCTGATGAGATTGATTTCCTTTATCCTCCATTTTCTCTTTACCAGCAGCCTGTGGTACCAGTACCTTGATCATTTGATTCGATATGCCTTACAAAGAACCCGATGCTTGATTCCTCATATCTTGTTGTGACTCGACTAACTGTTCTTGTAGCTGATCTTATAATTTCTCATTAGATTGTTCCATTACTTCTATTTGTTTGTTCATGACGATGAGGAATAATATGAATGGATGATCTTGTGATTACTGTCACATAACCTTCTATAAATTATTTCTGTGTTTTTATAATTAATGCATGTAAAATGCTTAAATAAATACATGTAATGCAAATGCCAAATGCAAATACAAAATGTGTCATTACAGAGTGACCATCTTAAAACAACTTTCATTGAACACAAAGGTCTCGATACATCAAACAAAATTTATATATAACGAACAGCTTTCAATCCAAATTTTTCTATCTCCTTCAAAAACCAATTTAATTTCCACTCATGCTCGGGGGTCGAGTTGTCAATCTGCTTCAATTCTCTTGCAAATCCAGCTAAATCAACCCATTTCTGAGCAATATTGCTTGCTTGGGTCATAGTTTCTTTCATGACGTTGTCTCTTTTCTCTATCTTGAGGGTTGATTCTCGTAGTTGTAAACACTGCTGTTGAATCTTCCTTGTAAGAAAGTCATTGTGGTTATGAAGCTCTTGTATAAGATCACTACAATCATCCACAATCTTCATCAACTTCTTATTCTTAGCTCTAACGGCTTCTAGCTCAGCGTCATTCTCTTGCTTGTGGCATTGATATGACATTTCCATATTGGCAATGGACCTATTCAACATCTGATTTTCGGCCTGATATCTTCCCAAATTATCAACAGCTATATTGCGTCTTTTTTATGCAATTTGTAAATCATGAGAAAACTTCTCGGCTTGTCCTTCTTGCACCTTACAATTCTTTCTCAATTGTTCAATGTCATTTTTAAGTTTAGTGACCCCTATTATCCACTCTTCTGGGACATTTCCTATACCAGCAAATTTAAAAGCTTTGACTGATCCATCTCTCTACTCAATTTAGCATTTTCACTCCTTAAATGGTGAATCAGAGTTTCATATTTTGACAAACAATTTTCTTCCTGGATGTCCTCACTGATACCCTTACCTTTGATCACTTTTGGCTCAAACTCAATAGGATAATCCATTTTCAAACTGTGTTGTCCTTTCAATTCAAACTCCAATACTCCATGATCTAGAAGAAGTTGGACTCGACGTTTGAAGGTAGAACAATTCTCAATAGAATGTCCTTGAATTCCAGCATGATATTCACAACGAATGTTGCAGTCATACCAACTTGGATATGGAGGTCGCAAAGGTTTCACATAATGCGGTGCCACTTCTTGGGCTTCTAACAGTTCATTATACAACTCCTTATATGATATTGGGATGTAATCACAACGAAAGCCACCTCTCAACTTGGGTTGAACTAGAGTTTCCAGTTTTATTTCCCCTGTTGTTTGGAGTAAACTATCAAACACCAACGAGTTCTGACTGCATGTCTTCTTTTCATCCTTCTCAACTTCTACAGTTGTCAGTATTTCCTTGGCATTTCCAAACAACTTGTTGATACGGACAATGATTGTGCGTGATTTCTCATTTTGGCTAGAATCAGCAGGTTCTAAAGTAGTCCCTTGCGTATTTGACACCTCAAGATTGTTTTCATTGAGCTCTTTCTTTTCTTTGGTAAAAGTCTATTTTCCTTTGGACAAAATATCTATTCTATACATCATCTTGGACATTTGCTCTTTTATCTCTCTTATCTCCTTGTGCTCTTCGTCAGACATATGATCTTTATGTGCGTAACTCTCCACTATTTTCAAAGCTTTATCAGGATGCCATTTATTGACTGTGTTATAGTCTATTTGATCACGAAACCCCTTGTTCGTCATGAAAACCTTTTACTATGATGACCACTCACAAATCAACACCTTTTGATTATGTCATGATCATGCAATGCGGACAAAGAGAAAAAACAACATAGAAACAAGTTAGTACAAATGAGATGACAAAATGACAAAAAGCAACAATAACAAAATAAATAAATTAATGCTAATAAGAATGCAGATGCAAATGCACAAGGTGTTAATTCCAAAAGTGACCACCATAGAACAACCTTCATTTAGACAACAAGAATTCAATACACCATGTAGTCAAAATATATAAATGTGATTCTTCATTCCTTCATTTCCTTGAGTCGTACTCTTCATGGAATCTAATATTGCACCCAAAGTTGTCGGCGTACTTTATCACCTTTGATGACGCCAGATGTCCTTAAATTGAATCTTGAGGTCTCCATTTTTACTTTCAATATGAAGTGATCTTCATGTCTTTGTGAAGGGTCTTCTTGTCCTTGGTATAACTGTATTTATCTTTTGAGGGAATATCTTGGCCTTCACTCCTTTAAAGGAAGTCTTCAATCAACTTCAGATTTCTTCATTCATCGGCTATCCTTCTTAATGGATCATTTGAACATCTTTGAATCTCCTGATTTTGACTACATGGTTAAGAATTTCTTGTCTCATTATGACCAACCTTCTTATTAGTCAATCACTTGCGAATTAACACCTTTGGATGACATGAAGATGCGAATGCAATAAAATCAAAATAAAATACATCTTGAATCTCCTGTTTGACATGGTAAGAATTCTTGTCTCATTATGACCAACCTTCTATAGTCAATCACTGCGAATTAACACTTGGATGACATGAAGATGCGAATGCAATAAAAAAAAAATAGACATAGACAAAAATGGGTTAGTACACATAATCAGCAACAAAATAATAAATATCATAATCATTAAATAAAACCTACCCTTACATGCTGGCTACCCAATCATGCTTAGTAGATCCTACCCAATATGATATCTACCCCATGCTTATTCACAAAAATCCTAACCGCATGATCTAATTCGCATGCTTGTTCGAGAAAAAAACCTAACCGTGATTTCTAGTTCACATGCATTTATTCGAAAAGTGAAAATAAATGACTCAAAAAGCTTTTCCTTGTGTACCCTCCTCACGGGACTCTTAAGGTTCGGGTTAGGCTCAACCTAAATTCAGGCTCTATGTTCATTATATGCTGGGTTTGGTTCTAAAGTAATAGGTTCTCGAATTGTCCTTGTAGTTGCCCCTTTGGGTTGCCAAACCCTTAATCCTGGCCCATCACAGGCTTTAAGGGATCGAGTCCAATTTCGAGGGAACACACCTCCTTATGTCCATGCGGAGGTGATTACCATCACGAGGACCATAAGGCGTGAGCTCCAGGAGCGATCCACTATCCCATGCGGAGGTGAAATCCACACGAGGGCATAGTCTCTCACTCCTACTTAATTAGGACGGAGCGGGGTTTTAGCTCATGTCATGAAAATGCAACTGTGCAGTGTGTGAGGAAAAGCGAAAAGAAAAAAAACACATAATAAAGACACTCAAAATTCCCTAAATTCACACAATTAATCTGAAACCATTAGTAAACAAATCAGTATAACTATTTATTAGTAAATTAAATTAAACATCAAAATGCAACCAAAAATTCATTTAAAACCAAACAAGGGATCATAAACCAAATTAGAACGAATTTATAACATTCAATTGCAAATACACTTAATTAATCGACTATCGGCCTGACTCTCTAAAAAAAAGTCCACAGCAGAGTCACCAAGCTCTCGAAACGATTTTTTTCTTAAAGGTGAAAAAGTAAGATTTTGAAAACCACATTAATTCTTAATTATCCTCTTTTTAATTTAAAAATAAATACGATTCAAAAGACCTCTCGTTTCAAAAAAATTTAGATTTCCTTTACGATCGAAAAAATACGGTTCGAAGAGTCGCCACCAATTTTTGATTAGGGTGTGATTGGGCACCCAAAAACATTTTTGTTATTTTAAATAAAAATTAATTTTAATTAAAACAACAAGTTAAAGACTGCGTTACCAAAATCGAGTTTGGGAGTCGGTTACGTATGGGGAAGGATTAGCACCCCCACAATGCCCTAAATCGGTACCTAGTCGATTAATTAACGTCTTTGCAATGAACCTTAGAAATTCAAACTTAATTTGACTTTTGATCCCATAAAACAAATATGTGAATTTAATAATATTCAAAAGCACCCAAATAAATTAAATTAAAATTACCAAGTCGTTTTAGAAAGATAAAGAATGTTAGATTATTTACAAATATAGAGACCAGATCTTAAAAGCTATAACAACCTTTTCTCGATAAATTTAAATAGCCGAACATTTCTTTTTCTTCCATTCCCAAATTTTAAAGTGATTGATCAATTTTTAGGCGTCACTAATGGGATACACTTTTATTTTAAAATCATTAAAAACGGACCTCAAATGCGTTATGATAACCCACTTAAAACAATTTTAAATTAAAAGTGCAGTACCTTTAATCCAATTATGTAATATGTCGAGTTATGCAAATGAGGTTACCATGCGAATCGTGCAAAAAATAGTGTATTGTGATTTAATACGCATTAGAATAGTAAATATAATTTAAAGACAAGAACACATTATATATGAACTACCCTTAAAATAAATTAAAAAAAATTATATAATGCGTACATATATATATAATATTATGCACATCTCATGAGTTAGAAGACATGGAATTTAAATCATGCATTACATATATGGTTATTTCCATAATAAAGGCCATAATACCAATATATATGTATTAAACACATATTAAACATTAGATCACCAAATACACCAATTATAGCATATTCCACCCATAACTTAAGGAAACCAATAAATGTATCACACGGGCATGTATTATACAGGGGAAAAGAAGGGGAAAAATGAGAAATAGCATGTCTAAAATGAAATAACAGTAAAATACAATAGATCAATTCAAAATCAATAAGTGACGAAATTGAAATAAAATAAAGATATCATGTGAAATTCAAATAATAGAAAAGAATTGAGCTAGTGATCGAAATGCAGTCGCATGAAAATTAAGAAACATATTAAAAATATATAAGACTCGATTCGATGACTAAAACGTAACATTACTAAAACTGACGGATCTCACACACTATTATGGCACTCATAAAACATGGCATAGAAGGTAATTTTTTTCATCAAGAGTGACATTAATTTTCTTAGTAGAAAATAACCTAGTAGGAACAGTAGTATTACAAAACTCATATTGACTCTGATTAAAGGCAGTGTTCATCACAACAATCAGATATGAGAAACCAAAAGAAAATAAATGAACAGATCAGAGCATAAACAAACAGGCTCCAGAACACAAACACAAAACCATTGCAATCAAGGTACAAGAGTAAAACAAACGAGCATATCAGAATAGTAGACTGTTACCAAACAAATAACTAAGGAAAGAAATAAGGAAAGTGAAACGATGAAACCAGAACTCCATCCCGCCAAATAAAACTTGATCTTGAGAGGAATTGTAGAAGAGAACGCAAACCAGATCTAAATAAAATAAAACTTTAGCTCGCCATAGGAGAACTCAAACTCGTGAGACAATCTAAAGTAGAAACCACAAGAAAAAATTGGAGAAGCCAACCTTCCACCAATTAATCATTGGAATGACATGAATTGACCGGAAACAGGCTCTAATACCATGTAGAGATACGGTGATTGGAGATAGAAAGAGCAATGATTAAACATAATTAATGAAATAGAAACAGAAAAAATGGGAATAAGAGTGAACGAGAGAAAAGATGTCATATGATATTATTAATTCACACACCTTAAAAGAAAGCCTATAAGGCATTTATATTGGGCTTGAAGAACAAACTCTCCCAACAACTCTAAACAGTTATAACAGAAATACAACAACCCACATATCCTATTAAACATTACATTAGTCCAAAGATTAGTATTTTGTTTGATATAGTTTATTGTTAATGTTTGATTACTACAACAAGAGTAACATTTTTTTGTTAGTATTACTTTCCAAAGACTTGGAAAAGGCTAATATCAATTTTATTCTCATATGAGATAATAAATATTAGGCTTGTTGCTTATTTCATTCAGCTAGTTCTTATATTGTCACAGTTTCTGCTAATATCAATTTTATTCTCATGTTTAATGAGATAAATTTCAAGGAATTAAAAAGGCACTTATAGTGATTAATTGTATGGACATAAACATTGCATTATAGGAAGAGCAACCTGCACCTATCACTACGGAAAGTAAACCTAATGCAAAAAGGGATTTTGAGAGGTGGGATCGCTTAAATTGTATGAGTTTGATGATCATGAAACACAACACTCCGAAAGCCTTTAGGGTCATAGAATCTGAAGAGATTACTGAGGCTAAGATTTACCTTGACGAAATTGAGAAACGTTTTGCTATAAACGATAAGGTTAAGATGACATCACTTCTGACTTATTTAATGTCTATTAAGTATAAGGGTTAAGGAAATGTGAGGGAATACACTATGGGAATGTTCCGTATTGTTTCAAAACTTAAGGCACTTAAGATCGAACTTTCTGAAGATCTACTCATTCTTATGGTTTTGGCATCGTTTTCTATGTAGTTTAATAAATTTAAAATCAGTTAAAATTGCCAAAAGGAGAAATTGACTCTAAATGAATTCATATCTCATTGTGTGCAAGAGAAGAAATATTGAAGCAAGACAAAACTGAAAATGCTCACTTGAATTGTGCCTCTAAAGATAAGGGAAAGAAAAAAAATCAAAATGAAGTTGTTAAGGGTCCAGCTAAAAAAGAAACAAAAATAGGACAAAGAAAGTTGTTTCTTTTGTAATAAGTCTGGACATGTGAATAAATATTGTAACAAATATCATGTTTGTCGTGCAAATACTTACTTTAGTCTATTCTGAAGTTAATTTAACTTCAATACCTAAATACATTTGGTGCATAGATTCTGGTGCTACTACTCACATAAGTGTTTTCTATACAAGGTTGCCTGAAAAACCAAAATCCAAATGATGGTGAAAGATATATTTTTGTGGGCGATGGAAAATCGGTAGAGATGGAAGCAACTGTAAATTTTAAGTTGCTATTAGGAACTGGTTATTATTTGCATTTAAAAGACAATTTTGATGTATCGTCTTTATTAGATAAATCTGGATATTATTGTTCATGTGGAAACAATCAATTTACTTTGTCTTTAAATTCAAATATTATTGGAACTGGTTATTTGAATGCGTATGAAAACCTTTATTTACTAGATACAATTACATCTTATAATGAAACCTTGCACGTGGAATCATTTGGTATTAAACAAAAATAAAATAAGGAAAATTCAGCATCATTATGGCATAAGAGCCTAGGTCACATCTTAAAAAGGAGAATTGAGTGCTTAGTGTCTAATGATATTTTGGGGTCCCTTGATTTTACAGACTTTAATGTATGTGTTAAATGTATCAAGGGAAAACAAACCAAAACTAACTAATTAGGTGCCAACAAATCCACAAACGTCTTATAATTAATTCATACAAAAATTTGTGGGTCATTCCCTGCGACATCCTAGAATTGTCAAACATACTCCATAACATTCATAGACGACTACTCACGTTATGAGTACCTATACCTCATTCATGAGAAATCTCAGTCTTTAGACGTGTTCAAATTTTATAAAGCTGAAGTTAATAATCAACACAACAACAAGAAGTTAAGAAAGTTGGATCTTGTCGTAGTTGTGTGTACTACAATAGATATTATGGCTCAGGTGACAACGTCCAGGACTATTTACTAAATTCCTAGAGGAATATGGTATTGTCCCACAATACATCATGTCAGGATCTCCTAATATGAATAGTGTAGTTGTGATACATAACATGATTCTTAAGGATAAGATAAGGAGTATGATTGTTTATTCTACCTTACCTGAGTCTCCTTGGGAGAAGCATTAAAGACATCAGTTTACATTCTAAATAGATTACTCACTAAAATAGTTGTAAAAAAACCTTATGAGCTTTGGACAAGTTTAAAGTACTTTCATATTTGGGGACGTCCAGTTGAGCAAGACCTTATAGGCCATATGAAGATAAATTGGACTCCAAAAATGTGAGCATGTACTTTATTAGCTATTTTGAGCGATCTAAGGGCTATAAACTTTATGATCCCACAATTAAGAAAAAGTTTTAGATGGGAAATGCAACATTTTTTTAGGATGTTGAGTTTAAAGGGAGAAATAAGGTTAAAGATATAACTTTTGATGTGGAATTTAATTTTAATTTAGTTCTTATAATCACTTTTAATGATATTCAAGTTTCTATACATATTAATCAAGAAGTGAATCCATAAATTCAAAATGGTCATGTTGAATAACTCTCTATTCAAGATCAGGTAATTGTTCCAGAAGAGCAAACACAACAACCTGAATAATAAGTGCCATTAAGAAGATCCACGAGACAAAGAAGAAATGTTATTCCAGATAATTACATTATATTTCTTCAAGAAAATGAGGATGATAATGAAATGATGGAAGATAATCCAATCAAGTTTCACCAGGCCATGAAAAGTATTAACTCTCAAAAGTGAATTGATGCTATGCAAGAAGAGTATAATTACATGCAAGAAAATAAAGTTTGGGAACTTGTCTCATTACTTGAAGGTGAAAAACCAATTGGATGAAAATGGATATTTAAAACCAAGAGGGATATAAATGGTAATGTGAAGAGGTATAAGTAACGTCTTGTAGCTAAAAGATATACTCAAAAGGAAGACATTGACTTTAAAGAGACTTTCTTTCCAATTTCATCGAAATACTCTTTTAGGCAAATCATTACGCTTGTTGCTCATTTTGATCTCGAGTTACACTAGATGGATGTTAAGATTGTGTTTCTAAATGGAAACATTGAAGAAATAATTTATATGGTGCAACCGAAAAACATCGAGTCAGGAGATCCAAAGAATATAGTTTGTAAATTAACTAAATCCATATATGGACTTACGTCAATGGTACCACAAGTTTCATCAAGTAGTTATCTCATTCGATTTTGATATGAATAAGGTTGATGATTATGTATATCATAAGTTTAATGAGAGTAAGCATATATTTTTGGTTCTATATGTCGATGACATTTTACCTGCCACAAATAATATAGGTTTGTTTCATGAAACCATGAGATTTTTGTCTAAGCATTTCATTTCAAATGAAAGATCTTGATGATGCTTATTTTGTCATAGGAATCTAGATACATCAAGATTGATCTCAAGGTATTCTTGGATTGTTACAAAAGAATTACATCGATAAAGTACTTAAAATATTTGCCATGCAAAATAATAAACCATCTGACACCCGTCACTAAATGAGACAAATTCAGTCTTGCTCAATGTCCAAAAATGACCTTGAAATTCAAGAAATGCAAAATATTCCTTATACATCAGCTGTTGGTTATCTAATGTTTGCTTAAGTATGTACGCATCTGATATTGTGTACATTGTTAAGATATTAGGCAGATACTCAAGCAGAGTATATAGTTACATGCTAGTTAGATGAGCTATATTTACTAGTATTCTGATTCTGATTTTGTTAGATGTCAAGAGAGTTGAAAATCCACTTCATCATATATTTACATGCTAGTTAGGTGAGCTATATCCTGGAAAAGTGTCAAATAAACACTTGTAGCTTCTTTCACTATGGAAGTAGAGTTTGTAGCATTCTATGAGGCATCAAACCATGGAATATGACTGCGAAACTTTGTCACTGGGCTACATATTTTGGAGAATGTTGAAAGACAGCTTAAACTATTTTGTGAAAATAAGTCAGCATTTCTATATTCCAACAAATTCAGTCTTGCTCAATGTCCAAAAAATGACCTTGAAATTCAAGAAATGCAAAATATTCCCTATACATCAGCTGTTGGGAGTCTAATGTATGCTTAAGTATGTACGCATCCAATATTGTGTACATTGATAAGATATTAGGCATATTTACATGCTAGTTAGTTGAGTTATATTTACTAGTATTCTGATTCTGATTTTGGTTGATGTCAAGATAGTTGAAAATTCACTTCATGTTATATTTACATGCTAGTTAGATGAGCTATATATCCTGGAAAAGTGTCAAACAAACACTTGTAGCTTCTACTACTATGGAAGCAGAGTTTGTAGCATGGTATGAGGCATCAAAACATAGAATATGGTTGCGAAACTTTTTCACTGGGATATATATTTTGGAGAATGTTGAAAGACCACTAAACTATTTTGAGATAATAAGTCAGCAGTTTTATATTCCAACAAATATAGGAGCTAGTCTAAGTCAAAGCATATTGACATAAAGTTTCTAGTTGTGAAAGAGAGTGCAAAATAGACATATCCATTGAACACATTGGAACAAACTCCATGATATCGGATCCGCTCACAAAATGCTTAGCATGTAAAGTCTTTCATGGGCACACTGCTCATATGGATGTTATATCAATTGATGATATCATTGTTTGAGTGAGAGTTTTGTTTGCTTATGTTTCTTTAGACATTTATTTATTTGGTTATTTTCTTATTAGAAATAAGTATTTAGTTTATTCACTCTCTTTTATTATTTAAAGACTGGCCTCACTTATGTTTAAAAAGGACAAGTTGGAAATAAACATGTGTAGTTCACATTGCATGTAATTTCCATGCTATGCTCCATGATTGATCTATGTCATTTGATTGTGTTTGTATATGTGACCATTGGTGGGTCTAGTCATGATAGAAATGACAAAGGCCGCTTTGATCCTATATGGATCTAGTTGATGGACGAGATTGTTCTAGAATACCTATTTCATTATAATAAATTTTGAGCTCATAAGGTTATACATTTACCAGGAAACATATGTTGCCCAAGTGGGAAATTGTTGGATTAAAATCCATTACTATGGGAACATATTTATAATGTATATTGTTATCATAAAATCCTATATCGAAAGGCATTCTTCAAGATCTCAACCTTTTAGGTAATCTTCAACAATGGATTTAGGCATGCTTCCGCAAATCTAGAATTTATTCTATTCTTGATGGTTTGACATGATTAGATCCTGGTTAATTTTTCATATTTATTTATGGTTTGGTTCTAACATGTATAATTTAGGCTAAATAGCTACTTATACCTTGACCGATGGAGCTACTTGAATTACAACTTAAAGTTACCGAAGATGATCGCAAATGCAACCCAGGGAGGTGGTGATGGCTTCGAGTTTCTGCTCAACAAGTGGAGGCTCTACTGCTTTGCTTGCGGAGAACGTAATGGTCGACGGCGGGAGGTTCATGGTGGTGCCACTCTTTCACTGGCATTACTAAACTCTTGGATGTTATCACAAATTAATGAAGATGGAGTTCCAACGTAATTTTATTCCACTTTGTTTACAAATGAATGGGTGTTGCTTAATGTTGTTGAGAAGTCACTACTTTTGGTTCATTTTACGTTGCAAAGATAAGAAATAAGATGACAAATATCTGGCAATTGCATTCATGTCTTGGTGAAAACTAATTTTGAGTCAACTTTAGAGCGTTTTCCCAAATTATGGATAAACCAATAAGTAAATGTGATCAGATTCGTTGAATAAAATATGAAACTTGATCAGATGAGAATTAGCCTTAATTGTCATAAAAGGGAATTTTTTGTTAAGGATAAAAGATGAAGGATTAAATATACAAATTACCCATTATTGAAAAATGTGCTGAAAATCCATTAAATTACTCGTATTTGGGCTTATACGAGAGGGACAAAAAGTTGAAAGTGTGTTATCACCCCTCCTCCCTTCTCCCTAGAGTTTAAACCACTAAAATAGTAATCCTTGACAGTCAAATCAATCACACTGATAAAAGATTAGAATCATTATCTACACTCCATGAACCTTTAAGAAAAACACACCATCTTTTTCAAAGGATGGTATGAAGTTACTTGAAGGCTTTACAGGATTTAAGCTTTAAGAAGCTTATTTAGATCATTTTCATGGTGTTTACAGATTCTAAATCCATAGCTTAATTTTCTTCCTCCATCTTTAATTTGATGTGTAAATTCATTATATGATTGTTTGATTGGTAAAAATGGTGGGAGAGCTTTCAAATGCTTGAGGAAGAAGGTAGTAGTTGGTGAAAGTTAAGTAAGAAGATTTTTTTTGGTAATTTTTAATAAAATAGTACACTTTAAACTCTGAAATATTTTCTTGAATTTTAAAAATCGAATGCTTTACATATTACTATATTGCTTGTTGAATGTTTTGAGTCCTAAATATTATTTAATGATTTTGGTTATGATTTGCCATATGAATTTATATCTTTTAAAATTTCGATTTTAAAAAGGTATCATCGATATCGTTCATACAATATCAAAATTTCGTTAGGCAATATTGACATTGAATGGTTTAAAGGATTTTAATATATCCTTTTCGTATCGGTGCCATCAACATTTTTAATTTTAGGGGTGAATTTGACTAAAAATCTTTATAGGTCAATTTGACTAAACATGTTAAGTTCATAGATTTCTTTGGCCTAAAAAAATTAAGGGGCAATTTAACTCAACTTACAAAGTTTATGTAAATAAATCGAATTTGAACGAATAAAGCTATGTCTGTGTTTTTTTTTTTTGAAAGCATTCGTGTCCGTTTAAATTTTCAGTATCATATTAATATTCATTTATTTTTTTTTTAAGATATTTGTATTTATTCATGTAATATTCGCGTATATGCTCATGAAACGTCCGCAAACATGTTCATTTGACGTTTGATTAATATTAAGGAACCAACCCTCTCTTTTTATCCTTTTATTTGCAAGCCAAAGAAAATGGATGAAATTATGCCACTAGTCCTTAATTTTCTTAGGCTTCACAATTTGAACTCCAAAGTTCACCTTATCAAATTTAGTCTGTAGCTTTACCAATATTTATAATGTACATAAATAAAAGGAAAATGAGAATCGAGTAAATGAACTTATATAAGTGAGCTGATAAACGAGTCAATAAAAGGGTTTGTTCGTGAATATAAATGGACCGAACACATATTTGTTCGTGTTCGTTTGTTTACTAAATGAATATAACTTTTTAATTCATACTTGTTTGTTTAACTTAATAAATGAATATAAACGAACGTTATACGAATGGTTCACGAATAGTTCATCGAATGTTCTGTTCGTTTACACCCTTATATACCATTTTATATTTTACACCTTAAAAAATGGAATGAGAAAAGCAATATTATTTTTTTCTCTGGAACAAACTTAAAAAGGTTAATTTATTCATGAATGTAGTTTTAAACGGGACGTGAATGCAACTGCAACATGTCTTTCATCTTATTTGCTTTCATTACAACACAAAATAAATCAATTCTAGTAGTTCGTCAAATCATATTAAGAAACAGTCACACATTAATGTCGTCAGCAAGAGTGAAATAAAACACTAGTATCTATTACATCGAATGTCCATCTTCATCTGTGATAATCTCCAAGAGTTTAGTAAAGCCAACGGAAGAGTGGCACCACCATGAACTTCATGCCGCCGGCCTTACAATGGATGCCGTTATGTTCACCGCAAGCAAAGTAAAAGGGGCTCCACTTGTGGAGCACGAACTCGAAGCCGTCGCCACCTCCTTGGGTTGCGTTCGCGATCATCTTTCCTCTCTTCAAGTTGCAATTCAAGTAGCTCCACCGGTCGGGGAATAAGTAAACGCTGTGTGAGGGAACGTGTTGTTGCCCGGTGGATCGTACTTGAACACTGCAAAAAACCAAATTCCAAGTGTCATTTCACTGATTTCAACAAATATAAATAACTGAGCTTCCCATTTTTAACTGACCTAGAGTGTCATTGAAGTAGAAGGGTGCATTTTGGAACGCCCAGTGGGAGTAGTTGAAGCCGAAGTGCCAGTTCTGTGGGCCACCAACGATGATCTTTTGGGGACCTTGAGTTTCATTCAAGGGATGCTGGTTGGTGGAGTTCCAGCGCCAGCCCCAGCTGGTGTAGTTTGATTTAGGGGAGCCCCAGTCCTTATTGGCATGGCTCACTCCCAACATGTAAGCTGCTGCCACGAGTAGCATGAGTCAATATGCAAATGTGAAACCCATTTTCACAGTCAAATTTTGAAGACTTGGTATAGGGCTCTACTAGAAAGATTGTAGGTGAAGTTGTTGGTTTTTGGCATTGGTTGGTTATGGGGCTTATATAGTGGGGGAAGAAGGTAGAAAAATGGTGGGAATGTGCCAAATTGAGCCTTTTTTTCGTTTTTGGTAGTCGAGGAAATTGGAAAGAAGTATGATGACGCAACGAATGTTTTCTTTTCACGACTTCACGTTTTGTCCGAGCCGTTGACGCTTTTACAATTGGTCACCTCTGTTGACGAAAACGGGTAAAGAACACGAGAATTTTACGAGGTTCGGCAATGTGCTTACGTCCTCGGTGCTTAGGCGGCGCTAGAATTTTATTCAATGATATTTTAGGTCTAGGTTACATCTCTATTTATAATAGAAAACCCTGGTACATAATTACAAAATCAACCCTGTACCGTACCGCGGGGGCTGCGCCCCCGCACCCCCAACCCACATAATTTGTAACCCCACAACGAGACTTTCTTTGTAAGGACAGTTAATGTTCGCTTTGCTCGCTCCATCTCCTATCCTCTTTACTGGTATATTTATGAGCCATACCTAACAAATCTCCACCTTGGCGAATATCCTGCCCCTTGGAAACTTCAATGTGGGTTGGGTTACCTTGCTTCTTTAACAACTCGAAACATTCAACAAGTCCAAGCAATGCTTGAACTTGTCTGTCGTAACTGGCTTGGTGAACATATCAGCGACATTCTCATCAGTATGTACCTTCTGAAACAAAACCTCTCTAGATGCAACCAACTCTCTGATCTTTGTGGAACCTTACATCAATATGTTTAGTTCTAGCACGATACACCTGATTCTTAGCCAAGTGAATAGCACTTTGATTATCACAAAGCAACTGAACTCCACTTTGTTGAACTTAACGTACTTTCTAAGCCATCCAGTTTTATCGTTGATTCTTAGTAGTATAGAATGGTCATAATTTAGTACGAGTTAAAAAAAATAATTATTAACAATATATATACATCTTATAGATGTAAGTATTTAAAGATAAATTCTTAGTGATAGCCATATTTATTTTTATCATATATTATTCAATTAGTTCAGAATAATAAACATTTAAACGCATTTTAAATTTATACCATTATAATTATATACTACAAATTACATGAACTGATCTAATAGCCAATGTACTCCCTTTAAATAAGTATTCTTTCCGATTTGTCCTGTTGGCGTGAGATTGACGTATGGATGCATCCTTTGACAATTCACAATCTGTTTCACATCAACAGACAGACTTGTAGTGTAGAAGAGACACAATCTAGGAACCTAAAAACCATAACTTCACTTTTTTATTATTTTATACTAACAAATTGTGTTCATCCATTCTTGGCGGGTTAATCAAGACATCTTCAAACAGTCTCCACCAACCCATTTTAGCCAACGCCAACTCGTTTTTTCGGCTCACCGGCCATGAGATTCGTATAATCTCTCACCAATAACTAATGGAACAAAGAAAAAAAATGAAAGGAACGTGTAATGGTTGACGGATGTTGAGTTGGGTAAAACATGAATGGGTCAACTAAATAGGCAAATTAATACCAAGGTTTCCATCTCTATATAAACATGTCCACTTGTCAAGTCAACTCCAGAAAACATTCAATCTTAAAATCTTTTTTCCATCAGTTTCAATACATGGATTTTACTTTTACACGTTGTGCAAGAGTCGTTCTAGTGATAATGGTACGTAGCTTGTGGGGAATGAGCATGGGTAACAAGGACTGGGGCTCTGGGTTCAGCCACACTGGGTGGGGCTGGGGTCCTTATCATCCCCCTAACCAAACCCAAGGACCCAACAACATCAACGTTGGTGGGTCAGACAATTGGCATTTCGGCTTCAACTACACCGCATGGGCATTCCAAAATGGACCGTTCTACTTCAATGATACTCTAGGTGAGTTCATTAAACATGGATTTCTTTCCATCTCTTCCAAAAGAAGTGCTATGAATTTAGCTTCATTTACTTGTTATTGAAACGTGCTCTGCAGTTTTCAAATATGACCCACCAAGCAACACCTCGTTTCCTCTCAGCGTTTATTTGCTACCAAACCTATGGAGTTTCCTAACTTGTGATCTTAGAAAAGCGAAGATGATTGCAAATACGACCCAAGGCGGCGGCGACGGCTTCCGTTTTAAGCTGAATAAGTGGCGGCCTTATTACTTTGCCTGCGGTGAACGTAATGGTTTCCACTGCAAGGTTGGACGTATGAAATTTATGGTTCTGCCATTTTTCCGATGGCGCCATTGATGCATGCAGACTGAGACTAGCGAATATAAGAATCGTTGTTGTTCTATAAAAGGGTTTTAGTGAATAAGATTGTTATAGGAAAGTTTTGCTTAATACAGGTTGGGTTGTGTTCTTAATTCCAAGGAATGATTTTCTTTTGATTTTGCGTTGTGTAATGTGATTTGGTGATCAGTCTCACTATTTAAAACTAAAAATTAATATTGGAATATTTTGTAATTTAATTTTAAAAATATTTGTTTGTTATTAAATAATTGTTTAGATGAATTGTTATTAAGATAATCATTGCATGCAGGTCAACTCTTACAATGAGTTCTTCTAACAATGAAAATTTAAATGTATAACTGAGTGTTGTATCATCCTACTAGTGAAATGATAAATATATTGTAAACAAAGTCAGCAAAGAAAAAAATTATTATTGGTAAATATACTATCAAAAGGGAATGTTTAAATGATGACACATATTTATCCTATGTAACTATCAATCGCAAAGGTTATCACCACATCGTGCCAAAGTGTTTTTGATTAAATCATCAATTTCATTCATGTGGGGATTGATGGAAAAATTGTGAATTCAATTTGAATATTAGTAAGATAATTACTATTTTAATAAGTGAATTTAAAAAGGTATTTGTTATTTTTTTTAATTTTGAATATTAAAAGATAATTATATACTTTTGTATATTTCAAATTAAAATAACATATGTTTAAGTTTGAATAGTAAAAGGAGTTTACCTTTTGACCATTGCAAATTAAATATATTATTTAATTTGAATATTAGTAGGATAATTACTCTTTGAATTTGTCAACTTAAAAATGAATTTGTTATCTTTTTAACTTTGAATATTAAAGATAATTATATACTTTTGTATATTTCAAATTAAAATAATGCATATTTAAGTTTGAATGGTAAAAGGAGTTTTATCTTTTGAATATTTCAAATTAAAAGATATTGTTATATATTTAATGTTGAATATGAAAAGATATTTGGTTGGATTAAATCTTTCTTGAAAATCCCCTATAAATAGTGAGGAAACCTATTAGGTTTTTCACATCTTAACAAATCTCACAACTCAAATTTTCAAGAACTTCTCTTATCTTGAAAAAAAAATTCTCTTCCTTAGTTTTTCCGGTGATAGTCGAAGGCAAGTATCGTTCGTGATTTGTGCAGATGTGATACTGTAGCTTATCATTAATTGTTGTATCATGGGAGACATACGACCAATGAACTCGAGCACCAAAGGAGTGACCAAAAATCTGTCTTAAGGAAATTGTGTTGTGACAGACTTCAACTGATTTCGATCGATAGATCAAAATAAAAGGAGTATTTTATTTTCATTTATTTTTATCTTATTTTCTAAGAAGTTTAACCTTTTTGGTTTATTTTCTCATGATTGATTTCGTCTCAAATTGTTATTTCGGATAACAATCTCAAGATAAGTGTAAACTCGTTCTATCTTTTATCCCTTCTGTTGAGTTAATCGATCAATGAATCGACTAAGAGGGGGTGAATTGGCAATAAAAATTTTGGTCAAAGCTTTTGCAGAAAATTGAAAAAGATTGCACAGCGATTTAGAGTGATTTGACTTCTCAACCAAGTCTACGTCCACTACCTTAGCTATCCACACTAAGGATTTTCCACAAATTCACTAATTTGTCTTTCTTTTGAGGACAAAGAGTAACCTTACAACTCCCTTAAGAATTATACCCCAAATTCTTGAGAACATTCTCTCCCAAAGAGAAAATTACAAATTTCGCAAACTTACAGAAAACCTCATAAGGCAAGATGTTTGCACAATTCTAGAACAAAGAAAGAACACTCAATAATGAATACAATTGAGCACAAATGGTGTTCTTGAAAGAAAAATGAATATTGAATAAAAATGAAAATGCTCAAACGATAAGTTCAGGGCTTTCTTTTTTATTCTCTCTCAATTCTTGTTTCTTATCATTGATCAATGACTCCTCAGCTTGTTTAAATACACCTTGGAACAATTCTAAGCGTTGGGGATCATTGGTGAAGTCAATAGAGCCGTTGTTGTATGTTTTCCACTTAAAAAATTGTTAGGAGCATAGGTGTATCGATACACTATCAAGTGTATCGGTACACTCAGTGTAAAATTCAAATATTTCGACCGTTGGTTGACCTAGTGTATCGGTACACTTGGGGTGTATCGATACACTAATTACATTCGATGTTTTCCTAAGCGAGGGGTGTATCGGTACATCAGAAAGTGTATCGATACACAAAATGCATTCAATGTTGGGGGTGATTCGATACATAAAAGAGTGTATCAGTAGACAAAATGCATTCAATGTTGTGGGTGTATCGAGACATCAAAGAGTGTATCGATACCTCCCTTTGTAAAAATCATTTTTGGCTCTATTAAGGTTCGAAATATTTTGTAAAAATTGTTTCAAAAATATTTTTAAGACCCATACACAATTTTACACTTAAGTAAGGATTAAAATTGACATTTGAAAACTTGGAGTAATATTTTTTATATTCAAATAATTTACTCAAATATATGATTTTAAAATCGAATAAAATCTTAAAATTCAATTGTACTTGTTTGTTATATCGAAACATCAAAATGTTTTCAACACCTTCATTCCCTTTAATTTTATAATGATATTTATGTTATTATCATTATTATTTTTCTATAACATTCTCGGATTAATGCGTAATTTTTCTAACAATCATAAGACAAATTTTATTTTCTTATTTTTTCGAGATTATATAAAATTCGTGAGTTTAATCCTTATTGTGTATAAGGGAAGTGCCAAAAATTCGACAAACCAAATTTTAGGCGAAAATCAAGAGGATTTTACGTCAAAGATAAGTTTCCTTCAATTTTTTGAATTTATGATTTCAAATTCTTTGAGCAATATTTTTAAAGATGATTTTAAGGTGAGATATGACTCCATTAATTTCTGTTTAGGGATTCAAATAATTGGATTCCAATATCTTTGCAAGATCTCTATTGTTGCACACTTTGTGGTGCACACCTCGAATCTTGATGGTTTTTGTTTTGATTAACAATGGTGAAGTTAATAAAGATGGTCAAGAATTCAAGTTTTGGTTGACAATGATAAAGTCAACCTGGTAGGTGAAATTTGAATATTTCCCTTTAATTCGATATGATTCAGAACTATTTCTTCTACCTTTCTTTAAATATGAAACGATTCAGATATCGTGGGAAAATGAGATAGCAAATAAATTTGTTTCGGGATTTATCATGCCGTCTTAACGGGTTTGCTAAAATTTGAAAGTGGACAAATATGTATAACAAAAATTGTCGTGCACGTAATTGTGGTTACTGATTTTGTTTCAGAATTTTGATTATGTCTGATAACAAAATCGGAAATAAACAAGAATTAATTTTCTGTTTATTGGAATCTTTGATTTCTAGTTTGAAATCAATTGGGATTTTAATTCTGTCATGTAATAGAATTATTTGATTTCTATAGAAATCGTTGGAAAGTAACAATCGTGTTACTGATTTGTTTCATAATTTTAGTTCATGATAAAATTTTGTTGATAGAATAAATCAAAATTTATTTTTGATTTATTTTTGGAATTATTATTAATTCTAGTTTCGTGTGTTAAACAAAATTGTGATCGTCGGTGATCGTGAGCCACAGTGAAAAACTTGTAATATTCTATGAATAGAATTTCAAGATGTGATAACATATGGATATCATTTTATTTGGTCATGGTGAATTTGACCACATGACCAAATGTGAGATGATCCTTCTATTATTAGAAATGATGAGGTAAACGTTGTTACTTGTTACCGAATCTTGGAGGTATTATGACTTTCTATGTTGGAAATACATCTTGAATATATTATCGGATACACAATATAAGGTATACAATTGAACCATAGAACGAAATGGAAGATGTTGTTACTAATGAATTATTAGTGACCAAGTTCTTAAACTTCGTAATAATGACACAGGCGAGGAAGAATGAATACTTTATTAACTCCATTGATGATAGCAAAAGTATTACTATTTGTATTTGCTAAAAGAGAAAAACGATGTTATAGAAAAAAATTATTTTCTATAAACATGAAGTTAAAAACCAACTTAATAAATAGATCAATATGGTATGAAGTGTGCACAACATGATATTAGTCATGAAGTGACATCACTATATTCCCCTAAATAAATAGAGTAGCAAAGCGAAAGAATTGAATAATAAGTGCAATGCTAAGAAGTTATGAGTTGTCACAGAACTTGTGGGGGAGAGAGAAGTTTTCTGTCAACTAATTACCTTCTAAATAAGGTCCACATGAAATGAAAAATGAGAAAACACCACATGAGTTATGAAAAGATTGAAAACTTGTGTCATACAAACACTTGAAAATGTAGGGATGTCTTGAGAAAGTAATTGTCATATTACCAAAATAAATGAAAATAAATCCTAAATGATGGATTGTATTTTCTTTGACTGTCATACTATCTTAGAAGGATAGATCGATGGTAGTTGGAATTTGATATTTAAAATATCAACGGCACAAGTGAATATGTTTCACGTTAGAAAGAAAAAGTGTCATGGAAATCCTTAAGAAAATGGTTATAACCAGATTCATAGTGAAATCTAAGTTTGAAGCTCTAGATAAGTCTAGAGAATAAGCTGAATAGCTTCGGAATTTCTTGAATGGCTAAAACATGTGCCCACATAATGCTTTTATTGCGACTAGAAAGTATAATGGTAAGTCGAAACATATGCATCATCGATATAATACCAAAGACAATTGATCTCAAATTGAGTTATCTATGTCGATTTTGTAAGATCAAAGGATAACATTGTGGATTTCCTAACCAAGGGGTTAAACCGAGATCAAGTTGAGAAAACATCAAAAGAAATGTGACTAAATCCCAGGAAATTTAAAGGCATTATGTGAAGGAAAATCCTACCTTGTTAACTGGAGATCCCAAGATCTAGGTTCAAAGGGACAACCTAATTGCATAACCCATGTACGATCTCTGTGGGAGTTTCTTATCCCAAGACCATTCTTATGATGTAAACAATGATCAAAGTGGTATAGATTAATCAAAAAGCTTTTAATGATCGTTGTGTACTGTAGTGAGCCGAGCAACATAAGTCGTCTATGTGAGAGTGAAGTGGGGTCGCTTCAAGAAGACTATTGGGCATCGTTCTTTCAAACTCTTGCAGAATCAGGCGGATGTCAATGGCTTTAAAGACATACCCATGATAACTAAATTCTTGTCAGATGGGTAATTGTGTGAAGTATGTCATCGTTTACATAAACGACAATACAATTCAAGGATATCGCTTCTACTGTTTAACCAGTAAAGTAAATATATTGTCACAAGGGAAGGTTCAAATGAGGACACCTATCTATCCTACGCAACTATCAATCGTAGAGGGTATCACCATATCGTGCCAAAATGTTTTTGATTAAATCATCAATTTTATTCCTATGGGGGATTGTTGGAAAAAGGATGAATTTAATTGATGGATTTAATATTTATATTAAATTCATAGTCCTTTTGAATATTGCGAATTAAAAGATATTTTTTAATTTGAATATTAGTAGGATAATTATTCTTTTAATAAGTTAATTTAAAAAGGTATTTTTAATCTTTTTGATTTTGAATATTAAAAGATAATTATATGTTTTTGTATATTTCAAATTAAAATAATATTTGTTTAAATTTGAATAGTAAAAGAAGTTTACCTTTTGACCATTGCAAATTAAATATATTATTTAATTTAAATATTAGTAGGATAATTACTCTTTGAATATGTCAACTTAAAAAGGTAATTGTTACCTTTTTAACTTTTTATATTAAAGATAATTATATATTTTTGTATTTTTCAAATTAAAATAAGACATATTTAAGTTTGAATGGTAAAATGAGTTTTATATTTTGAATATTTCAAATTAAAAGATATCGTTATTTATTTAATGTTGAATATTAAAAGATATTTGATTGAACTAAATCTCTCTTGAAAATCCCCATTAATAGTGAGTAAACTTGTTAGGTTTTTCACATTTTAACAAATCTTACAACTCATTTTTTCAAGAACTTCTCTTATCTTGCAAAATTTTCTCTTCCTTAGTTTTTCCGATGATAGTCGAAGGCAATGATCATTTGTGATCTGTGCAGATGTGCTACTGTAGCTAATCATTAGTTGTTGTATCCTGGGAGACAGACGACCAATGAACTCGAGCACCAAAGACGTGGCAGAAAATCTGTCTTAAGGAAACTGTGTAGCGATAGGCCTCATCTGATTCCGATCAATGGATCAAAATAAAAGGATTATTTTATTTCCATTTATTTTTATCTTATCTTCTAAGAAGTTTATCCTTTTTGGTTTATTTTCTCAGGATTGATTTCGTCTCAAATTGTTATTTCAGATAACAATCTCAAGATAAGAGTAAACTCATTCTATCTCTTATCCCTTCATTCCCTTTAGTTTTATAATGAAATTTATTTTATTATCATTATTATTTTTTTATAACATTCTCGGATTAATGCACAATTTTTCTAATATGAATTTGATAATCTATTGCTACCTTCCAACTAATAAAATCCAGATTATCTGATGTATTAAGCTTGCCACATCCGATTTGGACGTGCTTTTTGGTCTAAACTCTGGATTAATTTATATATTAAGCTTACCACATGACTTGAATATTTCATTGCTACAAATAGTTGTAGTTAGATTGCACACTATTGTATGTATTTGATACATGATTCGGCCGTCATTTTCATGTGATCAATTGACCTTGAAGTGTTGCTTCGAACCTTTTACAATGCAGAGAGAAGTATGGTATTTGATACAATGTTTTGATTTATACCTAATATACAATTATTAGTGATTGAAGTTGCTTTTCTCCTTGGTGTGTCTTTATGTGTTTTTCTTATGACTATGTATGTTGTCAGATGACAACGGCTATTGCAGCTGAGGATGTACGAAGGGAGGTGAAGATTTTGCGAGCCTTGACAGGACATAACAATCTAGTGAAATTCTTTGATGCATTTGAAGATCATGATAATGTCTATATAGCAATGGAGTAAGCTTGAAGCTTAAACTTTCATTCATAATATCTTATTTTAATTAATATTTTGAGTATCGTAATTGAAATTACAGGTTTTGTGAAGGAGGTGAGCTTCTGGATAGAATTCTTGCAAGGTGATTATTCTTGTAATAGATAGCTTAAATTTTGAGAATTTGTTTATTGTACTTTGAACTTATAGGTCCATTATGCTTGTAGGGGCGGAAAGTACTCGGAAGATGATGCAAAGACTGTAATGGTACAGATTCTAAATTTTGTTTCCTTTTGTCATCTTCAGGGCGTGGTGCATCGAGATCTTAAGCCAGCGGTGGAGCAAATTCTCTTTTTCCCCCTACTGAATAGTTTAATATAAACACAAAGCATAGATAGATATGTAACTGGATTTATGTTTGACGATTTCCTAAACTGAATTGAAAGGCTTTGAGGGAATGTCTTGAATTGGGAAAGTGTATGCTATTGTCGGCTTAAAGTCGTTAGGACGTTTCTCGTGCCGTATCATCATGATTGATTACTGAGTCTGTTAACAACTTGTGATCTTTTGTGTTTTTTTACTGTTGAAGGATCTAAACTTAGTATTTTTTTTTTCTGGACCAGAACTTTCTGTATACTTCTGAGGAGAACTCTATGCTTAAGGCTATAGACTTAGGATTATCGGATTTTGTCAGACCAGGTTTTTACTCTTCTTGCTCCGCTTCCTCTTGCTCAACTTTGGGGATTCTTTTAAATCTCTAGTGCTTATGGTTTTTTCAGATGAAAGACTTAATGACATTGTGGGAAGTGCATACTACGTGGCCTCTGAAGTTCTTCATAGATCTTATGGTACAGAAGCTGATGTTTGGAGCATAGGTGTGATAGCATATATTCTTTTATGTGGTAGCCGTCCATTTTGGGCTAGGACTGAGTCTGGAATTTTTCGAGCGGTCCTAAAAGCTGACCAGAACTTTATCGAAGAACCTTGGCCTTCCTTGTCATCAGAAGCTAAAGACGTTGTTAAGAGCCTTTTGAATAAGGACCCCAGGAAAAGAAAGACAGCAGCTGAGGCCCTATGTGCATGCTTGATTTTAACTCATAATATAAGGTTGCGACATCCTTCGGCTAGAGTAACAGCCTTGGTCTTTTGTTCACAGGTCATCCTTGGATCCAGAATCACAATGATGCTAAGGTTCCTCTTGATATTTTAGTTTTTAGGCTTATGAAGGCATATATGCGATCCTCAACTTTGCGGAAGGCTGCCTTAAAGACGGATATGCTAATGGGGTGAAATTCTCTTCTTGTACTTTACCTGTGCCTCTGTGTAGTACCTGGTCTCTAGACCACTATGCTCACACCATTCAACTTTGATTTTCCTTTGCTGAATTTTACTTAGCTCTCTCGGTAATTTGCAACGGAAACTAGATAATGCGTCATTTTTTTTATTAATCCCTTCCTGCAGGCATCGTCTAAGACACTGACTGCTGATGAACACTTTTACATGAGAGTGCAATTTGCATTATTTGAGCCCAACAATGGTAACATAACCTTGGAGAATGTTAAGACGGTGCGTCTCCTTCCATCATCGTGGATATATTATTAAATATGGACTTGTTTGTATTATTAAATTTTCTTGCAAACAGGCCCTGATGAAAACTGCAACAGATGCAATGAAGGATTCTCACATTCCGGATTTTCTTTTCTCGGTATGGACACAGTTCTTCTTTCGTTTAGGTAGTCATTTCTTGATTATATGGTCATCAAGAAGTAGCTCGTTAAAGTACGCGTCTTTTAATTTCCATTGCACGACAGCTTAATGCACTTCAATACAGAAGAATGGGTTTTGAGGAATTTTGTGCAGCTGCATTAAGAGTTCATCAGCTCGAGGCGCTTGATCGTTGGGAACAACATGCCCGATGTGCATACGAGCTTTTTGAGAAAGATGGAAACGGGGCTATCGTAATTGAGGAGATCGCTTCTATAAGTTTGGAATTCTTTTAGATACTAAATAATTTCTGATCCGTTGTTTGTAATCAAAATGCCGATTCCGTACTTGAAAACTATTCAGGAACTTGGTCTTGGACCCTCTATTCCAGTTCATGTTGTTCTTAATGACTGGATAAGACATATGTATGGAAAGCTAAGTTTCCTCGGTTTCGTCAAATCGTTGCGTGGTCCATCCAGTCGAGCCCCTGCAAAGGCACAATGATGTGTTGTAAGAGAATCGATGACTCTAGGCACTAACAATGGCATGTTGGTTGAATATCGAATACAATTGAACAAGATGTAGAATTGATGCAGTGTAAAACCGGATATTTGTCTCTCTTCTTAGATTGGGAGACTTAGGGCCTCAGATTATGAGGCTTCAGTTTTATGCTGATTCTTGGACAAGATATGGGACAAATTGAAAGTCAACAAAGATATCAGTACATGTAAATATGTGTGTGTAGTTGAGCTTTGCCTGAATGAGTAAAATTATATTTGTCTTGTTTGAATGTTTATTTATATTTAATTATTATTAATATATTTATCTATCGACAGCATGCTTACATGTTTGAATTCGAGTCTTTTAAAACTTAAATTTTCCTTTAAGATTTTTAAAACTTGAAATGATATTTCAAACTCAAAGCGTGGAAACATGGCATTGGCATAGCGTTTACCCAAGTGGCCATTACTTTGGTCGTCCTTGTTTAGCTACTACTCCACTCACTCATACTGTTTTTTTCTTTTTGAATTAATCATTGGTATCCGATTTATTTATCGACAAATTCAGATCGGGTATTACAGAGGCGAGGGGTGACCCTCCCAACCCAGTTTACTTTATTCGCAAACGCTATGATTTGAACTCCTAACTTTACTTAAGAGATCTAGTTTATCATCCCACTAGACCAACTGGTTGACCTTGTTTGAATCCAACATTTACCTATTTACTTTTAAAGCTACATTCACATTAGGTTGTGCAAATGGGTTGCCAATGCCCATAATAGTACTTCATCCTGCCCCATGGAATTAATGTCTTGTTTCTCTTCGCTTTCTTCGAATTTGCTTCCACTTTGAATAAAGTACACAAATAGTCTCAACTATTAAAAGTTATAAAATAGTCTCTCGATTAAAGGATGTTGTTTTGTTGAGTCTTTCACTGTTAAAGATTATAAAATGATCACTCTACTATTCATTATATTGTAAACTGTTGTTTGAGGTATGATAGTCGTTTAAGATTTTGAAATCAAATTTTACTGTTTGAGATATGATAGTCGTTTGAGATTCTGCGATTAAATTTTATCAAATCTCATACATCATATTAACATTCAACTTTGATTATTGTTAACTTTTTAACGAAAAAAAAAGATAAATTCAAAACATATTGAATAATCGGGTGAATTTTATAACTTCTAATAGTCGGTGACATTGAAATGACCATGTAACGATTTCAATTGCCCTGCTTCAACCTACAACAATTCATTAGATTATATGGTTTGTTAATTAATTAATTTACTAAACCTTTTAGCACAAAAAGTAGGTGATCGGTTGGAAATTTGAAGGCATGACCGTCCCTTTATGGGGGTTGAAACAAAGCACAACTTTAGGCTTTATAAACATCATTATTCCTCAACGTAATGATTATATCATACAACTATTAGCTGAAGCCTTTATATTTTGATCCATAGCCCTATCCATTTATTTTTAAGGTGAATACCTTAAAAAAAAAATAAGATGAAAAAATGTTATTAGTTGGATCTATAAATAATGTAGTGATCCGGATCGATCTAATAATTATTCCTCACAGACGCAATACCCCTAGAAACCTCGTGCATTCCAGGGTTGAACCCCAAACATCCGAGAAGACGCTGCTTGTATGGTAAATAGTCTTCCTCCTCATCTCCTCTGACAGGGCCCGATTCGCCGTGTAATGCAACTCATGAGCCGAAACTCGCCTCGAACTCAACCCGACACTCTCCGCAGACCGGAAGCTTAAATTGACAAGATCATCGACTTCTTTCCTAAACAAAACAGCATATTTTCTGAAAGAATCATTACTCGTTGCCCTCCCTTCCGACGCACTCCTGAACAACAAAAGATCTTTCAACTTCCATTTTCTGTTACCTTTTGAGAACGAAATAGCCGACAGGATTTTGGGATTGCTTGTGTCTTGCTCGAATGTGGTGGTGTCGCTGGATACTCTGAAAGGAGAGAGTGATCTACTCTTCTTATGAACATAGTTGTACTAGTTGGAGGTTGAAGATGATAATGATGAAGAACGAGCGGAGGATTGATTACGAGACTTCTCGATGGATGTTTCGAATGGATCGACGTCTTTCTTTCGAAAAGCTCTCGGTTTCGGAGAAGAAACAATGGTCGAGAACCCAGGCGGCGGTTTCAATAGCCGAATCTTTCCACCATCGAAGAGCTTCTCAGCTGGCAAAGAAGTTCTCTCAAACTGTCCACTAAACTCGAACTCGAAATCGAAATCTTCACCATTATCGTCATTGTTGGTCTCATATTTCTTGTCGAATCTTCCATGAAAGTCTTTTCTTTTAGGGACCGCTGCAAACGAAGAAGCGCGAGTGGGACTGGTGGGAGCACTGAAGAAGAAGCTTTGAGGACTGAAAGGAGCAGTCATGTATGGAGACGAGTATGTGTTGTCCAAGTTAAATTCCACTGCCGGCACCACCACTTCCATGGCTTCGTGAAGGGTACCAAGATTGAGGATTAAAAGCCAAGATGACGGTAGAAATGAAGGATTTTGTAGGAAGAAATTATAGAGGAAAGTGAAAGGAAGGATAGGGTGTAAAATTTTATTTTTTTTTAATCATGTATATATTTCTAAATATTAAATATAAAAATAACATTATCTCTATTATTTATCGAGATGGCAGAAAAAGGTTATATACATATTAACTTTTTATCCTTTAAATATAATTTTTAAATATATAATATTTAGCTTTTTTAAATGATGTTCTCCCTTAATATTTATGTAGATTTAATTTTATTCTTTAAATGTAATTTTTAGGTCTTGGGTCTAGAATTAACATTCAACAGTCAAACCCCCCAGAACAAGCAAGTTGAAATTCAATGGCTTTTTTTTTTGGCCCATTACCGACATTAAAAATAAATTTTAAGGTTTTAGGGCACTTTGGTTATTAATTAGAGATCTACGGTATTTATTATAGTGCAGGGAAAATTTGTCACCTCGAGCTGACGAGTTCCATGAGATATTAATTATTTATTACGGGCATATTATTTTATTTTATTTTTGGAACTCGTCACCTCTAGGTGACAAGTTGTTTTAAAATATTATTAATTTTTTCGGTAATATACTTAAAACTAAAACTGAAAAAAAAACATTGGAACTCGTCACCTCGAGGTGACAAGTTCTATTATATTATAGCCGTTGAAACTTGTCATGTTAACGTGATGAGTTACAACGATCATTTTGAGAATATTTCATCTATAAAGGAGTTGGATTAGTTGATAGAGTTATATGTGAACCAAATCATGCAGTTGTGGAAAGAATATTTTAGGATATTTTCGGAAGATCATTTTGCTTCTAATTACTCTGATAATGATGATTCAGATACAATGGAGTGGGTGAAAGAGTCAATAAAGTCGATTCTTGATTAATATAATGAGATGAAAACGAAAGAGGAGAAGAAAAAGAACGAAGACTTAAAAAAAGGACGTTACAAATTACTTAGAAGAGGAAAAGTTTTTATTTTGTTGAAAAAATGTTTTAACTATATGATTATTGATATTGATAAATTATCCAAAACGTGTACAACAGACAACATCTAAAACAATACAAATACGAAGGTTTATCGGCCCTGTCAATATTTTAGAAGATGTGGACATTTCTTCATGTTGTGGCATTTACCTCTGAAGTGGCCACAAAGCTTTAGTAAACCGTGCTCTCATTGCAGATCATCCATATCAATATGAATTCAACTAGATTCAGGATGACCCTTTAACTTCCTTCGTAATGTGGATTGGACAACCATTCCTCATAAATAGTTAGTGGCCAATATGCAGCGCTTGGGAGATATTTAAATTCACAACTATATATGTTGCACATAGTATGCAAGCTATAACAATCATCAACATATGAGTATGGGTCAACATTGACATACATACATGCAGCAACCACATGAGCATATGGGTATCTGAAGGCTTGAAATTGACCATAGTCACACCATTTTCTATTCAAATTACCAGTGTGGGTGGTAGAATTCCCACTTATTATGGTCGAACAAGTGATTGGGCAATGTAATCAGAATCGAGTCTGACGAAATTACGAAGATACATTGATGTATGTGTTTAATTTTTGTTCATTGCTTTCTCCAGATCTGGAGCTCAAGTTTTGCCTTCGTTGATCATTGCCTCCAATTGGGCAAATTTGTTTGCCCATAGGTTACCCAATCTGAAATAATTCTCCCGAACAATACTTGTCACAGGAAGATGTCTAGTCCCTTTAAGTATTGAATTGATACATTCGGCAAGACTAGTTATTATATGACTGTAACGTCGACCCTGATCGTCATATGTATGTGACCATCTTTTTTTAGGTATTTCAGCTGCAAAGTTATAAACCTCTTGTCCATATTTACTAAGATTTTCCAACCTTGCTCAAAAGTTAGGTTGAAGTAAAATATATCCTGAAAAAAGTTAGAATTAAGTATAATAATAAATGAATAACATAAAAGAAGGAAAAAAATAATAAGTTACCCATATTGATAATCTCTTTTTTGATCTTCTTATTCTTAAACCTAGTCATAGAATTTTACGTAATATGATGGATGTAATACGCCGACAATGCATGGGGAGGTGACTACCTACTTTCCGGTCTATCAATCGTGGCCAACAACCTAGGTGAATAATCAGATATCATACAAACCCTATCTTGAGTGACAACATGAGAGCATAAGTTTGATAGAAGGAAATCTCATGTTTCTTCTTACTCATTTTTAACAATGAAAATGGCAATGGGGACAATGTTTCTATCACCATCTTGTGCAACAATTATCATCAGGATATGTTTGTATACGTTGTACAAAAAAGTATCATCCACTTGAACCATTTGTTTGCAGTAACAAAAACCTTCAACGGATGACTTGAAAACCCAGAACAAGCCTCCGTAAACTCTCTTCACTGGAATAACATGTCCATCAAACGTGGTCGCATGATAAGTATAAGAGCGAACAATGGTTCCTGGGATGAAGAATTTTATTGCGTGCAACAGATGTGGAAGCTCGTTGTACGACTGATCCCAATCATCGTACAAAAGTGTCATAGCTTTCTTTTTCACCATCCACGCCTTGTAGTAAGATATAATATAACCAAATGTATTCTGAATTGATGTCATTGTCTTTGAAACTGAGATCCTTGCCATAAAATTTCAACTCATTTCTGAAAATTTTCAGTGCTAATATATCACTTCATATCAGGTACAATCTGCATTTCAACATCTATCTAATATAATACACCATGCCATAAAATTTTTAGTTCACAAACTTTTTCCCTATAAATGTGTCTGGTGAAACCTATTTTATCGGTCTAGAACAACCTCAACTTTTCAATTCTAAATCTTGAGTTTTTTGCGACCATGGAAAATATTCGTGCAATTATTTTTTTATGATTGCAAATCTTTAACCATGTGTTTCAAAAGAATATTCAACTAGACAAGTTGAAGTTCAATATTCAAAAAAAAGGGTTCAACTAGGAAACAAAAAAAGAATATCATTGTTATATTATAAAATTCCACTATCATGCACGAGGTTTCATCTAAGTGATGATATTGACCTTGCTGGTATGATTGAGACATACTTCAACTCTTCTTTGTCTAATGTCGATTTGTTTGTAGAGTTTGATGATCTTGACCTTGCTCGTACGGTTGAGGACGATGCTTCCACCTCGAACATCCCAACAACTCAAACAAATGACAAAGCAACAAACATAGATGATGGAGACCCAGAAGCAAGATTCCAATTTGTGTGTGAACGATAAGAAGAAAAAGCATGGAAAATTGAAGAACTTAATATTACTTTTGACGAGTCTATTGATTATGAAGAGTAGAACATCATAATGAATGCAACAGATGTCTATGAATTTATGATTTGATTTACTGTTTAGTGTGTGTGTAAGGTTTGTCCTATTTATGTCCTTAAGGTAATGTATTAATTGTGTTGTAATATTACTTCTTAATGTGTATTTCTCATGGTTCGTTATTTTTTCTCCATATATCAACATTACGACTTTCTTATTTAAATATAATATTAAACATAAAAACAACCAAGACAAAAACTTTGACATAAAAAAATTAATAATATTTTAGAGAAACTCGTCACCTTGACGAGTTCCCTTACACTACATTGTAGTAAATGTCGTAGATCCCTAATTAAAAATCAATGTTCCCTAAATCTCTAAATTTTATTTTTATCGGTTGTAATGGGCAAAATTGCCAAATTCAAGTCATTAATAAGGTTGTACTAGGGCTGGGCATCTTTCAAGTTCAATCCATCTCAACCTCCCACAATATTTTCTTGAAATTTTTTACATGAGCAAGAAACCTTACCAAATCGAATTTGGATTGTTTCTTCTATAGAAAAATTTCATATATGTATCCATCTTAAAATTTTATTTTTGGATCTGTCATTGAGATTAACAATATTTTGAAACTATAAATAAAGATAGATAATATATGTCATGTCAAGTTTTTTTTAGTATCAAAAACTGTTAAACAAATTCAAAATAAACCTCCAAACTACACATACATAAACATCAAATTTGTGAGATTACATGTATAACCTTTGATTTCAATTCATTCTTTTAGAAAATCACAAACACCATATGATTTTCTCTCTTTTTACAAAATCACTAACATCATAACATTTTATATTTACCAATTATATTCTTCAATATATATAAAGAAATTAGATTATTTATTCTTTTAAATGCATATAACTGAATCAAAGTTTTGTGTGATTTATATTTAAATTCATGTATAATTTTAAATTTTATAGTTAATTCTTTGTATTAATAAAAGCAGCTTTAGGATAATTAACGGGAAAGTACCAAGACTACGACTCGCAAAAATACAATCATATGATTTGCTCAAAAACATGTAAATAAAATTAATGAATAAGCTCTCCTTTCATTGTTTATGAATTTTAACAAACAAAATAACACAAAGGAAACACGCTGACACTCAAAACACAAAATTTAAAGTTGTAAATGACAAATTAATACAGTTTTAAAACTAACTCCACTGTTAAAAAAACAAAATTCTTCAACCTGAAGATCCTAAAGCAGCAAGCAAAACCCCATCCTACAAAAAATAAACTTAAAAAACTTCACCTGAAAGTTCATACTACATAGCCACTGGTGGTAATTCTCATACATTCTTTGATCGACCTGTTAAGTCCCCCATCAAGATGCACCAGGAATAGCAGTTGCAGCATGTGCTTGGATCCTGATTTGACGGCATAGCATATCCGTAACCATAACCACCATACCCTTGCCCTTGGTAATATCCTCCATTCCACTGGTTACCGGAATCACCTCTCCACTGTCAAAAACCGGTGTTGAGAAGTAACACAAATGATAGCAGACGGGTGAGCATCTCCATCTTCAGGAGACTATAACTACTCAAGCTATGATATAATATTATGTAGCCTCGGGCATATTAATGAGGAATTAGCCAAGCGATTCTATTTTTTCCTACAATATAAAGTTTGTTTTATTTCTTTTCACCGGTGATAGATGCTCGGCATTTTGCAAAGAGCAAGGCAGCAACAAATAGGCCATAAGACAGTTGCCTAGTAAGAATATCTAGATTAGCGTATATTTACCCTGTTTGTTTCCTACATTGCGACCCCAAGAAAGACGAACAGTCTGCTTGCCTATGGTTGTCCCATTCAAACTCTGGATTGCTTCCTCGGCATTCTTCCTGCAAAGTATACACATTAAATTAATATAGGCACCATGAGTAGATACCAAATTAATAATGAACCAACATGCCACGATACGGATTGTAAGAAACCTAGCACTCTGCATCACTCAAGTCAAGTCAAAAATGTGCACAGATACTTTGACGATATTATCACTAATGTATCTCTAAATACAAATCTTTAATGATAGTTACCACACTTAAACAAATGGTAAATTACAATGTGGGGAAGTTAAGTACATATAGAGAGGCACCTGTTCACAAATTGCACAAACCCACATCCTTTTCCAGGTGGTATTTTGACAGAGATGATCTCACCAAACTGTGAAAAGGGTTGTTTCAGATCATCATCAGTAACATCAGAGTCAAGTCCTCCAACGAATATCTGCAAGAAACATAATTTCATAATCAGTGGTACATATAGGGGAGAAGATAGCAACGGAGGAGGAAGGGAGGACTCACAGTAGCATTATTTGAATCATTGTCGTATTGAGAACCTTGTGCTACAGCAACATTTGATGCATGTCCACCAGACAATACCAAAGATAACAAACATAAAAATGAAAATATAATGATTCAATTAAAACTCAAATTAAGCTTTAAGATACAGACAGAATACATTCAACATGATGATAGAAGGATTAAGGAAAATTCAGGGATCTCCATGCTAAAGGAAGGACAAAATCATATACGAATCTTAAGTCAGAACCCATTAATCACCAATTTTACTAGTGAATATATCAGGATGTTGCACCAAGGTTGAAGAGAGGAAGATTTAATCCAAAGGCCACCCAAGCATATTAATCACCCTTGTGGCAGAAATCATACCTTGTGAAGAATACTGTTGCTGATATCCAGAAGCTTTCTTGGGAGTAGGAACACCGATTCTCATAGGTCTACTTAAGCAATATTCACCATTCATTTCAGTCATAGCCCTTGACCTTTCATTTTCATCACCGAACCTAACAAAACCGTAACCTTTTGAACGACCTGTATTTGAATCAATAACAACTTTTGCTCCTTTGACAGATTGAAATCTACTAGAAAAGATTTCATGCAATATTGTATCAGTTACATCTGCAGCCAAATCCCCTACAAAAATCGATAGGCCTGAACCCGTTTCAGGCCGCCTTTCACTCACACTGAATGAAGCCCAATTGAGGCGAAAAGGCTGCTCCGTATTTGGCATTAAAGAGCCATTATAGCTTTGCAAGGCCTTTTCTGCTGCTTCTCGTGTGTGAAACTCCACGAATCCATATCCTTCAGATTGACCAGTTTGCTTATTGCGTATAATCTTGACAGAAGAAACCTGGATTTTGAAAGGCCAAATGTCAGAAACAAGGCACTTTTACTTACAGGAGCCTGTCTTATGGATAAGATAGACATCAACATAAGATACACAATGAGCAGCTAATCTTCAAAAGAAATAAAACCAATACAATCTTTTGTAGATTTCAAGATTCAAAAGAACAGTAAAATATACAAAATCTTGTTATCGTCATCTCAATGCTTCTTTTCTGAAACTTATTTAAGTAATATTAATACAAGCAAAGAAATGAAGAAAGCTTTCTACAAGATCACAGTACAAGAGCTATTCTCATAATAAATAGTTCCAATATGAGTTGAGCACTTCCTTCAAATGCTGTCCCTAACTTTTCCACGTAATCATCTCCTTGACCTTTGAATCAAAATCAAGAGGATTCTATTTCCAGTGTTTATGAAAGAGTTATCTACATCAAAATGGCTGTCCCTTGTTCCCATATGTAATGGGGTAAGGGGAGGTAAGATAGTAGGCTGCCCACAACACTAGGTTGAGAGCAGCTTCCATAGGAGACCTCCAAATTATGAAATGCCCTCCACAGGACTCGATCCCACGACCTCAAGGTTAAGAAACCTTGTGCTCTACCAACTGAGCTGGGCAAAATCGATTGCCATATGGTCAACCTCCAACCCCGCCCCAACCCTCTTTCCAAATTAACACCCAAACTAGCATAAACAAAGATAAGACCAACTTATATTTTCTTATATCTTGTGTATGAATGAAACAACAAATTGTCTACAATTCACTTTAATAATCAATTATGGCGCATTGTTCTCTATCCTAACAATGATAAGACCAACTTAATTATAGGAAACAAGCTCTTAACTACAACCCATTTCATAAATCATCTTTGATCAATCAAACAACCATCACTTTCTCTAATCTAGCATAAACCTTGAACCTTAAGTGCACTAAAACCCCAGGAAACAAGAGTAACAAAAGGATTCCATAAACCACCAAAGAGATCTAAAAGTAAATTCACATATAACAAAAAATCCATCCATAATTTCATGATATATATTACTGTTATCGTTCTTAGCTTTACCTCTCCGGTTTGAGAAAAGCAGCCATGTAGATAAGTCTCGTCCATCCAATCAGCAAGGTCACCAACCCAGATCGTTTTAACCTCATCCAAGTTAGACCCTTGTTGTTGCTGCTTCTGCGAGTAGCTTTGCTGATGGTACGGGCGCTTACCTTGCTGCTGCTGCTGCTGATATTGTTGGTACTGGAAATGAGGATTGTTGTAAGCCATATAATGGTGAGGGTACATCATCATCTGCTGCTGCATCATTACCATCGCAGCCGCCGTCGGGTACTGCATGGGGCCCATCCACTGGGCCGCCGCCCACTGCGACCGTTGTTGTTGCGGCGGCGGCGTCTGCTGCTGCTGCTGCTGTTGTTGTTCTTGTTTTGAGTTCAGATCAGTACCGCTGGTTGACTGCATCTTGATGTATAGATAGATAAGACGACCTGATCTAATACTTTGGACCTTCTCTCTCTTTTCACCGTTAAGAGGCGAACGAACGAGAGAAAAGAATAACAAGAGGAAGAAAGAGGGAAAACAGTTGTCTGAAGAAACGTAAGTTTATAAATGGAGGCGGTGGATCTGAGCCTATAGGGTGAGTGAGGGCCTCGGTTACCACTTGCAAATTGCAATTATAAAATTGATATTTTCATATTTATAAACTTCACCATTTTTAATAAAGTAATGAATTTCAAGGTTTAATAAAGTCAACTTCGGAGTAATTGATTTTTTTTAGTTTCATAATTAAATCTAATATCACGAGTTAATCAAATATAAATTTTATTGAAAAATATGAAATTATTTATATTCTAAATTATAAATGGCATTATTTTTTGTTTTCATAGACTTTTACATAATCTTTAGACAAACAACTTAAAGTTATATATTTAAAAATCTAATAAAATTCGTATACAGTTTTACCACTCCACTAAACATCATTATTGAGAAAGTTTTACAAAATAAATTTTTATTCATAATAATTTTTTTTTCAAACAAAATATAACGTATACAGTTTTTAACCCTCAATTTGACATATTTCTTGGGTCTAACTCTGTTATCAGTCTGCAGAAGTTAAAATGGAGGAAGTAAAACCTTTAAGCGCGGTTGAGTACATGATTTGAGGCCGTAATTAAGACGGCATGTGGGGGAATAAAGGAGAGACTTGGTGGGTCAAAAAGGAGGGCTCCAACTCTACTGTATCTCTCTGTCCTAAAAGAAAGTGGCTGCAATTCTATGACTTGTCAGCGCGTTCATTACGTGTTTAACCATCTTAGATGCATAATAGTAGTATGATAAAGTATGGGTTTTGATCATGAATATCAAAATCCAATAAATATGGTTTTCTTCAACAATCATCCCTATTATCTGCTACTGCAAAATAGGGGAGGAATTCACACCAGTTTCAATTACTGATGTTCTAATAGATAGGCATTATCAACATATGCAGTGCAAGAAGAAGAAGAAAAAGGCAATTTTCTCCTTTCATTGTAGACAAAAGAAATGAACATACAGCAGAGTTGATGTGTTGAGAGCGTTAAAGAATGAATAGAATAGTTAGTGTAAAGCTGAAACAAGTTTCTAAGATAAGCACTCTATAGCCAAAATCCCAACAGGGTGACTTGCTGGGTTCCCCCCTGTTGGCTCCCTGCATTTGGAGATCAAAACCGAAAACAAAAAAAATGGTCCATAATAAAATGTACATCATGGCAATGCTTTTTACCTCCTGTAATCTCCATATAGGTAACTTTCATACTGCGTCCTGTTGAGTGCTTTTTCTACATCGTTCCAATTCTGAATGTGATTCGATAATGATCCTTTGTGTATCTTTACCTGACGACTCCTTAACTCCCTCTTTGGAACCTTTAGGAATTCTTGAACTTCATCTAACTTCTGAGAAACAGCACAACAGCAAATGACTCTTATGAACCCGCGATTAGATAGAAGATTCAGTAAGAAACGATCAACTTTTTCTAGCATTTATTTTCTTACGGTGCGATTCTTTACTACATCCTCATAGTAAAGTATGATATGTCGGGTGTTTTTGAAGTACTCCAAAGCCTTTTCAGTTGTCTCTTCGACCTGCCTTATATTTGGAATGAGCAATGTTGCACTGATTACAGGTTTGTAGCTAGCAAGTATCTCAGCCTGAAATCATTAATGTAAGAGTTGAAAATTGAAACTTTTAGGTAAGAGAGGGGGGGGGGGAGGAAAACCTCATGAGGCGAATGAACATGAGATTTGTGGGTTCCATTCAGTAGCTTAGCATCCCGATCATAAGAATTTGCTAGTATTGAAATCAACCTCCGCAAAAGATTCCTTCGAAAGAGAAAAATAGCTGAAACACCACGAGTATTAAAGTATTCCACTATTTCTTTATGGTGCTGCATCAGTCCCTGCAGTAAAGGATTATCGTCATGAAAATATCAGAGACAAGTTTAATCACGTTTATATTGCAAATTCAACACTAACAGCAATGTCTATTCACAATATACCACCTTTATATTGATTTGAACATTAAAAAAACACTGTTTTCATTAACAAATATTTTCATCAGAGCCATTGTTCTCAAATCATGAAGAAGATGCTATCTTAAAGGCTCAAAAAAGAAATATGAGTTTACTACAAACATTGAATACATTTTCTGAAGTCCTCAAAAAATCGAATAAGGGGAAATCTCCAATTGATACACATTTTCTCAACTCCCAAACAAAGGTTTCAACCGTCTTAGTCCCTCATATATTAGCCCCTCGTAATTGCAGAACCTGCCATCTTTTCTCCTGTTTTCCTTTTATGATTTTGCTACTCTCCACCGCATTCATTCATGGTTACAAAAATGTATAGCTGTTCTCTTGTTCTCCATCAATGTAATGGTTTACCCATAATTGCGCTTTCCATTAGAAAATGAATAAAACCAGAAAGTACGGGGCACTTAATTATCATTCCCTAAATATTCTCAGACGTGAAACATCATATGATATCTGACAGTCATACCCAACTTTGTGCAAAAAGAACTGGAACATGCTGTCCAAATAAAAGGAGTGCCAAGATGCAAACAAGTCTACAGTTAGTGGAAGTTACAGAAAGCCATTGGCTGAGTTAAGAATACATGATTGGTGGTATTTGAGAATAATAACAAAATGAATAGGATGAACAGTTTTTTTTGTTGGTAAAACAAGCTAGGAATTAGGATAGTCGTACTTTTGGGGAGCAACAGGGGCTGTGTTTCTAATTGCAGGGGAAATACATCCGAATGCTAAGAGAATTACATGAAACTAGAGCTGGAAAAGAAAATTCTGGATAAAATTGAATAAGAAAAAAGAATATGAAACACGGAAAGAGATGATCAATTCAAGACAATGCTCTAGAAACCAATGAATTCAAAAGTTGCAGTCACCAAAAGACTATAATACTATAAGAACAAGTGTAACTATAGATATAACGGATGTTTTGGGTGTCTTCTGCTTCATGCTCAATAAACTGATAACTGATTGTAGAGTTTGCTTTAACCCACTATAATAGCCATTCCTAATATGGATCTGACTAGTATAAATACGGCTTTGTATAGCTGATACAGTAAACCACTTCTTAGTTCTAAAGGTTACTCAATTCCTGTTCACAGACTCGGGTAAAGAATGTAAAGGCATTTCAATAAGGCCGCAGATTTCTGCTATAAAAATGTTAGCAAATTGCAACTAAACTTTAGAAGCTATATTTCAGCTATGAGCAGCTCACCTGATTGAGCATCCATTTCAAGCCAACTGCAGCTGTGCACTCATTTTTCGAGGCACTGCTCAACCAGTCCAAGTTATAAACTTTGTCCAAAGTCTCAAAAATTGTTGACACATTACTTCTCCTAACTTTGACAGAGAATATCTCCCCATTCGAGCTTATGTTAGTATGATTGTTCAATAACGTTTCAAACCATCCACTCCCAGATCTCTGCATCGACATAATGGCAAAATACCAGACAGGATTGCATGCACACTCAGCCCTAATCACACACAAGAAAGCCCACAATTAAGTCATAAAACTAAAAACCAAACTCAGGAGCAATAAAATCAGTTTCATACCTGCTGAAAGTTTTGGGGTTCGGATAATGCACATAAGGAATTTCCCATGGCTCAATATTTGGTTCCGGACACGGCTTTTGGATTACTCCAATGTTCAAGAACTCATTCGTGCTGCTGGTGCTTATTTGCTTCAAACAAATCGAGCATATATACAGACCACAAACCATTACAAACAACAATACAACCATCCTCAACACCAATGGGGACTTCTTTGGAAACTTTAGGACGAAAGAATCCTGAAATTTAATGAATTGCCCGGATATTAAAAACAAAGAAATCAGGCCATTTTCTCACTAATAATCAATTCAAATGAAGCTATTGGAAAGATGTGGTATGGGTATTGCTGTAACCCTAAACCCTGATCTAAATCTAGCTAGAAAAACTCAGCTGTGTGCTGAATAAGCAATCACTTTTATTAGTTTAATCTACAATTTGACATGAATTAATTGATTAATCACGTATAACGTGTAAAAATGCATCAACATCGAAACTACAATAATAGAACACATCTTTCTAGAAAATGAAATCTGGGTGTTGCTTGTATCTCAACGGAGTGATAAAAAGGAAACAAACCCCCCTAAAAACAAGCGTGTTTTGTAAAGGTTTTACGTTTTACATCAAACCAAATAAAGCATATTTCACACGACACTCTAACATATATAGAAAATACAAATTAATAAAACAATCTTCAATCTCACTCTATATGACGACAATGAAACCAGCTAAACATGCCCAAATGGGGAAATAAAAGATAATGACCTTGCTGAAAAAACCCAGATCGTCGGCCATGGTTTTAAAGCTCAAAAAGCAAAGCAATCAAAAGGCATTAGCAACTATTTTTTCTTTGGGGTTTTCTCCCTTTTTCTCCTTTTCAACTCACGTAGAGCTATCTCTTCTTCTTCTTCTTTTTAATTAAATGCCAATTGTTTTATTAATAAAATGAACAGATAGGAAGAGGAGGAGGTTAGTTCTCGTGAAGAACAAAATGACTAGGCTCTCTTTTTTTTCCTAAAGGCCGTTGCCGTTGATGGAGCACACGCCCGTTCCTCTGGGTTTTCGCTTTTTTTTTCCTTTAATTAAAATGTATTTATATTGAAAAAAAATTATCTTCGTGCTTGCCTGCATTTGCGTCGGGATAAAAGAGAATTTGGTGATTTTTGGATGATGATGATGATGATGATGATGATGATGATGATGATGATGATGATGATGATGATGATGATGTGAGAAAAATGTTTACATGTAATGCTTTTGATTATCAAATGTCCCCACATGATTTTTCGCTTTCCTTTTCCTTTACGCTTTTTATTATTTCGTCTTTTTAACTATTAAAAAAATTTATTATTAACAGGATTATAAAATTTAACTTTTTAAAAAAATTTAAATTTTAAATTTTTAAATAGAATAAAAGATAAATTTAATGAAACAGAATGATTATTATATATTTCAAAAAAGATAAATTAGGTACGTATATTTAATGTTCTTACAAGATAAAATAAGTCGAATAATATTAGAGTTTGGATTTTCTATTAGTTTCAAGTGATTACAATGTAGTATTTGTTAAAGATTTTTATTAATCATTGACAATACATATATATTGCGAACGTAATTATTCGAATTCAACACTTTAAAGAAAAATAACACTTATTTTAGTCATTGAGACCCCTCAATGAGTTCGGAATTTGTGTTTTAAAGTATCTTTTCGATGTTTAAATTCACATATTAAAAATTATTTTAGTTTTGTTTGATTTCAAAAAATAGAATTTTGATCATTTGTATTATCATTTTATAACAATTTGATGATTAAATTATTAAATAATGTAATATATTATAAGCTCATAAAACATATCAAACAACATATTATATTTATTTGTATGGTTCGTAAAATATATATTTATTTAAGAATAAGAAAAAAATATATTACATTTTTTCTTTATAAAGTTTTATTTTAGAAATATTTGATTAAATAATTACTGCTGGCATAATTTCGTATCTATTTAAACGGAAATGTTGCACACACAAGTTTGTAAGTAATCTAGCATGTATTATCTTAAAATTAAAGGTTTGGAGCCCAAAATGAACCTTGAAGTTGATGAGTTTGATCAAATTGGATCTTGAATTTTGGGGGTAAAATTAGCCCTAAACTTTTCATGTTTGGTCAAATTAACCACTGAAATTTTGTTAGTAACTTATAGGGTAAGGGGCAATTTTGAACTCCAAAAGATTCAAAGGCCAATTCGATCAAACTTGACAAGATCATGGGTGATCTATCTCCCAAAAAAAAAGTTTAGGGTCTAATTTGACCAAACTTCATAAGTTTAGGGGACAATTTAACTCAAAATAAAGTTCAAGCACCAATTTAACCAAACATAAAATGTATTTTATCCCTCAAATTTTTTATTCATCTCTTTTAATCCTCGAAACAGTTTTTTAGAAATAAGAAAAATGATAAGCTATTTTTTGTTAATATCGGTGTCAGTTATATGTTCTTTCAAGTAAAAATAATATTTGTATTTAAAAAAATATAAAATATTTCAAAATATTTATAAATAAATCATTATAAAGTATATTTTAAAAAGTGAAAAAAAATTATTAAAAATAGTTAATATTGATAAGGTCTAAATATTTTTTTAGAGATCAAAGACTAAAAATATTATTATGCCTAAATTTAATGAGCTAAAAAATTAGATAAGTTGGCAAAATTGGTCCATTATCGTAGGCGGACATTTTATTTAGCCCAAAACAACACAATGTACTTTATTTAGGAAACTACGTCATTTTTTACAACGTTGGGGAAACTTGTCATACCCACTTAACAAGTTCCCTTGAAAAATATATTTTAATGGAGCCAACGTGAGGTCTAATATTTTATTATATTTTTTGAAATTCGACATGTGGGTGTGATGAGTTTCATTAAAAAAATATTTTTAAAAATTTAGAGATTTTATTTTTTTCATAATAATTATTTAAAAAAAGAAACCATGGAACTCGTCATATCACTGTGACTAGTTCCATTTGATTTAAGAAAAAAACTAGTTGCTAGAAACATACATAAGAAAATTGACATGTGAGAGTAACGAGTTCCAACAGTCATATTAATAATTATTACTAAATACAAACTACTAAATTTTACATTCAAAGCACTAACTTATACATTACATTACATTAGAGACATTAACTCCTACATCACATTAAAAACATTAACTCCTACATTATATTACAATACAGTAGAAGCATTAAGTTGTTAACTCTACATCTTAATCTCCATAGTCAGTTGACTCGTCAAATGTTAAGTTCTTCAGTCCTCCATTATTTCTATTGTTTTCTTCTATATATAAATAGTTCAAGTTCTTGAAGTTTAACTTCTATATTGTCAGATGCGTCTAGAGATTTTGTTTTTGATGTGGAAGTAGTTGCAACTTACTTATGATACTCAACAAATAAGTCAATATTACTCACTAAATTGTTAATTTATGTGTTAATCATTGTTCGAACTGTAGCATCATTGTTCAGATGACCCATTGATGAATGTTGTGGAATCAAAGAGGTTGGAAACCTAAACTATAGTAAAAAAAAAGTTTTGAATCTTCATTAGCTCTCACCTTGTTTGAAATTTTCTTCATCAATTTGAAAAGTCGAATGTCTCCCTCGAAAAAGATGGTGAAAGATTTCTACTCATAATAAATTGTAGTTGAAATTGTCATCATGGAAATCTTCGAAATAAGAACTTGAACAATGAAATTGTGTCTCTCATATAGGCATGACTATATAGCACTAAAAAGTCATCCACTACAGCAAAACTAGTTTTTAGCCTTATAACGTTATTTTTAAGTGCCGTTAAAATCTTTTCTATCACTAGAAAAAGCATCGCCAAAAAACGTTGTTAAAGCAAACACCACAACAGTTAGTGGCGTTTGTGAACCAAAAACGTCACAAAGGTCAAGATCTATAGCGGTATTTTGATAACAAATGTAGCAAAAGGTCAAGATCTATAGTGGCATTTTGAAACCAAACACTACTAATCACCTTATATGTGCATTTTTTTCTCAAACGTCGCTATATGATATGATATATAGTGCGTTTGTGGTCAAAATGCCACAAATTTATACGTCATTAGTGGCATTTCCTTCACAAAACGTCGCAAAAGAGTGTGGTTATAGTGGCGCTTGTAAAATGTCGCTATGATTAATTGATTTTGCATATATTATTTTTATATTCTATATTATCTAAATTTAATATCATGTAGCATTATCTAATTTATAGCAAACTTAAAATTTAATTACGACACAAATTATGCATAAAAATACTTAACAATAAAATAAATTAAAGTTTATAAACATTAAAATTAAATATAATGTAGTTTAACATTGTTCCCTAGAATAAATAAAAAAATCTTCAAACTGGCAATTTTGAATATTAATCTACAACTTCAATTGATTAATACTCTATTTGACTTCAAGTATTCAATTGACGAATGTAAATTAGCAACCTGCAGAAGAAAATGTGCTAATTAGTTCCAGAATATGTGCAGCAAAATCAAATAATACTTTACAGCAATAATACTTTACAGCAATAATACTTTACATGTTCAATCAATCATTGTAATTTAAAAAGCCTTAATTGAGCATAACTGAAATCCTCAATTACACTCTTTAGTTCTTAAAAAAATTGATGCAAATACACACTTAATTATAGTGTCTCAAAGGTTTAGATTTTGCAACTATGAGGAATATGGATGCCTTCTTATCTATTGCTATTTGAATGGTCAAGCTATAAAAGTACACTGCCTCAAAAGTTAAGATTTTGTTAAAGATGCAAGATGCCTACAGAATAAATGTCAATTGTTATTCTTATAAATCGAACTTTGTCCAAATATAACGGTCTTAAGAAGATAAGGTATGAACTCACCTTGGTCTACGGTTACGGTTTCTCTTCATCGGACAGTGACCTCGACTGGTAGGGTATAGAATCAGCAAAAAACTCCTCCACAGAAACAAGTCAGATTAATTGGTGAATGGTAAAAGAAAATATTGATGCAAGTTGCCTAATCATTTCTATTACTATAACTCACAAAGACTATGCGGAGATCTTAACTACACGTGGCGATAAATTTGAGTGTATGAAAGCTCTGGTAAAATTATATTTATGTTAGTTAAAGTTATGTATTTGAATTAGGGTCCAAGGGTCGTATCTCTGTACCCATGTCTGAATATGTGTTAAAGACAAGTACTAAAAGAAAAATTAAGAGTTGAAAAGCATCATACGGTTGAAGTATCATTCTGTTAATAGATATAACAATGTCTAACTTTACATCAACATCCTGTATGCATAAATGTAAATAGCATTGTATGACCTCATTACCTATATCCTCTTGCTCTGAAGAATCAAGCAACATTTCTGAATCAGAGGGAAGTAATAGAGAACACGGGTAGTTCCCTGGGGCTCCTAAATCTGTAAAAAAAAAAATTGTTACCCGTACTTTATCCTTACCAAAGAATATTTGCATCTGAATAACTATACCCAATGTATAAAAAAAATTAAAATCACGATGTTGTGAGCGAAAGCACCACGAGAAAAACTCTTCCAGATTAAATACTATAAATTAAGTTTCGACAGATAAAAATACAAACAATGTTCACAATGCCTCATTAGAAACCTACTTTCTTTGGTATTTGGTGCTGCTATCAGTAAAATATATGTTGCCTTCATCATCAATGTCAAGCTCAATGGTAAACTGAGGGACACCACATCTGCCTTTATTCACTACAACAAAATTGTTCTCCAGTGGCGTTTTGGGAGTAAACGCCACTAATTTTAAACATATAGCGGCGTTTACATACCAAACGCCACAAAATGGTAACTTTAGCGACATTTTTATAAAAAAAATACCGCGATAGAGTAGTACTTTAGTAGCGCCGCAATAGGTTCATCCATAGTGGCGTTTTTCAACAAACGCCGCAACAGAGTAGCACTTTAGTGGCGTTTTTATACAAACGCAGCGATAGACTCATACTTTAGTGGCGTTTTTCTAAAAATGCCGCTATAGATATGACCTGTTATAGCGTTTTTCCCAAAAAATGCTGCTATAGACTGCGACCTTTTGTGACGTTTGTCCAAAAACGCCGCTATAGGTATCAACCTTTTGCGGTTTTTGTTCAAAAAATGCCGCTATATATATCGATCTTTTGCGGCGTTTGTTCCAAAAACGTCGCGATATATCTTGACCTATTGCGGCGTCTTTCCCATCGTCACAAGTGCTTTTAGCGGCGCTTAAAAATAGCGCTATATGACTAAAAACGCCACTAAAACTCTGTTTTGCTGTAGTGATTACAAGTGTAGCTAATCTGCCTTCCGAACCAATTTTTATCAACCCAAAATATGCATCAACAAAGTGCAAATCATCGATTTTCTTAACGAATCATAGTCCCAAGTCGGTCGCACATATGCTCATTTGGCATGTAACTCAATGGTGATGGTAGGGATAAAATCAGGTAATTCTTCAAGTTTCAGTTGAATCCTGTCAGGTCAGGTACAATCGGGTATAGGTCGTGTCAGGTCAATTTGATGGTTCGAATCGGATCAGGTCGAGTCCAAGTCAAATTAGTTCGGGTCATTTTTAGACTGATTTGACATCAGATTCAGTTCAGGTTCAGGTCGGGTTAATTTCAATTTGATCGATGTCAGTTCAGGTAAAAATTATTCAGGTCCGAAGAAGTTAAACACCAGGTTAATTCATGTTCGGATGGACTTTAGTCAGATCTAGTTCAGATCGAGTCACATCATTGATATATAAAATTTAGGTCGGGTCATTTTTTATATTTGGATTAATTATTTTTTGTCTTTCATGAGCGTTGAATTGCAATTTATAATTGTATATGATTTAGAGTAAATTACTAAAAATATAAATAAGTATGAGTTAATTTTGATAAAAATAGAAAAATCAGTGAGGCGGTGGCCGTCTCCACCAATTTCGATTTTGCTGCTTCTCGCTCTTTTATGACCGTTTCTCTTTAGATTTCAAAAGCCCAACTCAGTGACTTTGAATCCTTTTATGCTCTTTGAACAAGGGATTGATCGGCCCTGCCATGGTGTTTTTTGGGATTAGGTTTCGTTAGCTTTCATCCCCAATCTTGCTACTCGTCTGTTTGGGTGTTCTCTTCGAGTTTGGTGAGTTCCTTTCTTTCTCTACCAGTTGTGTTTTCTCCTGTCTCTATTTGATTGATGTCTCATGCTTGAGATCTGGTATGCCTATGAAATTAGTTTCATAGTTTTGTATAACTATGTGGGTTTCTAGTCGGTTTTCTGGAGTCAGGTTGTGATGGAAAAAACTGCGTGTAAGTTATTTACGTAAATGCCATAGTGTTCCAGTCATTTGCTCGTTGGGATAATACAGGATGAGTGAGAGTATTTTAGGTCTTCCATCAGATTCTACTTAGGTGTTCGTGGCTAATCTACCAATCTCCATTTTTGGACAGGTTTTTGGCAGATTGAGGGTCGTGATGGTGAGGTTTTGTGTGTGTACTTTCTATAGAAGAGTCGTCGAAAAGGCTCTAGGTTTGGATTCGTAATTGATTTTGATTCTGAAAGTGTTGTTCTCAAGGTTTAGCGTTTCCAGATTTGGTTGTTTAGGTGCGTAAATGTCTGGGGTGAGGAGGGTTTAGGCTTTGGTCTCGATGTTGTTTTGTGGTTTTTAAGAGGAGCTGAAGTAGATTATTTCTTAGTCTTTAGTGTAGGTTGTTTTCATTGTTTGTATGATTTTCTGTGGCTCAAGTTTTTTCGGTTGCCAAGCTATTTTCTGGTGGAGCTCTTCATTTTCTCCGTTTACTGTTTGGCTGGTGGTGGTGTCCAATGGCCTGTGCTTTGGTGGGTGGGTTCAGTCTTGTGCTTTGGTGATCTGCCGCATTCGAGTGCTGTTGCTAGGAGGAGGCGAAATGAGCTCTCCTTGATGGCTTGATTGCTGAAGGTGGATCGTGGTCTCCCGTTGCAGCAGTAGCAGGTGTAGATTCTCGTTTTGATGAATTTCGGGCCCATCCAAATGTGTCCCAGACAGTGCATAATGAGGATGGTGTGCGCGACTTTATTTATCAGAGGAGTGGATATTATAATGCTTTGGAGGAAAGTAGTGGGGCAATCGTGGGAGCTGAGACGCATGATGTGTTGTGTGCACATATTGATGGGCTTTCAAATTACGTCATTGAGGATAGCATGGGGCGTTTGGATACTGATTCCCAGACAATGCGTGTTGGGGATCAAGTGCATGTTTTATTGTGTCAGATGAATGGCTTATATAATTCTTTGGAGTCACTTAGTGGGGCGCAAGTGGAATCTGTGGGGGAGTTGTGCGCAGCATTGAAAGGTAAGGTGCATGATGAGCACTTTGGGTCTGCTACGGGCTTTTGAACACAGACTTTGAGGATAGTAGTGGTTCTTCAAACGTGTTAAAGGTAGTTAGTGCGGTGCAAGTGGGATCTGAGTTGGGAACGTGCAATTTACCGACGGTAATGAGCATGTGCAAGATGTGCGGTAACCAATGAAGCAGCGAAGGCACTTGCTGTTGAAGATGCTTTGTGGTGCTTAATAGTGTTGCTTGATCCAGCATAGGGTGGTCCATTTCGGGTATTGTTTCTGTATTGAGAATAAAGAAAATGTTGGATCTTGTCTGGTCAATTGGTGTTAGTTTGTTTCGGTACTTTTGTGTTGGTGCTGGCTATTTCAGAACCGAGAGTCTTTGATATGCTTATGCTTTTCTGTCTTATATCTCGGAGGTTGTAGCCTGGTTTTGTTCCTTGTTTTGGACGTGTGTAGTTCCTTTGTGTATTTCTTACAGGGGGTAGTAGGTAACTTCATTAATGTAGTCTGTTTCGGGCTGTTCTAGTGGTGTAGTTCCCGGTTGTTGTTCTTGTTGTTGTAGGGTTCATGTTGGACTTTCATTCCATCCCAAGGTTCACTCTTTTTCCTCTACTTAGGATTAGAGAGGTTTTTTAATGAGATCATTGGGGTGGTGTACTTTGTGAATTCTAATACAAAGTACCCATTTTTCAAAAAATATTGATAAAAATAAAATTTTAAGGACTAAATTGAATAAATATGAAATTACAAATAAAATTTTAAATAAATTAAACAACGCACATTGCTAAGGGATCAAATCGAAATAATTTTAAAATGTGATGTTGAAATTAATATAAAAATCAAATATAATTTTAAGAACTAAATTGAACAAATATGAAATTACGAAAAAAAAATTAAATAAATTAAACAACACACATTGTTGATGGACCAAATCAAAATAATTTTAAAATATGAGTTTGAAATTAATATAAAAATGACTGAATTATACCAAATTAAAAATTTATGGGCCCATTAAAAAATATAAATAAGTAATAAGTATGCGTTGAACCATGTTTATAGTATTTTGATATAACAAATTAAGATAAAATGTTTTTGGACTTGAATTGAGTTTGTTCAAAGTTTTCAATAATAATTCAAATTCCATTAAAATAGAATTTGAGCACAAAATGTTTTTTCTGGGTACGTAGTATCGATACTGTTCTTACAATATCGATATTGAATGAACAGTATTGATATTGTTCATGTGGTGCCGATACCAAAGGTAAGAGAAGTATCGATACTCTCAAGGTAGTATCGATACTACTAGTCTTTTCCAAATAGCTCAAATTTCATAATGCAAAATAGGTACAATTACTCTCTATCCTGGGCAGTTTTATTTTATAGAAAAATTATCCCCAACGGCTCCAAATCATCCTCAATGACTAGAAACGGTCACAAACACATTCCAACCTATAAAAATAAGTTGAGAACACTTGAAGAAGGGTTGAGAACACTTGAAGAAGGGTTGAGAACACCTATCCAAGCAATAAAACACAAAAGAAGAGCTTTTTACTCCTTTTTTTCTTTCTCTTGTAAATATTAGTGTTTAGTGAGCTTAATTTTGTAAACATCTACCTTGCAAGGGTTTTCTTGTTTACATCTTTATTTCTTTTTATAAAAATTTAGTGATTCTAGCTAAGCCTTTTAAAAGTTAGAGAGTTTGTAAAGGTTATCTTTTTATCTTGTAAAAAGAAAGAACAAATTAGTGAATTTGTTAGAAAATCCTTAGTGAGGAGCTAAGGTAGTGGATGCAGACTTGGTTGAGAAGTCGAACCACTATAAATCCTTGTGTCAATTGTCTAACTTTTTAATATCCTTACTCCCTAAACTCAAAATCCACTTCAACCCCTCTTGGCTACTCTTCGGTTGATCAATTGAGTGTCACTGTATATCCCAACAATTGGTATTAGAGCTTGACTCATTAGAAGGTCTAACAACCTTGAGATGATCCAAGAAGAAGCTCTATCAATTCTCGATGCAGTCGAGAAGATGGCTTTCACCTCTGGCTTGTTCCACATGGAAGACTCCCAACCGATCGACAAGTCTTCATACTTCAATGGAGCCAACTACGATCATTGGAAGAAACTAATGAAGTTATTCATCCAATCCAATGATCTTGATGCATGGGAGATGATCGAGAACGACTACTATTCTCCAAAGAAGAAGACGAAGGAGTGGAGTGCCCAATAACGGAAGAAAGCTCAATAAAATGCCAAGGCCATGCACATGTTGTTTTGTGCATTTGGTCCCGATATCTATAAAAGCGTTTCTTCTTGTTCAAATGCCAATGAGCTTTGGAATAAGCTCGAAGAACTTCATGGTGACAAGAAAAAAGAACCACCAAAGGTAGTGTGCTTAATGGCTCTTGAAGAGCCCGATGTATCTTCTAACTCTAGTGAATTTAATTCATATTCTTTTAATGAGTTACAAGATGCATACGATGAATTATTTTTGGAGTTTGAGACCATGAACTCCAAATACAAGAAAACGATTTCAAAATTTAAAGTTGAAAACGATTTTCTTTTGAAAGCAAAATTGGATTTTGAAAAATGAAATGAAATTTTGAAAATGATTTAGAGCTTTTAAAAGTGAAAATTGAAAATTTTTAGAAAGAAGTTTTGATTTAAAAGTTAAGCTTGAATGCTTAACAAAAGAAAACAAAACCATTTTAAATAATTCATCTAGTTCCATAATGACAAAATGCTCACATTGTCATTATCATGGTCATTTGGAACATACTTGTCCTATAAAGAAAGGAAAATATTTTAAAATTAAACAAGTATGGGTTCCAAAAGGAACAAGGGGCATTGAAACTAATGTTCATGGATCCAAAGCAATTTGGATACCAAAATCCAAATAAATGTATCTTGTAGGTGTGAGAGTAATGCTGATGAAAGTGAAGATACTCAAATGTTCTAGCCACACTTGAAAAGAAATGGGTAACCTATAATCTTAATGTTCTTGTTTTGATTAATTGGTTGCCTATTTGTTGTAAGCATACATGATTTTTTATTTTAAATAATTTTTATTTTTTTCATCTCATGTATGTTGAAAAGTGTATTATGATGGACATTTTAAAGTTTTAATGACTTTTCATAATTTTAGTTCATCATAATAAATTTTAGTCAAAATTGGTTTTAATGTTTTGTTTTTACAAATTTTAATTTTTGACCTTAATTTAAATGTTTATCATGTAATTTATTGCAAATGATATCTCTCTAACAATTGATATCAGTTTTCAAATGCATAACATTTTTTGATAGCTTTATGCACCTGCACTTAAATTCAACAATTGGTATTGCATAAATTATTTTAGACTTGGATATATTGAATTTCTTGTGCTATTAACATGTTTGTTCATCTTTGTTGAAATTCATTTTTTTTAAGTGTCAAGCTTTTAAAGTCAAATTTTTGTTTGGAATGCTTTTATTGAGGGGAGCTTTGATTTTTTCAAATGATTTTAAGCTAAAATTTACCACTTACTCTCCATTGTTATTTTTTAACTTTAAAGTTGATTTATTTTTTATATAACAAAAGGGGGATAAGTATGAGTTTGAAAATTTTAATTTCAAGAATGAAAAAGGGGGAGCTTTAATATTTTCCAAATATTGCTCTTTATCATTAAATATTTTATTAAGTAGGAGTTTTGTCAAAACAATTTTCAAATGTTTTGATATATTAAAAAATGAGATATTGTTGAACCATGTTTATAATATTTTGATATAACAAATTAATGCAAAATGTTTTTGGACTTGAATTGAATTTGTTCAAAGTTTTCAAAAATAATTCAAAGTCCATTAAATAGAATTTGAGCACAAAATGTTTTTCTGGGTACGTAGTATCGATACTGTTCCTGTGGTACCGATACCAAATGTAAGAGAAGTATCGATACTCTCAAGGTAGTACCTATACTACCAGTTGTTTTTCATATAGCTCAAATTCTAGAATGTAAAATAGGTACCGATACTCCAAAGGGTACTGATACTCCTTGTCTCGGGCAGTTTTATTTTGCAGAAAAATTATTCCCAACGACTCCAAATCATCACAACAACTAGAAATGACCACAAACACATTTCAACCTATAAAAACAAGTTGAAGACAATTGAAGAAGGGTTGAGAACACCTATCCAGGCAATCAAACGCAAGAGAATAGATTTTTACTCATATTTTCCTTTCTCTTGTAAATATTAGTGTTTAGTGAGCTTAATTTTGTAAACACCTACCTTGTAAGGGTTTTCTTGTTTACATATTTGTTACTTTTTGTAAAAAAAAGATGTGGCTCTAGCTAATCATTTTAAAAGCTAGGGAGTTTATAAAAGGCTATCTCTTTATCCTGTAAAAAGAAAGATCAAATTAGTGATATTTGTTAGAAAATTCTTAGTGAGGAGCTAAGGTAGTGGATGTAGACATGGTTGAGAAGCTGAACCACTATAAATCTTTGTGTCAATTGTTTATCTTTTTAATCTCCTTACTCCCTAAAATCAAAATCCACTTCAACCCCTCTTGACCACTCTTCGGTTGATTAATTGAGTTTCACCATATATCCCAACAATATGGGTCAATTTTAGATGCAAATATAATTTTAAGGACTAAATTGAACAAATATGAAATTATAAATAAATATTTAAATAAATTAAACAATATAGAGGGATCAAATCGAAATAATTGTAAAATATGAAGAAAATTTGTAAAATAGACTAAATTGCATTCATTTAAAATTTGAGGAAAAATTAAAACAATTATAATATATTAATATATATATATAAACTATATAATAATATAATATATATATAAAATATATAGTTTATATTACTATATATGTTATATATAAACTATATAATTTGTAAACTATATGTATTATAAACTAGGCATAATGTAACAAAATAACCCTAACGTTTCACAGTGATGTCAAACTTGCCCGTATTATTTTTTTTGAAACATTTAAGCCCTTAAAGTTTCATTTTGGGTCAAAAAACACCCTCATTTGATGAAAATCGTTAGTAAACTAACTGTCAACACCTGATACTGACGAAACATGTACCCGTGGAGGGAGAAGCTGACGTTGTTGTCGATGTCATTGTGTTTGATGGCGTGACACTTGTAACACCCCCAACCTATACCCGACCCAGATACGAATCCGAGGTGTCACATTCATTAATATAAAGTTAACCATTTACATCAATATTGTAATATCCCAAACTTGGGGTTAGTAACTAAATTATAAAGTTTCATAATTTGGTGACTAAAGTAGAAGAATTGAATAGTTCAATGATTTATCTAGAAATATTTCCTGAAATTTGCTAGTAATTATTAAAGGAATTAAAGGGAAAATGGTCATTTGACAAGGAAGATTTTAATTTCTCTTTATAAGATAAGGGAACCACGTGGGAAGGAAAGATTTCTCCAGAACTTCTTCTTCCTCTCCTCTCGTATCTCCAAGCTCAAAGGTGAGTTTCTTTGTTTGTGGATTAATTATTGATTTTAAGGTTGGATTATGATCATTAGATGATAATTAAGCTTAAAGAAAGCTTAAATCATCTTAAAAGCAAAGGATGGTGGAGTTAGGAGAGATTAAAGATTAAGAGTTTTCAAATGAAATCTTGGAATAGAGTTCATTACTCAAATTGGAAATAAATTTGACTTGTCATCACTTAATTAAGAGATATGAAGTGATAGAATTGAATTAAGAACATATTAAAAAATTGGTATGATTATTGATTTCCATAGGGAGAAAGGAATTTTGAGATTTGAAGGGGTGATAAAGGAGTAGAAATGAGTTTAAAGTATGTATATGAGAGTTAAGAATATGGTATAGGATGTAATACGAAGTGTTTAAGTAGAATTGGAGTGATTTTTGGGCTTAAAAATGAATTCTGGGCTATGTGCATCGATGCACATTCAATGTGTACCGATGCATCAAGGGTATTTCCAGAAAATTGTTCAGTGTGTATCGATGCACAGGAAGTGCATCGATACACCCATTAAAAATGGAAACATCGAATGCAATTAGTGTATTGATGCATAAGGAGTGCATCGATGTACCCCCTTAAAATGAAAACATCAAAGGTGATTGGTGTACCGATGCATGGGTAGTGCATCGATGCACATGTTAAGGGATGCATCGATGGCATGGTATAATGTATCGATGCACTTCAATAGGAAATGAAATAAATCTTTCTTTCAGTCTAAGAAATTATAGATTATAGTATATCAATGGAATACTGATAGTATAAATATATGATTGTGTCGACATCGATCGAAAGCAAAGTTCGGATAGGTCTGCAGAGTAAGATACGCAAAGAAAACAAGAGCTTAAGAGTGTTCATTGAGACCAGGTGAGTACATGATAGTAAGTGTACGTTATGTTAAGGAATTAAGACTTGTGATGAGTCAAATTCTGATATTATATGATATAAGTACTAAAGTATAAACATGTAGTGATATGGTGTTAGATGTATGGTATATGAGTAAATGCACATGTTTAATTGTTGAATGCATTTTTATGTGTGAACTATGTAAATGCATGTATTATGATAATAGGTCATGTGATCATGAGATATATGATAAAATATATATGAAAATATTATGACTCATATGTGCTTCTATTAGAATGCTATATGATATGTTATATATATGAAATGAATGACATGAATACATGTGTTGTATAATAATGATCTATGAGATATTGATAATAAGACATAAGATTACATGCATATGTAATATAAGTTAAAAGATAAGAAATAATATGTTATATGCATATGAGAAAAAGGTATATGTGATGTGACCATGTGTGAAAAGGATGAATAATGTGAATTTCATGGAAAATGCTACGTGAAAATAAACTACGTGACTATGTGATCATAGGAAATGTGATAAAGATCTATGTGAAAGAACTATGTGATATGAATATGTGAATGTGTAATGAGGTAAAAGATAATGCCGATGTCATGTGTTATGAGAGCTATAGGTATAGTTGGCATGTCAAGAGTCGAGGGTCTACGCGGTTCTTCGGGACATAGTGGTTCTTCGGGACATAGTGGTCCTTCGGGACATAGTGGTCCTTCGGGACATAATGGTCCTTCGGGACACAGTGGTCCTACGGGACAAATTCTACGTGCCCAATGTGGAATTTATACGAGCTGTGGTGACAGTATTGTGCACAACCTCTATGTACTCACATACCTTAAGTTCTCAATAGTGTGCATGGGCTTTAAAAAGAAATATAATTTGATATAATGATATATGTGTTTTTCGTGAAAAGGTATGTGATATGTGATATGTATAAGTAATAAGTTAGGATCATATGATAGTAATGGTAACAAGTGCATATGTGTAATGGTGATACGAGATGTTATATGGTTATGCATGATATGATCATAGTACTTACTCATGTATTGTTGTGTGTTGAAGTTATATTATATGTTTATGTTCAATATATACTCATATAATGGAATGGAATTAATGACAAGGAAATAAGTAAGGATAAACATGTTAGTGATGAGTTTAATAGGTGTATAAGTATAATGTGTATTACATAAGATGTTTCATGCAATTGTTAGTTTACCTTATATATTTACATGTCTCACTAAGTCTATGAGTTAGCGTGTAAGTGTCTTACACATAGGTGTGGATCAATCAGAAGATCAAGCTTGGGATCCGTAAAGCAACATATCTCCACGCAAAGTTCAGATCAGAAATATTTTTATAAAGTAAGTCGTGTCATATAATTTAGTATGTTGGCATGTAACTAAGTCACTAAATATGTACGCTCTGATGGAGTCTGTTAAGGTTTTTGACATGTTTATGTAAAAGAATTTCTTATAGAATAGAAGTTTAAATTTTCTATGGTTTCTTTTATAAAAGTATATGATTTGACTAGTCAATGTGACACCTCAGACTCGTATTCGGGTCGGGTACGGGTTGGGGGTGTTACAAATATGTTCAAAACATTACCAAAATTGATCAGAGCATACATACTTAACGACTTTGTTTACATGTCAACATGTTTATTACATAAAAAGACATACTTTACAAAGTATTTCTGATCTGATCTTCGAGTGGAGATATGTTGTTCTGTTGGTCCTAAGCTTGATCCTCTTGTTTATCAGCACTTACGTGTAAAACACTTACACGCTAAATCATAGACTTAGTAAGGCATAAAAATATAATAATGCATTTCCTATAAATATGAACATGCAATCTAATTATTCAAATACAATCATACTTATCATATCATAATTTAGTCATGACACATATGATACAATATAAGCAATAATAATATGATAACATATACTCATGTAAATACTTTTGATATCTTTCATAGGCCCATGTACATTAATGAGAACTTAAGGTATGTGAGTACATTGAGGTTGTGCACATATATTGTCACCACATCTCGTATAAGGGTCCACTGAGTGGCATGTGAAATATGTCCAGAAGGACCTGTGTATATGTCCTGAAAGACCTATGTAACCCTCGACTCTTGGCATGTCAACTATACCTATAACTCTCATATCACATAACATGGGCATTATCATTATATTTCATATAATTCATATAACCATAATTTCACCACATATTCATGTACTCATATCATTTTTCTTATAATCACATATTTCTTCTCCTCTATCACATGTACATATGATCATCAATCTCATATCATATAACATATGTTCACATGAATCATATAACATGTATCAAATCATATAAACATATATAACCCATGCATGTGTTTATAATGATCATAATATATGCATGTTCATAACTATTAGACCATGAAAACTAATATAGGAAATAGACTTATCACAAGTCTTATTTCCATTGCACTACACCTATAGTATGCACTCATCTTAGCCTCACTTGATCCCTATTACTTCAATTACTTAACTTCTCTTTCTCGATCGATATTAACCTTTTGATCATTCCGAAACTTGCTTGTGCTCAATATCTATACAATCGTACATATATACATATCAACATTCCAAATATCATTATTCTATCCTTAATTTCTTAGACCAAAAGAAAGACTAAATTTCATTTTTCTACTTGAAGTAGTATTGGTACCCTCTATAGGGTATCGATACTTCCCTAGCTGTGGTATCGATACCCATGGTATCGATATTACCTTCCAAGTATCGATACCCCATGAATGTCTTTGACAAATTCAGGCTTATGGTATCAATATTGTTCAACCAGTATCAATACCCCTATACTAATTATCCCATTTTTTCTCTTGAAGTATTGGTACTAGATAAAGCAGTGTCGATACTCATAGCCCATATTTCACTTTTTAAGCCCAAAAATATACCTAAATCAGCTCAATTCCTTCATGTTTCATTTCCTTTTATACTCTTAACTTAAGTACCCATACTCAAACCAATTTCTATTCATTTAACATCTCTTTATCTTCAAAATCTCATCTTATATCTTGAATTTAAAAATCCTACCAAATTTCCAACATGTTCTAATTTACATTCTAACACTTCGTACTTCTTAATTCAACTAATGACAAGTCAAATTTAGTTTCAAATTCTGCTTATCATCTCTTTTCCAATATTTCATTTAGAAACTCCTTATCTTTAATCCCTCATAATTCCTTTATCTTATAGTTTTAAGATAACTTAAGCTTTCCTTAAGCTTAAGTACCATCCAATGATCATAAACCAAACTTAAAATTCAACAACTAATCAACTCATAATGAAACTCGTATTTGCTATAATAGCTCACGGAAGAAGAAGAAGAAGAAGAGAGTTTTCTGGAGAAATCTTAATTTTCCCTTTTTACTTATCTCCACGTGTATTTTTCTCCTCCATATCTCATTTTAATTCATTTCCAGACCAAATAACCATTTTGCCCTTTCTATCCATCTTTCTTTACAATTCAATCCTACATAGAATTTTTATATAAGTCCCTAAATTATTCAATTTATCTACTTTAATCACTAAATTATGAAGTTTCACAATTTAGTCACTAACCCGGTATTAACGATGTACAACACTGCCATGTCAAATTTTTTATAAAATAAAAATTTTGAAATTTATTATTAATATTTATATTTAATTATTTATTACCAATCAGAGAGAGACACGTGTCACTCTCTTATTGGTGCTTGTTAAATTGAACTATTAAAAACTTTCATTTTCAGTAATGACTCTCACTTCTTCTTTTTCCCCAGCTATCAACACCGCCATTACCACTCGGCTAAAATCTCATCTCCAATCTCAAAAAGAACCCACCACTCTTTCTCCTTCCCTTTTAACCTCATCATCAAAACCCCTTTTTTCATCAGTAACTTCCAATATAAATATCAACGCTTTCTCGGCCAAAATCCCATGTCCCTCAAACGGAGGACTAAGGTTTATTCTTTTCTGGGTTTTTCACACAAGAGAGAGATGTGAAGGGAAAATCTCATCTCCAATCTCAAAAAGAACCCACCACTCTTTCTCCTTCCCTTTTAACCTCATCATCAAAACCCCTTTTTTCATCAGTAACTTCCAATATAAATATCAACGCTTTCTCGGCCAAAATCCCATGTCCCTCAAACGGAGGACTAAGGTTTATTCTTTTCTGGGTTTTTCACACAAGAGAGAGATGTGAAGGGCCTCAAAGATGAGCTTTTTTGATGCCATAGCTCCTCTCGATTGTGGTGCCGAGGCTACCCTAGAGGACCGAGAGCGTGTGGATCAGGTTAATTATTATAGACCCTTCGTTGTTTTCTCCATGAAAATCAAGTGATCTTGTTCGTTTGTTCTTGCTTGTTCATCAATGGGGTTTCTGTTTTGCATCAAGTTACACTCAAACTCGAGGCAGTTAATGAGGTAAATGAGCCTTTTGAATCCAACTTGTTGAATGGAAAATGGGAGTTTTTGTACACAACATCCAAGTCAATTATGCAAACAAAGGTCTTATCTTGATCTTCAATATGCCATTTCTCTTCACCTTTTTTTTTTTGGAAAAAAATCCATTTTTGATCATCAAAATATGTGTGGTGTTGTACAACAGAGGCCAAAGTTCTTTGAGACCCAATAGAAAGATCTACTGATGATGAGTCGGTGAATCACTATTTATGTAGGAAATGTGCATCTCAACCTATCGTCGTCCCCATTATTGCTGAGATCAATCTCTACAAGTTTGATCCATGGCATCTTCCAGGTACCATTTTCTCTTTTCTTTTGTGGTTTTACAGGCTTTAGCATATGGGATTCGATTCATATTTTCTCGGATTCCATTGATTGATTTCAATATAAGAGCACTTATTTCATTTTTTTTTTGTTTGTGATTTGGGATAAATGCATTAGCGTTTTGGGCGATTTATTAATTCTGATTACTGTTTGATTTATGGATTTTTCCAAATTGAAATTGGATTGATTTGAGGCACTGGTTAATTGATTTTGGTTTCTATTTGGTTTATAGATATGGTGTTGTACGGTGTAAAATTCGCTCCTAAGTTCAACTTTGAAAGATAAGATTGTATTTGAATTATTTTTATTCAAAGAATGTCAATTTTTTTAGTCATGGTTATCATTGGCGTTACATGAAATGGGTGCGAAATAATGTACTAGGACCAGCAGTGAAGAGTAAATCTGGTAGTGGGCTGCGAAACATAGAATGTTGCTTATTAATGAACGTGGGAATTTCTTCCCATTTCCACGTTTTTGTTTTCCCAATTTTAATGCATTTATTCGTTTCCTATTTTACAAACAAATTATGTAGAGGAAACGTATTGATTGCTATGAAGACAGCACTTGAGTTCATTCTAAAAGGAGCTTAAGAAAAAACATAAATTCGTGGAAAAAGACAGTCCGATAAATACTTTAAAACAAAATGAAAATGGCAACAAGTGGTATGAAATTTCAGTAATCCATTGATGCAAGGCAGCTTTGTGTATCCTTTTGAGTGACAATGGGGCGTTTCAAAATTGCTTTCAATAATTTAGATCATCTAGTCACGATGGTTCAAGTCACTTCATTGTATCCAAATAACCCCATAAAACCAAATCTTCTTTGATTTTGATTTTGATTCTCCTTGCAAAATCAAATCCAATTTTTAGTTCGTTTTCAATAAAATCATTATCAATATCTCATGTTAGTTTTTGGTGACACTTAACTCGTTCTTCTTCTTCTTCTTAGAAGAACCACCTATCTTCTTTAACTCTCTCTCTACAATTTAACCAGAAACTATGTGTTCTACAGAGACTGCTGTCGCGGTCGTCTTTCGGTTGGGTCCGGAATTGGGCTTCGACTTGAATGAATTGGGTTAGAGTCGCCACCGACCATTTTAAAACAAATTTAGGTGAGTCGGACACCATCTTACCTGATCTGCGTTGTACCCGAAATGTGTCGGGTTCGGGAGTCGGTTACGGTCAAGGAAAGATTAGCACCATTGAACCGCCCTTTCGGTACCAATTAATTTATCGGTTGTCTTTAATTGCGAAAATTGAAATTGAAATTTAAAAACCCGATTCAAATTATTTACCTTCGGTTGAAATTACTACCGAAGAAAAAATAAACAAAATAGTAGATGAAAAAATAAAATATTGAATGCTAAAAATGAATAATAAATAATAAATAATAATATTAAAATAAATAAATAAATAAATAATGTATTATCATTTCCTAATTCCTATTTATTATGACAAATGAACATGAGAAACACCAACATGTGAAATAAACACAACAAATATAGAACTCATCCATTTCAAAACAGTCAGCGTTGGTATTTTATAAAGCAGAAAAAAACAACAATTCGTCTATTGCATATCATGTGGTTATCCAGCTCATTGTTAAAAGGCATTTAATAACCATCTAGTTATAAAATTCCGCAAACAAACACGTTCCAAAACAATAAAAGCAATTAAAAAAAACCTTTCGAACTGCAAATAGAAATTAAAGCCTGTGTATTCAGCTCAACTACAAATCCATAGCGCTTCTTCTTGCTTGCTTTTGCACCACTGGTGTAACACCGGACTTGGATTTAAATGTCTTGGGATCGTGTGAAGCAGCAACACACTGGGTGCTTTGTGTTTCAGACTCTGGAATGTGGTCCCATGTTTTTCTCTGTGTCCTTTCCTCTTGATGCTTGAGTCTATTTATAGTCTAAAGAAACATATTTTTAGCTCAGATTTAGAGTCCTACTTGGACTCAAATGCTTCGGTTTTAGTGTTTTAATAGGACTCGAATACGTTGGGTTTAGTGTTTCAATAGGACTCAAATACGTTGATTTATTTTCTGGATCTCATTAAATCAGGATTGTTGAGTGTGGGGCCTACAAAAATAAAAAAAATATTAATAATAACAATAATAATAAATAAATAAATATAATATAATAAAATGTTTTTATAGACCCGGACAAAAATAGGTGTCTATAGTTGCCCCTCTTTACACATTTTTATGTTAACAAGAATAGGGCAAAGATGAAAAAGACAACCAGATTTTGTCCGGTTCTCTTTGAGTTCAGACTTGATAGTGTTTGTTGTGACACTAAGTCGATACATTGGACACGATATCCTTCTTCGTGAAGTTGAAATCGTGGGTAACTCCTTCGTTGTGAAGTTGAGCCTTGAATTGGATATCATTCGTTGTGAAGTTAAAATCCAATATTCAAGATGAATGTTACTGTTCCGAGGCCAATATCATTCGCCATGAAGTTGAAATTGACTCTGAAACTAGAAAGTTTATTCACAGACACTCATTCTTTGAGTTGGATATCCTTCGTCGTGAAGTTAAAATCCAAATCTGGAGATGGATGCTGCTTGTGTGCATGATTCCCTTCGTCGTGAAGTTGAAATCGTTGATGGCCCCTCCGTCGTGAAGTTGAGCCTTGAATTGGATATCCTTCGTCGTAAAGTTCAAATCCAAGTAAGTTGTATTGTTTCGAGTCCAATATCCTCCACCGTGAAGTTGAAATTGGCTCTGAAATTGGGAAGCCCCTTCGTTGTGAAGTTAAGCCTCAAATGGCACGATATCCTCCGTCGTGGAGTTGAAATCGTGGATGTGTGGGTACGATATCCTCTGTCGTGGAGTTGAAATCGTGGATGGCCCATTCGTCGTGAATTTGAGCCTTGACTTGAATATCCTTCATCGTGAAGTTGAAATCTAAGTAAGTTGTATTGTTTTGAATCCAATATCCTCCGCCGTGAAGTTGAAATTGGCTCTGAAACTGGGAAGCCCCTTCGTCATGAAGTTGAGCCTCAAATGACACGATATCCTCCATCGTGGAGTTGGAATCATGGATGTGTGGGTATGATATCCTCCGTTGTGGAGTTGAAATCGTGGATGGCCCATTCATCGTGAAGTTGAGCCTTGACTTGAATATCCTTCATCGTGAAGTTGAAATCCAAGTAAGTTGTATTGTTTCGAGTCCAATATCCTCCGCCGTGAAGTTAAAATTGGCTCTGAAACTGGGAAGCCCCTTCGTCGTGAAGTTAAGCCTCAAATGGCATGATATCCTCCGTCATGGAGTTGAAATTATGGATGTGTGGGTACGATATCCTCCGTTGTGGAGTTGAAATCGTGGATGGCCCCTTCGTCGTGAAGTTGAGCCTTGACTTGAATATCCTTCGTCGTGAAGTTGAAATCCAAGTATGTATTGTTTCAAGTTCAATATCCTTCACTGTGAAGTTGAAATTGGCTCTGAATAAAATTGGGAAGTTGTTTGCTGACAGTCAGCCGCCCCTTCGCTGTGAAGTTGAGCTTGTGTTGTCTCGAGTCCAATATCCTTCGCTGTGAAGTTGAAATTGACTCTGAATGAAACTGAAAAGTTGTTTGTTTGACAGTCAGTCGCCCCTTCGTTGTGAAGTTGAGCTTGTGTTGTCTCGAGTCCAATATCCTTAGCTGTGAAGTTGGAATTGACTCTGAAGGAAACTGAGAAGTTATTTGTTGACAGTCAATCGCCCCTTCGCTGTGAAGTTGAGCTTGTGTTGTCTCGAGTCCAATATCATTCGTTGTGAAGTTGAAATTGACTCTGAATGAAACTGAAAAGTTGTTTGTTGACAGTCGCCCCTTCGCTGTGAAGTTAAGCAACCACCATCAATTTCCGAATACGCTTTTGAATCGAGTATCTTTCATCTTGAAGTTAAAATTTGACTCTAAAAGCTGTAAAAAAATTATGTGTGCTAAACATGATAAATGTGATGCTCTTAAGTATGTCTAAGATGCATGCAACATGAATGAGTTATGGTTTATCTCTTGGAATGGAGTCTCGTGTTTTGTTTGTCAATCTAGTCCATGGAATCGATTGTGCCCCATTCTTTTTTCAAGCTTTGGCTTTACAGACCTTTCATATCTGAGATTGTTCTGTTTAAAAATGTTTTTCTCCTTTTTCTTGTTTTAGGAGGGAAAATGATAAAAATATTGTAAAATATTGTTCGCAATTGAATCAAATTATAAACATGAGTTCAAAGTATATCAAAGGAATCAATAACTCTTTTAATACTTTTAGAGTTACAGCTCTTTGACAAATGTTCAAATGGATGACTTAACTTTAGGTTGGCCTCCTTTTTAAGGTTTCGGTCATAAGATGTCATTTTTTGAAATATCGCAACATGTTTTTTTGTTTGGCATTTTAATTGGGTGCGGAAAAAATGACGCAACTAACATGATCAATTACTAGACCTTTTATTTCGGTACTCTGAAATCTTCCATTTGTTCAAGCTTAGTAGACTCCTCTAACAAAGGAAGTGCAAAAATATCAGTCTAAAAATGAAATTCTTGAGTGCTCGTGTGAAATTGACTATAACAGGTGTTCCTTAACTCCCTTAGTCCATCATTACCAAAAAATTTCTTGCTTTGATTTAATTTGTCGTTATCTGGCTAGCTGAATCCATAAAGCTGGGGCGCTTAACCAATTGCTTTAGAGGGACAACTTAACATTACAATCAATTTTATCAAGTTAATTGAAGGGTTCATCTCATCACAAAGTCTTTAGCCGGACAATAGTAGTGGAGCAAACACCGAATTTCCAAGTGTTCGAGCAATGTCATGGTTTGAACGTAATCTACTCATAAGACCAGGGATTTCAAGTTTCCTCTATAACCAATTGCCTTAGCGGAATAGCTCAGTTTTTACGGATTTAATTTCTTAAGATTGTCAAGAAGAACCTATTATAGTCTAAGTGTTGTTGAAAGTCAAAAATTTCATCTTTAGAGTTCAATTTTCAAGAAACTGACCTAAACTAGATTCACTTACTCGACTATTCCATATGTAAAGATAATGATCATCATTGAACATCTTAAATAAAAAGCATAGTAATGTCATATGCAAAAGGATGCCCCATGTTGTCCGCACCTTATGAAAGGAAAAGGTTATATTGGTTAATTGCAAGAGCAGGGTACGGTGTTTGAGTGTATATTCTGGGTAAGGTAAAAAGTCCTTGTTTTAAATCATGTTACTTTGTCAGAGATCTGTAACTTTGAACCATTTACAGAGTTTCTTAATTCAGTTGATATTCAAAGAATTGTAAGTTTGCAAATGTGATTCATTGCTCGTCATCATTAAAGTAACATAAATTTATTCAAATGTTCTTACAAAAACTTGAGAAAAAATGAAAAAACAAACTCAAACAGAATGCCTCAAATGATGAAATGATCTTCTTCACTTGGATGCCCCGAGTTGTTGAAGTCGATCCAATTATTTTCTGTACGATTCTCTTAAATGTGGAGTAGTTCTCAATAGTGCGCCCAGGGACACCGCTATGATATTCGCAATGAGCGTTCTCATCATACTACCTGGGGTACGGGGGCTTCATCGATTTCTCTGGATATAGTGACACCACATGTGCGTCAAACAACTGTTGGTAAAGCTCCTTATATGTCATAGGATCGAAATGTTCTCATTTTTATGAGACATGTTAATGTAATAAAAAAAGAGAAAAATAATGTGAAATATGCAGGAATGCATGATGCATGCAATGTTCGAGGTATTGATCCAAAAACGTGTATGTTATTAGAAATAATCCTTATTGGGGGCAAAAGTGTTTTATCTTTTAAGAGACAAAAATATCCTGACAGCTTCTGACATGTTGACTAGTCTTCTGCATTCTTCTATCACCGGTTGAATAACTTGTCGAACCGCTCTATCTTCTCTGTATAAACCGTGCAAATATTGAGTTGTTTTTTGTACTGGCCCAAGAAGTCTCGAATGACTGCATCTCTGGCATTTATCTTTTGTTGAATCTGTTTTCAACGAATACATCATTGGAGCCCTCAATTGATAGGAACTATGTGAAGTTCATTTGTTTGTTTCTTGAATTCGTCAGCAATGATCTTCAATTTCCGCTATCATTTTGCCATTGTTGTCTTTGAAGGGACTCCCAAGATCAGTAACCTTCAACTTGCCCCTGCAACCTTTGCCAGTCAGTTCTTCAGAGATAGACTTTCATTGTGCTTGATGTAGACCCGGTTCATTATGAGTCCTCTATAATGCAGTAGAGGGATATACTCTTCAATTGTGGGCACCACTTCTTATGGATTGAATGTGACACATAGTCGCCCTATAGACTGCCCTCTGCATTTTCATCTCTTGTATTACAACCCCTTTGTCCATTAATGCAAATTATATTTTTAACAAACACGTTTTAGTGGATCAACACCCATTTTAAATGTTGTGCATGATAAAAAAATAGAATTAAAAAAAAAGAAAATGAAAGGAAAAAGGAAAAAACATTAGTGAGATAAGGATAATAAAAGAAATAATGAAAATAACAAGTCCTACCCCACATAATATCTACCCCACATGCTTATTATTCTTACCCATACATGATCTCTATCCCGCATGCTAATTTCAAACAAATCATAACCGCATATTTGTCTAGTTCGCATGCTTTGAACAGAAAGTAAAGGGAAATAATTCAAGCATCCTAGGTTTTGAAATGAGGTTTTGGGGTGGGCTCTAATTCTCCACGGTCTCCTGATTTTGGTTCTAAAAACGGTACCCGAGTTCTCCTTGCTGGTGCCCCCCTTGGGCTTGTCAGACCCTTAGTTCTAAGCCTATTACAAGCTTGTGTGGACTAAGTTAAACTCGAGAGGACACATTCTCTTATGTCTGTGCGGTGAATAAATTCACACGAAGAAATAAGGTATATAAATCACGAAGGCTACTTGCTAGGCCTGTAAGGTGAATAAATTCACACGAATGCGTCACTTTCACCCCCACTTAAATAGAGTTTGGAGCTCGGGTATAGAGCCTTAGATGGAAACTTTGAAAATCTAAAATCATTTAAAAAAACGTCAGTACAATTATTTATTTGAAAAATAATTAAAGATAAATAATTGGAATCGAATAAATAAATTAAAATTAAAATTTACTATTTTTGCATAAAAAGACAATCGAAAATCAATTCTGGCCTGACTCACTTACCTGTCCCCAACAGAGTCGCCAAGATGTCGCGACCGTCTTTCGGTTGGGCCAGGAATTGGGCTTCGACTTGAATGAATTAGGTTAGAGTCGCCACCGACCATTTTAAAACGAATTTAGGTAGGTCGAACACCATCTTACCTGATCTGCGTTGTACCAGAAATGTGTCGAGTTCAGGAGTCGGTTACGGTCAAGGAATGATTAGCACCCTTGAACCGCCCTTTCGGTACCAATTAATTTATCGATTGTCTTTAATTGCGAAAATTGAAATTGAAATTTAAAAACCCGATTCAAATTATTTACCTTCGGTTGAAATTACTACCGAAGAAAAAATAAACAAAATAGTATATGCCAAAATAAAATATTGAATGCTAAAAATGAATAATAAATATTAAATAATAATATTAAAATAAATAAATAATAAATAAATAAATAATAATAAATAATGTATTATCATTTCCTAATTCCTATTTATTATGACAAATGAACATGAGAAACACCAACATGTGAAATAAACACAATAAATATAGAACTCATCCATTTCAAAACAATTAGCGTTGGTATTTTATAAAGTAGGAAAAAAAACAACAATTCGTCCATTGCATATCATGTGGTTATCTAGCTCATTGTTCAAAGGCGTTTAATATCCATCTAGTTATAAAATTCCGCAAACAAACACGTTCCAAAACAACAAAAGCAATTAAAAAAAACCTTTCGAACTGCAAATGGAAATTAAAGTCTGTGTATTCAGCTCAGCTACAAATCCTTAGCGCTTCTTCTTGCTTGCTTTTGCACCACTGGTGTAACACCGGACTTGGATTTAAATGTCTTGGGATCATGTGAAGCAGTAACACACTAGGTGGTGTTTTATGTTTCAGACTCTGGAATGTGGTTCCATGTTTTTCTCTGTGTCATTTCCTCTTGATGCTCGAGTCTATTTATAGTTTAAAGGAATTTAATTTTAGTTCAGATTTAGAGTCCTACTTGGACTCAAATGCTTCGGTTTTAATGTTTCAATAGGAATCAAATACGTTGATTTATTTTCTGAATCTCACTAAATCAGGGTTGTTGAATGTGGGACCTACAAAAATAAAAATAATAATAATAATAATAATATAATAATAATATAATAATAATAATAAAATATTTTTATAGATCCGGACAAAAATAGGTGTCTACAACTGTAATTTGATGGATCTGGTTCTTAACCAAATTTACCATGGTCTCAACCATGGGAACTGGTCCACATGGCAAAATTATTTCCGGTGTTACTTACAGATTCAACGCAAATCAGATAAAGATCGTTTGTGCTTACCATGGAACCCACATGTCCCCCGAAGAGTTTGTTCGGCATGCCAGTGAAGAGTGCACCAATCCAGATAATAACAATGGTTTAACAATATTTCCAGATAACAATCCTGCTGCCTCTAGTCAGAGCTGAAGCGTAAAATCTTTCTTCAGCATAATAACATATATTTACTTCCAGTCAAGTATGACAATATTGTGGCATTGAATACACCGTGGAGGGGCCTTGCTTTTGTCACGGAGTTGAATTCTATGTTTATTTATGTTTTTTCGTTTATATTTAATTTAATTTATATATCCGTTTGAAATATAAATACCTAATAAATTTTAAACTTAAACATGTTAATATTTTAAAATCTAATTAATTATAAACCCAAATAAAAAGTTATCAAATCACTTTTAAAGAAATTATAAATCCTAAAATTATTTGGAAATAAAAAAACTATTCTCAAATATAAACCTAGTTAATTTTATGTTCGTTCGTTTATGTTCATTTAATTTCTTTGTGTTCGTTTACGTTCGTTTGTATGTGTTTGTTTATCATTTTAACGAATGAACACAAAAAAGTTACATTTCTTAATTAACGAACAAGAAATTTCGTTCGTTTAGTTGTTAATGTCGCTTCATTTGTTCGATTAAAGTTAAACAAACGTGCAAGAACATACTCAATCTCTGACTCAAATTATTTCATATAATTTCTAATTTGACACCCAAAATAAATCTTCTAACTCCGCCCCGACAATTATCATGGTTAACAGGCGGTGAAGGAAATTTGATGAATTAGAATTTAGAAAATTTTAACATTGTAGCCAAGTTTATATGATTTGTTTATGACGGTTTAACAGCATGCAGCCAGTTAAGAACCAACCATTAAGAGATTTTAAAACGGTCTACCATTAAAAATAAGAAAAATGAAAACGCAAAAGAAAAGAAATTTTAACGGTCTTTATAAAACCCATAGTTTTGGGTTAAGTTGTAGAGAGAGAGTTCAATAAGAAAGGTGGTTCTAATAATAATAATAATAATAAGGTTAACGGAAGTTTAGTGCCAAATCAACAAAAAATTAACAGGAGATAATGATAGGAACTTTATTGAAAATAAATTAAAAATTTAATGATTGTATTATAAATTTCAAAAGTTTGATGACCAAATTACAAATTTCCTAAAAATTCAAAGACTATTTATATATTTTACCCTAAAATTAATTTATTTATTAAAGGTACCTCTGAAAGTGGTAATAAAATTGGGTAAAAGTGCCCAAATAATGATGTGGGAATTTTTAATTCCCAAAGTAATGTACTCACCCGATTAATTTTTGATATAGGGTGTTTTTTTTATAGAGTTTTGGGATCTTTTGGCGTTTTCAGGAGGTGTTCATTGTTAGATGGATTTCTAGGCATCTTTAATGGGATTCCAGGAAAAAAAATTGCCTATTTTACACAAATATCACCTTAACAAAAATTAATTACTTGTTAGTCACTGTTTAAGAATATTTTACGGATCTAGCATATTTTTAAATATTTTCTATAAAATTATTCATGCATTAAATTATATAATACAATTATATCTACCAATTACCACTTGACATTTTCTGATGCGTTTTTGACCCTTTCAAAATCCTATACGTATAGTATATATTCTAGGAAACTTTGAGGGTAAGTAATTTAAAATATAAACAATTTTATAAAATATTATAGATCATCATCATTTTGAAAATAATTTTGCAGAAAGACGCAGTACATGTACCGCATAGGATTTTGAAAAATATTTATAAAAGTTTTATAACTAATATTTATTTTTCAAAATCCTATGCGGTGAATGTGTTGCGCCTTTCTGCAAAATTATTTTTCAAAATCTTAGAATATACTATACGTATAGGATTTTGAAAGGGTCAAAAACGCATCAGAAAATGTCAAGTAGTAATTGGTAGACATAATTGTATTGTGTAATTTAATGCATGAATAATTTTATAGAAAGTATTTAAAATATGTTAGATCTGTAAAATATTCTTAAGCAGTGCTTAACAAGTAATTAATTTCTGTTAAGATAATATTTGTGTAAAAATACCAACTTTTTTTTTAAATGTTAAAGACGCCGGGATTTCTACAATTGAATTCACCCAAAGACGCCGAGAAATCTAGTCCACCTCTGAAGACGTCGAGAGATCCCAAAATCCTATAAAAAACATCATATATCATAAATTAATCGAATGACTACATTACTTTGGGAATTAAAAATCTTCATATCCATTATTTGGGCACTTTTGCCAATAAAATTGGTAGTTTGAAATTTTGAATTTCAAAACTCAGACCTCACCTAACTTATACTCAATACGTCGTCGCTTGCCGTCTCTCTTTGTACTCACTCGTCTTCCTCTGTTTCGTTTCGTTTCGTGGTATAAAACCCTAAACCTAAAAATCAACCCCCTTTCCTCCCCCCAGGTTTTTTTTCTTGTAAAAACCAAACAGATAAAAAAACCATTTAGCTGCCACTTCCCGTTTGATTTGATAGAAAATGGGGGAAGCAGAGTTAAGCTATGAAGAAATGCGTAGAAAGAGGTTAGAAGAGAACAAGAAGAGGATGGAAGAACTGAATCTCAAGAGTCTGTCTCAGGCTTTGAAGAGCAAGAGCCCCAAGTCATCTCCCGTGAGTATATAGGCTCTGCATTCTTATTTCTCCATTTCCGACTAAATCTATTTGAAACAAGAAGAGGATGGAACTGAATCTCAAGAGTCTGTCTCAGGCTTTGAAGAGCAAGAGCCCCAAGTCATCTCCCGTGAGTATATAGGCTCTGCATTCTTATTTCTCCATTTCCGACTAAATCTATTTGAACTTGCTGAATGATGCCAGGGGAAGCCCCAGACGCCTCGGAAACCCGTGGAGCTAACATCGGTGAGAAGGTCTAGTCGCGTTGCAGACAAGCCCAAACCTGATTACAAAGACGTAAGCTCTCTCTCAAATCTGATTTACTTCCATGTTTTTGTCCACTGTCATAAATGTTTTTATCAGTTGGAGGAATACTAGTACGATTACGTTATGGTAGAAACCGAGATTATTCATTAAAACTGTAATACAACCTATGAAATTTTCAAGCATTATTAATTTGTTAATGTTTCAATGACACTGGTGTGATGACACTATTTCTTGATGGTTGGCACTTGGCATGGCAGGTCCCCATTGAACCTCGGGAAAGACTCGGAAGGTTAAGCTCTAACTGGATGTTCATATATTTTGTCCATCAATATGTGTGTTTGAGATTTCTACTTTCTCGGATTGTTTCAGTCTAACAAATAACAATTACTATTGCAGGAGCTATAGCCGAGGCTACAGCCGTAGAGATTTGTTTAATCGAGTTTATGCTACGGCTTAAGAAAGAGCTTATGCTACTGAAAGAGCAGAACGTCTTGATTCTACTTTAGAATCCGAGTATCCGAGTTTTGTGAAACCCATGCTCCAATCACATGTGACCGGAGGATTTTGGCTAGTAAGATTGGTTTTTGCGTTTGCATTTGATTATTGTTATCCTTCATGCTGAAAACAAGAAAATGAATGGGTATCCTTGTAACGTGCCTGTTGGATTAGGGTTTACCAAACCACTTCTGCAAGAAAAACCTGCCCCATCATGACGTGATGATGAATCTAGTGGACGAGGAAGGAGAAGAGTTTGCAGCGAAATACCTCGCAGAAAAAACAGGTCTTAGCGGTGGTTGGAGAGGCTTTTCAATGGACCATAATCTAGTTGATGGTGATGCTTTAGTATTCCATCTTGTTGCTCCCACAGAGTTCAAGGTGATTGACAATCCCCACCAAACTTCAGTTTCATGCTTCAACAGTGATCGGTGACCGACAGTCCCCGCCAAATTTCAGTTTCATGCTTCAACATTGATCCGCTCCTTTAAGACTCTACTAAGTCGATTCCTGCTCATGTTCTTAATATGCAAACACTTTCGGCTCAAGATGGTAAGGCAAAACTTGTTAGTAGTGCCATTCACTTTTTTTCTATTTTTGTTCCATAGGTGTATATTATCAGGGCATACAATTCAGAAGACAAAGAAGTTGGAGAAAATGAAATGGAAGACAAAGAAGGTGGAGAAGTTGAAGAAGAAAAGAAAGAAAGAAGGTGAAGATGACAGGGAGCCAGATGTCCAAAACAGAAGATCTAAGAGAATTCGTGCAAGTAACAACATTCCACTCCCAAACTTTCGATGTACATAGCATGTTCTTGACTTTGCTTTTCGATCAAACAAATCCAGTGGTCTCGTATTCCGACATTTTAAGTTTGAACTTGTAACTGATTTTTGCAGGAAAGTAATAGATCTTCTCCAGACGAGCCATGCCATGAAACAGAGCTGGTTTCTTTTGCTTTTAGTTAAATGGAAAAAGATTGCAGGCAACAAACCTAGTAACCTTTCTTCCTATAACTTGGATGTTTGAGATTGGAACTCCATCTTCACATCATAACTTAGCCATCTGCTGTTCAAAGGTTGGATCGATGCAAACCACCACCTGTAAGACCTAAACGTGAGGATCAAGTGAATGAATTAGCAGCAAGTACTTCAATAAAAAGAATCCTGTGCTCACCTTGCCGCTACTTTTACCCGAATGGAGATGCTCGACAGCATCTGCAACTGAAATCAAGCCTAGAAATCTTTTTGGATCTATTTGAACCTATTACAAATGAGCTTTAGCATGTTAGTAACAAAAATCACGCCTACATTTAAATCAAATGTTATCAATGAAATAAATATAACCAACATTATGATAAAAGGATATTCGTAGTACCTTAAGCTTTCCTGAAGAGTAAAGATTAAATAATTTATCCAGGTGTTCTTTCCATAAATAGCTATACTGTGGCAGGAAAAAGCCAGCCTGAATTGAAACCACAAGAATTCCTCAGCCGAGAGAGAATACAAGATGACCCCCTAAAGTTTATTACTTTAGTATATTCACTTTTTTCTAAAGTTTTTCCTTGTATTTTGATGGTCTTAGAAGATCATATCCTTGTATCAAGGTCCGAAAATGTGTCCAAGATAAAGAAAAATAAAGAAGGAGAGCAACGTAAAATTAAAGGACTGCTTCTAAAAATCTTAAAGTTTCATCATTATCAACATACCACAGTTTGGCTTTTGGTTAAAAGCTTCTCGACTAGACCAGGATAATTTTTCGGCATCCACCCATGCTCCCCTTGATACTATTATATCAAACAAATTGTTTAATCAAATAAGACGTCGTCAGGCCCCAAGGAAAACATGCAAATATGAAAATTGTATAACATTGGATTGAAGTAAACTACTAATTCATTAGCAGCAAAAATACAGGATTGGGAACATTAGTTTGTTCAATTCTCTGACAATCAACAATTACCATATCCATAGCATGTAGAAAGTATAGCAAATAATCATGTTGGAGCAAAGAAAAATATAATGTGCAAACTCAAGTGACCAAACATAGCAGATGCAAAAAACTGAAAGCTATGCATCAAAAGCACAAAGAACAGTAGAGTTGACTTAAGAAATTGCAAGCTCATTCTGAAAGAAACAACCTGAGAGATCATTCCTATAACAATGAGTCGTCCACGAATAGCCAAAGCATTCAAGCACAAATCAAACATGTCACCACCAACAGATTCGTAGACAATGTCAACTCCTTTAGGAAACTCCTCTTTGATAACCTGGAAAACCACAAAAGTCCTAGATTACATCTATAAAACCAACCAAATGCATAACCTATCAAGTGGAAGCATGACCAGGCAGTTGCACGCGGCAATCAATATCTTAGTCATGCACTGTGTTGAGATAAATCTCAGTTGTGGCATGGATGATAATAAAAGGATGGAAACTAAGATCTATATTCATGAAAGAGGTGTTGAGATTAGTCTAAGTTGGCAACAAGAATTTCAGACATACAGTTTTGATATCTTCATTTTTATAGTCTATGACTCGATCAACCCCCAATTCTTTCAAAAGCTTTGCCTTATCTTTTCCTCCACAAGTGGCGACAACTTTGTTTCCTGCCAGTTTTGCAAGCTGCACATAACATTCTGATTAATATTTTTGTTTACATCCCAAAAAATGAAGTGTAGGAGTCTACAAAAATTATATATATAATGTCGAAGCCATAAAACGAATACAACCATAAAATATAACTTCTTGCTGTAGAGGAAGAAATCATTATGGTTATAAAAATTCAAAGTATATCTTTGAAGCTATTTGGGTAAATAAATATAAAGTCATTTGGTATAAAACTAAAATAAGAATGAAACAAAAGACAATAAGGTAACGATAGAACTCATCAAGCTTGACCTTGTTCAACAAACAATAGCTAAAATAATGTTTCCACAGTGATTACTCAAGAGTAAAGTCGACCACTATTATATAGCTTGTACAAATTCACGTAAAAATAAATAAATATCATCAAATTTTAGGACAAACCTGGACAGCAAATTGTCCGGTTCCTCCAGCAGCAGCAGTCACAAGGACAACTTTCCCAGATTCCATCTGACCAACCTATAGAATAAGGTCAAAAAAGGGGAGGATAGAAACATTTTCAGAGAAAATAAAAAACAGTCTGAATGGGAGATTATGTACACCCAATAAAATGAAGAAAGAAGAGATAATGGCCACAAAAAAGTTGCAGGAAGAATTCAGACAAATACAACATAGAAACAATGGAATAAGGAACCTTTTCCAAAGCGATTGATGCCGTTAATCCTGAAGTAAGCATAGCAACAACTTCTGGATCAGGTCTTCCAATGGGAAGTATGTGCTTTGAAGGGACCTGATTTTGTTCAACATTTAACAATTGTTCACTTGTTAATTTAAAGACGATTTTAAAAAAATGAAATAGAAGATGAAACAAGATGTTTATAAACATAATAAATAAAACATATGTATAGCATACCGTCATGAATTCAGCATAACCTCCATAAACCATGATTGCAGCAGGAGTTCCAACTTCCAAATTACTTACGGAATCTCCAACAGCGGCAATTATTCCCACAGCCTGTATCAGCAAAACAACACAAAGTTAGCTACATATCACAAGTTTGACCCCCCAAGAAGGCCTAATATCAAGATGCAGTGATAATTTTACAACTAAAACCATAAGATATCGGCATACTTGAACTATATTACCACATGGTGGAATTTAGTTAATATTTTTCCCGCACCTCAAATCCAGCATCAAATGGAAGAAGGGAACTGATGTCTTTCTTGTTTCCTAGGAAATAACGACCTGAGCTAAAGTTCACCTGTGTGTAACATGTTAATAACATATAGCATAAGTTTATAATTACACACTGAAAGTGTTCATTGAAATGTAAATGTATTGAGAAAAAGGCAGAAAACAGCATAACAAAACAAGAAGATAAACCCAATTGCTTTTTCTTAATAGTAAAATGATGATAAATAGCCATTTCACGACCAGTTCCCCTCTCACTTTCCCAAGCTTTTCACCATACAAATGCAAAAAACCTACAGCCAGTAGTTACAAGTGATCACCTTTTCTCCCCTTGGTTTGAAGGTTTCCTATAATTAAAGCTTGAAGGAATTCCTTTCAAAATATCTACAACTAATCTGTCTCTCTGTCAATACATACCCTAAATTCTTAAGCTCAAACTAACCCCTTTCTTTGTTCCACACAACCCTACTCTCAATAACATGTTAAGATGCTAAAATCTCTCCTTATAAGTGGTAAATTCAGTCTCTGATCTTTGGTTATCATCCGAGGCTTTGCAATCATTTGCACCTCTTAAGTAACTTACTCAACTATTCCCCATCATTTATTGTGCATGCCCTAGCCATCTAAGCAAATCTTAAACATCCACACAAAAAGGGAAAAGGCGCACAAAATAATTAATTAAAAATACGCAAATCAATATCATTATAGGGTGATAGAAAACATACATCACTTGCGTTTACACCGGCATAAATGATTTTCAGAAGAACATGGCCAGATTCAATTGGTAGTTTCAGTTGGGCACGTACTATGTGAGTGGCATCACGAAAATTGTGACTCAATTTATGCACAACTCTGAAGAGGAAGAGAAAAAAGGCAGTAGTTGTAGAAAACAGACTGTAGAAAACAGGATGTAGAAAACAGACAAGTCTGTTATTTTTTCTTATTTCATTCAATAGAGCATATTACATATTTATATACAAATAATGCCTCTAAACTAGGAAACTCTAAGTTAGGAAAGATACTAATCCTAGGAGATGTAATCCCTTGAAACAAGGGATTGAAAAACAAAGAATAATTACAGAATCTCTTAATTTAAGGAATTGAACAGCTCATTTTTATAATTCCTACAACCTTACATAACTTACACTCCCCCTCAAACTGGTGTATATATGTTGTATATACCCAGTTTGAATGACAACTCATCAAAAGTCACTCGTGGAAGAGCTTTGGTGAAGATATCTGCCAGTTGTTTCTTCGTCGGAATGTACTGTAGTTTTTTGCAACTCCATTGTTGACCTTCTCGTAAATAAAATGTTTGTCTATCTCAATGTGTTTCGTTCTATCATGCTGCACTGGGTTCTTTGCTATACTCATAGCTGATTGACTGTCACTAAAAATCTCAAAATTCTTCTTGTCATCTAAGTCCAGTTCTGTAAGCAGTCTTTTAATCCACATTCCTTCACATATTCCGAGAGCCATTGCTCTAAACTCTGACTCTGCACTACTTCGAGAGACAACGGCTTGTTTCTTACTTCTCCAAGTCACCAAATTACCCTAAACGTAGGTACAATAGCCACTAACCGACCTTCTATCAATTAATTCACCTCCCCAGCTTGCATCCGTATAAACCTTCACTGTTCTGTCTTGATTTTTTCTAAATATAAGTCCAGCTCCTGGGGTAACTTCAAGAACCTTAGGATTCTGTTAACAGCTTCCAATGTTCTTCTCTCGAGATCACTCATATGTTGGCTGACATTGCTCACCGAGTATGCAATATCAGGCCTGGTCAGTGAAAGGTAGATCAACTTCCCAACTAACCTTTGGTAGGTCTCCTTGTTTACTGGATTTCCAGTCCTTTCCTTGCAAAATTTCAAGCCTGACTCCATTGGAGTTTCAACTAGTTTGCAGTCGAGCATCCCAGTTTCTGCAAGAAGATCCAAAACATACTTGCGTTGGTTTATGACCAGCCCTTCCTCGGACCTTGCAACTTCCATACCCAGGAAATATACTCCCTAAATCCTTGGTTTCAACTCCTTTGCAAGATTCATCTTTAGCTTTTCTATTTCTTCTATATAACTGCCAGTTATAATCATATCATCTACATAGACAATTAGGAGAGTTATCTTACCACTCGGTGCAATTTTTCTGAATAATGTGTGATCCGCTTGGCTTTGTTTGAAACCATTCTGTGTCATGGCCTTAGCAAATCGATCAAACCAAGCCCTGGGAGACTGTTTTAAGCCATATAAGGATTTATCCTTGGTTTCAACTCCTTTGCAAGATTCATCTTTAGCTTTTCTATTTTCTATATAACTGCCAGTTATAATCATATCATCTACATAGACAATTAGGAGAGTTATCTTACCACTCGGTGCAATTTTTCTGAATAATGTGTGATCCGCTTGGCTTTGTTTGAAACCATTCTGTGTCATGGCCTTAGCAAATCGATCAAACCAAGCCCTGGGAGACTGTTTTAAGCCATATAAGGATTTATTGAGCTTGCACACAGTTTCTTAGTGACCTTTCCTTCTAATCCGGGGGGGACCTCCATGTATACCTCTTCTTCAAGGTTCCCATTTAGAAAAGCATTCTTTATGTCCAGCTGATGTAATTTCCAGTCAATGTTAACAGCTACTGATAACAATATTCTGATGGTATTCAATCTTGCAACCGGTGCAAAAGTCTCTTGGTAGTCGATGCCATAGGACTGAGAAAAACCTTTAGCAACCAGCCTTGCCTTATATCTTTCCACGCTCCTATCCGAATGGTATTTGACTGTGAATATCCACCTGCATCCAACAGCTCTCTTCCCTTCTGGCAGATCTGTCAAACTCCATGTTTTATTCTTTTACAACGTTTTTATCTCCTCTTTCACTGCATTTTTCCACTCGGGAGATTGAAATGCTTCTGCCACATTTCTTGGGATTTTCACACTGTTAATGCTGGTAGTGAAGGCCCTGAAATTATACTGTAATTTCCCATATGCAACATACTTATTTATGGGATGAGCAGTGCATTTTCTTACCCCCTTCCTAATAGCAATAGGAAAATCATCAAGATCAACAGTAGTAGCCTCTTGGGAACCATCATTACCTTCTGTTTCAGCTGCAACAGGGATCCGAATCTGGTTCTTGGCAAATGCTAGGCTGACTAATTTCTTCAGCAACATCTTTCCTTCTTCTTGAGTAAACACTGAGTTGTTTCGGTTGGGGAGTTATGGTTTCAGGGTCAATGTTAGGTGCATTTTTGGTAGTGGTGGAAGGTGTTTTGCACGGACTAGAGTGTTGAGATAAGGAGGAAGGTAATTCATCAGAGTTATTTAGGTTATTATCATCATCCTCACTAGTAATTGGGACAGTGCTAACCGGCTTTGGAGAGACAGTAAATAGGTAAAGAAAGGATAGGTCTTTTTTGTGGAAGGTGAGTAACACTTGTAACCCTTCTGACTCGAAGAATAGCCCAAGAACACACTTTATGGACCTAGGATCTAATTTCCCTCTGTTGTGGATATGAACAAAGGTTGTACACCCAAACACCCGTGGAGAAATACTTGAGTTTAAATGTTTAAAATGGGGATAAAGCTAAAACAAAACCTTAGTAGGAATTTTGAAATCTAAGGTCTTACTTGGCATTCTATTGATGAGGTAAGTGGTTGTAAGAAGAGTTTCCCCCCAAAGATACTTAGGAGCATTAGCAGCAAACATAAGAGACCGAGTAACCTCTAGAAGATGTTTATTTTTCCTTTCTGCTACCCCGTTTTGTTGAGGTGTGTTGACACAAGAAGTAAGGTGAACAATGCCTTTTTCCTTAAAGAAATACCCAAGGGTTTTATTCAAATACTCACTCCCATTGTCACTCCTTATAATTTTGATTTTTGTGTCAAATTGGGTTTCAACTTTTTGATAAAAACTTTTAAAGAGAGACTCAACCTCAGACTTTTCTCTCATTAAGAATACCCATGTTGTCCTAGAGTAATCATCTATAAAAGACACAAACCACTTATACCCAGAAATACTTTTGACGGGAGAAGGGCCCCAAATATCACTATGGATGATGGAAAAAGGTGGTGTTGGTTCAAATTTGGCTGCAATATATGGTTTTCTGGTGTGTTTGGCTATTTGACAAATTTAACAGGAAAACAAAGAAAGATCTTTATTTATAAATAAGTTTGGTAACATTTTGGAAAGACAGAAAAAACTAGGATGACCTAATCTAGAGTGCCATAACATAATTTTATTGGTATTGAGATCAGAAGATAAAATTGGTTTCCTAAGAGCACTGAATAAGGCATGATTTTGAGATGCTTGACCTCCAACGGTGTACAATCCTTTGCCCAGCCTAGCACTGCCAATCACCCTCTTCGAGTCCTGTGCTTGAAAAATACAACCACCAGTTCCAAACACAATATTACAACCATAATCTTGAATTAATTTGCTGACTGACAACAGATTGCATGCAAGTTTAGGAACATAGAGGATATTATGAAGTAGTAGATTTTTGTTTAATGTAACAGAACCACTCCCTTTGACTATAGTGAGAGAGCCATCTGTTATTTTTATAGAAGCTGGTAAATTGCTTTCACTATATTCCTCCAAGAGATCAACATTTCCTGTCATATGATCTGATGCACCCCAGTCTATTATCCATTGTACCGAGGAAGTATATGAATGATTACCTTCAGTAGCAATATAAGCCACATTGGTAGGTTTGGCTGTCATACTGCTCAAAATCTGTTGCAACTCCTCTATCTGTTTCTTGCTAAAACTGCTAGAGGAATCATCTTGAGAGGCAATATGGGCCTCTTTTTGAAACCTGGACCGTGTGGGCTGTCGATTAGCTGGTTTTCCGTGCAACTTCCAACATTGATCTATCATATGGCCTGGTTTCTTACAATGTTCACACCAGGGGCGATTTTTCCTCTGCTAGTTCCTAGAGGTGGAACTGGTGACAACTGCAGAAGCATTTGTTCGCTGAACTGGTGGCACCATCAGAGATCGTCGGCTTTCCTCCCTCCGAATCTCTGAAAAAACTTCTCGGACTAAAGGAAGGGGGTTTGGTGGCAAGAATCCTTCCTCTTGCTCCATCGAACTCTCCATTCAGTCCAGATAAAAACTGAAAAACTCTCCTCTGATTTGTCTGCCTGTTGTAGAAGTTGTTGTCTTTCTGGAACTTCCATTCATTCTTTTCATATAAGTCGATTTGCTGCCAATACTTGTTGAGAATTCCGAAGTACTGTGCGACAGTAAGGTCTCCTTGTCTGAGATCTTTAATGTGATTCTCAATCCCAAAGAGCTCCGATGTATTGTCAGCACTGGAATAAGTATCTCGCGCTGCATTCCAAATTTCTACAGCAGTTTGGTACAGCATGAAATTCTCCCCTACTTCAGGAATCATGGAATTTATTAACCATGACATTATCATGGTATTTTCACTCTGCCATGTGTTGTACTTTGGGTCTGTCTCTTCTATAATCGGCATTGAGTCAGAAAGATAGGCTATTTTCCTTCTTCCTGTGATATATAGCCGTACGGACTGGGACCATGGTAGGTAGTTGTTTCCATTTAGTTTGTAGGAGGTTATCGGTGAAAGAGAGGAATCTGAAACCTGAAAATCAGATTGATAGGGGCTGATTTGGGAAGTGATTTCAGATGCTGAGGGATCCGGATTAGCCATGAAAAAAAAAGTAGAGTTGAACAGGAATTGATTTAAAGAGAAGCGGAAATCGGATTAATCGTTCTAACCTGATACCATGTAGAAAACAGACTGTAGAAAACAGACAAGTCTGTTATTTTTTCTTATTTCATTCAATAGAGCATATTACATATTTATAAACAAATAATGCCTCTAAACTAGGAAACTCTAAGTTAGGAAAGATACTAATCCTAGGAGATGTAATCCCTTGAAACAAGGGATTAAAAAACAAAGAATAATTACAGAATCTCTTAATTTAAGGAATTGAACAGCTCATTTCTATAATTCCTACAACCTTACATAACTTACAGTAGTCAGCAGCTATAAGAAACCGACAAGCATCCTACTTCTATGATGATTATTAGCAGCAACTAATACAAAAAGAAAGTTGACTGGAGAAAATTGTGTATGCTTGCTTCTGAGTTAAGAGTTTGAGAACAATGAGCAGATATGGAACTAGAAAGTAGAAACGAATAAGAAAATTGATATTAAAAAAGTATTATATCAGTTAATTGACCATTGACAAGGCCATAAATGCTATAAAAGCAGTTTCCGGTACATAGTTTATAAGAGCCTCTCGTTATTTACCTGCAAAGGCCAATTTAACAGTTCCTGCCTGCATTTTCTGAATAATGTAGAACCTATTTATTATATTTCACTTGCTCATCGTACCATTTCTACTCCAATGTTTATTTCACTTCACCCATCCAACTATCAATTTCCTTCTTATCTATTTTCTATCAGTTATCTTTTTTAATCTTTTTTTGCTGCCTGGCTATTAGATTAGGTAGAATTCCAAAATGAGGAGACAGTTAGAATTTGCCACTGTTGTCATTTGAGAACTAAGAATTTTCCACAAGTTTTTTCTTTTATTATAAGAACGTTTCAGGATAACATCACAGCAAGTGATTTGAATTAACACGTTTTAAAAAAAAAAAGGATTGCTTTAAAGTGGAAGGCTTCGATAGTTATCTTTATTGGAGCAGATCTTTTTCTTGTTCAAAAACTGAAGCAGATCTTGAAACCAACAAAAGTAATTGTCTCAAAATAGTAGTTTTATGAAACTATGCAAGAACTCAATCTGGAGTTTATGCTGGCCAACCCAGGAATTGGATCCGTTCCTCCTCTCATATAATTCTACTCAAACTTTTCAAAATTTGAAGCAGTATTTTGAAATTTTACTTACACTTTCTCGAAACTCTGAGGAAGTTGGGCTCTTAAAGGAGCTCGGAATGAATTTTTTTTCCTGGAACTTGAAGAAGATCGAACCAAGTATTTTGCTTCTTCTGTTGGACTGGGCCAATACTCCTTACCTCTGCGGTTTGTAATCCATAGGCAAGAACCAGCTCTACTCTCATCCATAATAAGCTCCAAAGCACCTAAAAATGTACAAGTGCATAGTATGTAATAGATTAATTTTTTTTTCAAAAGCAGCAGAAAAAGAGGACCTTTGAGGCTGAACAAGAAGTGGTCTGAGAAATTTTCTCAATAACAAACCTCTGAAAAGAAAATGAGAAGCAAGCAAGTAAGAAAACAATTGTCCTTCTTTCTACCTATAGAGCTTACCTTTTATCGGGTCTCGAATAAATGTACTGATAAATCCAGTGGTGAACGCAGTACGATGTTTACGCTCTTGTTCAATTATTTAAAGCATCTTGCTTTTAGCACAAGCTATGCACTCCTCCTTAACTCTTTTTCTTTTGGATGAAATAATCCCTTAACTATTTGTGTTCAAATACTTGTATCCAACATGTATTTAGATATAAGTACACGGGAACTGAGGCAAATATTGCTCTAAGTGAAGACATAATGAACAGGGACTATTCTATAAAAGATAATATACCTTCCACCACATTTTCCATCTGCATATAGCCACCAACTAGATTAACATATTTCTGGCCTGCTTTTTCTCCCAATTCTGTTTGAACGAACTACATCCAAATTCAAAGGCAAGTTATACAGGTAAATAGCCGGTAGACAAAATATCAGCCCCGAAGGAAAAAACAAAGTAACTATTACTGACAGAAAAGAACGACCTCAGGGCAAAGGACGTTCACACGAATTCCTTGACGTTTGTAGGGAGCTAATGATCTAGTAAACATGACAACACCGCCTGGAAAACAAATATTTTAAGCAAAATGATCAATTACACAAACGCCTTATAAGCAAGAACTAATAAATAGATAAAATTTCATTTCTTTCATAATTTATCCAATTTCCCTCTTCTTACTCTAATTCAAGAAATAGTCGGCGAAAACATGAGTTCGATGCAATACATAACCAAACCATTCTTTAAAAGCCAAGTTAAAATATCAACGGCAACAGTCACATAAATGAAGCAAAACAAACCCGCAAACCTTTTGTGCCAGAGTAAATGGGGTCTCCATACATTGGGTAAAGGCCGGCAGAGGAACCCATATTGATGATCACCCCTGGCTTTTGCAGAGCTTGCATATTTTTAATCTGTTCAAAGACTCGACAAATCATTCATTGCTGCACCCAGGGATTGTCATAAACCAAGACTGCATCAAGTACTATATAAGTTGAAAGCATTACCGCGAGGCGAGTACAATCAATAAGTGCAACGAGGTTGACATTAACAGTATGTCTCCATGTCTTAGAGCCATCAGTTTGGTCATTCCAGAAAGATGCAGGATTACCGGTGCCAGCACTGTTAATACATATATCCAATCCTCCGTATGTCGCGACGTGCTTCTCAAATGCTAAAGTTAGATCTCCTATTCAAAATAAGAAGCATTTTTTTTAATATAAATGTAATTATCCGAGACAACTACGTAAATGAAATCCAATGGAACTTACTTAGGCTAGTAACGTCGCATTTAACAAAAATAGCAGAAGGAAACCCTAGATTTTGGTGGAATTTTGAGTTCTCTTTTTCAACTAAAGATGCAACGTCCTTCCCTTTCTCCTCCGAGAAATCTACAACGGTCACAAATATCCCTTTCCCTGCCAGAGCTAAGCACAAAGCTTTACCTGCGCATAATTCAAACAACATTTCGAATCAATTACATAATCTGTTTCACAATCTTAACTTTATTCGATTCATAATAAAAAATCAAAGCAAACCCGATAAATTGAAATAAACAGTCCTTGATCCAAAATATGACACTGAAGGAAAGAAAAGGCTTATGAAAGTTTTACCTATACCGGAACCACCGCCAGTGACCAGAGCTGATAAGCCAGGTTTAAGCTCCATTTGTCTTTCTCTGGTGTGATCCTGGGTTGAAATTAGTAAGATAATACCGATTCCCAATAATTAGGATTTTTGGTTATTAGGTAAGAATTTGGTACACTATAAATATTTGATTTTGATTCTATCCTTTTGTCACTGCTCGAGGTGTCGTCGGTAATGGAAATTGACATTAAAATAACAGATTTCGTTTACATTAAAAAGACGACGAACAACCGGCCACATGATCTATATGTATCTTCGCTTGATGACGAGAGACCACATCGTAATCATCTGTGTGGAACCGAATAGCCGATTGGTCATAAAGATACCGCCTTTCAACGCGCGTGGTCGTTGTGATCATGATCGATCATCCCATACGATACAATGGGATTGGAAAACAGTACAGTGTGAGACGGAATATTTTATTTATGGAAAGATCGTAACTTGTGATGAAACAATATACGATGTGTTGGACGAAATCCGTAATTAGCATGAAATGAGATTGGACAATAAAATAAAATAAAATGAATACTGCTTTTAATTTATCGAGTTCATTTAAATATTAATAAAACTAAAATATTTATATATGAAATTGATATTAAATATTTATATATTTGCGTACCTTCGCTCGGCTCGATGAGCGAGCATGTGGTGAATGCTGAATTCCTTATCCCGGATTGCTCTATTATGGATTTCACTAATAACCGTGAGGAATGAGATTATGGTAAACTCTCTCGGACTTTTACTCATGAAATGATAATGCATATTCTCAGTATTAATTGTCCTAACAACTCGGCAGGCGAGGATCGAATTATTTGGCGCTGGAATCCTAAGCATATTTTTTTTTGTCGGCGGCACTTACATTCATCTCAGTAATTTTGTTTGGGATCCGAAACGTGATTGTAAGGAGGCATGGACTGTATGGCACCGTCTGCTCCCGCCTAATCTCCTCACTTCTTTCTTTAACATGTCTTTGCAGGAATGGTTTCGAGATTGTCTCCTATCAAACGCTACTGTTACAAGATGGAAGTTTCCTTGGCCAACTCTTTTCTCATCAATAATCTAGCAGTTCTAGAAGACGAGGAATGATTACGCCTTCAACAGCTCGAAAATCTCCAATGCCTGCATCTTAAGCAAAGGGATTACTTGGGCCAGGTATTATCATGGTAGTCTTGTACCTCTGATATCTCTTGTTGCACTTCAAAAACCCGTCAAATGGATGAGACTGACCCCAGGATGGCTTTGCTTGAATGTCGGTGCTGCCATCTCTTCAACGACAGGTATAGGCTCAGTTGGTGGGCTTTTTCGGGATCACACAGGTGCTTGGATCTCCAACTTTCAGAAATCTATTGGGATAGTTTCTACAATTCAAGCCGAACTTTGGGCGATTCTCATTGGTCTTCAGTGTGCCCAAAAGGAAGTATATATCAGAATGTGAGATCCATATTTCAGAAATCTCACATTTTGTATTGTATTTTTTACTTCGTGTAAATATAAAATCATTAACATATATGTATATATCAGAGTTCTAAATATAAACACCTTAAATGTATTAATTGTATTTAACCATGTCATATAATCTTTATTAATCATTTGTAAGAAAAATAAAATACAACAAAGAGAAACAAAATTTAACAATCTGAAAAAATGTTGCCTAAAAGCTTTACTGAAAATCGTCATCATGTTCTACAGAAGCGAGGGAGGATCTTTTAAGAGGTAATTTAATTCTAAGAGAAAGCCCACCAGATATGGTCTTATGATTATGAAGTGCACTTTGTATAGGGGTGGGTGAAGTAGATGATGATGGTGGTATCAAAGAATTTCTATTGGAAGAATCAGAATTTAATAGTTTGTGATGTTTGGGCAAAACATTTGGCTTGGAAACTAGGTTTTGCTTCATGGAATTCTGCATTTTATTATTGCCTTCTCTCTCTATCAAGTGACTAACCTTTCCATTATTCTGCCTTTTACTTCCTTCTCTTTCCTTTGATTCAATAGGAACAAGCTTCCCATCTACTTGATTGGTAAAAACAAATGTGACCTGCAATATATATTTATTAAGATTAGGACATATGTTACTCGAATTCCAATGTAAATACGAGATAAAGATTTTTTTAAGTTTTTCCACATATTTGGAGGTTCATATAATCATAAACATCCCCAGACATACGTCGGGTACATTTATCTGACATGAATATTTCAAGAAAAATGAGGACTTTGAGCAATACGGATTAGGACTATCATTATAATTTTTCTGCTGAATGCATGCATTTCACTGGAGGAAGTTTGTTCTTCATAGGCTCAAGATCATCAATTTGCAAAGAATTAGAGTAGTTTTTGAATCGTAAAGTACAGCATACAAGTAGCATAAATATCGCCATACCTCATCACCAGCTGAAGCTTGAAGAATAGCATCAGGTACTGATTCTGAGTGAAAATGATGCCCCCAGCTAACTAAATCCTCTTCAAAGGGACTCCCCACCTGAAAACAATCCGAAAGAGAAGATAAACTGGATGACCTCATGGGAAACTAGGCACTAGTATACTCCATGACTCAATGATAACCCAACCTGTTTTTCTGAGCCCTTCAGCTTATCCAGACATCCAGCAATTCCCGCAAATCCACCTATGTCAAAAACCTCTTGATCAGAGCCGGAATTTCCATTCTCCGATTCACATTCTACCTGTTCTCCCATGTTTTCAAGTCCATTATCATAATTGTTACAGCGGTTGCAGTTCATCTTTTCATGAATTTCGGACCTGCGTAATTTATGAGATAAAGGCTTGTGTCACACAAAGATGAAAATCAAATTGCCCTTAGCTACGAAATATTTGAATCAATGATTCAAAGATAGAGTGAACTAGAATATTCAAGCATAGAGCATAATTGTGGAATGTGGCTTGCTTCAAAAGACCAGGCCAAAGTAAATCAGTAGTTGTTCATATTACGTGCATGATCAATGGACGTTCTTGACTTGCTACCGAGGTCAATGCAATAATTTTCAATTTGGTTTCTTTCATCCTGTCATAACTGTAGCATTTAGTAACAAAGAGACTTTATACCCTAAGATAATGTCAAGTCTTGTTGCAGAATTAAAGGTTTACAAGAGTCTGATGCTGTTAATTGATAACATTATACCCACGGTTGTGTAATCTCAATTTCAGGTTCGCTAGAGGTGTTGCAAATCTTCTGAATAAATAGATGATATTGTGTAATGCATGAATTTTTTAGAGAGGACATATAAGTATGCTGTAACTTAGAAAACACTCTACCTCACACTATCATAAAATGTGAAAAGGTCACGTAAATCTTCCGTTGAGAAAACATTTCCCTGCAACACGAAGTCTCAAGCAGTTTTCATATGATAAGCTAAAATCAAGTTCCAATGAAAAAAATACAAAAACTGACAAATAGGAACCTGTCCCATATCACTGTCGATTTGATCCTGTTGTATGACTTTTTGCAGCCCTTCCTTTGACATTTGACGCTGGTACACCTACAGAAATATAAATATGCTCTCTTATTCCAACTGTTTATTGGCAAGGTTTATGCAGAAGTCAGAACACTGGGTGATATTGAGTTAAAGTGATGCCAAAACCTTTTCTTCAATTGTTCCAGTACTTAGGAATCTGTAAATGTAAACTCTTTTTTTCTGCCCATCTCTCCAAACCCTTGCAGCAGCCTAGGTTATGTTAGCAAAGGGTCAAAATAGTAGGTCACACGACAAGTGCCTATTTTCTCAATGACAAAAAAAATAGTTGGAGCTCAGATAAGATATTACTTGCTTATCATTGGCAGGGTTCCAATCAGGGTCAAACAAGACCAGTCGATTACCGCCAATCAAATTGAGACCGCATCCACCTGCCTTGCTACTTAATAGGAATACAAATTCATCCTGAAAATTGTTGTTTAATCATTCCGGATTATCACTGATAACACCCCCAGAAAAACTATGAACTAGAGAAACCTAATCCACAAATAGACTGATGCAAGTAATTTTATACCTTGGTTGAATCATTAAAGCGATTAACTAGTTTTTGCCTTTTGCCAATTGATGTGGTTCCATCAAGCCTCAAGTATGGATATCTTTTTTCTCGGCACAGTTGAGTGAATAGGTCCAATGTCTGATGCAAAACAAATTCATTGACATAAAAAATTATAATAATATGATTTATCCCAAGGGATTCATCTAAAACTGAGCATACTAACATGAAAAAAAATATGATAATGCTCTATAACGATTTTTTTATCAAAGCTCTATAACGTTTTGTTAATCATTTAAACTGACCTGTGTATAGTTTGAAACAAGAACAATGCGATCATCGGTTCTCTGATGAAGATGAGCCAGCAATCCAGCTAATACATGCATTTTCCCAGATAGTTCAACCCATGCCCCATCACCGCCAGTCCATGATCCGGATCTAACAATAAAAAAATAAACATAACCTTATGATGTATCAGACAGTTGACATAAAGCATAAATATATCCAATATATGAGGAAACTACCTTCCGGAGAACATCTCTGGTGGAAAAAACCGCATACAGTCCTCAAAACCTGTAGTTCCTGGACTTCCACTTTTAATGGTATCATAAATGAGCTACATAGAGAAATATCATTTATGAGAACAAAGTAAATTTCTTAAAATTAGTAAAAGAAGATAAATCAAATAGAAAGGTAAACAATATAAGTCATATGGCACAAATGCTAGTACATCCAGTTAATTTTGAAATGCTGAATGTAAAAAGGAACATTGTGCCAAATATGGAATGGAGAACTCACACACAAATAACAGATTTATTTGTTTCCCAAACTTTATTCAAAAAGTACACAACTCGTTATACATTAAGCAACATGTAAAAAAATTCTGTTTTTCCCTTAAACTACAGTACCTTCGGATGATTGCAGAGCTTCTTGAGAGCTGTAATATAAGCCAAGATTTTTGTTTTCTTTGTTTCTTCAGTGATGGCTCTTTTAACCTGAATTCAAGACGGGCAAGACAACAATTATGTTTGGTCTACACAGTAAACTTCAGGTAGTCCACTCTCCACTGTAAAGCAATAACAAATAAACCAACATTTTTAGAGTGTATAAAATGGTTGTACAACTCAGCCTGAAGAGGAGTCAACTTGCAGCATACAACTTCAACTATCTGCAAGAAGAAAAAAATGTCCTGAAGGAAAATTTCAGATAATCCATTAAATATCTACTCTAGCTCACCAACCTATATTTAATATTATGAGCATTTAGTAAAAGATAATATTGCAAAAGGAGTTTAAGACAAAGATATGTAAAAAGTAAGATGTAGTTCAATATGAGGACCATACCTTTGGAGGCAGATGATTTGATAGCAACACATTAGTCCTCCTCAATATGAACTGCAATCATGTATCTTTCAATCAATTGTGAAAAACACAGGAAGTGGTTATTCAAAAGAATAACAGTAATTAGCAACACAAAGTGATGGATTTCAGGAAGAGAGTAACCACTCTATAAAGTTCATATACCAATGAGAATGTAGATATATCCTCCAGAAACTCAGTTATTGCTAAAAATAAGAATAATAAACCAACATTACCTGATTTACTTTTGCACTTAATTCTGAAGAACGTTCTGCAGCTAGCTTCTTCTCTTCTTCACTAGAAGTTGGTTCTCTTCCACAAATTATTGGTGTCTAAATCATTTGGAGGCATTACAACAGTATATATAAGGAACAAGCAAGTGTTAATAGAATGGAAAAGAAAAGGTAAAATGGAACAACAAGAATAATCGTGAAGACAGCAGAATTACAAATTAGTAATAGAGGATACAAGGAATGTGAATTCTTCCCGGCAACTGCAGCATACATTTCTAACTTCTCTAGTTAAAATTTATTTAGAAGAATTTAACTATACACTGTGATGGCTTCCATCCTGATACTACCCTCCAAAGTTTAAAAACCAACTTGATTATATATATTTTCTACTGCACGACAACAAATCAATTGTAAAGCATTTTATTGCCCAGAAGCAACTGGCCTTTACACAAGGAAAGTGTCCAGGGAAAAAAAGAGTGCTTAAATGTGGAAGAAAGGAGATCAAACATATATTTAGATATGCAAGGTATATTTGCTGATGCAACACTAATGACAGCATTTATGTAGCTTAATGTAGGCCCAATTCAAGTGCAAATCCGTTCTCACAGCTTTTTTGTAGACCAGGGCAGAAACAGAGAAGGGATAACACAAGTACACGAGTTTTAAACTAAAAAATATAGGTGTCTTTGAAGATAATAAAAATATGGAACTCGGGAACTCAAAGATACAAGCATTTTTTACATGTAATTTTTGCATTGCAAATTTAACCTCTGAAACTACAGTGCTGAGTGATCAACTGACCTCGTAGTAACGCCGAAAGTATGCAACATCACCCAAAATTCCTTGATTAGTGAAGTTGACCATGGAAAAGAACTCTTCAAGGTCATTCTGTTTGGATGAAAAGGAGGTGAAACTATATGTTAGGAAGACAGACATCATAATTCATGAATCATATAAAACGACCTTTACAGTATCACCTGCATGGAAGTTCCAGATAACAAAATCCTGCGTTTACATGAGAGAGCAGCCAATACCTAGACCATAGACGTGTTTATGGAAATTGTTAGAAAAGCAACAAAAAAAGACTTCTACCATGGAACACAAAGTTGAGAAAAGAGATTCTTCAGAAACAAACCCGGTTTGTTATTGTCTGATCGTTTTTCAGCCTGTGAGCCTCATCACAAATAAGAAGATTACAAGCCTCACTTTGGCTAAATTTTGATGAATGCATCCTAAATGTCTCGTATGAAACAATCAATACCTGAAAACAATTGATTAAAAAAAATCAAAAAGAATGTGCCACACTTAAGTATACAGTGCAAAAACTACCTGCACAAAGCTACGGGGATTTATGAAGCTGTCAATTCCAGAGACGACGTCATCTTTGCTGCTTTCACAGAGAGCTATAAGTTGAACTCTTTGTCCAACCCACTTCTTTGATTTCTGCCTCCCAGTTACTGACAAGACTGGTTGGTGTGACAATTATGGCCTTCTTAACCATCGGCTTCCCATCAAACCCTTGACGAAGAAGGGTATACAGTAAAGTGATTGACTGCAGTGTCTTTCCCAAACTGCAAATATGAAGGATATGTAAATAAAACCCAGAGTATGATAACCGAAGTCATAAACTGTCTGAAGGGATTTACCATGAAGGGATAAGATATTTACCCCATATCATCAGCAAGAATGCATCCATTAATATTGGCAGCGCTATACAACCCAGACACACATTCAAACATGAACTGAACTCCTTCTCTGTATTACAAAATGAAAAGAATATCTCCCTTAAAATAAAGAAGAAGACAACATCCACAACCAATTTACAAAATTCTATAAAAACATTCTTATTCTAATAATATATTCTCAGCGACCCATACCATACCCAAATAAAATCCAAATTCAGTGGGCTGTTAACCACTATAGTTTCAATTTTCAAACAGAACATGGTCATTTCTGAATTGCATCTACATACCACGTGCACGCAGACACAAATTTACATAAAGAAATACATATAACTATGTACATAAAGCTCTACCTTGCATTTCCTCAAACTGAACATCAGGATTGAGACTGATAAACAATACCTTTGATGGGGTCGAAGAAAACGGACAAGCAAGGGATCCACTGCTATGGGCACTAAGTTTTTGGGCCCATCTTCAGATTCTTCAGGTTGCCATAATACCAAAGGCTCAACACCCGGCGGAAGTGTCACAATTTCCTCCTTAATATCAGTCCTATCCGACTCTGTTCTAATTAGCGGTTTGGCTATTGCAACTAACGCTGGCCTTGAAGAGCCCCAAGGAACAAACCGCTTCCGGGCCCAAAGACGATGTGTTAGATTTTCTTTCCCATTATCATAGCCATTAGAACATGGGGGCTTAAATGGTTTCCTACAAACTGCAGCTCCTTCAGTTACTGAAAGAACTCGTGGAAGCAGCGATTGTCTTCTTACAACAAGGTTGCCCCTAATAAATCATTACATATAGACTTCAATAAACTATCAACAAAATTCACATAAAATATATTTAACTGCGATCGGTATTTCGAGACTCAAAATATAATAATATCAAAATAATAATGAAAACAGTCCTTGCATAACCAATAATCCATTGAATCAGAATTATTTTCAGCTCAAGCTCAAAGGAAAGCCAAAAAAATACACCTTCGATTAGTTTAAACTGAAAATTTCTGGTCATCCAAGTTCTTCGTTTTTTTTCTTTTGGTTAGGTATTGGATTTTTGAAACGGAAAGCACCTTAACAAAGCATCGACGTTCTTGGACTTGAGATCTCCATCGGACGGTGGATGATGCGCTGTAGATTCTCCACCATCGTCATCGTTCTCTCCTTCTTCGTAATCATTGTCTTCTTCCGGACGCTCAACGGCGTAATCGTCGCTTGGATCGGAATCGGAGGAAATTTCTTCGTCTTCCTCCGTTGATGACGTGGACTGACTTTCCCTCACCATTTTGGGCGGTGAAAGAAAGAGGGGTGAGGGATTAGAGAAGAAGAAATTTGAAAATCAGAAACTTTGGCGGTAAAACAAAAATGGAATGCAAAATTGTTGGATCTGGAAATATTAGAGGAATTGGGTCGGGTTCTAGAGGACTAGGGCCTATGCTTCGGTGAGTCTATGGGTTGGATTTGGTTCATAACTCAGAAGCCCCAAACCCATGTGGCGACACTCCCCTTTATTTAATTTTATCCATCCATCTCATATTATTCCGATGGAACCCTGTATGGAATCGGCTTTACATCAGAATCAATGCTTAAATTATCAACTTGGACTTACAATGCAAGCAAGGAGATACCCTACAGCTTCATACTTTCCATCATCTGAAAGCCATGGAATAACCTACAAATAATCATCTGTTTTCTGTATTATCAAACCAACTGAAAACTTCAAAGAAATTCAAAAAACTAGAAACCATGTATACTAGCACGCAGGATCATCCGGCTGTTCGGACATCGGCTCACAGCCATCCAAGTCCCACCCCAACTCCAGCAATCTCAACTGCTTTCCCTACACGTTTTCAACACCACCCCCCTGGAGACTGGACCACTGGTCTTTGCCATTGCTTTGATGACCCTGCAAATTGTAAGGTCATAAACCATTAACCATCTTCATCATTTTTCATGCTTTATTTTCGTTTTCAGATGAACCCTTTGATTCGATTTCCGAAATTTGCAGGTTTGATTACTTGTTTTTGTCCTTGCATAACATTCGGACAGATATCGGAGATAGTCAACCGAGGACAAACATGTAACGTTTACATTTTTTTTTCTACAATATGATGTTTGTTTCAATTCGTTAAAAAATTTGAGATTTCATTATTGTTTTTGGGCAGCTTGTTTTTCAAGGGGTTTGTTGTATACGGTGCTGTTGGGTTTCGGTGGTTGTGCATGTTTATATTCATTCATCTATCGCTCGAGACTAAGGGGACAATACGACTTAGCGGAGGAACCATGTAATGACTGCCTGCTTCACTTCTGCTGTGGTCCGTTTGCTCTTTGTCAAGAATACAGAGAGCTCAAAAATCGTGGCTTTGACATGGAGATAGGTAAACCATATTTTTATAAGGTCACGTTATAACAAAATATACGGGCTAATTCTCAATGTTGGATAAAGTAGAGGGACTAAAAATAGAATTCAACCTTTACAAAAATCAATCATTTTTCCCTTGTGCATCATTAATCAATCCATATTTAATATGCTTTGGTTGACGAATTACATATATATTATTTTTGGGGAATGAAGGTTGGGAAGCCAACATGGATAGGCAAAAGCGTGGAGTTGCAGCGGTGCCAATAGTGGTCCCTGGAATGACAAGACATTGACTGCAGCTGTTCTCGTGCATTTTCTGTCTTTGTTTTGTGTGCTTTGGTTAATCTATCTGTTTCTGTTGAGTATTGTAACTTTTTACATCGAATTAAAGAAATTAGGTTGAATCTAAAAATTCAAATTGAAATTTATCTCTCAAAAAATATTTTCAATTCAAAACTTTAAAAATTAGATTATAATTTAAAAGAATGATTATCAAATTCAAATTTTTTAATTTTTAATAAATGTTTTTAATATAAATAATAAATAACTGGAAGTGATTGCATAAACAGTTTCAATAATAATAGTAACGTCCAAATTCTCATTTACAAACATATCAATTCCAGAAAAATAAACAAATGTATGGCAGAAGAAAAGTCAAATAAAAATCATATTGAAAATAATAATTTTGTCTGAATAAAGAATGTGATTCTCCGAGTATCGATTCACCTAATGTTGAGTATATGGGTGTAAGTTATTAAGCTTAGTGTGTCTCTAAAGAGAAATCTGACAAATAAGTTCAAAACACAAACATATACAGAATCCAAGTCATCATATTCATGGTCCGAATGAAATGCAAAAATAAATGCACTCATACGTCTGTCACACCATTTAAAGAGTATGTTCCCCATAACCACTTTAACTATAATCACGCCAGCTGAAGTGGAGTCCACCACAAAGGCATAGCCCACAAAATTCGAAAGTAACATTCCCTCGTCGAGTGAATACACTTAACTTCTCCTATCAAACACATCCCAATATGACATAGCAAAATGACATACATACCTGATTTCTGAATCCAATCCAAATATAAATATTACATAATCAAATATTTCAAAGTATATATCATGATTCCCACAATTTAGCACAATCACTTATTTTGTACGCACAACATATATTCCGATTCTGATAAATCAACATGCATCACATGAATTTTTTTCCGAATTACATTAAACACAATCAATTTTCACAATAAGACATGATTTTAATTAAATTTTCAATCAATCAAGAAGAAAGCAAGCAAGCAAGCAAGCAATACAAATATAACACTGAATAGAGACAAGCCTCGACAAATAGCTAACAACGATGTAGTCACTCATTTTCGCATGGGGTGCTTTTTAATAATATGTATAATATTTTTTAAACATTTCAAAAATATATACAATATATAGTTTTTGAAAACATTTTGAAAACATATATAATATATAGTTTTTGAAAACATTTTAAATATATATATATATATATATATATATATATATATATATAATATAGCTTTGAAAATATTTTGAAAATATATATAATATATAGTTTTGAAAACATTTTGAAAATATATATAATATATAGTTTTAAAAACATTTTGAAATATATATAATATATATAGCTTTGAAAACATTTTGAAAATATATATAATACATAATTTTAAAACGTTTTTGGAAATATATCATATGTATAGATTTCGAAAACATTTTTCGAAATATATTTTATATATTTGTTTGTTTGTTTGTTTGTTTTTTTTTATTTTTATTTTTATTTTTTATTTAGGTCTAAGTCCAACAAAGATGTGAAGAAGCCTAACCAGGTAAGCTAGCTTGATCCAGCAAGCAAACTCGGAGGCCCAACTATAATACCCATCTTTCGTATACCCTTCTGTACATGATATATGGACGTTACATCACTTTAAAATAATGTTTGTCATTTGAAAACCCGTAAAATTTTGTTTCAATTTGATTAGCCACCAAATAGGATCTTTTTGAAAGCAACATATTCAAATCTCCACTTAATTACATTACAAAATGTTTATATAGTTTAATTACATGCCAACTAAGTTTTTAAATTGAATAAGATTGTCCTACCATTATTGATGAGAGTCAATATTAACTAATGATATCCACTGCTACTGCTGCACTTCTTACTCAATTTAAATTATATGAAGCTTTAAACATATTTTGGTGTAGTATTTTGAAAAAATCATTAATAAAAAATATAATTAAACTATATGAATATTCAAGAATTTTGAAGTCATTGATCACATTGTTATAAAATAGATATAGATAATTTCGAAAAGTAGTCGCAGAGAATTCAGCACATTATTTATTCAAACTACTTATAGTGAAAGCATATAAAATATATTGGACAAATGGAGCTTCATCACGTCATGCAATTCGAATAATCAAGTTGACCAGACGCGCTTGGCCACGAGTTCATTGCAATAATAATAAGTCAAATCAAACAATATGTAGCAGACATGATAAGACCCCACACTAAAATTATTCAAGGAACTTTATTCTATAGTACTCCAATTCATCAATCCTCTGTGTGACAACCATTTTCTTATTTATAACGTTAACTGACCACATGTTGAATGTGATTAATTCAATTCAACACATGCCCTTTATGAATTTACTATTATTTAAAACGTATTGATTATTTAAAAAAAATTATCCTATACGAAATAATAATTTTATATTTTATTATAGTAAGTACCTTTACTATTTTTTTTATTCTGTTCAATAATAAAATTATCAGAAATGCCTTTAATAAACATTTATTTCTTTGATTGATTGATACTAATTTCAACATTTTTTACAATTGAAATTTGGTTATTGTTATTGAATTTCACTAAGTGATTTTACGTCATAATATATTTTAAAACCATTAATATACTACAGAAAATATTAACATAATACTCGTTTGACGTGCTATCATATTATAAACTTTATATTTTTTTAAGTGTGAAGTCATCAAGTTTACCTAGCTTTATTATTTTAAATCATTTATTGGACTGGACTAATATCTTCCAAATAGTATTTGTTAAAAATAATATCCTTCAAACTGTCCGGTAGAATCAAGGACATAAGCATAATTTTATGTTAAGGGGCGAATTTGAACTTATAAAATTTTAAAAGGTAAATTTTAACTTATGAAATCTAGGGAGGCGAAAAAAAAATTTCAACCGAAAATACATATATAAAATCTAAAATATAGGGTAATTTTAAATTTTTAGGGGCGACCGCCCTGCCTAAGTTCATCCTTGCATAGAATGACCATGAGTTCTACCAAAAGTAAGATCAGACCTCGCATTTTATAAAAAACGAGTTTCATATTATGAGACGTGTCACAACACGATTAGAAGGTATTTTTATAATTTTAACCTTTTTTCTCATTCATTACAATATCTTGTATATTGTATGTTGTATGTTAATTTTAAATAGTGCTCTTGGCTTAGTGGTTTGGGCGTTGGCTAAGTATCTAACCGTGCCCAGGTTTACCCTTAAAAAAATAACGCCATTTCTACTCGTTTGCTGTGGAAGTATGATCTGAAACATGATCCTTGGTGGGTCCCTGTAACATCCCAAACTATAGGTTAATGATTAAATTGTAAAATTTCAGAATTCGGTGATTAAAGTGGAAAAGTTGAAAAGTTCAATGATTTATTTGAAAGTATTTCCTGAAGGGTTGTTAGTAATTATTAAAAGAATTAAAGGACAAAATGGTCATTTGACTTGAAAATGATATATTGGCATGTGGGGATAAGGATGAGGAGATATTTTCTCCACTTCATCATATTCTTCTTCATCATACGAGAGAAAGGAAGCCAAGCTTGCAAAGGTAAGTTTTCTAATTAGTTGATTATTTGTTAAGTTTTATAATTAGTTGATTATTTGTTGATTTAAAGTTTGGGTTTTGATCATTAGATGATAACTAAGCTTATGGAAAACTTAAGTTATCTTAAGATCAAAAAATAAAGAAGTTATGAAGAATTAAAGATAATTGTTTTTAAGTGAATTTCCGGAAAAGAGTTGATAAGTTGAATTTGAAACTAAATTTGACTTGTCATCAACTTAATTAAGAGATATGAAGTGATAGAATTGGATTTAGAACATCTTGAAAATTTGGTATGATTATTGATTTCCATATGAAAGATGAAATTTTGAGATTAAAGATGAGATAAATTGATATAAATGAGTTTAAGCATGTGAATGTGAGTTAAGGATATGAAAGGGGTTAAAATATGGCACAATTAAATTAGAATGAAGTAATTTACGTGCATAAATGGGAATTATGGGCTAGTGTGCATCGGTACACATTCAACTTGTACCGATGCATCAAGGGTAAATTTCCATAAATTATTCAGTGTGTATCGATGCACACAGGTAGGCATCGATGCAAGGGAATTTCGAAACTATTTTGTGTATCGATGCACCCATAGTGTATCGATACACCCCTAAAGGAAAAAAATAGAATTTTGGTTCATTAAATTAGCCTAAGTTATTAATACCAAGTTATAAGGTTTAGGCTTTTGATAATTATCTCGAAAATTATGTTTATGTATATATTGAACCTAAACAAGTTCTGGAACAATCAAAGAGTTAGGATCGAATCAAAGCAAGGCTAAGGTGAGTGCAATTTAATTTGTGCTTATGTTATAGAATGAACATTGGCATGCGATGAGCCAGTGACGGAGTTACTATGGTAAGAAGTAACTTCTAAAATATTATGTGATTCTTATATGTGCAGGAATACATGAAAATATGATATAAGCTATGTATGTATGATATATATGTATTTTTGAACATAAGTAAACAAGACATAACATATGTGCTTAAATAATAACATGAGAAATAAAATAGGCTATGTGATAAGGATATAGAGAATGAAATGAATGACATGAAATGTATGTATGCTTAATTATATGAGGTGAATGATATAATAAGAAGCTATGTGCTAAGAAGATATGAGTTTATGTGATATAAAAACGTATATGTGAAATGACATGATGGGTGATAAAACCGTGAGCCTATATGAATATATGATATGAATGTGATATACGTGATGTATGTGAAGCATATGAGAACTAGAGATAACAATGATTTACATGTCATATGAACACAAGAGAAGTGTTATAAGCTAAGTGATATATGATTATGAAATCATATGAAAAGTGAAATGTGCATGTGAATATGTGAAATGATATAAATGATAATGCCCATGTTATGTAATATGAGAGCTAGTGGTATAGTTTGCATGCCAAGAGTCAAGGGTTTACCTATGTTCTACGGAACATATGGACAAAATTACCTATGTCTTTCGGGACATATGAACAGTATACCTATGTTCTAAGGAACATATGAACAGTTTACCTAGGTTCTTCGGGACCTATGGACAGTTTTCGAGGTTCTTTATGACCTCTGGATAGGTCCTTCGGGACATTTATACGAGCTGTGGTGCAAAACTTCAATGTACTCACATACCTTAAGTTCTCAAAAGTATACATGGGCCAATACATGATCTTTAAAGATAATAAATAACTTGATATGATACTATGTGTGCTCTGTTGTGAAATGACATGTGTAAGCATAATATTTTGTCTTGCTGTAACACAACCAAATCCCAGTAGCCTATACCTCACCCATGCTGCTGCACAGTACCCGATTTAGACCCAGTTTTTCTGTTGTCACCCATACCGCCCCATGTTGTACAACACCCCACGCTAGCCCCATACTCCTCTACCTAGCCATTCATTATTACCGAGAAACAATCAAATAAAAGATAACACACAGAAGAAATGAATGGACATTGGGGGATACACGAAAAAGGAGAGAGAAAAACGAAGAGTATAACCATCAAAAAAATAAAAAGTGTGAGAGGAGACTTACTTTTCCTTCATCGGACAGCCGCTGCAGTTTCCTTAGTTCATCAGTGTCATCCTCGTCAGTGATCGTGTGGGTATGGTTCTTTCTCTCTTTCTTTTTTACCTTCCTCTTGTGAAATTGGGGAGGAATAGGGAGAGTGAGAGAGCATGGCAGTGAGGGAAGAGAGAAATTAGAAAGGGAAAATAGAGAATTTTAGGTTTTAGAAAAATGAAATGAAATTTGGGAGAACCAATTCAGTTCTGTTTTAAGGTCTTATGTTTAGAGTGAAGTGACGCCGTTTAGGCCAAGAGGGATTTGTTTTTTTTTAAAATGGTACATTATCATTTTAGGTCCCTCTATCTTTGTAATGGATGTAATCAAATCACTTAATGAAGTTTCATTCTTCCATTTCGAGCACCTTATTTGTTTAGTGCTTTATTTTAGTCATGTGTTATATCTTTTTAAATGTTTAGATATATAGCTGTAAATTTTACTTAGTTTTTATTTGGTCATCAGTTAATGATTTCTATTTATTGCATTTTGGAATTAATTTTTGTTTATCTTTCATTTTGATCATTATTTGTTCACTAATGGGTTTAGGTTGAATACTTTGTTTTGAGCTCTGATTTATGATTAAGTTCATTTTAGTCACCATTTTTAGAGCTTTAGTGTTCGGGTTTATTTCCATTAGGTCCTTACCTGTTATATAAATATGTTTGGTTTTATGTCTATTGATTTGTGATTTAGTTCATTTAGGTCCTTATTTGTGTATTAATTAAATTTTTAGCATTTATAATATGGATTCTGAATTTGTTTGACTTTTTGTTTTAGACCCTAAATGATATTTTTAAAGGTATATATTTAATTTGTATTATGGGTTTTAGATTTTAAGTTGACTTCATTTGGTCATCACTGTTGATTTTTCAAGTGAATTGCATGTGTATTGTCTGATTATATTTTATTACTTTATTTGTTTATAAATTAATCATCTTATTGTGTTGCTTTAGTTTTTTTTCTTATTATTATTCTAAACCATTTAAGTAATATTTTGTTTATTCATTTTTGTGTGTTTATTATTACGTTACATGTAAATATATTTGCTTGGTATTCCATAATTCTTGAATGTTTGTATATCGATTATCCTCATATATTATGCTCATATTAATTAATCTTGTGTCAGTGTTTTATGTATCTTTCGTATTCGATTAAATGTTTGAATTAACTCGAATGTTTTTTTTTTCAAGAACACCGATTTCTAGAATGAGCGTGGAAAATATCACTTAGTCGAAGTGATGCGATCTAATATGACATTTTAACAAAATGTGAACTTGAAATAAATTAATTTTACTTGTACTTATTAATTCATATCGTATTTTAAATTGCATAGTTCAATGTGTTTCTTTGTAGCGATTCATTTTTTGCAAACGCCGATTTTCAATTTATATTCGATTTGTGTTTTATCAAATATGAAATATTCTTTACGGATAAGAAATAGTCGAAATAATTGTCCTGACGGATGATTGCTAGTTTCGAGATTTCTTTTTCAAGTTAAGGAATTTTCTTTAATTAATTAATTCGAAGCAAATCAAATTAACTTTAATAAATGGATCACATTTTAATTATTGATTCGATTTGTAATTTCTACCATTTACGACAAAGTGTAAGCGACACAGTACCAATTTTGGGCGCAATTGGGGTGTTAATCCTTTCCCACACGTAACCAACTCCCGAACCCATTTAAAATGAATCTTTGGTAACGCAGACCGATTTTTTGTCTAAAAAATGATTTTTCTTAAAATTATTTTTAAAAGACATTTTTAGGTATTTGACCTACATAACCAAAAGGTCGATGGCGGCTCATTTTTCATTTCATTTAAATCAATTCCAAATTCACCCATTTTTCAAAATAAAGTCGTAATTGTTTTTTTAATTAATATTTTAATTGTTTTACCTAAAAATGGTTATGACAGCTTTGGCGACTCCGCTGGGGACTTTTTTTAGAGAGTCAGGCTGTAGGTCGCTTACACATTATCGTTGTGGTCAAATTTATGAGTTCGAGTCTTTAGTTAATCTATGATCCTTTTATTGAAGTTTTTAATTGCTTCATTTTTTTTTAATTTTCATACTAACATTTTAATTTTTGCTTTCAGCTCTATCCAAGTTTTTGTTTAGGGTTTTTATTTGTTCATATTTTGCGTCAAAGGTAGGTACGCTCCTCCTCACACACGTCACGTGCATCTGCATAACATGAGCTCTAGACACGAGCTTCTATCCGAATTAGTCAGGGTGATTGTTTTACTCTCGTAAGAATTTATTCTTCGTATAAGTTTTAGCAATTAACCTATGGGATACATACTTATACCTTCGTAGGGATTTATTCCTCGTATGGGTATAAGGCAATGAATCCCCTCGAATTGAATTCGTTCCGTTTGAAACCTGTAATGGGTGAAGATCGAGGGTCTGGCAGTCCAAGGGGGCACCGACATCAAGGATAATTCGAGCATCTTTCTTTCATTTAGAACTGAAACCATGCATATAGTGAACCATAGAACGATCACCCTAGGTATAGCCATACCAAGCCTCTGACTGTCAGTAGGTACCCAAAATAGGTGTTCATAAAGGAGGAGCATTTTTTAACTTCTCCTTTTTGCTTTAAATTTTGTAGAATAAAAGCATGCGAACTAGATATCATGCGGTTAGGATTTTTTTCTTTAAAATAACTCATTGTGGGTAGATAGCATGTCTGGGTAGGATTGTTATTTAATAAAAGCATGTTCAGATAGATATCATGACGGGGTAGGTATTATATTCATCTTTGAATAGCCTTTTTATCTGTATAGATTGTCTTACATGTACTAACTAATTTTTTTCTTTTGTTTGTGTACACTAACTTATTTTTTCTCATTTGTTTGTGTCATTTTTCATTTTTCGTTGCATTACATTGCATCATCATGACATAATGCGAGAATGTTGATCCGTAAGGGAATATTCGAGAGAAAATCTTGACAAGAAGAGATAAAAGTTTTCAATCAAACAATCGCGTACACAGACATGCACCGAGGGCTAAAATAAGTTCAGAGTACAAGAATGAGACTTGCTCGAAGATCGTGCAATATTCGAGACTGAAATGATGATCCACTGATCCGAGGAGTAATCAAGCAGTGGAGTTTTATCTACAGTCATCCCATCGCTTATCACCAAAGAGCAATGCACTAGCTTCGGCACCGTCGAGACATTAACAGAGTTAGTTTACAAAGCATTGAGGGTCATCAGTTCCAAATACGAATATCCAAGATGAAGTAGTGAGCTCGAAGATCGTGCAACATTCGAGATTGAAATAACGATCCATCGATCCGAAGAGTAACCCAGTAGTAGATTCTCATCTACGATCATATCATCACTAGTTATCAAAGAGTGACGCACTGACTTTCGTACCACCAGGGCATTAACGAAGTTAGGTTATAGAATGCTTGAGGGGTATCATTTTCGAAGACGATGATCTAAAACAAAACAATGGTCCACTTCGGACTTAATCATCTAAGCGAAGGCATGTCTGTAAAGTGGAATGTTTTGTAATGTGAAAACTTTTATTTATGGTGAAAATTATTCTAAGATATTAATCGTTGGAAACAACATTTTTGCATCTGCATTTGCATCTTTGCATTTTGCATATGTATTTCATTTTAAGCATTTTCACATACATTATTCATAAAAACATGGAATTAATCTGTGAAGGATTCGATGAAGTGGTCCTAACCACGTGATACTACATGGAAGTAAGAAGCTGAAATCAGTACACTTAGAGCTTGTTCAGCTGGTTGTAGGACTAAGCCTTCCAGAATGATCTGAGAAAAGAGTACCCATATCCCAAAGGCTACGATGTTGATCTCGTGTACAGTTACCACATAGAAAACTCCATACATTCCAATGAGAACTGTAAGGAACTGAAGTACAAGATCTAGAACTTGATAAATTCATGGGCATGGACAATCAAAGAAGAATGAGGGCATTGCATCTACCATTTTCATCGAGAGCATTGTTTTGTTTGAACACGTTTTTGTTTTGTCTTTCATATTTGTTTAATCTTTTAAACGACTGAACTTATGCTACCTTCTAAGGTTGAATAATTGAGCGATTTTTAAATTTTTAGTTCTTTGAATATCAAATGAATTACGGATCCTTTTAATTCTTCAAGAATTATGGATTTTTGACATATGAAAAGATTAGACCTTTCTTATCATGTCCAAAGCCAAAATAAAATACCTTGATTCTTTACAAAAAAACTCATGGTCATTACCAAAAGACCAAATTTTGACATTACCTTTCCTTGATACACAAAAATTCATACCCATACATTTTTTGAGCCAACAAAGTCACACCATCATCTTCTTAGACATCAAACTAACTTTTTCTACCAATAAGACCTACAGAAATTGAGTACAAGATGTTCGCTTGAACATGATATTTCTTACAATAAGACAATGAGGGGCATCTCAAAGCGATCTTCTGAGGACGAGCCTGAGCAATTGTGGCATGCTGAGAGCAAGAAGCAGAATAAGGAAATTCATTCAAAATAATTTTTTCATGCATTAATTACAGTTTTCATGTAACTAAAAATTAATCCTGAAAATCTATCCCCCTAGGGATACCTCTTCTGCAAGGACTTCTGTGTATGAGATGATAAATGACATTCTTTCTTTATCCCTTCTCAACATGAGAAAAGATATCCCTTGTGTCCCATTTGAGCCTAAATTATGTTTTCTTCTGATGCAACCCTAACCAAGGATCACCCTCCACACTGGGGGGCAAGGTGGAGGAAGTCTGCTCGCATGAGTGAAGACATCGATTCAGATGATATACCGAAAGTGAACTAAATGCCAAGTGCGACGATAAAATCAAAACAAAGAGAAAAACAACAAAGAAAAATAAAGAGCAAAGAGAAAAAAGCAAAGAAAAAGAAACAAAGAAAAAGAACAAAAGAAAAAACAAAGAACAAAAAGAGGACAAAGAGCACAAACAATGAGTCTCTCGACTCAGATGACGCACCGAGCTTCAAACCGTAAGATTGATCAAGCATAATCACTCCAAAATCACTTCACTCAAATATCATAGAACATTAAGAGAAAGACACATGTGAGCATATTCAAATTGAGCAAGACAAAATTGAGGTCATCAGAATGAATTGATACTTGGTTCAATTACCCACAAACACTTGTTTGGGCCTTTTATCCCTTTCTTTCATAACTGTGAACCATGGCCTACATTACGTACCTTAAAAGTCCTTTCTAATCATACGTGGATTTCTAAACAAAAGAGACTATCTTCAGATTTCATCCCGCCTGTCAGGATTAATCTTTTATTTACAAAAAGGTTTTTGAAAAATCTTTAATGCATGATAGAGAAAAATAACAAAGGGGGTTCAAGATGTAAATCTTGAATAACGTCTTGAAACCAAAGGAGGATTCGAGTTGAAAATCTGAAAAGGTGATTCGAATACAAAGATGGTGCAGCTGTTGTATAGGAGGCGATCGCACAACTCGAATAAGATCATGAGAACTGGGAGTCGGAGAATACTTCCAATAAATGAGTACAAAAGATACTCCATCAGATCACTGAACAGCAAATAAATGAGAATACCATACCGTTGACCAAATATAACAACCCGAGACACCTTATCCTTTCCTTACTTAACCCTAACTCAAGGATAACATTAATCTTGACACTTGTCAAATAGCTATAATTTTTTTCGAATGATTAAGAGAGTAATTAATTCTATGATATCCAATGAACTCTTGTTTTATGATTTGTCTTAATCGTGAAACCTAGAAAGGGGTAATATTTTTTAAATTTTTGATTAAACATTTTTTAAAATTCTTCTAATTGATATTTTTTCAAAATTTTGAAAATAAAAGGATAAGAAAAACATTTTCAAACAAGATAATATCTCCAAAGTAGATATTGGTAGTTGACGCGTGGCTCTCATACACAATGATAATATTTACAATCAGTGTTGAAGCAAGAATTGATGAATGTTGGGGCATTTTTGGGGGATTGTATCATCCAAGAGTACACCATCATTGAATTGAGAAAACATCAATGAGTCAGAAAAATGTGAGAAAAATGAAAATGGTGAAGCAGAGACAATAGAGCTCACTATATATAATTGTTTTGTCCATTATCACAACATGCAAGTAGCATTATTCTGGTGATTTCCCAAGCATTAATGTTGGCAAGCCAAAACGACCCACTTATATTCTTACTGATATTTTTTCTTTGGTGTCCTTGCAATTCTATACAAAAGCCCTGAACACCATGAAAAGAGCTTCCCTGGTTGAAAAATCTAGACAGAAGCCACATGAAAGGATGAACAAGTTGCTAAATGTTTGAGAACATCCAAATTTCTTGGAGCTCCATAATTTCTCCTTTGTGCTTTACCTGATAAGAAAATTGTAATATCTATGAGTCTTGACGATTTTGGCATAGTGACACAGTATATGTCTCTAACTAGGATAAATGATCAATACCTTACAAATTTGCTTCTAAAAAAATCAATGCAAAGCTTAGAAGACTAAATTCGATGTCAGCAATTGAGCAAACATCTTCAAGTCAAGTTGTTTCTGAAGTTCCTACTATCATTCTTAGCATAGATGTGTCCCATGGTTCTCCGGGGTAGTCTAACATCCCATCAATTACTGCAGTGGCCAGCTCCTGATAGTGGTCTTTAATTTCTTGCTACAGGAAAGTTGTGCGTACACAATCTCTGAAACTTGAAATGATATATTCTCTTTTCAAACCATCTGGAATAGATTATGAGGGTATCAGGAGGGAAGCTCTACTGGATTTTTGCATAAATTCATACAAAGAAAACCAATTTTTATTAGGGGCAAACTTTGCTGGGGCAAGAAGAAATTGACACGAGTCAAGAATTGCAAGAATGCGCGTTGTTGCAAACAAAGAGTGAAGACAACCAAATCAGGGATAGAATGAAGAGTGCTCCAGCATCCGTCCTTCACCATTGAATCAAAAAAATATACATCAACATAAACATACATGTTACATGAAATTTGTATCTTTACATCATTCATTCATCATCACATTGCAATAAAAAAATTCCCTTATCACAAGGATATTTTTAAAATTTTCAATTGAAATCTTGACTTTATTAAAGACATTTTCCCCTCTCATAAGGAAAAATTCAAAAATTCATCAAATCAAACACATAAAATAAACTTCATCTTGGCATCCATCATAGCATCCAAGATAGTCATTCATAAATGCATCATTTTTATATTGACATAAAATCAAAGTTTGGTGATGGCCAAATGTCCTCAACATGAAGGAACAATTTTGACATCCGGAAGTGAACTATTAGATCTTCTAATGAAAACATTCCTCAACATACAGAAGCAGCCAGTCTATAAGCATTTGAGATTATTTTTCACAAAACAAATTCCGTCTCACTTGAGACATTTTCTTTCGAAACACAAGCCTTGAGATTGTTTCTTTCGAAATGAACTTCGTCTCTCTTGATATAATTTCATTCGAAACACAAATTTAGAAATTGTTTCACTTGAAATAAAATTGCTAACATTTGATGTTGTATATTTCGTCTCGTTTGAGACATTTTCCTTTGAGATGCAAATTTTGAATTTATTTCACTTGAAACAAAATTAATCTCACTTGAGATTATTTCTCTTAAAGCAAATTTCATCTCTCTTGAGACAGTTTTTCCTCAAAATACAAAATTTGGAAATTGTTTTACTTGAAACAAAATTGATAAGCTTTGAGATTGTTTCTCTTGAAATAAATTTTACCTATCCTGAGACAGTTTATCTTGAAATATAAAAAACACTTTGATAGTGTTTCTCTTGAAACAAAGTTTTGTCTCGCTTGAGACAAATTCTTTTTGAAACATAAAAACATTGAGATTGTTTCCATTGAAACACATTTTGTCTCTCTTGAGACAATTTCTTTTGGAAAAAAAAATCTTTGAAACAAAGTGTTGTCTCACTTGAGACAATTTTCCGCAAAACGCCAAATTATGAATTTGTTTCACTGGAAACAAACCATCATTTTAAGATGTTTCTTTTAAAACAAAATATCTTTGAGTCTGTTTCTTTTGAAACAAAATTTTGTCTCTCGTGAGACAATTTTTCGCGAAAAAAATCTTTGAGTAGTTTCTTTTGAAACACAAAATCTTGAAACATGGTTTTGTCTCTCTTACAATTTCTTTTGAGAAAAATCTTTGATTTTGTTTCTTTGGAAACAAAATTTACCATATGTGAGTCTATTTCCCTTGAAACAAAACAAAAATCTTTGAGTCTGTTTCTTTGGAAACAAAATCCAATCTTTGAGTCGGTTTCTCTTAAAATCATTATCCCTAAAGATAGCCTACCATCCTCATCGCTTAGGAACCGTGTCATCCCCCGACCAGATCTCCTCATCGTGTAGGAGTCGCGTCAACCATAGATAACCAGTCGTCCTCATCACGTAGGAACTGTGTTATCGCCCTTCCTAAAGATGGCCAGAACACTTCATCACGTACGAGTCGTGTCATCCATCGACCAGATCTCCTCATCACGTAGGAGACGTATCAACTCAGATAACCAGTCGTCCCCAACAGAGTGGAACCATGTTATCATCATTTCAAAAGATGGCCAAAAACTCTTCATCACGTATGAGCAGTGTCATCCCACGACCAGATCTCCTCATCACGTATGAGCCGTGTCAACTCAGATAACTAGCCATCCACAGCATAATGGAACCGTGTTATCATACTTCCTAAAGATGGCCAAGGACTCTTCATCACGTATGAGCAGTGTCATACTCCGACCAGATCTCCTCATCGCGTAGGAGCCGTGTCACCCTTAGACGACCAAAACTCTTCATCACATATGAGTAGCGTCATCTTCAGCAATAAATTATCTCCTAATTGACCCGATTTCCTCAACGCGTAGGAATATCGTCATAATTTATCGAAAACGACCCGATCTCTTCAACATGGATGAGCAGTGTCGTCTTCAACATCAAATTGACCCTATCTCTTCAACACGGATGAGCAACATCGTTTTCAGCAACAAATTACCTCCAAAAGAATTTCATCAACAAACAAAGATTATTCGAAGAAAATAGCAGTGGTCGAAGAGAGAGAAGAACTCGTCCGAAGAGAAACAAGAATTTCAGAAAGAGAAGAACGGATGGATAGGAAATTTAAGTAATTCGGGCCAAAAATGGTGCTTTAAATCTTTGCTCCATTTCTGTTTCAGAGCAACGAGCAAAGATGGGCAGCTGTAAGCACCATTTTTTGTCCTGCTGTAACACAACCAAATCCCAGTAGCCCATACCTCACCCATGCTACTGCACAATACCCGATTCAGACCCAATTTTTCTACTGTCACCCATACCGCCCCATGCTGTACAGCACCACACGCTAGCCCCATACTCCTATACCTAGCCATTCATTATTAATGAGAAACAATCAAATAAAAGGGAACACACAGAAGAAAGGAAGGGACATTGGGGGATACACGAAAAAGAAGAGAAAAAAACGAAGAGAGTATAACCATAAAAAATAAAAAAGAGTGAGAGGAGACTTACTTTTCCTTCATCGGACAGCCGCTGCGGTTTCCTTGGTTCATCAGTGTCATCCTCGTCAGTGATCGTGTGGGTATGGTTCTTTCTCTATTTCTTTCTTACCTTCCTCTTGTGAAATTGGGGAGGAATAGGGAGAGTGAGAAAGCACGACAGTGAGGGAAGAGAGAAATTAGAAAGGGAAAATAAAGAATTTTAGGTTTTAGAAAAATGAAATGAAATTTGGGAAAACCGATTCAGTTCTGTTTTAAGGTCTTATGTTTAGAGTGAAGTGACGCCATTTAGGCCAAGAGGGATTTGCTTTTTTGAAAATAGTGCAATATCATTTTAGGTCCCTCTATATTTGTAATGGATGTAATCAGATCACTTAATGAAGTTTCATTCTTCCATTTCGAGCACCTTATTTGTTTAGTGCTTTTGTTTTAGTCATGTGTTATATCTTTTTAAATGTTTAGATATATAGCTGTAAATTTTACTTAGTTTTCATTTGGTCATTAGTTAATGATTTTTATTTATTGCATTTTGGACTTAATTTTTGTTTATCTTTCATTTTGATCATTATTTGTTCACTAATGGGTTTAGGGGTGAATACTTTATTTTGACCTCTGATTTATGATTAAGTTCATTTTAGTCATCATTTTTGGAGCTTTACTGTTTGGGTTTATTTCCATTAGGTCCTTACCTGTTATATAAATATGTTTGGTTTTATGTCTATTATTGTCTATTGATTTGTGATTTAGTTCATTTAAGTCCTTATTTGTGTATTAATTAAATTTTTAGCATTTATAATATGGATTCTGAATTTGTTTGACTTTTTGTTTTAGACCCTAAATGATATTTTTAAAGGTAGATATTTAATTTGTATTATGGGTTTTAGATTTTAAGTTGACTTCATTGGGTCATCACTGTTGATTTTTCAAGTGAATTGTATGGGTATTGTCTGTTTATATTTTATTACTTTATTTGTTTATAAATTAATCATCTTATTGTGTTGCTTTAGTTTTTTTTCTTATTATTACTCTAAACCATTTAAGTAATATTTTGTTTATTTATTTTTGTGTGTTTATTATTACGTTACATGTAAATATATTTGCTTGGTATTCCATAATTCTTGAATGTTTGTATATCGATTATCCTCATATATTATGCTCATATTAATTAATATTGTGTCAGTGTTTTATGTATCTCTCGTATTCGATTAAATGTTTGAATTAACTCGAATGTTTTTTTTCGAGAACACCGATTTGTAGAATGAGCGTGGAAAGTATCACTTAGTCGAAGTGATGCGATCTAATATGACATTTTAACAAAATGTGAACTTGAAATAAATTAATTTAACTTGTGCTTATTAATTCATATCGTATTTTAAATTGCATAATTCAATGTGTTTCTTTGTAGCGATTCATTTTACGCAAACGCCGATTTTCAATTTATATTCGATTTGTGTTTTATCAAAGATGAAAATATTCTTTACGGATAAAAAATAATCGAAATAGTTGTCCCGACAGAGGATTGCTAGTTTCGAGATTTCTTTTTCAAGTTAAAGAATTTTCTTTAATTAATTAATTCGAAGCAAATCAAATTAACTTTAATAAATGGATCACATTTTAATTATTGATTCGATTTGTAATTTCTACCATTTACGACAAAGTGTAAGCGACACAGTACCAATTTTGGGCACTGTGGGGGTGTTAATCCTTCCCCACGCGTAACCGACTCCTGAACCCATTTAAAATTAATCTTTGGTAACGCAGACCGAATTTTTGTCTAAAAAATGATTTTTCTTAAAATTGTTTTTAAAAGACGTTTTTAGGTATTCGACCTACCTAACCCAAAGGTCGATGGCGACTCATTTTTCATTTAATTTAAATCAATTCCAAATTCACCCATTTTTCAAAATAAAGTCGTAATTGTTTTTTTTAATTAATATTTTAATTCTTTTACCTAAAAATGGTTATGACAACATGGATGCCCGATGGTGAGTATAGAAAGGTTCAGTATATGTTTACATGATGTAAAAGAATTAGTTATATTAATATGAGTACTAATAAGTATTGTTAATGGTATATGTTTTTATATGATATGATAGTATTAATTGTTTATGCATTGATATGAGTAGAGTAATATCATATGTTTTCATGCCTCACTAAATTAACGACTTAGCGTGTGATTGTTTCACGAGTAGGTTCAGAGAAGAGGAAGATTGATAAAATTTATGCAAGACAGGTCAGTTTCTCCTTTCCAAAGATCAAATCAGATCAGAAAAGAAATGTATAGTATGTATTTTGTTATAAGAATAGTGGTTGACATGTAAATAAAGGTTTAAATCCGATATGTTTTAATCAATTTTGTAAAATCAAATGATTGAGTTTTGTAATGTTTTAAATGTGTATATGTAAATGGTAATTTTATACGAACGAAAACTTAGATTTTTATGAATTTATATGTATTTTGCCGAAGTTACTGTAGCAGTGCATCGATGCACGGTAGCAGTGCATCGATACACAATTTATATTCGGCATTTTTCAATGTTCATGGTACTATTCATACTGTATAGTACTATTTATAAATACACATTTTTGACTTGAATTTTTATAATGAAGCATAATTTAATAGTATTTTATTGTATTTTCTTATCATAAGTTCAAATGTTTTGCTATCTTACAAGAATATTGTTCCAAAAAATCAATGTGACATCACGGACTCGTATTCGAGTCGAATACGAGTTGGGGGTGTTACAGTCCCAGCTCCCACCTGGCGGCTGGCTGCCACAAGCGCAACTTTCCTTTTTTGTTCTCCCTTGCCTTTCATCAGGTGATGTCTCTCACTTTCCTCTTTTTTACATGACCATTTCAATGTTTATATTTTAAATGTATAATAAAATATACATTTATATTTTTATAATATTATTTTTAAAATTTAAATCGAAAATATTATTTTCACTGTTCATTTGGGTGTTTATTTATGATCCAATCTCATCAAAGGATTGAACTTTTTAAATTGACTGTATTTTCCAAGGCAGGCAGCCAACCCTGAGTCACCTAGTGCTCCTGGGAATTTGCAGTGGCAGCGTCATCTCCACAAACATAAATGCCAAAACATGGTTTCGAATGTAAAAAAAGGAAGGAAGACTAAAAACTCCAGGAAATATATGCCATTTGAATCATTTAAAGAACAAATGTACATTTGCTTCAATAATGAACCCTTTCTTGCAACTAATACAACAAGAAAGAGCCTTTTATGTTGGCCAAATTCTAACAATATTCCTTCCAAAACCAGCAGATTTTGCTTTTCAGTTCTACCGGAATCAATGACGAACAATAAATAGTTAAAAAAATGAAACAAGGAAGGCTATTAATCAAGTCCCAGAGTCGTAGCAGAATCCGAGGAATTATTGTCCCAATCAAAATCCGTCGTCATCATCATCATCATCCACTGTTGAATCTCATCTTCTCCCATCCCGTTCCAAAACTCCGTTCCGAATCTCATTTCCGTGTCCCTTCCAGTGTTCAAATTCATCGATCCGCTATTTTCTTGATCGGAGACAACTGCGGTCGTTGTCGCTGCTGATGTTGTTGTTACTTCGTCATTACCGTAGGTAGCCGGGAATGGGAAGTTAAGTTTAGCTCTTGGTCCACGGAAATCGATGGCTGCCTTATCGTAAGCCCGAGCAGCTTCCTCCGCCGTGTTGAATGTTCCGAGCCAGACCCTGGTTGCGCGTTTCGGATCTCGAATCTCCGCCGCCCATTTCCCCCACGGCCTTTGCCTAACTCCCCTGTAGTTTTTCTTTACTCGTTTTGTTCTACTCACGGTCGTCGTCGTCGTTGTACCCTTTTGTTCTTCCTGCTGACTTGGCGGGAAAAGATTGCAGCCAAGGCAGCCTTCAAATTTGCACACGTGGCACTTATCCATAACTTCTCTCGCTTGAAATAACACGTTCCCACTATCAACAGGAACGGTGGGAATGGAAGTCATAAGGGAACCCAAATCGGATGGAATATCGACGGCGGTGGAGGAAGGGGTGAAGCCGGTGATGACGTTTCTCAGGGCCGATACCATGATGGAGAGTTCGTGTTCGGGAGAAAGACGGTGAATCTGCGGTGGCGAAGGCGGCGGCACCGTTGAATTTGATGATGGAGTTGTGCTAAGTTTCTGTCTTTTCATGGGCTTCTGCATATAATTGTAGTGAGTCTGTGTTTTGGGATTTAGTTTTGACTTTTGAGACCTTTCTTCTGTTTTTTCAGGTCTCTTTGTTTTCTGGATGTGGAGGGACAAGAACAGAGCGAAGGAGCGTTTTATACAGAGACTTGTAAGGTTCTGACGTGGCATGCCAGCTGGTTCCTTCAACACCCGAGAAGTTTCGTCTTGCTATACTCAACATTAAATGTGTACCAACCCTATATATCTCACGTTAGAAGGGGTTGATATTACAAGTTAATTAAATAAATATTAACTTAATTAAAATATTTTTTTTATTTAAAAATGTTTTATTTCATACTTTCTAAATAGTTTCAAATAAAATAACTTATAACTAATACGTGATTAATATATTTGTCTGATTCACTTATAATAATTCATAGAATTATTGTTTTATAAGTATATTTTTATATAAAATATTTAATTTTTTTCGATAATAGACATGATAAACTCTAGTATGCCCTTCATTGATTGTTTCTAAAAACATCCATGTTAGGGTGAAATTGCGAAAATTTTCTTATATATAACCCAAGGTTGTTGGTACCATATTGATAGAGTTACCATTATATATATATATTCTCAAAAAAAATTACATACATATGATTATAAAATTATTAGTAGAAAAATAGGATAAATTATGTATTTAATTACCAAACTATTATTTTGGTATTGTTTTAGTTACCCAATTATTTTTTTTCAAAATCATCGGTAACATTATTTTTTGTTTCATTTTGGTTACTCACCGTTAAAAAATTAATATTGATATTTGTATTATCATAAGGTAATATCATGTCATCATTGAAAAATAAAATATCTTGGTAAAGTTTTATTAATTTTTTAACGACAATGACCCAAATAAAATCTAAACGTAATTGTGGATGATTTTAAAAAGAAAATAATTGAGTAAACGAAATAAAACTAAAATAATAACAATTAAAATATGTTATTGACCTTAAAATAATATATATAATTTTTAATTAGCTTAATTAATAACTTAAAAAATGTTCATAAATAAAAATATTTTCACCATATTTTTATAAACCGGAGTTTTTACCGATTCAAAGAGAGCAGTAATTTGGGTTTCAATCAATGAAAATCCAGATTGACAGAAGAATTGGTATTACTCAGTACAGTCAACGAAAGGCCTTAAATAATATGGAAGGGGAAGGAAACTGGGTGAGAACCTATTTTATTCAGTTGGTGACAGTTTAATGTCATTTTCATGAACAGCTGTTGATTTTAAGGAGTACGGTCGGAGTAAAGAACCGTACATGTGTGTCACTGCTTTAAGTTGACGTAGCTGGATGTCTTCGAGAAGTACCAAGGATTAGGACCAAAGGGTTGACGGTCAAACCCCTAATATGAAAATATAAAGGGCCCCTCCCTCCGCGTTTGACAAATTCAAAGCACACTACAAATCCCCCAAGTCGCCACATCCCGTCTGGAAGGAATTCGGTTATGATGACTTCACAAATTGCTACTAGGGTTTTCACTAGCCTTGCATTGTAGTCTGTGCATTCGACTATAAAAGATGTTACTGTACTCCTTGCATAGCAACCCTGATTCAATAATTAAAACAGAAGTTTTATCATCCTCTATTCAATAATGAACTAAAGTTCGTTAACTAACATTAGCAGTCACAAAGTGAATACTTATCTCTATACTTTTATCCGCATACTTCTTTCCCTGCAGGTTTAAGGTTTGATGGAATTGCAGATGCTGAGGCCTGGCACTGTGATGTTCCAGTGTTTTCTGTTTTTGACTTGAGTTATGGTTAACTTTTTTGGTGCATTATGCTGATGGGTCAAATATCATGAGTGAATCTGTCTTTATATGGTGGAATCAATCCTGAGGAATTTGTTTTACAAGACAGATAAGTTTTTCTTATTCACCACATCCACATAGATGGACTGTTGTCTTCTGTACTAATACACATTCTTTGCCTTTCTCTTCAAGTAAGCTCTCAGGATGTTTTCGACTGTCAGGTCTTTTTGATCAAATTATACATTCTGTTGACACATCAAATTATTTTAATTGAGTGACTAAATATATAATCTTTGTGTGTTTTAATGGAGGTAATGGTTTGAGATAAAAGAGAGAATGATTTAAATTTTTGGAGGCAATATGTCCAAAAAATTATTTTAGGAGACAATTCGATACAAAATGTATAGTTTAAGAGAAAATGGGGCACTTAAATATATCGTAAATAACGGGATGATGGTGAAATAAGATTGCAGAATAACATGTTACTTTCTCGGGAATACATCTGGTCTTTCTATGGTATTGCATTTGGCTTCATCTCAACTAGGCAGAAAGAAGTAAGTTGATGGTTAAAATAATACAGGCGGCAGTGAGTCATCTACTTTCATGTGGTCCCGTGGCTGTTGGCCATGAACTTGCACTGTTGTGAAGTGTTCTCTGTCCTTAGAATTAATTGAACCTATATTATTTGGACCGTGGGGGCATTGCCCTTGTTTCTTAGGTCATTCCAACAAGAATGCTTTCATCCTTAGCAGATTCGGGGCTAATTAGGCATTGGGGCCACCGCCAAAGTCACCATGGCTTCAAAACTTAAAAGCATGTAGGCAAAGCTTATTTGCATGCCGTTACAGGGCTGGTTGTAATGTACTTTGTTTTTTATGGGGCTCACCATTCCATAGTAGTCACTAGACATGAAGAAAGTATGCCCTTAACAGAGAATGTGCCCTCCAGCCCAAGGCACCTCTGGTTTTTTCCCCAAGGGATGGACACGTGGGCTTTATTATGCCCACTTCTGCAGACTGCCACGTGATGTCATTGTGCATATATTTACCCGTATTGCCTATACAATGAATGGTGGTGCATTGCAACATGTTCTGTTAATTACATAGATTATTGCAATAATGTTCTGTGAATTTACACATGCTCAATTTCTTAATAACATAAAAAATAATAATGATTTATTTATTTTTGGTTATAAGTTTATTTTAACTTCCTTTATAATTTCCCGTTCATTACAAGTTAAGGAAAAGTTATACCAAAAACCTAGAGCTACCGGAAACAAATTAGTAGTTAAAACCTAGAGCGACCGGAAACAAATTAGTAGTTTTAGTGGTAAAAGTGAATGTTATTATTGTTATAGTACTCAGCTTCTCACAGTAAAGTCTTTATGATTTATACATTACCAATAGTTTAAAAAAATTTCGAATAAATATTATATTATAATCAATCCAGAAAAATATTTTTTCATTAATATTTTTTATTATAACCAATAATATACATACATATTCTAAAGAAGAAGAAAAAGTTAAGTAGTTACAAGCTGCATAATATTGGTTGGTGAGATAATTTGAGATCAAATTGGTTAGGGTTGCTGCACTGCTGGACGGATTCTTTGATTTCTTTCCCAAATTTGTACAACTTATGGGCACATATCTTGGGAAGGACAGCTGGATTGTTCCCAAAATCTGGCTGGGAGTCCTCCTTGAGGTACTGGAAATGGGCCATATTTAATCCCACTACCACAGCCCACCACCTCCCACCTACAAATAACATATTGGAATCCGAGTGAATTTGACCTGAATTGTATTATTAGATGTCCAGTTCAATCATATTTTATAATCCGATTGAATGAGGTACCTAAACCCTAAACCCTAAACACATTTTATAATTTGAGTGAATTATACATAAATTGTGCTATTATGCCCAATTCAGCCATATTTTATCATTCCTGTGAATTACACCTGAATTGTGTTACTAAATATCTAATTCAACAGTATTTTATAATCCGAATGAATTATACCTGAACCGTGTTACTAGATGATGGATCAAAATAAAAGCCTCCAGCTTGGCTAGTTCGTTGCCTGGCATGAAGGTATTGGGTTTTAGAGCTGCCTGCTTGAACCCATATCCAGAAAGAAAAAAACAACAGTAAGCCTATGTCGATCCATTTGCCTATTATCTTTATAAATTTTTTTTAAAAAAAGAGAGAGTTAAGTACCTCAAATCTAGATGGATCAAAGTGTTGAGGTTCAGAAAAGAAATCTGGGTTATGATGAATATTCCTGAACAATGGCATCACTTTCCAACCCTTGGGTATTAGGTATCCTGCACATGTAAAAGTTATAAGGACAGTAACTAATTATTAATGCCACCTTAAATGCAATACATACAAAGAATATTCCAGTTAACTCTTCAATTTAGTTACCCTTGTATTCCATATCAACTACTGCTTCCCTGAATGTGAAAGATATGATGCTTGCCATCCTCAAGCTCTCTAGTAAAACCTGAAATTGATTCCTCCAAAGCTTAGATGTTTCTTGAAATTCTTGGTTGAAACATGTACGACTTAAACAGTTCATACCCTGTGTGTAAGGGTCATTTTCCTTGTTTGTGCCCATGTTAGGTGTCCCTCTCCTCTGTTGTTTGACTGGTGTATGGCCTTTTGCTCCGTCTGCAACGATTGTGAGAACCATGAATCGAGACGTTCAATTATTTTAAGTAGTATTCGAGCGAACACTTGGATGATTTTTACCTTAACAGCTTCCAGAAGCTTGGGGTCATCATGGAGGAATTTAAGAATCCATGTTATGACACTGGCTGTGGTGTCCTGTGCAGCAAAAAGTACTCCAATGATGTTATCAGCAATATGATCTTCAGTCAAGTTTGCCCCTTTTCATCCTTAGAGTTCAACAGATGTCCCAAAAGATCCTTCTCCACCAACCTTTTTCCTTCCTCTCACGAATTATTTCTCCCAGAATTCGATTCAACCTTTCCCTAGCCTTTTCAATGAGGGGGAAAAACAATTTAGAATTGCCTCTTGAAAGATCATATACACATCTCTCTATGGTAAGGAACTCTTACCTGGAGTGCTTTATGATATGCACTCCCTGGAATTCTTGTAGGAAAAGAGTTGTAGCCTTTATCCATTATCCTGTAGTTCTCCTCTAACTTCTCTTTGTAGCCTCCATCTACATGACCGAAAATCGAAAGAATGCCGACATTGAAAGCAAACTGTACATGTTAGAAAAAAAAACATGATCCAATGTGAGACAAGTGAAGAACTCAGTAGGACAATACATTAGAAACATGTTTAAAGATACCTTCTTCATCTCAGAGAAGGTGTTCATAACTTGTTCAGAGGCAGCCCATGAGTCCAAGGCAGAGAGAGCTATGCGTTCGATATCAGGAATCAGCTTCCTGATGGAATCAGGGGACAGCGAGATTTGAACCAGCTTCAGCCGAGTGTGGTACTCGCCCTGGCGAAAGAAGAGCGCGCATGGGCCAATCATCTTCTCTTTGTTTTTGGGGTAAGTTGGTTTGAACAAGTGAGCATGAGTCACCAGCACGAACCTTGCAGCTTCAGGGCTAGCCAGCATGACACATGGACAACCGAATATTTGGGTTTTGAATATTTCTCCATATCTGGAAACATCAAAAAGGAAAACAAACAAATGCCATCCCAGTTCAGTATACGGTACCAGACAAAGGGAAATGAACAACAAAGCCTGGTAAGAAATATAAACACCTTCTTTGCTTTGTAAGAAAGAATAAATTTGGGTCTTGAGAGTAAAGCTGAAGGGTTTCTCCGACATATGGCCAACCCATTGAACCTGGTGGGAGCTCAGGCCTTCCTATACGAAACCCTCTTTTCTTCTTCCTTAGAAATGGATATGAAAGAAGAGTTGAGAGAAAGAGAATCACGTATATTAAAATGAAAACTGTAGTTTCCATTGGGGAAAAAAAGAAACCCTTAATTTCCTTTTTCTTTATCTAATGAAATTGTGGTGTTGCAGCTAGCAGGGAAGATGTTACAGGAATAACATAAACATCAATGGTGAAGTATATACTTTGGTTTGAAGGTAATGGGGGGTTTATATAGAGTGGGAATAAATGAATGGCAGAAAGTTTGCTAGGGACAAATTGATTATTAGTGGTTTTGGAAGGATTGTCTGTATAATTAGGCTTTTTAGCAGAAGTTAAAACCAGCTAACAAGCTCTAGTTATTAGTCACCTCAATTGATATATTAAGCTTATTAGTTACTATTAAAACCATGATGCATTCTGTAATTTTCTCCTTACGTATCAGTATCACTCTAGGATGTGTTCAGAGGCACTAATTAACATTTTATTTTCATTTGTATGGTCTACTTTGATTCATAGACGACGGAGTTTAACATGTGACTTGGAATTTTACGTTTGCAATATAATAGCACAGCATTTGTATGATATGTAATTTTCGGCAGTAAAAGACACATTTTCTCTTTAGAACTTCCGAGTTTGAACAACTGTGAATATATACGTGATTAATAGATATTCTAAAAAGATATTACTTTATAATCATTTAGAATATTTAAAAAACATTGTGGTCTTAATCCGTGTAAACTAATATTCACATGTAGGCAGCCGATGAGAGACACTCAACCACAAACACGCTTGATGTGTGAACTTGTCCATCGACAACAACCACCCCATAATAGTTTCGGGCAAAATTTCTGCTGTTGGAGAAGCAAGCATCCCTTGATGATATTTGAAGGAGGTGGAGACCAACTGTTCACAATAGTCGTACGCCTACATTTATTAGAGCATACGATACGATATCCTCGAGTCATGTTATCGAGCAAGATTTTTATCAGACGAGATGTGGTGCTGCATGATTTCCAAATGAAATCTCAAAGTAGATGGAGGGATTTGCCACCAATACTATAATATAAGCACCACACCCAACCCATATGCCTTCTTCCTCCTAATTCTGTTTTCTATATCAAATTATAACTAAAACACAAAACCAAAGGATGCAACCACACTCGAGAATGGATGGCCATTCCATCTTTTCAAGCACTCACGATTATTATTTCGACAATCATCTTAATGATTTAACTATCTAATGCCCTAATTTAACTTGAAATTAAAATTCAATGTTTAAATTGATATAATTTCAAATTCAATGATAAAAATAATATACATGCTAAAAGTTAGTACTAATCAATCTACTTTACCTTCAATTTTAATTTATCTTATGTTAATAGTTTTTTTGTATTTTCATTTCTATCACGAAATGTAATGTGCTTTTACTAATTCATCCGATAATTATATTGATCTATCTTTTATGGATGAGTTAATAGTGCACGTCGCATACTGCAACACACTACTAAAATTGCATACCGAAACATGCCACTAATTAAATTGTTCTTATTAAATAAATATTAAAAAGGTAAATTATATGTTTAGTACCTACTCTATCATTATATTTCGTTTTAGCACCTAAACTTCATTTTCCCCTCAAAACTATTAACAACAATGTTGATGTGACATGACATGTAATAATTTTTTTAATTTTCGTATCACCTTTCTATTTCTATTTTTAATTAATTTTATTCAATCAATTAAATAGTGATACATGTCACCAACTATGTAGATAAAATAGAAGAAATTATTCTTGCTCATAGCATAAATTGAACTTAGGCCAGTTACATGAAATGAAAAGTATTCAACTATTAAGTTAAACTAGTAATTTAAGTTGATTTCACCACATTTTGTATTTAACTTATATGATAGTATCATCACAAAATCAATATTTTCCAATGATTATAAAATTTGAATATGTGACACTTTAAATTAATGACCGAAAGCTTAGTCATTCAATTATAAAGCAAATATATTTTTATTATACCAAATTTGATACTTACTTGTATCATTATTAAATTAAAGAATAACTATTCCACTTTATTTAGAAATAGAAAATAATTAAATAATTATTTATATATTTATAAAATTTATATTAAATTATACTATGAAATTATTTTAAAATATTTATTTAAATTTTAAAATCATATTATTTATTTATTTATTTCAAATAATATTAATAATTTTTTTCAAATAATATTATTTTTAAATTATATATTTAATTTAAAATAATATTGTACATAACCAAAGTGATAGATGGATATTAAATGTATAATTTACCTTAAATTTTAAAATTATTTAAAATTAAATAGACAATTTAAAAATAAAACTATTTCAAATAAATAATTAATTTGATTTTAAAAATTAAATAAATATATTTATAATATTATAATATACTTTTTATAATTTTTTCATATATATTTTCATAAAAATATATATTATTATTTTTTAAATAAAGTGAAAATTAGTCTTTTAATTTAATAATGAATAAGTAAGTATTAAGTTTAGTATAATAAAAACAAATTGACACTATAGTTGAGTGACTAAGCTTTCAATGATTAATTTAAAGTGTCCCATATTTGAATCTTATAATCATCGAAAAATATTGATTTTATGGTGATACTGTTATATAAGTTAAAAACAAAATGTGATGAAATTTAATTATATGACTAGCTTAGCACAATGGTTAAGTGATTTGTTTCTCCTGTAAGATACTTAAGTTCAGTTTATACTAGGAGCATAAATGATTTCTAACTTTTTATCCTTATAGGTGGTAACACGTGTCTTCACCTAATAGGTTGAATAAAATTAATTAAAAAATATCAACAAATAAAAAAGTGATGTGGTAATTAAAAAATAAAAAAAATTACATGTCATGCCACATAAGCATTGTTGTTAATAGTTTTAAAAAAAGTCATTAACATTTAGATACTAAAAACGAAATAAAAGTGATAATTTAAGTACGAAACGTGTAATTTACCCTTTTAATATATACTTAATAAGGACAATTTAACTAATAGTGTGTTTTGGTATGTAGCTTTAGAGGTGCATTGTGATGTGCGACGTTCGCTGTAGAATTTTTTCTACCATTCATAATTAAAACAATATTAATTATTGTCATGTTTTATTTTAATATAATTGATTTTTATTATATACTATATTGACAAATATATATATATATACACAAATTAAGATACTTAAACTAATCCTAATTCAGGGTTTTCAATCCTAATTTTCTCTATTTTCTTTGTCCTTGTTAGTCATTTTTTCTTTTTTTATCTTTGTGATCAGTGATGAAGTCAATCTTAATGTTGATTGCCGATTATCGATATTCATTATTTTTTTATTTTTCTAATATTACATATTTTTTTAAATTTTTTTTAATAATTCTCTTTTTATGACATGTTTTATTCTACATTTATGGCATGTTTCCCTTCGCTTTTTTTACACTTTTTTTTTATCATTTAATCGTTATTTTTTTATTTTTTTCAGTGATGGATTTGACATCGTCATGACTGATTAAGATGATGCTAATTTGTCATCACAATAATATTCCCTGCTTTGGACCCACAAATTAGATTTATATACGTGATTTGTGTTTTTGGATAACTTTTTCATATCACTCAATTCTGATTTATTGTTTGTCGGCGATCTTTTAATAGATCAATCCCCTTTTATGGCTCATTTTCGTATGCAATCATATTTGTTCGTATATATTATTAAATTTTTTAATTATTTTTTTAATCTTTTGCTTGTATAGTCCTTATGTGATCTCAAGTGATTAACTTCTTTTTTCTTTTTTAACCATAAATTGCTAGTTTGTTGTGTTACTAATTATATAATAATAATATTATTATATGTTTAATTTACAATTACGATCATAAACCTTTCTTGTAATTTAAATTTTTTCCTCTATTTTTAATAAAACTAACTGCTTTTATATTATAAAAAACAGTACCCATAATTCCTAAATTTTAAAATAGAGACAATTGAGTTTAAATAAGTTCAAATTCACATTCTTTTAAATATTATAACAATAATTATATCAATGCAGCAATTTATACTTTACCTAAATATTAATATGTGCGTGTGGAACTTTGCAATTCATGCACTTGCAAACTTAAATAAATGTTTTCAAAAGCAAAGAAGCTTGACTTTGAGAAAGCAATAGGAAATCATGTCCTGGAAAACGACTCACCTAATGCATTAAACTAATCATTAATTACACATTTTTTGTTCTAATTGTGAATTTACTAATTTAATCAAAACGTCAATTAATCAAATCCCAAACCCAACTGTCCAAATTTAACCACGCACGATGCATACCAACATCTTTTTCCGACATATTAATAAGTGGTAATGTGTAATGATAAACATGATATATTTTTTAAAGAGAGAATTTAGGATCGAATTATAAAAGGAATATTATTGAGAAGAATAATTACAATCTTCAAACAATAACTATAAAATGAACATAAATAAATCATGTTTCACATGAATCACATCAACAATAATTAAGGCAGCATATCTTGTCTGGCATGCCGCATGTCAATTTCCACCATTTCTCCATTGCTTTAATCGAATCCAAAGTAAATCAAGAAACTGGAGATTCTAGTTATGGACAGGTTTTAACCTAAATTGATCAAACTTGTTCGGCTTTATCCATTTATAGGAATAGCTAACATACGTTTGTAGTTTCAAATTTGCACAATCCAAATGCCATACGATAGTACAACGTGAAGTAATTAGTGTCGACAAAGTTCACTAACTATTTAGTACACATAATTAAGCATACGACAAACATAATTTAATAAACATGTTTGGTGAATTCGTGTGGCTTTAATGATAAAAATGAACATTATTCCCTTTATAAAACTCGAGTTCAAACAACTATGTTTAAAAAATATATGCATATTATTAATAACTATAATTTTTTTTGAACAAGTACCACAAATAAACACATTAGGTGTTACAAGGATATGTATGAATGCATTACAAGGATGTGATTAACACATCACTAAAGGGAATAAGGATGTATGAATGCATTACAAGGATGTGATTAACACATCACTAAAGGGAATAAGGAATGGTGAGGTGTTTGATGGGATATGTGCAAATTAGTGAATGTATTCTTGAATTGATAACCAAGAAGATTGCGGCTAGGGATTAGGCAACACGTAATTGAACTTGATATATATTGTTCAGAAATTGGAATCAGAACTGGTCCAATATCATATCATTATATCCAGGAGATCCAAGGCATGGGAGTGCTTCAAACTTGTCTCTTTATTTGTTCCAGCTCCATGCTTGTAATCATGTCAATGTTAGTATTGATGGACGTCTTGAAACGGGAGAAGAAAAGGATTGGAAAATCTTCATATAGATTTCATTCCAATTCAAGAATGGATAAAGAGAGAGAGGCCAGAGCAGTACGGCACTGAAAACTCTCCAAGGATGGCCACTGCAAAAACATGGCTAAATATGCACTATCTGTTCCACTTCAATCAACGTGACACATTGCACATGTTATGCTGATGCATGAAACAACTAAAGAAAGGAACCTATTAATCATTACTGTATATATATATATCTATATCAATTCCTTATAAACTGAACTTCTTTTATTCAAAGACAATTTGTGTTTTGGATTAATAGTCGTTTTAGTTTATTTTTGTACTACGTAATGTAATAGCGCGTCATGTTGGATGAACCTTCGGAAGCGTAGCATGTAAGGTGCATCTTCTATCTATGTGACGTTACAATAATTTGTAAGGAAAATTTTACTACCACGTCTTACACAGTAATATACCACGTTTTGTATCTAAATTATCACTTTTGTTTTATTTTAATACTTAAACTTAAACTTTTTTAAAATCATCGACAATAATACTTATGTGGCATGACATGTCAATTTTTTTTAATTACCCCATCATTTTTTTTATTTATCAATATCTTTTTAATTAATTTTATTCAACTAATTAGGTGGTGAGTCACCTATTGGATAAAAAGATAGAAATCTTTCTTGTTCCTAGTATGAATTGATCTTGAGTATCTTACATGAGAGTCAAATCACTCAACCATTGAGGTAAACTAGCCATTTGGGTAAATAATTTGTGAATCGAGTTCTTCATCGTTCACCATTGTGAATCGAGTTTGGTTAGTGTCTCAAAACCCCTTGAAATAATTTGTAGACATTTTTAGATTTTTTTCTGACACCTAGAACCGTTACACGTGGCCCCACGCACCGCCCCTGCGCGTGGGGCTTGTCCACCGCCTGGTGGACCGTCTAGAAGCGGGTCGGCGTTTACCAATCTAACCCGCTAACCCCTTTACCGATATGATCTGTTGACCCATTCGACCCAACTTGTTGACCCGTCCAACCTAAAACCTAAATTGGCCTAGTCAGATCAGCCTAACAAAACTGAACTAGATATTTGGTGGTTACATAGCTATTATTTTAAATACTCGGACTATGGATGAGTCCTAAATACAATATTTTTAAAAGATATTTCTGATATAAACATTGTGTCACCTTATTCTTCGAGTTTTAAATAGATTTGAGATTTCTGATGCTAATCTAACTTAGGTTTAAATTCTTTCTGTAGAGCCTTGTAGACCGTTTAGATGAGCACTCGAGGTCGTAGACTACGTCATGGACGACCAACATGGCCTTCTATTTCTGTAAAGGACTTGTCATTAGCTAGAGATCCTTATGCTCCATGTGTTTATCCATCTACTTCTCGAGAGGATTCAGTTACACCTGTGAGAGACCCTCATTTTATTGGGGATGAGTATATAGAGATGGATGAGGATGTTATTGATAGAGTTGTCTATCATGTGTTTCGGATGGCAGCTAGAGCTCATACTAATATGTGTAGATAAATCATCGTCTTTGGTGGCTGCTAGAATAGTTCCGTTCGAGGGAATTACTAGGGGACCTTCGACTGATGTTGAGTATTGGTTGGAGGATACTAAGAGAATTATGGATAAGATAAAACTGAGACCCGAGCAGAAGTTGAAGGAATCACTAGCATTGCTCGTGAAGGAATGATTTAGATAGTGGCATTCGATTTCCAAGAGTATCCTGACGAATCAGTTGACTTGGGATATTTTCAAGGAGCATTTTTGAAGTTGCTACATCGAAGAAAGATACATACAAGAGCGATACCATGAGTTTTAGAGTTTGGAGTAGGGTGACATGTCTACTATGGATTATGAGGTTGAGTCGATATGTTATTGGGTTTATGGACACTGAGTTGGATCGATGCTTAAGATCCGATAATAGACTCATATATAAGATTAAAAGTTGAGTTGCTACCCACTAGGAGAGAAACTTTGATGCTTTGGTTAAGATAACCAAGACTACTGAGGAAATTGAGCAAATAGGTTTGGAGCGTAAGAGAGGTCGAGAAAGAGGCAGAGACATAGATAGAGACCGATTCATGAGATATTCTGGTTTAGGTGATGCTTCTGTGTGTCCTAGTAAGAGAGGTAGGGGCGAGTATTTTCAGAGAGGTGGTAGAGTTCTAGGCTTACAGCATCAGCCATATCGACAGTTCCAGCTTTAGTCAGGGTGTTTCTTCTAAAGTACCGCCATTGTCCACTTGTGAGCATTATGGAAGATTTCATTTTGATGAGTGCCAGAAAAAGATGGGTACTTGTTTCAGATGTGGATCTGGAGATCATTTATTGAGATATTGTCCTGAGCCAGCTCTTGCTAGTCAAACATTATTTCAGACTCCTACTAATACTCAAAGTACAATTCAGACTCCAGCTAGGGGTCGTAGTCAGCCTAGAGCATCTATGTTTGCTAGTAGATATTGACCTTCTCAGGGTATGGGTATAGCTCGGACTGAGGCCAAACAATATATGCTAGTTTATGTTGCTAGACGTCAATAGGATCGTGATAAGCCTAATGTGATTGCAGGTATTGTTATTATTCATCTAGTTCTATACTTTATTTGATCCTAGATTTACCCATTCATATTTATCACGTTCTATATCTGGGATTTTAACATACTGTTTGAGAATACTGAGAGTCATATGATAGTTCAGAGTCCTTATAGAGATCCATGAGGATATCTTCTTGGTCGATCTGATTGAGTTACCTCTAAAAGAATACAACTTGATTCTGATCATGGAGTTGTTGGACCATCATTTAGTTAATATCGATTGTGAGACTAAGTGAGTTGTTCTGAAGAGTCCAAATGACATGAAAATAATGATAATAAGAGAACGTCTTGGATTCCTAATGAATGTTATGTCCGCTTTGAAAGCTAAAAAGATGATTAGGAATGGTTCTTAGGTGTTCCTCGTTTATATTCTAGATATGATAGGTTCCTAATCTGGCATAGAGAGAATCCAGATCGTTAAAGAATTTCTCTATGTATTTCTTGAGGAGTTGTCTAGATTACCATCGTATACAGAATTTGAGTTTGAGATTGAATTCTATTCCAATTCGACTCTAGTTTCGATGGTTCCCCACTGTATGACCCCTAAGGATCTTAAGGAATTGAAGGTCCAACTCTAGGAGTTGTTGGATAGGGGATTCATTCGACCTATTGTTTCACCATGGGGTGCTCAAATTCTCTATATCAAAAAGAAAGATATGACATTGAGACTCTGTATTAATTACAGGAAGTTAAACAAGATCACGGTTAAAAACAAATATCCATGCCTAGGATCAATGATATGTTTGATCAGTTCCGAGGGCTTACCGTCTTTTTGAAGATAGCGTTGAGGTTTGGTTACTACCAACTTAAGACGAAAGATTATGACGTCCTAAAGAAAATTCAAAGGTATCATTAACTCATCTAATTAAAATTCATATACATTTGATGAGTTACAAGATACTTATGATGAATTAGTGTTAGAATGTGAAATCGTGATATCAAAAACACACTAAGAAAGAAAATTGAAGAAAGTGAGACTTAATCAATCAACCTTACTTCAAGTGGTAAAATGTTTTAATTCCATGCAATTTTGTATTTTTATGTGATTATATTTATTTTTGTGCTTGATTGTGTTGAGACCGTCAGCGCACCCATGGCGCAGCGGAAACAAAACTCGACGGTCTCAGCGATCCAAGTACGAAAAACCGAAATCGAGAGGAAGAGATGTGAATACTTACAGTGGGTTCCTTGAAAACAGTAAGAATAGCAGTGAATACGGTAGTGTAGATCGATTCGAATCGAAAGCCTCCACGAAATCACGTCTTGGCCTCTACTCAGTTCACCCGATTGAGAGCAATATTTGTTTTCCCCAAAACTGTTTTGAGAGAAAATAGCTGAAGGGTTTGTGTGTTTGTTGCAAAAACGGCTGCTAGACCTAACACACCCTTTTATAGCCAAGTTACCCTAATCATATTAGGGTTTTATTATTTCAAATTAATTAAATCTATATTTAATTAATTGGAATTTAATAATCCTCTAATATCCAAGTTACCCTAATCATATTGGAGATTTTATTATTTCAAATTAATTAAATCTATATTTAATTAATTAATTGAAATTAAATATTCGGGATTATTAAAACATATATTTTAGTAACGTACAACAAATTGTACATCTTTGCTCATTTCAATCATAGGGTGTGACCTTGTAGGTTCTTGTAACGTTAGCAGTAATTATTAGAACAATTCTAATATTATATACAATGAGTGACATCTAGCAATATATCATTGTCACCTAAGTTACAAAAAAATATGATTCGACATATTATCTTGGTGATTACTCTTTTATGTATTACATCCTTATGTCCTTTATATCTAGAATAGGCACAAGTCTTGGAATAGTCACACTTGTATAGTCCATCTATTGTTTCTTGATATCTAGAGTAGACTTTAATTAACGAATAGTTTATGATATCTCATATCAACTTATTCGAACATGGCCATTCATTTCTAGTCTTACTCAATCAAGTGACTTGTGATATATTTCCTATTATGTAGGAAGGACAAATCCTATCTTAATCATACACACCCACTACATATATTGAGATATATTCAATAACAGTCTTTATAGAGCAAACAGCTACAGAGCTTGTTTAGCTGCATCAAAACATACAACAATATATGTTGGGATAGTATTGATCTCAAGTCTGAGGATCATACATATAGTCATCACCATGAGCAATGTTATGATTGTCACATAATAATCCAAGACATATGTTCATGGTTGGTCAATCCAATACATTGTTCTCTAACAATATAATTATGTATCAATTCTGACATCTCTATGTCAATGACAACTCATTGTCATCAATCAATAACATGTTAGTCTTAAGCGTATTATTATTGTCCATGCCCATAATAATACTTGACTAGCGATCTTTTAATAATAACAATTATGTCATTATATGGACTTTATTATCTTCCAGTTTATGTTAAACACATATATATAAATGAAAATAATAGCGGCAATGCCTTTATTCAATAAAATCGGTTAATAAAATTATTATTACAATCATCATATGATTGGTCTTTGAGCATACTCTAACAGATTGTATGTCCCCTCCTAATGTCTTATTACATTTAGTTAGGAGGAGTTAATATTGCATGAATTTGATTCTTGTAGCCTTATATGCTTAATTTGATATCTTGTGGCCTTAAATATTTTTTGGGTATGTTTTGGACCTTTTTTATATAGCAAATAATTTCTTCAAAAATCCATAGCCAAAAGCAGTATTGATACCGCCTATTAGCATCGATACCCATGATAGTCGTGAGACTTCCAGTCTCGGTATTGAGATCGAGGCCCCTGTACACGTGAAAAACTCTTTTTTATCTTAAAAATTTCCAAATTTTTACTTTTTACTCAAACCCTAGCCGACTCTATCTCCAAATCCTATCAAATCCACCTTTCTAAAATCTGATTTCACCAAAAATTTACACTTAAATTCATCACCCTTACATAGTATAAAGTGGATTAGCATCAAGGGACTAATCAAAATTCATATTTTTCATCAAAATTTTGAGGTATTTTCTAATAAACTCTTTTTCTTTAATTTTTCAAAATTATTTGTTCCCAATGGTTCAAATCATGTTTTTATGTTGATTCTTGCTATTAAAACTAATTATAAATCTTTTGAACATATTTCTATTGTAATAAAAAACATGTTTTGTTCAATAATATTTCCAAAAAAAAAAATCAATATAAGGTTTCGAATTTTTTATGAATAATGTAAAAATATTGTCAAATTGGTTGTAATTAGGTTGTTGTTTAGATATATATTTGCATGTTTCTCTTACATATATTTAACCCATTCACAAACTTTTTTCCTTTAAACCCTTGTTTTAGGATTGTCGACCAAATGTTTGACAAAATTCCTAAAAGAGTTGTCTCTTGTCATTATCCACTGTTTTTGTCCAATATGCTTCCTAGAACAAACCTAAAGCGTGTTAAGACTAGTAGCACTGACGAACAAGGTCAATCTTCAAATACAATTTTTAGTTTTGAAAATTCTTGCTTTCGGGATCTTAATCCCCTTGAACTCATCAATAGTTTTTTTTTTTCAAAACTAAACCCCTTCGAACTGAATGTACCATCGATCCAAACTTTCTTATGTCTAGGGATTATCAATTTCCTATTTTTGAAACTTTTGTCTCTTGGGGTTGGTTAGATTTATTTAGCATTCCTCCATTGATTAATCCTAACCTTGTCCATGCTTTCTTTTCAAATTCTATCCTAGTAGATGAGGAGGATAATGTTAATAACGTTATAGGGATTGATTCATACTTAATGGGTAATACTTTCACTCTTAGTCCCACTTCAATTGTCTCATTCTTAAAAATAAACAATGATGATGGACCTTTTAAGGATATTGTTTTTATTCCTATGGATAGATTTCAAAATGATAGCCCTACCTCTCTTGAGTTTCCCAATCATCTCCTTTTACTCCTTATAACTTGGTTTATTCGTCCTTTCGGTGGTAAAGCTACCCATACGTGTGCTTACAATTGTTGGTGGATTTATAATATCAAAAAACAAAATTTGTCTTAATTTTTCCATGATTATTTTCTTAGAGCTTGTCGACGTTGTGTCTAAAGGGACAAACTATGCCAAAACACTTCCCTATAGTTGTATCCTTAGTTACATCTTTAGGGATAGGCTTAGAGTGCCCATCGTCTATGTAACACCCCAACCCGTATCTGGCCTGAATACAAGTATGAGATGTCACATTGACTTTTTAAAACGATATTCTTATAAAATATCAAAACATTTGAACTCATTTTAAGAAAATACAATAATATTCTATTAAATGATGCTTCATTATGAAAATTTGAAAAAAAAACATATTTATGAACAGTACTATATGGTATGAACAGTACCATGAACAGTGAAAAATTTCGAATATCAATTGTGTATCGATGCACTGCTACAATAGTGCTACAGTAACTTTGGCAACATACATATAAATTCATAAAAATTCGAGTTTTCATTCGTATAGAATTTCCATTTACATATACATATTTAAAACATTGCAAAACTCTATCATATGATTTTACAAACTGATTAGAATATATCGGATTTAAATCGTTACTTACATGCCAACCACTATCCTTATTACAAAATACATATTATACATTTCTTTTCTGATCTGATATTTGGAAAGAAGAACTGACCTGTCTTGCATAACTTTTATCAATCTTCCTCTTCTCGGAACCTACGTGTAAAACAATCACACGCTAAGTCATTGACTTAATGAGGCATGAAAACATATGATATTACTCTACTCATATTAATGCATAAACAATTAATACTATCATATCATATAAAAGCATATACCATTTACAATACTTATCAGTACTCATATTATTATCATTAATTCCTTTATATCATGTAAGCATATATTGAACCTTTCTATACTCACCATCGGGCATCCATATCATTTTACAACAGAGCACACATAGTATCATATCAAATTATTTATTGTCTTTAAAGATCATGTATTAGCCTATGTATACTTTTGAGAACTTAAGGTATGTGAGTACATTGAGGTTATGCACCACTATGCTGTCACCATAGCTCGTATAAATGTCCCGAATGACCTATCCAGAGGTCATACAGAACCTCAGAAACTGTCCATAGGTCCCGAAGAACCTAGGTAAACTGTCCATATGTTCCTTAGAACATAGGTATATTGTCCATATCTCTTGAAATACATAGGTAATTCTATCCATATGTCCTGAAAGACATAGATAATTATGTCCATATATCCTGAAAGACATAGGTAATTATGTCCATATGTTTCGTAGAACATAGGTAAACCCTCGACTCTTGGCATGCCAACTATACCACTAGCTCTCATATTACATAACATGGGCATTACCATTTATGACAGTTCACATATTCACATCACTTATTCTTTCTCTTCTGTCACATACCACATGTATGTGTAACCATATGTTTCATATCATATCACATGTATCACGTATTGCATATTCATATGTCACATAGTTCATATAACTTTGCATGGAATCACGTAGGTTGTTTCATATAGCTTATTTCATTTCTCCTTTGTTCATATACATATGTCATATCTTATTCACATATGTTCATATATATATCACATAGCACATAGAATAACATATAAACTTATACATAAATCATTTCCATGTGATTCACATATCACCTATCTCATTGCTTATATCTCTTAAGCACTTAATCACTTGTCTCATAATTTCATATAGTCACATATCACTTATCACATGGTTTACATCTTATGATCATGTAATCATATCAAACATATTCACACACATAACAATCACCTATTATATCTCATAGACATATTATTTCCATACCGTTATCACATAGCTCATATAACTTTTCCTGCATATTCATGTCGTATAATGTATATGGTATGAACTCATATCATATTTCATACTATGAAATGAATCATATATTAAAGTATCAAATCTAGACTTATCACAAGTCTAGAACTGAATATACTACTATAATCATGCTATGCATATGCACTCACCTTAGCCTTGCTTTGATTCAATCCTAACTCTTTGATTGTTCTGGAACTTGTTTAGGCTCAATATCTACATAAACATAATTTTCGTGACAATTATCAAAAGCCTAAACCTTATAACTTGGTATTAATAATTTAGGCAAATTTAATGAACCAAATTCCATTTTTCCTTTAGGGTGTGGTGCATCGGTACACAAAATAGCTTTGAAATTCCCATGCATCGATGCCTACCTGTGTGCATCGATACACACTGAATAATTTATGGAAATTTACCCTTGATGCATCGGTACATGTTGAATGTGTACCGATGCACACTAGTCTATAATTCTCATTTATACACGTAAATTACTTCCTTCTAATTTAATTGTGCCATATTTTAACCCCTTTCATATCCTTAACTCACATACACATGCTTAAACTCATTTATATCCATTTATCTCATCTTTAATCTCAAAATTCCATCTTTCATATTGAAATCAATAATCATACCAAATTTTCAAGATACTCTAAATCCAATTCTATCACTTCATATATCTTAATTAAGTTGATGACAAGTCAAATTTAGTTTCAAATCCATTTTCTTTAATCTTTCATAACTTCTTCATCTTTTGATTTTAAGACAACTTAAGCTTTCCTTAAGCTTAGTTATCATCTAATGATCAAAACCCAACCATAAAATCAACAAATAATTAACTAACAAAGGAACTCACCTTTGCCTTGGAGCCTCACGTTGGAGAAAAGAAGAAGATGAAGAAGATAAGTTTGGAAACTTATCTCTTCAAACATGCATCACATGTGTATTATAATACCCACTAATTATTATTTAATTATTTTACTTGTTCAATGACCTATTTTCCCTTTGACTCTTTCAATAATTACCAATAACCCTTCAGATATTATTTTTAAATAAGTCATTGAACTATTCAACTTTTTCACTTTAATCACCAAATTCTGAAATTTTTACAATTTAGTCACTACCCCGGTATTGAGGATGTTACAGTCTATGACCCCTTTATTCTTATCGTTAGTATCATCGATCTCAAATTGGCCCACAAGGTTAATTGGGATTTCGATGTAAGAACCGATGAGTGGCGTGTTTTTAGACGACATCTCGAGGACGTCGTTGAGGAACAAGAAAATGAAATGGATGAGTCACTGATGCCCCCACCTTAAGAGGAGATATCGATGAAGACCATGTATGATTATATGGTTCAAAGATTCGGTAACATAAATACTCGCTTGGATACGCTTGAGATTGATGTTCGTTCGATAAATCATCATTTAATGCCTCCCTCTCCTTCTCCACCACATCCGGAAGATAGGCATATTTTTTATGCTTTTAGGACTTTTGCATTATGACTCGTTTTCATGCACTTTATGGATTTTAGTTTAGTACTTTATGTTGCTTTGTATTTGATACTATTTTAATTTGGTACTTTATGTTTGAACTACTCTTGTGACGAATTTATGCTTATTTGATCTTATGAACTTGTTTATTTTATGTTAAGCATGAATTTGATTTAATGTTTATTGTTGAATATTTGACTTCCCTATTACACTAACAATTTTCTCTTTTGAAGCTAAATTTGATTTTGTTATAACAAAAATGGGGAGAAATATGTGTAAGTGTAAAATTAACAAACCATAAATTATTTTACTTAGGGGAGATTTTATTTTTCACAAAACTAAATTGACAAATCATTTTTAAAGTTAAAACAAATTTTCACATAGGGATTTGTTACATAAAAAGGGGAAGATTGTTGAACAAACTTTTGATTTTGATATAACATGAATTTTTAAATGATTTAAGTTGTTAAAATTTGCATTTCACCATTTAATAAATAATTTGTCATAAATAATTTTAAAGTGTTTTTAAGTGTTCTTGAGTAATTTCACAAATTATAAGTATTGTTATAAAGCTCAAAACACTTATATTTTAACCAAAACCCCTCCCAGTCTCAAGACCAGTATGTCAATCTCGATACCAAAATCCCAGAAGGGTTTATAGTCTCGAGACCATGGTCATAGTATTGAGACTTCAAGTGTTCTTGAGTAATTTCAAAAATTATAAGTATTGTTCTAAAGCTCAAAACACTTATATTTTAACCAAAATCCCTCCCAGTCTCAAGACCAGTATGCCAATCTCGATACCAAAATCCCAGAAGGGTCTATAGTCTCGAGACCATGGTCATAGTATTGAGACTGATAGTTAAGTATCGATACTCATTCAAACAATATCGATACCAAGGGTTCAACGAACATAAATTGGACCGTTAGGATGCTCGGTCTCGATACCAACATCTTGTATCTATACCAAATATACAGGTGAGCATTAAATGCTCAAAATTAATGATTCCAACAGCTCTAATCAATCCCCGACAACTCCAAACAACTAGATTGATGTTAGAGGACATAAAAGGGACCAATATTCAAATGGAGAACAACAAGATAGTCAATTGCAAGATCAAACCAATATCAATAGAATTTTAGAGCAAAAATTATCAAATTCTTTGTAACACACTTGTGAGCTACATTGTTAAATTTGCTCAAATGTGATTTTTTGTGAGTGCTTAATTTGCGCAAACACATTTTCCTTTGTGAGGTTTTTCTTTTGTTTTCTAAATTTTTAATTATTCTTTGGGAGAGTGAGTATTCAATGTTTAGGGGTATAAACCTTGAAGTATTTGTAAGGTTACACCTTGTCCTTAAAGGTTTGCAAATCTAGTGGATTTGAGAAATCCTTAGTGTGGATGTTAAGATAGTGGATGTAAACATTGGTTTAGAAAGTCAAACCACTCTAAATTCTTTGTGCAAAAGTTCAAGTTATTGATAGTTTCTACCAAAAAGTTTTTTAAAGGCTAATTCACCCCTCTTGGCTATTTCAGTTGATCGATAAAGCTAACATAATGGTTTTTTCTTAATGGTTGGATACATGTTTAGTTTCCTAAGAGACCAAGGTTTGAATTTTTTTGCTCCAATTTGTTTTCCTTTGTTTTCAACTAGAGGGTGACACGTATCACTATTTTTTGGTGGAAATAAATCTATTAAATTGAAATAAAGATAGTCCTTAAATTGAATGTTGACATGTGGCATGACATGTGACATCATTCGATTGGATGATTAAATTTATTAAAACTATGATTAAATTGAGAGAATATATAAATAACAGGGATCAAATGTATGATTATATCAAAATATTTAACTATTGTTAACGACAGTTAGCTCGGTGTAACCACATCTTAATTAAATAAAAATGAAAGTGATTATATTATGTTTTTTAAATCAATGACCAAAAGTGGACAAAACAAAAATTAAGTGATCATCATTGTAGTTAACCCAAATAATTAATTTTCATAAACATTATTCTAATGATCATAAACTATATTAAATATTTTGTAATGACTAAAAACAGTAAAATAAACTTTGATAAATAATATTTTACTGAGAGGTTCTTGTTAAAAAAGAAACATATATGAATCTAATCGGACAACGTCAAACGATTTATACCCAATGTAAAATTCTTTGTATTACCAACATATGTTTGCAGTGAAATCAAATTATTTTTCAATCAGATTTAATGAAAGAGAAGAGTGTTTGTGGGCTATTGGCTATTGTTCGGTTTTAGATGCAGAATTGTAGGGGATATATAATGGCTTAGTTATGGCATAGGAGTAGTCCTTAATAGATATGATCAGAGACGGACGTAGAATTTTCTATTAAGGGAACGAATTTGAATTTATAAAATTTTAGGAGAGAAATTGAACTTACAAATTTTTAGAGTGTCGAAAATATATTTTCATTAATATATATATATATATATATATATATATATATATATATATAATTTAAAATATATTATATTTCTAGATTTTTAGGGGACGGTCATTGTAACATCCTCAATATCGGATTAGTGATCAGATTGTAAAGTTTCAGAATTTGGTGACTAAAGTAAAAGAATGAAATAGTTCAATGATTTATTTTAAAATATTACTTGAAAGATGTTAGTAATTATAAGGTGAATTGAAGGGCTAAAGGGTTATTTGCAAGGAAAATATTTAAATAGGGTTATATATTAAACACGTGGAATGGAAGAGGAAACAAAGTGGTTTCCAGAATTCTCTTTATCTTTCTTCTTCCTTCATGCGTGAAAGCCAAGAGCCAAAGGTGAGTTTTCTGATTATTGAGTTCTTGGTTAAATTTAAGATTTGAGTTTTGATTATTAGATGATAATTAAGCTTAAAGAAAGCTTAAATCATCTTAAAAGCAAAGGATGGTGGAGTTAGGAGAGATTAAAGATTTAGAGTTTATAAATGAAATCTTAGAATATAGTTCATTACTCAAATTGGAAGATAAATTTGACTTGTCAAGGGTTAAATTAAGAGATATGAAGTGATAAAATGAGTTTTAAAACATATTAAAAATCTGGTATAATTCTTGAAGTTAATAAAGAGGAGAGGATATTAAGGTTCAAGACGAGATAAATGAATATAAATGAGTTTGAATAGGAGTAAGTAAGTTAAGAATACGAAATGAAATGATATATGAAGTAATTAAGTTGAAAAGAGGGGATTTTCGGGCATAAATTGGATTTCTGGGCTATGAGCATCGTTGCACAGGAAGTGCATCGATGCACCCATTAAAAATGGAAACATCGAATGCAATTAATGCATCGATGCATAAGGAGTGCATCGATGCACATGTTAAGGGATGCATCGATACACTGTAGAATGCATCGATGCACTTCAAGGGAAATAGAATTATACATTTCTTTTGGTCTAAGAAATGATATATTGGAGTATATCAATTGGATACTAATATGTATCAATGTATGATTATATAGATATCGAGCACGAACAAGTCCCGGAACGATTATCAAGTAATGATTCGATCGCAAGAGAGGAAATTATAAAAATGGATTGGAACTTAGTGAGGCCAAGGTGAGTGCGTATTATTTTATATATGATGTTTAATGGAAAATAAGACTTGCGACACGTCTAATTTCTATAGTATTGTGCATGACGCATGAACATGAACATGTGTTTATTATGAGTGTCTGAGCTATATGTTATGGTATGTGTTGGCATGTTATTATATATGTATTTCATGGTTGATGTGAATATATGCTATGTTATGATGATATGATAAGAAATTATATGAATATAAAAGAGAAGTTATGTGATAAGATCGTTGAGATATATAGAAATGGAATATAAGATTACGCGAATACATGATAGGAGATAAATTAAGTAATAATATGGGAATATGGTAAAAAGCGAGTTTAGAAGAAATGATGGGAATGAAGTACTCAAGTGTAAAGGTTATATAAACAATAAGAATGTGAGTTGGGTAAGTGAATAGTGGTATAAACATTTATGTGAAATAGTAAAATAGAATTATATCATTGAATGAGAATTGAAACAAGATAGATAATATTGACCTATATGATGATATGAGACTTGAACATAAGTGATAATAGGAACATATAAGATGAGTTAGATGGGAAAGATACATATGCTTAAATAAAATTATGATATATGGGTTGTATGATGGAAATCTACGTAGTCATATTAGAAAGTTATAGGTACTATATGAATTGAAATAGGTAAATAGATTAGATTAGTATATAAATGAAATAATAGAAGTGACATATGTTTATGAGTATGACAGATGTGATATGATCTAGGTGAATATCATAGAATGAGGTATAAGCTATATGATATGAGATAAGTTATTTTATACATATATGATATAAGCTATTAATAAGGACATATGAGATTATGAGAAGACGAATATAAATGATGTGAATACAAGTATAGGAAAATGATATATATATATAGGAATATGAATTATATGAATACACATTTAGATAAGGAAATGATGGATTATATGAACATGTGACTATATATATATATATGATAAGATATAAAAATAAGATATAAGCAATGTGACAAGAAATGTGAAATAGTATGAAAAATGGATATGAACTACGTGATATGTGAAAGTGATTTACGTGTTTATACGTATATGTGATTCAACTTATGTGACATAATCTACGTGCTATGTGAAAGTGAACTACGTGTTTATGTGAAAACGTGAAATGACATAAATGATGATGCCCATGTTATGTGTCATGAGAGCTAGGGTATAGTTGGCATGCTAAGAGTCGAGGGTCTACGCGGTCCTTCGGGACATATATGTATTCTTTGGAACATGTGTGAGGTCTTTTGAGATACATACTTGATCCTTGGCATATGTATATGATTCCTAAGGAATGATATGTGGTCCTTAGGGACAACCTTATATGGCACTTCGGTGCATTTCTACGCGACACTAGGTGCAATTCTACGTGGCACTTTGGTGCATTTATACGAGTTGTGGTGACAGCATAGTGCACAACCTCAATAGACTCATATATCTACAGTTCTCACAGATGTACATGGGCTAACAAAGAGATAATAATAAACATATATATTACATGTAAAGTATATCTTTTGTGATATGAATTGTATTATATGATTGATATGATGATGTGTATATGTGTACATTTGATTACATGAAATGTTATATTGTTTTGATCAGATAGCATGATATGATATGTTCAAGCATGATTAAGTAGTTAGAGTTACTTTAATGTGTTTAATGCCTCACTAAGTCATCGACTTAGCGTGTGATTGTTTCACACGTAGGTTACCGAAGTGAGAAGAGTAAAGAGCATTGTGGAGCAAGACAGGTCAGTTCTCCTTACCAAATGTCAGATCAGAAGAAAGGTGAATAATATGTATTTTAATATATAAAGTTCTAGTTGGCATGTATTCAAGATAATATATTGTATAAGTTCTGAATAGTTCGATAAAGGTTTTGAATAAGTTATATGTAATAATAAATTTTAAATTACTCACTATTTTATACAAGTAAAGGTTTTTGAAAAGTTAATGTGACACTTCGGACTCGGATTCGGGTCGTATACGGGTTGGGGGTGTTACAGTCATGCCTAGGTTCACCCTAACTGTGATTATTGAGATGGATAATAAAATGGTTTGGTTGCTCCTTGAACAGAGTGAGGGATATGAACGACATCTCCCAGGGGTGTAAAAAGCTGACCCGACCTGCAAAAACTGACTGAAACCGACTCGAGTCAAAACTGTTTTTGACCTGCGCTGTGGCGATCCGAAACCGACTTGAGTCGGAACTAGTGTTGACCTGAACCCGAGTTGGACCTGGAAATTATGGATCTGAACCCGACTTGAGAATGACATGAACCCAAATTGAACCGAAAATATGATACACGAACCCGAACTGCATCCAATTGATATGAACCCGAACCCGAGATTGACCTGGTAAATAACTGGTATTACCCGACCTGTTTTCAACCTGACATGTTTTTAACCTGACCTGTAAATGATCCGACTTGTTAATGACCTCGTTTGATATTTACCTGACTTATATATTACCATGGAAGAAATTATAAGATTTTAATAAAATTATGAGTTTTTTAGTTTATGATGTAATTAAAAAAATTAATATGATTACTTTTTAAATGTTATAATAAAATATTTATTATGATAATTAAATTAATAAATATACCTATTATATAAAATTATTTAATAAAATAATAAAATTATTTAAATTTAAATTAGATAAAACATGATTAATAATGAAAAGGAAAATTAATATAGTTTAATTTATATAAATTATATAGTTTAATTTATATAAAGAAAAAATAATATTAATAATGAAAGTATTTATTATGTAATATATATTAACATTTTACATTATTAATATAAATAATTTTGGCAATACATTAGTTTACATAGGCTTAATACATAAGCCCACTCTTTTATTACAAATATATATGCATTAGTGCTTGTCTATTTACATTAGGGTTTATGGTTTAGGGTTTAGGGTTTATGGTTTAGGGTTTAGGGTTTAGGGTTTAGGGTTTAGGGTTTAGGGTTTAGGGTTTAGGGTTTAGGGTTTAGGGTTTAGGGTTTCTATAAACTATATATTTTATTACTTTATATAGTTTATGCATATTGTTTCTATAAACTATATAAGTAATTTACTTTATATAGTTTATATATATGTGTGTGTGGTTTATACATACATATTATATAAAATTATTTAATAAAATTAATAAAATTATTTTAATGTAAATTATATAAAACATGATTAATTAGGTGTTAAATAATTAATATGTCACATTGCATATTATATGGTTCATAAATAGTAGTACATGTCATATTAATTTCATTTGCATAATTAGTATTTTAGTTGCATGTTGGGTTAATTCACATTAATAAACCATTTATTTTGTTGTTATGAATAAGTAATAAAAAACCAAAAAATAAGTCCATTTGCAATAGTGCTAGTCCATTTATATTAGTTTACATAGGCCCAATACATAAGTCCACTCTTTTATTACAAATATATATGCATTAGTGCTAGTCCATTTATATTAAAGTTTATGGTTTAGGGTTTAATGTTTATGGTTTAAAGTTTATGATTTAGGGTTTCTATAAATTATATACTTTATTACTTTATATTGTTTATGAACAGTGTTTCTATAAACTATATAAGTAATTTACTTTATATAGTTTATATATATATATATGCATATAGGTTATATATATATAGTTTATATATACTTTACATGGTTTATACATACATATTATATAAAAATTGTTTAATAAAATTATTTAAATGTAAATTATATAAAACATAATTAATTAGGTGTTAAATAATTAATATGTCACATTGCATATTATATGGTTCATAAATAGTAGTACATGCCATATTAATTTCATTTGCATAATTAGTATTTTAGTTGCATGTTAGGTTAATTCACATTTATAGTCCATTTATTTTGTTGTTATGAATAAGTAATAATAAAACCCAAAAATAAGTCCATTTGCATTAGTGCTAGTCCATTTACATTAGTTTACATAGGCCCAATACATAAGCCCACTATTTTATTACAATATATATGCATTAGTGCTAGTCCATTTATATTAGGGTTTATGGTTTAGTGTTTATGGTTTAGTATTTAAGGTTTAGGGTTTAGAGTTTCTATAAAACTATATATTTTATTACTTTATATAGTTTATGCATAGTATTTCTATAAACTATACAAGTAATTTACTTTATATAGTTTATATATATATATATATGTATGTATAGTTTATATATACTATACATGGTTTATATATACATGTACTATAAGTTATATGTATAGTTCAGGGGTTAAGGTTTAGGGTTGAAAGTTTAGGGTTTAAGGTTTAGGTTTAGGTTTAGGTTTAAGGTTTTTATAGACTATATACTTTATTACTTTATATAGTTATGCATAGTGTTTCTATAATATATATATATAATCTATAGATTACTTATATTAGTTATACATATATATATACTATATTAATATAATTTATAATTTATAAACTATATATTTTATATAGTTTATACATATATAGTTTATATACATGCATACACACACACACACACACATGTATATATATATAATTAAAAGTAATTAGAATGTATACAGGATTAAATTGCATCGAATTGAAAATTCAAGAAGATATTTACAATTAAACCATGACTAAAATGAAAGAAATCAAAAATCAAATACAAGTGAAAAAATAATGATTGTTGGAGGAGCATGAGCCTAATTAACCCAAAATATCTTTCCAAATAAAATCTCAAATCTCAATTTCCCTCCAATTTTCTCTATTCCCTCTAAATTCCCAAATAAAATAAAAAAATTCACACAAAAAAATCTTTATTTTAAAAAGTTTTCTCCTACCACACACTTTAAATAATATATATATATATATATATATATATATATATATATATATATACACTATATTAATATAAATTATAGTTTATAAACTATATACTTTTTATAGTTTATACATATATAGTTTACATATATAGTTCATATATATAGTTCATATAAATATAATTTATATATATAACTTATAATAATTATATAGTTTATAATATAAATATAGTTTATATATATATATAGTTTATATATAAACTTATATTATATATATATATATATACATATTATATTTATTCAATTTTTTAAATGAATGCAATTTACTATATTTTTTATTATTTCTTCACATTTTGCATTTATTTTGATTTAATCTTTTTTTGTTTTTAATTTATTTCAATTTTAAGTCTTTCACTTTTATATGTATTCAATTTAGTCCTTAAATTTATATTTGCATCTTCATTTTGCCCTTTGTTAGTTGTTATTTATATTTTTGTAACTGGCCATAACTTTTTAAATGTGTTTAATTTAGTTATTTTTTATATTAATTTAAACCTCACATTTTAAATTTATTTCGATTTAGGCCCTTACCTATATGTGTTGTTTAATTAATATTTTAAAATTTTATTTGTAATTTTACATTTCTTCAAATTTATCCTTAAATTTATATTTTTTTACAAAATTGATCTATGTATATTTATTTTTCTCTTAATTTACTCGAAATCATATACAATTACAACTTGCAATTCAACAATCACGAAAGATGACAAAATAATTAATCCAAAAATAAAAACGACCTGACATGAACTCAATCCGTATCCGATAAACATCCGACCTGAATTTTATCTGTCAATGATGTGACCAGATCTGAACGAGATCCGATTGAAGTCCACCCGAACTTGAATTAACATACTCTTTATCTACTTCGGACCTGAACTGTTTTGACCTGAATTGTTTTGACCTGAACTGACATCAATCCGAACTGAAAATGACCTTACTTGAACCTGATCTGGATCTGATGTCAAATCAACCTAAAAATAACCCGAACTGAATTGACTTGATCTGAACTTGATCTGGATCTGCTGTCAAATCAACCTGAATTGACTTGTACATAATTTTACCTAACATACCAAGATCCGACTAAAACATGTCCGATTATTTGATTTTACAACCTTACTCCCAAATGATACTGCACAGTGTCGATTAGATCAGCGATTATTGTTCCGGTATATTCTTCTAGTTGCTGTTGGTTTAACTAAGATGTCATGCAATTTGCCCTTGGGCTTTTACTTGATGTGACACCAAGCTCTTGTGGAGATTGCTGGAGTACTATTTGGTCACGCTTCTAGACGTAATTTGCAGCTCGAAGGAGATCAGCTCTAAGCTTTATTCTTCTCTTTTATTCCAACATTAATTAAACGGCCGTTTCTGTAATATTATCTTTAAATTAGTTTATCAATAGATTAAATATTAAAATAATATTTAATTTTATAACTTTTAAAAATAACAACTCAACTAACATTCAGTCTAATCATTCCTATTAAAATTAAGCCGAGCAATTTGAATACAGGGGATTAAGACGTTGAAGATCATGCGTAAATTAAAATGAGATAAGCATTACAGCTGTAGTACAATACTAATTATTCGTATTTCTCATATAAGTTTAACAAGATTTGACTGTAGGTTATGTGGTTTTATGCCCAAAAATTTTACTACTAATCCATAATGTTTTGTTTGTTTTTTTATTATAATAATAGTAATAAATCTATTTTTTTTTGCCCTTACTATTTCGGGGCCTGTTCCGTCGCATTGTGCCGTCCTAACCCGCCTTTGTTTGAATATATTCTATCTAAACCAAGTAAATAGAACCCGATTCCTTTCATTAAACTTTTTTTAATTGGAAAAAGACATCGCCACTCTATTTCTTTTTTTAAAAAAAACTAATGACACTTATATTATTTTTCTCTCAATGTGATTCTTCAACTTAAAAAATAAGTTTAATGTGACCTAGTGACCAACGTTTTTAATTTTTCGTTACGATGCTGAAACGACAGTTTACGATATTGATGTGATGGTTGACATTGTTGAAGTGACAATCCATGGTGACAGATAACATAACAGATGAACTAATTTGGTAAATCAAACATGACAGATAGACTGGTGCATTAATACTATGGACTGTCACATCAACATCGTGAAATGTCACGTTAGCACCATAACGGTCAAACGACGAAAAACATTAGTCAAAGAGTCACATTGAGTTTGTTTTTTGAGTTGAAGGGTCGAGAGAAAAAATTAATAGGAGGGTCGTATTAATTTTTTTCAAAAATACAAAGACCTCTTATGTTTTTTGCCTTTTTAATTTTATTAGAATTTTTATTTTAATTCATAAATTTCATTATATTTCAGTTCATTACTTTATAACTTATATTTAATTACAATTTACATAAATGATTTAATCATCAATAGGTACCGTTTCAATATATCCAATAAACCACTCTTAGAGAAGAGTTGAAAAAGCAAAGGGAAAAAATAATCTTAAACAGAAAATATATTACCAATAACTTTATTCCGACACATATGCTGAAAGTGCTAATACATTTTATCATACAGCAAGCTGTTAGAAACAAGAGATTTTCATTTGACCACCCCGCTGACCGATCACTGTCCTCCTCTGTACCATTTAAAAGCTTCATTTTTCTTCCAATCAAAGCTTGCTAAAATAAACAAATTTTAAAAGTAATTAACTAACTTGATTTTGATTCAATCTTCCCCTTCTTCCCTCTCTCTAGGGACAGCTCCAAATTGTTCCACCAAAATATCAGCAACTATAGGTACCAAGTCCTTGCAAGGGACAGCCTTCTTATAAATTTGTCCCAAATGTGAGTCGCTCCCAATTCTCCCTCCTAAGAATACATCTGCCCCTTCACATGGCTTCCCATTCTCATCCCTTGCCATGCACCCCATGAACCCTATATCGGCAACTTGAACCTGACCGCACGAATTGGGCCAACCGGTCCAATGCATCCTCACCGGCCGGGTTACCGACACTAGCCTTTCCACCTCCTCCGTCACCTTCAAGGCCCTAGCCTTTGTCTCGATAATGGCTTGTCCACAGAACTGGTTCCCTGTACAAGCAACTAGCCCTTTCATGAGAATGCTCGGTTCGGGCAAAAACTGGTCTTTCAATAGAGGCTCATTAAGCAATGCTTCTATTTTCGAGTTGTCAACGTTCGGGATTATGATGTTTTGTTCTACAGTGAGTCTGAGTTCACCTGAGCCATACTTGTCGCCTAACCGAGCTAGTTCATCCATGTCGTCGGCTTGGACTCGACCAACTGGAATGTGAATACCGACATAGCTGAAACCTTCTTGTTTCTGTGGATGGACACCGAGATAGTCTCTCCTTTCCCATTGTTTTTGAACTAAATCTTCAGGAGATGCTCGCTCTAACTCTTTTTGAGGCATTCTTTTGGCTACCTCCGATCTAAATACTTCAAGGCCCTGCATTTTAATGATGCTTATGAGGCTACAATCCTGGAAACAATCGAATATGAATACGGAAACAAAACATGAAAGCGAAGTGTGTCACTCACAATTTCATCAATCAGCCACATCATTCTTGTCTTTTGCCTATTGCCCCTGTAACCAATATCTCTAAAGGCTTCCAACATAGCTTTGCACAATGGGATCACGTCATCAGCTGGGATCCAAGCATCAAGAGGAATGGCCTCATCACATCTCTTACCGCTGAAGAACCCACCAACCAGCAAATTGAACCCAAATCGTCCGTCTTTCGTGGCCGGCATGTAAGCAAGATCGTTGATGTGGGGATGTTCGTAAAGATCATGAGACCCCACCACACAAGCATTCCATTTCCTTGGCCTATTCGAGCCAAAACATAACATCAAAAAACCAGACACATTGTAGTTTCTACTAACCATGGATGTGTAAATGAGAACTTACAAGTTGGCAAAGGCCGGATTGCCGTGGGAATTGGCGGTAATGAACTGCGATAACAAGTTCGTGTAATGTCATGTATCGACGATCTCTTCGGGGTCAATGCCGGCGAGAGGGTTACCGACAGGGTTCCTCATATTGTCCATGCCACTTTGCAGGCTCGTCAAGCCTACTTCTTCGAGACCCTTGAGTATTTCCGGCACATCGGGCAACACGACCCCACGGATTTGCCAGTTTTGCCTGGTTGTAACGTCGGCACACCCTTCTTTTCCGTATTTCCTTATCACGCTAGCTAGGTACCGTGTTTGAGCACTCGTGGTTACTCCATTTGGTAGCTTCAATCTCATCATAAATCTTCCATCTGCCATCAATAACAGAACGAAAAATTCAACATAATCAATTGCTTAAAAAACCAAAATTCAGATTAAAAAGGAAGAAGAAAAAAAGGGTTTACATTGATGCTTCCTGCGATGGAACAAACCGAGCCATTTGAGTCTAACATCAATATCATCCTTGGTGTGCTTAGATTTTTCAATCTCCTCAAACGACATGTTAGCAAGCTCATCAATCCCTCCTTCCATGAAAAGCTTCAAAGGGTCTTTCTCAATCTTGACTTTCTCTAGGGGGTTGATGCCTTCCCTGAACTTCTCTTTCAACACGAAGTAACCATCTCTTTCCTCCACCCAGGGCACCAACCTCGCGGCGTCGACATCCACCGAAGCCGCCGGAGCCGACGTGGGAGCGGCGAGAACCCATGTTCTGGGTCTGACGGAGGAAGTGGTTGAGGGAAGCGCTTGTGGCGTAAAGAAACGAACTGAAAAGGAAGACATGGGGTGGGATTATTTAGTTGTTTGAGAAGCTGGATGTGAGAATTGTGGTGGTGGAAAGATAAGTGAAGGTATATAAGAGTTTTGGACATTTTTGTAATGGAAAAGGGACCTTAAGAGCAGAGGAGAAGGTTTTTTTTTTCCTGAGAGTGGACTCTTCGATGATGTCAGTTTAGATCGCTAGCACCTTGTAAGAAGGAACTGAGAAACATGGCAACTGGTGGTTTTCTTTTGGTTTAATTTCGATTTTAATATTATTTTTATGGTAAACTGCATTATTAGGAAATAAACTTTAGGCTATGTTTCATTTTATTTACTGAACTTTAATATATTTTAATTTAAGCACTAAATTTTAGTTTGGCGTTTCATTAGGCATTGGACCATATAGATATGACAATTTTTATGTTGGCATGGAAGTCAAAAATAATTTTTTTTTCTTTCACCTCAAATTCTTCATCAAAATTAAATTTTTTATTCATTTATAATTATAGTTGGAAACAGTGAGTCTTAAAAATATTTTTTTTATTACATCACCTTAGAATTTAGATACTAATATATTCATTTCACCATCTTTTACCATTTTATTGCTTTAGATTTCTCTAATATATTTTAAAATTAATAAAATTAAACACAAAAAATTACTATTTTTAAGGATTTAGATGCTTTCTCATATTTAATAGGTTTAAAATGTTTGTAAAAAAATTCAAACAGTGAGAAATATTCTTATGTGAAGTCAAATAACACACCTTCAAATTTGTCTTAATGGGCGTTGGAGGAGATTGAAACATTAGAAGGTTTAATCTTTTGCTACTTTCTTTATCAATTTTGAGTGAATTTCTTGAAAAACTAATTTATATAAAAAAAAGAGTAAAATACGAATAGTTTGATACATATCTTGCTATAAGTGGTAACCGATGATAAGCGACCATTGACTAACAACTATAGTTAGAGAAATTGATGATTTTATGTAGAAAAATAAAGAATAAGTGATCACGTTGTCATATCGTTAAAGATTTAACAATTTAGTATCCTAATTGAATCTTAAATTAAAATTTAATGTTCAAATTATTTAAAAAAAATTAGTGATAAAATTAATACACAACCTAAAGCTTAGAAATTAATGTTGTAGTTTGACCTTTTATTTGTTATTATTATCTTCTTCAATTGTAATAATCCGATCCGACCTTGTTTTTTTAATAGAAGCGGTTAGTATTATTAAAAAAGTTAAATTATTGAAACTACAATAAGAGTTTACAACTATCATCATAAACTAAAAACATAAGTTAGATTTTTCCTATAACATTGAAACTATCAACTTCAGGTCATATAAGGATCATACATAGAAAATGTTAAAAAAAACCCAATCAAGATACTAAAATAGATACGATTAAAACTGATTGCATCGACAAACGAACCACAAAAGGAAATTAAACTATTGAAAAATCATTGAGAACTGCAGATCAGAGCCGAGCGTTGTGAGAAATTATCCACAAATGCAAAATCATGCATCCAAATTCAATCCAAAGGTCCATAGCATAGAAGATCAACAAGATTTCGAATAAGCCCTATCTTGATTAGTCGTGACATCGTCAAACCCAACCTTAAGAAAATATAAATAAAAGAACATACAAACGACCGAGAAAAAATCGATAAATGTGTCACACAGACAGAGATAAACGTGCAACACAGGAAGAATTATTATTATTAAAAAAACAAAGAGAAACGAAGGTCGACAACCAACATCAAAATCGGTGTCACTGCCTATTAAAGAAAATCAAAGAAGAAAAAGTTGATATGACCTATAAAAAAAACATACAAACTCAGAGAAAAAAAAAAGAAAAAAAAGACAAAGGATGGAAGAGCTGGTAAGGAAAGGGTGAGCGACTAGGATTTTTTATAATTAATTATCCGGCCTTGTTTTTAATCTTATTTTATATGAGGAAAAGTAATAATTAATTAAGAATAATCATTAATGATTAAGAAAAATAATTACATGATTTAAACATCAATATATAAAATATAAAACATAACGAATTTGTACAAATATATATTGGGATAATAGAAGTATGAAGATGTGTAAATTTGAAAAATGGAATATTATGAAGCATTTATTTGATTTTAATCGTTTTTCCTTGAAGATTTCCTCTCCTCTTAATACCTCTTTCTTAGTATTTGACTTTTATGAATTGAGTTGTTTGATTTTGTTTTTGCCTTCTCAGTTGAACACACTTGCGCCCAGCGGCCGCTACTTCCAGCATTAAGCTGCTATATTCCCAAGTTTCATCCCTACGGTAAAAACATCACTTTTTTTACTACTACTATTATTATTACTACTACCGCTACCACTATTATTTTTTTTATTTATTTATTATTACTATTATCAGTGGTATATTAACATTAAAAAATTGAGAAATAAGAACCGATAAGATTATTTGTATTCTACATTTTAGTATTAATAGTCAATCAAGTGGTATTACTCTTCTCTAATTATAAAAAAACTTAATTTTTAAATGCTTTAAAGAAATTATAAGATTATGTTTATTTGAAATTTTTCTTAAAAAATTAAGATCGTATAAATGTATCATACAGATGTAATTGTTTAAACTCAATTTTTAAAAAAATAATAATAATTTTTATTATTAAGTGTATTCATCTTTATTTGTGTTTGTGAGTAGAAGCGGATAGCAGCAGACCATACACGCTGGGTTTCAGTTATTTGGTTCTGAGCCTTTAAAAGGAGGGAAGAGGCACTTTGCTTGACTCGCCGCCACTACTTAAGGATCACTCCATTTGTTTGTTCCCACTAGATAGATTCAACATGTGGGCCTATCTTTCTAAGCCACCACCAGTATATACTTTTACTTTTTTATATAAAATAATATCTAAATCTATTATTTCTCATCACCTTCTAGCATTCATTGGCATGAGCTAAAGCTAATTAAGCCATCAGTAAATTCTGAGTATGCATATATACCCTATAGCTCATCAGTATAAAAAAAGAAAAGAAAAGGAAGAAATCATGGGATTCTTACAAGAAGCATTTGATGAAAATCATAACCCGCGTGCGGTTGCGTTGTCAAGCTCTCGGAAAAACATTTCCGGCAATAACACCGATATTCAGAATCCATCGCCTATGCTTTCCGGCCTTCAATCTACACAAATATGACTGCAAACTTCGCGCAAGGGTTACTCTGAACGTGACTCTTAGGATCGGCATCTCTTTCGAACTTGAAGTTATATAGAGCCTCTCTCTGTGTCAAGCCAACAGGATATATTCTGTATACTTTCTGTTCATCGCCTCCTCTTATGCTTCCAGGTCTTTCCGGCTTCCAAACCGGCTAAAGTGTGGAGGGAGGGGTTACCTCAAGAAAATAGAATGCATCTGAAATCTCCCTCGTTCTCTTATATATAAATGATACACAGTTTCTGATCCTCGCGTACACTTGCAGGGGCGTTTCTGAAAGTTCGGGCTCTTTTCTTCTTTCTCCCGGATGACAGTTGCCAAGTGAATACACAGACGGCATGATGAATGAACTGCTGCCATATCCAAAAGGGCCTTGAAAGAATCAGACGGACTTTCATACTTCCACCTAATCCATGGACATCTCATTGTCAACAAGACTCCACATAAAGAAACCAAAACATAACTCAGAAACCATCAACAAACATCATAAGGGGAAAGGGATTTGTGTAACTATTCCAATATAAGAAACAAGTTCTCGTAAATCGACATAATTTGTTTCGGGGATTGAACCACACTACACCTTAATGATTGATTATATGCATCAGGGTTTTCTGCAAGATACTTCATTCATTTTGCAACTGGTTGAACATCCGCTAATTCCTTAATATGTAAAACTGAACCAGGATGAGCAAAATCTTCAATATTTGGAGAACCAACCACCGCAGGTATAGTTCCTATAAAAGTTCAACATTCCATTAATCAAAAGGCGAAACCAAAACCAAATGGTATATATCGTAATATTCAATTCCAAAGCATGAATTCCTTCCAGCCCGGATTGCAATTTTCCCTATCCTATTTCTCGAAGCATTTCGATAAATCGGTTGTAACAATTGTTTTCCAGTTTAAAGCAAAAAACACAAAAACAAATCCTTTTTGTAACATTTAAGAGACTCAACTGTTACATCAAACACCAAAGTAATTTAAGTTCAATTTAGGAGAATAAAGAACTTTTACAAAGCTTTGCATTGCATCCTATTATGCGGATAAAAAACAATGGAGTGTAATATGGTCAATAGTTATCTGCAAATAACACTAATCAGTATCCTCACATTTGCATAGACAAATCACTCTGAAAAGTTCAAAAATCTAAGGAAAGTGTAAAACAAGCACAAGTGTGAAGGGACCTGGTCATTGCCAGAAACCCAGATGGGATCTCTGCTAAAATCCCTTGAATAAACCACCGCATCTTCTCTCTAGAGCCATTCCTCACAACTCTCTGTAGCCGAGTTCTGATCTCCAGCAACCTCTACTCCATCAGAAGAGTGTGACTTATGAAACATGTCGGGCCATGAATCTAAAAAGGCGGCGTTTTTAGCGATGTCAAGGCGACCAAGAAACGAAATTTCAGCAATGACATCAAGGGCCACAACCAAGGGCATCAAATTGGACCATTTTTGTGGTTGGAAACGGATGTAGAAGATGGCAAGCCTTCTTGGGTTCTTGACCCTCTTAGGTTTGAGACAAGACCCATCAATCAAAAAGTATTTATCTCTGCCTCTCAGAATCTAGCTCGGGGACTTGAGTGTTAAAACGAAAGGGAAAAATGGAGTAAACCTGATTTTATTTAAATGTCAAGATATTAGTGAGGTGAAATTTGACGTATGGTTGTCTTTAAGGAGATTAAGAAAAATAAACTGATTCTCATGGAGAATTTTCATACAAAAGAAGCTAATAACTTGATGCTCCTGGTCGTTCAGAAAGTCCATGGAAGACTGCTTTTTTGTTGATAATTAGTCGCAATTTGGCTTTGGAGACAAAAAGGGAGACACTCAAGTCTTAACTTGTTAGTAGGTAATTGTTCGGGTTTGAGTTTAGGTACAGGATTAATATTTTTTTTATGTTTGTTCAAATTTAATTTAATCTGAAATATTATTTTTAATTTTTTGAAATTCATCTATATTAATTTTTATGTAATGTCAAGTGTAAAATTAATTATTACATAATAATATTATTAAAATGCTATTTTATTATTTTAATGCAGTCTGAGTCCATCCAAGTTACAATTTTATACTATATTAGTGGAGCATATATCTTTGTTATGATATTATATGTAATCTTGTTCAGCAGTGGTGAAACATATCGTACTCTGTCTGCATCACAAATCTACAAACAACCATTTACAGAGCAAATCAGGCAGGCATTGGAATCTCAATTGCTTTTTATAGCTAAACAAGTTAAAAAAACACTTTCAGAATAACCTTCAGTACTGCAAAAACAGGTCGCATCATTATGTTCTCTTACGCTGGATCTTACCCAAACACAGTCTTCTTCCTTAGATGGCATATTTCCACTTCAAGTGTATTTAGATGTGGACCAATCAGGGATGGATCAAGGTCTTGGAAAGCAGACGTATGCTTGAAGTTTTTAATTTTTTACATATTTTGAATATATTTTTTATTAATAATCTAGTTTCATATATTTAAAATTTTCGTAATTTTACACCCATAATGAAATAAAATCTTATGTACGTCGGAAAACAAGGGTTCAGTGTCCCCAATCCCCACTGCATCTTAGTCCAATCCATTCTACCCCAAAAAATAACATACTATACAAGTACACATCCTCATTTCTCAGGAATCAATCATCTTTCGTGATGGTAACAAGCTTCAAATTCCAGGCAGATACCAAGCTGTATATTCACTGAAGTCAGAGGTACACAGAACCATGGCAACTAAATCTTGAGACTTCACATCAGCAACATGGAATTGCTTGTACCAATCATGTGAAGTTGAGAGAGAGAGAGAGAGAGAGAGAGAGATGGCGATGACAGACCTTCACCGGTCTTAAACAAGTAACTTAACCCGGGAGGGCTTGTCGATGTTAGTGGCAGAAAACGTTTTTGTATACTTAAAGTCTTAAACGTGCAGGAAAATGATGCAAGTTCAGGGAAAATCAAAATGCATAGAGTTAGCACGGAACAAACGTGAATAATGGAATATAATGAAGCATGGTAGCAGATTGAGGCTCCATTAGATCTACCACTGCATCAACTGATGCTGCTCTGTACTTCTTGCTAGCTTGCAATATAAGATCTTCCTACTTCTCTAGTAGATTTCATGAACATATAAAGGAAGTAAACAATTGAAGAAAGTAGTAATAAGCTCAAAGATTTTCAATAGAAATTTTAAAGTTAAACCCGCATCCAATCCAGCACCTTGAAGATTTCTAGTTTTCGCATTATATAAATAAATCCAAACCCTAAACCTAAATCATGTATTAGGATACAAAATTGAAGTTTAGACCTAAACCCTAAAGAGAAGCTAATTATTATCTCGAATATTGTTAACGCCTCTATACAAAAAATAACTGAGAGAAGAGAACATCCACGGTGAATCACTTAGGTTCCCCGGAAATCTGCCGCACCGAACACGCTACCACTTGCGCCCATTGACGCAACCTAGTTTTAACCATCTCCGGATCGTCGCCTATAATACAATAAATCAAAATCAAACAATTAAGAAACACGATGCGAGTGTAGTTCGATTGAACTTAATAAGAAAATTACTTTGATACTAAACATTACCTTGGTCAATTATCGAGGCAGTGCTACCAGTGTCACTTAAAGAGTCCATCGAGGACATGGACGAAGACCTCGACATTCCACCGTTAAATTGGCGATTAACGGCACAGTAAAACTCCAAAGCGGGTAGAGTTTGGGGATAGTTTCGGATCCAATTCAGGCGAATCTGGTTCGAAACCGAAACCTAAATCTATGCAGCCTTTGAGGTCCTCTATATCATGGTCGGTGAAGCTCTGAGTACGGCGGATTCCCCGGCCATAAAGCTCCTTCCTCTTGAGCCACGCCTCTTCTCGCTCCGCGTCAGGACACCATGACCGCTGCTTGTGTAAAACGCTTCGTTGCAGCGAGGGAGCAGGAAGCGAAGGCACGTAACGTCTCGTCATTGGGTTCAGGGCCACCGCGAAACACCGTCTGGTGGCGGCTGAGGTTTTCGAGGTCAGCGAGGGAGAGAAGAGGGAGGGACTTGTGTCACGTAACTGATGGATATATAAACGTATATTTATTTATACACGAATTACTTCAAAAAGAGAATAAGAATTACACTCGAATTAGGACTCGAGAGTAATTTCGGTAGTTTAAAAGGATTGATTTTGAAATACTCTATTCTTCAAGGGCGTTGTGTTTGCAAATTTATTAAATCGTTGGGAGGGTTCGGTGGGTCCAAGTGGGGCCAACTCTCAATTATTGAGAACTCCCCACTAATAATGCAAGGGTAAATATGTAAATTAAAACTTACTAGCTAAGTTTTCGAATTGTTTAAGAAATCTTTCTTTAGAGGATACAGTTTCGCGTTTTTTTTTCTTTCATCGGTAGGAACGAATATTCTTTTCCTTTATTTTTTATACCAAGTTAAATTCTTTTATGGTTGTCAACTTGTTTTACATGTTTATAATCTCTAATTATGTTTCAAATTTGCCCATCATTCAGATTTGTAAATTAAAAAAAAATTGTGTACTAATAATATTTAAAATCCTTTTAAAAATTTAATGGTACCGTATTTTTGATCGAAATTTATTATTTAAAATATTTGATAATATCTGTGATATTATTATAATGTGATTATCAATGGTCGTATAATGTGATACATCTCTAATAGAATTAGAAGTATTTCTGTTTTTTCTCTCCTATAATTTTACTTTCCTCTTCCTCTCTAATTAAGATTAGAATTAAAATTAGGATTCGTAAAAAATGTTATTCTTATTATTTGATATTTGTTAAAGTAATTTGCTATGATCTTATGTGACATGCTATTAGAGAGGAACAATGTAATTTGTTAAAGTAATTATGTGACATGCTATTAAAGTAATTGTCATCCTTTGATTCTCTTTATTAGTTTTGATTACCTCGTTAAGTTATTTAAGCCTATTCTGTGTAGTTTGACTGTTTTTGTAAAAAATTTAATTCTTTTATAATTATTAGGTCACAAAGTAATGATAAAATTAAACTAAATAGAAAAGAGATAAAGATTTTCAAATTAAAAAATAATGCATGTACTCAATTTTGAAAAAGTAAAGTATAAGAATTTAATTATAATTTTTAGGATAATATAAATACATGTGATATGATTTGATAAACTTGACTCGAACCGATTTATACAACCCAATATCCAATATTAACCTGAATATGACCAAAATTTAGTTGACCTAATATGAACCCACATCCAATTTGACCCGAATTGAAAACAATCCGAACCAAAATTAACCTGAATCGAAAGAATCGAAACAACCTAAACTAAATTTAGCCCGAACTGAATTTAATCGGATCTAAAATTAATTTGAACTGAAAGCAATATGAACCGAAAACTATATATACTTGATTAGACTTATAACTGAATTAAGCCTAAATGATAAGGTTAACAAATAAGAATACATATTTTACAAGATATCAATAATTCTATATATACTTGAGTAGACTTATAACTAATTCAATATGAATTGGCCTAATCGAAAATCAATCGATCCGATATTGATCCGATCTGAAATCTAACTGATCTAATTTTGATCCAAATCGAAAAATAATTAATATGATAGTCACTCGACCTAAAAATTGATCCACCCGAGAATTGACCTGACCCGACCCGACCCAATTTATCATACACCCAAACTAAATCCGAACCAAATTCGATCCAACCCGAATAAAATTAAACCGAATATAATCTAGACTCGAAATGACTCGACCTGACCCAATTTTTTATACACCCAAACTAAATCCGAATTAAACCCGATCCAACCCGATACAAAGGATCCGTTTGCAACCTCTAATTAAATATTGTAGAGACGAGCTGCATCCACATGTTGAAATGAAGCTGTTTTTATTAGTGTTTTATATGTATTGACCAAATCTGTGAAGGCGGTGTTTTGGTGGAAAGGAAATGAATGGTGCAAATGGTGATGTGTAGAAAGAGTTTGGGTGAATTGGGTGGTGATTCACCTGACGCAGCTGGTGCCATTGTTAATGCTGCTGTTCCCCCATAAGCTTTGATGGGGTTCAAGCTTAGCACCTCATCACACACATTTCCATCATGCTCTCTTCTTCTAACTTCACCATTTGACGCACGGGGTCTAAGCCTCCGTCTCTTCTTCTGCTTCTTTAATTTCCTTTCTTTTGTTGCGAATTTTGTTTATTTTTAAATCTTTGTTATGTTAGGTATCATCCTAAATTAGTCTGTTATATCTTTAGAGATGATTTCTAGAAATTATTAGTTGTTTGTCAATCGAAAATCTTAAACAAATTTCTTTATTAACCGAAATTGTTAAAGGATTTTTAATTTCTGAGGACGAAAGCAGTATTAATCTTCAGATGAGCAACAACGCATAATCAAATCTTCTAAATAGTACCGTCGACAAACTTACATGATCTATCATGACAAAATTCAAGATTTAATAGCTGACCTACGAAAATATTAAAGTATCATCTTTCTGTTATGCATCAGTTAACTTGTTAGCCAACCTTTAGGTTATTGTTGCTTACCCAGTTAGTTGGTTGAACTTTGGGCTATTTTATAAATGTTCTCTCTTTAATGATATAGAGCATTTTGATGTTAAACATCTTTCCTATTATTCTATTGATATTTTGTCAAAATCCCTAAGTCGTCTTCACTCTTTTTTTTTTTTTTTGTTATTCCTTAAAGTATCATCTTTCTGTATGCATCAGTTAACTTGTTAGCCAACTTTAGGTTATGTTGCTTACCCCAGTTAGTTGGTTGAACTTTGGGCTATTTTATAAATGTCTCTCTTTAATGATATAGAGCATTTGATGTTAAACATCTTTCCTATTATTCTATTGATATTTTGTCAAAATCCCTAAGTCGTCTTCACTCTTTTTTTTTTTTTTTTGTTATTCCACTCACCTTCATCCCTTCATTAGAGATTTCTCTGCTCTTAATGTTGTTAATTCTAACTAGTATCATCCTTCAAATTAATTTGTTATGTCTTTGGGGATGATTTCTAAATTTTTTTAGTTGTTTGTCAACTCAAAATCTTAAACAAATTTCTTTATCCGCTGGAGTTGTTAAAGGATCTCTAATTTCCGAGGGCAAAAGTATCATTAACCTTCAAATGAGCAACAATGCATAATCAAAACCTCTAAATAGGACCATCGACAAAATTCAAGATTTAATAGCCTTATAGCTGACCTACAAATAATCATAATAATCTTATATCTGACATTGTCAGCATAAGATCACTATAAACACTCATCAACTACGAGTGAATCCGAATAGAGATTTTTTCTTTCATCACATCTTCTTTTATGCTTTTAAATTTCTCACACATAAACATCTCTAAACGGTCGTTATCTTATCAATTATGACTCTTCTCTTAAACTAAAAAAAATAAACCACCAATAATTAACTAGAAAAGTTTGTTCCCGTCAATAGAATCAATATTAGATATCACTGTCTCATTTGGAAGCATGTTATTGAAACATTTATTATGTACAATTCACAACATTTCAACTGCAATAGAACTAAACAAATGTAAGTCCACCTGTTTATTTGTACTAAAAGCAATCATAAAGTGGGCTAAACTATATTGTTCCTTGCTATCGTTCTGATTATAGCATATGAATGTCTGTTGATTGTATAGTTCTTCAACATTTTTATGATTTCTAGATTATTAATTTCAACAATTGTTTTTTTAGCTTCAGTGTTCTAAATTTATTGCAATTCTTCTGTGATCCCATGTAAAGATGGACGAAGGATTTTATGTTAGAAGACAAATTTATTTATTTTTTTGGATAATTCAAATTCATTACCCAAGAAGTAGAAAACTGCTACAGTATACAATGACAAAATCAGCTGATTTGCAGAGCTAAGCATAGTACAATCGCCATCTAACCAGGCAGAAAATAAGAACAATACCTACTCAAGCAATGCCCCACTTTGCAGACAGGGCAATATTAGATGAACCAGCTGTGTTGAAGGATTTACCTCCCAACAGTAATTGGATTGCCTCCTTGATATCTCCCAACAGCTCTTCCTTTGATCTGGCTCTATTCCCAAACAACCTGCTATTTCTTTCCTTCCAAACACTGTACACATGACCAGTCCAAGCAAGTTTAAGTATTTTAACGATGAGAGAATTGCCCTTGAGCAACAAAGAAGCCCAAGCCAGTTCTCCCTCCCAGCTACAAGCTACACGAGGGATGCAACAAAGATCCAGAATAGAGCTCCAAAGATCCTTGGCAAAATGGCATTCAAAGAAGAGATGGTCTCTTGTCTCTGCCTTATTGCCACAAAATAAACAGCTATCAGATTCAATAGCGAGGCCCATACGCAGGAGTCTAACCCGAGTAGGCAACCTGTTTAATATGGCCATCCATACAATAATGGTGTGCTTGGGGATTCGTCCAGAGAACCATACCATGTGATGCCAAGCAACTTTGGGGGCAGGTGAGCGTAATTCTTCCCATATGTACCACCTCACACTGAGATCACGAACCCGGCCCAGAAAGAGATGAGAAGCTCCAGCTTCCATTCATGGGGATTTTCATATGCCAGAAATCAGCTTCTCTAATAACATAAGAACGGAATAAAAAATATATAAAAAAATATAAGATATAAAATAATTTTAAAATTTTAGGGGACGACTGCCTTCACCCGAAGTTAGCTACATCGTGATCCCATGCTTCATCTTCTTCTGAGGAGTTCTTTTTTTCTTTCAAAGTGCATATCCTCAAATTTATATTCTCTCATAGTCTCGAAGGACACCCCTAAAAAATATTATTATTTTAGAGTTTTTAATAACAAATTATTGAACTGTTTTAATCACACTCACATCTATTTATATATCTTAAGGGTCGATTAAAATGCATTAGATTGAGATATTCAAATCATTACACTAATAAAGTTGTACTTTTCAATTAAGATAAAAAAAATTCTTCTATGTAAATGTTAGGAGGGTCCTGGGTCTCACCTTCAACAATTCTTTGGTTTATATATTCTTTATATCTTCACTTATTTTAAAATTATTATTATTTTAAAATTTTAGGGGACGACTGTCTTCACCCGAAGTTATCTCTGTCTTTGTGACACGTTTATCTCTGTCTTTGTGGCATGTTTTTCTTTACCTTTTGGTAACTTTTGGTTGTTTGGTCGTTGTTTTTGTTTATCTTTTTTTCTCAGAGTTGGATTTGATATCATCACGACTGATCAAGATGGAACTTATTTGTTATTATGACGATCTTCCCTACTTTGGACCATCGGATTGATTTGGATACGCGTTTTGCGTTCGTGTATAATTTTCTCCCGTCGATTGACTCTGATTTACAATTTGTCGATAGTCTTTCAGTTGTTTCATCCCCTTTTGTGATTCATTTACTGATGCAGTCAAATTTGTTCGTATCTTTATTTTTTTCGAGCATTGGTTAGGTTTTTTTAACCTTTTTCCTTTTATGGTATTTGTGTGATCTAGGTGACTAGTTTTTGTGTCAATGATTATAGGAAAATATCCTAATTATAATTTCGTTTACGTTTAAGTTATGCGTGTAAATATTCAGTTTAATTTTGGATATTTTCTATTTTTAATAAAACTAACGGATTTTATTAAAAATTATTATTATTATTATTTAATCTATTTTTAAGACTTGTGTATTGTATATAACTAAACTTCAGCGGCAATGCTAATAATTTATTTATATACTTTCACACCTCATAATATTTTAATTGATTTATTACATTTTAATATTAAATTAATATATATAATCATAAAAGAATTAACTATAATCGACATATTTTTTTTGGAGAAATTGTTAAAATATCGAATTTAATTGAGAGATTAAATATGTATACGTGCACGTATACAGATACTATATAAATATTTGAACTCCCCAACATTTGATCCTCGGCCATTCTTGCTTGGGAATATTCAAGGTTAATTTGAAATAAAAATTGATTAATAAAAACTTTAAACTTTAAACTTTAATAAAGGATTTAATTTACCTTCATAAAAATCATTAAGAACTTTTTGTATAAATATTTAAATACTGAAAATCACAAAAAATGTGTATTTTCAATTACTTATAATGCTGATTTTAATAGAACAAGCTGGTAATTATTTACTATTAATAAATGATTATTCAGTGTTAACGGTTCGGTTACAGGTTAACTTACACTTATTACAATTTTATGTAAAAAAAACATTCATAATTCATACTAAAAGAAATGTAGCACTTAACACATACTTACACCAATATAAGTGAATAAAATAAAAAATGTAGCACATAACATATACTGACACCGGTGTAATTATGTTTTTGTATTTAGAATGAAATTAAAAATTAAAATTAAAAATAAAAAAATGTTTATTAAGTTATTTGAGTACAAGTTTTATTGAATATATATATAAATTATAAATAAAAATATTAAGTTATTTGTGTAAAAGTAGAATAAATTATAAATTTAATTATAAATTTAATTTATTAACGGCTAACTGTTTATTAAAATTTGTAATCGTAATTTTAACGGTCAATTATTATTTTTTAACACCCCTACACATTTTGATTAATTAACGTATAAAATATAGCGATTATACTAATTAATAATTATGATCAACGGTTACAGACTTTTTTTTACACCCCTACACGTTTTTGTGCATTCTACATTCACTTCTTCTAAGCCATCAGCCTTTACATATAATTATCTTAATTGTATTTCAGACGTAGTCATTAACAATGGTGTTATATAAGTTTTTTATTTAAGGTAAAAAATATAAAATATTAATAAAAATGTTACTAATTTTTAATATTAAAGGTGCGTTTAGAAATTTTCTATATAATTGGATTTGATGTAATTAGATATACTAAAATAATATTAATTGAATAAAAGGGAAATTTTATTTATCATAATTTATAAATACTTTTTATTTTTTAAAATAAAATAAATAGACATATAAAATAACATGCAAACCACGTAACATTAAAAACTATAATTATTGCAATATTAATCACTATCAAAGACTTATATTCACGAACGGACGTATGATTTTATGATAGGGGACGAATTTGAACTTATGAAAATTTCAGGGGGCGAACTTGAATTTATAAAATTTTAGGAGGGCGAAAAAATATTTTCAATAGAAAATACATAAAAATTTTAAAATATACAATAATTTTAGATTGTTTTAGGGCGCGACCGCCCTGCCTAGATCGATTCCTAGTTATATTAGACATTTAAAATAATAAATATGGTCCATAGAGTTTGGTAAAATAAAAAACATGGAAATTACATGTAATGCAAACCGCACATGTCTATTTTCAACTGGTCCTCTTTAAATATTAGTGAGATCAAATTTTACTAAAACAAGAGTATGTATAAACCAAAACAAACTTTATTTCTACATAAAACAACCTTAAAATATATATCCTTAAACTGAAGTAACTAAAATTTTGTTTATAAAAAACGAGTATTGAAAATACAAACTCCTACTAAAACTGAATATCCTTAAATGATATTACACCCACATGTAGTGTGCTCATGAAAGACCTTGAGTGACAGTTCCTTAATAAGCACGTAATAATGAGTTTGTACCAATATGCTCTATAAACACATAACCACTCTTATTTTTCTTTAACAACCAAAAACATAATGTCTATGTGCTTAGACTTTAAGGTGTTTCTCTTGTATATGGAATAAAAGACTGCAACTTTATTGTCACAAAATAACTCAAGTGGTCTTCTTATCAATCCATAATTAGCAATTTTGTGATAAAATTTTACATCTATATTCCAATAATTCAGAGTCCATAAACTTGATGACTAGACCTCCGATATGTAAGCATGTAATTTTTTTTGGTTCTTAAATGTTTCGTATGAATCAATTTGGTTGTTATCCAATTATTCATACCTAAATTGCTTAATATCCTAAAATCATACGCGATGTCCGAATTCATATAAACCTGAGTATACAATAAACTCCTCATTTTTTTTGAAGCATAAGGAGCCTTTAATATTTCCTTAGTTTCAAAATCATTCTTAAAGCACTGATCAAGACTAAAATTATTTCCTTTAGCGATAAGGGGTATCATTTGATTTACTCCCACTGAACTTATAGTATAGACAACTGTCAATCAAATTCATCATAAAATCAAACGAGATAACCATTTGATAAAATTTGTTATATAATTAACATGAGTCATACTTAAACTCATAAATGAATTTCCCTAATTTGCATATCATTAATTTTGTATCCACAGACACAATTTTCTAATTGCACCGTGTAAAATATCTCATCAATGTTACTATTTAGAAACACAATTTTAAAATTCAACTTATGTAACTCAAGATCAAATATGAGCAACAAGTATCATGATTATCTTGAAAGATTATTTCAATGAAACTGTCGCAACCGTCTTTCAGTTGAGCCCGGAATTGGGCTTCGACTTGGGTTAAATGAATTAGGAGTCGCTACCGATCATTTATTTTAAAGCAAATAGGTTGACTGAATACCTTATTTCTTACATGATCTGCGTCTTACCAGTGATATGTCGGATTCGGGAGTCGGTTACAGACAAGGAAGGGTTAGCACCCTTGAACTACCCTTTCGGTACTACATAATTTCCAGTTGTTTTAAATTAAGAAAATTGCAAGTTTAATTAAAAAGGTAAAAATTGATCTGAATTACTTACATTTAATTAACTTAAAAGTGTACCCTTAAGAAACTAAGAAACATGTTAGATAAAAAAATAATGGAAAAAATAGAGATAATGAAATAAAAACAAATGAGATACATGAAATAATATAAAGAAAAAAACAAAGAAAATGAAAAAGATGAAGTGAAGTGAAGGTAAAGAAAAGTAAATAAAATAAATGAAATAAGGATAAAGAAAATAAACGTGATAAAAATAAAAAATAAAGGTAAAATATAGAAAATAAGTAAAGGAAAAAAGAATAAAATAAAATAAAATGGGAAAATATGTAAAATATATAATAATAGTAAAAAACCAGAAATAAGGAAATATAAAAAGTAGAAAAAATATAATTAAATATATATATAAGTATAAATATAATATAAAATAAATAAGTTAAGAAAGAAAAATATATGTATATATAATATAATGTAATATAAAAGAGAAAATAACTTCAGTGACCAAAAATCCCAGATAATATACGATTTTGACCAACTTTTTTTGGATTTGCGAAAATGACCAACAAAATCGCAATGCGATCTCTAATTCGCATTGCGATCTCCACTATCGCAAATTCGCGTTGCATTTCGCGTTGCGATAGTTGAAAACCACAACGCGATTTTCCATTTCGCGTTGCGATAGTTGAAAATCGCGTTGCGATTTTCCATTTCGCGTTGCGGTTTTCCATTTCGTGTTGCGATAGTCTACAATGTCGTTACGATTTTCCAAATTCGTTGCGATAGTCTACAGTTGTTGTTGCGAAAGTCTACAGTTGTCGTTGCGATTTTCCAAATTCGTTGCGATAGTTAAAAAAAAAAGATTTTGTTTCTTAAGAATTTTCTCTAAAAAGATAGTATCCTCGCGAACGTGTCGAAGACACGTATGACCACGACCACGACCCGACCAGAGACGAGACAGACGGCGGCGGCGGCGCGCGAGAGTCCCCCTTGTTCTCTATCACTCAACAAGGAAGTGGGAAAGCCAAGCCTTAAATACCATTCCCAATAGTGTTTCCAATACTATGTGGGATTTGAGCATTACCAACACTTGTTCCCAATACTATGTGGGATTGAGCCTTAAATAGTGATATTATTTTTGAATGTTTTGCTAAAAATTGCAATAATCGCGATTGATTGTAGATTGACTTTTAATTATGACATATTTAATCGTATAATACTAATGCAATTGGTTGCTGATTCAGTTGTTTTAAGGTGCATGATTGTTAATTGTTTCCTGAATAATCACATTGTATTGGAAACAAGTGTTGGTAATGCTCAATCCCACATAGTATTGGAAACACTATTGAGAATGGTATTTAAGGCTTGGCTTTCCCACTTCCTTGTTGAGTGATAGAGAACAAGGGGGACTCTCGCGCGCCGCCGCCGCCGTCCGTCTCGTCTCGGGTCGGGTCGGGTCGGGTCGGGTCGTGGTCGTGGTCGTGGTCGTGGTCGTGGTCGTGGTCGTGGTCGTGGTAATACGTGTCTTTGACACGTCCGCGCGGATACTATCTTTTTAGAGAAAATTCTTAAGAAACAAAATCTTTTTTTTTAACTATCACAACGAATTTTCGCAACGAATTTGGAAAATCGCAACGACAACTGTAGACTATCGCAACGAATTTGGAAAATCGCAACGACAACTGTAGACTATCGCAACGCGAACTGGAAAAGCGCAACGCGATTTTCAACTATCGCAACGCGATTTTCAACTATCACAACGCGAACTGGAAAATCGCAACGAATTTGGAAAATCGCATCGACAGCTATAGACTATCGCAACGCGATTTTCAACTATCGCAACGCGAACTGGAAAATCGCAACGTGAAATGGAAAATCGCAACGCGATTTTCAACTATCGCAATGCGAACTGGAAAATCGCAACGCGAAATGGAAAATCGTAACGCGATTTTCAACTATCGCAACGCGATTTTCAATTATCGCAACGCGAAATGCAACGCGAATTTGCGATAGTGGAGATCGCAATGCGAATTAGAGATCGCATTGCGATTTTGTTGGTCATTTTCGCAAATCCAAAAAAAGTTGATCAAAATCGTATATTATCTTGGATTTTTGGTCACTGAGGTTATTTTCTCAATATAAAAATGAGAAAATAAAAAAAATAAAAAATAAAAAATAAATTAAATTGCGTAGGGATTAAATTGAAAGAACCACAAATTAGAGGTCAAATTGCAAAGAAATATTAAGGTGTAAACTTAATTCAGGGGTCAAGATAACGCTTTAAAAACTACGAGGGACCAAAAGTGTTGTTTACCCACTTTTGCTTAGAAACACGCGGTTCAGAAGGTGGATGGGTCGGGTCGTAGGCGGTCCAACAGATTGGGTATAAAGCCCAACCTCTTAAACACATTTTCATATTTCCATTTGATCCAAAACGAATCAAAAGCAAAGAGAGAATTCTCTCTCAAGTGTTCATTCGGAAATGATGAACACCACCGTGGGTTCGATGAACCCAGAAATCGGCCTCCCTTCGCCGCCTCGTCGGCCGCCATTGACCGGCGCCGGCCGTCGATCATCGGTGGTGAAACCAATTTTTTTTTGCCCATCTAAAGGATCTCGACTCCCTCGTTCTAAAAATCCAAACCGTTTTTAAAAATAAGCCTCGTAGGGGTGTAGATCTGAAAAACAAACTTCGAACTCTTCCCCCTCCAGTCATCGACCGAATGTATTTTTTTTATTTTTTGGGGCCAAAATCGGCCATGAACGCGAATGAGAATAGCATGCAAGAGAAGAATCACCAAGGTAAAAAATTTAATACATTTTATTTCACTTCGTAAGGGTTACAAAATGTTTTCAATGCTTTGTATCTCACTCGATATCTCGTCTATTTTTGTGTGTGAATCTCATGTAAAAATCCCCCCCTTGTAGTATCTTGTTACATGAATTTATAGTAGAAGCAAAACTATTTCTAGGAATTTCATTTCGACTGAAACACTGATGTTTGCATCGTTGGTGTGTTGGTGCTGACCGAGATCCTTGCGGGCTTGTTGAGGACGAGAGACAGGTGGCCATGAAACTCGGACATGGGTGAGGGTTATTGATCGAAGGATTCGGCTGTGGGACTCTTGGACGTCTACTGTTGACCATGCGGCGCTGGGGAGGGATGCTAGGGTTCTAGGAACCCTAGCTTGCTGGGTTACGTGCTGTTGGGTCTCTACTAGGCTGCTAAATCTTGTAAATGGGCTGCTGGATTTATTTGTAATGGCTTTGGGCCTGAAATAATAATATATACATTCATTATAATTTGTTATATATATATACGTATATTGTAATTTAAACGAACGAATTTTAGTGTCTTCAGAAACCAAAGAGAGTTTCTACAAAATTAATGCCTACTTTCCGAGTATATCCTTTATATACAAGACTCGACTTATACTTGTCAACATAACCATTTGCATCCATCTTGATTATAAATGTTCATTTATAACCAATCAACTTTACACCTTTCGGTAATGAGATAAATCCTTAAACTTTATTATTTTGTATTGAACTTATACTTTTCTTACATGACATTAATTCACTTTTGCGAGTCATAACTGTTATGACATGACGAAAGTTGACTATATCATCTTTCATTATTCTATTTTCATCTTTATTTCTTTTAGAAATATAATTATCTAACATAATACTTCTCTCGTCTCTTGGATCTTCTTAATGACACTTGTTCTTTAAGGTTGTTGAGTTTGTTTTTCTGAAATAATTTTTCATCTTAAATGGAGAGTTTTTAGGAAAATATTTCTCAATTTCTTCAAGGAAACTATTAGCCTTAGCAATCTTTTCAGATTATGTACTCCTAAAGGTTTCTAAAATGTTGTGCTTCATGACCATTAAACTTATGAAATTTTAACAAATTTAATCTCTCAAAATCCCTTATACCAATTAAGGAAAATTGTTATTTCCTTAGTGCAGAGTCTATGTAACCAAAACCTTATGTAAGTACATTTTCTCATTCATTGAGATTCGTTTTCTTAAGCATTAGTAGAAAATGTATAATAGCAAATATTGTGATAGCAATAAATACATAACAAAACATAAATAAAATTGATGCTCTTATTGTAGTAAACAAATAAATTCAAAATTATGGCTAATTCTCATCTCAGGATACCAAACACTACATCAATATCAAGTCTTTGGACAATAATATTAACAATAAATGGTACTCTTATTGTAGTAATTAAACATTGATAATAAGCTATGTCAAGCAATAAACTATTCTTTGGATTAATGTAATGCTCACATAAAATACCTTATAATTGCACTACAACAAAATTTCTTATTAGTGGTACCTAAGTTATTGTCACTAAAAATTACACTTACGTCACTAATTGTCATTTGTGAGGTAAAAGTTGATGTCACGGCAATCGTCACCCTAAGTATGTCACTTAATGTTCAAAAGTGGCGATGTCTTTATTTTCGTCATGTATTGTTAAACATATAGTGACCTTAATGGATAACATCACCTTTTAATTTGTATTAAGTGACAATTAATTTTGATACCAATTGGTGTACATTTTTTTCATTGATAAATCATATCGTCACCAATAACACAATAATTTTTTTTATTAAAATCGTGGATGATTGGATAAACCCATGTCCATTCAATAACAAAGCAACCCTAATATCATATCAATTCAATAACAATGATATAAAATCGACAAAAACCATATTCAAACTATTTAACTACATTTAATAGTAAAAAATAAATAAATTTGAAAAAGAATAATAATTACCCGCAGATTAAAGTTGAAGAAACCTTCTAATACTGTGATAAGAAGAAAAATAATTTTAACTAGATAAAATTATAAAGTAAAATATCTCAATAATAAAATATAGAAAAGAAAATTTTGTATTCCACTTACTTGTTTATGATAGTCTTATTAAATCAAATATGCATATGATTTTATTTGACTAAGGAAAGATACAAAAGTGAAAAATTTGTTATAAATAAGGAACGTGTAGTTTTATTGGAGGGAAAATGAATTTTAATTGGTGAGAAGATCAAAGTTCACCTCTAATATATCTAAACGTAATTGTTAAAAAATAAAAAATAGAGATATTAAATATAATTTAAATAATTTAGAGTAGTAAAAGAAATTATTCTCTTTAATATTATTAAAAAATTATAAAATTATTGAAGTAAATAATTTATAAATATATATATATATATATAATAAATAATTAAAAATCCAAAGCACGTATGTGCATATGAACTAGAACAATAGTATGATTTTATTTTATGTTATAAGGATTATACGATTTTTGAAACCCAAAACTAATTATACTAAAAATAAATATATGAATTATATTTATTTTCTTATAATATTATTTTAAAATTATTTAGAAAATATGTAGAATATAAAATAATATGGTCTATTATTTCATTAGAAGAAAGCTCATAAGTAACACACAGTTTGAAAAAGACTCTATACTTGTCTGTTGTATCCGATAGTTATTGAATAAAAAGTGGATGATTCATTACGCTCATCGTCCTCGTGGAACAAATATTATTATTACGATTGAGTAAAATTCAATTCGACTTAAAAATTGATCTATTCGACTAGAAAAAACTGGACTCGTAATTTTATAAAGTCAACTTAAAAATTTTCAAACTCAAGTACAGTTATAAAATAGAACTTGAATAACGTAAAAAAATTAAATTCAAGTTATATTATAAAATATAACTCATTAACAAATAACTCAAAAAATTTAGTTCGACTCGATCAGACGCTAACTTCTAACTATAATAAACTTACGTTCTAAATATGTCTTTTTCATCAATTCCGAATATACACATCATAGTTTATATTAATTTATCAATTATCGTATATTAAAAAATAATTAGCAGGACTAACAACGACTGAAAGCAGGCTATCCTTCTTCTCTTTCGATCTTCGATTGTTTGATTCTTGCTCAATTTCTGGTTGATTCTTTGGGGATTTTGTTGGGCAATGTCTGCTGGTATGGCCACAGACTAGAGAAGTTTATTTGCGGCAGGTAACGAGCAAGAATTGGACTTTTTCCCCCGTCGGAGGCTACGGGTTTGCTCATGGTGAAACCTCCAAGAGATGTGTTCGAGGAGGGTATTTTGGAATGGAGGCATGCTCTGGTTGGGCAGTTCATTGGCTCAACCCCTAACTTTGGCTTGTTGCAGAAAACAGTTGATCTGATGTGGGGCAAAGCCGCTCCGGTGAAGGTGAGCCTCGCCGGATCCAACCTTTTTGTTTTCTCTTTCGATAATTCCTTGGCCAGGGACTGGGTTTTAGAAAATGGTCCCTGGCATGTACAGTATAAGCCCCTCTTCCTCAGGAAATGGGAACCGAATTTGAAGGAGCTGCACTTTGATTTGGATCGTATGCCAATTTGGATTCAACTCTTTAATGTTCCTTTGGAATTATTTTCGAAGAAGGGACTCAGCTACATTGCTAGTGCTATCGGTAAGCCCTTACACATGGACTCCATTACTGCTTCTAGAGCGAGACTTGAGTATGCTAGGGTCTGTGTTGAAATTTCTGTTGGCTCGAAAATTCCAGATTTTGTTGATGTGCTTCTTTATGATGAGTCTGTAGTGAGAATTAAGGTTTTTGTACCTTGGCTTCCTGCCTCGTGTGTTAAATGTATGAAATTTGGACATTCAATGAAATTATGTCCTTTGGGGAAGAAGAAGGAACAGGTATGGAAGGCAAAAGCTCCTCCTCAGGAAATTAAGCAGGGTGTTGTTGACAACAGTCTAATTGGATTGGAGGTGATGAGTGATGGTGTTGAAACAATACCAGCCCAGGAGAAAATTGTTAATACAAGCCCAGCTGAGATTGTGGTGAAATGCTCTGGGTTATGTACTGAGTCTTTGAATTTTTCTGAACAGTCTATTCCTAATAATGGTACACTAGTGGAAGTGAAGTGTGTAGGGAAGGTCCATGCTGATTCTAGTAGAGATAATATGGCGGGTTTAAATGCTCATGTGGGGAATTCAGGAAGTAATCCCCCTATTAAACGTGGTCGGGGTAGACTAACGAAAGAACCTAAAGCTACTTTAGGAGCTTCAAAAAATAAGTTTGAGGTTCTTACCTCAATTGATCCTAAAAATTTGCTGCCTGCTGATGATGGTAAGAAGCAGAGAGCAGCTTCTTTAGGAGTGTCTAAACTTGTTCAGGACTTAAAGTTGAAGAAAAAAGAACAGCTTGATAAAGTGAAGAAAATGGAGGACAGGGGTGGTACCTATTCCTCTCCCATTATTTCATGTTAGTTAGTTTTTGGAATATCCGAGGATTTAATAATCCTCATAAACAGAGGAAAGTCATTAATTGGGCTACTAGCTGTCATATAAGCATCCTCTGTCTGCTGGAAACTCGTGTTAAGGAAATTAACTCTGCTGACATTCTAAACCGGAGTTTTAGTGACTGGGACTCCTATTGCAACTACAATCACGCAGTCAATGGTCGTATTTGGGTTCTTTGGCATAAATACCTGGCTTGTTCTGTCATCTATGCGTATGATCAGAGTGTTTCGATTAAGGGCTCTTTTGAGGGACAGAGCTTTTGTGTCACTGCAGTGTATGGATTGAATGATGGTAATGCTCGGAGACACCTATGGAACCAATTAATCTCCCTGGATATTGTCAACCTTCTATGGCTGATTGGGGGCGATTTTAATATCATTTTGAACCCTGAGGAGAGCTCGGGTAGCATCAATGCTTCTACTCTAGCTGATATCTCGGACTTTCAGAGCTGTGTGGAAAACCTGGGGGTTTTTGACCACCCGTTCACTGGTCCCTTACTTACCTGGTCAAACAAGCAGCAGGATTCGTATTTAGCTCGCAAGCTGGACCGAGTCCTGGTGAAATCTGATTGGATTGATGTTTTTCCTGAATCCGATGTAGAGTTCCTCGCCCCGGGGGATTCTGACCACTGTCTTGCTGTAGTGTGGCTCCGGAAAGCAGCCCCTGTGACTAGGCCTAAACCGTTTCGGTTCTTTAATTTTTGGGCTCTGCACCCGGACTTTTTAGCCATCGTTAGGGATTCTTGGCAGGTTCCAGTGGAGGGTAATCCTGCCCAAGTACTTTTTCAAAAGCTCAAACGGTTAAAATGTCCTCTCAGATATCTCAACAAAAGCCACTTCAATGACATCTCCAATCAGGTGAAAATGAAAAGAGAGGAGCTGATGCGTTTTCAACTTGCAAATCTTTCTGCTGGCAGTATTGTCAACGATGAAATGCAAGCTGAAAGGGAGCTTCATTCCCTTGAAGAAGTTGAGATGCTTTTTTATAAGCAAAAGGCTAAAGCTAGTTGGATAAATGAGGGTGATCAAGGTACTCGCTTCTTTCATTCGGTGGTGGCTAGCAAAAGGAAAAGCAGTACGATAAGGGTTCTTTTTGATCAATCTGGTACTAGGCTCGACACTTTCGATGATATGGCAAATGAGGTGATCAAATTCTTTCAGTATCAGCTGGGTACGATCGATGCAAATGTAAAGGGCTGTAGCACAGCTACAATTAAAGATCTCCTCAATTACTCCCTTCCCCTGGGTGCTGACACTGTTCTATGTCGTGATGTTTCTGACGTAGAGATTCGGGAAGCCTTATGGGGACAGGGAAACGACAAGTCCCCTGGACCTGATGGTTATAATCCTTTTTTTATAAGGTTGCTTGGCCCATTATTGGAGTTGATTTCACAACTGCTGTTAGGTATTGCTTCGACAACTCTTTCATTCTTCATGCTTTTAACTCCACAGCTGTTGTCCTTGTTCCCAAAGTGCCAAATCCTAGCTTAGTCAAAGATTTCAGGCCTATTTCTTGTTGCACTATGATTTATAAGACCATCACCAGGATCTTGGTTAAGCGCTTGTCTGCTGTGTTCCCCGACATGGTAACCAAAAACCAAACTGCTTTCGTTAAAGGGAGAAGCATTGTTGACAACACCCTCCTTGCCCAAGAGATTGTCAGGGGTTATAATATGAAAAATATTTCCCCTAGATGCACGTTGAAGATAGACCTCCAGAAGGCTTTCGACTCCCTTGATTGGAACTTCATTTTGGTTACTCTGAAGGCATTGGGCTTGCCTGAGAAATTTATTGGTTGGATTGGGGCATGCTTCACTAAACCGAGCTACTCGATCATGTTCAATGGCAGTCTCGTTGGCTATTTCAGAGGTGGCCGTGGTGTTAGACAAGGCGACCCTCTTTCGCCTTACCTCTTTGTTCTCGCTATGAACGTTTTATCAAATTTGTTGAATGTGGCAGCTCTTAGAGGCATTTTTAAGTTTCACCCCAAATGCAAAATGATAGGCTTGACTCATCTTTTCTTTGCCGACGATCTCCTCATTTTCTGCAAAGCCTCCATTGATTCTATCATTGGTGTGCAAACTGTCTTGGATGTCTTCTATTCTTTCTCTGGGCTCAAATTAAATATCAATAAATGCGAGATGTTTGTTGCTAGGATATCAGCTGATCAATGTAGAGATCTAAGTGTGAACACGGGGTTTAAAGTAGGGAAGCTCCCTGTGCGATACTTGGGTATCCCGCTGGTTACAAAGAAGCTTACTATAGCTGATTGTCAGCCTCTTCTTGATAAAATAAGGGCACGGTTGAACCTTTGGGCTAACAGGCATTTGAGCTTTGCCGGTAGGCTCCAACTTATACGTGCTGTTCTTTTCAGTTTAACTAACTATTGGTGTAGGCAGATTATGGTTCCTGCTGCGGTGATCAGGAGGGTGGAACAGTTGTGCTCTCGCTTCTTTTGGAAGGGAGCTGATCTGCCTGCGAAGGGAGCTCGGGTGAGTTGGAAATAGATATGCCTTCTAAAGTCTGAAGGGGGTCTTGGGGTCATTGATATCCTTGGCTGGAACAAAGCTTGTTTCGTTAAGCTTATCAGGAACTTGTTGGCAGAGGAGGGTTCCCTATGGGTAGCTTGGATTCGTTCCTATATTATTAAAAGCTCAGACTTTTGGCAGTTGAACTTACCTTCTAATTCTAGCTGGTACTTCAGGAGATTGCTGAAGTTGAGACATGATGCTCATCATTTATTTGTTAATCGGGGCAAAGAACTTAGTACAAGGCAGATTTGGGAGGCCATTCGCCCTGAGGCACCAAAGGTTGTGTGGCATCATCTAGTTTGGTTGGCTGGACGTATCCCTAAGTACTCTATTATTCTTTGGATGGCAATCCTGGATAGACTTCCTACCAGGATTAGGCTGTTGCGAATGAGACTTACCATAGATAATGATAAGTGCTTGTTATGTAACTTGGAGTCTGAGACACGGAACCACTTATTCTTTGAGTGTGACTACGCGGGGAATCTCTGGAAGGCCATTCTGCAGCTCTGTGGTGTTAATCGTCGAGCTTCTCACTGGGATGGCGAGCTTGCTTGGGCCACTCACTGTTTTAAAGGCAAATCCCTCATCACGCGAGTGCTTAAACTTGCTTTGTCGAGCCATGTGTACTGGATATGGAATGAGAGAAATGACAGGTTATTTGGGGGAGTCCCTAGACCGTGGTCTACTATCCTTGAGGATGTAAAAACTGTCGTACGAATTAGGTTGCGTGGTTTCTCTATCAACGTAGCAGATCCGAGGAACGCTACTCTCTGCGCTAGCTGGAACATTGCGTGATATCTTGAAGCGCTTCCCCCTCTGTTGATCACCTTGTACTGGTTTTTGGTTATCTGTTGCTAGGGGCTTTTGTTTTTTAAAACATTTGTTTCTTTGTAAAGTACTGGTTCATATGTAGCAGTCTTCTGCTTCTCTTGGGTAATAAATACAGATTATCCAAAAAAAAAGAAAATTTCTTTTAGCATATATTAAAGAGAATTTCTTTTAAAATATATTAGAGAAAATAAAATTACAATTCCTCAACTAAAGAGAAAAAAAATGGTTACAGGTCTAACTCTCCCATAACAAAACCCTAAAATGTGCAATTCCTAATTTATATTTCATCAACCTAGTCATTTCTGTCACGATACCATTTTTTTTATGTTTCAAAGATTGAAATTTTACGATTAAAATTAAAGTATTTAAAAATTGTCACTAAAAATATTTTCAGTGACATAATTTTATAATGTATTCTAAAATTATCATATAAAAATGAGATATTAATGATGAGTGACAAATAATTAATGTCGTTATTTTTTATTTTTGTGACAATAATAAAACTTCACTTTTAATGTCTTATAAAATATAATGAATCAAATTGTCTCGCATAAAACTTATTAGTAACAAATGTATAATGTCACTATTTCAAATTAAATCGTCACTAATACATTCATTTCAATGGAAACGATTTTAGAACGTCACCATTTGATCTAAATGTCATTAAAAAGTTTCCATCAAATTTTTTGGAGGGAAATTTTGGCGCCAAACATATAGTGACGAAAATCAATGATAATTTTTAAAATTGTCATAAAAATATATCATTAATCACTAAATGTGATGAAAAAAATGAATGTCACCTTTATACTATATATTGTGACGTTATACGGAATGTCATGTAGAAATTTCATCGTAAATTGAAAAATTTATTGCAGTGTTGTCACATACTATTACCACATGTGTTGCTTAAAATCTGGACAAATATTAATTTTCCTTTGGTTCCATTAATAAACACATGAATCACAAGAAATACATTATCACCTTTGTGTTTTAAACAAACCAGTCTACACAAAAGAAGTCATTTTGACGGCATTATATCTCAACTAATCTATCAAATTATCAGACATAGCCATAATATGAATTAATTTGTTTCAATATATATATATATATATAACCAATAATCAAAACTAAAAACCCGAATTAAATATATACATATATTGCATTAAACAATATACATAAAGCCTTAAAAATATTATCAATCAATCAATTTCTCTTAATTTCTCTTTAAATTAATTAAAAGATAATCAAAATAATAATAAATTTGAATACACTTAAACCTTATGTCAAGATAATAATAATTTATCTTTAGACAAAATATTAACCTTAAGTGATATCTGGCGCGGTAACCAAACATTAATAATAAGAACATGTTAAGCAAAAATTTCCTTTGAGCCGATTTATTACTCACACATCAAACCAAATAATTATCATATGCTTCTTACCAAAGTTGTACATACGATTATGTCAATTATTAATTTTCCTTTGGATTGATCAATACTAATATATGCTAAGTTACATATACATAACCTTTATATTTAAAAATAAAATATTTTCTATAATTGATATCACTTTAATGATTTATTGCTTTACTTAAGTCATATTGGAATTATTGGTCAAATTTAATATTTCTATTACAATCAGAGATCAAAACTGAAATTTCTGATTGCACTATAATATTCGAAATAACCCAAAACAATGTTATATAAATGGTGCTATCAAAAACCAGAAACTTTAGTCTTTGATTGTTTCTGAAGAATTTCTTAAGCATGCATTTAATTCATAACTTCATAAATCACCCAAAAATAAATAAATATTTAAACAAAAGTCAAAATCAAGAGTACATACTAATAAATTAAATCTTTAATCACTGAATCGAATATATAAATACTAAATATATATTCTATAATCCATAACAATAAAAAATCGAAACTGAATTTTCTAATCACTTCATCATTTTCGAATTAACCCATAATAAAGTTATCTAAACGACGTTAGTAGAAACTGAAAACCTAAACATTTAACTATTTCTCAAAAAAATTTAATCATTGATTCACCAAATTAATCAAAACACGATACAAGAAACTAAAATCAAATTGAATTTACAACGGAATAAATTCAATCAAATTAAATATGTATCATAAAATACTCATAAGCAAAATTAATACATGTTAAAATTAGGCTTTAGCCTACCCCATCCTAGTGCTCTAACCAAACACACTAGAACTTACTTTTCCCAATAACAGTGCTCAAACCAAACACAAAAACATGTATCAATTGAGATTAATGATATAAGCACATTTTGAATAATCTAAATAATCAAAATATTTATGAATTTTGGTGAATTCAAAAAATAATAATAATTAAAAACATGATATACTGAACAAATTATGAAGCAATAGATGGATATATAAAACAAATAGGCAAATCATATTTTCATTATTAAAAAGGGTTTTATTATTAAAATATTGTTTTTAATCAAAGCATGTTACTATAAAGAATCTGTCAAAGCAGAATTATAATTGGCCTTACTACTCTCAATTACAAGTCATTATTATTAGTAATTAAAAAAAATACTAATAAGGCTAAACTTTTATAGAACCCTTTTTTTTAACTCCATCAAAACGAACATAATAAGAATTAATAATGTTTCCCTTAAGCGAAATATCAAAGTAAAAGATAACAGTTTAATTAAATAATTCTTAATGATTCGACACGATGACGATGATGTCACTTTTTATTTTATTTTATTCACTTACATTGGTATAAATATTAGGGATGGCAACTCAACCCGAATTCGACGGGTTCCGACCCGATCCGACCCGATCGGGTCGGATTTTTTTAAAAAAAATTCGGGTTCGGGTCGGGTTTTTTTTTAAATGCACTATTCGGGTCGAATCGGGTCGGGTTTAGGGTAAAAAAAATCTGACCCGACCTGAAAAATATATATAATTTTATCTTATATATTTAGGGATAATTACAATAATATCCCTCCATATATAATTTTTTTCAATTAAGTCACTGTTTTCATTGAATTAAATTTTTTTTTTATTTCGGGTCGGGTCGGGTTTCTAAGTCATATATTCGGGTCAGGTCGGGTCGGGTGAAACATTAATTTTGTCGGGTCGGGTCGGGTCACGGGTGGAGAACCCTTTCTTCTCGGGTCGGGTCGGGTGGCCCAAAAACCCGACCCGACCCGACCCATTGCCATCCCTAATAAATATGTTTTAACTTATACATTTTTTTAGAGTATAAATTATAAATATTTTTTGACAAATAATTGTAATATGTTAACATGTAATTGAAATGTTAATAGCAGTTAACCACTAATAGTTATGTTACGATTAACCGTCCATGAACCGTCCATACCTTGTAGGCTAAACGGTACGATTAACCGTCCATGAACATCCATACCTGGATTAATTGATAGACTGAACTCTTTAAGTCTTTATTTGATTGTGATCTTCAAAGAAGATAGAGTTCTCTTAAATATAAACTCTATGACGGGATGTAAATACAATATTATTTATTTATTGAAAACTATAACCCTTTATATAACTGAATCAAGAATCAATTACTGTATGTACTTATAACTCAAACCCTCATCGAATTATAAATACAACTTTAATACCTTATGATTTTATAACATAATTGATTACTTAATTTATGTCATATTTTATGATAATAATATACATTATAAATATGTGTCAATACTTATGGATTTTAATCCAACATGTTTTCCTTGTTTTCCGGTGTTTGATAGTTGTAATTAGTTTTATGGGAAATATATTTCAGTGTTTGATAGTTGTAATTGGTTTTTCTCAATGCAATTCATTTTCCTAGTTCCTCTGTATGTTCGGTAAAATGTTTTACTATATGATTTTCTGTAAAACATTTTCCTAATTTTCACTCCAAAATATAAACACTCAAAATAGTATTATTTTATTTATTTAATATCATTTTAATGAAAAATTAATTATTAAAATATTTAATATATATATAATTATAATATTATATTAATATATACTTAGTTATATTATAATAACATATGATAATTATATTTTAAATTTAATAATATATAATACATTATTAATATAATTAATATAATTTATTATGTTTATAAAATAATATTATCAAATTGTTAATAATGAGTAATATTATTTTATATATATATTTAATATTAATATAATATTATATGAATTAAGTGAGTTCGGTGATAAAGAAATTATTTTAATTTCTTGAGGTCCTCAGTGATAATAAAATAATTATTTATTATATTTGATATTCATAATATGAAAATTTATCAACTAGAAATGGTTTACATAACATCATCTAAACAACGTAAAATATTTTCTGAGAACTGTTTTCTAATAATTCATTTTGCGTAAATCAATTAACGTAAAACATTTTTCATAAAATTAATTATAATGCATCAAACAATAAAAAAAATGGTTCATACAATATCTTCGAAATGTGTAAAATAACTTTTCAAAAATCATTTTTTTAGAAAATATAATTCATTATACGTAAAATATTTTTTAAATAGTTTATTAAACGTAAACAATTTTTAAATAATTCATTTTAAGTAAATTATTAAAAAAAATCATTTATGATCAATTAAACGGACTCTAAAATGTAAAATAATTTGAAAGGCATGAAAAAAATGAGAATAAAGTTATCAAGTAGTACAACTCCAAACATCTACCATCCGATCAGCTTGTACGACAGGTGATCTGACGGTCCTAAACCTTCCATGTTTCTATTATTCATTGGTCAAGTATCACATCAAATTTTCAAGCTCAATGATTATTGGTCCACTTTGCGCAATATCCACGGCTAATAAATATCATAAAAACGTGAAATTACAATTATATCCATCAAAACCTGGAAGGCTCCTTAAATATCGATCCATGTAGAGGCCGAAGTAGACACTTGTCGCCTCCATACAGTTGAAGTCTCCCCGTTTCGCTTCAGCAATTCTCTCTCGATTTTCAGGAATTTCTATTTTTAATTTTTGGTTTTTTAATCAAAAATTAAATACTAGCAAAAATAATTTTTTACAGGTGAATACAGTAGGAGCGTCTCTTTCTTTGACTCTTCTTTACTCTCTCCCTCTCCTGTTTCATTTTATTATTTTTTTGTCATTTTCTTATTTTTTAATTTATCTTATTTATTGATAATTTTTTTAAATGGATTAAGGAAGATATGTTTGCACTTGTAGTTCGTTTAGCTGATTATATGTCTGTTCTATGATGGAATTATTTGTTTTTTCTTCTTTTTCAGTTGATTTTTTTCTTGATGTTTACATGGTGTTGATAGGTTCTATGATTTGGAATAATGGGTTGGCTTTAGATTTTGCTGAAGCTTCAATTGTTTTGTTGTTTACTAGTAGTCTTAATACTGGCAGTTTGATGCTCGTTAGCTGTTAATTAATTTCTAGATGCAATTTCTTTTACTCTTTAGTTTTTGGATCTGGGTTTTGGATTATGAAATAAAATTACGAAGAGTTTTTGGATCTGTTTTCTGTATTGTGAAATAAAATTACAAAGAATAGTTTCATCTTTTTCCTTATTATCGGCATAATTTTGATGTATTTGCTGGTTGGGAATCTCTAAAGAAAGGCAGCAGCCTAATATAAGGCTAAGGAAATGTTAATATTTTTTAACATTTCCGGTAGAGGTTTACTTAAAATGTTAATTTCGTTAATATTTTAACTTTTTCGGCTTCAATCGGAAATGTTAAGGAGAAAGTAATATTTTTTGGTTGCAATCGGAAACGTTAAAATATTAACCTATTAGGTAGCGTTTTACCGGAAACGATAAAAAAATATTAATATTTCCGGTTGCATTTTTTTTAGCGTTTTGCCTGTTGGTTGGTTATGTGTATGGTTGTATGTTTTGTACTATTTGTTGGAGAATCTTTAAATTTCGAGATTTGACATGAACGTTTTTATCGTTATTGGCTAGAGCGTATAATTAACGTACACTTTTCTTGGTTTGAAGAAAAAGTTATATGAAAGGGAAAGTGAATGATATGAACATCTCATCTACCTTGGATTTATAGGGGCATTTGAATAGAGTCCATTTGTGTTTGCTTCTGTTCAATACAAGAAATGGGATCTAATCTGAATTTCAAGAACTTTGGTGAAGCTCCAAGTATGGAAGGGAATGGATCAAAGGCAATGGACAGTTTCCTATTGGGTAGGCAGTCATCAATATACTCGTTGACCTTCGAAGAGCTGCAGAACACATTCGGTTGTCTCGGCAAGGACTTTGGATCGATGAACATGGATGAACTCTTGAGAAACATATCTACTGCTGGAGAGACTCAGGCTGTGATGACAGCTTCAGTTCCAGGAGGAGAAGATGGTGTTTCTGGTGGTAATTTGCAGAGGCAAGGTTCATTGACATTGCCGAGGACTCTGAGTCAGAAAACAGTTGAAGAAGTATGGAAAGACTTATTTAAGGAAAACGATGGTACTAAAAATGTAAGTAATGGGGGTGGTGCTGTTGTTGGTGGAGCGAATTTGCCACAAAAGCAACCGACATTGGGAGAGATAACTTTGGAGGAGTTCTTGGCGAGGGCAGGTGTAGTAAGAGAAGATATCCAACAGGTTGGAATGCCAAATAACACTGGATTCTTTGATAACAACTCTGGTCTAGTACTTGGATTTCAACAAACTAATGGAAACAATGGTTTTTTGAGTAACAATAGCTCAGTTCTTAGTCAGCCTCCAAGGCTACCATTAGACATGAGTGTAGCCAAATCATCACAACCGCAGCAGCAGCAAAAACAACAACAGCCGATCTTTCCCAAGCAACAAACAGTTGCATTTGGTCCATCTATGCACTTGATAAACACCACACGGTTTGCTAGCCCTGGAGCTCGGGGTTCGGTAGCAATGAATACTAATCTAGTTCAATCTACTGGGCTGCAGAGTGGTGGGATGGGAATAGCTGGTTTAGCATCTCCTGCAAACCATATATCTTCAGATGTGATTTCAAACAACAGCATAGATAACTCTTCTTTATCACCGGTTCCTTATGCATTTGGCCGGGGAAGAAAACGCAGTGCAGCTTTGGAGAAAGTAGTTGAGAGGAGGCAAAGGAGAATGATTAAGAACAGAGAGTCAGCGTCTAGATCACGAGCTCGCAAACAGGTTAGTTGGGTGATAGAGCCACTACACTGTTTTCCATCTTGCTTAGTTATCAGATTGTATTTTGTTTCACCTTTAGATTTCTATCTCATTTATGTATGTTGGTTATGTGAAAATAGTGGATTGTTATGGTTTCTGGTTAACACATCAAATGCATTGCCAGTAAAGAGCTACTGCATTCTACATAAGAAGAAAGGTTGCTGCAACTGTTTGTGTCAATAGGAAGAAAAAGGTCTAGTCCAATGCACTGTTTTTGGTGAGGGTATTCTGTTTGTATCAGTATGAAATGTTTTTGCCTGAGTTCAGTTCTACTTGATATTCCTGTAGAGACTACACAATGTGACGGTGAGATGTGTAATAAAATCTAACCAAACCTGTTTACTCTCAAGATCAGTGATTATGTATAAAAATGTGTCGTTAAGATGATGTCTATAATTTCAAAAGTTAAATTACAGACTGAGATCTAAGTCGAGTTCTTCCACTCCGAGTATAAAACCAACTGATTGTATTAACTGTTCTGAGCTACTGGCAGGCTTATACAATGGAGCTTGAAGCTGAAGTTGCAAAACTTAAAGAAATGAACCAAGAATTGCAGAGGAAACAGGTATGTAATGTATCCGGACTAAAGATTCTTTATATTTTTTAAGGTTGGGTGAATTGACCTCCTTCACTGTGTTTTGGTTGGTGCAGGAAGAAGTTATGGAAATGCAGAAAAATAAGGTAATGCACATTTCCAGCGCTTCCACATTGCATTTATATTATACATTCTTATAATCCTATACAGGAAACTAGCTTTTAGATGGGTTCCAGAGCCTAACAAATTTAGAAAACACGTGTTTTCTTATGGATTTTAATTGTTGTTCCTTGTTTTTAGATGTTCCTCTCATGCACTGCATTTAACATGGTGAAGAATACCACACTCTGTATTTTATCATTATGAGATTAAAAATATAGACGTTTTCTTCCTTATAAATGGATATGGAAACTAGATTTTTTCAGCGTGCTTAGATGAAAAGATAATTAGAACCAATTTGTCGCCACATAAAGAATGTGTTAACATACATTTTTTCCTGACCCATTATTGGATTAAAGAGTCAATGATGAGTTGTAAATTTAGGGGTTGTTTGTTTACTTCAAAATGATTAAGCGTTAAATTATTCAAATGCTGAATGATTCAGAAGCTCTGTATGAATTAGCTCTAAATGTGACATACTGTTTGATAATGACTTTGAATCATTTAGAATGTACTTTTGTGCTGAATCAGTCAGCACTGTTTTATTGAATTAGTCAGCATTGAATCATTCAGAGGTACGAAACAAACGTGTTGAATGCTGAACGATTTAACATTCAACGCTGAATGAATCTATTAAGAGACAAACAAACAATCCCTTACTATTAAAAATTTCACCAAGTCCAGTGGGAAGAGGTTTACCATTCTGTTTGCTAGCCTCATTATTAAACTATAATGCTGATAGTCCACCCTCGGTTGTCTTGTTTGAACAGATGCTAGAAAAACTGAACCAATCATGGGGAGGTAGAAGACAATGCTTGAGAAGAACACTGACAGGCCCTTGGTAGAGTTGACGAACTGCTGATGGTAGAATTGTTTCTTTGATGCACAATCTTAGCCAGATATGGTCTAACAATTGCTGCCTGTGTCTATTTTCTATTATCTTGATAATACTGCATAGGAGCTAGACAGCTGTAAATATAGGTACAAAGGGTTTTGAATTTCAAGTTATGAACTTGATTTAGTTTCACTTGGTGGATTTGATCTCTGTTTGTCGATCTCGACTTAACTTTAACAACAAGGGCAGGCTTGTAGGATAGATGGATGCTCCTATACCTTTATGTACACTCTACCCCAATGCTTGTAAATGTAATTTATGTGTTTGCATGTTGTAAGAAACAAGCTATAGATTTTGATTCTGGGTTTCTTGTTTGTAGAACAGCCGTAAGAATAAACAATTTAGCTTTCAAGAATCTGAATATAATCTGGTTGATTCATTGCAATCATAGATTTGAACTCTACAATCCATAGAACTTTCAAACAGAGGGAAATATTCCCAAGTCTCATCCATCAAAGTCATTTATCCCACCGGAATGGATATCTTATCCACTTCCTAATTTTGATTCAGTTGGGGCTTTTTTTTTTCTGATTTGATGGTTTTCTCCTTCCATTAGATGTTCCGTTGGAGGGATTATATAAACTTATGGCATCTGGAAAAATTGCCATTTATCTAAATTAGATCTTTAAACTCCTGGGGTACTCAAAAACAAGACCTTCTGCGACACTTCTAGCCCTTGCATGCCCAAAAAACTTGCTGACAATAGCGAGTGCGAAATCCGAACAGTAGCAAGTCCCCTGCTTGTAATCAGTTTACCATCGATAACTACTTTGGGACCCTCTACTGCATTGGTGAGTTCCGTAATGGCACAGGGATGAGAGTGGCTTTTTTCTCCTGCATTCATCTGAGGTTATCGGTGTTGCTGAATGATAATCAATATAAATGTCAAATAATTTATTTCCAGTCTTGAGACTCTACCTTCAGCAGTCCATACTTATGCAGGACTGTGGGAGAAGAGCAAACGGCTCCGTATATTCTTCCAGCTGCATCTTGTTCTTTCAGCAACTTCTTGAGAATCCTAGATTTTTGTAGCTGTTCGGTACCAGTAACTCCTCTCTGCAAGTATGATTAAATGGTAACATGGTGTAACAGAATGCATCTAAAATTATTTGTATTAAAAAAGCTTTGTTTTGTCTTACTGGAAGTATGATTAAATCATATATAGACTCTGCGGCATCACCAATTAGTTTGTCAGCTACGACTTTTACACCCTGAGATGCCAAAACAAACCGATTTTTCAACTTAAGCAACCACAACATCCACCTTTGCACGATGTAGAATGTCAACAACGGTAACTACTTCAGTCTCCTCTGAGCCATTTGCAACAGGAACCAGAACCTGCCGAAAACATTTCAACAATAAAAGGCATGTGGAGGAAGAAAAAATGGCTGAAACAAAAGATTCTGCATTGAACTTGTAATAAAACACACAATAAATTGTTGCAAGAAAAGCCAGACTATTGACATAGAAAGTAAACAACTAAAGCATGTAATAACTCACGTGAGGAGTGTGACCAACAGCCCAGTCAACTTTGTTGAACTCTTCCATTCTCGGCTTATCATCGTCAGAATGCATGAACTGGAAAACAGTAATCATATAGAGTTAAATGCATGCTTACAAAGTTGCAGTCAATAACTCATTGCCGGAAACTTTTTGAGATGGCGTATCATGGTGGATACAGGATGCATGGATCGAACAAGAAACAGCGAACTACCATAAATAGGCTTTTGAAAACACCAGAATAGACCGATATACCAATAATTCTCCAATCTCCTTGGCCACAAACTCCCCGAAAAGCTGTTCTACCAAGGCCAGAGCAAACATGAAAGAAGTTCCTGGGCCCTGGCTTGTAGTAAGCTCTCCTGAAACTTTAAGATTTGATTTGACAGCATAGAAGGTCGGAAGCCGATCAAAGAATGCAGGGTGGCAAGTTGTCTTGCATAGAAAACTACATCAAATTTAGAAATCAAAATACATAGATAGGAAACAAAAATTCTAATATAAACCGGTACTCACCCTCTTCCTTCTCAAGAGTCCCCAAGGGAGAAGTATGACTGCCAGAGCAGTAGATATACCTCCATAGAGGCTCTTTTCCTCGGCTTGTTTGCTTGTAATTTTCTTAAGAATCTCACAATCTTTTAGTCGTGCTGATCCAGGCATTCCTCCCTTCAAACAGTATGCAAACTTTAATTGCTACATGAACTATATAGTACAAACAATTTACCAAATCAGTATAATGTAGCCTTATTCTCCAAAAGAGAATGAGCAGGATGAATCCCATATGTCATGTGGGTCGTTTCCTCTGGGAGAGTCTCGAATTTCCAAAACATAAACCTAGGAATATGCAGTCATGGTGACATGTATCTTAAACTAATAAGAAAACCAAAGATTTGTAGAACTAAGGGGCAATACTACTAGATCAAAAACTCGATCAGAACAAGTGGAGATTGCGGTATCAGCAACCAATCTGGTGCCTCCCGATGCTTGAATCTCAAGCCGCGGTTCCCCTGAGGCTAACCTCTGCCCCGGCACGACGCAGAACATCAACCAATATAACAGCTTCCATTTCCTCAGTACCAAATCCTATTGGAATCAAAACCTAACCATCCACATAAACAACAACAACAATCAAAATTTTGAACTCTTACATCAAAACTATAAAAAGTAGTTAAACCCCATTAAACTAAGTGCTCAACAAAGTAAACTAAGGGTTTCCCACTCTATGAATCTCTAGTCAAACTGTGAAAAGGGTTTTCCATATTTTGAGATACAAATCAATTGCAAACATAAAATGAAGCACTTGAATAAAAGAAAGGGGGGGTTAAGAAAGGAGACACCTTTTTGGTACAGGCGGTGTCTGTGCTTGTAACTGTGGTCGTTGTTGATGGGGTTGTCCGAACTGTTGAAGCCGACGATTTGGTGGGTTTTAAAGCCAGTGAAGCAGTTGTTCTTGGAAACTTATAGTCCTGGGAAGAAAGAAATACAAAGCTAGAAAGAAACGCAGCAGAGCGAGAAGCTGGCATTTGAGGAATCCTGGGGGATAATAACCTCGTCGGAGCTTCTGGCACGACAAACTCTCCATTTCTCGCAACCTTGGAGTGTGTAAATCGAATTACTTCTCCAGCAGCTTGCGAAACTTGAAACCGAAGAACATTTTTTAAGCTTTTTATCTTATCCAAATCCCAACGGCGTCGTTTTGTATTATTCCAATTGTCAAACTTAATAGAACGAAATGACCATCCAGCTCAGTTGGTAGAGTACAAAGTTTTTATCCTTGAGGTCGTGAGATCGAATCCCATAGAGGGCATTTCATAATTTGGAGATCTCCTACGAAAGCTGTTCTCAATTTAATGTTGGGGGCAGCCTACTATCTTACCTCCCCTTACCCCATTACATATGAAAATAAGAGACATCCATTTATTCAAACTTAATAGAACAAAATACTGAACACGATAGGATCGGAACTCTAACTAAAGATCATAAATAGAGTCTACTCCATAATTACTTTAGATAAAGAATGCAGTTGTTCGAATCGAGACTTCTAGAAAAAACATAATTCTCTTTTACCACTAAGACTACCCAATGGATTCTAATCTTGAGCAGTTTAAATATGAGTTGAATTCTTGTTACTCTTGCAGAATTTTCTGTGTTGCTTTGAAGAAATTTACCAACAACGATACAAGAAAATGTCGAAAGTTCGGCATGGAGAAGCTTGAGGAGTTGTTTGACAAGGTGAGAGGTGTTGTGATCTTGCACGAAGAACCAGTAAGCAAGAGGAAATTTCTCTATGCAGTACGTTGCTAGAGGATATATTATATATATTGCTTCATTCTTTTTTCTGCTCTGATGTTGGCTACTTTATTCTGATGGCAAAAGAACACAAATGATTTACTTTTCAATGGAATTGATTGCACCAAGGCATCTCTCTTAGTTTCTGAACCTGTAAAGGACAATCTTGATGACTAGCTGCAATATCACAATCCAAGGGCACAAGCAAAATTTACATTTATGTCTCAGTTATCCAAAAAAGATCCCACCTTTTAGAGCCCCCTTCCCTCCACTTTTGTACAAGTCACAAGCTTGATGGTATTGCATAACAAAGACAATGCATACCTGCTAGTTCATGGATTGACCTCAAAGGGAGAGTACGTTTTGAGGAGATCGCGGTGAGCTGGTTTCTAGTAAAAAGCTTCAACGACAGTATGACCTCGATGTACTCGAAGATGAAGCCAGATATCTTCCATCCCCGCTGTGAAAAAGTGGTTCACTCTTAGGAATATTCCCTCCGCTTATCCGTCCTCTTCCATCACTACCTTCATAATCTTCATCTTCAACGGCCTGTATAAACCCACTTTGCATTGGATCTGAACTCTAATACAAGAGCTGGAGGACCTGTTTAATCGAAGGTCTAGCTCGATCTTCTCTCAGGGTGCACCATCTCACAATGGTCACAACCGTCTGAAGTTGGTCTAAGCCAAAGGAGTCCTTGATACTGGGGTCTACAAGCTCAATTAGCCTCGACTCTGATGCCAACAGTATTTGGGTTGATTCTACCAGATTCACACCATCTTGTACGGCTCGTCTTGCAGTCACCATCTCCAAAAGTAGCACCCCGTAGCTATACACGTCACTTTTATCTGTGAACTCCTGAGTGACCACATACTCGGGATCCATATAACCTGAAAATTATTTAATGTTTAGATCTTTAGTACAGCAATGAGAAATTTTTTTAACCTTCCAATGATGGCTAACCTGGAGTTCCATGGATGTCAGTATTTACCGGTTCGAAGCAAATAGAACCATTTTTTGAAGCATGCACAAAGCCAAAATCTGCAACCTATAGGATACACTTATGCAGAAAGCACAAATTGTTTAAAAGCAATGTTCTTTGATGCTTTTATAGGAAAACAAGTTCTTATATGGAGAGGTTTATTCCTGAATTTTTTCAGTACCTGTTTGTACCCTTTTCGTTTTTTATCCAAACATATGTATATGAAGAGAGAAAAACGAAATGCTCTTGACAATTTGATAGACACGATACCTTTGCAACAAAATTCTTATCCAACAAAATGTTGCTTGATTTGATGTCCCTGTGGCAAAGAGGTGGATCACAATAAAAATGAAGGTACTCCTGTATATACAGACCGTGTATGAGGAATGAGATGATAATTTCGCATAAACAAACTGCAAATTTGGAAAACAGCTATTACCAAAGCATTAGCCACATCGATGGCAATCTGTATTCTGGTTTCCCAACTCAGTTGGTTTTTTCCGGGGGGCTGCATGAATATGAGACAATATCCATTTAGAGCATGGAATGAACAAAAGGAAGAAGAAAAATAACACGAGAAAGAAGAAGATAATGAAGTAAATAAACGGAATGGCGAACCATACAATGAATATGATATTTTAGACTTCCATTTGACATATACTCGTACACTAGAAACCTGCCAGAAAGTAAAAGCAGTTAACTTGCTAGTAGATGAATCAATCACCAGGCTATACATAAAAGAATGAACTACCTCTCACGATTTTTAATGCAAAATCCTCTTAGAGCAACTAGATGTCGATGGTTAAACCTAGCAAGAAGTTTTATCTCTTGGCAAAATTCTTCTTCACCCTGCTCCGAGACTTTATTCATCCGCTTCACGGCTACCATTGATCCATCACTATATTGAGCTTTGTACACCGTCCCGAACCCTCCACGTCCAATGACGGTGCTAAAACTGCAAGTTGCCCTTTTTGTTTCCTTGTAGCTATATTTCTGAAACATTGATGAAGTACCTGCAAGTTAATACCCGTCGATGAGAAAATGGTTCTCAAAACTTGCCATTATCAAAGGAGAATAGGTGATATCAAAACAAACCTTCCTGAAATTTCTGCATGGGCCTACGAGTAGGAAATTTTTTTGAAGAATTCTTGTCTGTAATATCAGAATCCTCCAACTCTTTGTTTTTCTTGCAAATCAAGACTATCAAAACTATAAGCACCATCACAGAAGCGACAGTAACTGCTATGCCAATGCCAAGAATAGACGTTAGGTGGTATTCATGGTGCATTTGGTTTGGAGGTACTCCAAATATGTGTTGACTCGGTGCAGCAGCAACTAATGGACTAGGAGAAACCTTAGGGGCAGGTGGAGACACGGGTGACTCTGAAACTAGCATCATAGTTGGAACAAAGGCATAAAAGTTCGATTACTTATGAAAACTCAATGCAGTTCAAACAGAAAGCAAAAACACATTTTTAAAACGATATTATATTAGGAGCATTAGTTTTCCAGGCATCCTTGTGTTTCATTTCTTATGTTTATGGATCATAAATAATGCTTCTTGGCTCTTGTAACCCCTGATAAGATGAAATACAAGGAATTGGGTACGTTAGAAAATCATAAACATTTGAGCCCTGCAAAAAGTACGAGAAATTTTGCAAAAGATTATCCCAAAAGATATATATACATATATACACACAATACCCGTACAAAATTAAATAACTGGTTTTTATGAAACAAATTATACCTGTGGGGATGTTAAATCCCTCAAATTGGAAAAAGCAACTTGCAATTTCAACAGCTGAAGTGCTGTCAACTCGGCTCGCAAGTGCAGCAAAGGTCGCATCTCGGCAAGTACTCAATGTCATATTATCTTGAGATCCAACTAGATGATGAACACAGTTGATGCCAGCATTTAAACACTTTCGGCATTTTTTTTCATGTGATAGTGGCAGTTTGCAGTTCACAGTAACATTCATAAATTCAGGAGACTCAAGCATCAGCATTACTGTAGTCTGATCCCTACAGTTAAAACTAACGGGAATCTTCGTACCAAATCCACAGAAATTTGTAGCATTTCGTGGAACTCCATACAGATGCATGGTTTGCAATATGTAGTGGATACAGATGTCAGATAAATCTGAGGTAACTCCTAGGTTGCCTGTCACATTTGTCATATAGCGGCAACACTTTCCTCTTTCACTTTTATTCGAGCATAAAGAAGCCACAAGAGCAAAATTTGATGCACTCATATCTAAGGGGCAATCTGCAAAAGTAGTTGCATCATCAATCAGATGAGTAAGCAACAATAGCATAGTCCTTAATCGTTATCGCTTTGTAATCAATTACTTGCAAAATAGATTACTGGCAATCACTGGAAACATGAATAAGAATTAAACATATGACTCTCAATCAACTTCAAACCTAGAATGCATAATCCAATTAAAGGTACCTAGGTCTTGTTACCTCAAATTCACATTGACTGCCATTATTCGAAATCGACCATTACTTAGCACTATGCAAGTCAATGCTATAGGAAACGCATTTCCGTATCATTTTTAAGTAAGAAAAATCTAGTTGTAATGACACCACTTTGGCCATTAATTTTTAACACAGAGCTCTAGGAATCCTTGAAGCCAGGTTCATAAATTGAATAGTTGCTTGACTGAACAAGCCATTGTGTTCAAATTCATTAAACAGTGAACCAATGCTAGCCAAAAAGCATACAAAGTACAGGTAGCTCATACAGTCTAATGACAGTTATTATCAAACAGAACAAGGAGTGAACTTTGAAAAGAATGCAAATCATAATTGAAAGCTTTCTGGTTTAAAACCCAAACCCATTTTCAGGGCTCTTTAGATACACCAAACCCCCTTTTCTAAAGCATAATAATGGCCCAAAATGGCATATTTTACAACAAGGAAAAACAAGTGATAATGACAATTACAACTTGCTTAAAAGGGTAAGTAAAGCTCAGCAAGTAAAAACATGAAGCTAGCGAAACATAACCTGCCAGTACCAAAGGAAGCTGCAAGCCAGTAAAGACCAGGAAACCCAGCATTGCATAGACCACCATGGTAAACCAGGAAAGAACCTTTTTTTAGGGAAAAAAACAATACGGGAAGAAGGAACAAAGAAATGTTCGTAATGGGAGCAATATCGGCACTCGGCACATATGAGAACCTAAACAACTAAGCAAAATAGAGAGAAATGAAGGGAGACGGCTTTTTGAGTTGTGACCCTTCTCTCTCTCTCTCTTCTTTTAAACCATGGAGTAGTGTTTGTTCTCAGTCTCTTAAGTAATATTTTTATCATTGAAATGGGAAAATTTGGAAATGAGTGTGGTTCCGAATAATCACGTTGACGCATAAAAGTTTTTTTTTTGAGAATATTTTTGGGACCCTTTTTACATGTGTAAAAACAGACGCCTTGATAAGATAAACATGCATTTAGGTTTGTTTTTCTCCTTTGTCTGCAACTATATGCTCAAAATTATGGGTATTCAAATAGGTAATTCGATTAGTCAACTAAGTCAAATTATCTAAATTTTATTAACTGATTTTTTTTTAAATTTAACCGAACTAAATTAAGTTCCGTTAATTGATCAGATAACCGAATTAATCGAAATTTATAAATAATATATATTATATATTAAATATTTAATATTTTTTTGTTTATTCGATTAATTTGATCCGTTAATTCGGTAAAAAAATGAGTTCAAACAACCCTAGAACTAAATACTATATATATATATATATTATTAAATATTTAATAATTTCGGTTAATTCGGTTAATTAACTGATTTCGAACCGAATTATCTGAAACTGAAATTTGAAAAAAAACCCATTAACTGTTAACTGATCGAATCTAAAATTAACTGATCGATTAACTAATCTAAATTTCGATTCGATTGACTAATTCAATTTTACCGAACTGTGAACACCCCTACTGAAAATAACTAAAGTGAGTTTATCACCAATAACATTTTGTCCACTTGCACAAAGCATTAAATTTATTAAATAAAATCAAGCGTAAATTATGCATTTAGTACTTAAACTATTAGTTTTGATCTGTTTTAATACTTAAACTTTCAATTTTTTCAAAATTGCATAGGTAGCTCACTTATTTTGATAAATTAAATTGGTATTTAATTTACCAATAGATTAATTTAGATTATATATATTGTAAAGATTTATTATGGGATCATCTTCTAAATTATTTTATTCTATTTATAATATTAAAATTTAAATCTTTTGATTTTAGGGTAACCTATACATTTAGTACTTAAACTATCATTTTTTGTCCGTTTTAGTATTTAAATTTTTAATTTTTCAAAATCATACCAAGCGTTTAGTTTTTGTTTCATTTCAGTGCCCGCCGTTAAAAACTTAACGTGTTTAGTACCTAAAATATTAATTTTGGTCCGTTTTAGTTTTAGTACCTAAACTTTCAATTTTTTTAAAACTTACGTTAAATTTTGAACGAACAAAAACCTATCAAAGTTTAGAGATCAAGAGAAAAAAAATTTATTTTTATTTTCTTTATTTTTCTCTTGTACAGAAGTGTATATAGCTTAATTGCATATCTTTTGTTTTTATTATTGTGAGTTTAAATCTTTGTAAAAACCTACCTTGTAAGGTATTATTGTTTACTAAACATCCTTTGTAAAAGGGGAGAGGTTTTAGTTGAGCCTAAGAAAAACTAGAGTTCTAAATGTTACTCTTTGTCCTAAAAAAAGAAAGATCAAATTAGTGAATTTGTTAAAATCTAAGATAGTGTATGTAGATTTTGGTTGAGAAAGTCGAACCACTATAAATATTGTGTCTAATTCTTATCTTTTATTGCTTTCACACCAAAGATTTTTAAAGGTCAATTCACCCCATCTTGGCGGTTTTCGGTTGATCGATCGAGCCTAATAAAAATATTTAGCGTTACCAAAAATCTAGAATAATTTAGATAAATCAATTAAAACAACAATGTAACACCATCGAGAACACATATGTATGGTCTAAAAAGTATGATAGAGTATCCTATTGTTGGGTATACCTATCATAATCTGCAACAGTGTTAGATCTTACGATTCGAGAGAAATTATATCACTAACCTAATACGACTAAATCTCACAGTGCATGAATCATACGGATCTACTGGACGAGAAACGCCAGATCTAGTCAACTCTCAATTATGAGAAACACGAGTACCTTCATAAATATACGTTCTCAAATCAATTCCATATTTAAAATCCAATAATCATGTAAAAATACTAAAAATATTAATGTATTTTTAGGTTAACAAGCTTATTTTGGTTCCTTCAAGTTAGAATTTAGCAAAATGAATTGCAAAATTAAACTCAAGACGTAAAAAAAGATCAAGATGAAGGTTTTCAAAAAAACTCAAGGTCTATCAACGATCAAAGTCAACATCGATCAACGGTTAATTTCTTAGTTTGGCTAGATTGGACCATTTCAGTCTAGTTCGACTGGACTAATTTGGGTTGGGATGGTTGGAGTTGGGTTGACTGAATTAGGCCAGTTGGATTTAGGCTGGATCAGGTCAGGTCGGAATATGGGTCGATTTGACCCGATTATAGAAAATTCTCCCCATACGATGACTAAGCCCTATGCGCATAGACGCGTTCGGTGACCTAGTGGTCGAAAGTTTTTGAAAAAAGTAGTAAAATTAAGAAAATGGAGTTTTAAGTCACTCTTCAAGCTCGGTTCACGATGGTGAATGACGAAGTGTTCATTTTCGTAACATCAAAAACTTCTAGTTTCTTACCCCTTCAAACGCCAACGATGATAATGATAAGGCATACATCAGTGGATTCAAAATAACGATGGGAACATCATGGTACATGTGGTGTAATAAACGGAGGTATGGTCGAGGACGAAACAAGGATTGAAGTTTCTTGGAGAAAAGAAAATTAAAAGAGGAAAGAGAGAGAAAATTAGAGAGAAAAAGCCTATGAGATAGCTATTTTGGGAAACTTTTAGGTAAGTGAGAGGGGCTTTAAAATCCCTCCCAAACATAAGAAAGGGAAAACTATCCTTTAAGGCCTTTGATTTTTTGTAAGTTACAATTTTTTAAAAATTTAAATAAAATTAGGCATGTAAATAAACTGAACGTTCAGCGAACTATTCATGAACCGTGCGGCGGGAAGTTTGTTATGTTCGTTTATTTATTAAATGAACGAACATGAACAAGATTTTGCGTTCGTTTAATTAAATGAACGAACACTAACAAAGGGATAGTTCGTTCATTTACGTTCGTGAACGTTCGATTATATGTTCGTTTATGTTCGTTCATTTATGTTCGAACAAATGGCAAGTTGAATATGTTACGAAGATTATTGAAGTTGTTTGGATTTCAAGAAGATTGTTTTGTTGAACAAAGTAACTTTAAGACTTTATTATGTTCATATAGCTTATTTATGATTTATGTATGTTTTTGTCGTATTCGAACAAATTAACTCTAAAGTTGCAGGTGATATTAATGAATTTTAAATTGTTATTTTTGTTGTTTACTTTTTTTACATTCATTTGTTGTGTTCGAATAAGTTTGTTTTTTGTGTTTGTGTTGTTCGTTTATGTTCATTTATTATGTTCGTTTGTTTGTGTTCGTTTACGTTCGTTTATCATTTAAATGAACGACCATGAACAAGCTATATTCCTTAATGAATGAACATGAACAATATTTTTTTGTTCGTTTATGTTCGTGTTCGTTTATTTATTAAATGAACATACCTCCATTCGTGTGCGTTCGGTTCGTTTACTGGCCTAAATAAAATCCTAATTTAGTTGCTGAATTAAATAAATATATAAATAAATAATTAACTCTTAAATTACGGTGTGACAGACTCGACTTTTCCAAAGACTGAGTAAAATGTAGCTTTCATATTGAAAATTGGGTATGCCTTAATTACTAGGCCAAGCACTCTTTAGATAACTATACTTCGTGAGAAATATAAAATATTTTAGTTATACCCATTGTCTACCCAACGATCAAACTACTCCCCTTTGTGGTAAGCTCTCACTTCTATATGGGAGGACTTTTATCAAAATATTACTTGGTTGGTTAAAAATGGCTTGAGAGTCCGCTTTTGGGATGATACATGGGTGCCACAGCTTAGACCTCTCCGTCGTCAAGCTTTCAATTCTAACAGCATTGATGAGAATGTTAGCATTACTGATCTTCTCACAATGGATGGTTTTTGAAATATTGAGGCCCTTGAATTATTGTTGGAGAGTAACACTATTCCATACATCCTTGGCATTCGTCCTCCATTCAGTATCGATATAGTTGTCTGCTACATGTGGAGATGGGGCTCGAAATATTAATTCAGCATCAACTCGGCTTATTTTTCACTTGTTGAACTCAATTGGGATTCACATTCCCCAGTTTGGCAGTCCTTTTGGTGCTTACAAGTTCCACAACACATACGACTTTTTCTTTAGACAGCTTTTCGTCAAAAGCTCATGAAGAATCTCGAACAAGCTAAGCGTACTTCCACCGATTATCCATCGTGCAAGATTTGTAATACTCCTCTTGCATCCGCAATCCGTATGCTCCGGGACTGTCCACATGCTCGCTCACTATGGGAACGTGTGGTTTCGCCCAATCGTGTGGCTGATTTTTCTCTTCTGCTCTAATATCTTTGATAACAATGTTGTGCGGGAGCTTGATGTCCCATGGCGTCTATTTTTCTCTTCTCTTGCTTGGCAAACATGGAAACAATGCAATGATATTGTTTTTATGAATTCTTGCTGCTCTTTTTACTCGATTCTCAGTCGTGACATTGCGTGGGTAACATATTTCGATGACAGCCAGCATTGTAGTTCCCCAACGATAGAGAATGGATGCTTTGTTTCAATGGCAAAGACCACCAGCTGATTGGTATTGCCTTAATGTTGATGGTTGTCTCTACTGTTCCAAATATTAGCTTTATTGGTAGAGTCGTTTGAGATTTTAAAGGTAATCGGTTATTGGCTTTCACAAAACTGTTGGCATTACAACTTGTTGAGAGTAGTTAGTTAGTTTGTAATCTGTAAGATATTCAGTTAATTAGTTAGACGTGATGTTGCCTTTCATGAATCCCATTTTCCTTTTTCTTTTCCCTCAGCTTTTACACAATCTTTTTTCCATCTCATCCTTTTGTTTATGATTCAGAATTTCTCATCCTTAATGACCCCTCACCAAGTACGGACACACCTTCATCCTCAACAAGCATTCCAGCTCATACATATTCAACGAAGTCCTTTCCGAATTCATCCACTATTGCACATACTCCATTAAATGTTTCTTCTCCACTATCTTCTCCGCATTTGTCGAATGTTCCAAACACCTCTTCAGTGGTTTGCCTAGTCCCTAAACATCTTCAGTTCCTAATTTAGAGTCACCTCATGTTCGTAAATCTTCTCGAGTGTCTCGACCACCAGCTTGGTTACATGATTTTGTTCATTCCTGTCAATCTACCTCAGCTCTGTCATCTCCATGGAAGTATCCTATTTCTAATTTTATTACATATTCACATTTACCACACCACACAAAAACTTTTTTATCTTCTACTTCCAACATCATTGAACCTAATTCCTATTCACAAGCTATTAAAGATCCCTTGTGGGTTTAGGCCATGAAGGAATAAATATTTGCGTTGGAATCCAATAATACATGAAAGGTTGTTCCTTTGACCAGGGACAAGACTCCCATTACTTGTAGATGGGTTTATCGAGTTAAATAAGGCATCCGGTGCAATTGAACATTATAAGGTCTGACTAGTTGCTAAGGGCTACACACAACGAGAAGGCTTTTGATTATGGTGATACCTTCTCTCCTGTTGCCAAGTTGACCACTGTTCGCCTCATTCTTGCCCTTGCAACAATGTTTCGATGGTTCCTTCACTAAATGGATGTCCATAACACTTTCTTGCAAGTTGATCTTGATGAGGAAGTTTATATGTGTCTTCTTGAAAGGTCAGGGGGAGAACATGGTTTGTAGACTGCAAAAGTCCTTATATAGAGTCAAATAAGCATTGCGTCGGCAAAATTTGAAGCTGATTGAAACTCTGTTAAATGCTGGCTATAAGCAGAGTAAATACGACTACTCTTTGTTGACCAAAAAATAGGGAGACAAGTTAGTAGTAATGCTTATCTATGTTGACGATTTGATGATCACTGGAAATAACATGGATTTGATCAATGAGCTCAAGGATATATTAAGTCAAAGCTTCAAAATGAAGGACCAGAGGAGTTAAAATATTTCTTAGGTTTGAAAGTTTTGAGGTCTGCTGAGGGGATATTGATCAATCAAAGAAAGTATGCTCTCGAACTTGTTGAAAACACTAGATTAGGAGGTCCAAAACCAGCAGCTACTCCCTTGATACAAAATTTGAAGCTCACAACGATAAAATTCGACGATGAGTCGCATCGAGAATGCAATGACAAGAGGATGGAGGATAAAACCGTGTTTCAAAGGTTGATAGGGAGATTAATTTATCTAACACACACAAGACCAGACATTACTTTTGCGTTTAAGCATTCAAGTCAATTTATGCATGATCCCAAGGACTCTCACTTTGAAACTACTCTCAGGGTAGTGCGATATGTTAAAGGCAATCTGGGGCAGGGAATTTTAATGAAAGCGTTGAATGAATGTCGAGTTTTGGCATATTGTGACTCGGACTGGGCATCTTGTCGTATGTCCCAAAAATAGTTACTCGTTATTGCATCAAATTGGATGATTCTTTAATTTCCTGGAAATAAAAAATCAAAATATGATTTCTCGATCAACTGCTGAGGCAAAATATAGAAGTTTGGCTATATTAGAGAATTAATTATAACAAATTTTATTTAAATTTTAAATTATTGTAATCAATTATAATATTCTTGTGATTAGTTGTAATTCTCTAACTCTAGGCTAGTCTCCTATTTATGTGCCTTGTAATTAGTTGTAATCCCCTAACTCTAGGCTAGTTTCCTATTTCTATGTGCCCCATCTTGTGTATATATATACACTCTTAATCAATAGAAAACTTAAGCCATTGTTTCTCAATACTCTTCTCTCTATTTCAACATGGTATCACGAGCCTAATCTTCCAGAGCATATTTTCCTCTCTCTTTTTCCCTTCAAAAACATCACGATCCTTTATATACATATATCTAAAACTACGCCACTAGTCCCTTCAATAGCTTCCCATACGACTTCCTCTTCCACCAACGACCCTATTACTATCCAAAACTCTCAAGATCCTCAACATCCTCTCCTTACAATAAATCTCTCCAATTTCACCAAATTGTCATCCACCAATTATCTCACATGGAGCCTTCAAATCCAATCTCTTCTTGAATGTTATGATCTTCATCACTTTATTGATGGCACTCAAACTCCACCACAACCCATCGTCACTGTCAATGGTGTTACATCTCCAAATCCGGCGTACATAACCTGGAAGCGTCAAGATCGTCTCTTTTTTAGCGTTCTCCTTGGTGCCATCTCCATTTCACTACAACCGCTTATTGCCCACACCACCACTTCCCTTTATGCATGGCAAACCTTAGCTAATACCTACACCAAACCATCTCGTGGTCATATTAAACAATTGAAGGAACAATTAAAGTAGTGTACCAAGGGCTCAAAATCAATTAGTGAATACATGCAGGTGATAAAGACTCGTACCGATGAACTTGCTCTTCTAGGGAAGCTAATTGATGATGAGGATCTTATTGATCGGGTTCTAGAAGGACTAAGTGATGAGTATAAATATGTCATTGATGCCATTAATTCCCGTGACACGCCAATTTCTTTTGTTGAACTTCATGAGAAACTTCTCAACAAAGAAGCATCTCTTCAGATTGCTCAACCACCTTCCCTATCACTACCAGTCACGATAAATCCCACGACCTTTCGGAATCGTCCAAATTGGCGTCCATCAGCCACCAATTCACAACAATCAGGCCCTACCACTATACTTTCTTCTCATGATCAATGCCAACCCAAACCTTATTTGGGTCATTGTCAAGCATACTGCACTCAAGGACGCACTGCCAAACAATGCTCGATGTTTTGGCTTGTCACTAATCAACAATCACCAATATCTCATCCTCAAGGCTCTCAGGGTTATCGTCCATCCACACCCTGGCAACCACGAGCCAATCATGCTATTCTGGGCAACAACACTACACCTACTTGGCTACTGGATAATGGATCATCTCACCATGTTACATCTGACTTGAGCAATCTCTCTCTTCATAGCTCGTACCAAGGATCTGATGATGTCATGATTGGTAATGGATCGACCCTTCACATAACCCATACTGGTTCTACCACTATACCTACTTCCTCTCGCACCTTTACTTTACAAAATGTTCTTTGTGTCCCTTCCATAAAAAAGAACTTAATTTCGATTTATCAATTTTGTACTCATAACCATTTTTCTGTTGAATTCTCACCCTATGCTTTTCAGGTGAAGGATCTAAACACATGGACAATACTTTTGATGGGTGAACCTAAGGATGGCATATATAAGTGGCCGACTACATCCCCTTCAGTTTCCTCTCCACCATTGCTTTCATTTTCCAATGTCAAGACCACTTCGTCTGAGTGGCACTCTAGACTAGGTCATCCGTCATTTACTATTATAAAAAATATTGTTTCCAAATTTCCTTTACCATTGTCTAGTCTGTTATCCTCCTTCACACATTGCAATGCCTGTTCATGCAATAAAAGTCATAAAATTTCATTTTCTTCTTCTACCTTAACCTCATCTCACCCGCTTGAACTTATCTTTTCTGATGTCTGGATCTCTCATGTTTATTCTGTTGATGGTTTTCAATACTATGTTATTTTTGTTGATCATTATACACGATATATTTGGTATTTATCCCCTTAAACAAAAATCTCATGTGTATAATGTCTTTGTACGTTTCAAGGCAGTAGTCGAAAACCAATTTAAACATCGAATTGTTACCTTCTATTCAGATAATGGTGGTGAATATCAAGCCCTTGATCTTTTCCTCTCCACCAATGGTATATCACATCTTACTACACCACCCCATACACCAGAACATAATGGTTTTTCTGAACGACGTCATCGACACGTTGTTGAAACTGGTTTATCTCTCCTCGCTCATGCATCAATTCCTATAACTTATTGGACTTACGCATTTGCCACTGCTGTATATCTCATCAACCGTATGCCCACACCCACATTACATCTTTCATCTCCTTTTGAGAAACTCTTTGAGTCTCAACCCAACTACATTAAACTTCGGGTGTTTGGTTGCTTATGTTATCCATGGCTTCGTCCTTATTCTCAGCATAAACTTGACTCTCATTCCACTCCTTGTGTCTTTCTTGGTTACTCTTCAACACAAAGTGCATATATCTGTCTCGCTCTATCCACTTCTAAAATATATATTTCTTGTCATGTCAAATTTCTTGAAAACTCCTTTCCCTTTAGCACTCACCAAATCCATCTATCACGTCCCACCCCAGAGATCATTTCCAAATGGCTTCCCCCGGTCCAAATTTTACCAATTTCAAGTGGCTCACTCAATACGCCGCCACAAAGGGATTTCTCATGTCAACATCCGTCACAAAATACCCAAACAAACCACTGTCATTTCTCATCAGTTGACCGTCGATCCCTGTCAATAGACCTCTCTTTACCCGAACACAACTCGGTTAATCATCAAGAAACCATCATCGACCATTTACCACTAGAACCACACAATTCTGAGACCTATTATACTTCAATCATAGCGCAACCCACCCATCAAAATACCCATCCCATGACCACTAGATTGAAAAACAACATCCACAAACCCCTAACCAAAATGAACCTCACTGCTATCATTTCTCAACCATCAGACATTGAGCCTCATACTATTTCTCAAGCCCTAAAAGATCCTAAATGGAGACAAACTATGAATGATGAATTTGATGCTCTTGTTCGGAATAGAACTTGGGAGCTTGTTCCATCTACTTCTCTGCAGAATCTTGTTGGATGTAAGTGGGTTTTTCATATTAAATAGCTTTCTAATGGTTCTATTGACAGGTACAAAGCTAGACTAGTTGCCAAAGGCTTTCATCAGCGACCTGGAGTGGATTATCATGACACTTTTAGTCCGGTTGTCAAGCCGACAACAATACGACTTGTTCTAAGCTTGACACTCAGTAGAGGTTGGCAATTGCGACAATTGGATGTTAATAATGCCTTTCTTCAGGGCCATCTTTCTGAAGATGTCTACATGGCTCAGCCTCCAGGATTTGCTGATAAAGACAAATCAACACATGTATGCAAACTAAAGAAGGCTATATATGGACTCAAGCAGGCCCCACAGGCTTGGTACCTTGAACTTCGCCAATTCCTTATTGAGTATGGGTTCACAAACTCTCATGCAGACACTTCCCTATTTATTCTTCACTCAGGTAACACTACTATATATCTACTTGTTTATGTGGATGACATTATTATCACAGGCACCAACACCAATATTATTCAGCGCTATATTGACCTCATGGCACAAAGATTTTCAATCAAGGATCTTGGTACCTTGTCTTATTTTCTCGGTATTGAGGTTCTAACCACTTCATCCGGTCTGCTACTTACTCAAAGGCGCTACATCATTGATCTTCTTTCCTGGACAAAAATGATTGGTGCAAAACATGTTGTTACACCACTTGTTATGTATGGAAATCTCACACTTCATTCAGGTACAACTCTAACTGACTGCACAGAATATAAAACAATTGTTGGCAGTCTACAGTATCTTTGCCTCACTTGCTCAAACATAACATATGTTGTTAACAAGCTTTCTCAATTCATGCATCGCCTAACGTCTGAACATTGGAATGCTGCAAAACGACTGCTTCGATATCTATGTGGCACATTAACTCATGGATTATTCCTTCACAAGGCAAATCTGCTTTCCCTTCATGCCTTCTCAGATGCTGATTGGGGTGGAAACAAAGATGACTATACCTCAACGAGTGCCTATATTGTCTATCTTGGTCGTCATCCTATTTCTTGGTCATCCAAGAAACAGCGTACAATTGCTTGATCCTCCACGGAAGCTGAGTATCGATCAGTTGTCGCTACTACTTCTGAACTCAATTGGATTTGTTCCATTCTCACAGAACTTGGCATCACTCTTCCTACACCGCCTGTTATCTACTGCGACAATGTTGATGCCATCTATCTTTGTTCTAATCCAGTCTTTCATTCGCGCATGAAACATGTGGCACTTGACTATCACTTTATTCGGGGTCAAGTTCAATCAGGTGCTCTTCGTGTTACTCATGTTTCCTCAGTAGATCAACTTGCCGACACTCTTACTAAACCGCTTCCACGAAGTCGATTCTAAGACTTAAGGGTCAAGATTGGTGTCTCCTCCGGAGCTCCATCTTGAGGGGGCATATTAGAGAATTAATTATAACAAATTTTATTTAAATTTTAAATTATTGTAATCAATTATAATATTCTTGTGATTAGTTGTAATTCCCTAACTCTATGCTAGTCTCCTATTTATGTGCCTTGTAATTAGTTGTAATCCCCTAACTCTAGGCTAGTTTCCTATTTCTATGTGCCCCATCTTGTGTATATATATCCACTCTTAATCAATGGAAAACTCAAGCCATTGTTTCTCAATACTCTTCTCTCTATTTCAACAGGCTACAACAACAGAGGATATAGTGTGGTTAAAAGGATTGTTAGCAGAACAGGAAGTTAAAAATACAACACCAGTAACAGTCTTTTACGATAGTAAGACTGCAATACAAATAACAACAAATTCATTTTTTCATGAGCGTACAAAATATATAGAAATTGATTGTCACTTTGTGAGGGAGAAAATACAAGAGAGGTTAGTGCGAACTGCTCATATCGTTTCAATAGAACAACTTGTAAACATTATGGCAAAAGCTTTGGGGGTCCAACAATACCACTATCCGATGAATAAGTTAGGGATTAAAAACATATTTAAACCCTCAACTTGAGAGAGTGTTGAGAGGAGTTCGTTAGTTTGTAATTTTTTAGATAGTCAGTTAATTAGGTAGAGAGACTAGTTATATTATTGAAAGTTATGACTGAATAGAAGAAAATTTTCCAAATATTAGACTTTTAACACAACTCTCCTACAAGATTAACTATGGATTATTCTTCTAGGATTGAAAATTGCCCGGGATCATGGTTTTGAGTTGCTCTTGGTCCAATCGGATAGTACATATGTCGTTGATCTTATTACAAATTCTAATCGCTCAACGAGTCCCCATGCGCTAGTACATTCCATTCATAAACTTCGTCAACGATATTGGGTGACGGAGATCACTTAGGTTCCTAAAGAAACTAATAAGCTTGTCGATGGAATTGTCAAACTACGTTCACTCTTATCGTATGAGACTTCACTTCTTTCTTCTCTACCATCGTTCCTGCAGGAGCTTCATAGTCGAACTGAGCGGTCCTCCCTGCTTAGTTTTCATGGCTTTTGCCTTTTATTAAAAAAAATATCAACAATCAGTTGGTCTAGTGGGATGAGGCATTAGATCCCATAAGTAAGGTAAGTGTTCGAATTCTGGCCATTGCGAATGAAGCATACTGGGTTGGGAGCCTCCTTTGCCTCTGCAGTATCCCGATCCAGATTAGTCGATTAATAGATCGGATACCGGTGTTTTTACCAACAAAAATATTAAATGTTTCTAAAATTGAATTACTTTTAAAACATTTTTTATTCGTAAATAATATTTAAATTAAATTATGAAAATATTGAGATACACGAAAATAACTTGAAAAATCAATGAAAAAAAGCAAAGAATTTAAATTTGATACGCACATGTAAAATTACAGAAAATAAAAACTTTAACAATATATTGATTTTTAATAGTTACGCAATGGCAACAAAATTAAACAAACATCCCATTCTCTAGAAAATATTTTAGGGGAAGTTTAAATTAAGGTTAATAAATGACAAAGAATATGTACAATCAAGAATGTTATAAAAAATATAATTTTTTTTATAGGTGAAACTTAAAATGTTAATTTTTTTCTAATATTTTTGGTTAAACATAAAATGTTACATTTTTCATAACATTTTCGGTTGGCAAACGAAAATGTTAGAAAAAATTAATATTTTAGATTGCGTCTAACGAAATTATTATATTTTTTATAACATTTTTTATTGCGTCTATTCTCTATCGTTTTTATCTTAAATTAGATTATCTATATATTTTAGTGTTAAACTCTTCCATTAAATGTTGATTTTTATGCACCTATTTGTTTGGGCCAATGTTTTATTTTTTTTTTCATGTTGCACGGTCGACGGTTACTGTTTATTTTTATGTACCTCGTTTGGGCCAAATCATAACACAGTAAAAAAGATAAATTAGGGGCTTGTATTGTTTTTTGGTCATTTTTGGGGATTTTTGTCCCAATAGGCCATCAGGGTTTTTTGTTTAGCCCAATAGGGCACCTGTTTTTTTATTTTAATAGAATCAAATGAGTGGGTCCAATGTGAGCCATTTATTTATTGAAATTAAAACGACTCGTCACCTCGACATGACGAGTCCGTTTAAATATTTTTAATAAAAATTATAAAAATAATTTTAATATTAAAAATGGAAAAAATAAATAAATAAAAACTTATCACCTCGAGATGACGAGTTCAATTGAATTCAAAAAAAATCCATTGTTCAACGGACAATAGCAACAGTCACATGATGAGTTCTTCTGATTTAAATTGAAAAAGATTAATTACTTAAAAATTAAAGTAATATTTTTATTAAAAAAACTACTTTTACAAACTAATATGTACATAAATAATATATTTATATTTTTGAAGATCTTGACGATGTCGAGGAGTGGTCAAATGATAATGGCATGGGGCTTATCGAGTAAATTAGGATCGTTGGCATTGATCATCGTCGTCGTCGTCTTCATCTTCATCTTTGTTTGGTTGTTCAAAAGAATGCGTAGTTAACGCACTCTGAGATTCACCTTCGAAATCCGGTGATGGACTTGTGGTATTTGATGCAATCATTGTCGTTACTGGATCGACTTGGCTACCTTGTTGACTATATCCCACATGTTCTGTCGAAGATGCTTGAGTGTGTTGCATTGCATCCTATGAAGGTCCAACCCAAGTCGATTGAGTCTTGGTTGAAATATGATATGTAGTATAGAAATCGAAATTAGACTGAGATGCATAATAGTAATTTTCAGATGCAGATGCTTTAGCAGCAGAAGAAAATGACGATGATTTCTTCTACTTGGCAAATATAGCCTTCTGTTGTTCCCATTCTCCCTTTTCTTTCGGTATCGTCAGATATGATTTTCCATTTGCTTCCTAATTTCAAGATAGGGAGAATGATCGAAATCTAGGTCGATCGGTATAATATCGTAACGTGGGGGATCGATAGGTGATGTTGATTCCATTGCTCAATGTAGACAACGTGCTTCATCAGCCAATTTTTGGTATATTTCCGTGTATCATTTCTATAGAGCGCGTCCATGTCCCATATTTGCGTAGGAATCAATTGATGAGACGCAAACTATCGCAACACTCTATCAGTGGCATGCATCTCAACAATCGGAAAATGTAATAATGGAGTCACGACACAACGTAAATCGGACCCATCAAAAAATCCCTGTGGTAATAACCGGTAGATATTTTCATCGCAATATGGAAGCCAAGAAAATTGTAAAAATTAATTATAAAATTTAATATATATGAAGTTAAGCAATTTCAAAAAAATAATAAAAGAAATAATATTTACCGCATATCGATCAGTGATGTTGATCCTTATATGTATATCATTTTTAGTAACACCTGACAACTTCATCTCAATTATTTTTTGGCTCCATCTAAAAAATGATTAAAAACATATAAAAGATAAATTTAGTTAAAAAAGTACTAGAACATGAAGAAACAAGGCTTTCGAGTTAGAATTTGGAAAAATAAATTGCAAAAACAGACTCGAGTCGTCGAAAAACATTAGAATAGAAGTCATCAAAAAAATTTAACGGGACAAAGTCAAAGGTCAAAGGTCAGAAGTCAATGTCAACAGTCAATGGGTCGGGTCAAAATCAACAGGTTGTGTCAATGGGTCAACTGGTTCGATCAGCGGTTTGATCAAACTGGTTTAGGATCAGTTCAAGGTCAGACAGGTTCATTGTCTAAACCAGCATAACAAAGCCCAGTCGCGCACCACGACGCGTGGGGCCTCCTCTAGTAGCTGAAAAGTCTAGAAATTTCCTAAAAATATTTTGAGGTACGATAAGTCAGTTACAAACGTCGATTTTCCAAAAACATTGATGGAGATGTGGTTTTAATGAAACTCAAATATTAGAATCTTCACCAGTTACAAAACGATGATGGCAACGACAATCCAAGAACACCGGCTGAACAGGGTCGATGAGATAAACACAATGGTACTAATGTGTCGAACACCACCTTACTATTGAAATATCAAAGTAGCAGCCGGCGGCTAAGGCTTTGGTTTAAATTGGGCGGCAAATTGTTGAATTTTGGTAAAGGGTAAATTACGTAATTTAGTCATTATACTTTAGGGTATTTATAAGATTAGTCCTTAAGCTTCAACTATAAATACCCTAGCTCATTTAGCTTCAAAACCATCCCAAAGCATTCTAGCTTTCTTCCAATACTAGAGAATTTAGAGAGTTTCTTAAGAGTTGTTTTCTCCTTTTTATCAAGAGAGAATTATCATTGTTTTCTCCTTGGTAGATCGAGAGAAGTTGTAATTCCTATTTTCTCATAGTGAAATTCTTCTACCGTTTCCCGTGGTTTTTACCCTATATTATTTAGGGTTTTTTCACGTAAATTTTGTCTCTTTTATCTTCATTTTTATTTTCTCAAATTATCAGTTGCGATTTTGCTCTATCCGATAGCCGTCTTCCGCAACAATTGGTATCCGAGCCAGATTTGAGTGTGTAATATCTGCTTATTGTCTTTGTGGTTGCCACCAAAAGGTGGATCTCCAACATAAGAAAGTAAGAAGTTATTACCCATTCTTTGAAGGTTCCAGAGAACTATTCACGATAGTGAAATAGTGAGAGCTATCAGTAAAAGAATCTATGGCAACGAAATTTGATATTGAAAAATTCAATGGGAGAAATTTCTCATTGTGGAAATTGAAGATGAAAGTCATCCTGAGGAAAGACGGTTGTCCAGCAGCTATCAGTGAAAGACCAGTGAATTTCACAGATGACAACAAATAGATCGAAATGGACGGGAATACTATGACAAACTTTCATCTAGCATTAACAGATGAAGTATTGTCAAGCATCGAGGAGAAAAAGACAGCTAAGGAGATATGGGATCATCTCACCAAATTGTACGAGGCCACATCGCTGCATAATAAAATTTTCCTTAAGAGGAAATTGTACACTCTCCGTATATCAGAATCTACTTCAGTGACGGAGCACTTAAACACACTGAACACGTTATTTTCTCAGCTTACATCCTTAAGATGTAAAATAGGAGAACAAGAACGTGATGAACTTCTACTCCAAAGTCTATCTGATTCGTATGATCAACTCATCATCAACTTGACAAACACTAATGTCACCAGTCTAGTCTTCGATGACGTTGCAGCTACTGTTCTCCAAGAAAAAAATTGGCGCAAGAATAAGGAAGACATACAAGTAAATTTGCAACAAGTAGAAGCGTTGACAACGATGAGAGGGAGATCAATAGAACGTGGCCAAAGCAGCGGTCACAAATATGGTAGATCGAAGTCGAGGAGCAAGAAGAATTTAAAGTGCTACAACTATGGAAAGAAGGGTCACTTGAAGAATGATTGTTGGAGTCTAAATAAAAATTCCAATCCACAAGGCAATACCGCAAACACTTCAGATGATGGAGATGCTCTATGTTGTGAAGCGTCAACCACCGTGGAAAGTAGAAAGAGATATGCATATATATGACTCATTGATTCGGGAGTAACATATCACATGACCTCAAGAAGAGAATGGTTACATCATTATGAACCTGTCTCAGGAGGATCTGTGTATAGTTACAATGATCATGCCTTAGAGATCGTTGGCGTGGGAACCATCAAATTGAAGATGTATGATGGAATGATTAAAGTTGTTCGAGATGTGCGGCAAATGAAAGGCCTGAAGAAAAATTTATTATCCTATGGATTGTTGGATAATAATGCAAGCAAGATTGAAACACGGAAATGAATCATGAAGGTGTTACATGGAGCGCTTGTGGTGTTGAAAGGCGAAAAGATAGCTGCAAACTTGGACATGCTGAAAGGAGAGACTTTGGTAGAAGCAAAAGCCTTTGTTGTCTCATGTAGATCAGATTCGGCAATACTATGGCATCAGAAACTTGGACACATGTCAGAACAAGGAATGAAAGTCCTTGTGGAGCAAAAGTTACTTCCAGGCTTAACAAAGGTATCACTTACTTTGTGTGAGCATTGCATAACAAGTAAGCAACACCGGTTGAAATTCAACACATCAAATTCTAGAGGCAAAAGTGTTCTAGAATTGGTTCACTCTGACGTATGGCAAGCACCAGTTACATCCTTAGGCGGCGCAAAATACTTTGTCTCATTTATTGATGACTACTTCAGGAGATGTTGAGTGTACCCTATTAAGAAGAAGTCAGATATGTTTTCAACTTTTAGAAACTTCAAAGCACGGGTGGAACTTGATTCTGGAAATAAGATCAAGTGTTTCAGAACAGATAATGGAGGAGAATACACAAGCGAAGAATTCGATGACTTTTGTAGGAAAGAATGCATCAAAAGACAGTTCACAATGGAAAACACTCATCAACAAAATGGAGTGGCAGAGTGGATGAACAGAACCTTGTTAGAAAGAACAAGAGAAATGTTGAGAGATGCATACCTAGAAAAATCATTCTGGGCAGAAGCAGTCAACACCGCCTGTTATTTGGTGAATCGAGCTCCATCAACTGCAATAGAGCTGAAGACACCAATGGAGATGTGGACTGGTAAACCAACTAATTATTCAAATCTCCATGTATTTGGAAGTATTGTGTACGTGATGTACAACTCCCAAGAAATCTCAAAGCTGGATCCAAAATCCAGAAAATGCAAATTCTTGGGGTATGCTGATGGAGTCAATGGGTATCGCTTGTGGGATCCCACTGTCCGCAAAGTGATCATCAGCAGAGATGCTATCTTTGTAGAAGATAAACTAAAATGAAAAGAAGACGATGATAGTGCTGAAAAGTTAGAGACTACATAAATATATGTGGAAAAGGAGGTTGAACAAGGAGATTCTTCAGAAGCAGAACCATCACATGATGAACAAGAACCAGAGAGTTCTGAAGCTCCAACAACTTGTCAATCAGATCGTGCGAGAAGACGTCCCAATTGACACTCATATTATGTTATAGAAGGTAATATTGCATACTGCCTTTTAACAGATGACGGTGAGCCATCAACATACCAAGAGGCAATAGACAACTCAGATGTTTCACTATGGATGATGGCGATGCAAGAAGAAATTGAAGCCCTTCATAAAAATAATACATGGGACCTTGTGCCACTACCACAAGAAAGGAAGCCAATTGGTAACAAATGGGTCTTCAAAATCAAGAGAAATGGTGATGATCAAGTTGAGAGGTATCGTGCAAGACTGGTGGTCAAAGGATATGCTCAAAAAGAAGGTATTGATTTCAATGAAATTTTTTCTCCTATGGTTCGACTAACAACAATTCGAGTAGTCTTGGCAATGTGTGCTACATTGAATTTACATCTTGAGCAGCTAGATGTTAAAACAGCTTTTCTTCATGGAAATCTTGAAGAAGAGATTTACATGCTCCAGCCAGAAGGTTTTGAAGAAGAAGAAAAGAAGAACTTGGTTTGCAGGTTGAACAAATCTCTGTACAGTCTAAAGCAGGCGCCGAGGTGTTGGTATAAGAGATTTGATTCATTCATTATGTGCCTTGGATATAACAGACTTAATGCAGACCCTTGTGCTTATTTCAAGAGGTTTGGTGATAACGATTTTGTTATATTGTTGTTGTATGTGGATGACATGTTGGTTGCAGGACCCAATAAAGATCATATTGAAGAATTGAAGGAACAACTGGCTAGGAAATTTGAAATGAAGGACTTGGGATCAGCAAACAAGATTCTAGAGATACAAATTCACCAAGACAGAAGTAATAGGAAGATTTGACTTTCACAAAAGAATTATTTGAATAAGATCTTGTCACGATTCAACATGCAAGATTATAAGCCAATTTCTACCCCTTTTCCTATTAACTTCAAATTATCCTCCAGTATGAGTCCTAGCAGTGAAGAAGAGATGATGGAGATATCTCGAGTACCGTATGCATCAGCAGTGGGAAGTTTAATGTTCGCTATGATATGCACAAGACCAGACATTGCACAAGCAGTGGGAGTGGTTAGTCGGTACATGGTGAATCCAGGCAAAGAGCATTGAAATACTATAAAGATGATCCTGAGATACATCAAAGAGACCTCAAATGTTGCATTATGTTACGGAGAATCAAACTTACTAATCAATGGGTATGTAGATTCTGACTATGCAGGGGATTTGGATAAAAGCAAATCTACTACAGGATATGTGTTCAAAATTGCTGGTGGAGCTGTAAGCTGGGTTTCAAAATTGCAGTCAGTTGTGGCTACGTCCACAACAGAAGCAGAATATATAGCAGCTACACAAGCTAGTAAAGAAGCAATTTGGTTGAAGATGCTATTGGAGGAGCTTGGACACAATCAAGAGTATGTCTCTCTGTTTTGTGACAGCCAAAGCGCCTTGGATCTAGCAAGGAATCCAGCATTTCATTCAAGAACAAAGCACATACGAGTTCAGTACCATTTCATTCGTGAAAAGGTGGAAGAAGGGACAGTAGATATGCAGAAGATCCATACCAAAGACAACATAGCAGATTTCATGACGAAGGCGATCAATGTTGATAAATTTACTTGGTATCGATCCTCTTGTGGCCTGTCAGAGACGTAAGCAACATGATGGTACAAGGTAGAAAGAATGGTGTGAAGATATGATTGTTCCAATCAAATCTTCAAGTGGGAGATTGTTGAAATATCAAAGTAGCAGCCGACGGCTAAGGCTTTGGTTCAAATTGGGCGGCTAATTGTTGAATTTTGGTAAAGGGTAAATTACGCAATTTAGTCATTGTACTTTAGGGTATTTATAAGATTAGTCCTTAAGCTTCAACTATAAATACCCTAGCTCATTTAGCTTCAAAACCATCCCAAAGCATTCTAGTTTTCTTCCAATACTAGAGAATTTAGAGAGTTTCTTAAGAGTTGTTTTCTCTTTTTTATCAAGAGAGAATTATCATTGTTTTCTCCTTGGTAGATCGAGAGAAGTTGTAATTCCTATTTTCTCATAGTGAAATTCTTCTACCGTTGCCTATGGTTTTTATCCTATATTATTTAGGGGTTTTCTACGTAAATTTGGTGTCTCTTTTATCTTCATTTTTATTTTTTTAAATTATCAGTTGTGATTTTACTCTATCCGATAGCAGTTTGATCAGCAGGTTGGGTCAATGGGTCAACTGGTTCGATCAGCGGTTTGATCAAACTGGTTTAGGATCGGTTCAAGGTCAGACAGGTTCATTGTCTAAATCAGCAGAACAAAGCCCAGTCGCGTGAGCCCAGTCGCACACCACCACGCGTGGGGCCTCCTCTAGTAGCTGAAGAGTCTAGAAATTTCCTAAAAATATTTGGGGGTACGATAAGTCAGTTACAAACGTCGATTTTCCAAAAAGATTGATGGAGATGTGGTTTTAATGAAACTCAAATATTAGAATCTTCACCAGTTACAAAACGATGATGGCAACGACAATCCAATAACACCGACTGAACAGGGTCGATGAGATGAACACAATTGTACTAATGTGTCGAACACCACCTTACGGTTAACAACAAATCGACCGAGATTAAAAACGGGTGATGAAGAAAGAGAAATACGGAGAGAAAGTATGCGCGATAACTTTTTTTTGAAATGGGAAACAGGAAATTTGAACGTGATGTGTTTGGGTATCTTTGCCCTAACTTTATGGGTTAATTAGAACCCTACGTTCTAGTCTTTAAAAGAATTGACAACAAGACTAAAAAATTTACAAACAAACTAATTTAACCCAATTTTAGAGTGTTACAATCTTACTTAAAGATGGACCAATTTACGTTACAGGAGTTCATCGTTATGTGTTACAAGGCAGCTCCATTTAGCAAGTTAGGGGTTCTTCTTAGGGTGGGTGGATGTGGACGAGTTTGCTTCAATTGAGATCTAAGCCTACATCGATTAAAGACCTCCTTGTCGGTCCTCTAGTGTTAATTTTTTCGATTTGGAAGGCCATTCCAAAGGATTTCTTAGGATAGACTAGTGTGTCGTTCAATCTACATAGTAAATAACTCGGTAATATCTTGGATAGCATCTTTGGATAGACTTCTTACGATGAGTCGGCTTATGTCATTTAGATTGAATATTGATGACACTTATATTTATAATGGGTTTGAATGAGCTTGAGACTCATGATTACCCTATTCTTTGAGTGTGCTTACTGTAGACATGTTTGGGACAGTATTTTGTAGGTTTACAACTTGGCAAAGTCGGTTATGGAATAGGATCCGAAGCTTGGTTGGGCGTGTGGTAATGCTGGATGGAAATTGTTGATCTCCTTCATGTTCCGACCGTCATGGAATGATTTTATTGCCCTAATATGGAAAGAAAGAAAGAAACCACATTTCCTAGGGGTTGCACTCCCTAGAGACAAAGTTGGTGAGTCGCCCGTAGCATGAAGGAAGGTAAGATAGGTCGGTTAAATTGGGTTAACTGTATAGAGTGGGGACTAAATGTGTAGTGAGTATTTATTTATTATAAAGATTTTAAATTATTTGACAATAAATGCGATCAAATACCTCTATTTGCAGAGGTTGATGCTCGAATCTGAGACTTTTAGGAACACATTTGGCAATAAATTCGTTCAAATAGAGGCTGATGTTACATAGCAGTATCGATTCTATATGTTTTCAACCATTTGACAATGAACGCTCAATCACCTTTATAGTAGCTGGTGCTCGAACTCATGACCTCTAAGAACAATACTAATTTCTTTAATTATGAGGTAATTTGATTAGTGCATCTTAGACCTCTTTCTAAAATCAACATATCATTTTATTGATAATCATTAATATGCTATCAAATTAGAATGACTAATAATATTATAAAAAAATTATTTAAGTTAACTTTTAAATATTAACACTAATAGAATGATTAAAATAAAAATAACTATTTATAATTTCTTTTAACTATCGATAGCACAAACACATCAGACAAACATATTTACTTGAATTTAAAATCTTAAAATATAATAAAATTAATTTCAACGACTTAACTCACTCAATAAAGTATTTCTTTATGAATGATAGGGACTCCCAAGTAAGTTCCTAAGTCATTTGTCCGGGGAACCCCGCTGAGTTGACTCAAGTAATCTGCCGCCTCGATGTTCATATTTGGCGATATAAAAATTTTCGATTTCTGGAGGTTCATTTCTAAACCCGAGGCATTGCTAAATTCTGTCATGCAATTTCTAACCTCGATCACTTGGTCCGCCTTGGCCTCAAAAAATAGTAGAAGATCATCTGCAAAGAAAAGATGGCTTATGTTAGTTCCATTTCTCGTAATTTTAAAAGCTTTCCATTTCCCCTTGTCCACTTTTTCTAAAATCATGTGTGACAGCCGTTCCATAACAAGAATAAATAGATATGGGGATAAGGGGTCTCCGTGTCTAAGGCCTTGTTCTGGGTTGAAGCTTTCAGTCGTTTCTCCGTTCCATAACGGATCAATACTGCTGGATCTGACACAGAACATGATGATGGAGATTGTTTCTTCGGGAATATTGAAATCCTGTAGTGTTTTATGTAGGAAGTCCCAATTAACTTTATCGTAAGCTTTCTGAAGGTCTATTTTCATGATTGATGTACTTTTCCTTCCTTTGAGTTGCATTATGGTATGAACCGCTTCCTGCACCACCAATATGTTATCTGTAGTGCTTCTACCAGCGAGAAAGCTATTTTGATACGGCCTATCACTCTTTGTAATATAGGTCTCAACCGGTGTACAAGAGTTTTAGCCAAGATTTTATAAGAAGTATTGAACAGACTTATAGGATGAAATAATGTTAGTCTGTCCGCCACTTCAGTTTTAGGAATAAGCAACAAGTACACTTTCAGAATCCTAGTGTCGATTTCTCCAGTAGACTTGCTGTTTTCACAAATTGCATCAGAGTTTCCTTAACCGTGTCCCAGTTTCTTTTGTAAAAAATAGGCTGGATTCCATCCGGACCCGGGGATTTCAAACCCTTCATAGAAAACACAACGGATTTGATTTCTTCACTCGTTGCATCTTTAATTAGTGCAGCTTTTTCCTCCTCATTCAGCTGGGGTTTGAATTTGTCGTAACTTTCAGTGAGATTACCTATTTCTTTCCTAGAGAAAAGATTTCTGAAAAAGTCTACGATATTCCTGACGAGACTCTGTTTATCAGTGACCCAATTGTCATCTATGAATAATCCAACAATTTTGTTCCGTTTCCGTCTAATCTTAGTAGTAATGTGGAAGAATTTTGTATTACGCTCCCCGTTCAAAACCCAATCTAATCTAGATTTTTGAAGCCACAAAATCTCTTCTTGGTTTAAAATCGTTTGATATTCATCGTTTGATATTCATCGCTGAGCCTCTTTTCCAAATCCTGTAGTCTTTTTGAAAGAATATAATTCGGGGATCTCTGAATGCCTTTTAAACGGTTACGCAACGATCGCTTCTGTTTGAAGATGTCTTCAAAAGCTGTTATTTTCCAAATTTTAATCTCCTTTCCGGTTTCTTCAATAGCCTCTATAATGGAGTGTTTTTTCCTGTTCCAAGCTATGTTGAAAGTAATGTCAAAATCAGGGTGAGTTAGCCACAAAGCCTCGAATCTAAAAGGTCTTTTATCCTTGTCCATAATATGAGTCAGGCTTGTGTTGACCATAATTGGGTGGTGATCTGAATATTGTCTGGGGAGTGTAGACGTGTGAATGTTTGGGAAAATATCCAAGATATCTGTGTTATTTAACGCTCTGTCTAACTGTTCTTGGAGAATAATCTGACCTTTGTGTCTTCTCACCCAGGTGAATCTATTATCCGCCCATCCCAAGTCCAGCAGATTGCATCTGTCCCAGCGATCCCGAAATTTAATGATCCGGTCAATGCAGTCGGAATTGCTACCTTCCCTTTCGTCTAAAGAAGCAATGTCATTAAAATCTCCCATGACGATCCACGGTTTATTAATGGTATCCGAATAACTACCCAAATCATTCCAGAATTCTTCTTTTTTGATTGTGTGGGGTTGCACATAGACAAACGACGTTAACCAGATTTTGTCCTCCTCCTTTAATTCGCAATGAATAGCTTGATCAGTGTTGTAGCAGATTCTAATGTCTACAAGATTCGAGTTCCAAAGAATGATGATCCCTCCACGTAAACCACTAGCCGACACTTCGAAGCTGTTGTCAAAACTTAATTTTTTTGTAGCGTTTTCCCAATCCCTATTGTTGTTTTCGTTTCCAGTAGACTAACCATAGCTGGCTTCTCTTCCCAGATAATTGCTTTACAGTTTCTTATAAAATCTTGGTTACCCACACCCCTGCAATTCCAACTTATCATCTTCATAGGAATAACTTTTTATAAGTGCCATCTCCTGTAGATCAGGCTCCTCTCCATCTGTTATCATTTGACTAGTCATATCATTTTTTTCAACACTTGGTGTCTGCCTATTTTGTTGATTCGGTTTTCCTTCATTTTCCTTTATCGCGTGACTTTGGGTTTCAAAGCTTATTCCCTCCATTAACTGGTTGTCTTCGTGACTAATTATCCTGCTGCTTTCCTGATTATTTGTAGTCTTATTTCTGTAGTTTGTTCCAGCGACTTTCACGTTGGTATGTTCGTCCCCTCCTGTAGTGATTCTGTTTTCTCCTGGACTTACTTTCTGTATTGTTACAGCTTTTTTTTGCTCCCCTGAGACGAATCCTTGCTTCCCATTTTTTTTGTTATCAGAGATTTTCTTTTTCCCTTTGTCTTTTTCCGCCGCTACTTTGCTATATTGAGATTTTTCTTCTGTCCTGGGTTGATTATTGTTAAGGAATTGTTCTTCCTCTGTTCCCTTGTCATTTTCCATTTTTTCCTCCCCTCTGATATTTTCGTTATCGTCTCTTTCTCCTAACGCTTGAAAGCGGTTTCCTTTATGGTCTGTTTGATTAATGTTGTATTCCTTCCTGTTACTTCCGCGTGTTTCTTTTTGGCGCCTTTGGACCATCATCCATGGTTCATATCTCCCTTCTTTACTGTTTTTTTCTTCTCGCTCTTGTTCCTTGTGTAATTCTTCTTCTTGGGCTTCTTTTGGTTCTGAGGCTTGTTGCATAACTTTTTCCTTTTCTGTTTGGGGGTTTTCGAAGTGTTTGATAGGGCAGGCATCCGATTTATGACCCACCATTCCGCACATGAAACATATTAAGTGTAGTCCCTCATACTCGATGTTAAAGATCGTGTTTCCTATTCTTATCTGAGAAAGTAATGGTTTGTTTAAGTCAACTTCCACGCAAATTCTAACAAATTTTCCTCTTGTCATCCATGCTGTTCGATAGTCAACTTTTAGAGGGGTACCCACGATTTTTCCAATGTTGACAAGAATGCCTTCGTCGAAATATTCTATGGGGAGTCCCGGAACATGGACCCAAACTGCTGTCGAAGGTATGTTTTCATTTTCTGCAAGAAAATTTGGTTTCCATTTTTAAACTGTTAGGTAGTGATCCATGATTTTCCATGGTCCTTCAGTCAAGACTTTTACTCTATCGTTCATGTTCTGGAATTTAACTGCATAGAACCCATTTCCCAAATCAATGCAGTCGAATTCGCTCTCAAGTTTCTACATGGATGTAATTCTACTGATTAAGATTTTGTAGGCAATGTTCTTTCCCAAGACTTTGATGATCAGAGCTTTACGTCATGGTTTTCTGATTCTTTTTTTTCCTCTGGGGGAATCTTTATTGTAGGTATACCGTCATCCTCGATCTCCTCTTCATCATCCGATTCGAAGTTTTCTTCTTCAATTCTTGCCGAACTATGAAACATTCCGGTAAAGATAGGTGAGTCTGCCACTGTGTCTCTCCAAGATCTAGTCCATGACCTCTCCTCGGTCACTTCTTCTCTTGCTGACTGACGAGCCCGTTTATTACTATTTCCTACTTCTGTCATAGTTTCTCCCGCCTGGGTCACCTCTGTGACCGGCAGGTTAGTCTCTTGCATAGGGTCAGACGTTGGTTTTCAAGAAAGCTCCAAGATTTTGTAAAATCACGGTGGCCTTTTTTTCCCCCCTATTTCTTGTTCTTTTAAAAAATAATATAAGAGTATTTTTAAGTTTAAATTTTTTAACTCGAGTTAAAATTTAATTTTTTGTTTTGAGTTTAAATCAAACGTAATGATTTTAAATTTTTAAACATTCGAATGGAGTTGAGATTTTAAACTTTTAAAATTGTTTCTGACTGAACATTACTCAAACTCCACAGTTATAAATGACACACGTGTGGCCCATAGTCGGATAAGATAAGTCCCTCCCCTTCACGGAGTCCCACCATTCTCATTGCAGCTCTTTCCTTCTTGTCTCTCTGGCTTTTCATATCAAACCAAAAACACAGGCACCGGTCAGAGAATCTTCAGAGATGCCTGGAACCACTCTTGAGCCTTTAGATTTGGTTGGTTTTCAAATTCCTTTTCATTTCAGGTGCCCAATCTCACTTGAGCTCATGCGTGACCCTGTCACCGTCTGCACCGGTCAAACCTACGACCGATCCAGCATCGAGTCCTGGCTCGCCACCGGTAACACCACTTGTCCCGTCACTCGTGTCCCGCTCACTGATTTCACTTTCATCCCCAACCACACCCTTCGCAGACTTATTCAAGATTGGTGTGTCGCCAATCAGACTTTTGGTATCCAGCGGATTCCCACGCCTAAACAACCTGCCGATCCGAACATGGTTCGGACTTTTCTGGCTCAAGCTTCGTCTGTTTCCAATCCGTTTCAGTCTCGTCTTTCGGCTCTGCGTCGACTCAAGGGTCTCGCTCGTGATTCTGATAAAAACCGGTGCGTTATTTCCTCGCATAACGCACGGGAAATACTAATAAATGTATTGTTTAAGGATATGGGTTCGGGTTCGGGTTCGTCGGAGTTGAATGTGGAGGCGCTTGCGGTTTTAGTGATGTTTCAACTTAGTGAAGCAGAGTGTGAGTCGATCGCTTCGGATCCCGATAGAGTGATAAACTTATCGCATATGTTGTTCCATTCATCGATCGAAGTCCGAGTCAACTCGGCTTCACTCATCGAAATCGTTCTCTCCGGAACGAGATCGTCGGAGCTCCGAGCTCAGATAATCAATGTGGATGAAATCTTCGAAGGGGTGACGGACATATTAAGGAGCCTCAACTCTTATCCCCGCGCGTTAAGAACCGGCATTCGAGCTCTCTTCGCTTTGTGCTTAGTGAAACACACCCGGCACAAAGCGGTTCAAGCCGGGGCACCGGAGACGTTGATCGACCGGTTGGCCGACTTGGACAAATGCGAGGCCGAACGAGCTTTGGCGACCATAGAGTTGTTATGTCGGGTCCCGTCGGGATGTTCGGCGTTTGCTTCGCACGCGCTTACGGTCCCTCTTTTGGTAAAAACTATACTAAAGATCTCGGTGAGGGCGACGGAGTACGCAGCCGGTGCGTTGATGGCGCTGTGCTCGGAGTCGGAAGAGTGTCAGAGGGAGGCAGTGAACGCGGGCGTTCTGACACAGCTGCTGTTGTTGGTTCAAAGTGATTGTACGGAAAGGGCGAAGAGGAAAGCTCAAATGCTACTCAAGTTGCTTCGGGATTCGTGGCCCCAAGATTCCATGGCGGATTTGGACGATTTTGGTTGCAGTGAAATCGTACCCTTTTGAACTGAGATACTGCCACTTACAATTTTTCTTTTTCTTTTTTTTATAGGAAGATTTTTAATGTTGTTTAAAATGAAAGAGTAATAAAAAAAATCCAGGTTTTAGAGGGTGTAAATAGAGAAAGGTATTGTTAATGTTGTCATAGACACCATCTTCAAAAAGTATAGCTCTCACAGTAATGGGTGTGACTACTTGACCGAAAATTTCATGAAAATCATATTAACCTTGTTGCAAGTACATTTTTGCAACAAGCCTAGTGTATACCAAGTAATTGACCCATCTCCTCTACTTTACCCTAGAAAGTCATTTAATTAACTGAATTTCGATTTAGTGGTAACTCAACAATGGACTGCTTAAATATTATTTCTGATAGAGCATCGTATTCAGCTTGAACATCTTTCTTCCAATGATCATTGTGAATACCTCTTCTATGTTGTTATGGTTCACGAACATACCATGAAAAAGAAGGTTCATTGGCATAAATATAATAAACTTTTGTTTTTTTTATCCCACGCCTACATCTGGTTATCATGGTACGTCAAATGAAAACTTAGAAACAGTTTTTTTTACAGTGGACTGCTAAAGATAAAGAAAACAAAGGTCATTCTTTTTTGTTTTATTATGAATATGGCGTGCATGGTAGAGGTCCACATAGGAATCATGGCATGAAAACAGACACGGGAAGGATGGCAAAAACGGAGGATTTTGGGTTCAAAAGAAGGTGATGGGTCACATGGTGGTGTCGGGAAAAAAACCATGGCATCACATGGTGTTTCATACTCATATTCTTCGTCCGTGTGGGTGTGGGGATGGTTTCTAGTGCTCACGTTGTTTCCAACACACCTCAACTTTGTTTCTTACTCTTTTGGTCACTTACTATAACAGATGGCAAAATTTTCGTTTCCCTTTTCCTATTCTTTTTGGGGTCCAACCCATTTCTTGCTTTCCATTAGGTTGACGACCACCATCGAGTTGTCTTTTTTGACTCATTTCCACAAACACTTGGCATGCGGTTCAACATCTTAAATGTTGGCAGCGACAGGGCCTGCCGAGTGCGTCCACAGGATGATTTAAACTGTTGCAGAAGCAATTTGTGGTTCATCTTTGCTCCACTTACAGTACATTTGAAAAATATGGTAGCTTTAGTGAATATAGGAATACGGTTAGTGTGAAGATTAATACTTATTATTGGTTATATTATATTATTATATTTGGTTCATTCAATTAAACTATCATTTTTTATTATTTGATTAAAAAATATAAAATCATTTTAAAATATATTTTACAAAATAGTTATTTTAAAATTTACTTCTTTATAATTTCTTACTACATAAATGGTTGAAGCTCAATATTTTACTTTACTTATAAATGAGTCCTTTCTCTAAAGAATTAAATTGTACCACATTTTTCATATTAAAAAATTAAATTTGGAACCGATAACAAACAATCAGGGCTTCTATTTTTCTTATCAAAGTGATAGAAAAAAAAGGGAAGAATAAAAATATGTTTTTTTTCTGAATTACTAAAATATGTTACCTATTATAATTTAGTAATTATGATAATTTTATATATTGACCAAATGAATCAAATAATATTTTTAATAATATGCCAAATAATTTTATATCTTAAACTTATTCTTAAAAGTAATATTATGTTTTGTAAATCGAATATCCCTGAAATATTAATAGATAAATATCAATCACCATTTGGACATAACAATTTATGATTGTAAACCATAGAATTGAACAGCAACTTGAGCATATTGTTAGTATTTCTTTTATGTTTTGGGCCGAGAAATTACCTAAGATCTGGAGATTGATATCTTGGGCTTTTTTGACCCAATAGGGCTTTTGGATTTATTATTTAGGGTTTTACCCATCCTCCAATTTTAATTAGGAATCTACGGCATTTGATACAGTGTCGGCCGAACTAGTCACCTCAAGGTGACGAGTTTCATGTAACATTATTTTTTAATGGACTCGGATGAGTAGGTCTCATGTGGGGCATTAATTTATTGTTTTTAAGCGGACTCATCACGTCGAGTTGACGAGTCAATTAATTTTTTTTATTATTGAGAAAATTAAAATTAGAAATAAAAAAAGAGTACACCGGGGTGATAATTCCATTAAAAACTAATCGTTGGTCAACATAACTCGTCACATAGAGGTGACGAGTTCACCCAGGTTAAATTTAAAAAAATAAAAAAAAATGTTTTTAATTAAAATATCATTGTTTACAAACTACTAAAATTTATTTCTATTTTTTATGTTCTTGACGATGCCGAGGAGTGGTCGAATGATAATGGCATGTGACTGTCGAGTACGTCGAGGTCATCGACCTTGATCATTGTCGTCTTCGTCTTCATATTGCCAAGGAGGTGTACTTCTCACGCTCTGAGATCCACCTTCGAAATACGATGATGGCTTATGGTATTTGACGCTATCATTGTCGTTACTAAATCGACTTGGCTACTATGTTGTTGGCCATATACAATATGATCCCGTTCACCCTCAACTGCATGTTCTGTCGAAGATGTTTGAGTGTGTTGCATTGTATTCAATGAACCTCCAACCTAAGTCGACTGAGTCTCGGTTGAAATATGATATGCATGATAGAAACCGAAACTGGCATGATGTTGAGTTAATCGATTGACGGAATCGGCCAAGAGGGGGTGAATTGGCAATAAAAAATTTTGGTGGAAGCTTTTGCAGAAAATTGAAAGAAATTGCACAGCGATTTAAAGTGGTTTGACTTTCTCAACCAAAGTCTACGTCCACTACCTTAGCTATCCACACTAAGGATTTTTCACAAATTCACTAATTTGTCTTTCTTTTGAGGACAAAGAGTAACCTTACAAACCCTCAAGAATTATACCCCAAATTATTGAGAACACTCTCTCCTAAAGAGAACAATATAAATTTGCAAACTTACAAGGAAATCCTCACAAGGTAGATTGTTTGCATAATTCTAGAACAAAGAAAAGAACACTCAAGAATGAATACAATTGAGCACAATAAGTGTTCTTGAAAGCAAAATGAATATTGAATGAAAAATAGGCTTGAAATGCTCAAACTTGAGGTTTGATGCTTTCTCTTTGATTCTCTCTTGATTTTAGTTGCTTGATGTTTCTTGTTCTTGATCAATGGCTTCTAAGCTTGCTTAAATATACCTTGAATCACTTCTGAACATTGGGGATCATTAATGAAGATAATATAGCCGTTTTAGTGTGAAAACAATTAATAAAACAGCTTGGAGCGTGGGGGAATCGGTACCCCATAGGGGGAATCAGTTCCCTAAGTGTAAAATTCAAATATTTCGACCGTTGAATAGTGGGGGAATCGGTACCCCCTGGGGGGAATCGGTTCATTCCGATCATACTGGAATTCTCGGAGCCCAACCATTCAGGGGGAATCGGTTCCCTCTGAGCAATCTGGAATTTTTGGCTTTGAAATGGTTCGAAATATTTTATAAAATCGTTTTGAAATTATTTTAAGATTAAAACTTAATTTTACACTTGAGTAAGGATTAAAAATGACATTTGAAAGATTTGGAGTAATATTTTGATATTTGAATAATTATATTGAATATACTTACAAAATTTTTTGAAAAATCTTAAAATTCATTTAACTTAATTTGTTATATCGAAATATCAAAATGTTTTCAACAATCTCCCCCTTTTTGATATAACAAAACATTTTAGTAATTTTAAGATTTTGAAATCAAGTTTTGAAATTACTCCCCCTTACTTTAACACTTCTCCCATTTAAAACATTTAACACACTTCTCCCCCTTTTTGTTAAATCAAAAAGACATTTTAAAAGAATTTAAACAAGGTTTTCCAATCACGTAGCCAATTTGATTATATATAGTTTAAGCTACTAAGATAACAATCAAGAGAAACGTTAGCCATTAGTTTCATAATCAATATTCAGAAACAATGTGACATGGAAAAATTGGTCATATATCTAACATGATTTAAATGATGCAATAAATTTAACTAAACCAAATATATAAATTTAAATATCCAAACAAATCCAAAGTCTAACAATCCTCAAAATCAAACATTCCAAAATATTCAAAATGTTGAAACAATAATCTTTTAGTTCAAAGTTCTAAAGCTAAACACATAATCAAACATCCGGATCGGGAGGAGGAAAACGAGCTCGCATAGCGGCCATTTCATGTGAGAGTGCATCAATACGTTCATTCATCGAAGCGTTGTTTGTGCGCATCTCTCGGAGGATTTCTAATTGTTGAGCTCCCATTGTGGATAAATGGGACTCTATAGAAGTAAAGCGCGAATCCATTATAACATATCGGAAATCGAATATCTCCATAAAAGATTGAAAATGTGGAGGCATTTGATGCGTTTGTTGTGCTTGCTCCTCGGGCTGTTCAGGCTCATCTTCAGCTTCATCGATGTCTCGCATTAATTGTTGAAGCTTGGGATCATCGTCACCTTCTGGTGGAGCTCGTGAAGAACTAGCTCCCGGAGTATTTTCAGACGATCGAACCCATTCACCGGTTTCCTTATCCTTTTTCCATCCCGCTCTCGTTAAGGAAAAAAGATTAATTTGTTTCTTTAGAGGAAATGAGGCATCTAGACCAACTCTAAGCCCGGCTTTAGTAAAAAGATTACTCAAAATGCAACTGTAAACTAGAGATGAACAGAGTTTCTTGTTAGGAACAAGATTTACGGTTTCAACAATTTCAGCAAAAATGATATGAGGTAGGTTTATTTTAATACTGTTTTCGAAACAATATAACCACCAAATATCCAAGGCTCTAAGAGTAGAATAACGACCTCCGGATGGTCGAAACCACCAAGAAATCATTAGGTGAAGAGAAAACGTTCATGAAGGTCTAAGACACTCGCACTATCCCTTCTTTTATAACGAGAACCTAAAATTTGTTTTTCATTTGAAATACTATCGTTATCTAATCCTAATGCCTTGGCTATGTAAGTCGAGTTAATATGTAAGAATTGTCCTAGGAGGTAGGAACGAACTTCTATGATCTCAGTTTGAGCTCGATTTTTTACACAAACGGCATTAGAATAAAAGATTCGAACAAGTTGATGGTAAACAATAGGATCAAGGTCATAAAGTTTATCGAATTTCCACTCTTGTAAAAGAGAAAGATATTTAAAATTAATATCTAACATAGCTTGACGAGAAGGGATACGTTCTTCTATAATTTTGTAAGAGTCGAAATATTGATAATACCAAAAACGATGATTTCTGGGACCAGGATGATTGAAGCATGAATTTTGGATAGTTAAATTAAAATCAACTGGATTAGGATTAGGAATTGGAATTTCAGGAATATGAGGAGGAATTGAATGGATAACCTGCAATTTAGAAAACACATGTATGCAATTCAATCAATCCCAAAACTCAATTGAGTCCTTAATATTTCAAGGTTCACTAAATCAATCCTAATGGGCAAAGTTTTTGAAAACTATTGAAAAATAAGATTTTGAAAAACAATATATGTATAGTTTTCATAACAACAACATAATTCAATTAAAACACAATAATTTGAAAAACATTTTTTTATTTCGAAAATTTCTAAATTTTTGGAAAATTCTTGTGTTTTTGATGAAATTAGTTGTAATATCTAGTTTTTTTTATTAAAAACGTTGATTTGAGGAAAAATGGAGATTTGAGAGAGTAGAGGGGAAGAACAACGGAAGAGAAGAGAGGTTTTGAGCCAAAACCAAAGGTTATGCCCGATAAAACCAGAACCCCAGGGGGTATCGATTCCCCTGTAGGGGGAATCGGTTCCCCTTCAAAGGGGGAATCGGTTCCCTCATGGGGGTATCGATTCCCTCTGCACCAAAATGCTAAAATCCGATTTTAAACACACAAAATGCTAAATTAATTTTCTCTAGTGGTATTGGCAACTCATATATTGAAAATTAATCACGTTCAAACAATCAAATTAAACTATATTTGAACATAAAATTAATTTTCATCAAGAATCATAAACTCCCCCTAACTAATAGCAATGAATGCAATAAAAAATTAAGCATTTTTCATTTAGTCTTAAAAGTGCTAAAATTATTTTAAACACTAAGTAAAGATAGGTTGGTCAAACCTAATTCTCTCCTAAGTGTCCAAAATCTTTCCTTGTCTAAAGGTTTTGTAAAGATATCCACTAATTGGTGCAAAGTATCAAAAAATTCTAGAACTACATCTTCCTTAGTGACATGGTCTCTAATGAAGTGATGTCTTAATTCGATGTGCTTAGTTCTAGAGTGTTGGATGGAATTTTTAGTGAGAAAAATAGCACTAGTATTGTCACACTTGATAGGAATGGTACCTTCTTCAATTCCATAATCAAAAAGTTGTTGTTTCATCCATAAAATTTGTGCACAATAACTACCAGCTGAAATGTATTCGGCTTCAGTGGTAGATAATGCAACACAATTTTGTTTCTTTGAAAACCAAGAAATTAGCATATTTCCAAGGAATTGGCAAGTACCGGAGGTGCTTTTCCTATCTAATTTGCATCCTCCATAATCCGCATCAGAAAAGGCATACAAGCTAAAGCTAGAGTCTCTAGGATACCAAAGTCCTAAACTAGGAGTATCCTTAAGGTATCTAAAGATTCTCTTAACAGCTAGTAAATGTGATTCCTTAGGACATAATTGAAATCTAGCACATAAGCAAACACTAAACATAATGTCCGGTCTACTTGCAGTTAGATAAAGCAAAGAGCCAATCATTGACCTATATAATTTAACATCTACACATTTACCTCCTTCATCTAAGTCAAGCTTTGTTGAAGAGCTCATTGGAGTGTCGTGAGGTTTGCCATTTTCCAGTCCAAACTTTTTGAGCATATCTTTGACGCACTTAGCTTGATTGATGAAAATGCCATCTTTTCTTTGCTTGATTTGGAGTCCCAAGAAAAATGAGAGCTCCCCCATCATGCTCATTTCGAATTCACTTTGCATTAGCTTAGAAAATTCTTGGCAAAGAACATCATTAGTAGAACCAAATATTATACCATCAACATAAATTTGAACTACTAATAAATCTTTACATTTGTGCTTTAAAAACAATGTAGTGTCAACCTTCCCTTTTGAAAAACCTTTTTCAATTAAAAAAATTTGACAATCTTTCATACCAAGCTCTAGGAGCTTGTTTTAAACCATAAAGCGATTTTGTCAATTTAAGAACATGATCCGGAAATTTTGAATCTTCAAAACCTGGAGGTTGTTCCACATACACTTCTTCCTTTATAAAACCATTAAAAAATGCACTTTTAACATCCATTTGATATAATTTAAATTCATGAAATCATGCAAATGCTAATAACATTCTAATTGCTTCCATCCTAACTACGGGAGCATATGTTTCATCATAGTCTATGCCCTCTTCTTGAGTATACCCTTGAGCAACAAGTCTAGCCTTGTTTCTCACTATATTACCACTCTCATCAAGCTTATTCCTAAATACCCATCTAGTACCTACAGTAGATTTATTACTAGGCCTTTCAACTAATGTTCATACTTTACTTCTCTCAAATTGATTTAATTCTTCTTGCATAGCCATAATCCAATGTTCATCTTTTAACGTTTCTTTAATATTCTTAGGCTCTATGCATGAAATAAATACAACATAATTACAAATATTTCTAATAGAAGATCGAGTTGTTACCCCTTTGGATGGATCACCTATAATCTCACCATCCTTGACATAGTTGTACTATCTTGGATAAAATACTTCCCTTTCTTCAATGGTTGGATTCTCAAGAGGATCATGAGTTACCTCATCTTTTGTTTCTTCCTTTGATGATGATTCTTCAACGTCATGTCTAACTTCATTTGTATTTATAATACCTATATCATCATTCACACAAGAATCCTTCATCGGAAGGGGATTATCATCGAAAAAAACATGTATAGACTCTTCTACAACTAAAGTTCTTTTATTAAATACTCGATAAGCTTTAGAATTTAAGGAATAACCCAGAAAAATTCCTTCATCACTTTTAGCATCAAATTTGCCAATGTTTTCTTTACCGTTGTTTAAAACAAAACATTTACATCCAAAAGGATGAAAATAGCTAATGTTAGGCTTTTTATTTTTGAAAATTTCATATGGAGTTTTCTTTAAAATAGGCCTAATCATTACTCGATTTACAACATAACAAGCAGTATTTGTGGCTTCCGCCCAAAAATATTTTGGCAAATTATTTTCACAAAGCATGGTTCTAGCCATTTCTTCTAAAGTTTGATTTTTCCTCTCAACAACTCCATTTTGTTGAGGGGTTCTAGGTGCTGAAAAATTGTGACTAATACCATTAGAATTACAAAACTCAGTAAATCCAAGATTTTTAAATTTAGTGCCATGATCACTCCTAACACTAGTTATAGAGTAACCTTTATCGTTTTGGATTACTTTTGAAAACGTGATGAATTTTTCTAATGCTTCATCTTTAGTACTTAAGAATAGAACCCAAGTATATCTAGAATAGTCATCTACCAAGACAAATGCATATTGTTTTCCACCCAAGCTAGTAGTCCTAGTTGGCCCAAAAAGATCTATATGGATCAATTGTAATACTCTACTAGTTGATATATCATTAATGGATTTAAAAGAAACTCTCTTTTGTTTTCCTTTAGCACAAGCATCACATATTTTATCATTATCAAATTTAAGCTTAGGCAACCCTCGAACTAAATCACCTTGAGTTAGCTGTTGCAAAACACTCATACTAGCATGTCATAGTCTCCTATGCCATAACCAACTATCATGTTCATCCTTAGCAACTAGGCACAAATTAGTCATATCAATATAATCTAAATGCACCATGTATATGTTTCCTATTCTATGACCAACAAGCATAATCCGATTAGATGCAATGTCAATGACTTTACAACCATTAATATCAAACATGACATTGAATCCCTTATCACAAAATTGACTAATACTCAATAGATTATGATTTAATCCATTCACATATAAAACATTCATAATTTGTATGGAAGAGGTATTACCAATAGTACCAATACCTTCAATGTGACCTTTTGAATCATCACCAAAAGTCACTTCTCCTCCATTTTTGGCGTTAAGCTCAATGGACCGGTTTTTGTCTCCGGTCATTTGTCTTGAGCATCCACTATCAAGGTACCATGAATTTGGATTTGTTTCCCGTGCCTTGTAGCAATGCTCATTTTCCTACAAACATAGATTAATTTCTAATTTTTGGTACCCAAATTCTTTTGGGTCCATATTCATTAGTTTCCAAAATCTTAGTCCCCTTAGGTATCCATTTGTGTAGGATATCCTTATCTTTAGTATTCCATTAGAGGTTCTTTGGGGACCTCTATGATTGTAGTTTTTAAAACTTTTTCTAACAAAGTTGGATTTTGAATTTTTTCCATTTTCAAAACGTTTTGTTCCAACTTTATCAAAAGAAGTTTTAAGATCATCAATTTTCTTTTGATGATCATCATTGACCTTTGAAAGTAAATTTTACAAATCCAAATTTTTCTTTTCAAACTCTTCTAGTTTGATTTGCAAATATTTGATTTTACTTTCAAGATCGTTGTTAGTTTTGGATATGAGTTTATGTTCATTTTTCAATTTTGAAACATCATTTTTATATTTTAAAAACAATTTCTCATAATCCGAAGCCAACCCATTATATTCCTCTAATAACTCATCATAGGATAAATCATTAAAATCAGATAAGTTAGAGGTTACCTTAGAATCTTCCCCGAATGCCATCAAGCACAAGTTTGCTACTTCTTGTTCCTCTTCATCGGAACCTTCTTCATCGCTCCATGTAGCCACATGAGCCTTGTGCTTATTCTTTGATTGACACTTTTTCTTCAATTGTGGGCAATCATATTTGACATGCCCCGGCTTTTTACATTCATAGCAAATGATCGGGTCATTCTATTTTGGTTCATTTTTTAGGCCTTCATTTCATTTGAATTTTCTTCCTCTGTAAGGTCTCATCATTTTTCTGAACCGTTTGGCAAACAATGCCATTTCTTCGTAATCGTCATCTTCATCCGAATCACTCTCATTTTTTGTGGATTTGAGAGCAACTCCAATGTTTTTCTTCTTCTACTTCTCCTTTGGTGTCTCTTCAATCTTTTCAAGGTCCACCTCATCTTCAAGCATCATTTCATGAGTGAGGAGTGAACCGATTAGCTCTTCAAGAGTTAAGGACGTTAGATCCTTAGACTCGATGATTGCCGTCTTTTTTTATTGCCACGATTTTGGGAGGGAGTATACTAACTTCCTCACAAGTTTTTCATTTGAAATGATCTCTCCATATGATTTGAGACCATTGACAATCGTTGAGAATCTATCCGTCATAGCTTTGATATCTTCATTTGGTTTCATCCTGAAATTTTCATAGCTATGCGTTAGAATACTAATTTTAGATTTCTTTACCTCATTGGTACCTTCATGAGTGACTTGAAGTTTGTCTCATATTTCTTTGGCGGTTGTATAAGATGAAACTCTTCCGTATTCATCTGGTCCAAGAGCACAAAATATGATATGGATGGCTTTGGAGTTGAGCTGGAACATTTTTGTCTCTCCTTCACTCCATAATCTTGGATGAGTGAGAGGCTTAAAGTATCTTTCTTCTACAGCATTCCATGCTCCCATGTCACTTGCTTGAATGAAGTACATCATCATATTTTTCCAATAGGCATAATTAGCCCCATTGAAGAAATGAGGCTTGTTGACGGGCATCGAATCGAGACCGGAGTCAAAGTTTGAAGTAGAGGCCATTAATGACTTTGATTATCGATGTAACTCTTCCCGAATCGACTCAAGAGGGATTAAACCTTCAAATGAGTTAGGCTCTGATGCCAATTGTTTAGTTAATCGATTAACGGATTCGGCCAAGAGGGGGGTGAATTGGAAATAAAAAATTTTGGTGGAAGCTTTTGCAGAAAATTGAAAGAAATTGCACAGCGATTTAGAGTGGTTCGAATTTCTCAACCAAAGTCTACGTCCACTACCTTAGCTATCCACACTAAGGATTTTCCACAAATTCACTAATTTGTCTTTCTTTTGAGGACAAAGAGTAACCTTACAAACCCTCAAGAATTATACCCCAAATTCTTGAGAACACTCTCTTCCAAAGAGAACAATACAAATTTGCAAACTTACAAGGAAATCCTCACAAGGTAGATTGTTTGCACAATTCTAGAACAAAGAAAAGAACACTCAAGAATGAATACAATTGAGCACAATAAGTGTTCTTGAAAGCAAAATGAATATTGAATGAAAAATAGGCTTGAAATGCTCAAACTTGAGGTTTGATGCTTTCTCTTTGATTCTCTCTTGATTCTAGTTGCTTGATGTTTCTTGTTCTTGATCAATGGCTTCTAAGCTTGCTTAAATACACCTTGAATCACTTCTAAACGTTGGGGATCATTAATGAAGATAATATAGCCGTTTTAGTGTGAAATCAATTAATAAAACAACCTGGAGCATGGGGGGAATCGATACCCCATAGGGGGAATCAGTTCCCTAAGTGTAAAATTCAAATATTTCGACCGTTGAATAGTGGGGGGAATCGGTACCCCCTGGGGGGGAATCGGTTCCCTCCGAGCATACTGGAATTCTCGGAGCCAAACCATTCAGGGGGAATCGGTACCCCCCTTGGGGGGGAATCGGTCCCCTCTGAGCAATCTGGAATTTTTAGCTTTGAAATGGTTCGAAATATTTTGTAAAATTGTTTTGAAATTATTTTAAGATTAAAACTTAATTTTACACTTGGGTAAGGATTAAAAATGACATTTGAAAGATTTGAAGTAATATTTTGATATTCGAATAATTATATAGAATATACTTAGAAAGTCTTTTTGGAAAATCTTAAAACTCATTTAACTTAATTTGTTATATCGAAATATCAAAATGTTTTCAACACATGAGATACATAATAGTAATCTTCAGTTGCAGATGTTGAAGCATAAGAAGAAGACGCTGATGATTTCTTCTTGGTCTTGGGGAATCTAGCCTAATGTTGTTCCCATTCTCCCCTCTCTTGTGGTATCGTGAGATATGGTTTTCCATTTGCTTCGTAATTTCGAAGATAGGAAGAATAGTCGAAATCTAGATCCAACGGTGTAATATTGTATCGTGGGGGGAGCGATAAGTGTCGTTGGTTCCATAGCTCGATCTAGTAAGCGTGCTTCATCGACCAATTTTTGGTATGTTTCCCACGCGTATCTATTCTATGGAACTCTTCCATCTCAATGATTTGCGTAGGAATCGGCTAATGCGACGCATAATTTTGTTGTACTCTATCAGCGGCTTTCTACTCAATAATCGTAAAATGTAATAATGACGTCCCAAACACACCATAAACCAGACTCCTCAAAAAATTATGGTGGCAATAACCTGTAGATCTCGTCGTCAGCATGCGGAAGCCAATAAAACTGTAAATATTAAATATCAAAGTTAATATATATAAAGTTTAATTTTTTTAAAAAAATAATAAAAGAAAAAATGTATTTCGCATATCGACCGTCGATGTCGATCCTCATCCGTATATCTTTTGTAGTGGCACCTGACAACTTCGTCTCGGTTATTTTGTGATGCCATCTAAAATATTTAAAAATAGAAAAAGGATAAAAACAAATAAAAAATTAATTCAAATTTTAAAAAAAAAGTTAAAAAAAATTACCTTCTAGTAAGAGGAAACTCGACAACATCGACTTGGTAAGCGACGTCTTCCAAAGTAACTGTCGCTTCAGCACTCGGGAAATAGAAAGTTTGCGTCTCAGGCCGCCAACATTCGATCAGAGCCTGAATCAACGCCGGGTACACCTTAAAGCCACATATTTATATGGCTGGAAAAAGATCGGATTGTTGAAGATATATCAACATCCGCAGATGCAGATCTCTCGCAGTCATCCCACGCTGACGAATACTACGTTCTTCTTCCGGTCGGAGTTCGATCGACGAAATATGGACATTGTCTAGGCACAACATTTCTGCTTGGGAAACCTTTTTTGGGATTTGCAACGGTTATAATTAGAAAATCCGATGGAATTTATCACCTCGAGATGACGAGTTCCAAGTGACCGTTGCACAACAACCCGTTGACCAACGACTAGGTTTTTGAATTCGAAGGAACTTGTTACCTCGAGGTGAGGAGTTACCCTATTTTTTATTTTCTAATTTTAATTTTTTTTCAATAATAAAAAATAATTTTTTAATAGACTCATCAGCTTGACGTGTCGAGTCTACTTAAAAACAATAAATTAATGGCTCATGTGGAACCCATTCATCTGAGTCCATTAAAAATAATATTTCATGGAACTCATCGAGGTGACGAGTTCGCCCGACATTGTAGCAAATGTCATAGATCCCTTATTGAAATTGGAGGACGGGTAGAACCTTAAATTATAAATCCAAAAGGGCAAAAAAATCCTGATATCTTGTTTTTCAGCCCAATATGTGTTGTAAGATTATGTTCCACAACAATTTGACACAAAAGGATTTAAAAGATACCCATCCGACAAGGTTTTAGGCCAAAGCCAAATATGAATATATAAAGTTTGATCAAATGTTGAATTATCTTTTACATACATCTTAAATTATATATCATTTTTCAAAAATCAGTAAAAAAAAATAGACGTATATTTTGAAGAGTTTGGTTATCATTTGAGTTGGATTATGTATGGAGTAGGAGCGTGACAGAGATAAGAGAATGTTTGAAGCAGTTTTTTTTTTAATATTCTGAAAATGATTAAATCTTTCTTAGGATTTTGGTTTCTTCTCTGGTTTGCATCAATCTTTCAATTCTATTGTGTGCCTTTGTACCTTAGTTGTATCTTGATTTCGTTGCATGATTTGATTATTGTCTTTTCTCTTCATCGTTCTGATTGATGTTCCTTTTCTTCTCTGTGTATCGCTGGTTTGCTTATTGTGTTTGCTTACAAACACATATTTGCTTTGCTTGAAGTTCTTTCTATTGCTATTTTTGAGATCTGCAAGTTTGCCTAAGGTGTTTGTTCTCAGTTTTGTTTTGTCATGACTAACACTATTGAAGAAAATACCAGTAGTAACAATGAATGTAGTTCTTAAAATAATAACACCGAGTGAGTCATGTTTTCCACTAAAAAATAAATGCCAACTTAAATGAACCTAACTACTTTCTCTGACATCAACAATTTCTTTTAACAATTCAAACCAATAGGTTACAAAAGTTTATTGACAGCAGAGTGGCATGGCGTGACAATATATTACTCAAAATGGTGTGACAAGTATTAATCCCAAGTTTGAACTTATGAGGAACAGGATAATGCTCTTGCATCCCGGCTTCTATCCACAATAAATGAAAAAGTCCTACCACATTTGATTGGCCATAACACCTCTGTTGAAATTTGGAAAACACTGCATAGATTATACAGTAGTAACACTACATCTAGGTTGATGTCCCTTAGAAGGAAGTTACATTCACAAAAGAAAGGGGACTTGAGTATGAGAAAACTTCTGATGAAAATAAACTTTATTTGTGATAGTTTAGCTAGTTGTGGTGAGATCATCTATGATCATAAGCATGTCACTGCTATGCTAAATGGTTTGTCTTCTAAATATGAGTCAGTTATCAATGTTACTACTGCTAGCTCTACTTCCTATGACATTAAAACTGTTCACGCTATCTTACTGAATGCCGAGACTCAAAAAACTAGTAGTCTTAATCAACTTAGTGATTCATCTCACCTTGCAACATAGTTACTAACTAGTGTCAAGACGCCTGGTCATATCAATTTGATCAAGCTCAACCTTACGTCATTTCTATTCAAAATGAATATTCTAAGAATAGTGACAGTGGCAACAATTCGTAGAGTAATAATTCCGGATATAGTAGGGGAAGAGGTCGAAGTGGAAGGTATTTTTTTTTGTAAGCCTCGGTGTAAATTATGTGGGAAGATAGGTCATTTAGTTGAAAGATGAAAATGTTATTTTTGTTTTGATGCCAACTTTAAAAATGAGTCATCCAAGAATAATACAAACAGAGGATACTCAGGTTACCAAGGAAATGAAAATTGTTGTTCCTTATAGTACTGTGTATTACCCACCATCTGTTACTCCTGCAGTGATAGCACTAGCAATGTATTCTAATCCTTAGATGCTTACAATATCTAAAGCCTCCTGTAATCAATCAAGCTTCGCTGTATCCTCATCAGCAGGTTGTGTCCTCAACTCCTACTTTTAGCCACCATCAGTAGTCTTCCTCAAAGGCAAATTATCTAAAGGCAATTAGACTTCCTCAACATGAAGGAACCATGTTGTCTTCGGATACACAATCATGCAAATAAGATTAGACATCCTCATCACAAAGGAACAATGTCGTCAGCAAACCTAGAGACCTTAAACAAAGTAATGGATCATCGAAATGCGACCCGACATCCTCAACAAGAAGGAACAAAGTTATATTCAGATTCTTTACCTTGGAATGAGGGACTTCAGATTTAGAGTGAACATTAAGGTTGGAAAAAATAGTGTCTTTGGTCTTTGCCTAATACTCGTCACCTGACAACGGACAAAAAGAGACAGATGTAGACACTACATTTCTTTCGGATTTCTTTTTAATTTACATTGTTTATTTGATAAAATTATTAAGTTTATTAAATTATATATGTTTTAATTTTTATTGATAAAATTGGTAATTGTTAATGTAATTACATTTTAGGTTAGTGTTAGTATATTAAGTACATATTAGATAATTAAATATATATATATATACATAATAATTTTTTATTATTTTATTTTTTGTTAATAGGTTACAATTACAAGGCCAAAAAAACACAAAACAACCCAAGGAACAGGCCCAAATGAAGGAACATGTGGGAAACAATTAGGATTTCACCCTTTCTCCAGCCGCTACCTTACTCCCAACCGTTGGATCTGTGCTTGATCTAACGGGCCGGATGAAAAGGGAACTAGGATTTCACCATAACCCTAGACCTACTGCGCCACCGTCACCACTCTCTACTCCTGCCACCGTCGTTGCCTAGGCTAAATCACTCTGACGTCATCGTTTCAGCCGACCATCAACATGCCAATCAAACAAAAAGGTCAAAATCAATATAAAATATATATTTTTCCGAATCCACTCAGATAAACTAAGGAAAATCAAATTCGGGACTATCAATCGGGAAAATAGGATAATCATACTATATCTTCTCGGTACCACCAGAGCATACCATTAAAAAATATAACATGCAGAGGAATTATTAATATTTAAATTAACAATTTATTCATAACCCAAGGACTAGTGATTCAAATTGACCAAAGAATGTTGTTAAGAGGGGCATGCATGGTGTCATCATGTCAACATGCTAACACTAATTACAAGTCTTTCATGATAATGTAAAATGCTAAGAGGCAGACAAAGGATCTTAAATTCCATGCTTGTTTATATTATGTTGGGTGTTTATCTTTACTTTGTAATTCAAGCATAATATATACAGAAGATTATTATTCAATATTTTATTAATAAAAAATAGTATTTTAAAATAATAATTATTATCTTATGTGAACTATTATTTGATATTTTAATAATAGAACTTATTAGTTTCACAAACAATATTAAAGAATAGTTTTTAAAATATAAACAAGTAAATGATTTTAAAGAATAGTTTCATAAACTAGTACAAAACAAAATAATTTTTTTGACGTCGTACTCACTAATTAATCAAACAAATATAATATAGTTTTTAAAATTTAAACAAGTCAATGATGGATGGATCTATGCATGTGACGTATGGCATGATGCATGGAAACGAAAACACAGAAGAGTGATCAAATGGTTGGCATGATCAAGCAAATTGTTAGCTTTTAAGACGTGCATGTGATGTGCATTCGCGTTAGTCGTCCACCAAGTAATCTCTTTTACTGCTATTATTATTTTTTGTTTTCCCTTAACGTATAGTACACTAATTAATGAGTTGTATTAGCCGTAGGTTTAGATCGTAATGTTTATGTTTTGTATTTCCCTTTTATTTAATATATTTTTAAATCGGTTGGGATGATTAAAAGGTCTATTCAAAATATTTTTTATTTACATACTCTACTGTCGTAACTACTTAAATCTAAAATATGTAAGAAGAATCACACTCCTTGATTACTAAGGTAAATTAATAGGATTTTCAACCTATGATTGACTTGCATTAATCCTCTTGGTCCAATGAGAAACCTTTTAGGATTTTATCTTTATTTTATGTTCAAATATTTACAGATGAATATTAGATCTGTAAACGAACCGAACGAACAAGAACATGGCTATGTTCATGTTCGTTCGTTTAACTTTAACCGAACAAATGAACGAACATGAACATAAACGAAACAAAAAAAAATTGTTCGTGTTTGTTCATTAAGTAATGTAGTTTATTCGTGTTCGCTCATTTAAATGATAAACAAACATAAACGAACGAATGAACGTAAATGAACACAATAAATGAACATAAATGAACGTAAACGAACGTAAACAAACATAAATAAAAATAGATTTTTTTTATTTCCTAACAATTTTAGGATTATATTATATTTAATTGTTTTGAGTTTTTTTTATTTATATTTAAAATTAATTGCATTTTAAAATATTTATGGGTATCATATTAAAATTTATTGGGATCTAATATTTTAAATGGGCCCAGAAAGATTGGGCTAAACATAAATGAACGCATATAGACGAACAAACATAAACGAACATAGACGAACGAACATAAACAAACATAAATGAACGAACATAAACGAACATATTACTGAACGTTCATGAACATAAATGAACGAACGAGCCCTCTGTTCATATTCGTTCATTTAATTAAATGAACACAAAATATTATTCATATTCGTTCGTTTAATGAATAAAAACTTGTAAAAGCATGTGGTGGGTCAAAGTTAGACAGATTTGGGGACCTATTTTTTCCACGGCTAGCATATAAACATAAACAAACTTCCGGTCGAACGATTCACGAACGATTCGTTGAACGTTCGGTTCGCTTACAATCATAGTGAATATATATGTGAACTGAATAGATAGATAGATTTGGGTCAAACTTTAGTTTGGCAAACAAATCAAATAAACTTGTAAAAGCATGTGGTGGGTCAAAGTTAGACAGATTTGGGGACCTATTTTTCCACGGCTAGCATATGGTTATAAGCTACACAATTTTATTCCCTTCTAGATAATTCATGTTCAAAGTATTAATATCCTATTTATTATTATTTTCTAATTTAATTGTTAATTTGAATGAGATATATTAATTCAAATCTGAATTAAAGTATATTTTGAACATATAAATCACATTTTAAATAATTTTATATTTATAAATCAAGTTCAAAGTATATTAATTAGAACTTGAGACTATGAACGGTAAAAAAAATCAGGTTAGATCAAGTTTTTAATCAACACGAATCAATTTAAGAAACATATCTCATACACCTAAATTGGACCTGGCATGGATTCAGAGAGATCTCATCCGACCTAAAACTCAACTTAAATTTTGCGATAAAACTTGCATCCTTGACCCAACATAAATATTTAAAAAAAAATTTATTTTAAAAAATAGGACCTAATTGGAGAGAAGTATTATAGTAACTATATTTAAATATATAAAAAAAATATATCATTTTCTTGTATCGGATCATATCAGAGATTTATTATCCTAAATCCAAACTCGACCTGATATCATCCTTTATAAAATTCGACCTATTTTGAGTCTAATCCAATCTAATTAATTCAATAAAATCATATCATATCATATCAAAGTTCATTACATTTAAATCAAATTACTATCCTTATATAAGAAATGTTAAAAAAAATAGACATTTTTTAATTGTGTCATGTCCAAACTCTTCGTACAATAACTATGCATGTGTTCTAAATATGAGTCATCATGTCTGATCCAATATGATATTTAATGCCCAAGTTGTCTTTAGATCAATGGAGTGATCTAATTGATATAATACTAACTTTAATCAAACAATTATAAAAATAAAAGACTAATTTAAAATTCGAGTGATAGTTTGAAGATGCCGGGTTGAATTAACCCTTTTATGTTCAAAATTAGGCAGATTTTCTCATCGGAATCCCCCCAACCACACAATGACTTTTGGTAAAAAATCTGCCCATGAAGATTGGTTAAATTGAAAAGAAGTCAAGGAATCAAGTGTATGTTAAGAAAGTCTTAAAAACCTTTTTTTTTTTAGTATATGAGAAGATCTAGCTCTTGGGTTTATATATATATATATATATATATATATATATCATATACTGTGTGATACAGTCAGCAACATGTGTGGGATTTTCATACAGACACCTCTCCAAAATTTTTACTTTTATAGGGAAGTGTTCAACCGGGGAATATGAAAAGTTGTAACTCCAATTTTATATTGAGCCATGCTGCCTTCTTTTTTTATTTTGGTCGGAAAAAATCACCATATGATTTGAATGGAAGCCAACAAGAAAGCCGAGTGTCAGCCTTTTGGCCTGCTTTACTGAGCTTACATGTTGTGTTAATGCTTGCTCTTTCTCCCAGAAACCCAGTGGAAACTAAGCAGCTAAATTCACCAATATTGGTAAAGAGAAATTACCCAAAGCATCAAAAGTTAAAGTTTTTTCGGTTCGTGTGTAAATTTGCCAACATCTTTGGTTTTTTTCTTCAAAAATCGAGTCTTGTTTGAATGCTGTTCTTTTTATATGGTTTCTGGGTTTCGTGTGTAAATTTCATTACTTCCTGCATTCGACACAAGTTCCTTGCAATGGTTGTGTAAATTCCTTGGTAATTTCCCATTCCTGTGGCGGTGGTGGGGTGCTTGTGATTTTTTTCTTTTACAGAAAATATAAGTAATCTGATATGGAGTGTTGGGATTTTGTGTTATTTAATTAGATTTCCGTGATATATTCTGGTAGATTTCTTTAGATTTCAGTTCCAATTTGTGAATAGATATTTATTGTTGTTGTTGTTGGCAGTTGATATTTGATGGTTCATTACTATAATACGTTTTTATAATTTTTGTTATCCTTTTTCATTGATTCCCATACTCTGGAAGAATTATAATAATAATAAAGGTAGATGCTTGTTGTCTACTGTTTTGGTGGTTTCTTCAACTGATACCAAGATGCTGTTTTCCATTGCAGGATTTCAGCCTTCAACGGTAAAAGAAATACATATTATATATGTATATATTTGATTAGTATATGTCAAGTTTGGAACTTGAAGCTTTAAGGGTCCTGGTGATATGAATCTCTTATATATTTATTAAAGGGGGAAACAAAGGAACAGAATAACCAGTGTGAAATAAAGAAATAGTGGAGGTGAAGCAGATTGGTGCTTGTGATACTCTGTGGTTTTTGGAATTATTTTGGTGTGAAGAGTCTGTTGTTTATGTCCCCTGAGCCGACCGAGTGCGCCCGGACTCGGTGGGCTTTGCCGTCAACAAAGGAAACAACCTCTTCCTTGGCTCTCTTGCCATTCAAGAGAACCTTTTGTTAAATTATTACTCGAAATCCCACCACCATTTCTCCAGTTATCTGTTTCTCTCTCTTATTCAGATCGCTGTCAAGATTCGGTCATACTCTTCCTTATTATATATCCCTTCCTCTGGATCGGCCTTTAGTCTATAGAATCACCGAAAGCTGATTGAATTTGGAAAGCTTGGTCCCCACAGTTGGGGCATTGGTTACTACTTCTGGCAAGTTTTTCCTGGAGTTGATGTTATGTTTCATTGGTTATGTGAGTAGCTAAGTGTATGGTATTTGCTTTACTTGTAATCCGATCGAGTAGCTAAGAATATTGTTTTTGAGGTTTTAGAGAGGGAAAAGGTTCTATTGTTTGTTAATATGAAGTTTATGAAGCTTGGATCAAAGCCAGATACCTTTCAGAGCGATGGGAACAATGTGAGGTAAGATCTCTTGGACCCTTTTTGCAATCTATCATTTGTCCCCCCCCCCCTCCTCCAATAACTGAAAAAGAAAAAACTAAATCCACTATGTTGTTCAAATCCATTAACTCTTGCATAAGACCATTAACTGATAATCTCTTGCCTCAGTCAATTATCATTGTTCATTTCAACTGCATACTCGGAAATCCAACAATTGAGGTAACTTAGCCTCTTTGTCTATTATGCTTAAACTAGGAGTCTTCTTGGGACTACACTGAAATTTTCATCCTTTTCTGGATGACCGTTTATCGGTATGCTGTAGAGCATTTGATGTGATTCACAGCCTTTTTAGGCCATTGGTTTGTTATGCTCCTCTTAGCGCATCCATACTTGGCTGCTTAGAATCTTTTTTAAATGCAAATCCCCTCTCATCTCATCATTCAAGTGTTTTCTCTCCGAAGTGGTGGATATCCTTGAAAATCTGGCTATTCTTCTTTGGTTTTGACCTTTGATCCTTTTTTCAGTTAAATCCTTTATGGTTCCTTGTGTTTATGTTATACTTTCTGGCCTTCAGCATATTCTGGTTATACTAACTCTGATTGTACGTTGCGCAAATGGGTTATGAATTCAAATTCATGATCCTTGATATCCAACAATAGGTAGTTTAACTTCTGGTTATGAAGATATGGATAATCTTCCACTTTCGGTTCTTTATAGTCACGTTCTTTCTCATCGGATACTGTGATGTGTTTGACCCTGAATTTGTTAAAGCAAAAACATACTCAGGAATGCCGTATGAGGTTCAAAAATAAATTAATCATAACAACATCCTGTTAGAATTAGATGGGATTACCCCTTCTTTGGACACTAATCTTGCCATGATGAAATCTGAATTCTCCATGTACTATTCTGATGTGGTAATATATTGGTGTCCATTTTGTACTACTTTCTTCAAGAATTTGTTTCATGTTTTACGGCTCTAGGTTTTTTAACATCATCAATATGTTGAATACATCTTGTAAATCGTCACTACAAGCCTATACATCAGAGCACCACAGACATCACATGTATTCGTTTTGCAGCTTAATGCGAATGTAAATCGCTTTTTCTTAATTAGATAAATATACCACGGTCCGGTTTTTGGTTTCTGGTGTAGGTCACTGTGTTGGGTGCAACCCGAAGCTAAATGACTTTTGGGTATTATAAACGTGAAAATCCAAAGTATAGTGGAGTTTATATACATGTGTATATAATTTTGTCTGTCTGGCCTGCGTGCATTTTTTGAGGTTCTGATGTTTTTAAACTTATATCTTCGTGCCAGGAATGTGGCAAGCGAGCTGGCAACCGACGTAACTGTCATTGTAGGGGATGTCAAGTTTTATCTGCACAAGGTATGCATTTTCTTCCGGTTTACGTAAATTTCCATCTATGGTAAAGCATTGTCTTTGAGCATAACGTCCTTGTTGGAATGCATTACAATATTCCTTGCATGAAATCTGAGCTTATACCTTTATGAATATATATGCAGTTCCCTCTTCTGTCAAAAAGTGCATACTTGCAAAAGTTGCTTGCAAGTGGTAATGAGGAAAACAATGATGTTCAGATTTTCGACATTCCTGGAGGTCCAGCTGCCTTCGAGATATGTGTCAAGTTTTGTTATGGCATGACTGTCACCCTTAATCCTTACAATGTTGTCGCTGCTCGATGTGCAGCTGAGTACTTAGGAATGTACGAGACCATTGAAAAAGGGAACCTAATTTACAAGATCGATGTCTTCCTTAACTCAAGCATCTTCCACAGCTGGAAGGATTCGATCATTGTTCTTCAGGCCACGAAATCTATGTTACCATTATCCGAGGAATTGAAGGTGGTCAGTCTTTGCATCGATGCTATAGCTACCAAGGCTTGCATTGATGTTTCCAAGGTCGATTGGTCCTACACTTATAACCGGAGGAAGCTCCCAGAGGAAAATGGGAACGATCCAAACTCTAATGGTTTCAGAAGCCGACCTGTGCCAAAGGACTGGTGGGTCGAGGATTTGTGTGAACTTGAAATAGATCTGTATAAGCGTGTCATAATGAATATTAAACTAAAAGGAATACTGTCTCATGATGTGATCGGAGAAGCTTTGAAAGCTTATTCTTACGGAAGGTTGCCCGGTTTCAGTAAGGGTGGGATCCATTCAGGGGATGTCGTTAAGTATAGATCGACAGTTGAAACAATTGTCTGGTCGTTGCCTGCAGAGAAGGAAAGTGTATCTTGCGGTTTCTTGCTGAAGTTATTGAAAGCAGCCATCGTTGCTGACTCGGGAGAAATGGCTCAGGAACGACTGGTGAGTCGAATAGGACAGCAGTTGGAGGAGGCTTCTGTAAACGATCTTTTGATACGAGCAGGTGAAGGGGAAGATGTAATGTATGATGTTGTTATGGTACAGAAAATAGTGAAAGAGTTTCTGATGCAAGATCAAAATGCTGAACTCGAGTTGGAAGAAAATGAGGTCCAGGAAATACGAAGTCCCGGAATTTTAACCAATGCTTCCAAGTTGATGGTGGCAAAATTGATAGATGCATACCTTGCTGAAATCGCAAAAGATCCTAATTTACCCTTGTCAAAGTTTGTAGACCTTGCTGAAATGGTGTCTTGCATCTCTCGACCCGCTCACGATGGGATTTACCGAGCCATTGACATGTATCTCAAGGTGAGAATCTTGCCAAAATCTATTCTTTAGATGTTCATTAAATCGTAATTACATTATACTCGAACACATGTTTAGCTCTACTCGGCTTCAATGCAGGAACACCCAGGGATCAGCAAGAGTGAGAGGAAAAGAATATGCAAGTTAATGGACTGCAAGAAACTATCAGTTGATGCATGTATGCACGCGGTGCAAAACGAGAGGCTCCCGATGCGTGTAGTTGTGCAAGTCCTGTTTTTCGTGCAGGTGAGGGCTGCTGCTTCATCAGGAAGCAGCACTCCCGACTTACCTAGAGGCCTGAAGGATTTAAACATCGGATCTCAAAGGAGCTCAAGGTCAGCAGCAACCGACCCGGAGGAAGATTGGGATGCAGTGGCCACAGCCGAGGGACTCAAGGCCCTGAAAGGGGAAATAGCTGCCTTGAGGATGGGCAGTGGGATAGGAAGGAGTGAAAGAAACGGTGGTGATAGCAGAAATAGCGTCGACAAAGCCGCCATTAGTAGAGTGAAAGGTTTACTGTCCAAGAGGATATTTTCAAAGATATGGTCAAGCAAAGGTGAAAACAGTGGTTCAGATTCGTCAGAGAGTCTCGGCTCGGCCAATCCTGAAGAAGCGAAATCAACACCATCCAGAAATAGAAGGCATTCAGTTTCTTAAAGTAGAAATGTAAGGAAAACATAGTAGCTGTCTTTTTGGTGGGTTTTTCAGGGCTGTTTCTAAATTCAAAAACTAGTTTCATGTTAATTTAGCAAAAATGAAGGCCATATATAGTCATGAACCAAACTCTGGTGAAACTTTACTGTGCTGCAAGGAACAAATGGTTACTGTACAATGGAAGTTGTGGGATGCATTTTGAATACACACAAAGAGCAGGCAGTCATTCATTCATGCATGTTGCTTATATTTTAACTGGGAAAGTACAACCTTTGCTACATATTAATAATGTTGATAATTAAAGGCTTGGTGTTATGGCTTGATATCGGTATGCCTCGATGTCGCTCGTTATGACTATCTTATTTTGGAGCAAAGGATGACACCTCGAGAGCCATGGGATAGGTGATACACCACCGAGTGAATGGTACGATGCCTGCGATTGAGTTACGGAATTAAATTCTAATTTTCATTAGGCCTCACGTGATCTTCCTCCCACAAAATAATGCTTTTGAGACAATATATCGAGGGATGACCATTAGATGACGGATAAGCTACTCGTCTTGGATACCCAATTGAGCAGGTGTGTCGATATGCCTTGGGACATGAGGATGATGTTCAGTATCCATGCGTGGGGCGACCCAGTATTGACCTACCAGTGATCCTACTAAATAGTAGTATACTATCAACTAATGTCTTTGGCTTCTGGCACATGAGAAGCAATATTTATTCGTGGGCATTATACCAGGTTCCACCGGAAAGACATCATGAGATGGGGACCTTGTTAGTAGATATTCAAGATTATCCTCGATCATGTCGGATGTTTGAAATCTCCTTACAATAAATGTTTAGAGTGACAAGAGCACGCAATCTTTTAACTTAAATTATAAATAAATTCATATGATCGAATCATGAAAGGCTCTTTGGATTACACAAAAAAAAAATAGATAATTCATAGACAAATAAACGAGAAAAAGGTTGACCTTAACTAAGAGTAAACATGGTGTTGCATATGTATCAGTTTGGGCTAAACATGAGTTGTCCATGACACTTGACACCAATTGGACAAACCCACTACTTGTATATGCCAAATTAAGATGGAAGCAATGTTTCTAAGAAAATTTTACGTCTACATCTTAATCAGAATAATAAACAGTATTACCTATTTGGACTAACTAGTGACATTATTAATTAAAGGGATTAAATAATGGCAAATTAAAAAAAAGTATAGAGATTAAACTCCAAATTTGAGTATAGCATGAGGACCATAACCAAAATTCGACCCAACAAAATTAGTGGATACCCCACCCTCTAAAGGCTTTCTTTGTGTTGCCGGACCACATCCTTAACTTGTACTTTTATAGGTATCTTTGGTAACTCATTTTGCCGTAAGAAGTGATGAAGCCAAAGAAAAAGTTGAAGTCAGTGGTCACGGATCCGATCACTTTTATGCTTTCTTAAATGGCGAATGGCCCTTCACCGTGTGGCATTCTTGACGAAATTGGAATGAAAATGATAGATCCGTGTTGTTTACTCAAAGATGAAGCTTCAATGCTCCTTATGGTTTTCAAGTTTCCTTCTCAATTTATCTATTTCCAACTCCATTAACAGTTTTGGGAAACATAAATTGTCCCAACATTCAATATGTTTCAAGCATTGATCATCTCACCCCAAAATGACCAAAAAGAAATTCCGGGACATAGTGGTTCAATCACAAGGCTTATTCGATCCGAAGTGGAAACATGATTTGTGTTCCTGCACTCGGTTCCTGATTACACTATCAACACAACATCAATGTGGATGCAGTTCAATGAATAAAGAGAAATGAGGAAACGAGATCATCCTACAAAATACATGATAATCGATTATCGGATGAACTTACATATTTATATATACAATGTTTTCTTTTTACCTAATGAAAGAAGAAGAAAAAACCAAAAAAAATTAGTTCTTGTATACAAAAATCAGTTGAAGGGAAAAGCCACTAGATCATAAGACAACTGGTTCTAAAACTGCTAAAATGAGAAGCCAAACCTAAAAGATATAGTCTGCTGTGATTTTGTCCGGTGCTGCCTCCGCCTATTGTAGGAAACATGAGCTCGGGTGTAATGTTAGTGTTTAGGGTGAGTTGTCAAATAAGATTAGTTCTACACGTGTGGTCAGGTTGCTGGTCGTGGATACGTGATTTACTTGTATTATATGTGACCTTAAGCTACAGTCCTTAACCTGTTGAAAATATTCATAATGAGCCGCATGAGCAGATGAAAGCAGAAAAAAGATTGGAACATAAAACAAAACACCGTTTTCAACCTGAATGGCTGCTATTGCGGACAAAAACTCTTTACATCGTTCAAGCAAAAACTTTTCCTTTGCAGCTAAGCTAACAAGTTCTGCTACCAAAGAATTCATTTCCTCCACCTGCAAGGGACAAATGATATTAAGATAATTAGGTAGATTTGCCCTTTTCAAAGTGCAATTTCAGGCCAAAGACAAGGAATGTATTTCTTGATAACGAATAATAGTAGCTCCTGTTGACAAAAACGTGTGATCTGATTTTTAGATAGGAAAAGCAAGGCAAAGAATCCAATCAGCCGCAAAGGATTTTTCTATTAACTTTCTCTTCTTTTTAGCCTTATCTTTCAGTGAGCAGTTCTCTTTCCCATAAAGAAAGCAACTGAATTGGAACATCGCATCTCTGCTTTTAATGCCCACTACGGACGGTAACATAAATACTTCTACTGTCTATCTAGTTTCACGACTATTATTTATGGTTGAGTGCTTTAATCTCTCATTTCAGAGAGCTTTCCATTTTCTGCAGCCGTAATCAAATTTTTATCTAATCGTCAATTAAGAGCTAACTATAGAGCTCTGAACCTCTGACTACGTCTTCACAACTTACAACTGGCTTGTAAAGAACTCAATGATTAGAAACAAATACCACATAAAATAGCTTAATGGTTTTTATTTTGGAAGGCTAATGTCCAGAAAATTGAATTAATGAATTTTACCTTGGATGATAGTGAGCATACTGAAGCTGCCATTGCCTGCATCATCTCAACTGCTGAACTGACAGCATCCTTCAGATTTTGGATATCAACCTATTATAAGAGAAAATGGAAAGACAAAACAAGAGCAAAATTTTAAACCACACTGATAGTCGCGAACTGAATCATTAACACACTGCGTATTTAAAAGTATAAGGAAAAAAAAGGGAAGAAACTTACTGTGGCTTTTCCAACAATTGGAAGTCGAAGAGTACTAGCCTTTAAAGCTTCAGTTGCTCCTAGCAAAGAGCTAGAGTGATCTCTTTCAAGAAGGGCCCACACTTCCAAATGAGCTATCTACATTCACCAATTATAAAAATGTACATCATGGCAACAATTCATGCTATAAAAGCCAGCATCTTGTAATGGAGATTGGAAAGGATTAGGCCTGTTCTAACTAGCACGAAGTGGGGAAGGGCAACAGAAGATCTAAGGAGGAGTCATATTATCAAGCCACCACCAGCCATTTTCGTTTTGGGAATGAAATACAACAGTAAAAGGATTTCTCTTCTTGACTAGGTTTCTTTTTTGCATTTTTGCTTTTTGACTTCCTCCAAATCCAGAAGGTGCCCAAAATTTGAATATAAATCTAACAGTGACCCGTTCTCTAAGGAAGACAAGAATAATATATCAAATTTTCTTCTTCTTTTTTTGCCATTTTTTATGTGTATTAATTGATACAAACAGTGAGTACCTACTCATTTCATGGTGTAATTGAATTGTAACTGCTCCTAAGCAGATTTCAAAATATTAAAGGCCAGGCAGCCCACTTTGACCATTGCAAGAAACTTATTAAAAGTTAATCATTATAAGGTCAAACCCTACTTTGGTAAATCCATTGATACAAAAATGAAATACATGCATGATACGATAAATTCATTTGTTTAAAGAAGTCCACAGGGGTTAGTTCAATACTTTGAGAAACTAGAAGTTTTGAAACTTACTTGTCTTTTCAGGATGGAAGTCAATTTCAACTTTTGCCTCAGCAATAGCAACTTAATTCTCTTGAGGGTGACAGAATGCCGCAGTTCTGAAGTTGTTACCCATGCATTCCACAGATTTTTCTGATACAAAAGAAGGAAACATTGGAGATATTAGAAATCATGTTAAACCTCAAATAACGATTATTATCTTCTATTTTAATACTAAACTGATAATTGCACCAAATGGTTGATAAAAAATATCAACTGTCAAATTGCATTAAAGTCCTATGTTTATTCGGCAGCTTATCAGGTGGTGATATTCCTATATCTACATCATTTGTTTCTGAGTCTACCCATTCTCATAAGGATAAAATCTGGCTTCATCATGCCGTTTAGGTCATCCATCTTTTAGGATAATCCAGTTAATGTTTCCTTTATTGAACATTCTTGCTCTTGATTCTTTTCATGGTACTGATTGTGAAATAGCTAAACACAAACGGGCTTCATTTCCTCTTAGTAATAAAAAACTCGTTACTTTTAGTCTGACACAAAGTGAGACTTGGGGGCCATCAACTGTTCTCAATGTTTTTAGTGCTCGATGGTTTGTTTCTTATATAGATGATTGTACCCGTGTCACATGTATCTATCTCCTCAAACATAAATCTGATGTGAGCAAAGTCTTTCTTAACTTCTATAATATGGTTAACACTTAGTTTGGTACCAAAATTAAGAGATTTCGTTCAAGCAAAGCAAAAGATTACTTTCATCAATTCTTTTCTCCTTTTTTCAGAAAGGGAGAATTATACATGAATCTTCTTGTGTTACCACGTCAGAGAAAAATGGTTTAGCCGAATGAAAAAATAATCATCTCCTAGAAATCACTTGAACCTAATTGTTTCATAAGCATGCCCCTAAACAATACTGTGGTGAGGCTGTTCGACCCATCTAATCAATAGACTACCCACACATGTTCTTGAAATGCTAAGTCCGATTGATGTTCTCCTAAGGTTTTTCTCCAACTTCTCGGCCTCTAATAACCTTATCCCTTGTATTTTTGGGTGTATTGCCTTTGTTCATATTCATTCTCACCTTAGAGGAAAATCAGATCCGCGTGCCATTAAATGCATCTTTGTTGGGTATTCCTCTACTCAAAAAGGTTATATATGCTATCACCCATCTTCTCAAAAAATTGTCTTAACTGATGTCACTTTTGTTGAAAATGATTCTTCTTTTCTTTGTACTTATCTTCAAGGGAGACTTTGAATGAGGATGACACTGACATTATCTATCTTCTTTATCCTAATTATCTTTATAAGTCTACCTCTTTATAGTTGACACCAATTCTTTGCGAACCACCAATCCCTGAACATGAGCCTACTACTCCACTAAACAAGTCAACTAAGTCTGTTGAAATGATGGAAGATGAAGGAAATCAAGCGAGGAAAATACAGGTTTATTCCCGGAAGAAGGCATCAATCTCTCGCCAGGTACAAGTACAATCTCCTATTGGTGTTATTGCACACTGACCAAAAATTGCTTCTTAACAGGTACCCAAGATCTCTTCTAAACTAATGGCAATACCACACCAAATATAGAGCCAGAAGATGAAAACCCAAACACTAATGACCTACCCATTGCTTGCACGAAACATCCACTCTATCTCTTCTTGTCCTAGCAGAACCTGTCCCAAAATCATAAAAATTTCCTAACCAATCTTCACACTATACTCGCGCCAGAAAACCTGATTGAGGCATAAGCAAATAAGAGGTGGGAGGATGCTTTGAAAACGAGAATGGCAACCCTTGAAAGAAATACACGCGAGATTTTTACTATTCAAAAGCATGACAATATTGCCTTAAGACCCTCTTCTGTCACTAAATCTAGTCTCTTAGCAAATATAAAAAGAAAACTAGAAATGGTACACTTTCTTAGGAACTATGGGCAATTTCATGCAGCCAGAAACGAATAACTAAATGAAATGCAACCGGTGCATGAATTCAACAATATAGCACCCAAACAATATTATATAATAACATATTGGACTAAACTACATGATACTCTCCAAGGGATATCAATAGGGATGGCAAACGGGCGGGTCGGGTGCCGATACCCCCTCCCCCATCCCCATACCCACCTTATATTTTTCAATCCACCACCCATGATGGGTAAAAATTTTCAAATCCACACCCGCCCACGCGGATACATTCTCAAATCCATCCCCACACCCACTACCCACTAGAGACGTACCCGGCTAGATCCACCTGACAGCAAACTTAAGTTATACATAAGCAACAAACATAAAACAAACACGTCCATTAACCATAATGATTCAAGGACATTATATATTTATATTTCCCTATCATCTGCTTTCTTTGAACTCAACTATTCCATCAAAATATGAGAAAATATCATCGAATTTAACCAAAACAAAAGCTGAGAACAGTTAAGTTTTGTCGAAGCAAACTAAGATGATTTAAGACCTCCTAAAATAGCATCCCTCTAGAAAGGAGAATACAACATAGGCCCTTTTTAAATGAGCAAAAAAAATTGCAGCCTTTTAACCATAAACGATAAGACAACCATATTATTACAAAGATTTTCCTTCAATGCATTTACTGATCATAAATAAATGTGAAAGATATGGGTAGAACATTCATTTACTCCTCTATTTATATGTTAACAGTAAGAAAAGTAGTAAATTTGGTGTTTCATTTCAAGATATAGTTTAGGAGGTGCCTAAAATAGGATTCTCGGTAGAGAATAGAAGCAAAAAAAACAAATGATATTACTATACCGAACTAAAGAAGCTTACTTGACTCTATATAATTTTTTTATGTCATTATTCTAATAACAACTCTATAGTTAGTAAAAGATAAAAAAAATATGAATTTAATTTCGGGGGACAAGGACAGGGGAAAGTAATAAAAGCACAAGGAAGACATTGAATCTCTGAACATATGAAAAACTTTTAAGTACAAAAGAAGATTAGTTTCCGAAGATTATGTTTTAGGAAAATGTAAGATGTAACCTTAGCTTCATAAATTTGAAAATTTTAGAAATAAATAAAATAAAATTCAACAAACGAAAGGACCAGGAAACTCAATAATTAAAGAACGGAAGTTACGAGCAATTTTTAATTTAAAATACTTTTAGCACTTCGAAAAATTAGAAAATTGCAAAATACTCTATTGAAATTTGAATTTGAAAAAGTCAGTTTCAAAGTGAGCATATTTAACCTCCGCAACTTTTTCCCCGTAGCCAAATAGAGTACTAGAGAAAGCACGAGTGAAACACTTAATTCTATTAAGTGGCGTTAAAAATGGAGGTTTGAGAAGCAACGATCTGACTCTGTTGGCCTAAAACGTGGGTGCTCGGTCACAAGATACTGATTTGCAGAACATTAAGAAATTAAGCTTAAAACAAACATTGAGATGAATCTAAAAAAATAATTAAAAATCAGTACGAGCAAATAAAAATTAAACTCTTAAAACGAAATGCAGAGGAGCTTAAAATGAAATGACTACGGAAATGGCTCTTACAAAAATTAAATTTCAAGTAAAAAGGGAAGAAACGTACCTGAATAAGTTGGAGAGTGAAGACCAAAGGTTTGAAAGATCGGCGCAGTAACGAGAGGTTTGAAAGAAAAAAATTTATGCATAAACTTATCCCTAATATTTGGTTAAATTACAACTTATATCTTATACAATATTAGGATTTATAAATTAGTCTCTAAAATTACACCTAAATTCATAATGGTCCAAAATTTAATAGATATTTAGCGAGACGGGCGGATGCGGGGAAGGTAAGGTCTTAAACCCATTACCCGCTCACTACCCGCGAGGGGTACCACTTTCTAAATCCACACCCGCCCACTATCTATTAAAATTATACCCATCCCCGCCCCAATTGGAATGGGTGCGATGCGGAATCTACGAAATTGTACACGTTTGTCATCCCTAGATATCATAGGCAATCTTAGTTGCCAAGCTAATATTGGTGAAAAAAAGTAAAGCATTCATCAAATAGATGAACAAAAATCAAGTAGGCATAAACATTGAACGTATTGAGAATTATGAGATGGAAAGGGAGGGTACTTATACCTCAGCACACAGTTTCTGCGTGATGAAAGTAGCATCTGCCCTTGCATTTGCAAATCTCCATTGCAAATAACCATTATAAAAAAGCCTCAACATGTGAGCATCAACAATTCGATCCTCTCCCTTCTTTCCTCTCCGAATATCAACAGAAAAACCATGGATCGAAGGGGTATTAACAGCAGTACCACTCATCTCTTTACAACCAACTGCATTTCTAACCCGACCAGGACTTAGCCCTCTTGATGGAGAGAAACACGAAGATGTCCAAAGCTTACTAGGAGAAGGAGGTCTTATACTACCTCTCATAGGAGAAGCCACTGCACCGTCACAAGAAACCCTTCTTGATTGACTAAACTTAGCTGGAGAACCAATTCCAGAACCTGGGCTTGAAGACAATGGTGAACCCGGGTCCTGCAACCGCCTTAACCGGCTGTTAGTTTCCTGCCAAAACCTTGCAGACACGGCAATATTACTGGGTCTATTCTTCCCTTTCAAATTTCCACTTCTGCCAGTTCCAGAATTGGTGCTCCCAGAAGATATACTATCTGTATCAGATGCAGCATGTTCACAATGAGCCTCAGTTAAAGAATTGGAATCTGGGTTTTGCTTATTGGCATCTTTTAATAACTCGGAACTTCCCAAATCCAAACTTAATCTACTACCACCATCAAAGGAAACCCTCCTGCTACTCTCATCAAGCATCACCGAATGTTGCAATGACTTAGCTAACACTGTCCCAGATCCGAAAACCTTCCTTTCACCGCCACAATCCAAGCTCCTATGCGAAGCTGAACCGGAACCCGGAGTCACTTGACGTGTTCTCCCGGGCCAGAGTTGCTGATCCCCCGGCTTCGAGTTCTCCCCGTGATCTCTCACCGGAGTAGCTCGACGTCTCTCAGGAGTCGCTTTCCTTATCAAAGTAGAACCCACTTGAGCCTTTGTCTTACTGATAGGAAGCGAATGGGCTTCCCCTTGAAAAGAAACCGACAAACTTCTCGTTGAAGTAATCAACATCTTGGTAGCAGCTGACATTTCCGCGGCGCCATTAACATTATTTCCTTGCGACAATTGACTCCCCGGCTGCCTCCGGTCGACGGATTGAGACCGTTTGGGAAGCAAAGATGAAGTAGTCGAAGTAGAACTAGCATTTGTTGAACGAGAAACAAGCGGAGAATGAAATCTCGTGGTCGTTTTGTCACCCGTCGACATCGTATTAGTGGAACGAGAGATAAGCGGCGAAGGAAATCTCGCCGGCGTTTTGGCTGCTGCTGCTGAAGAAGAAGAAGAAGCGGAAGGAGACGGAGACAAATACCTCGAAGAAACTTGCCTACCTCTGGGTTTTCTCGTAACAGTTGAGCCATTGTCTTTGAGAGGAGGCCTTTTAGCTGTTCCAACTGTTGGGTTTCCTCTTTGATGAGTATTTGTTTCTTGTTCCGGTTCTTCAACGGGAGACTGTGAAGGAGTTGGCGGACGAGACAATGCAGCCACCATCATCAGAGACTGCCAAGGAATCTAAATTCTTTTCCACATTACTTTGAAAGAAACTTTTGCATATTAATTGGTGATAAGTGTCTCCATTTCCATGGCTGAAAACAAAGGATTTTTAGGTGATCTAAACAAGTGTAGAAGGACGGCCATACAATGCTTTTGAAGGATCCTCCATTTTTACCTCAACAACAGCGAAACTCACACAGCCTTGTTTCTGGGTTTACATAGATATATAAGAGAGAAGAGTAGGTACGGTGAGATTTGGGGAAAACATGGAGAAGGAAGATAGTGAATCAGCTGGGCTTGTGGCTTTGGGTTTTTTACGATTCTTCGTAAAACGTTAGGTTATTAAATTACCAATTGTAAAACGTTAGGTTTTTGTAACTTGCATATGATATTTATACACGATTAAATTCAAATCCTTCAATTACAACGTGCATCGGATTGTATATCAATATCACAGCAACTAATGTGAAACAAAAAAAATTAAAGCAAATTAATTAGGAATAAAATCTTTAAAAGAAAGATTAAGACCCATTGTCATAATCAGTCTTTAGATCTAATATCACTTTGATTAAGCGTTCATAAATCAAAACACCTGAACCAATTGTTTATTGATATTAGATTTGAGATCTAAAAAGGAATATCAATTTTCTCAAGAAACAAACAGCAGGCAGGATTTACCTTATATTGTGCTGTTATAGAGAAAGTACCTTGGGAAGAGGAGTCCCAGCAACAAAGAAGGCGATTGTATCAAATGGAATATTATAGCAAACAAATTTCAAGTTTTGAAGGCATGTATAGTATATATCCAAGTTTTAGTCCTCATATTATACATAAATTTTAAATTTAATTCTTTTATTTTAATTCTTTACAATTCTCTCTTTATACCCACAACTTAGTAGGTTCAATCTTAACAACATCATTTAAAAAAATAATTTTAACCATTTGACAACAAACATAAATTAGTTATTAATTGAATATGGTTAGCTAGGTTTTCATGTGGTTCCTACGATGTCACGAACAATAAACAAATAACGATAATTTCAAACGAAACCTACTAATAAGCTTATAAAAGTAAAAGGCCAAATAACACTAATTTAAAATAATATGGATTAACTATCAAATTTCAACGTAATGTGGGGACTAAAATATATTATATATTAAGAAAAATAAGTGACGACAGAAAGAATGCATAGGGATTATTTGAAGCGAAGTCATATAATATAAGTCCTTTGTTCTATTAGAGATTAACATAAAGATGCAATGTCCCCCTTGAAATCTCCATTTCCCTTGTTTCCAACGCTAGTGAAGGGTCCAATATGTCTACAGCTTGCAATAACATTGAATTCTCAGCACTAATTTTAGCCACAAGATCTAACTGGTACCTCTAATGCTGACTTAATTAAAAATAAAACAATCTTAATAAATAAAATAAACAGAATGATATTAGAAATCATCCAATGGAAGTGCAAAGAATGAAATTAGAAAAAGGTGGTGGGTCGAGTCTGTGTTGGTCCCAAGAGAGATATTAGGCATCCGTATGTGTAGCTGTAGAGGTCGAGTAGCAGGCAAACATTGTAAACACCTCATTAATACGAGTATCGTTGTTAAAAAGGTACGTATTAGAGATGTAAATGAGATGAGACGGATTGTAAATTACTCGAGATCGGTTCTGTCAAAGTTTAGTCAATTTTCGAATTGAATAGACTTAAATTCGAATTCGACTCGAATTCTTAACGAGTAAAAACTAACTACTTGAAACCCTACTCGAAAAGCTCGTGAGAAGGTCGAAAGAATAACATATTAAATTTTAGAAAAAAACTAAATCAAATTATTAATAAAATACTAACATTTCTATGATGTTCTTTCTTAGGAAAATATAATATAAAGTTTTATGTACTTAAGTGTTAGGTTTGAGTTCGAGCTTGAACTTCAATTGAACTAATTCTGAGAATAAGTTCAAATTTTTCGAGCTCGAGTCAAACTTTATTTTTTATTTCGAGCCGAACTTGAAAATTTAAGCTCGCGGGCTTTCAAGTTGAGTCGAGTTTCAATTTTTTATTTTAAATTCAAATTGAACTTAATAATTTTAAACTCGTAAATTGTCGAATCGAGATGAACTTAATTTTTAAAATTTTAAAATCTAGTCGAATTCAATAATACTCGAATTTAACTCAACTCATTTGTAGCGACCGTATGGATCATGAAATAATGGGTTGGGAACTTTAGTAGACATGATGAGACTTGGAACATACTCCATGGAATAATTGATCTCAAAGAAAAACACCCCATTAACGGATGCTTTTGTTTAATTGGGGGTAATTGGTTAACTCACTTTCCAAGTGATTATAAACTTCAAAAAGCTTAATGCTTCCATACCCTTCCAACATTGCTTCTCCCCTCCCCCATCTCCTTACCATAACTAGGACACAATCTTCATCGTTAGGACCAGCTCGATTGAGTTAAGTTAAAAAATTAAATTATTTAAATTGATGAATCATATTTTATAATTTAAATTTGATTTACATTTTTTAATCGAATCGGTTTTATAAAATTCAAGTTGTTTGAGTTTCTGTTTAAATTCAAGTGTAAACATTTATAATATTATGGTACTATTTGATTTCAATATAAACGATTTCTTATAACCATAAACAATACTTATATATTTCTTCATATTTTTTCATATGTGATATATCATAGTTAAATGACTCCACTCAAACTTTAAAACCACTCTACTAATTACTAAAAAAAATTAGATATTTGAGTTTGATTTTATAACTCGGCTCGAATATAAATTTTTTTTGTGTCTTTTCCGAATCGAGTAAAAAACTTCAATTTTTCAAGTTTGTTCACCCCTTATCTAGGAAAAGTTAAATTATATCAAATATCATTAAGCTTTGAAGTATGATTCGATTATATTATTAAACTTTCAAGTACTTCAATTATAACATTAAACTTTAATTTTGATCCTCTTCTTACTTGTATGTTTTAGTTTTCACTCAAACTTTCCCAATACACAAAATTATCCTTTCCTTTGAGCTTTTGATCGTCCTCATTTTCATTGTTCAATTCTGACCATCGAATCGAAATATTTTGCTCTCTTGGCTAAATTGGAGCCATCTCATCATTGGAATTGCCAAATCGACGATCAAAGACCCTATGAACCCATGATAGGCCGTAATCTTGTTCACTTTTTTTTATTTATAGCGTCCGTTGAGTATTGATTTCGTTGGGGTTTATTATACGTTTTAGGTTTGGTGTGACGGAGTTGAAGGGCCATGGTTCAACGATGATGTATTTAAAGTTGCATTGATGGATAGTAGAGGTCAACGACAATGGTGTTGAACTACGATGTTAATGGACAATGATACCTTGGAGAATAACCGAGACAACTCTATAAATCAACAACCAAATGCGGCAGTGAGACTAAAAAACCTTCACAATCAGATTTCAAGACTTATAAACAACTTAAAACGCCAATAACAAAGCTTAGTTTCTTGTGCTAGATGGATATATCATATGCATGATTCATGCTGCACATCGAATTGCCCAGTGCTGTAATGGAACAAAGCTAGTTTACAGACACCAAAACCACATAATGCAATGAATTCATATGCAACTACTCCTTGGAGAATAACCACGACTTAACTCTATAATAACAAGAACCAACTGCAGCATCGAGACTAAAAATCTTCACTCTCGGATTTCAAAACTTAGAAACAACTTAGAACCTCCAGTCCCATTAATAACAAGTGAAATGCAAGTAACAAACAGGATCCTCACATAGCTAACAATAAACTTTCATTGATAAACAACAAAAGTACTCCTCATAAAACACTTTCATGAACTCAACAAAAACATTATCTTAAAAGTTTCTTCTGATTAAAAAAAACATACTAAAATGGTTCATACTCGAACGGGATCCTTCCTACTTCAAACCACATAAATTCTTCAGCGGTACTGCAAATGAAGACAGAGAACACCCAGAGATTAAGAAATACTGATAAGAAAGTATAATAATTAAGATAACATTAATCATCAGATGAGTAATTTGGAAAGCTCTACCTTAATGAATCCAATTTCCTTGGCATTGCTACGGAAGCACTGTCTGCAACACATGAGCCCATACTTCCTTATGATGGCATGAGGGTTTCCACACACCCGACTAAAAAGAGAGAATTAAAACACCAAAAAAGAATCAATTAACCAAGAATACACAATATTTGAAAAAAAAAATAGAACAAAACAATTGATAACAATCTCAACCTAAGGGGAACACCCTTGGACATAAAAGATTATCATGATAAATACTTGGATCACGCCCTCAAAAATCAATAACCTAACATTTTAATTCAGCTAGTTAAACTTAAACGTAATTTATGCTAAGAAAAAAAAATGTAGGAGAAATTTACCAGGCGCGAGAGCCAGGTCCGTAGGTCTTGGGGTGAGAATTCCAGACGTTAGAGTGACCCATGATTGATCAGAAGCTCTGAGAGGCGATAAGAGCTTATTGAAAACCTGGAATGGGAATGGGAATGGGAAAACGAGGATATTTATAGAGGCATTCCGGAAACCCTAGTTTCGATATTTGGAGTTTTTGGACCCCGATTGTTTTCTTTTGGTTTAATTTACATTTTCATCCTTTTACCATAATCAATTTGAGGATTTAGTCACTGTGCTATTTATTATTATTATGTCTTAATATAAATTCCTAACACTTTTTATGGAATTATAAAAAGTTTAAATGATGAGGTTGAGTTATAATTTTGATAACCATAATTTCACTCTTTAGATGACATAATAAATCTTAAATATTGAGTGAGTTTGTAACCCCCTCAGACCGATGCGGGTAACCCGATCCGATCTGGAGTGTCACATTAGGGTCACCGGAGCGACCCACTGTAAAAATGGCGGAAAATTTAAAACTTTTATTAAAACATGTAACTTATAAAATGATTTATCAATATGCAGAAATAAAACATATTTTCAGACTCGTATATAAAGCAAAATACAATTACATGCCCCCTAATCACATATAACAATCTCTAGGAGCAACGCCGGGAGAACTCTCATACTGATGACGATAGTTGTACTGGTACAATTCTTTTAACATGCAATGTTGAGTAATAGAGTGAGCTTCGAAAAGCTCAGTAATACAGAACTACCAGATGATGCTGAAGAACGTGCATCAATTGATAAACATGTGTTTTCTTATTGTTTCCGAACATCTACAGATTTGTATGCTGATCGAAGATCCTACTGATATTTCATACGGTAACGGACAATGAGCTTTCTGTTGAAAACATTTTTGTGTTTTGATATAACAAATTAAGTTTAAATGAATTTTAAGATTTTACAAATGATTTTCTAAAGTATATTCGATTTAATTAATCGAATATCAAATTATTACTCCAAGTCTTTCAAGTTCAAATTCAAACCTTACTAAATTGTGTTTTATACTTAAACTATTTTTGAAACAATTTTCACAAAGTATTTTGAACCAAAATCAAGCCTAAAATCAATTTTTCAGAGTGATGCGCCGATGCACCATGAATTAAATTGAACATCGAATGCATTTCATGCATCGATGCACATACCATGCATCGATGCACTGAGAATTTTATGAAAACATCGAATGCATTTGATGCATCGATGCACCAGCCATGCATCGATACACTCTGGATGCACTTGATGCATCGATGCACTAAGGGTCCAACGGTCAAAATATTTGAATTTTACATTGATGCACCGATGCACCATGGGTATGCATCGATGTACTGACGCTCCCAACTGAATTTATTAATTGTTTTCACACTTAAACGGCTATATTGACTCCACTAAGCATCCCCAACGTTCAAAATCATTTGAAGGTGTATTTAAACAAGCTTAGAAACCACTGATCAATAACAATAAACAACAAGCAACTAGAATCAAGAGAGAATCAAAGAGAAAGCATCAAACCTTAAGTTTGAGCATTTCAAGCCTATTTTCATTCAATATTCATTTTGCTTTCAAGAACACTACTTGTACTCAATTGTATTCATTTTTTAGTGTTCTTTTCTTTGTTCTAGAATTGTGCAAACAATCTACCTTGTGAGGATTTCCTTGTAAGTTTGCAAATTTGTAATCTTCTCTTTGAGAAAGAGTGTTCTCAAGAATTGGGGTATATTCTTGAGGGAGTTGTAAGGTTATCTCTTTGGCCTCAAAAGAAAGAACAAATTAGTGAATTTATTGGAAAATCCTTAGTGTGGATAGCTAAGGTAGTGGACGTAGACTTTGATTGAGAAAGTCGAACCACTCTAAATCGTTGTGCAATTACTTTCAATTTTCTACAAAAGCTTCTACCAAAATTTTAATTGCCAATTCACCCCCTCTTGGTCGATTCCGTCGATCGATTAACTCAACAATTGGTATCAGAGCCTCACTCATTTGAAGGTTTAATCGCCTCTTGAGTCGATTTGGGAAGAGTTACATCGATTATCAAGTCATCAATGGCCTCTACTTCAAATGTCGACTCCGGTCTCGATTCGATGCCCGTCAACAAGTCTCCTTTCTTCAATGGAGCTAACTATGCCTATTGGAAAATATGATGATGTATTTCATTCAAGCAAGTGACATGGGAGCATGAAATGTTGTAGAATACGGATATATCAAGCCTCTCACTCATTCAAGATTGTGGAGTGAAAGAGAGACAAGAATGTTCCAGCTCAATTCCAAAGCAATCAATATCATATTTTATGCTCTTGGACCAGATGAATATGGAAGAGTTTCATCTTGTACAACCGCCAAAGAAATATGGGATAAACTACAAGTCACTCATAAAGGCACCGACGAGGTAAAAGAATATAAAATTAGTCTTCTAATACATAGCTATGAAAATTTCAGGATGAAACCAAATGAAGATATCAAAGCTATGACGGATAGATTCTCAACGATTGTCAATGGTCTCAAATCATATGGAGAGATCATTCCAAACGAAAAGCTTGTGAGGAAGTTAGTTTACTCACTTCTAAAATCATGGCAATCCAAGAAGACTGTAATCATCGAGGCTAAGAACCTAGAGTCCTTAACTCTTGAAGAGCTAATTGGTTCCCTCCTCACTCATGAAATGATGCTTGAAGATGAGGTGGACCTCGATAAGATTGACGAGACACCAAAGGAGAAGGAAAAGAAGAAAAACATTGGAGTTGCTCTCAAATCCACAAAAGATGAGAGTGATTCGGATGAAGATGACGATGACGAGGAAATGACATTATTTGCCAAACGGTTCAGAAAATGATGAGACCTTACCGAGGAAGAAAATTCAAACGAAATGAAGGCCTAAAAAATGAACCAAAAGAGAAAGACCCTATAATTTGCTATGAATGCAAAAAGCCGGGGCATGTCAAATATGATTGCCCATAATTAAAAAGAAAGGGTCAATCAAAGAATAAGCACAAGGCTCATGTGGTTATATGGAGTGATGAAGAGGGTTCTGATGAAGAGGAACAAGAAGTAGCAAACTTTTGCTTGATGGCATTCGGGGAAGATTCTAAGGTAACCTCTAACTCATCTGAATTTGATGATTTATCTTATGATGAGCTATTAGAGGAATATAATAGGTTGACTTCGAATTATGAGAAATTGTTTTTAAAATATAAAAATGATGTTTCAAAATTGAAAAATGAAAATAAACTCATATCCAAAACCAACAATGATCTTGAAAGTAAAATCAAAGATTTGCAAATCAAACTAGAAGAGTTTGAAAAGAAAATTTTGGATTTGCAAAATTTACTTTCAAAGGTCAATGATGATCATCAAAAGAAAATTGATGGTCTTAAAACCTCTTTTGATAAAGTTGGAACAAAACGTTTTGAAAATGAAGAAAATTCAAAATCCAGCTTTGTTAGAAAAAGTTTTAAAAACTACAATCATAGAGGTCCCCGAAGAACCTCTAATAGAAAAATCGTTAGAAGTATATGGGTTCCTAAAGAGCTCATTACTATTAAAGATAAGGATATCATACACAAATGGATACCTAAGGGAACTAGGATTTTGGAAACTAATGAATATGGACCCAAAAGAATTTGGGTACCAAAAATTAGAAATCAATCTATGTTTGTAGGAAAAGAAGCATTGCTACATGGCACGAGAAACAAATTCAAATTCATGGTACCTTGATAGTGGATGCTCAAGACACATGACCGGAGACAAAAATCGGTTCATAGAGCTTAACGCCAAAAATAGAGGAGAAATGACTTTTGGTGATAATTCAAAAGGACACATCGAAGGTATAGGTACTATAGGTAATACCTCTTCTATACAAATTAAAAATGTTTTATATGTGAATGGATTAAAGCATAATCTCTTAAGTATTATTCAATTATGTGATAAAGGATTCAATGTTATGTTTGAAACTAATGGTTGTAAAGTTATTGACATTGCATCTAATCGAATTATGCTTGTTGGTCATAGAATAGGAAACATATACATGGTGCATTTAGACTCTATTGATATGACTAATTTATGCCTAGTTGCTAAGGATGAGCATGATAGTTGGTTATGGCATAGGAGACTAGGAAATGCTAGTATGAGTGTCTTGCAACGGTTAGTTCAAGGAGATTTAGTTCGAGGGTTGCCTAAGCTTAAATTTGATAATGATAAAATATGTGATGGTTGTGCTAAAGGAAAACAAAAGCGAATTTCTTTTAAATCCATTAATGATGTATCAACTAGTAGAGTATTACAATTGATCCATATAGATCTTTTTGGGCCAACTAGAACTACTAGCTTGGGTGGAAAACAATATGCATTTGTCTTGGTAGATGACTATTCTAGATATACTTGGGTTCTATTCTTAAGTACTAAAGATGAAGCATTAGAAAAATTCATCATGTTTTCAAAAGTAATCCAAAACGAAAAAGGTTACTCTATAACTAGTGTTAGGAGTGATCATGGAACTGAATTTTAAAATCTTGGATTTACTGATTTTTGTAATTCTAATAATATTAGCCATAATTTTTCAGCACCTAGAACCCCTCAACAAAATGGAATTGTTGAGAGGAAAAATCGAACTTTAGAAGAAATGGCTAGAACCATGCTTTGTGAAAACAATTTGCCAAAATATTTTTGGGCGGAAGCCACAAATACCGCGTGTTATGTTGTAAATTGAGTAATGATTAGGCCAATCTTAAAGAAAACTCCATATAAACTTTTCAAAAATAAAAAGCCTAACATTAGCTATTTTCATCCTTTTGGATGTAAATGTTTTGTTTTAAACAACGGTAAAGACAATCTTGGCAAATTTGATGCTAAAAGTGATGAAGGAATTTTTCTAGGTTATTCCTTAAATTCTAAAGCTTATCGAGTATTTAATAAAAGAACTTTAGTTGTAGAAGAGTCTATACATGTTGTTTTCGATGATAATCCCATTCCGAGGAAGGATTCTTGTTTTAATGATGATGTAGGTATTATAAACATAAATGATGTTGAACATGACGTTGGAGAACCATCATCAAAGGAAGAAACGAAAGATGAGGAAACTCAAGATCCTCTCGAGAATCAAACCATTGAAGAAAGGAAAGTATCTTACCCAAGAGAGTACAACTATGTCAAGGATGGTGAGATTATAGGTGATCCATCAAAAGAGGTAACAACTCGATCTTCTCTTAGAAATATTTGTAATTATGTTGCATTTATCTCATGCATAGAGCCTAAGAATATTAAAGAAACAATAAAAGATGAATATTGGATTATGGTTATGCAAGAAGAGTTAAATCAATTTGAGAGAAGTAAAGTATGGACATTAGTTGAAAGGCCTAGTAATAAATCTACTGTAGATACTAGACGGCTGTTTAGGAATAAACTTGATGAAAGTGGTAATATAGTGAGAAACAAGGCTAGACTTGTTGCTCAAGGCTATACTCAAGAAGAGGGCATATATTATGATGAAACATATGCTCTCATAGCTAGGATGGAAGCAATTAGAATGTTATTAGCATTTGCATGTTTTCATGAATTTAAATTATATCAAATGGATGTTAAAAGTGCATTTTTAAATTATTTTATAAAGGAAGAAGTGTATGTGGAACAACCTCCAGGTTTTGAAGATTTAAAATTTCTAAATCATGTTCTTAAATTTACAAAAACACTTTATGGTTTAAAACAAGCTCTTAGAGCTTGGTATGAAAGATTGTCAAACTTTTTAATTGAAAAAGGTTTTTCAAAAGGGAAGGTTGACACTACATTGTTTTTAAAGCATAAAGATAAAGATTTATTAGTAGTTCAAATTTATGTTGATGATATAATATTTGGTTTTACTAATGATGTTCTTTGCCAAGAATTTTCTAAGCTAATGCAAAGTGAATTCGAGATGAGCATGATGGGGGAGCTCTCATTCTTCTTGGGACTCCAAATCAAGCAAAGAAAAGATGGCATCTTCATCAATCAAGCTAAGTACGTCAAAGATATGCTCAAGAAGTTTGGATTGGAAAATGGTAAGCCATATAACACTCAAATGAGCTCATCGACAAAGCTTGACATAGATGAAGGAGGTAAATGTATGGATGCTAAATTATATAGGCCAATGATTGGTTCTTTGCTTTATCTAACTGCAAGTAGACTGGACATTATGTTTAGTGTTTGCTTATGTGCTAGATTTCAATCATGTCCTAAGGAATCACATTTACTAGCTGTTAAGAGGATCTTTAGATACCTTAAGGACACTTCTAGTTTAGGACTTTGGTATCCTAGAGACTATAGCTTTAGCTTGCATGCCTTCTCTAAAGCGGATTATGGAGGATGCAAATTAGATAGGAAAAGCACCTCCGGTACTTGCCAATTCCTTGGAAATATGTTGATTTATTGGTTTTCAAAGAAACAAAATTGTGTTGTATTAACTACCACTGAAGCGGAATACATTTAGCCGGTAGTTGTTGTGCACAAGTTTTATGGATGAAACAACAACTTTTTTATTATGGAATTGAAGTAGGTACCATTCCTATCAAGTGTGACAATACTAGTGATATTTGTCTCACTAAAAATCCCATCCAACACTCTAGAACTAAGCATATTGAAATTAGACATCACATCATTAGAGACCATGTAGCTAAGGAAGATGTAGTTCTAGAATTTGTTGATACTTTACACCAATTAGCGGATATCTTTACAAAACCTTTAGACAAAGAAAGATTTTGGACACTTAGGAGAGAATTAGGTTTAACTGACTATCTTCACTTAGTGTTTAAAATAATTTTAGCACTTTTAAGTATAAATGAAAAATTCTTATAATAATAATTCTTTATTGCATTCTTTGCTATTAGTTAGGGGGAGTTTATGTTGCTTGATGAAAATTAATTTTATGTTCAAAAGTAGTTTAAAGGATTAATTTGATTGATTGAACATGATTAATTTTCAATATATGAGTTACCAATACCACTAGAGCCAATTAATTTAGCATTTTGAGTGTTTAAAACAGTTTTTTTGACATTTTTGTGCTTCATGCATCGATACACCTAACAGTGCATCGATACATCCTTGAATGTGCATCGATACACCATGAAGGTGCACCGATACACGCCTTGAATATGCATCGATGCCCAGGGTCATGCATCGATGTATCCGTCGGGTTTTAGGGTTTATAAGGCTTAATTTTCTCATTTATTTTCAAACCTTAAAATTAAACTCTCTTAGTCGTACGCCTCCTCTCCCTCTCCTACTCTCAAAATTGCTTAAAATCCTTCGGCTTTGATAGGAAATCTTTCATATTTCATCTCTATATCCTGCTACTATCATTAAATCGTGCAACACAACATCTCATTTCTCTCAAATCCGAAATTTTCAAGGTATTTTTCTAAAAACCTCTATTTTATCATATTCTAATCTTAGGACTAGTTTTAATTAGTTCTAGGATGAACATTATATCGGGCATTGAGTATTTTATGATTTTAAACTAGATTTTACAACCAATTTCATCAAAAACTTACAAATTTTCAAAAAAAATCGAAATAAAATAAATAAAATAAAATATGTGTATTTCGAAAATCTGAATTTACTTTTTTTTAAAATTTGATGTTTTTGATTTAATTATGTTGTTTTCATATACATATTATGATTTTCAAAACCTTGTCCATTAGGATTTGATTTAGAGAACCTTGAATTATTGAGGACTCAATTGAGTTTTGGGATTGATTAAATTGCATACATGTGTTTCAATTTGCAGGTTGTATTCCTTTTTCGATTCCTAAACCATGTCTAATCCCAAACGCCCTAGAACTTCATCGAGTCATTCTCGTTCAAACCAACCTCCTAATCTCATTCCTCCTCCACCTTCATCTCTATTAGGATCTTGTTTTAACATGCCTAAGCGTCATAGAGACGAATTGTACTCTAGGTACAAAAATTCTTTTCAAACTTATAGAATCCGGGAAGAGCGCATTCCTTCTCTTCAAGCTATGATAGTTATTGACTTTGAATACCTTCTGATTCTTAAAGATTGGAAGTTTGATAAAATGTTTCAGCTCAAACCTATCGTTTATCAACAGTTAGTCCACATTTTCTATTCCAATGCGGTATGTATTCCAAATGAAACTCAATGTGGGATTATAACCATTAGATCCTATCTTTTAGGCCAATATATTAATATTGACCCCGAGACTATAGCTTTTCGTTTTGGGTTAGATGATGATGGGTCATATAATGAGACTGAAAATGTGGAATATCCATATGTTCCAAATTCTAGTGTTAGTACTCTATGATCTCATCACGATCGTTTTCTTCATTTGATGATCTCTTGATGGTTTAGACCATCCGGAGGTAGGTACTCCACTCTTCGTGCTAGGGATTTATGGTGGATGCACTGTATTAAAAATAAGATCAAAATAAATCTGCCCCACATTATTTTTAGTCAACTAGTGGACATCATAAACATTGTTCCTTCAAAACATGTCGAAACATTGATTTATGGATGTCTTCTGAGTAACATCTTTATCAAACTCGGTCTAGACGTCTCTCTCGACAATCCTATCCCACTCCAAAATCAAATCAATCTTACTTCCTTGAAGAAAGCGGATTGGAAGTAAGACGAGGAAACCGATCTTTGGGTATTTCGACCCCGGTAAGCAAACCCCGGGAGCTAGCTCTTCACGAGCTGCTCCTAGCTCTTCTCGTGCTCCTTCTCCGGCACTGGCTGCTGACGAAGATCCTGAGTTTCAACAACTTATGCAAGATATTGATGATCACGTTCTAGACGATGAGCCTGCACCAGAATTGGCACGGCAAGAAGATCAAATACCACCATATTTTTTATCCTTCTTGGAGTCGTTTGATATGAGGTTTGCCTCCATGGAGTCTCAGATTACTGAGTTTCAGCGGGAGATGCGTGAACGTATGGATGCGCTCACTCTTGAAGTTCGAGCTCATTATCATCCTCCTCCCGACCCTCTTCCTCCCGACCCTCCTATGGATTAGACCTTTTCCATGCTTTCTTGCTTTTAAAACTTGGATTGATATTTGTTTTTGATGTTTCTGGATTGTTTGTTTTGGATTGATAAATGTTTGAATTTGTTAGGAGTTGGATGTTTTATGAATTTTGAACTTATTAAATATATATTTGGTTTGATTTTATCTTTATTATTCTGAGCTTAATGATTATTAATTTTTGCATCATATTTGTTAATTTTGATTAATTATGTCATTTCACATTTAATTATGAATATTGTTTATGGAACTAATGGATAATCTCTCTTTTGATTGTGATCTTAGCAGCTTAAGCTATATATATATATATATATATATATATATATATTTAATCAATTGGCTATGTTTTTCAAAACCTTGTTTACAAACGTTTTAAAAATCTTTTTGATTTAACAAAAAGGGGGAGAAATGTTAAGTGTTAAAATGTTTTAAAAGGGAGAAGTGTTATAGAAAGGGGGAGTAATTTTTCAAAATTGATTTCAAATTTTTAGAAAATCTTAAAATAACACAAATGTTTTGTTATATCAAAAAGGGGGAGATTGTTGAAAACATTTTTGTGTTTCGATATAACAAATTAAGTTTAAATGAATTTTAAGATTTTACAAATGATTTTCTAAATTATATTCGATTTAATTAATCGAATATCAAATTATTACTCCAAGTCTTTCAAGTTCAAATTCAAACCTTACTAAATTGTGTTTTATACTTAAAATATTTTTGAAACAATTTTCACAAAGTATTTTGAACCAAAATCAAGCCTAAAATCAATTTTTCAGAGTGATGCACCGATACACCAATCCATGCATCGATGCACCATGAATTAAATTGAACATCGAATGCATTTCATGCATCGATACACATACCATGCATCGATGCACTGAGGATTTTATGAAAACATCGAATGCATTTGATCCATCAATGCATCAGCCATGCATCGATGCACTCTGGTTATTTTGAAACATCGAATGCACTTGATGCACCGCTGCACTAAGGGTCCAACGGTCAAAATATTTGAATTTTACACTGATGCAACGATGCACAATGGGTATGCATCGATGCACTGACGCTCCCAACTGAATTTATTAATTGTTTTCACACTTAAACGACTATATTGACTCCACTAAGCATCCCCAACGTTCAGAATCATTTGAAGGTGTATTTAAACAAGCTTAGAAGCCATTGATCAATAACAAGAAACAACAAGCAACTAGAATCAAGAGAGAATCAAAGAGAAAGCATCAAACCTTAAGTTTGAGCATTTCAAGCCTATTTTCATTCAATATTCATTTTGCTTTGAAGAACACTACTTGTACTCAATTGTATTAATTTTTTAGTGTTCTTTTCTTTGTTCTAGAATTGTGCAAACAATCTACCTTGTGGGAATTTCCTTGTAAGTTTGCAAATTTATAATCTTCTATTTGAGAAAGAGTGTTCTCAAGAATTGGGGTATATTCTTAAGGGAGTTGTAAGGTTATCTCTTTGGCCTCAAAAGAAAGAACAAATTAGTGAATTTGTTGGAAAATCCTTAGTGTGGATAGCTAAGGTAGCGGACGTAGAAATTGATTGAGAAAGTCGAACCATTCTAAATCGATGTGCAATTGCTTTCAATTTTCTACAAAAGCTTCCACCAAAATTTTAATTGCCAATTCACCCCCTCTTGGTCGATTCTGTCGATCGACTAACTCAACACTTTTAGTTCAGATAAATATTTCGAATGACTGAGTTCAGGAGATCAGAATAGGTTATCTAGTGTGTTCCCGTAAAACCAGTAAAAATATACAAATCTTTTAAAACATATATATATATATATATATATATATATATATATATATATATATATATATATATATCCCCATCCTTTCACAATCTGTTTATATAGGTTCCCCAGAACCATACACCCAACCCACACAACCTGTAAGGCCCTAAGCACAAAGCCGAGGAACCTGCATAAATACTTCTCTCAACAATACCCCCCCCCAATTAAAACATTTTTCCGTCAGTAAACGAAGATATCAAAAAATCAAAACAGAATTCAGAACAGAATCCAGATCAGAAATCAGAACAGAATTCAAGTCGGAAATCAGATAAAACATTCATGTAATTAGGGAACACACCAGAGTTTACAGATATTATTCAGAGGTACTGGATAATCTTAGCAGGTAGAGAAACATGAATCTTCACTATACCGATAGGATATCGGAATTTAGAATCACTATTGGAAGAGTTTAATAACTGACAGAATCATCAATTACTCAGAATAAGACTAGAGCTGATAGGGAAGAAATGAAGGTTTAGGACCTTTACAATCTATGTCGATTAATCAGTTTATCGAACAACTCCAAATGAATAGCACCCAGAAACAATAATTATCAACTTGTCAATTCATTAACTTTCCAGGGTATTTACTCTTTAATAGAAAAATATTATTATCCATAGATCATCTTCTGAGTCATCACTGAACAGATCTTAAGGAGACTAACAGATATTTCAATGCTCTTAATTTCATGTTCACGCTTTCACTATATCATGAACTGCTGACGTGCTTGATTTGTAGTTCATGATCCATAAAAACATTACATCATGTATGTTCATTAACGTTTCCAGACTCATCTAAATCACTTACTTAATCATTAGTCCTTGAGGTTACTTAATTCATTTAGTAGTCAAGTCCATTACAGTTACTTCGGGGGTTTTTTCAAGGTAATCTAGACGTTTCTGAATTTCATATACATATAGTACTTCCGTTCAATTTAATTTGGTCTTCGTGGTTGATTTGTCTAACGAATATTCATTTCCTATTACCGAATGCGATCTAAAGTTGAGCTGAGCTGAGTACTTTCAAAATTATCATCGAACCACACTTGAGAAGACGAACACGCATTCAAGTAACATCTATGCCGTTCAGGTACTGACATATCCTTAAGATTGATCAACTCACTTAAGCTGTGTTCCATAACTTCTAAAGGTAGTCCAACACCTATGCTTATTTGGATTCCTTAATTAATCCAAGACATTTACTTAGTATAGGCCATAAGGGTATTTTGGTAATTTTGGTGTTCATTTTTATTCCAATCATTACAAAGCTCGAGGATATCCCATCATTCTTGAGCTTGGTGATATTCTTGGGTCATTTCCATTACAGGGGTATTTTGGTCATTTTATTGATCCAACGTATTTCAATCCTTTCCTTCCACCTGATATTATTATTTAATTCAAATGTATCACTTATTTCAGTCATTTCGAACAGTTCTATCAAAAGAACACCATCGATAAATTATTCTTCATGTATTTACTCATAACTTGGAGATTTACGGATTATCAAAAATTTTCTATATAAACGTATAATTTAACGATGAAGCTAGTAATTCATCGATTTAAGCATAACTTCTTGAGTACTTTTTCATTCAGGGTAAATTCGGCTATTTTTCCCTCTCAAGGGTAATTTCATAATTTATTAACCTTATAATTTCAGTATTAAAATTCTTAACAAAGATAATTATAATTCAGAGATTCTAGGTTTTATCTCTTTCCCGGATAATCTTTAAACTTTAAAATATTCCTTATCAAACTTCTAATATCTTATACAAGCCATCTTGGATTTAGAAATCGGTTATCCGGATTTTCTAAGAAAAACTAGTATTTTTCATGCACATCAGTTGTTTCATCATATCAATATGTATTTACAACTTTTTATCCAACTTCCAGGGTCAATTCTTGTCTTTTTACAACATAAGGGTATTTTCATAATTTTACCCTATCAGAGTATTCTTATAATTTCTCATCCAAGTACCTTTAATGAAATAAATTATAATTTATATATCCATGGTTGATTCCTTTATCACTTAATTCCAGAACTTGTAATTTAATTCCAACTGTCATCCAATTCTTATAATAGTCATTTGAGCCACATTCAGTTACCTACTTTCTACCGCATTCATATCAAGTGTAGAACTTCGTTAATTACACATATGAGACCAAACATTTCCATTCATGCATTTACCAATATAAACATGTTCTATAAAGCATAAAGAGGTAGTAATGTATTACCTCGATTTTTGTGCCATACTGATCGATCATTTAAATTCCATTCGAACGCCCTTGATCTTTAATTCAACTTCCAATAATTCCTCAAATATATAACAATAGAATTTTCATCAAAATCTGGGCTTAATTCCGAAAAACGGATCGAATCGGGTGAAAAACAGCTTACCGAGTTTGAATTTGGCGAAATAAACTTCAGAATTAGACTCCAGACGTCAACAAAACCCAAAATATTACTCTTTAATTCCAGCTCATCAATTTGATTTCTAGCTTCCAATCTTTCTCTAAAGAACACAGACAATCTATCGTATATATACGATTTCAAATAATTTTCCTCGCCATAAAAATAACTTATTATAATCTAATTAATAATTTGGGGACCAAATTGTTAAAACTAAAAACTTTAGGAGTCAATATAATTTTTAATTACTAAAATTAGGGACTAAATCGATCTTAATAAAACCATTATGCCATGATCATAACAATATGAAAGCTAAGAGACAAGGTTGAGCTTTTACAAGTTGGATGGCTTACCTTATAATTTCCCCTTTTTTCTAGCTACCTCCCACGTGATTTTAATGTTCATCTATAAAATCATTTTTTAATCCTTTCTTTCCCAGTTCTTTCCTTTCCTTATTTCTTTCTTTTCTCCAACAACATTTGTAAACGTTGTGACTTGTAAAAGATAATTAAAAGCTCAACAAAACCAAGTTTGCAGAGAGCTTGAAGTAAAAGGAAACTATTCATCACTTCATCGAAAAAAATCAAGATTACAAATCATTTGTATATCTTTTAATGCTAGTTGATTCCCCCTCAAACAACCAAATTTAGTTCTACTCATTACCAAAAGCCTATAGCTAAACTCTGAAAGTACTTCATATCCAAATGAACAAACTGTAAGTAGCCATAAACATAGCAAAAATGAGGAGGAGAAGACAAGCAAGAATTACCTCCAAATCGATATCCAAAGTCTTGGCAACATGTCGCATAATAGAATGAACAAGTTTACACTTGTTATACGTTTCTTCACAAGCCTGAATATCTTCCTCGCTAACCCTTCTCTTATTCAAATCTATGTAACCCTTTTCCTTATCGACGTGGAGGACAATCACCAACTCAGTTCAACCGAACATGATTAGACTGTTGGCACTAAGAATCCGACGATGGGAGAATTTCGAGAACAAGATCATGCCCTCTATGTTGTTGTATTCAAGGAGCAAAACGTGGGCGCCCATGTCAGCGATGTTCTTCACTTGTATCATCACCGCCATATCCACCTCCGGATAATTTTCTTCGTACATACGACATTCTAGGTTCGGTATTTTCGCTCAAGCAATGGAGTATTTTTACCTCAAAACGTTAGTTGTTTGGGGATTTTGAGCTTGAAGATAAGGGCTTTGAGGTAAGCTTCTTACTTTAATACAACCACTACTATTATTCTGCTGAAATCATAAAATAAAGAACAACGCTCCCCACTTGTGGTCTTTATTTTCCATATAAAATAATAATAATAATAAACAAATTCACATCACTAAATAATGTACATAATTCACGTGAATTCTAGAGTTCTCTAAACCCCATATTCAACTACAAAACTAACCTCACCAATTGGGGGTGACAATTCTCCCCTCCTTAAAAGAATTTCATCTTCGAAATTCATTCATGTCATAGAATTTCAGAAATGAAACTTCTATCAGTTCTTTTATATCTTCAAGTAGCTTTTACAGAAGTATGAATCATCCACTAATTCTTAACTAGTTGAGTATACATTTTTATCAGAACTCTCACTCATTTCAATAAAAGAATCCGAACGAAAATTTCCTTGAGTAATCAATTCATTCTTAGTTACGAGAATAGGCTCATAGACCATTAGTATATCCCAATTTTATTTTCGGAGTCGAGTCAGAATTTCTCAGAAGAGTAACTCTCACATGGCTCGTGTAGTACTTTACAGAATTCAGATAAACGTTACTAGTATTCCTTTATGCAAACGTAAAGCCTTTACGGATAAAAACTTAGGTTTGCTCGTTACATATAGGGACTCAACCTTGGAGTTCCGACTCAGAGAAGTACGATTGTAGTCTAGGGGCATGTACTGATCAGACATCTTTTGAAATTCGACCGGCCGGTCTAACTTGAAAGTTTTGACTCAAACCATAGCTCTGAAACCACTAAATGTAACCCCCTCAGACCGATGCGGGTAACCCGATCAGATCTGGAGTGTCACATTAGGGCCACCGGAGCGACCCACTGTAAAAATGGCGGAAAATTTAAAACTTTTATTAAAACAGGTAACTTATAAAATGATTTATCAGTATGCAGAAATAAAATATATTTTCAGACTCGTATATAAAGCAAAATACAATTACATGCCCCCTAATCACATATACCAATCTCTGGAAGCAACGCTGGGAGAACTCCCATATTGATGACGATAGTTGCACTGGTACAATTCTTTTAACCTGTAATGTTGAGTAATAGAGTGAGCTTCGAAAAGTTCAGTAATACATAACTACTAGATGATGCTGAAGAACGTGCATATACTGATAAACATATGTTTTCTTATTGTTTCCGAACATCTACAGATTTTTATGCTGATCGAAGATCCTACTGATATTTCATATGGTAACGGACAATGAGATTTCAGTTCAGATAAATATTTCGAATGACTGAGTTCAGGAGATCAGAATAGGTTATATAGTGTGTTCCAGTAAAACCAGTAAAAAGATACAGATCTTTTAAAACATATATATATATATATATACTCCCATCCTTTCACAATCTGTTTGTGTAGGTTCCCCAGAACCATACACCTAACCCACAAAACTTGCAAGGCCCTGAGCACAAAGCCGAGGAACCTGCAGAAATACTTCATTCAACAATACCCCCCATTTAAAACATTTTTCCGTCAGTAAACGAAGATATCAGAAAATCAAAACAGAATTCAGAACAGAATCCATATCAGAAATCAGAACAGAATTCAGGTTATGTATCATAACAGAATTAAAGTCGAAAATCAGATAAAACATTCATGTAATTAGGGAACACACCAGAGTTTACAGATATTATTCAGAAGTACTGGATAATCTTAGCAGGTAGAGAAACATGAATCTTCAGTATACCGATAGGATATCTGAATTTAGAATCACTATTGGAAGAGTTTAATAACTGACAGAATCATCAATTATTCAGAATAAGACTTGAGTTGATAGGGAAGAAATGAAGGTTTAGGACCTTTACAATCTATGTCGATTAATCAGTTTATCGAACAACTCCAGATGAATAGCTCCCAGAAACAATACTTATCAACTTGTCAATTCATTAACTTTCCAGGGTATTTACTCTTTAATACAAAATATTATTATCCATAGATCATCTTCTGAGTCATCACTGAACATATCTTAAGGAGACTAACAGATATTCCAATGCTCTTAATTTCATGTTCACGCTTTCACTATATCATGAACTGCTGACGTGCTTGATTTGTAGTTCATGATCCATAAAAACATTACATCATGTATGTTCATTAACGTTTCCAGACTCATCTAAATCACTTACTTAATCATTAGTCCTTGAGGTTACTTAATTCATTTAGCAGTCAAGTCCATTACAGTTACTTCGGGGGTTTTTTCAAGGTAATCTAGACGTTTCTGAATTTCATATACATATAGTACTTCCGTTCAATTTAATTTGGTCTTCGTGGTTGATTTGTCTAACGAATATTCATTTCTTATTACCGAATGTGATCTAAAGTTGAGCTGAGCTGAGTACTTTCAAAATTATCATCGAACCACACTTGAGAAGACGAACACGCATTCAAGTAACATCTATGCCGTTCAGGTACTGACATATCCTTAAGATTGATCAACTCACTTAAGCTGTGTTCCATAACTTCTAAAGGTAGTCCAACACCTATGCTTATTTGGATTCCTTAATTAATCCAAGACATTTACTTAGTATAGGCCATAAGGGTATTTTGGTAATTTTGTGTTCATTTTTATTCCAATCATTACAAAGCTTGAGGATATCCCATCATTCTTGAGCTTGGTGATATTCTTGGGTCATTTCCATTACAGGGGTATTTTGGTCATTTTATTAATCCAACGTATTTCAATCCTTTCCTTCCACCTGATATTATTATTTAATTCAAATGTATCACTTATTTCAGTCATTTCGAACAGTTCTATCAAAAGAACACCATCGATAAATTATTCTTCGTGTATTTACTCATAACTTGGAGATTTACGGATTATCAGAAATTTTCTATATAAACATATAATTTAACGATGAAGCTAGTAATTCATCGATTTAAGCATAACTTCTTGAGTACTTTTTCATTCAGGGTAAATTCGACTATTTTTCCCTCTCAAGGGTAATTTCGTAATTTCTTAACCTTATAATTTCGGTATTAAAATTCTTAACAAAGATAATTATAATTCAGAGATTCTAGGTTTTATCTATTTCCCGGATAATCTTTAAACTTTAAAATATTCCTTATCAAACTTCTAGTATCTTATACAAACCATCTTAGATTTAGAAATCGGTTATCCGGATTTCCTAAGAAAACTAGTATTTTCCATGCACATCAGTAGTTTCATCATATCAATATGTATTTACAACTTTTTATCCAACTTCCAGGGTCAATTCTTGTATTTTTACAACATAAGGGTATTTTTGTAATTTTACCCTATCAGAGTATTCTCATAATTTCCCATCCAAGTCCCTTTGATGAAATAAATTATAATCTACATATCCATGGTTGATTCCTTTATCACTTAATTCCAGAACTTGTAATTTAATTCCAATTGTCCTCCAATTCTTATAATAGTCATTTGAGCCACATTCATTTACATACTTTCTATTACATTCATATCAAGTGTAGAACTTCATTAATTACACATATGAGACCAAACATTTCCATTCATGCATTTACCAATATCAACATGTTCTATAAAGTATAAAGAGGTAGTAATGTATTACCTCGATTTTTATGTCATACTGATCGACCATTTAAATTCCATTCGAACGCCCTTGATATTTAATTCAACTTCCAATAATTCCTCAAATATATAACAATAGAAATTTCATCAAAATCTGGGCTTAATTCTGAAAACGGATCAAATCGGGTGAAAAACATCTTACCGGGTTCGAATTTGGCGAAACGATCTTCGGAATTGGACTTCAGACGTCAACAAAACCCAAAATATTACTCTTTAATTCCAGCTCATCAATTTGATTTCTAGCTTTCAATCTTTTTCTAACGAACACGGACAATCTATCGTACAAATACGATTTCAAATAATTTTCCTCGCCATAAAAACAACTTATTATAATCTAATTAATAATTTGGGGACCAAATTGTTAAAACTAAAAATTTTAGGAGTGAATATAATTTTTAATTACTAAAATTAGGGACTAAATCGATCTTAATAAAACCATTATGCCATGATCATAACAATATGAAAGCTAAGAGACAAGGTTGAACTTTTATAAGTTAGATGGCTTATCTTGTAATTTCCCCCTTTTTTTAGCTACCTCCCACGTGATTTTAATGTTCATATATAAAATCATTTTTTAATCCTTTCTTTCCCAGTTCTTTCCTTTCCTTATTTCTTTCTTTTCTCCAACAACATTTGTAAACGTTGTGACTTGTAAAAGATAATTAAAAGCTCAACAAAACCAAGTTTGCAGAGAGCTTGAAGTAAAAGGAAACTATTCATCACTTCATCGAAAAAAATCAAGAGTACAAATCATTTGTATATCTTTTAATGCTAATTGATTCCCCTCAAACAACTAAATTTTGTTCGACTCATTACCAAAAACCCATAGCTAAACTCCGAAAGTACTTCATATCCAAATGAACAAACCGTAAGTAGCCATAAACATAGCAAAAATGAGGAGGAGAAGAAAAGCAAGAATTACCTCCAAATCGATATCCAAAGTCTCGGCAACATGTCGCATAATAGAATGAACAAGTTTACTCTTGTTATACCTTTCTTCACAAGCCTGAATATCTTCCTCGCTAACCCTTCTCTTACTCAAATCTATGTAACCCTTTTCTTTATCGACGTGGAGGACAATCACCAGCTCGGTTCAACTGAATTTGATTAGACTGTTGACACTAAGAATCCTACGATGGGAGAGTTCCGAGAACAAGATCATGCCTTCTATGTTGTTATATTCAAGGAGCAAAACGTGGGCGCCCATGTCAGCGATGTTCTTCACTTGTATCATCAACGCCATATCTACCTCCGGATAATTTGCTTCGTACATACGACATTCTAGGTTCGGTATTTTCGCTCAAGCAATGGAGTATTTTTACCTCAAAACGTTGGTTGTTTGGGGATTTTGAGCTTGAAGATAAGGGCTTTGAGGTGAGCTTCTTACTTTAATGCAACCACTACCATTATTCTGCTGAAATCATAAAATAAAGAACAACTCTCCCCACTTGTGGTCTTCATTTTTCATTTAAAATAATAATAATAATAAACAAATTCACATCACTAAATAATGGACATAATTCACGTGAATTTTAGAGTCCTCTAAACCTCATATTCAACTAAAAAATTAACCCCGCCAATTGGGGGTGACAGAGTTAGCATGGGAAGTTATATCGTACGGCAGACTTAATATATGACTATGGAAATACGCTACCGATTTATTTATTATTTTTTAACAAAACCGGTAAAAAATTACTTAAAACATTATTATTTCTACCTAAAACATTAACGTTTTTAACATTTTCGTTAAATTGTCCAATAATAACAAAACCGATAGAAAAAATAATGTTTTAGGTGACGCTTTACCGGATATGTTAACAAACCGGTAAAACGCCCAATAATAACAAAACCGGTAGAAATAATAATGTTTTAGGTAATTTTTTTACCGATTTTATTAAAAAAATAATAACAGAACCGATAACGTCTTTCCTTAGTCGTATATTAAATCTGTCGCACGTGATACTTTCCCGATGTAACATACCTATCAGCTCTTTTGTATCTTTCTTTTGCTGCCTTGTTGGATTCTCAGGATCCAAACAATCATCGAGAGAGAGAGAGAAAAGTGCATAATAACTGAAAAACACAAGGAGGAAAAAATCAAAAGCAAAGGCATAAATGAGAAGACCTGAGCAGTAAGAGTGTGTAGAAAGGCTCTACCATCTTTTGTCAACAATAACGTTGTAGTTGTATTTATTTATTTTTAAACATGTTTGATTTTATTCGTTTTAATTTTTAATATCTGTTTATTTTTTTTAAAGTGTGTGTTCGATTAACATTCACGATGTTCATTGGTAAACGTAATAAAAAACCAAATATTTAATTTTCAGTTTAATATATACTTTCATCGATATTTAAAATATAAATATAATGAATAAACTTATATACCAATCAATATTAAAAAAAACTTATTCGTAAACATAAACGAGACAAATATACCATTTTTTCGTGTTCAACAGTTTATTAAATGAACATAAATATTTAATTTACACTCATTTATTTTTCAACTGTTAGGGACAAAGGTTGAAATGGTCCGAATTTTCAGGCATCTTCTTGCTTGACTGAGAAACACAACGGCTGGAAGAAGAGGAAGTTAACTTTCACGGGTGGCTATTTTGGTATTCACCGTTAGTTTCGGTAGTTATTGAAGACAAAACTCGATTCTTCCATGAAAGCCAAAACTTACGAAGGTCAAGCAACTACCTTTTGAAAGAAAGCTAAAGCAGATTACGTTATTATCATCCAACTAAAACTGAAGATGATGCTTCATCTCCTTCCAAAATGCCCACTAATCATTTCATATTTTCTATTACTAGATTTTTGCATCAGAATGTGAACTTACAAGAACTGAAGTGGAAGAAGAAGAAGAGCAGGGAAACAAAATTTCACAACAACAACAAAAATGATGATTCCCTACTTGGTTCATCCCTTCGAGTTTTAGTGTTTTACCCCTAAGCATATCATTGCACGAAGACTATAAGGACCGGATTCCGGTTAGCAAATATATTTGTCGGATCTTCAACCTGTTTTAGAAAGCCGGGTCTTGAACATGAGAGAATGGACGGTAGCTAATCGATCAGCAGGTAGCCGAGACCGGTTTCTCTAGACTTGCCATGTATGTCATGTAGACATTCCACAAATACGAAAATGAATTGCTCACCAGCGGCTGTCAAAATGAATGCCATCAGGAATAAATGAACTCGAAGGTGCAGCGCGTAGGTGAAGGGTTGTCTTGTTCGAACATATTCGAATAGTTTCCGTGAGTTTGGGTTGTTAATTTGTTAATTAAATAAATGTTTTTGACGCGATAGCTTCTCCGTTTCTTTTAACGCCAAGTGTCTTTCTAATTCCACGTAACCAGTCAACCTTCAAAGTTTCGAAGCTCTTCTTGTAGGTTTGAGTCCAAAAAGCTGACCTTTGCAGTTACGTCCCTGGCAATTTTATTTAAAAATCACACAAAATTTTAAAAAAATTGCCAAATTAATATCGTTTCCTTAAATTTTATCAAAATAGCACACTTTTTAATAGAAAGAGATAGAGGCGCGTTTCGTGTAAAATATTTTACACAGGTGGCAAAAAGGCGGCGGGACAGCTGAAAAGCGCGTCTCATGGGACGAGCTTTTCCCCAAATTTATCTAAATCATATTTAATAAAATACACCTTAAAAAAATTAAAAATAAAAAAAAATGTTCTTATAATATAATTTAGCACATATTAGTTTCACAAGATAAAAAGTCTAAGAGTGTTAGTTTATATAAACATGGTGGAGTGCTTAACTTATATTTGCTAATAATGTGAGATAAAAATTAAAATAAGTTATTCTATCTTTTTTATGTAATATTTATTTTATTTATTTTTACTTAATACTTTAAGATAGAGTTTTTATTTTTACTATTTAAATATAAACTAGAGTTTATAGCTATTAAAAATAAATATTTTTATATGTTAAAATATTAAAATATTTATTTTTTATTTTTTCTATGATTGATCGATGTAAACATCAACAACTCTGAATTATAACAATTCTTCCCAACAAACTGAATTCTATAGAAAAATACATAGAAAAAAATCTAAAATACATAGATTAAGTAAACTTAAAAGATAACATCAGTTCATTAACTACTTAGGTAAGTTTGTTCATGAAATTTAGTAAATACCATAAATAAACATTTATTTATTCTTTAATATGAACATGTAAAATATAAATCCAATGTCATCTTATTTTTTTTATTTGGACAAATTTTCATTGTTTTATGTAGTTGAGGAATAATGGGAACAAAAATGAATGGTTCTAATGAGATTGGCATACAAATGAAAACACACATAGAGAAAAATAAAAATGAACTATGTCTGAATGACATGTTTTAGTTGTCTAGCATGTCCATTAATATTAGCTTTGTATTTATTAAAAGTTTAAATATAAAGTACAAAATATGAATTGTTCTTTAGACATATATGTTGATAGTTTGGTTGAGTGATCTACAGGTTGGGGAGAGAAACTGATATAATTTAGAGTTGTTGATGTTTACATCGATCGATCATAAAAGAATAATAAAAATAAATATTTATTTTTCACATATAAAAAATATTTAATTTTAATTAATATAAACTCTAATTTATATTTAAATAGTAAAAATAAAAAACTCTAACTTAATATATTAAATAAAAATAAATAAAATAAAGATTACATGAGAAAAATGTAAGAGAACTCATTTTAACTTTTGTCTCACATTGTTACCAAATATAGTTTAAACACTTCACCATGCCTATATTAACTTTTCCTCCGCCGCTTGAATCTCTACACAAGACGGTCCTTCCTCATCGATCAGTCGAGTTTGTGTCATTACCAATATGATGGGGCCAACGATATGATGGTGCCAATGATATCCCATCTCATGCCAAACTTGTTTCGAAGGAACGCAATCTCTAATCACAAATACATTACTTGTTGGGCATTGCAAACAAAATGTTCTATCTGTGATGGATAAAACCTTTGAAACTGATAATCAAAATCTTGAGAAATCATCCATGTAAATTAACATATATTCACCAATAGATGGAGTTCCATGCATCACATTAAGACTAAGCATTTCCAAGAAAATTCTTCCAAATTTACAAGGAAACAGAGAGAGGTAAGCGAAAATAAGCAACAAAACACAGAGAAGCAAAAGGTAAACATGAAAAATGGAAGCTTCACCACATTAATTATAATCCAAATCAAGCAACAAGCATCAAGTCCATGCAGATTCGATCGACACCCATGATAGAACATGACACGGCAATTACAACATGAAAATCGTCGTTCAACCTTACACGCTTGTGAAAGAGATTTTAAGTAGTTAAATCATACATCATAACCAAGGTAACAAGATAGATGCTTGCTACAAGCCGTCTCAACTTCCACAGTTCGTTATTGAGTTCGGTGTGCTACTTTTTAAGATGAGGAAAACATGTGTATAGATCAGATTTAGGATGCTTTGCCTCGGCATGCTCCCGGCACTTCACTTCTGATGTAGTACAGATGAATGTTTGCATGCAAACCTTGCACTGTATTCAGCCACCACAACCGACCAAATATGATATCATAGAGCAACCGAAGAGAAGGCCAACAAAAAAGCAGTTCTGTCAATGAACTAAATAAAACGTGCCCGACTCAATTTAATAATATCAAACTAAAGATGGGGTCACTGAATGAAAAATCAAAAATAAGAAAGATTATTTGAAAGCTACAAATTTGCTTGACTTTCATGCAATCAAAGAACAACTACTGCCAAACCAGAAACAAAACAAGAGTTTGGCAGTGGAATAAAGAACGTGAATTGCAGTGTTCTGCAATTTTCACTATCTATTCAAGGAATTGTCATCACAGTTAAGAAATGGTTGTTGAGCAGGTCCAAAGCTTAAATACAAAGATACTAGAATTTAGTAACGAGATTCCATCACCATGCACCACATAAACCGAACAATAACAGACCATTTTGAGATACAAGTATTCAGATTTATACACAGTTTTAGGCATCAATAATCTTTTCTAGCAATGTTTTTCAGGAACATAACACAATCATACAGATTCTTATCATAAAAATAGACAATTTGCAATAAGCTCATGCAAGATAAGCTAAACTCAAGTGTTGATTCCTCGGTGTTTCCGAAAAGAAGAAAATGGCGCAAAATGTAACAACAGTGAAACATTAAGAGGTGATATTCACAAGTATAATTTCAAGCAAGGCATCCACCAGGCAATAAATTCCAGCAGCTTGACAATTTAATCTAAGAATCTGTAAAGCAAAAACTAATTTCAACTACAGATACAAGAACCAACAAGAAACGGATATTAACCCAGGAAAAAAAGTTCAAGCTTCAACGAAATTTGGTAAAGAAACCTGCCAACACAGCGAAAACAAATTCAACCCAGTTTCTGAATATTGGTCTAGATGTACAAGGAAACAATAAATAAATAAATTATTGGGAAAAAATAACAGATCAAGCAAAAAATAGTGCTAAATCCCTAACAAATAGACTACCTGGATGGTCATGGCCTTCTTATTAGAGTCAAGCTGGCTACCTATCGAAACAAAAGTAAAACAAAGAAAAGCTTACGATGAACAAAAGATCTAATCAGAAGAAAGTTCTTTTGTTTAAAAGGAAAAGGAAAGACGAAAACGATATAGATAAGAGGTGGAAAGGCAGAAAGATTGTAAAACCTTTGGCGGCGGCCTTTTGCTTTTCCAAGTTCTTCTCACGAGCCATCTTGGATTTTTGGGCATTTCCTCCTCCCATGGCGGATTGATAAAGATCGGTGAAAACAGTTTCTGATCGAATGGGATTACGAAGGGTTTGAAGAACTTGGAAAAGAGATGAGTTCCTTTTTACAAGGCAAGGATGACTATGAAATATAATAGAGCACAATGCGAACAAATTGGGTAAATTACACTAAAGATCCTTAACTATGATCAAATAATTGTATTACTCATTAAAGTTTCAAAGGTTACAGAAATTATGAATTATAATAAAATAATCAATAAATGTATTGAATTGTTACAAAATTTGATTTTTTTTGTTGATCTTGCTTTTCACCGAAGTAGCCATCTAAATAAGACCCAATAAGATATCAAAATTCACAAAATAAAATTCAATTTTTATCACTTTTATCCAATTTTTAGGGTAAACAACATTGATGGTCCCTTTTGTTTTTGGTCTATTCAATTTCGGTCACTAACTTTCAAAATTTAACATTTTGATTACTTACATAATTGATTCAATACAATACGATCTCTGAAACGTTAACTCCCATGACCCCGATAACAGAAGTTTAACTTGGTACTAAAAAGTTATTAAATCCATCTTTTGCACTTATTTGTACATATACATATTAGGACTAAAAACCTTAACACTCATTTATTTTTGGGTGTTAGAATTTTTAATCCCAAAAGATATTACAATGTATTAGGGGTTTTAATCCCAAAAGGTATTCTATATATAATATCAAGTCAAACTTGGCTTACTGGATCAAAAACTAACAAACCTGAAACATAAGGGACCACCAATGTTGTTTACGCTTTTTTTACTAGTTTCGGCAGATTCCTTAACCAAACCAACCAATTCACGAGTCAACCAGTTGGACTGCTCAATCCGGGTCTTTTTTTCAACCATGGTTTGTGGTAAAAAGAAGTTGAAAATGGTCGTGAATTCATAAAGAATTGTCCTTGCCAAAACAAAAGTTTACATGATAATTAGCACAAAACACTCTTAATCTGTATATTCTTACAACTGCATCGACTAGTCATATTGGTCTCGGTCTCTAATCCACTTTGTAGCAACCCATTTCTCCCCTTTGATCACTGGACAGCTTCCATGAAGAGATGTCTGCAAATAATGTTCCCAAACAGAGAAAACATCAGCGATACCCCAATGGAACATTCCTATAGACTGTTAACACAGACATCAGATTCGATGAATTAAGTTTGATTTGAAAATATTGAAAATTACCGGATCTATCGTGCCATTCACAAAGAGTGAATAGAATAAAAGTCCATCCCCTCTTCGTGGCTTTATTTTTAGGCCGACACACTGTCTGTAGTCGTAACCTTTGATTCTCCTGTCATTCTGCAACCAAAATAATGGGGTCAGTACCAAAACCTGGCAACAATATTTACTATTGACGAAACGTGGGAGAGAGGAAGCAAATTAGTATTCCCGAATTTACCTCAAAAGGGAACATTGTTTCTCCACCTTCTTCTACATCAGATAAATACAACAAGAACGATGCAACCTGCAAGAGACAGTTCAACATCAACTACGCACAATGTATTAGTTCTTTGGAATCAGTATTTGCACGATGGTTTGGCAAAAGTTATAGAAGACACAATGTCGGAAAGAATATATGTTCTTGGAAAACTAAAACCAGACTAGAAGAATCCACAATGAACCAGCTGCAACTATGAAGCACCAAAAGAATAATCTATAAATAAAAAAAATTCTGCATCGTGCCACGAATGAAGAACTAAAAATGCTAACTACATAGAACCCAGAAAAAAACCAATTATTCTATAAGAAAAAGATTTTATAATACATCTATTATAAAGAAACACAGAACTTAGGTCTTTCCCAAAAAAGCATAGAACTTAAAAGTCATATACTCGTATATGAAAACAAAACTAACTGGAATCTACATCCAACCATACTTACAGGCAGATAGAACAATAATTATTTCAGTTTGCCACAAATTGCACATAAAAATATCCAGAAACTAAGATTAAACAGGCATGTAATGATGAGGTTCACGTGTAAAACCATACTCTTTGGCTTGACTGCAGACCATATTCAGATGGATTGAACGAATCATAATGAGAATCATACTTCTGCCCAATCTCATACCTCAAAATATTAAATGCCTGCAATACAAGAATGTCAACCTAGAGCAGTTCAAAAACAAACAATAGGAAAAAATTTCCCAATTCAAAATTTCAACACAAACTGGGAATGTACCAAGAAAATAATTGCAGGGTATTGGTTTATCATTAGACACTACAAGATTCACAAGTTAGTGAAATCAGTTCAAATCAAAAAAAGTATACTGTAGCCATATCAATAACATGATTTCCAACATCCAGACACATTTAAATCAATAAAACCATTAAAGTTTTTTTTAAATGTGGACAATGCATTTACCTATATCCCTGTGGGTGATATGGTAGTAAAAGAGTGTTTTCCAATCCACCCTTTCTAGAGACGGACCTCTTAAACAACTTAACTATGATATATGATTCTAATAATCTTTCTAGGGACAGTTCAATTAACATGGCCGTCAGCTACAAGTATGTAACTTCAAACAATTTAAATCATTTCAAACAATTTAAATCTTTTCAGCATGATATGGTAACTCTTGCCACAGATGCCATAATACATTTAAGGAAGTACATATCCGAAATTTCAAACAAAAACAGATCAGAATTGTGGAGACTATTTAGGATTGAAGAGCAGATTTGGATACAAAAGTCAAGAGTGAAATGGATAAAAGATGGTGATCGTAATACAAAATTTTTTCACTCTTGTGCCCCAATTAGGAGGAGGTTGAATTCATTGAATGCTCTCAAGGTTAAAGCTGAAATTATTTATGATCCGATCCTAATCAAAGCGAGTGTCCGGGATAAATTTTTTGAAGCTTATAATTCAAACTCTACTTTGGAAGTGGAAGATATGAACCTGAATTTTACAAGAATCGCTTTAGAGCAAAGCATCACTTTAGAGAAGAGGTTTACGGAAGAAGTATGGGAGGCTTTGAATTCGTGTGATAGTAACAAAGCGCCAGGACCGGATGGGCTGAATATGGGATTTTTCAAAAGGTTTTGGTCCACATTGAAAGACGATATCATGGAATTTTTCATAAATTCTATTTGGGAAAAAATTGGGAGCATGGTATTAATCACACTTTCATAACCCTCATCCCAAAAGGTTCTAATATTGGTGGTTTAGATGATTTTAGACCTATTAGTTTAGTAGGTGGAATGTATAAGATCCTTTCGAAATGTCTTTCGAGAAGGTTGAGGAGTTGCATGGATGATGTTATTAGTGATTCACAATTTGCCTTCGTTCCCGGTCGACAAATCTTGGACTGCTCATTTATAGCTAATGAAGGAATAGATTTTTGGAGAAAGAAAGGTTTGAAGGGATGCGTATTTAAGGTTGATTTTCGGAAGGCTTATGATACGGTGGATTGGGATATTCTTTTTAAAGTAATGGATAAAATGGGTTTTGGAGAAAAATGGTGCAGTTGGATAAGAAGATGTGTGACTACAGCCTCGGTGTCAGTTTTGGTTAATGGTGTGCCTACAGAGGAATTTCCAATGACTAGAGGACTTAGACAGGGCTGCTCCCTTTCCCCATTGTTGTTTAATTTAATAGCAGAGCTTCTTAATCTAATTCTCCATAAGGCTGTCTCTTTGGGGCTGTTCAGTGGTTTGGTTGTAGGTAAAGAGAACGGTTTTATGTTATCTCATCTTCAATTTGCAGACGACCTAATAATTTTCTGCAATGCATCCAAGACGCAAATTTTAAACATAAAGAGAGTACTAAGAGTTTTTGAAGTTATGTCCGGTTTACAACTTAATCTCAGCAAAAGCAAGTTATTTGGAATCAACATTGGTGAGGAAGATATCAAGGAGTGGGCAGGTGATCTTGGGTGTGCAATGGGTACTTTCCCGTCTGATTATTTAGGTCTGCCACTTGGAGCAAACAGAAATCCTGCTGCTTTGTGGGATCCGGTAGTTCAGAAATTTTTTAATAAGTTGTCCGGTTGGAAGGCAAGAACACTCTCTTTGGCAGGAAGATTGGTAATGTTGAAGTCGGTATTGTGCTCTCTTCCTACTTACTTTCTGTCTATGTTTAAAATTCCAGAAGCAGTGAATTCGAGGTTAAACTCAATCATGGCTAATTTTTTATGGGGAGGTGTTGTAGAGTCTAAGAAAATACACTGGGTAAACTGGTCTACAGTGTGTAAACCTAAAGGCTGTGGTGGTCTGGGTGTGTTGAACATTAATTTTATGAATAGGGCGTTATTAGAGAAATGGTTTTGGAAGTTTGCTAATGGTAGAGATTCATTTTGGAAGAAGATGATTTGTGCCAAATACAATCTGAACAATAATCTGATTTTTTTCAATAGCAAATTACCAAATAATGCTTCTTGGTTGTGGAAATCTGTAGTTAATAATCATTATAAAGATGATCAGTTTGGTGAGAAGGTTCGAAGCATGTTTCAAATTAAAGTGGGTAATGGGATGAGCATCAGGTTTTGGCTCGATATTTGGGCTTTAGATCATCCTTTGAAGACTGCTTTTCCGAGAATTTTTGCTCTTTCTTTGAATCAGTTAGGGACATTAAGTGAGTTTGGTGAGTTCAAATCTTCAGGGTGGACTTGGTATGTGCAATTGAGAAGAAATCTGTGTGATTGGGAGAAAGAACAATTTTCAAATTTTCTAACCATCATTCATAATTATAGTCCATTCCAAAACTCCAAAGATGGTTTGATTTGGGGAGGGCACGGGGAAGGTATTTTTTCTGTCAACTCTTGTTTGAAGACCTGTTTTCTTGAATCGACAGAAGACAAATTTTGGGAAAATTGTATTTGGAGGGGGCTGGTCCCTCCAAAAGTAGAAACTTTTATATGGCAATTAGCGCATCAAAAATTGGAGGTAAAGTTGGAATTACAGAAAAGAGGGGTTTCTGGGATTAATGATATTTCTTGACCTATGTGCAAAAAAGAGTTTGAAGTCACTCATCTTTTTTTCTCCTGTTCGGTTGCATGGTCCCTCTGGAATAAGTTTCTGAAATTTTGGAAACTTCGTTCGGTTCTTCATATTAATGCCCAAGGATTTCTACTTGCTTGGCATGATATGGTGCCTGCTTTTTCTATTTGGTCCTTAATTCCGGGAGTAGTGCTTTGGACTATTTGGAAATTCAGAAACGAAGTGGTGAATGATCCACCTATTGCAGATTCTTGCTTTTCTACTACTAATTCGGTACACAAAGTTATCCCCTGGATCACCTCTCCTAAGGGTTATTTAAAATTGAATGTGGATGCGGCAGTTTGCAAGGATTGGCGCAAGAGTGGTGTAGGTGGCTTATTAAGAGATGAGTTTGGCGATATCAAGGGTTCTTTCAAGGAAACAGCTGGTCCAGGCCCTCCTACTTTGTTGGAACTTATAGCCATCAAAAGGGGTCTAATTATCATTGATTTTATTCTTCAGAGTTTTAAGTCTCGGTGGATTGTTGAATCTGACAGCAAATTTGCAGTGGATTGGGCTAAGAACTTGGACAATTGTACTGCAGGTTTTCGCGATTTAGTCAAAGAAATTGTTGATATGATAAAGGTTTTCCAGGGTGCTATCAGATGGGTGGACAGAACTGCTAATATTGAAGTAGATACCTTAGCTAAGGCTGGTATTGGGTAGTTTTCTTTTGTTTGTTGGGTTTTGACGTTTTTTTTCCCTTAATGTTAGATGTGTTATTTGGTGTGTTTCGGGTTGTTTTTGTAAGGGGACTGTTTGTTTTAAACATTATGTAATCTTTCAGTTATGAATGAAATTTGAGGCACTCTTTTCCTCCTTCCGCTGATTAAGGAAAATTGATCGGTGTTCCTTTAATCATGAAGGGGGGTTTTAACGAGGCCTCCACCTCCTATAAAAAAAACAATTGCTTTGGTCGGGATGATTACAAAGTTATGATTAAACTGTCTTTGAAAGTTTCTTCAGAGAATGTTTGGACGGCGTTCGTTGATCACCTCAGTAAACGAGTGTCTCGACGAGAGTTAAGGGAGTTGTTTTCATCTCACGGTCCGGTAGTCAGAGTGTTCATTCCCAGAGAACAAGGATCCGAAATACAAATTCTTTACTTTTGCTTTTGTGCATTTTGGCAATGAGGAAAGTCTAAAAAGGGCGATAGCCAAACTGAATGGTTCGATGATTGATGGTTGGAGGATTTCAGTGGGTACTGCAAGATACAAGGATGCTAGGGTGAGGTCAGTCGGGAACAATACTTCCATGATGTTGCCTTCAAGGTCGAACACAGAAGATCATTCAAGGTCCAAAGAGAAAGGTGTTATTAACAGGAGTGTAAGAGATACAAGATCTTACAAGGAGGCCTTACTGTCTGATAGATTGAAGAGCAATGCATCGGACCATAGGGATCGGTCGATCGATGGTTTCAACAGGAGGAAAGGTATAAAAAATAGTTGGGAAATGCATATTCCGTCAGAGAGCTCCAGTTGGGTGAAGAGATCATTAACGGGGATCATCAAACATTCTTTTGAGTTCGAATTAGTCCGAAGGCCTTAGTTAATGAAGGTTTTGATGTCCAGATTTCCAGATGGGGTTATGTCTGGAATTCTTGTGTTATTATATTTAGTCGACGGAAGAAATGATGGATGCTGGCTAGAGAAAAAGGATGAGTTATTTTTCTGGTTTGATAGATTGGCACTTTTATTGAACGATGATGGTGTTCCAATGGCTTTTTGCCTCGTACATCTGTTTGGGGTTCCATTGTTATGTTGGCAAAATTCTTTTTTGGAACGGGTGTAGGAAAGTGGGATTGGTGGAAGAGATTCATGAAGATACAGTCAACAGAACAGACCTATCGATGGTGAAGATTTGGTTAGGGTGGCCAGCCTTATGATGTCCCTGAGGAGATAACTATTGGATCCTATGGAAGGTCGTTCAAAGTCAGATTAAGCTGGGTTCGGTGCTTGAGTATTCTCAGTTTCCTTTAACAAGTCGCCGGTGGGAGGCTCCGATGAGAGAAAAGTTGGAGAGAAACTTTCTGGAGACAGTCTGTCAGATAGCATGGAAAGTGCTGAACGTTCAGAAGAAACAGCAACAAAAGGTAGATATTTGGTTTGACCAAGGAACAACACGGGTTTGTTTGGAGTTGGTGAGGAATTTCAACTCCCAACGATTAACAAAGTTGGGAAAGGCATTAATGGTGTGAAGTCAGCGAATTATGGTGAAATACGCGGTTTGGGATGCAGATTTTCAAATTTTTCGGCTGGGTCTGTAGCCCAATCATCAGATAATGGGCCACTTGGTTCTCCACCTCTTAAATTATTCCAGCTGGGCCTCTTGTTAAGCTGGATAAATTTGGGAAAATGGACCAGAAGCATTTCTGGTTGAATCTGCAACTTAGAGGAAGATAACAATGGAGGTCTGCCACTTCTGGTTTGAGAAAGTTTCTAGAGGATTGGAATCAAATTTAGAGGAAAAGCCGATTGACTACATTCTATGTTCTGGAAGTAAGATTCCAGGGGAAAACGCTTGAGCGATCCAACTCTCCATTGTCTAAAGAGTGAACCGTTGGAAAAGAGAAGAAGTATTAGCTTCAAAAGGGTCTATAAGAGATCCAGGGAGAGAAGACATTGGTTAGAGAAAGATGAAATTGTTGTTCCTCGAGAGAGGAATCTCTAGAGAGCCCAAATGGGAAGATTGTGGATACTAATTCCTTTTGCTGGTCAGTGCAGTTGCAGAACCTAATTGGAAGGCTGTATGGGCTTACTTTGGAAAGGCATGTTGTTGATAACAGTTTTGGAAAGTATGGGTGAAGGGTGGCACTTACAAGGAGATAGTTATTCTTTCAACTCTAAGTCTTCTAATAGAAGAGCCAAAAGATTGTTGACCAGACTTGCTTTGGACCAAGTTAGCATTGAAACAGTTTCTTCTTCAGATTTTGCTGTTCTTTTGGAGGAAGCTCTAGCTACTTGGGAAATTAGTAATAGATTGGGTGTGTCTTTCAAGGGTGGGAAATCAGCCTTTTGGAGAAAATAATAAAGTTGGAGGAGGAGTTGAGGCTGGTCTGATTTTCGGTGCTTATTGGGTTTTCTATTACTTATTGGAATCATGATGAAGTTTCAATTAGCCATTATTACGTGGAACGTTAGGGGCTTGGGAAGGAAGGAAAAACAGAGCTGTTCAAAATCTAGTTTTAAAGAGACGTCCTATTTTTCTTCTATTGCAAGAAACTAAAGTGGAGAAGGTTCAGAGACAATTTTTAAGGAGAAGTGGTTGATACTCTTCAAGGCTTTGCAGAATCTCCAGCAGTGGGTTCTGCTGGAGGGCTATTGAGTTGCTGGGATGAGTGCTCTTTTGAAGTTGACAATCTTATTATAAACAGGAGGTTTATTGCAGTTTTGGAAAGTTTCGAACTTCACAGTTTAGGTGTGGTTTATAATTAATGTTATGGGCCTAGTATTGAAGAAGAAAAAAGCAAGCTTCTTTGAAGAGTTAGCTGTTTTTATTTGTGGACTGAATATCCCTTTATGTGTGGGGTGATTTAATGTGCATCTCTCTGAAGAGGAAAAGGTGGGGAGAGCTCCAAACAGAAGTTCAATAAGGATTTTCAGACAGTTTCTGCAACAAACAGGGTTAATCGATTTACCTTTACATGGGGGCAGATTCACTGGTGTAACAACCAGGATTTACCCACCTATGTTAGACTGGACAGGTTCCTCGTTGATGTTCATTTCCTAGAAGCATTTCCTGATGTTACACAATACTTGCTGCCAAGGTCAGTGTCAGATCATAATGCTGTTTTTCTGGAGAATGAGGGGGTCAGTTGGGGAAGAAACCCTTCAAACTCTTTAATTATTTGATGGAAGAGGACGGTTTCCAGAACTTAGTAGAGTCTACTGTTAAAGAATGCAAGTCTGATCAGAGGAAGCAGGAATTCTATCTATCCTGAAATCTACTAAACTGTCGATCAAACAATGGGTGGGGAAGAGAGACCATTTTCCTTCTGTAGAGATTACAGATTTAGAAAAGAGGATTCATTTGGAAGAGGTAAACCAGCAGCAGAGGCAAGGTACATATGGTTGGGACAGAGGATCAGATTTGAACATATGAGATCAGAATTATGGAGGTTGTATAAGATTGAAGAACAGATATGGTTTCAAAAGTCGAGAGCTAGATGGGTGGAAGAAGGGGACCGCAATACAAGATTTTTTCATACTTGTGCGTTGATTAGGAGAAAGAGAATTCCATGTATGCTTTGAATGTCAATGGAGGGATAACCCAAGATCCATCTGTCATCAAAGCTTGTGTCAAAGACCATTTTTTTGGAATTTACAACTCTAGTTCTACTTTGGAAGTAGAAGATATGAAGATGAATTTTTCAAAAATTTCAGTGGAGCAAAGTAATATTGGAAAAAGAATTCACGGAGGAAGAAATATGGGAGACTCTACAATCATGTGATAGCAACAAAGCTCCCGGCCCGGATGGTTTTAATATGTGATAGCAACAAAGCTCCCGGCCCCGGATGGTTTAATATGGGCTTCTTCAAGAAATTTTGGGTTATTCTTAAGGTTGATATCTGAAATTCTTTCATAACTTTTATTTAGGGAAAGATTGGGAACTGGAGTAAATCATACTTTCATTACTTATCCCCAAGGTGGCCAATATTGGTGGATTAGATGACTATAGACCTATAAGCCTTGTAGGAGGTTTGTACAAGATCCTCTCAAAATGTCTTCGAGGAGATTAAGGAATTGCATTTCCGAGTAATAAGCCCTATGCAGTTTGCTTTCATTCCAGGTCGTCAAATTCTGGATTGTTCTCTTATAGCCAATGAGGGGATTGATTTCTGGAGGAAAAAGGGACTTAAAGGTTGTGTGTTTAAAGTGGATTTAGAAGGGCTTACGACACTGTGGATGGTCTATTCTTTTTAAGGTTATGGAGAAAATGGGTTTCGGTTCTAAATGGAGAAGTTGGATAAAACAATGTGTTACTACTGCTTCTATTTCAGTATTGATAATGGGGTACCTTCTCAGGAATTTCCTATGGCTAGGGGTCTCCGCCAGGGCTGTTCTCTTTCGCCCTTGCTTTTAACTTAGTTGGGGAACTCCTAAATGTTTTGCTCTTAAAGGCTGTCTCTGATGGACTGTTTTCTGGTCTGCATATTGGGAGGAATGAGACTGCTTTCAACTTATCTCATCTGCAATTTGCAGACGACCTAATTATTTTCTGTGGGGCTTCGAAAATGGAAATTCAAATGTTAAAGGGTCTAAGAGTGTTTGAAGTTATGTCTGGTTGCAGTTGAATCTTAAGAAAAGCAAGCTATTTGGTGTTAATACGGCTACAGAGGAGGGAGGAGTGGGCGTCGTTATTGGCTGTGCAGTGGGGAAATTTCCTTCTGACTACCTAGGTTTGCTCTTGGTGCAACACGGAATTCAACCGCTCTGGGATCCAGTGTTTCAAAATTTAACAACAAACTAGCAGGTTGGAAAGCTGCCACCCTTTCCTTGGCAGGGAGATAGTTTTGATTAAATCGGTTCTCTGTTCTCTTCCTACTTACTACTTGTATATTCAAAATTCCATCATCCGTAACTTCTAAACTCAACTCAATCATGTCTAAGTTCTGGGGGGAGGAGGAGCGAGAAAAATAAGATTCATTGGGTTAGTTGGCTTAACGTGTGTAAGCCAAAGGAGGTGGTGGTTTAGGAGTGTTAAATATTAGCAATATGAACAGGGCACTATTGGGGAAATGGTCTTGGAGATTTGCAAATGACAAGGATGCTGTTTGGAGGAGAATGATCTGTTCAAAATACAATTGATCCTTTTCTTTATTGTTCAATCGCAAAATCCCAGCTCAAGCTTCTTGGATTTGGAGCTCGGGTGAATTCTTATTTTAAAGAAGACTCTTTGGTTGCTATTTTCGCAGCATGTTCAGACTAGAAGTTGGGAATGGTCAATTTATTCAGTTTGGCAGGACAAATGGGCAATGGACTGTCCTCTTAAGGTTTCTTTTCCGAGGTTGTTCGCAATTTCTACAAACCAGCTTGGAAAACTGATTGAATTTGGCGAGTTCAGCTCTTTGGGATGGATCTGGAATTTCAGTTGAGGAGAAGCTTAGCCGATTGGAATTTGAACAGTGGGCTAACCTGATGGCTATCATTTCTAATTTTTATCTGTCTAAAGAGGCAATCGATGGTCTGATTTGGAAAGGAAACGGAATTGGTGTCTATTCTGCTAATTCATGTGTGAAGACTTGTTCTTTGGCTCAGAAGGAGGATTATGTTTGGAAGAAATTTGTGTGGAAAGGTCTGGTGCCACAAGAGTTGAGGTATTCATGTGGCAGGTAGTTCTTCAAAAATGCCAGTGAGGTCAGAACTGGTTAAGAGAGGGGTTACGGGTATAACAGATCCTTCTTGTCCTTTATGTAATTTGGAGGTTGAATCTTCTTCTCACTTATTTTTCTCGTGTTCAGTTGTGTGGTCACTTTGGAACAAATTGTGCAGTATTGGAGTCTTTTGTGGTTTTTCATACAAATGCAGAAGTTTCTTCAAGCTTGGGAAGATCTTAATCCTAGGTCTGCCATTTGGAAGTTCATTCCTGCCGTTGTTATTTGGACTGTTTGGAAGGTAAGAAATCCGTTGTTATTTGGACTGTTTGGAAGGTAAGAAATGATATTGTTTTGATAGAGGGAAGTTTGACCATCTAATCTATTTTTCTTAGCAAGAGTACGACTTGCATCTTGGTTCTCAGCTAAGTTTGCAGATTCTGGTATTTCAATGGATTCTCTAATCGGGGACCCGTCTCTTGGGGATTCATGCTCCCTCTCAACAAATCGATGGTACTACAGTTCCTTGTCCCCCCCTCCTAAGGGCTTTGTAAAATTGAATGTGGATGCTGCTACAAATTCGGATTGGAACAGCAGTGGAGTTGCGGGTATTCTAAGAGATGAGGAAGGTCTTATTCTAGGATCTTTTAAGGAGGCCACGGGTCCAGGTCCACCTATTATGATGGAGCTAAGGGCTATTCAGAAGGGCTTAATTTTCTTTGATTCAGTGAAAGGAGGTATTAATGGTCGTTTATTGTTAGAATCAGACTGCAAATTGGCCGTGGATTGGGTTAAGAATGGAACTTTCTGCCCTCAGATTTTGTCAGTCTTGTAAGGACATAACTATCAGCTAAAAGAAGTTGAGGGTGTTATTAGATGGGTTGCTAGGGCAGCCAATATTGAGGCTGATGGGATGGCTAAATCTGCCATTGGCTAATTCCAGTGTATCTTAGGGGTATTTTATTTTGGGTTTTTTCAAATTGTTGTAAGGGGCTTCTTCTTGTTGTAATCTTAGGTATTATCATTAATGAAGTTTAAGGCACTCTTTTCCTCCTTCCTCTGATGAAGGAACTCATTATAAGTTCCTTAATCAAGAAGGGGGTTTTTAATGAGGCCTACAATTCCTATCAAAAAAAAAAAAATTTCTTCAAAGGTTCATTCACAATACTCCATGGTTCATTTCATACAGTTTCCTTAAATTTATATAATTCCCTTAATTTTGCAGCCAAATGAAATGGGAAGAATAAATGAAACTGGAGAAAGCAACCCACCAGAAGAGTGTCCGCCATGTCTATATTTGCTTAAACATTCTCAAATAATGTTGTAGATACTAACATAACAAACAATATGAGATAATAATAATAACAATAGTATTAGAAGAAAAGAAAATGTACCTCTCCATGGTTCTGTGGGATGCTCGTAACCTTTGCAATTTTTTTCTCAATTAAGTCCAAGGTCCCAGTTTCATCATCTGATGCACTGAGAAAAGTTCCCGAACTGTTTCCAAGGAAAATATAAATTAACATCACAAGCATCATCAAGAAAGGAAGCTACCAGCATTCAGTATTTCAAACAATTCACAAACACAAAGGCTATATCTGGTTTTGATGCAAATTTGAATCAATTAATAGGAGCATTGACTTATAACTTAACACTAAACTCGAAAGCAACAAGAAATTATAATAAAAAAAGAAATTATTGCATAAAAAGGGGAACCTTGTTCTAGTTCCTTTTGTGTTTTCTTCAGTTTCTCCCTTGCGCAAAGCCAAACCAGATGGTTTAAGGTTCACCTTTGCCATTTCAATCACACGTTCACATTGTTCCAAAGTTGCAAAGTTGGGAAAATAGTACGCTCGTGGCTTCCAACTTAAAACCTGCATTCAAAGAGAAGCAGACAGTTTTAACAATGCCGTCCATTGGGGCAGTTTAACATGTTCCTAGCATATCACAAGTCACAATCACTGAATTATGTAAAACATTTGCAGCTAAAATCCTTGTTCTGTGTCATTGCATCTCTTTAATATTAGAAATCTCATCTTTAGACCTTGGAAAACACGCCCAGACAAAACAATTGGTATAATCACTGGCATTAGATCTATTAATAGACCAAGTTGGATCAGGAAATGCAGAGTCCCAATATGGGAGCGACATTCCCAACCCAATTTGCTCCATTCACAATCCTCTGGATCTGAACCGTTGGCCTTGCTTAAGGGTTGTTGGTACAAATTGGATAAAATTTTAACTCCAATACAAGCAAACTTGAATGTTCTCATTCATGGATTCTCTAAACTACATAGTGAAAGCTTCATTCTAGATTTACCCAGACCTTTGGCACCAATATGACAATGACTAAACTCGTATAATAATTCAAGCCATCATTTAAAATTCAATGCACATAACCAGGAAAAGAAATGCTATAAACAAAAGATGAGAAAATGACCTGAAAGGGAATAGATTCAATCGAACTTTCCCCAGTTACTCCATTTGGCATCGGATCACGATACTCCTTCTCATGCACCACCTCCAGCATTCTCGGCTTGGGTCTAATGATCGGAGCATCCTGTAAAAAAACCCACTAATTAAACGCAAAACCCAAATTAGAAACACATCAAGTGAATGCAATTTACAAGTTACCTGAAAGAAAAAGGTGGGAACAAACAAGCCGGAGAGGAATGCGAGTGAGCACAAGAGAAGGGCAATTGGCAACCCTAGCTTTCTGTTTGAACTCTTCCACTTCCCTTTCATCAATAGATCTTTTTTTTTTTAATTTTTTCTTCAAAGTTCAAGTAATTCTTGTCTCGAAGATGATGGGTTTTTCTTTTCTTTTTTACCCAATTATGATTGGCTTTTTCTTTATTTTATTCTCTATACTATGCAGGTTTACTAGTCCTGGAGTGGACAAATGCGCCAAAGCCATCATAGACTTTGAAGGAGGCGATCCTCAAATGAAAAACACTAGGGTAAAATACTCTCCAAGTCACTCTATTATATATTTTGTAAATATGGGTCACTTTCCCTAAAAATTACGACCATATCACTCAATTTAGATATCATTACAAACAGATCACTCTTTTAAAAATAAAATAAACAGCTAATTAATATAATAACATTTTTTAGTCCCAAAAGTCACACTTTTTAATTCAAAACAATTTAATAAATTCAATCATTCATATTAAAAAATTACATCAATTTTAACCTTTTTTACATTATTATCAAACCAAGCGAGCTCATCTAATCATAACAATAATTGGATAACTGAATTCTTCTATAAAGAAACAAATTATTATTATATCATAAAAATAATAAAAATATGATATGATGTTATGTTTATTTATTAAATAAATGAATTTAAATAAAATTGGTGTCATCTATATTCATGATAAAACTTATTTCTAAATGCAATTAATTTACATACATATTTAGCAACTCATGAAGTTATCAACAACCAGTTTGTTTAGTGGGATGAGATACTAGATCCCTTAAGCAATGTCAAGGGTTCGAATCCTGGCGTTTGCGAATGGAGTAAAATGGGTTGGGACCTCGCCTTTGCAATACCCGATCTGGATTAGTCGGTCAATAAATCGAATACCAATGATTAATTAAAAAAATCGTTCCTATAGAAAAATATATTCATAAAAAAATAAAAAGCATAATTTGGAGACTTTAATTACATTTAATTCAACGAGACTCTGAGAGTCACGAATTATGATAATTTTCAAAATATATTATAATTATTTAATTACATCTAAATCTAAAATCATAGGGGTGACTAAACACATATTCATAAAAAAACATTTAAATCATGAGATTTAGTTATTGTTTTTTAATAATGAAAACCTATTATTTTGATAGTGACAGTTTTACCTTCTCAATGACTTTAGAGATATTTGGTTTTGTGCTTTTTAATTATACATAAACATATGTTTAAGGGTTGTAAGTAAATAAAATGTTCAACGAATTATTCGTGAAGTATTGATATATTGCTTATGTATTAAGTTAAACAAAAGAGTATGATTGTATGAATAAAAATATTATATTTATTAAAATGATCGAGTTTGAATAGAAGTATGTTGATGTTTTTTATGTTTACAAACAAGTTAATTAATAAACTTGTTCATTAATTCATTTTGTAATGAATTTATGAATGAAGACGTTTTATTCATTGCACCAAAGAGTATTTACAAGTACATATATATAGCACCTTAGCAATCCTAACTAAATAACCAACTATAACACAATATATGAACTAAATAACCACCATCCTTAACATCCCCTCAAGATGGAGTGCGATGAATGTTTAGAAGACCCATCTTGGCTACAAAATTATGAAAAGCTTGGTGAAGGTGTCCACAAGTTGACTATTGGAACGAACATGAAACAATTTAAAAAAACTAGCACAAATCTTTTCTCGAACAAAATGACAATCCACTTTATTGTGTTTGGTTCTTTCATAAAAAAATTTATTGTTGGCGAGGTGAACAACATCCTGGTTATCACAATAAAAGAATGCAATCGGAACATGAATGTTGAAAGAAGAAAGCAAAGCTACAATCTAAATCGGTTCACATGTTGCTGACATCATGGCCCTATACTCAACTTCACAAGATAAACGACTAACTATGTGTTATTTTTTTGACTTCCAAGAAACAAGGCTATCACTAATGTAGGTGCAAAATCCAGAAGTGGACCGACATGTATTTAAAAAATAATTGTAGTCCGTATCAACAAAGGCACTCATCTGTAGGTTGAACTTTGAAGATAAAAATAGTCCCAATCCTAGAGAATTCTTTATGTATGACAAGAGATGATAAACAACACGCAGATGAGGTTGACAAGGAAAAGAAACAAATTGGCTCAACAAATGCATTGTGGAGGTGATGTTAGGCCTCGTATGTGTGAGATAAAGAAGCCGGACAACAAGACTTCTATATATTTGAGGATTAGACAATAACTCGCCTTCATGAATGCTTAGTTTATGAGGAGACACTATATGTAATTCAGCATGCTTCTTACAAAGTGTTCTAATGTCCTCTAAGATTTGAAAAACATAATGCCTTTGAGACAGAGATATTACTGAATCATTCTGAGCAACCTCAAAGCTGAGAAGATATCTTAAAGGACCTAAGTCTTTAAGTTTAAAGTGTTGTTGAAGCGATTGACGAGCATCAGCTAACAATGATAAATTCTTTCCAGCAAGAATTATATCATCAACGTAGACCAATAAAACCATCGTATCGTCACTATTCCCTTTAACAAACAAAGAATGCTCAGAAGGAGAATGTGCAAAAGCAAGACCAATCACAACACAATAAAAGGTTTGAAACCATTGATGAAAAGTCTGCTTAAGACTGTAAATTAACTTGTGAATTTTACAAACCAAATTCAACCCTATCGCTTCTGTCTTGTAACCAAGAAGGAGCCTCGTGCAGACCTCTTCATTAAGCTTTCCATTCAAGAAAGTGTTTTTTACATCCAATTTAAGGAGATGTCAATTATGTGCAACAACTAAAGCCAACAAGACCTTGAAAGAAGTCATTTTAGCTAAAGGAGAAAACATGTCTAAATAATTGATTCCCTCGACTTATGTAAACCCTTTAGCCACCAAACGTGCCTTATGTCTGTCAGTGGTGCCATTAACATTATATTTGATGTGGTATACCCATTTACAATCAATTGGGTGTTTGCCATCAGGTAGAGGGACAACATACCAGGTTTGAAGGAAATCCATAGTTTTCAATTCCTTATGCATGGTATTTCTCCATTCAGAAAATCGAACAGCTTGGTGATAGAACGATGATTCATACGATGAAGAGATATTTGCAACAAAGTCAGCATAGGAGGGAGACAACTTTGTGGAAGAAAGATACTCTTCAATAGGATACATGCATGAAGTAGAAGCAGTAGTGTTGCAGTAATAATCTTTGAGATATGAAGGATTATTAAGAACTCGAGAAGACCTTCGAGGATCCCTTACAATCGAATTAATATCTGATTGAATAACTGGTTTGGTAGACAACTACTTAATAGACTCGTGCTCATGATGCTCATGTACTACATTCTGTTGTAAATCAAGAGATTGTGATCTGGAAGAGTCTGCATCCATGTGTTGAACTGAAGATTTATGGGATCATTATTGATGACAGGAGTAGTATGCAAACCTAAAGTGTCAATCAAGATAGAAGGTAAAGAAAATTCAGAAAAGGGATCAATAAGAGGACTAGAGGGAAAAATAGTGTGAAACAAAAAAATCATCTCATAGAACAAAACATCTCGGATACCAAAATGGACTTGGTCTTAAGAACATAAACCTTGTACCCTTTCATCCTAGCAACATAACCAAGAAAGACACCAGGCAAGGCTCTTTCTGAAAATTTGTCTCGATGAGCTCGAAGTGTCGAGACAAAACATAAACATCCAAACACCTTAAGATGTTTATATTCTGAAGCATTAGTGTGCAAAAGTTCAAAATGAGTCTTGTTATCCAAAACAGGAGAATACCGCTTATTGATGATATATATGGCAGTGAGCAAACAATCACCCCAAAAATAGATAGGCACACTAGGCTGAAAATATAGAGCCCAAGTAACAGCCAACAAATGCTGGTGTTTTATTTTAACCATAACATTATGTTGTGGAATTTCTACACAAGAGAATTGATGAACAATCCCTAAGGAAGCAAACAAATCAGTGAATTTTAACTCATGAGCATTATTAGACCGAAATACCTTCAAATCATAACCAAACTGTCTTTTAATCGTCTTTATGAAGTTTGGAATAATAGAGCTAACTTCTAACTTATGATGCAACAAATAAGTCCAAATACACCTTGTATGATCATCAACTGAGGTTAGAAAATATCTTTAATTGTGATACGTGGCAGTCTTATACGCACCCCAAATATCACAGTGCACCAAATCAAAAGGATGATTATCACGAGAAAATGAATGTAAAAAAGGTAATCGATGTTGTTTTGCAAGAGGGCAAATCTTACAAGGCTCAACTTTATTAGAATCATGAAAAAGTAATACATCTTTTAAAACATGTAAAACTCGAGAACTAGGATGGTCAAGACTAGCATGCCAAGAAGTCGATACAACAAATGAACTACTAGCAATTTTATCATTAACAACATTCTTCTTGCCCTTGCATAATATGCATATGCAATAAGTAGAGACCTCGATAGAGCTCACCCCTCCCAATCATATAGCATAGGTCTTGAATCAAACATTGAGCGTTGCAAAACAAAATAGAAAGATCAGAATCCTTAATCAATTCAATGACCGCCAACAGGTTAAACTGAAATTGAGGAACATATAAAACGTTCTTGAGCACCAAAGAATATGATAGAAAAATATTCCCAGAATAAGCAACAGAAACCATTGAGTTATTAGGGAAAAGTATCATGACACCCTAAATAAGAATCAACGAATCAAAAAGATCTTTGATATAACACACATATCTTAAAGCTCCTGAATCTATACTCAAACTATTGATATAAGAAACGAGCTTGCCTTGCATCGAAAAATTAACATATGTAGAGGGGAGATCCAGATTTGAAGCAGACTGAAGTTGATTGGTGAGTATAACAATGAGTTGTTGACATTGTTTTGTTATCAAATAATCACCAGAAATTGCCTGAGAAGACTCATCAGAAGAAACAACAGCATTCGAATAAGTGACATTTGAATTCTTGGAGTGAACATGATAGATAGGGGGATAACCATGGAGCTTGTAGCATTTGTCCTTGGTATGGCCCAACATGCTACAGTAACTACATTGTGGCCAGATTTCTTGAAAATCGAGGCAGTTTTAACAGCAAATGTAACTTCAGGAATGGGGGGATCGACAACAATGGGTTTTTAGTTTTCTTCTTGAAGAACCAGAGAAAAACTTTAGTAATGATAGGAAGGGGAACCATTAACAAAATATGTGCACGAATGGGTGCATATGATTCATGAAGACCCATTAAGAATTGCATGGTCAATTCTTTCTGATGTTCAGCCAACATCTTCTCAACACCACCACGGTTACATTAAGAATAAACAAAAAAATATTTAACAAAAATTAACTCATCCCATAAAATCTTCAACTGAGTATAATAGGTGCTAACAATCATGGAACTTTGAAACAACTCACCCAATTTCTTTTTTAGATGAAAAATCTGAGGGTCATTGGTTTGATGAAATCGATCTTCAAGTTCATTCCAAACAGCTGCAATTATTAGATGATAAGGGAAACTAGCAGCAATATCTTTCGAAACCTAATTCAAGATCCAGAAGTTAACAAGATTGTTAGATCTCGTCCATGCATTAAAGAGAGTTGTTGAAGAAGAGGCTGGCATATGGATGGATCCATCGAGTTGAGCGACCCCCAAGCAAAATTGCAAGGGCAGACCGGGAGATTATTAACAACTGCAACAGTAACGAAGATATAAAAGGTTCCTCCACCTGGGTTCCATGTCCAAAGAGTGGAATATACTTTCCTAAATGCCATGAATGGGTGATTATATTTACATGATATGTATATTCCACTTGGGTTTCATATCCAAACAAATTATTAATAAAAATATTCCAAGCGACTCAATAAAACAATGTTCTATAATCGAGAGATAATTTATATATTTTGTCTTAAATTAAATTTAATTAATATGTAATTTATAAACTATTGTATGTTTATTTGTAATTATATTTACATGATCAGTATGAAATGGAGTCAATATCAAATATATAGGAAGATTAATTATATGTATAATATTTGACCGTTTAGTTAAATTTTATGTTTGAATATTTTCATTTAAAAAATGTTAAGCAAAAATCAAACGACCTAAGTGGTTAAAAAAATTAATAGTCATCCTTAGAGATTTCGAGTTCAAGCATAACGTCTATAATAATGTTTAAATGTTCATTGTAAAAAACTTTATAGTGTTTCGAATAAATACTAATCATTTTATACTAATAAAAAATGTGTTAAAAACATGAACATCAGATTTGTTTTTTGTTTAAAAGCCAAACTTATTTTCTTTTTTCATTTCAGGACTAATAGGACTGAAATTGAGATTGAACTATAAAAGGTGAGCACAATTTCATCACGGTTTGAACCCGAATGACACAATTTAAAAATAATAATATAAATTTAATTTAAATCGAATTATAACTCAAAAAATTTACAATTCATTCTAGAGAGATAATTTTTATTTAACACGTCGACCTATTTTTTGGTTAAGACATCAAATCAATTATCAGGTGACATTGGTGTATTTTCTATATTTGTTCAATATATTTTTCGACTAATATTTTATTCGAATAAATTATATGTAATTTTTATTAATAATTTGTTTGTGTTTTCAACAATTTATATTAAAAGATTTTAACTTAAAAAATTATATTAAATATTCAAGAGATACGAAATTATAAAATTTCAAGGGATGTGAAATTACATAATTTATTTAAAAATATAAGAAAACTATTTAAATTATAAGAGAATTTAAATTTTTGAAGAATACGACTGTAACCCAACACTCCTCCATCTATCCTTGAGTTTTATATTATCAACATACAACAGTCAATGGCGAAATATCTTGTGTAAAAAAGGATGAGTCTACAGTGTTTGTCATGCATCAATATCCACCGGTATAAATTCATAAATAATCATTAAATTATAGTAAAATATTTTTTTTTGATTATTCAACTTTTAAAAAATTATAAAATGAGTATTAAAATTTATATTTTGTTAAAAAGAAGTATAGACATTTAACCATCGTCAAGGGCTAATATGACGTATTAAATTATTAAAAAATCTTATTTGCTCCATTCAATATTTTTCAGTAATAATTTTCAAAAAATAGAAAAATTATTTTTAAACATATGAATTTTTAAAATTTATTTTTGAAATTATAAATATATTTTAAAATTGTATTTAAAATTATTAAAAAAATTAAAGAATTGAATCACATCGTTTAATAAATAATGATTTCATTTTTTATAAATGAAATGTTTGGACTTCAAAAATTACAAATTATAAATTTTCGAATATAATCAAAATTAAATAAAAAAAGTAATTATAAAATAATGAGTTAACAAATTCATATTTTCTAAAAATATAATTATAATTTTATGAATTAAAAGATTAATTATAAAGCTATAATTTTTAAAAAGTATTTTTATTATTTTAAAAATGAATCATAAATTTATATATATATATAATTAATTTTTTAGAATTTTTACTTCAAAAGATTAAAAAATATCGAAATGAAATTTAGCTTATAACTATTAATTTAATTTGTTATGCTAATCTTTTAATGATAATTAAAGATGTAATATTTAATTTGTAATACAGTTGAGTAGTCAAATGAGATATTATGTCATTTTTAAAACTTTAATTTTCAAAATAATTATTTTAATATAATTTAATGACCATTTAAAAAATTTATCTTTGTAGTTAGGGGTGTGCAAAATTATCCGACCCGGTTGACCCGACCCGCCGACCCTTCGACCCTGATCTAAAAAAACCGGGTAATTCTCTAAAAAAAATTACCTGGCCGGGTCGAGCCCGGGTCACAAAATCTAGTTTTTCCGGGTACCCGGGTTACCCGGGTACCCGGTTAATTTTTATTTTTTTTATTTTTTTATATATAATTATATAAAACATAATGAATTTTATAGTGAATATTATTTGTATTTGAACTTTTAAATTTTATGTTCGGATATTAGAGTATGTAATTCGAAGTTTTGAACATTTAAATTTGTGTATATATTTTTTTAAATTAATAATTTGAAAATAAAAAATTAAAATCCGGGTATCGGATACCCGATTACCGGGTACCCACAAAATCTAGATACTCGATTACCAGATACCCGTAACATCTGGATCGAGACACAAGCCGAAAAATCGTCGACCCAAAAATTCCGAATACCCAAAAATCGAATACCCAAAAATTCGGATACCCGAATTTACACACCCCTATTTGTAGTAGTTCATCTCGGTACGTGGGTAGAATTTTCCGTGGAAAAGGTGTCGTTATATTAACCGGCGGCGCTGATTCTGTTTAACACGTGGCTTCTTTAAATGCCACTTCTCCTACGGACGCATAAACTATTATCCATTGTCGTTTTTCCTTTTCAAGGGTAAATTGTATTAGATATCCCCAACTATAATTTGTGTTTGGAAAAAATGGTACCATACAAAGAAAGGATTAAAAGACACAACCAATTAATTTAAGAAAAATTAAGAAAAAACACAAATATCATTGTTGATGTACAATGATAAATACAATCAACACTAACATAATAATAGAGCATGATAATTGAGTTTGCCATAGCTTAAATACAATACATTTTAAATGATCGTGAACATCTGTTAAAAAAGATATAAAATTTATCGATAAAAGTTGATTACATCCATTGATTTTTATCGATAAAAAAGATTTAGAAAAATGTATAATAAGTTATTTTAGTGGTTAAAGTGTTTAAATCTTATTTTGTAATCATTTAAATTATTAGAAAATATAAAATTATATAAATTGAGTTTTTTTATTAATTTAATTGATGAATTAAACATTAAATTCTAGTTCAAGTTTAATAAGAAAACAATTTAAAATAAATTGATCAAATTTTAACGTATATTTTATATATTATTTAAATACAATATTTTAAAAATATCATTTAAATTTAGTAATTCATTTTTAAATGTGATATGTTTAAAACCATATGCTTCAAATACGTAACCTAACATTTAACAATTAAATTAATAATTAAATAACAAAAAAACCTCATTGACCCTTGATGATATGCAACTAAAACCTTACGAATTTGAAGACTAATTTAAAATTCAGACATATTATGGGGATGTCTTCTGAATTAAACCTATTCATAAGGTGGGCCGAAGGCGTAGAACCAAATTTAACATCGAAATTGATTTTATTTAGTCCGTTTCTTTGAATTTGATAAAAAAAGAATCTGTTCCTTTGAAGCTAAGGCTATCGGTTTTTATTTGCTGCAATTTTTCCCCGCGTTTCTTCGAAGAATTCATTACCTTCTCTTCATTTTCTGTTTTCTTAATCCAAAATTATAATTGGAATTTTGGAAGGTATATTTAATTTTTTTTAGTAAAAAAGAGGGGAATTTTTAATCCGTAAATCAGTTCAAAATAATTTGGGTTTTCATCTCTCTTGGGGATAAATAAAAGCATTTGGGGTTTAGTTGGATGACTAGCGCTTCGGAGTTGTTCTACACTCGAAGGTCGAGAGTGGGTCGACCCGATCTGGATTCAGGGATTGGGTCCTCAATTGAGCGGAACCACCATCGCCGGAATCATCCCAGTTATCACCATAACAGGCATGATTTAGACGGTAGCGATTCTCTCCGCCGCTCTTCCCACGTGCGCCACTCCGGCTCGCGTGCTTCCTTCCTCTCTGTACGCTCAATTTTTCAATTTCCCATTTACCTTTTCTTTCGTATTATTTAGTTATAGTTAGGTTGCTGAGAAATAGAGAAATTGAAAGAAAATATGTTGGCGTGTGTATTATTTTTGGAAGGTACAATAAATTGCAATTTTAATTTTTAAATTTAAAATTGTATTTAATTAATTTGTTGTATGGTTTATGCTTCAATGTTGAACTTTGCTCTGAAATTCAATAGTCCTAAGCTAAATTTATCAGTGGAATTACTTTTAAAAAGTTGTATAAATATAAAAGTTTCTTGGTAATTTAACTGAACCCTTGGTTCACTTACAATAAAATTTAGCCACCGACCTATACAAGAATCGACTAGGTGCCGTGGTTTGATATTTTTACCTGTTTTTTTATAATTTATTTTTCCTTGCCTGAATTACTTATATTTGGATGCCTTGAGATTGTATCATTACCTTATTTATCGTTTTTATAATTCTGTATTGAATATGGCTTTTTCAGGAGCGTCCATCAGTGCGGTTTGATGAAGGTATCAGTGAGCTTGTAACGAGCAATGGGTTAAATGCAGACATTGTAAACAGCTCTAGAAGGCAAAGTTTGAGATCAAACGAGAGGCTTGCAAGAGCAAGGTTTGATGAAGGTACCAGCGAGCTTGTATCGAACAATGTTTTAAATGTGGATGGTGTAAGCAATGTAAGCGGAAGAAGTTTGAGTTCAGATGAAAGGCTTCCTGGAGCTGTGCTACTTGCAAGAGCGAGGCTTCTTGAGCGATTGAGAGGCGTGTCTGTTTCTGGAAACAGGTTGGTACTTAGACCTCTCTGCAAGTTTGAAATTCATAGTTTTCACATTTCTCTTCCTTGGATTACGCATGTTATTATTTCTTGTTGAACTGCAAGGACAAGTAAATTATAATATTTATTGAATAATGCGGTAATTTATATCGGATACTTATATTCTGCATGATCTTTGACATCGTGTGGATGCCACTTTTATCCATGATGGTGAACTTACCTTTGGCACTCATTTTGTTTTTGCTACTCTAGTCCCAGCTATTCTTGGTCTGATGGAAATTTCCGTTAGAACATCACATCACATTTATTATTTATTTCTCAAGTTTGATGATTGTATGGATGGATCTTGTGGAAATATGCAAAAGTTTACGTGGATTCAGATTATATTTTTGCCCTTGTACTTTGTTGATTTTGTGGATCTGTTGAGGGTGTAAAATAATCAAAAGAAGCAACTATTGAATGAGCAATCCGTGTCATAATCTGTAGGAAGATTCAGCGTCTTGCTGTTGGTTGTGCTCCATTATAATTTGTGAATCAAAAAAATAAATACGGGTCTTGTATTAGGGGCATTAAGAGTTGAGCTTGGTTTAGCAATAAGAAAGGAGGCACCGTATCATATGATAGAGCTGTTAGGAAGATGACCCTGGGTTATAGCCGGTTAAGGTTGGGTGGGTCGTCACTAATGAATTTATCTTTCTACTGTTGTCTCTGCCTTTGATGTTCTAGATACTTCTATAGAGTTACTTAACTAAACCATCCTGTTTCTGCAGCCTTTTTCTTTTTTCCCTTAAAAACATTTTTCTTTTATGCTTGTCATTCATTACTTTGCGTCCCACATCTGTGAATACGTGAAAGCAGATATTTTTTTGGTTACTCCCCTGCTACCCGTGGTACTATAATTTGCAGCCCCACTGCTGTTTTTGGTTCTTTCTATCCAGTTGGTGATGGCTTTTGCATCACTAGTTACCACTACTGTCCAGTCCCACCGCTGGTGTTTTCTATTCTGTAATATTAGTGGTTCGTAGTACTAAAATCACTATCGCTATGACAATCCACACCACATCTGCTCCCACTTCATTTACTTACAAATTAGTGTTACTCGTTTCCTAACTGGTTGAGAGAAGCATGTGGACCACCCGAACCTGTATTGTATTTATGCTGCGTCTGGCGTTCAATAGTGGACGCAGTTATGTTAAATCTCGCATTAATCAATAGACATCTGAAGCGCAAATTGCGGCTTAAACATTCCTTAAATCATTGTTTGATTTTTCTTCTCATTTTGGTTTCGGGTTCTTCCTCTTATTTTCTTCAGGCAAAGCAGCAGAACACCACACAATGCTTACCGCCGGGAGCATGTGTCAGATGATGATTTGAGGAGCATAACCGAAATCTCTACAGGATTGGCACCTAGGGGTTCCCCATTAACCTCTGAAACAGAAAGGTTTCAATTGTTACACGAAACAAGCAAGAAGCCTCCCGGACTTACTCAGGAGGCTTTGAACCGTTTGCCGTTGGAAGTTTTCAGCAGCCAAGAGGTGGACGTTGAAAGAACGAAGTCAAGGGAATCGAGGGATTGCAGTATATGTCTAGAAAGTTTCGGAGAAGAAGATGTGCTGACACGGCTGCCGTGTGGGCACAGGTTTCATTTTGCTTGCTTGGACCCTTGGGTCAGGACATGTGGGGACTGTCCCTACTGTAGAACAAGTATACTATAAAAACTCCTCGTAGAGCCTGTCAATCGCTTCAAGTTTTGTTGTGAAAACATAAATTATTACATGTGTCTACATAAGTTTGGTATCTTTCAGATATTTCGCCTAAAGAATCTTGAATACTACGTTAGATCCCTCGTAATAATTTTATAATATTTGATATAAATTATTTGATCAAGCAAATATCAATGATTATATATTAAAAAAGATATCATGTTCACTACACTTACCTAATTAAAGTATTAATTACATATAAGATTTATTTATGTAAATACGGTAAGGTAAGGGTTACATAAATGGTCCCTGGTTATAAGATATTGTTTTATTAAATTTATTGACTATAAAAAGTTACAGAATGATCATTTGATATAGAGGATTTATTTGTTTTACAAAAAACAGATTCTAGAAAATGAATTCTAAAAAATGAATTACATTTCCTATAAAATATTTTATGAAAATCATTTTACAGTGTTTGGATACTGTTGTGTAATTCAATTTCCATTGGTTGGTAATTTTTTTAAAAATTCTTTATTATAAACATCAAATGCAATAAATAATATTATTTGTTAACAAAATAAAAATATATTAATTTTTAAATATTAGAATAATTTATCTAATATTATTTTTGTCAATATTATTATTAAAATATTATATCTATAATTTTAAATAAAAATAAAAATATTATTATATTTTATTAAAATAAAAGTATTATAATTATATTAAATATTTATTAAAATAAAAATAATATATCATTAAGTATATTAATTACTTATTAAAATAATAATATTAGTAAACTATTAAAACTTATAGTATCGCATGTTAGCTGGTCTAACAGCGGGCGAAGGCGAATCTCTTTTTTCCGATCGTACGATTTTATTCATCGTTCTGTGGTTGTTTTTTTAGGGGTTTTAGAGTACTATGTCAGGGGATGCCCTAACATACTGGCGAGGACTCTTTGCGGTGGGTATCGATCAGGAACTGGAATTCTTCCCACCAGAGGTGGTTGAGGGTTCGAGTGTAGTGAAGCCGCCGATAGAGGTGTTTGAGGAAGGCATTCAAGACTGGAAGCATGCGTTAGTTGGGCAATTTATTGGCTCGACTCCAAGCTTTAGTTCTATTTAGAAGATAGTTACGCTGCTATGGACTAAGATTTCTCCGGTCAATGTGAGTATAGTTGGGCCAAGCTTATATGTTTTTTCTTTTTCCAATTCGAATGCCAAGGACTAGGTTTTAGATGGTGGTCCATGGCATGTACAACATAAGTCGATGTTCCTTAGGAAATGGGAACCCAATTTGAAAGAGTTACATTTTGATTTTTGTTTCATGCCTATTTGGATTCACTTGTTTAATGTTCCACTTGAGCTATTTTCCAAGAGAGGTTTGAGTTATATAACAAGTGTTGTTGGTAAGCCTCTACATATGGACTCAGTTACTGCTGCTAGGGATAGATTGGAATATGCTCTAGTATGTGTCGAGGTTCCTGCTGGGTCCATAATTCAGGACTCTATCGATGTTGTTTTGTGCGATGGATCAATGGCAAGAGTCAGAGTTTTGGTTCCTTGGATGCCTACCTCTTGCACAGACTGTAGACGGTTCGGGCATTCTGTAAAATTTTATCCTCGAGGGAATGGAAAAAAGACTGAGCAGGTATGGAGAATTAAGAGGAATGTGAATGATGTTCAACAAATTACTTCTTCTGCTGTGGATAAGGTAATGGGGAATGTTATTGTTGATACAGTTGTTATCTCTAGTGGAACATCTAATGTGATTTGTTCTGGAGAAAAACTGCATGCTCATGTGACATCTCAAGTTGAACGGGTTGCTGATGTTAATGCTGTAACTAATTCTGTTGTTGTTTGTACTCTTGATGGAAAACTGCCTTGCTATTATTTCTGATGATAAGATGGACATGGTTAAGCAGGCTAAGCAGCAGCCTCTTGTTAAGAGGGGTAAGGGTAGGCCAGCAAAGGAGGGCAGGGATATTGGTGAGTCAAAGAATAAATTTGAAGTGCTATGTGCTATCGACTTTGAAAAATTGTTGGAGCCCACTGCTGCTGACTTTGGCAAAAAACATAGAGGTGCTTCCTTGTGTGTGGCAAAGTTAGTCCAAGACCTAAAATCGAAGAAAAAAGAGCATGTGGAAAAAGTCAAAAAAAATTGAGAATAGGGGTGGTGGTGCTTCCTCCTCCACTATTGTTGCATGTTAATATGTTTCTGGAATATAAGGGGCTTCAATAGCTCCTTCAAGCAAGCTAAGGTTCTGAATTGGGCTACTAGAAATCAAGTCAGCATCTTATGTATCTTGGAAACTAGAGTGAAGGAGATCAATTCTGCTGCTATTCTGTTGAATAAGTTTAGTGATTGACATTATTGCTGTAACTATAAGCATGCTGTCAATGGGCATATATGGGTCCTGAAGGCTGCTCGGGGGGTACTAGTTTTTGTACTTCGACAGTTTATGGATCGAATGATAGTTCCATTCGCAAGCATTTGTGGGATTAACTTAACTCTTTGGAAGCTTTTGTGGGCAGTAGAGCTTGGTTAATAGGTGGTGACTTCAACGCCATTTTAAACGCTGGGGAAAGTTCTGCTCCATTTGATTCTAGTACCTTGGCAGATATACTTGATTTTCAGAACTGCGTGTAGGGACTAGGTCTGTTCGATCATCCTTTCACTGGCCCATTGTTCACGTGGACAAATAAGGAGCAGGATGCATTCTTGGCACGTAAGTTGGATCGAGCCCTTGTTAATTCCAACTGGATTGATGTTTTTCCAACCTCCGATGTTGAATTTCAGGCCCCTGAGGATTCTGATCACTGCCCAACACTTGTCTGGTTGTATAAGGATATCCCTGCTGCTATGCCTAAACCATTTAATTTTTTTAACTTTTGGGATGAGCATCCCAACTTCATGGCCATTTTCAGGGAATCATGGCATGCTCCTGTCATTGCTAACCCTTTGTAAACTCTTTACCTCAAGTTAAAAAGATTGAAACGATCCCTCAAAGAGCTTAATAGAAGTTATTATGGTGATATTTCTGGGTAAGTCAGAGATAAAATGGAGGAATTGAGGAGATTGCAGCTTGTCAATCTCAATCCACTTACTGTTGGTATGAACATTCATGCTGAAGTGGAAACCGAGAGGGAATTAAGGACCCTTGAGGAGGATGAGATGTTTTTTTTATAAGCAAAAAACAAAAGCAGATTGGATCAAAGATTGTGACCAGGGTACCCGCTTCTTTCACTCTATGGTTACTAGCAAGAAAAAGAACTACACAATTAGAGTGTTATTCAATCAAAGAGGTGAAAGACTTGACACTTTTGAGGCCATGTCTAACGAAGTGGTTGGTTTCTTTGTGAACCAGTTAGTTATAGCTGATCCTGAGGTCAAGGGCAGTAATGTTAGCACTATTAAGGAGTTATTTGGCTATTCGTTACCAAAGTGTGCAGCTGAAAACTTATGCAAGAATGTCTCTGATACTAAAATTAAGGAGGCCTTGTGGAGGCAGGGGAATAAGTCACCTGGTCCAGATGTCTATAATGCTTTCTTTTTTAAGAGAGCGTGGGCGGTTGTAGGAGAAGACTTCATGACAGCAATAAGGTACTGTTTCGATCATTCTTTTATGCTTCTCTCATTCAATGCAACAGTTGTTGTGTTAGTCCCTAAGGTCCTAAATCCGAGCCTAGTTAAAGATTTTAGGCCAATCTCATATTGCTCTGTTGTTTACAAAACTGTCACTAGAATCTTAGTGGATAGACTCTCTTCGGTCTTTCCTGGCATGATTTCTATGAACCAAACTGCATTTGTGAAAGGAAGAAGCATAGTTGATAATGTTTTATTAGCCCAGGAAATTGTTAGAGGTTACTCTAGGAAGAATATGTCTCCTAGATGTGCACTCAAAATTGACTTGCAGAAGGCTTTTGATTCCTTGAACTGGAGTTTATAGGTGTGATTATGCATGCTTTGGGGTTGCCTGAAAAATTCATTAGCTGGATATGGGCTTGCTTTGCGTACCCTAGGTATTCTATTATCCTCAATGGTACTCTTGTTGGATATTTTAGAGGAGCTAGAGGTGTGAGGCAGGGTGATCCCCTTTCGCCCTATATTTTTGTATTGGCCATGAATGTGCTTTCTAACATTTTGAACGTGGTTGCTTTAAATGGGGTCTTTGGCTATCATCTCAAGTGTAAAAGGATTTGGCTCACACACCTTTGCTTTGTGGACGATTTGCTCATTTTTTGCAAGGGTTCTATCGATTCTGTCATGGGGGTGCAAGCTGTCCTAGATCACTTCTATTCCATGTCAGGCTTGAAGTTGAATGCTAGCAAATGTGAGATGTTTGCTGCTGGTATTCATGTTGTGCATAGTTGTCTCATCAGGGATTTCACTGGCTTTAGATTGGGTGCCCTCCCAGTTCGGTACTTGGGTGTTCCTCTGGTCACGAGAAAATTGGTTGTGAATGACTGTCAAGCCCTTATTGACAAACTCAGGGCGAAGCCAACCTTTTGGGCAAATAAGCATCTCAGCTTTGCTGGGAGGTTACAGCTCATTCTTTCTATACTCCTAAGCATCTCGAACTATTGGCGTAGGCAACTTATTTTGCCGCATGCGATCATTAGGAAAGTGGAGCAATTATGGTCCCGCTTCTTTTGGAAGGGATCTGATGTACTTGCAAAGGGTGTAAGGGTTAGTTGGAAGAAAATGTGCCTCTTGAAATCTAAAGGGGGATTGGGATTGCAAGATGTTGGGTGCTGTAAAAAGTCTTGCACTGTACAGTTTATCAGGAAGCTTTTGGCTAATGAAGATTTCCTTTGGGTGGCTTGGATGCACTCCTATGTTATTAGAAATGCTGATTTTTGGCAGATGGCAGTCCCTGCTAATGCTAGTTGGAATTTCAAACATCTGCTGGAAATCAGATCTGAAGTTGCTCATCTCTTCACGGGTCAGGTTTGTGATCTGAGCACGAGGCAAGTTTGGGATGATTTGCGGCTACTGGCCCTAAAGTACCCTGACACCATCTAATATGGTTTTCTAGGCGCATTCCCAAATTCAGCATTGTGGTATGGATGGCAATGCTAAACAGACTGCCTACTCGGGTTAGGCTCGTGCATATGGGATTATCCATCGAAACCGACAAGTGTTTGATGTGTGGCACTATGGCAGAGACAAGAGAACACTTGTTTATTGAATGCAGCTTTGCTAAGGAATTGTGGGGCTCTGTCCTTGGACTATGTGGCATCAATCGTGGAGTTAGCAACTGGGACAGTGAGCTGGCCTGGGCTGCTTGTTTTTTTAAATGTAAATCTCTCATTGTTCGGATTCTAAAGCTTGCTTGGACGGGTCATTTATATGGCATTTGGATGGAACGAAATAACAGATTATTTGGTAAAAGGAACAGAACTAAAGATGACGTGCTGGACGATATCAAGCAAGTCATTCGAATTCGCATGCAGAGCCTGGTTTTCAATAGAGCAGATTTGATCAATGTTGCTCTTTGTGATAAATGGGGCATTGCTTAAGCTAAGTTTGTTATGCTGTTTTCTGTTCTTTGCAATCAGTAAATAGCTTTGCTTGTTGTCATGGCTATACTTAAAGGTATTGTTTATTGACTTTGTATCTTGTAGCATCATTTTGCTTCTTGTGTAATGAAAATTGAATTATCTAAAAATAAAACTTATAGTATCAAAATAAGAATATTATATTATATTTTAAAGAATATATTTTAAATATTTATTTTTTATGAAATTAATAAATAATATTAATTTTATTAATAATTCATTATATATTATTAAAATAAAAATATTATATTATAAAAATTATCAATTAATAAAATTTAATAATTAATATTTTTATTAAAAAGATACTAAAATAATATATTAATATTAAATATATAAAATAAGAATGTTTTAAGTGTTTATGCTTTGAAGTGAAAAGTTCGTAAAATGACTTACGGAAAATCAGATCGTAAGTCGTTTTCCAGAAAATATAAATGAAATTCAATTGACCAGGGAAATGAATTACATTGACCATCTGTTTTCCGCCAACCAAACACTGAAAATGAGGAAAACATTTCCTGGAAAACCAATTACACGGAAACAAACAAACCCAGAGTATTGTTTTGTTGAGTCATTTGACTATTTTTTTTATTAATCTGGTGCAATATTTGTTCAAAGATAACTCTTAACCATTTACATAGAAGGCTCATACCCCTGACATCTATGGTGCTCGAACCCGAGTCCTCAAGGAATAACAATAATTCATTTACTATGGAAGCCACTTGGTTCTTGCTCGACTATTTAAGATAATAAAATGGTCACCTGATTATTCATTATATTCCAAACTCATCATTTTTTTTTGTTAAAAGTTGACATTATTCTGAGTTGAACATTAATATACTAATTGTAATATGATAAAATCTAATCTCATAATCTCAAACGACTATTATATCACAGTCATCATGTTAACGTCCAGCTTAGTCAATCGTCAATTTTTTAACGGAAAATGATGAATTTATAACGTAATCAATAGTTGGGTGACCAATTTATAACTTTTAATAGTCGAGGGACTAAACAAAACAACATTATGAAGTCGAATGATCATTTTGTAATTTTTAATAGTCAATGGACTTAATAAAGCAATACCTATAATCAGGGGACCATTTGTGTACTTTACCCAGATACTTAAATATAGAAAATATCTTTATTATTTCCTATATATATGTAAATATTAATTTGAAATATAACATTTCTATTTATTTTCATAACTTCTATAGGAAAGAAATTCAAAGAAATTCATATGCTTTTTTTTTTCTAAGTTGCTTTTACATATTATAAATCTAAAATTTCACATATACCTAACAAGGGATATAATTTTTTATAAACATATTTTAATATAAAAAAATGGCCCGTTCATGTATACGTACATACACATATAATATGTATATGAAAAGATCTTTTTAGTATCAAATTGTGATTTTTATATAATTATTTATATTAATTAAAAATGAATATTATAAAATTTCATTACATAAACAATTCTATAAATTTAGACATTTTAAGACATTTAATATCTAGTTTTATTAACAATTGATATTTGATAATAATAGAAAATTTTAAATTTTCAATATAATATTTTATTTGAAAAATAAAGTAATGGTTAACGCGTAGAGTGGAAAGTAATAACAAGTATTGTATTAGGGTGGTTGGTCATCATCTCCCTTCCTCCTCACGCGGCATCTTTTAGTTTTCCTTTCACTTTACCTCACTCTCCACTCCATTTCTCTCTCTTAAAAATCCTTCCCCCAGAAAGAGAAAAAAGAAAAACCCTTTGAAAGTATTTGAGAGGTTTAGTTATTACGATGATGATGTTACGGTCGCTTTCACGGCCGCTCGAGCGTTGCCTCGGTATGAGGGCCGGTAGCGATTCTCTCATGTGGCACACTGACCTTAAACCCCACGCCTCCGGTGATTTCTCCATCGCCGTCGTGCAAGCCAACAACCACCTTGAAGATCAAAGCCAAGTCTTTACCTCTCCTTTTGCTACCTACGTCGGTGTCTATGATGGTCATGGCGGCCCCGAAGCTTCCCGGTTTGTCAACAAGCACCTCTTCCCTTTACTCCACAGTAATTCTCTCTCTCTCTTTATTTCTATTTCGGTTTATTCATTGAATTCTTCTTTTTTATGGTTTAATGTAGAATACATAGATATGGCATGAATGAACATATAACATGTATGGATGGATGGATGGATATGACACGAATAACCTTGAGCTATCAATGGAATAATCAGAAAGCATCAAATTTACAGATTTGTCTATCATACACTCTTGTTTTAGTTGTATGAAAATTTGTACTTGTGTAGACATTGAATATGAGCTATTTGTCTAAATTTGTATCTGTTTGCAAGTCTAATTCAATAAATGAAAGAATGGATTCTTTTTTTTAGAATATATAGCATATCTTTCTTTGCTAAGGAGCATAGTTTCAAATCGCTGTCGTGGTCGGTTTTCGGTCATTTCGGGTTTACCGTGATTGTGGGCGTCACGGGCGCTATTGGGAGCTATTGCGGGTGTAGCTGGTAACTCGGACGGAGGTGAAACCGCTATTTTGCAGGCGCTATCACGTTTTCGAACCGTGATTTGAAGCCCTGCTAAGGAGTAAGGACAAATATGAAGTTTCATGGTACTTTATAGATCATTGGATATGGGGAATTTTTCTTTGCTTGTACGTGATATAGAATCTATGGCATGAATATATAGTATATCTTTATGTCCATGGCAGGGAAACCTTAAGCTGTCAATGGAGTTATCAAATATGTTTCAGAATATATTTTTCAGTATATGGATATTTAGACTCAATTTACAAGTGTCTATTGTCACTTTTTGTTTTATTTGTTTGATAATTGCACTTGTGTATACAATGAATATGAACTATTTTTTCTAAACGTGTTGGTTTGTAAGTTTAATTCAATTTTGGACCCTTTAATCTCATTCTTTTCATGGGATTTGTTCCTTTCCATTGATTATTATGCACTTTTATTTTGAAAAGATTGATGGGAACCCTTAATTTTGTTTTCTTTTCTTCATTGTAGAATTTGCTACAGAACAAGGGGGATTATCTGCAGATGTGATAAAGAGGGCATTCAATGCCACTGAAGAAGAGTTTTTGCATTTGGTGAAGCGGTCATTTTCTTTAAGGCCTCAAATTGCGTCAGTTGGATCATGCTGTCTAGTTGGTGCAATTTCAAACGATGTGTTATACGTGGCAAATCTTGGTGACTCGAGAGCTGTTCTTGGCAAGAGAGTTTCGGAGGAGAAAGTAAACAAGGTAGTGGCAGAGAGGCTGTCAACAGATCATAACGTCGGAGTTGAGGAAGTCCGGAAGGAGGTCGAGGAGCTTCATCCCGATGATTCTCATATAGTGGTGTATACCCGCGGAGTTTGGAGGATTAAGGGCATAATCCAGGTACAATTCTGCTGACAAGTGGATTTGTAAGAGTTGTTTAAAAGCAATCAGTTTCAGGAATAGTCTGTATTGTTCTAGTAGTTGTTGATGAACTCAACGTCGATTGTTCTGTTTTTTCATTTTGGTGCTTCACAATGAATTCGATCTGTATCCACTCCAAAGCAAAATCATTTACATATTTCTTTGTAGGTATTGCTTGCAAGCATTTGGATTTTTCTCTTGGTGGATAGGTATATTAACGCTTGTATGCATTGTGCATTGCTATGAAATTTATTCCGAAAACCGGTTATGCTTCCAACTTTCAACGAATATTCCGGTCTGACTTTCTGTACCTTCTCGTGCAGCTATTTGTCATAAAGTATGCCTTCTATGCATGAGATGAACAAAATGCCAGATTCCTGAAGCATAATGCTAACCTTTAAGCAATTACAGTCTTTTCTCTTAAGCATTGTGCTGGTCTAAGCAGTTTTGTTTTCTTATCTCAGGTATCAAGATCTATTGGTGATGTTTACCTGAAGAAACCCGAGTTCTATAGAGATCCGATCTTTCAGCGGTTCGGAAACCCTGTTCCCATTAAAAGGCCGGTTATTACAGCAGAACCCTCAATCCTTATTAGAAAACTTAAGCCGCAGGATCAGTTCCTGATCTTTGCATCAGATGGCCTATGGGAGCAGTTGAGTGATGAAGCTGCCGTAAACATTGTTTTCAAAAACCCGAGAGCAGTGAGTATTCATGTTTTCTTGCCGTATCTTATAAACTAGTCTTCATTATCCACAGGCCTTAAAAGAAGCTTGTGGAAAATGGAAATGCAATGTATCAATAGCATGTCGGTATTGATATTCGATTGCTCGAACGCTTGCAGGGTATTGCCAAGAGATTAGTAAGAGCTGCACTTAAAGAAGTTGCAAAGAAAAGGGAGATGAGATACTGTGACATCAAGAAAATCGAAAAGGGTATAAGACGTCACTTTCACGACGATATCACAGTGGTCGTAATTTATCTCGACAGACACGGAGGGTCTCGCTATAATAGAATGAAGCAGAATGCGACGGGTTACACAACGGCACCTGTTGACATCTACTCCTTCAATGCGGATGAAGGGCACGAGGATCTGCTTCAAACAATTACCTAAAACACAATACAACGAGGGTTCCAAGTAAAGCTTAATTTATAAAAAACACCAAATCATAGAGTTGAAGTTGGACAAAATCTGGAGTTTTTGAAGGTAAAATATGTTTATTCATGTCTTTTAGCCTTTTCTATCAAATGTAATGAATCCCAGAAAAATCATTTTTGTATTGTTTAATTCTCTGTTCATAGTTTATATGAAAAATCATTTTATCCATGGTTTAACTTTGAATAGTCAGTCCACCTTGTCTCTGCGGCTCTAGCTTTTTAGCTTTTACTTTGTATTTTTCTCCTTTTAATATTATTATATTTCTAAGAATAAGATATTCAAGGAATGGGTTCAGCTCAAGTTTACGTACACTATCTATCAATGTTAAAAATAATTCATTTGGAGTTATCTAGACTTTATTTTCTTAAATAGGGTGAATATTACGGTACTTGTCGGAAATTAGCCGGAGCACTTGACGTCTTCCGAAAGACAGCCGGAGCACCTAATATCTTCTACCTTTTCATAATCGGAGCAGCATGACCGGTTTCCCTCTCTTGTGCAGTTATACTCGATCAGCAGTTATACTCGACCAGAGTACCATGATTGATCTTCTGAATACGTTGGGGGAGACAGTGACTGAGCATAAGATTTTATATTATGGGACGAACATGAATTCATAGAACTTTAAGAAGGTGAAAATAGATTTTTAATAGAAAATACATAAAAATAAAATAAAAATATATGTTAATTTAATATTTTTAGAAGGACGACCCGTCTAGCTCCAATGAATAATTGAAGATGTCGAATACCCTGACCGTCTTCCGAAAAGCGTCATGTTCTGTGATCGACTTTCAATGTTGATTGTCACATTCATTTTACTCTCCCATTTCAGTAATATTTTACTGTCGTTGAATATTAGTAAAGTTAAATTTGATTCGTATCGTAAATCAATTTAATTCTTCTTTTTAGAATTCATTTATCGTATATGATAATTTTTTATTTAAATATACAGAACTAACCTTGGAGTTTGACACTTTAAGTAACCGAACTCTGGAATAGTTTACGAGTGTGATTAATTTATTTTGAACATTTATTTGATTAGTTGGTCACATTGCAGCAATGTCACATTACAAAGCGTCCCTTAAATTTTATATATATATATATATATATATATCGTCCAGACAAGCAACTTAAATTTTGATCAAAATAAAAAGATAAAGCATATCGAAACAATTCATGTCACGTATTTTAAATTATTTCACAATAGACCTAAAGTGACAATTACATCCAAATCGAACCTGGTTAAAAATAATATATAGAAAAACAAACCCATATTCATGTCACGTATTTTAAATTATTTCATTTTTATGTGTTTTTATTTGATAAGAAAAACACATAAAAATGAAATCTACTTCCAAGGAGAATCGAACCCATATTCAATTAAAATTTATAATATTATATAATTTGTTATATTAATGGCTGGAAATTTAAGAGAGAATGCAAGCACTTTAGCTTTTAAATCAAACCCATTTCAATTAAAATTTATAATATTATATATAAAAATAAAAAAAGTAAAATTTAATTTTTTTTATATTTTAAACTATATTTATTTTTATATAATTTCTCATATATAATTGTTAAATTAACTTTTTTATATAATATTTAATTTATTATTATTTTAAATCTTACATTTTAAATTAATTATGGAGTGATGAAAAAAAGTGTCACTAAAGTAGTCTCTATTCTATTTTTGTCACTAATCAAAGACTTTATTTTTGTCAAAATAATCTCTATGCTATTTGTTTATTTTAAAATATTAATTTATCCTTAAATTATGTTCAATTGTATTATTAATTACCGATTCCACAACTATAAAAAAATTTAATTTCTTATATTTATTTTTTTATCAATTTAATCATTAATATTGAAAAATAAAAAAAATATTACTACTTGAGCAACGAAAAGTTTAACCATTTACGTTTATAGATTCTAAAGAGTTACATTCATAAGAAATTATAAATATAAAAGATTAAAAAATTATTTTACCTTTTATATTATTGTTAAGTCAACATCTAATAATAAAATAAAATTAATGAAATTAAAAAAATTAAAATAATATAAAAAAAGTAACATGGCAGATTAGGGTTAAAAATAATATAAAAATTAACATATTATATTGTAATTTTTAATTGAATATAGGGTTTGGTTTAAGGGCTAAAGTGCTTGCATTCTTTCTTAAATTTTCTGCCATTAGTTGTAATAAATTATATAATTAATAGGGTTAGCTTAGTGGTTTGGGTGTGCTAAATGTTGTTATATGTCGCTTGTTCGATCCTCCTTGTAAGTAGGCTTTACTTAAAAGTTTTTTCCTTATAAAATCAGGTGGTGACGTGTCACTCTATTTGATGCAAAATAAAATAATTAATTAAAATTAATAAAATATCACCCAATCTTATAGTGACACATTTCACAATCTAATTAGAGATTAAATTTATTAAATTGAATGGTGACACATGGCAGCATCCCATTGGAAGATTAATTTTATTTTAATTTATTAAAATCAGGACTAATTTGATAGAATATATAAGTAAGAGTGACCAAATATATAATTACACTAATTTTACTAACTGTTACATCATCACTTCCGTCGAAGGTTAACGGCAAGTGGCCTGATTGAATGAATTTAAATAGTTGGACGGTCTGATTGATAAGAATTCAAAATCTGTGGTCGAAATGAAAAGAGGTTATAGTTAAGTGGTCAATGGTATAGTTTACCCATTACGAGCTCTTTAAACCAATTAATGACCTTGTCAATGTAAAGGGATAAAATTATATTAAATTAAAGTATAAATGTTAAATCTCAGATTAAAGTATAATTAAGGGAGGAAGATGAGGATTTGAAAGAGTTAAGTAATAATGATGATGTTGAGGAAGAGAAGAACATGAAAAAGCAGGAATGACGGCCCAACTGATGGTGGCGGTGCTGCTCAGGTGCTCCAACACACCAACCAAGTCTCCCATAATTTTCCCCCTTATGAAACCTCGTGTACAAATTACATTTGTTTCATAATTTAAAATTTCCAGCTATTTCAATGGACCACCCCACAACCACCCTTCCTTAATTCATCCTTCACATGCATCTTTGTACCCAATTCAATCTAACCAATCAAATTTTCTTTTTTAACTTAATTATAACATAAATTGAATACTTCCGAGTTGGGTCGAGTTTCTTTTTTCATCCAAACTTGATCTAAAAATTTTTTTTATCTGCACCTGATTCAATCTGAGTTTAAAACGATTTTACCTGATTTAAAATCGGACTTGATACAAATAGATGTATATAACATTTATTTTTATTAGGTAAAATAAATACTAATTGAAAAGATAATATAAAGATGAACATTAATACAATTATATCTAAATATATAAGGGATATTTATAATATTATATTAGATTAAATTACGTTAAATTTGAACATCACCTGATTGGATCCACATCCTTTTTTTTAAAAAAAATTATTTGATTAGATCAAAACTCATCGAATTTTGATCAAATATCAGTCTCTAATTACCATAAAAAATATCATAATTTTTTATCTTAATTTTATTTTATATTTTCTTTTCTTGAAGATTTGTTTCACTATTCATATTCAAAATTTCAAGTATTTGAATTTTTAAATATAATTTTATAAAATATAAATAATTAAAAATATTATCAGTAGTGTTTAACTAATTATGTAATTTTGAAGAACAGGTTACATTTTCCATTAGACCGTACATGAAGATGAGTGAATAGTATTTGGGGTTTTAAAAAAGAGAAAATAACCTCAATAACCGAAAATTCCTTATAATATACGATTTTGACCAACTTTTTTTCTATTTGCCAAAATGACCAACAAAATTGCAATGCGATCTCTAAATCGCAACGCGATCTCCAGTATCGCAAATCAGTTTCCAGATTCGCAACGTGATTTTGACTATCGCATTGTGATTTTTCAAATTCGCGTTGCGATTTTATAAAATCGCAATGCGAATATGTAAATCGCAACACGATTCTGACTATCGCAACGCGATAATACATAATCGCAACGCGATTTTGACTGTCACAACACTGAATTTCAAATTCGCAACAGGTTTTAGTTTCGCAACACAAATGTTTTGGGTATATAACTACGCAGCAGAAGCAACTCATAACCTAAATTCCTAAATCGCAACTCATTCCATCTCCATCTATCACTCTCTCCGGCGACATCCGTTCCTATATCCAACGACATCCTTCCCCATCCGGCAACAGGTTTTAGTTTCGCAGCTCGTTTGTTTAGTAAATTAATTTACAATAATGAAATCATCTAATGTTGATCATGTTTGAATAGATTTGTGATTTGGAGGGTCATGAGAGAATGTTCATGGTGTTTTACAATATATGCCTTTACCCATGAATCTTCAACTAAAATTGTCATTAAAAAAGTTAACTTATGAAACTCTAAATGTTTCGTGTTGCAAATAAATTGAATTTAGAGCCCTTAAGTGGATTTAGGCTATCTTATCAGAGAAAATGTAAAGTTTATTTGTTAACCGATAATGAAGATGTTGAACGATTCATTTCTTACATTAGTGTTTCGCAAGATGATGTTACATTGTATGTTGTTGAACCTAGAAGTAGTGTAGTTGGGTCAGTAGCGAGTAGTAATCAACTAAGTTTTTCAACCCCAGTTTATGGTGCTCAAAATTTAATGGTTCCACCACAATTTCATCACCAAGCAAATTTTGTTTCACCACATTTCCAATACCAAACACAATCTCAAAACCCACAACCTTTCTCTAATCCAAATCCCAATCAACTTTCAGCACCAAATTCCGGTTTTCGTATTAACCAGTTAGACGATGATGAGCTAACAGAAAAAATTGTGAGTACTAGTCGGTATTCGAAATTTGATCTTGGTCAATATCCGGACTTTGATCTTGGTCAATACTCAGATTTTGATGATGTTTCAGAAGAAGAAACAGACCCTGCGTGTAATGATTTTGATATTGGTCAATACTCGAATTTTGATGATGAAACAGCCGCTGTCGAGGAAGATGTTGTTGATGATAATGAGGAGGAAGTTACGACTATGAATGAACATGTTGAACATCCATTCTGTAATTCATATAACCCTAAAGAAGAAAAAGAATAAGAAGAAATCCCCGAAAAAGAAGTCCCCGAAGAAAATGCCATGGGAGTATAACTGGAATATGCCAGAATTACTTCAGATACCAGAAGAAGAGTTGGTAAAAATAGCAGTTGATTTTTACACAAAAATTATTTGTATCAAGAAAGATGATTGTTTTGATACAAAGGAATACTTGAAGATAGCTTTGTATACGAAATGTGTGGAAGATGACTATCAACTAAAAGTTAACAAATCAAGCAAAGATCGTTTCGAAACAAGGTGTATGATTGACAAAAACTGTATGTGGCGTATGATTGCAAAGAGGATAAAAGATTGCGAAAATTTTCAAGTTAGGACTTTTATTGATAAACATACATGTTCAAAAACCCAAGTTTTTACTCACCATAGACAGGCAAACAAAAAGGTGTTGGGTGGTTTTCTGGCTGAGTTAATGTTTTTGAATGGTAGGGTATATCGAGGACATGAAATTATGACTGACATGAATGCTCGGTTCAAGATTAGTATCTTTTATTCTCAAGCTTGGAGAGCCAAATGTTATGCCTTGGAATTGTTGAGGGGGTCGCCAGAAGCATCGTTTTCCCAACTGCCGGCTTTTTGTCACAATTTTGCGATAGTCATTTCCGCATTGCGATAGTCATTTTCATGTTGCGATTTAAGTTTCGTGTTGCGACTATTCTTCTTCTGCAAATTGAAACTTGAATGGATTGCATTACTTCAACCAAAATACAAAACAAAGACAAATACTAACTTCACAGGGTTATTTTAGAACTGTTTATCAGTATTGGCAGCAACCGAATGAATTTACTAAGCAATCTAAGTGAAATGGTTAATCTAAGTGAAATTACGAGTAAATCAAGTTAAATATGAAAAATCTTAAACTTACCTCGTTGCGTAGAGTATGAACCTCATTCTGCAACGATACTACCATCTCACGTAGAGCCGCTACCTCACCACGTAAAGTAGATACCTCGTCATGCCATGCACCATTGTCATCGCGTAAAGTACCGACCTCCTCACGCAAGGCATTGACCTCATCACGTAACTCCCCTAACTCATCCCGTGGAGGTGGAGAACAGGGAGATAAATGTCATGGCATCTTTGTCGGTCGCCTATCATGAGGTGATGGTGGAGAAGAGGATCGATGATGTGACGGAATAAGTGATGACTCTCGTTGTAGAGGTATATAGTGTGGTCGATCAGGTGATGGCTCTGGGTGAGGTGATGGCTCTCGAAGTGGAGGGTGCTCATCATCCGTGCCATCAAAAAAACGCTTACTAACTTGCCACCAATCAGTGGCAAGCTCAGCCTCCGTGGGTGTCAGCCTCTGTAATGGAGTGTTGGCCTCCTAACAATATAAAAGCTCAAACAAAGTTAAATGTGTACTAGTAATAATTTGTTTATATATATGGTAGTATTTGTGTTAACTTACATCATTTATTGTCGTATACTGTAGTAACTCTTCCCAAATCAACAGTCGTCGTTTCCTCTTCCAGGAAATAGCTCTAGGAATATCATTTGAAGTTTTTAATGCATATGTCTGCATGTCGGGAAAAGCCTCAAATATCCAAATCTACAAAAACAATATAATACACAAATATTAGTAATTGTTAAATAATTAATTATAATTTTGGAAACATTATATAGAAATTCTTACCTTAAAGGCCCAAATAAAGCCTGAAAAAGTGTATTTGGAACCATCGCCACGCAAACTTTTGTGGTCATCAAAGGCAGACGATAACTTATTCCAGGCAGCTTTCCATATATACGAACCCCACGGAAACAAGTTCCATGCATTTAGGTCATCTACCAATAATATTAGGTCCTTAAGAATAGGTTGTCTAGTCTCTCTGCCTAAAAAGCTGGAATGCAAAAGTACTAAAAGGCATACTCGAACAACATCGACGTCATCCACCCGAGTAAAACCATCTTTCTTATTCAATAATCTTGTCAAGTCGTCGACGTGTAAATTCGGCTTCTCCATTGACAGCTCAGGAAAAACCCGGGATAACCATGATGGGCGGGTAATATGACTAGTGTATCGACCTACATCATCATGTTCGAAGCGTAGACCAGTGATTAAGCAAAACTCCTCCTGCCCAAAACACGTATACGCTGGTGGAAAATGAAACCATATCTCTTCATTACCACATTTTATACTCTCAGGTAGATCGCTAGTTATGGTCTGAAGCCACAAATGGGTCAACATAGCATCTCCACCCGGATTTTGTACTTTCAGCCATGGCCCGAAGCAAGTATCCTCAAACAATGTTCTTTGTACATGTGAAAGCTTCGACGCAATTGTAGTGACTAGGCTTATTTTATTCCTTAAGATCAATTGAGCCGAAAAAAAGTTCTACAAAAACAATAAACATACCAAGTTAGATTAAAAACTACACTGTGAAGATATACCAAAAACAATAATAAACATAAAGAGTAGTAGTAGTTTATTCTTCAAACTTAAATTTGCAACACTGTGAATTTAGTATTTGTCTTTGTTTTTTGGTTGAAGTAATGCAATTCATTCAAGTTTCAATTTGCAGAAGAATAATAGTTTCTGAAACTTAAAAGCGCAACACGAAAATGAAAATCGCAACACGAAAATGACTATCGCAACGCAAATTTGACTATCGTTGTGATTTTCATTTCGCGTTGCGATCCTCGGTTTCAAATAGTCATTGTCTAAAATTGAAACTTGAATGAATTGCATTACTTCAACCAAAAGACAAAACAAATATAAATACTAACTTTACAGGGTTAAAGACTAAACAGTTTAGCAGTATTGGCAGCAATCGAATGAATTTAATAAGCAATCTAAGTGAAATGGTTAATCTATTATTGAAATTACCAGTAAACTTATCATCAATTTCAATATGAAAAACCTAATAATAATGCAAAAAATTCAAAATAAAAATAATTAAAAAAACTAACCCTCGGTTGTTGATTTGGTTGATTTTCCATTTCTGATCGTGAATGATTGTGAGGGTGGCTCTAAGAGATGGAGATAGACGAATTTCGTCGGAGATGGGGACGGATGTCTCCATAGAGAGTGAGAATGGAGATGGGACTGAGTTGTGATTTAAGGTTTTAGGTTAAGAGTTGCGATTACGGGATGTATTAATATTCATGTTTGGAATTTGAAAATAAAATATGCTTTGCGATACTAATGGCGCTTTGAAAATCGCATTGCGATTCTGTATTATCGCGTTGCGATTATGTATTATCGTGTTGCGATAGTCAGAATCGCGTTGCGATTATGTATTATCGCGTTACGGTAGTCAGAATCGCGTTGCGATTTACATATTCGCATTGCGATTTTCTAAAATCGCAACGTGAATTTGGAAAATCGCAATGCGATAGTTAAAATCGCATTGCGAATCTGGAAACTGATTTGCGATACTGGAGATCGCGTTGCGATTTAGAGATCGCATTGCGATTTTGTTGGCCATTTTGGCAAATCGAAAAAAAGTTGGTCAAAATCGTATATTATAAGGAATTTTCGGTCACTGAAGTTATTTTCTCTTTAAATAATGGAGGATGGTAAAGAATTGCATATAATATATGGTGTATAAATATATACCACCTTCTATTCCTTCCTCGTAATGCTCTTCCTTCCCCTCTGGCTCTCTATCCCTCGGTTCTAAAGTGTTGGGCGTAGTTTAAGCAGATAGGGTGCGCAGGATTAAATATCACCATTGTTCTAACATGATTCTTGATCATAGATTTTTGTTTCTATCAGCTTTGTTTTGCATTGCTGTAGCTAGCGTTTTAACACAAGCTCCACCTACATCCACGCCGGCGCCTCCCACCCCTCCAGCTTCCACACCTCCGCCTACCACTCAGCCACCTCCAGTGACAACTTCTCCACCCCCAGTTTCAACTCCACCTCCTAGCTCTCCTCCTCCAGCAACTCCCCTACCCGTTAGCTCTCCGCCTCCCGCAACCCCACCACCTGTTTCTCCTCCTCTAGCTACTCCACCGGCTACCCCTCCACCGGTAACTCCTCCTCCCGCTACCCAGCCACCTGCTCCATTGGCTTCTCCACTAGTAGCGGTTCCAGCACCGACATCTAGCAAACCGAAAGCCAAGTCTCCGACGCTATCACCAATGGGTTCGAGCCCACCGTCTCCATTAACCGAGGCCCCTGCTCCTAGCCTGGGCGCTTCTTCACCAGGCCCAGCTGGAAGTGATGTGGTATATATACACATCATTTTGTTTTATCGAATATCTTTCTTGGTTATACATTATCTAATATCATTTGTTTTTAATATTGAATTATAGAGCGGAGTAGAGAAAACATGTAGGGTAGGAGGGTCGGCGGTGGTGGTGGGATAGGCTGTTCTGAGTCTGATGCTTTAAACGAAATGACTCTTCTCTTCTCTTCTCCGTTGGCATCAGTTTCAGTTGTTTATTTACATTTGCAGTGATATTATTAAGTTGAAATCTCTTTGAAGGGGCATTTTTACTATGAGTATTTGATGATGGGGTTGTATTATTTTGAGACATTTTTAATGACTAGGGTTGTAAAATTGGGTAATCGTTCAGGTTTCAGTCAGATCATGTCAGGTCGGGTAAAATCGGATACATGTCAAGTTAGGTAAATTTGATGCTTCGACTCGAATCAGGTCGGGTCCAAGTCAAATCAGGTCGGGTCATTTTCAGGTTGATTTGACACCAGATACAGTTCGGGTTTAGGTCGGGTTACTTTCAGTTTGGATCGATGCCAGTTCAGGTCCAGAGCAGTTAAAAAGCAGGTTAATTCAGGTTTGGATGGACTTCAAGCGGATCTCGTTCAGATCGGGTCACATCATTGGCAGATAAAATTTAGTTCGAATCTCTATCAGATACGGATTGAGTTCAAATCGGGTTAATTTTTATTTTTGAAATAATTATTTTAGTATTTCGCGAACATTGAATTACAATTTGTAATTGTATATGATTTAGAGTAAATTACTAAGAATATAAATAATCATGGTTCAATTTTATGAAAAATACAAATTTAAGAATTAAATTGAACAAATATGGAATTACAAATAAAAATTTAAATAAATTAAACAATACACATTGATGAGGGATCAAATCAAAATAATTTTAAATTGTGAAGTTGAACTTAATACAAAAAAATACTAAATTATACCCATTTAAAAAGTTATGGGCCAATTAAAAAATAGAAATAAGTAATAAGTATGGGTCAATTTTAGATGCAAATAAAATTTGGAGGACTAGATTGAATAAATATGAAATTACAAATAAAAATTTAAATAAATTAAACAACACACATTGATGAGGGATCAAATCGAAATAATTTTAAATTGTGAGGTTGAAATTAATACAAAAAGTACTAAATTATACCCATTTAAAAAGTTATGGGCCAATTTAAAAATAGAAATAAGTAATAAGTATGGATCAATTTCAGATGCAAATAAATTTGGGGGACTAAATTGAACAATATGAAATTACAAATAAAAATTTAAATAAATTAAACAACACATATTGATGAGGGATCAAATCGAAATAATTTTAAATTGTGAGGTTGAAATTAATACAAAAAGTACTAAATTATACTCATTTAAAAAGTTACGGACCAATTAAAAAAAAGAAATAAGTAATAAGTATGTGTCAATTTTAGATGCAAATAAAATTTGGAGGACTAAATTGAACAAATTTGAAATTACAAATAAAAATTTAAGTAAATTAAACAATACGAAGGGATCAAATATGAAAAATATTATAAAATGAAAAAATTGCATTCATTTCAAAAGTTGAGAAAAAAATTAAAACAACTAATATATATATATATATATAATATTTATATTATAAACTATATAATTATTATAAGCTATATATGTAAATTATGTTTATATGAACTATATATGTAAACTATATATATATATAAACTATAAAAATTATATAGTTTATAAACTATAATTTATATTAATATATATATAAAAACTATATATGTATAAATTATAAAAAATTTAAGTATCGATTTAAAATAAATGATATAATTATATATATAAATATTCACATTAGTTTAATAAAAAAAATATTCACATGAGTAGTAGGAATTTAAAGGTGGGAATTGACAAATTTTGATCCTATAATTGGCAAATTTAGAGGTGTGAAAATTTTTGAGGAAATTTTGACAATTTGATTTTATAATTTGGAAATCTTTAAGGGAAATTTTCGGGCATGGCGGGAAGGTTTAGTGCCCAATGAAATGGACTGGGTTAATTAGGTCCTCAATCCTCCATCAATCAAAACTTTTTTATTTTGTTATTTGATTTTTTATTTTTTCATTTCAGTCATAGTTTAATTGTAAATCATTTATTGAATTTTTAATACAATGCGATTTAGTCATGTATATAATTCTAATTATTTTTAATTTTCCCTTCTTTCTTTAATGTGCATAATTATTAAATGTTAATTTTAGAATCTTTTATTTTAGTGACTTATGTTTAATTATATATATATATATTATTCTAAATCGATAACCCTAAACTTCAACCTTTAACCCCTAACCCTAACCCCTGAATTATATATGTAACTTATAGTACATGTATGTATAACCCATGTATAGTATATATATATATATATATATATATATATATATATATATATATATATATATATATATATATATATATATAAACTATATAAAGTAAATTACTCATATAGTTTATAGAAACACTATGCATAAACTATATAAAGTAATAAAATATATAGTTTATAAAACCCCTAAATCATAAAACCTAAACCCTAAACTTTAAATCATAAACCCTAAACCACAAACCCTAATATAAATGAACTAGCACTAATGCATATATATTTGTAATAAAAGAGTGGGTTTATGTATTGAGCATATGTAAACTAATGTAAATGGACTAGCACTAATGCAAATAGACTTATTTTTGGGTTTCATTATTACTTATTCATAACAATAAAATAAATGGGCTATTAATGTGAATTAACCTAACATGCAACTAAAATACTAATTATGCAAATAAAATTAATATGACATGTACTACTATTTATGAACCATATAATATGCAATGTGACATACTAATTATTTAACACCTAATTAATCATGTTTTATATAATTTACATTTAAATAATTTTATATAATATGTATGTATAAACCATGTATAGTATATATAAACTATATATATATAACCTATATATATATATATATATATATATAAACTATATAAAGTAAATTACTTATATAGTTTATAGAAACACTGTGCATAAACTATATAAAATAATATATTATATAGTTTATAGAAATCCTAAACCCTAAACCCTAAACCCTAAATATTAAACCCTAAATCACAAACACTAATGTAAATGACTAACACTAATGCATATATATTTGTAATAAAAGAGTGGGTTTATGTATTGGGCCTATGTAAACTAATATAAATGGACTAGCACTAAAGCAAATGGACTTATTTTTTGGTTTTATTATTACTTATTCATAACAACAAAAATAAATGGACTATTAATGTGAATTAACCTAACATGCAACTAAAATACTAATTATGCAAATGAAATTAATATTACATGTACTACTATTTATGAACCATATAATATGCAATGTGACATATTAATTATTTAACACCTAATTAATCATGTTTTATCTAATTTACATTTAAATAATTTTATTAAATAATTTTATACAATAGGTCTATTTATTAATTTAATTATCATAATAAATATTTATTATAACATTTAAAAAGTAATCATATTAATTTTTTAATTACATCTTAAACTAAAAAACTCATAATTTTATTAAAATCTTATAATTTCGTCCATGGTAATATATAAGTCAGGTAAATATCAAGTCTGGTAAATATCATATCAGATCATTAACAAGTCAGATCATTTACAGGTCAGGTTAAAAACATGTCAGGTTCATCACATGTCAGGTTGAAAACAAGTCGGGTAATACTAGTTATTTACCAGGTCAATCTCATGTTCGGGTTCATATCAGTCAGATGCAGTTCGGGTTCGGGTATCATTTTTTCGGTTCAATTCCGGTTCATATCGTTCTCAGGTCGGATGCAGGTCGGGTTCATATCCACAATTTCCTGGTCCAACTCGGGTTCAGGTCAACACCAGTTCCGACTCGAATCGGTTTCGGATCGCCACAGCACAGGTCAAAAATAATTTTAACTCGAGTCGATTTTAGTCAGTTTTACAGATCGGGTCAGCTTTTTACACCCCTATTTATGACGACTTTCATTGTTTCTTCGGGTTAACTACATGTATGGTAATTTATCTTTATGTTTTATTTAATTTTAGTTATTGATTTAAAAAATTTTATAAGATATAATCAATTTTGTTTTTATTTAATTAAGATATAGTTATTTTTATTTTTATTTAATTAAGATGTGGTCATCCCGAGTTAACTAATGTTAATGGTAGTTAAATATTTTTGATATAATCACACATTTGGTCATGTTATTACATATTCTCTCAGTTTAGTCATACCTTTAATAAATTAAAATAAATTTAATCCTACAATCGAACGATGTCACATCTCATGCAAGTAAGGTTGTTCAAAAATACCCAATACAATTGATTTGACTCGTTGACCCGCTGACCCAGTTAAAAAATATCGGATATTTATAATAAAAATACTCGATTTTTCAGGTCGGGTACCCGACCGGGTTTTTGGGTCGAGCATGGGTCACAAAATGTTGGTTAACCGGGTACCCTCCGACTCGACACCCGATTTATTATATATATTTTTATTTTTCATTTTTAATTAAATTTTTATTCATAAACATCAAATTATTTCACTCTAACATTCTAAAATCCCGATTTCTTAAATTTTGACACCATAATGTTCTAAATTCTTAATTTCTTAAATTATTTCACATTAGCGTTCTAAATGTTTTTTAAAATATTTATTTTAAGTTCAATACATTTGAAATTTAATTATATTTCTTTATTTTTAATTTTAATAAATTTTATTTCAATTATGTAATTTGAATTTTTTAAAGTTTACGTGTGGATTATATATATTATACACTTTTAAATTTAAGAAATTTTTATATAAATTTTTAAAAAATAATATAATTTAAAGAAAAAAATGAACCGGATTCCCGTGACCTGAATTATATATAATATAATTTTATATATTTTCATGTTAACTTATTAAATATATTTTACTATTAACCTAATTTAAAAATATTTTATTTTCATTTTCATTTAAAAATATATAATTTATTTTAATTTAGTAAAATTATGATTAAATTGAGAGAATATGCAAATAATAGGGACTAAATGCATGAATATATCAAAATATTTAACTGCGATTAACGACAGTTAACTCGAGGTGACCAAACTTTGTTTAAATAAAAACGTAATTGACCATATCTTATATATTTTGAAATAAGTGATCAAAAGTGGACAAAACTCAAAGATAAGTGATCAACCGTGTGTAGACACTAATTTCCGTCCATATTTTTTATTTTATACATATGTACACATATATATTATACAGTTTGCAAATTGTTTTTGAAAATACATATATAATATATAGTTTAAAACATTTTTAAAAATATGTATATTATATAGTTTTTAAAATATTTTTGAAAATTATATAATATATAGTTTTTGAAAACATTTTTAAAATATATATAATATATACTTTTGAAAACGTTATGAAAACATTTATATAATATATAATTTTTTAAAAACCATTTTGAAAATATATTTTTTGAAAATTATATAATATATAGTTTTTGAAAACGTTTTAAAATATATAATATATACTTTTGAAAACGTTATGAAAACATTTATATAATATAATTTTTAAAAACCATTTCGAAAACATATATAATATATAGTTTTTTTTTAAAAAAAACATTTTAAAAATTTATATATTATATGTTTTTGAAAACGTTTATATATATTATTATTATTATTTATTTTTATTTTTAATTTATTTATTTCTCATTTTTGTGCAGGGTCCATGTCCAATAACAGTCCAAGTCTGGTCCAAACACTGGGCCTGAACCAGCCCAGCAGCAAGATAGGGTTTCATCTAAGTCCAGCGCCGCATAATTCATAGATGTTGGATCAAGATGGAGATCAACGGTCAAGGTTGCAGTTGTCTAGGGTTTCATTTAACCCTCAACAGCGCCGCAAAATCAGGAGGTCAAGAGCCATGCGAAACGGCCGGACGTTGGCCGAGGATCCCGGGACTGAACCATCCCGGGATTTCAGCAGTAACGTTCATGACCCCGTTATCATCGGAGTAGACCACCGGTGGGGTGGGTATAAATACCCCACCACGGTGACCGACACGGGGAGGGATCATCAGAGAACCCAGAACCAAGAGAGAACCCACGAGGCATCACAACCAAAAACTGAGAACACAGTGAAATAGACCACCACGGTCGAACAAACCGAACCATTAACCCATACTGCCAAAAAACAAAACCAAACACAGTACCATTACGAGAACAGTACACCAAAGAGACAACCACAGAGAACCATCAACCAAGTATCATCGATCAACAGAGATATACAGTCAGTAAATCAAAACCACATAGAACCAAAATACGACAGTACCCACAGTAAACTGAGACAAAAAATCAACACGAGTATATCATACAAAAATTGCCCCAAATACCAACAAAAACGAGAAAAGCCGAGGCCTTTCTCTCAACAATAGGAGCGAAGAACGGCACCGGAGGAGAAGCATCGGAAATCCAAGGGTCAACGAAGAAAAGGGGTAAAAAACCGGAACTTCAAACCTAGATCTACTCCGTTCAGTGGGTTTCTTGGGGGATTTTGGCTTCGGATTTTTGTTAAGGTTGGTGAGGGGAGTGTTTTGCTGAGTGTTTTCTTCTCGGCCGCCGCGAGCAGCGGCTGGAGCGGCGAGTAGTGGTGGCCGACGGTAGCTCCGGCGAAAGAGCCTTAGAGAGTGAAGAGAGAATTTCTTTTCTCTCAATCTGAGAGAGAGAGGAGGAAATGTTGAGAATGAAACGAAAATAGGCTGGTTTAGATATATATATACCAGGGACTACCGTGTAATTACAGGATAGTTAAATCCTTTCCGCGATCCCTGTAAGTTTGAGTCGCAATCCATTTCAGTCACCATATGCAATTCGGCCACAGGATTTTCAATTGTTTCAATTCGGTCCCTGTTTAAATTTTACATTTTTTGCAATTTGACCCCCTAAATTCTGACCTTTTTTATTATCATGCTTGCTAATTATTATTCTTTTTATTTTCTTTCTTACTTCATACTGTTTCCATTTTATTACTTTTAAAATAATATTTTTTCTTATTTATTTAGTATTTATTTATTATTTATTTAATTTTAATTTAATTTCTTTGATTTATTGTTTTTTATATTATTTACTTTTATTATTATTATTATTATTATTATTATTATTTTGATTTATTTAATATCTTTTTTATCATCTAACATTTTCTTTAACATTTTCAGTGGTCCTTTAAATCGGTCAAAGGTAAACAATTCGATCGAGTATTTAAATTCTAATTTAAATTTTTATTTTCGCTATTAAAGACAATCGGTGAATTAATTGGTACCGAAAGGGCGGTTCAAGGGTGCTAATCCTTCTTTGACCGTAACCGACTCCCGAGCCCAACATATTTCGGGTACAACGCAGATCAGGTAAGATGGTATCCGACCTACCTAAATTCGTTTTAAAATGGTCGGTGGCGACTCCAATTCGTTTAATCCATATTTTTCAAGTCGAAGCCCAATTCCGGGGCCCAAACCGAAAGGCGGTTGCGACAGCTTGGCGACTCCGCTGGGAACAGGTAAGTGAGTCAGGCCAGAATTAATTTTCCGTTGTCTTTTTAGGCGAAAATGGTAAATTTAAATTTTAATTTATTTATTCGATTCCAATTATTTACCTTTGATTATTTTTTTCAAATAAATAGTTGTACTGACATTTTTTTCAATGGTTTCAGATTTTTGAAAAGTTTCTATCGTTGGCTCTATACCCGAGCTCCAAACCCTTTTAAGTGGGGGCGAAAGCGACGCCTTCGTGTGAATTTATTCACCGTATGGGCCTAGCAAGTAACCTTCGGGATTCATATACCTTATGTCTTCGTGTGAATTTATTCTCCGTATGGGCATAAGGGAATGTTTCCTCTCGAGTTTAACTTAGTCTACATAAGCGTGTAATGGGCTTAGGACTAAGGGTCTGGCAAGCCCAAGGGGGCACCGGCAAGGAGAACTCGAGTACCGTTTTTTTAGAGCCTAAACCGGGAGAGTGTAGGGAATTAGAGCCCACCCCAAAACCTCATTCCAAACCTTAGGCTATTTTATTTCCTGCTTTACTTCCTGTTCAAAGCATGCGAACTAGACAAATATGCGGTTAGGATTTGTTTGAAATTAGCATACGGGATAGAGATCATGTCCGGGTAGGAATTAAAGCATGTGGGGTAGATATCATGTGGGGTAGGATTTTTTCATTTTTGTTTTGATTTACCTCACTAACTCTTTTTATTTTTGTTTTCTTTTATTTTCATCATTCGCATCATTTAAAACGGGGTGTTGATCCACCAAAAATGTGTTTGTTAAACATGAATAATCAATATTAATGGACAAAGGGGTTACAATACAAAGAGATAAAAAGCTCAGAAGTCCAGCCGTGGTCAGAGAATACTCAAAGGCAAAGTTGCAGGGGCAATACGAGGAAAAGGTCTCTGACCCGGTCGCTCCTTTTAAAAAAACTACAAGAACAAGATGGTGAAACCCTAACTGAGCGGGATGCCATTGCTGATGAATTCAAGAAGCAAGCTTTGGATAGTTTCTCTCGCTCCAATGACATTTTTTAACAAGCTCGGCAGATAGTGAGAGCCGGAGATGCAGTCCTTCGAGACCTTTTGGGGGCAAGCATCTCATTATTTGCACATTTTAGCCAAAGGAGCCGGGATGGTTCGGCAGGATATTCAACTAGTGAAAAAGACGAATCAACCTGTCAGAAGCTGTACAGGATTCGTACCATCAAAAATAGTTTTTTGTCTCTTCAGACGTAACACTTTTGTCACCAATAGGGGTTATTCAGAATAACAAGCACATTTTTTGGATCAATGCCTCAGACATTTCATGCATCACATATTTAGACATTTTGCATTTCTTATTTTTTGTGCATTTTGTTTGCATTCACATTAACTAATATATACATGTCTCATCAAAAGGAGTAAATACTGGATACACCGCCTCAAGTACTGGACACACCCCATCCACATAACACTCGTTTAAAAAAGAAGAGGATGGAAGCCAGAATTACACAAATCGAGGAGAATATGTTAAAACTACAAAAGGAACTAGAAGACAAAATAAACCAGAACAGTCGAAATACTCTGGAAACAATCACAAAGAACCAAGAGTCCTTGGTTGATCAGATCGTTGCCAAGTTAGTTGGCTTACAACAGACCAGTGCGCCTGGGGCAGGTTCATCGGAAGGGGTAACTATACAACCTACCCCACAGGTGGTTATCTCACCTGAAATCTTACCAGAACTTCGAGGGGACTCATCTGCTGCAAAAGCAAAGCCCTCGTCCTCTGTATTCAACCCTAAGAACAATCCGAGTTATTACCATGTACCGGATTTGGACGAAGAGGAAAAAGCGAGGAAGATGGAGGAAAAAATCAAACAATTGGAGGACCAAATGAATATAGTCAAAGGAGACCGTGACTACCATGAAATCGATGCAGCGGAACTTAGTCTAGTCCCGGACTTGGTTCTTCCCCCGAAATTTAAGTCCCCGGAGTTCGAGAAGTTTGACGGGAATAGTTGCCCATCCACTCACATCACCATGTTCTGCCGAAAGATGACGGGATATGGAGGAAACGACCAACTTCTGATCCACTACTTTCAGGATAGTATGTCGGGCTCAGCCATTCGGTGGTACAACCAGCTAAGCCGATCAAATATCAAGACCTGGAAGGACCTGGCCAAGTCATTTCTGGAACAATACAAGCATAACAATGACATAAGGCCAGATCGAGTTATGCTACAAAACATGGAAAAGAAGCATAACGAGAGTTTCAGGCAGTACGCACAAAAATGGAGGGACTTGGCTGTGCAAGTTCATCCACCGTTAGATGAAAAGGAAACTCGAAAACTTTTCGTGCAGACTCTGAAGGCTCCATACTTCGGGCATCTGGTGGCGATCACATCAGGAAGCTTTTCAGACTTGGTTATGGCCGGAGAAATGATTGAGTCGGCCATAAAGCAAGGCAAGATTAAGGATGGGGAAGCCAGTAAGAAGCCTCCTATGAGGGAGAGGGATGGAGAGGTTAATAACATCAAACACTCCAGCAAAGGTGTTACAATCTCCAGCCCAAAATCAACTGCAGTTGTACCGTTAGGTACTTCTAAACAAGATTCCAGGAGGGAAAGGGAACATTTCGACCCAATTCCCATGACCTACAAAGAGCTTTACCAGCAACTTCTTGACACCCAAGTGAGGGCATATCATTTCATCATTTCATCATTTGAGGCATTCTGTTTGACTTTGTTTTTCTTCCATTTTTTTCCCAAGTTTTTGTAAAGACATTTTAATCAAATTTATGTTACTTTAAAGGTTGTAAGCAATGAATCACATTTGCAAACTCACAATTCTTTGAATATCATCTGAATTAAGAAACTCTGTAAACGGTTCAAAGTTACGAATCTTTGACGAAGTAACATGATTTAAAACAAGGACTTTGACCTTATCCAGAATATACCCTCAAACACCATACCCCGTTCTTAGAATTAACCAATTTCCCTTTCATAAGGTACGGACAACATGGGGCATCATTTGCATATGACAATTACTATGTTTTTTAAGATGTTCAATGACGATGATGATCTTTACAAATGAAAGAGTCGAGTATGTGAATCTAGTTTAGGTCAGCTGCTTGAAAATTAAACTCTAAAGATGAAATTGTTGACTTTCAACAAATACCTAGGCTATAACAGGTTCTTCTTAACAATCTTAAGAAATTAAATCCGTAAAAACTGAGCTATTCCGCTAAGGCAATTGGTTATAGAGGAAACTTGAAAGCCCTGGCCTTATGAGTAGATTACGTTCAAACCATGACATTGCTCGGACACTTGGCAATTCGGTGTTTGCTCCACTGCTCTTGTCAGGTTGAAAACTCTGTGATGAGATGAACCCTTCAGTTGACTTGATAAGAGTGATTATAATGTTAAGTTGTCCCTCTAAGGCAATTGGTTAAATGCCCCGGCTTTATGGATTCAGCTAGCCAGATAATGACAAATTAAATCAAATTTATCTAAGAAATTTTCGGTAAAATGGACTAAGGGAGTTAAGGAAAACCTGTTATAGACAACTACACACGAGCACTCAAGAATTTCATTTTTAGACCGATATTTTTTGCACTGCCTTTGTTGGAAGAGCCTACAAAGCTTGAACAAATGAAAGATTTCAGAGGACTGAGATAAAAGGTCTAGTAATTGATCATGCTAGTTGCGTCATTTTGTCCGCACCCAATTAAAGTGCCAAAGCATGTTGCGATATTTTAAAAAAAATGACATTTTAGAAAGGAGGCCAACCTAAAGCTGACTCGTCCCTTTGAACATTTGTCAAAGATTTGTAACTCTGCAAGCATTAAAAGAGCTCTTGATTCCTTTGATATTTTTTGAAATCACATTTACAATTTGATTCAATTGCGAACAATACGTTACAACATTTTTATCATTTCTCTCTCCTGAATCAGGAAAAAGAAAAAAACGTTTTCAAACAGAACAATCTCAGATATGAAATGTCTGTAAAGCCCAAGCTCGAGAAGCAAATGGGGCACGATCGATTCCATGGACCAGATTGGCAGGCATAGCACGAGACTCCGTCCAAGAAATAACACATAATTTATTCATGTTGCATGCATCTTAGACATACTTAGGTGCATCACATTCATCATATTAGCGTACATAATTTTGCAGCTTTCAGAGGCAAGTTTCGACTTCAGGATGAAGAGTACTCGACTTGCAAGCACCTTTAAAGAATGATGGTGTAACTCAGCCGCAAGAAGCTACACCTCAACTGACTTTACATAACTACAGATCTCAGAACCAACTTCAGATAGGTTCGAGAACCACTTCAGATCAAATCTAGTTCGGTTCAAACCAACCAGGAGCAACATGTTTTCAGTTAACACTTTCAAGCCAGATTTCAATTCCACGACGGAAGATATCCGGCTGTCAGAATTTATCAGTAGGTTTTCCCAGACCAGCTTAGGGGAACCACCGGAAGAATCATGACCGTTTTCGACCCGTAAAGGGAAGCTATTTTTAAACAAACTATTTGCAGCTTAGCTCAAGGCCAGAAGGGCTACCTGCCACCAAGACCTTCGAGTTCGACTACGCTCAGCTCCAAGGCACATCATTTGCAGAATAGCTTAAGTCGAGAAGGGCTATCTGCCAAAGACCCTTAAGTTCGATTACACTCAGCTTCAAGGGCATAACATTTACATCATAACTCAAGGCTAGAAGGGTTATCTGTTAGCAAAGACCTTTGAGTTCGACTACGCTCAGCTCCAAGGCACATCATTTGCAGAATAGCTTAAGTCGAGAAGGGCTATCTGCCAAAGACCCTTAAGTTCGATTACACTCAGCTTCAAGGGCATAACATTTACAGCATAACTCAAGGCTAGAAGGGTTATCTGTTAGCAAAGACCTTTGAGTTCGACTACGCTCAGCTCCTAGGCATATCATTTGCAGAATAGCTTAAGTCGAGAAGGGCTATCTGCCAAAGACCCTTAAGTTCGATTACACTCAGCTTCAAGGGCATAACATTTACAGCATAACTCAAGGCTAGAAGGGTTATCTGTGACCAAAAGACCTTCGAGTTTGACTACGCTCAGCTCCTAGGCACATCATTTGCAGCATAGCTTAAGTCGAGAAGGGCTATCTGCCAAAGACCCCCGAGTTCGATTACACTCAGCTTCGAGGGCACATCATTTACAGCATAACTCAAGGCTAGAAGGGTTATCTGTGACCAAAAGACCGTTGAGTTCGACTACGCTCAGCTCCTAGGCACATCATTTGCAGCATAGCTTAAGTCGAGAAGGGCTATCTGCCAAAGACCCCCGAGTTCGATTACACTCAGCTTCGAGGGCACATCATTTACAGCATAACTCAAGGCTAGAAGGGTTATCTGTGACCAAAAGACCTTCGAGTTCGACTACGCTCAGCTCCAAGGCACATCATTTGCAGCATAGCTTAAGTCGAGAAGGGCTATCTGCTAAAGACCTCCGAGTTCGATTATATTCAACTTAGAGGCAAATCAAGCTTACATAATAACTCAATGCAAGAAGGGCTATCTGTCAATAAAACTGTCGAGTTCGATTCTAATCAGAATCACACTCCTGTCCGGCTGTAATCGAGATTTTCAAGTCCAGAAGAAGACCTGGGTTAACTGTGCCTCAGTGATAAAAAATCGTTTTCCAGCAACATAGCTTAAGTCGAGAAAAGCTATTTGTCAACAAAGACTTTTCGAGTTCGATTTTATTCAGCTCGAGGGCTTGTCAAACCAGATGGTGAAGTCAAAGAAATATTTTCCAGCCGAATTTTTAACCAAGGTCCTTAAACTGAGGAAAAGACCGAGGTTGACTACAATTGGGCAACAAGAAGTCGCATTTCGATTCAATTCCATATCATGTCAAGATTGACTTGACTTCACGACGGAGGGGTCATCCGCAGCTCAATCCGACAGGGGGTTTTTTCTTCAACCCCACTGAACGAAAATTTGTGTCTTTTTATCTTTGTCCTATTTTTCGTTCCACGAAAAAGGACAAAGAGGGGCAGCTGTAGACACTAATTTCCGTCCATATTTTTTATTTTATACATATGTACACATATATATTATACAGTTTGCAAATTGTTTTTGAAAATACATATAATATAGTTTAAAACATTTTTAAAATATGTATATTATATAGTTTTTAAAATATTTTTGAAAATTATATAATATATAGTTTTTGAAAACATTTTTAAAATATATATAATATATACTTTTGAAAACGTTATGAAAACATTTATATAATATATAATTTTTTAAAAACCATTTTGAAAATATATTTTTTGAAAATTATATAATATATAGTTTTTGAAAACGTTTTAAAATATATAATATATACTTTTGAAAACGTTATGAAAACATTTATATAATATAATTTTTAAAAACCATTTCGAAAACATATATAATATATAGTTTTTTTAAAAAAAAAACATTTTAAAAATTTATATATTATATGTTTTTGAAAACGTTTATATATATATATTATTATTTTTTATTTTTATTTTTAATTTATTTATTTCTCATTTATTTTTGTGCAGGGTCCATGTCCAATAACAGTCCAAGTCTGGTCCAAACACTGGGCCTGAACCAGCCCAGCAGCAAGATAGGGTTTCATCTAAGTCCAGCGCCGCATAATTCATAGATGTTGGATCAAGATGGAGATCAACGGTCAAGGTTGCAGTTGTCTAGGGTTTCATTTAACCCTCAACAGCGCCGCAAAATCAGGAGGTCAAGAGCCATGCGAAACGGCCGGACGTTGGCCGAGGATCCCGGGACTGAACCATCCCGGGATTTCAGCAGTAACGTTCATGACCCCGTTATCATCGGAGTAGACCACCGGTGGGGTGGGTATAAATACCCCACCACGGTGACCGACACGGGGAGGGATCATCAGAGAACCCAGAACCAAGAGAGAACCCACGAGGCATCACAACCAAAAACTGAGAACACAGTGAAATAGACCACCACGGTCGAACAAACCGAACCATTAACCCATACTGCCAAAAAACAAAACCAAACACAGTACCATTACGAGAACAGTACACCAAAGAGACAACCACAGAGAACCATCAACCAAGTATCATCGATCAACAGAGATATACAGTCAGTAAATCAAAACCACATAGAACCAAAATACGACAGTACCCACAGTAAACTGAGACAAAAAATCAACACGAGTATATCATACAAAAATCGCCCCAAATACCAACAAAAACGAGAAAAGCCGAGGCCTTTCTCTCAACAATAGGAGCGAAGAACGGCACCGGAGGAGAAGCATCGGAAATCCAAGGGTCAACGAAGAAAAGGGGTAAAAAACCGGAACTTCAAACCTAGATCTACTCCGTTCAGTGGGTTTCTTGGGGGATTTTGGCTTCGGATTTTTGTTAAGGTTGGTGAGGGGAGTGTTTTGCTGAGTGTTTTCTTCTCGGCCGCCGCGAGCAGCGGCTGGAGCGGCGAGTAGTGGTGGCCGACGGTAGCTCCGGCGAAAGAGCCTTAGAGAGTGAAGAGAGAATTTCTTTTCTCTCAATCTGAGAGAGAGAGGAGGAAATGTTGAGAATGAAACGAAAATAGGCTGGTTTAGATATATATACCAGGGACTACCGTGTAATTACAGGATAGTTAAATCCTTTCCGCGATCCCTGTAAGTTTGAGTCGCAATCCATTTCAGTCACCATATGCAATTCGGCCACAGGATTTTCAATTGTTTCAATTCGGTCCCTGTTTAAATTTTACATTTTTGCAATTTGACCCCCTAAATTCTGACCTTTTTTATTATCATGCTTGCTAATTATTATTCTTTTTATTTTCTTTCTTACTTCATACTGTTTCCATTTTATTACTTTTAAAATAATATTTTTTCTTATTTATTTAGTATTTATTTATTATTTATTTAATTTTAATTTAATTTCTTTGATTTATTGTTTTTTATATTATTTACTTTTATTATTATTATTATTATTATTATTATTATTTTGATTTATTTAATATCTTTTTTATCATCTAACATTTTCTTTAACATTTTCAGTGGTCCTTTAAATCGGTCAAAGGTAAACAATTCGATCGAGTATTTAAATTCTAATTTAAATTTTTATTTTCGCTATTAAAGACAATCGGTGAATTAATTGGTACCGAAAGGGCGGTTCAAGGGTGCTAATCCTTCTTTGACCGTAACCGACTCCCGAGCCCAACATATTTCGGGTACAACGCAGATCAGGTAAGATGGTATCCGACCTACCTAAATTCGTTTTAAAATGGTCGGTGGCGACTCCAATTCGTTTAATCCATATTTTTCAAGTCGAAGCCCAATTCCGGGGCCCAAACCGAAAGGCGGTTGCGACACCGTGTAATTAACCCTTGTTTCTTTTGATGTTTGTAGCTACCTCCTCTCATCATTTTTTTTTTGTTTTTTTATCAGCATCCTTTTATTACTTTTATTTAATTTCAAACTCAATATTTTATATTTAAAAATTAAAATTTCAATAAGTGTCATAATACCAGTTGGGGCTCGACGATTTTAGCCTTTTTTGTACTAGGAGCTTTGCAAGGCTGTAATCATCCAGCGAGGCCAAAAAGCCGATGTAGCAGACTATCTAATATTGTTACAGTTTTGGGCTTGATATCGATTTCCCTTTTTGGTGTCAATTATAACAACCCCGATTGAGTTTCCTCTCGCTAGAAAATAATTCTTTAATTTCACTTTTATAACTAAAATTATTTTTTATATGTTTTTAATCGTTTTTTTATTTTTTATTTTTTTAGATGGAGCCATAAAATAACCGAGAAGAAATTGTCGAGTGCTACTAAAATCGATATACGAATGAGGATCAAAATTGCTGGCTTATATGCGGTAAATATTATTTCTTTTATTATTTTTTAAATTGTTTAACTTTAAATATACTAACTTTTATAATTAATATTTACAGTTTTTTGGCTCCATTATTGTTGAGATATTGCAACGAAGAAATCTACCGGTGTTAGGATTTTCGGAAGCTCGAAACGACAACTGGAACGATTTGCAAAGAGGGGTCGGAACGGTTTTTGTGTTTAGGGAGTAAGGAGATTGAAAGATAGAGAATTGCACAACGATTTATAGTGGTTCGACTTTCTCAATCAAAGTCTACGTCCACTACCTTAGCTCCTCACCAAGGATTTTGCAATAAATTCACTAATTTGTTCTTTCTTTTTAGGACAAAGAGATAACCTTACAACTCCTTAGTTTTTCCGGGCTAAACTAGAACCTTTCCCTAGCTTTTACACGGGCTAAGCTTGAATCTTTCCCCTTTACAAAAGGATAAAATATGTAAACAATAAAACCTCTCTAAGGTAGGTGTTTACAAGAATTAAGCTCACAATAACAAAATATTTACAAGAGAAAGATGAAATAAGAATGAAAAACTCTTCTCTTGTGTTTGATTACTTGGATAGTTGTTCTCTTTCTTCTTCAAGTGTCCTTAGCTTGTATTTATAGCTTGGAATGTGTTTGAAGTCATATCTAGCCGTTGGGGATGTTTTGGAGCCGTTTGGGAATGATTTTTCTGCAAAAATAGGCTGCCCAGAATGGGGGGAATCGGTACCCCTTCATAGGGAATCGATACCCCTTCATAATATTCAAATATTATGACCGTTGGGCTGATGAACAGTGAGGGAATCGGTACCCCCTTGGGGGAATCGGTTCCCCTTTTATATACTGGAATTTTTGAGCCTCGGGGTACTATTCATAAAAACATTTTTGTGCTCAATTTTAAATTAAAAGAACTTTGAATTATTTTTGTAAATTTTGAATAAATTCAATTAAGTCCAAATACATTTTGTAAATTCAATTCAAGTCCAAAAACTATTTTGCCTTAAATTGTTATATCGAAACATAGTTCAACAACTGGTTATTGCCACCAAGATTTTTTTATGGGTTGATTTATGGTGTGACTCCATTATTAAATTTTTCGATTGTTGAGATGCACGCCGCTGATAAAGTGTTGCGATAGTTTGCGTCTCATCAATCTATTCCTACGCAAATATGGGACATGGACGCGCTTCATAGAATTGATATGTGTGGGAAACATACCGAAAATTGGTCGAAGAAGCACGTTGTCTACATTGAGCAATGGAATCAACGTCACCTATCGACCCCTGCATTATGATATTACATTGATCGACCTATATTTCGACCATTCTCCCTATCTCTGAAATTAAGAAGTAAATGAGAAACCATATCTAATGACACGAATGGGAACAACAGAAGGTTAGATTTGCCAAGTCGAAGAAATCATCGTCATCTTCTTCTTCTGCTACAACATCTGCATCTGAAGATTACTATTATGCATCTCAGGCTAGTTTCGGTTTCTATAATGCATATCATACTTCAACCGAGACTCGGCCGACTTGGGTTGGACCTTCATAGGATGCAATGCAACACACTCAAGCATCTTCGACATAACATGACATTGAGGGTGAATGAGATCATATCATATATAGTAAAAAAGGTAGCCAAGTTGATTCAGTAACAACAATGATGGCGTCAAATACCATAAGCTCATCACCGTATTTCGAAGGTGGATCTCAGAGTGTGTTAACTACGCCTCTTTTTAAACAACCAAAGCATGATAAAGATGAAGACGACAATAGCAATCAAGGCCAATGACCCCGGCGTACTTGACGAGTCCCGTGCCATTATCATTCGACCACTCTTCGGCATCATCAAAAACTTCGAAAATATAAATAAATTATAGTATTCACATATTAGATTGTAAAAGCAGTTTTTTAATAAAATTATTATTTTACTTTTTAATTAATTTATTTTAAAAAAAATAATCTAACGGAACTCGTCATCTCGAGATGATGAGTTCCGATGACGAGTTCCATGGTAACTATTGCCATGTGACTATTGTTGTTGCCCATTGACCGACATCTATTTTTTTTTTTTTTGAAATTTAAAGGAACTCGTCACCTTGAGGTGACATGTTAATTTTTTTTCGTTTTTAATATTCAAATTATTGGTACAATTCTTTAAGGATTTTTTTAAACGGACTCGTCACATGGAGGTGATGAATCGCTTTAATTTCAATAAATAAATTATTCACATGGGGCCCACTCATTCGGATCTAATAAAATAATATATCTCATGACGAGCTCGTGAATCAATATAGCTTTTGTCATATTCTCCAAAATAAAAAATGGATACACTATTTAGCTAAATAAAAAACAGGGGCCCTATTGGGGAAAAACCTTATAAAGGAGACTTGTATTTTTGGAAGAGTAAATGGAAAGGCAGCCCAAAGTCTTGAATTGAATCTTAGGCATAGGCTCAGTTAGACCAATCTGGACCGAACCTTTCATTTCCAGGCTCGGAAAATGGAGCCTGATGCTTGCTCCCTTTGAGACTTTGAGGCCCAGCACAAGTCTCGTCATTTTTAATATGATTATAAGTTAATATTTATTCATAATTTTATTAAATTATTAACAACATAGATATAACATGTAAACGTGACTGTTCAAATTCAGGACGTCAAATTAAAATAATAATTCCTTTAACTATGAAAACCGCTTCATGGGTTTAAATCACATCATTCTTAGGTGTATGAAAAAATTATATGGTAAATTATTGAGTGTGATTGAAAATAAATGTAATTAATGTATAGTCAATTTTTTTAATACAAACTTAATAGTCCAACTCTAAAATGTGTGAAATAAATAAAGTTTAAACTCAAATTCAAGTAGGTAAATTACATAAATAATTTTACTTAATTCGTGCTGAAATAATTTGATTATATTTTGAGCTAAAATTAAATTTATGTATTGATCAAACAATGTAAAATTTTAAATAATAAATTTCTCATTATTCAAAATTGATTGAGTTAATTGGAACCCTAATCCTCTATATGATATTGAAGTTTTTACTTCATATAATTTTAAGTTTCTAGATTTAAATAGCATTGGGTGAGTTCATTTAAATTATAATTATAATTAAAGATGAATACAAAATAAATAAAGAGTTATTAACTTAAAAAAGAATATTAAAAATATAAAATATAAAATAAAACTAGAATTTTGATCAAAATCTAACATATATGAGAATTGATATAGTGTCTCAACTAGGGACAGACGCAAGATCTTATATTATGAGGGACGAACTTGAAATTATAAAATTCTAGAGGGGATGAACTTGAACTTGCAAAATTCTAGGTGACGAAAACTGATTTTTAATAGAAAATACATAAAAAAATCTAAAACATATAATAATTTTCAAGTTTTAGAGGGACGACCGCCCTTATCCACCCTCATTTAGGTCTATCCCTGCTCCTAATGATGATACTCCCAAGATATCATGAATCTTGAAACAACTATATTTATAATGGTATGATCCAATTTTCCGGTATTGTCCAATTTTATCATCTTTCCTCGTTAAAATTGTAGCAGAAAAAATTACTAATCCACTTCGATGATATAAGAAATATTATTATTCTTAAAAATCATAAATTCAAGTAATTGTTTATATAGGATATATATACATATTATCAATAAATTAAATAAAATTTTAAACAAGTATTAACTTCTAACCATCTATTTAAAAAGTACAATTATTCCATTACTCCACCATTAATATGGTTTCACTTCACTCTCATAAATATACATCTCTTTTGTTACTACTTTTAACGTATAAACTTCCTTTGCCGACACCTTTTTTCCTTAAATATTCTTAAATGTTCTCCATTTATTGTTTCCCGTATTAAAATGTTACGAATAACTAAGTTTAATGTCATCGTATAAGTTTTTTTTTCAAAACATATCTAATGTTTAGTTTTTGTTTCATTTTGTACTAGTCGTTAAAAATTTAACACGTTTAGGACACAAACTATCAGTTTTGATCTGTTTTAGTACATAAACTTTAAAATAAAATTAAAACTTATCGTTAAGTTTTTAACAAAATGATTTCTATATGAGGAGTTGGATTTATTGAATAGTTTCGAATTAAAATAAAATTGATTGAATGTATAAGTTTTAAGAAATAAAAATGATATCATACCGTGCCACGTTAGACATACGTTTCAAATTCGACAACGAAATGATTTCTTTGCAACGATATTTTAGTTGAGTGACCTGTTTTGAACTTTAAAAGAATGTGATATGTTTATCATCAAACCTATAATTAAGTGAGGTTGAGTAGAATTTACCCAAAAGTTATCCATTGACATTGCTATTTGCTACCTTTTGCAGCATATTTATTATTTATTAATATCGCACGTGTGTTTTTGAAGTGCTCAGTAATGTCAACCAATTAACAACACTCCCTAAAATCCTACGGCTGCCTGCTCTGACTTATCAACCATTCATATGGGAAAACTAAACAACAGACGGATTAAATATCCCTTGAATTTCTCAAGGTTTTTGTTTTTCTTCTAATATTTACATTAATATAAAATCATAAATATTGGACTTTATAATATTTCTTGATAAAAAAAGATGTATATTTGTAAAAAAAATATTCAATAAATAAATATAGGTAAAAGATTTGTTAATGGTATGTATATGTTTGCAAAAGCGATCTGTCAAAACAGTTGATCAAAGGAATGAAAGCAAAAGCAAAAGAAGAAGAAAAGGAATCACATGGGGTATTGAACAACTTTCATCTCCTGCCAATATGCTTTTTAGCTTTGAATGATTCCAAATCCCACACATCTACCCTCTGCCATTGTGCTTAGGCCTAGGGACCCAATGGTCAAAGATGGGGCTTTGCATTTGCCTTCAACTTTTTACATTTCATATCCGATTTTCCGTCTATGTTCCGAGTTCTATATTCGCAGTTTTACCGTCTATGTTCCGAGTTCTACATTCGCAGTTTTACTGTCTATGTTCTTAGTTCTACATTCGCAGTTTTACTCTGTGCTCGGAGTTCATGACTACCTCTTCGAGTAACGTCGTCTGCACTAGTTGGTACAGCTTGAGGTATTGCTGCATATAGTAGTGTAGGAAGATCTCTATATATGGAAAAGAATGAAGGATATATATATATAAATCAAAAACAACTTGCAAGCCAAGCAGCCACACTTTGAATCACAAATCCAGAAATTGTAACATAAAAAAACTATGGCAGCATCCCCTCTACAGCCAATTATATTTTTCATCAACCGTTATAGTTAGTGTAACTATAGGAAAAAGGTTGATGGGGCAGCTTTGCCACCTACCATCAATGGTAAACTAAAAAACCAACCTCCATTAGCTCTATCCCTAACTGGAAAACCGAGCTCCAACTCCGTAGTCGGGTTCTGCGCCGAGAGTATAAACATTCATACTGGGTCCTCATTAGAACCTGTGAATGAGTATACTCTGTTTGCAGATTACTAGAGGCATGAAATCAAAGTCCAAAAAACGACTTTCTGATGTGTTAGTCAACTGAACTAGCTACCAATTTGAACAATTGCTAAGATTTGATTCTACCCTTTCTTCATACTTGCATCCTCCATAACATGCTGCCGGCACAACTATTCCGTGCCTTCTCGAGCGCAGAAACTTTGGCACAATGTGTTGATAAGGCAACCTCACTCTTTATCGTCTCATCCTGAGGTAGTTCGTAGGTTTCGTTGACAGATCCGGACCTCAAATCACCTGGAGGAATAAAACAATCGATGGAAAGGCCCGGTATGTTAAAAGCAACCTCCTCGATCGTCCAAGCTTCTTCCATCTTTGTTTTAGTATGGCTCATTGCAGCTTCCCCGAACCTGAAAAGTGTAATGACAGAACGCCCGGAATGTGCTATCATGATACCTTCGACGGGTCGGTAATCATGAAGATATGAATTGATTGTGGTTTCCCAATAAACAGTATCACCACCATTGGATTGGATACGAGTGAGATGTGAATCCCTCCATGTGAACAAGAAGTCCAGTCTTCTGACTAAAGTAGCCAAATAAAACATGCCTAATGATCTCTGCAGGGCCTTCACTCCTCGCCTTCAATGTCTGCGGATCGGTACAAAGCTTGAGGATGAAGCAATCCTCACCATTAATTGTCTTCTCTCCTATACATTTTGCATCAGAAAACATACTAGCCGTAGTTCTTGGATCAAGACCCTTAATGAACCACAAAGAGAATATCAGACAACTAACAATGCTAAAAAATATGACTCTAGAGACAATATTCAGCAGTCGATAAGAATATGAAACCTCACCTGAAGTGCACGACGTAAAGGTCTAACAGGGCCATTCGCGGTTCGAGCACCAAGCCAAGGAGTGTGCCTCCACACAAGTTTCCCATTACATCCAGCATGAACCTTGCAGCCGCCGACCGCAAGTTCAACATACCACATGTCCGGGTTCATTTGCCAAAGCACGAATCCACCGGACTCTGCACCTCTGGAGCCATATCGGTTCTTAACGGTCTTCGTTGCGGTTTCGTATTCACAAGCTACCATTTTGAGCTTTCCCATCACGTAGGCGTTCCTAATGGAGTTTTGGAGCTTCAGCCCACCAGAAGCAGCTGTATACTGCTGTAATATGTACTGAGCAGTGGAAGTTTCCTGCAGAATACCGCAAAACAACAAGGAATGTTACAGTCACAATCTTTCATCACGAGAATGCAGCAAGGAATATAGCCTAGTAATGATCAAATGAGAAACTTCATTAATTTGAAGTTTTTGTTTCTGAATTTTGCACAAAGAAAACAATCTGAGCCAGTTAACAGCCTTTTCTTCTCTGTAGTTCCAACTATAACTTTTTATGTGTTAAAGTAATATTAGTATCCATCTGGATCCCAAGAAAATTATACTATATTTTCTTGCTAACCAAACAGTTTGAATGAAAACGGATCCATCAACCATAGAACAAGCTTAAAGGAAAAATGGACTAACAATGGGAGCGTCTTTTATGCTCAAATGAGGCAGCGGGTCAGTGGAGCTAACTTGAACCGGAGCCAAAGGTGCACCCATGACCCCAAGCAACAGCCTTAGATCAGACCTTCCGTAACTCATTGAAGCAACCGATGGAGTCCTAGAAAACTGTCCCATAACCCATTGTCCTATCCCCGAGCCGAGCCGCTTCGAAACACCGGTTTCCCCTCCGTCCGGCTCGGGACCTTCCATGAGCGGGGCTAAAGCTTCACCGACCGGTTGCGCGCCTCCGTAGCTGTTGGGGTTGCTTTTCTTTCTCCGTAACAGAACGGCGATGGGCGAACGGGCTCTTACGGGGCTGCTGTTGGTCCGACAGCGGGAAGGAGAAAGCCCGCAAACTACTTCCTCTTTGAGAGCCGAGAAAAAACCTTGCTTTTTCTCCATTAAAGGTCGGGTTTTTGGTCTTGAAAAAAAGAAAAGAAAGCTTCCTCGTCTTCAACAAGAGATGAGAAGAAGGGTTGGATTGAAGTGAAGTTTAGAGGAGATGAAAGACTAAAGAGAGTGATAAGCTTTGTTCATGGTAGAAAGTGGGAAACGTAGCGGCCTTTTGAAAGAGCGAAATACAGAAGTAGGGTTCATTATGATTATATACAGAGTGAAACAGTCATTATTATTGATATAATAATTGTTTTTCTTTTCGATCAGAATAATAATTGTTTCTTACGAGCCTTCATAGATTTTACCAGTGAATCACTACTGCTACGGCCTCCTCATCTTTATTTATAAAAATATTAGGCAGAAGCAGTGGACAAAATCGTTGTTCCTTCTGGACAAAGGCATTTTAATCTTAATTTACTGGCAAAATTTTAATAATTACAAGAGATTCTTCCATATGTTTTCTTATTTTTCTTTGGTTTAATTCTCTGGTCAGTTACAAAATGAACCTCACTTCATGTAATGCGATACTGATGAGATAATAAAAATAATAATTAATCATGTGAATTTAGAATTTGAATATGTTTTATTTATTTGTTTTCAAAAAATAATAATTTTTGTTACAGAAAAAAAAACACAGCATGTGTTAAAATGCAGGGTAAATTAGAGAATTTGTCACTTTCTTTTTAGTTATATAAACTTTTTCTCACTTAATGCAAAAAAATATAATATCTAGTCATTTTGGTTTTGTTTTAATTAAGATGTAGTCACTTAAAGTTAATTTTCGTTAAACCTTTAATAGTTTGTTGACTTAACATTGTAAATATATAAAATTAAAATTACATTAATTCCACGTAGACAATATGTGGATTAAGTTTTGGTCACTTTCCTTTCATATTTATACACTTTTACACACCAAATTCAAAAAAAAAAAGTTTCTGCCACCTACGTTATTATTTTATTAAGTTGTGGTAACTTGTGTGATCATTTTACTAAGTTTTGGTCACTTAAACATTAATTGTCGTTAGTTTGATGACGTGGTCCGTTACTAAAATTGTTTAACTTTTATTTTAACCCCTAAAATTTAGGCAAAATGTTGATTATGCGTCTTTTTGTAAATTCAAATCAGTTTAGGGATAATATTTCAATTTACCCATTTTTTAATATTTTTATCCCGATCCCCAATATTGCTCATCTTCTCCTCGCTTCTTCTTCAAACGTTTTTGCTCCATTGTAATAGCCTTCTTGTTTCTAATTATTAGTTGTAATTATTTGAAGTCAAATTAGGTGGGTTCTCACTTGTAAGAAAATGTATAAAAAGAAGTAATGAAGATCGTGAAAAATGCAGAGAGAATATCGTGAAAAATACAGAGATAAGATAGTGAAAAATGTAGAAGATTTTCCATTAAAACTCTAAAAAGATTCACCACCATAGCGATGCCACCGCCTCGAGCCGAGAAAATTAGAGCTTCTTTAATGACGACGTTACTGGCGACATAGTACCAGGTTTCCATTTCCGATGCGTTTTTTACCAACGAAATCCCCATGATGCAAAGATCATAGAGAACGTTTCGTCGCATTCGAACGCGATCGACCTCCATGATGTTTACGAAGATAAAACCGACGTTCATTTAGTATTGAAGCTTTGATCCGATGGTGAGTTGTTCGATCAAGTCGTTGAGAAAATGAGGTACTCGGAGGCTGGCGCGGTGACAGTGGCGCGACAGATCGTGCATGTTGTAGGGGTTAACGGTGATTCATAAGGCGGATGTTGTTCATAGGGATCTAGAATCGAAAAATTACTTGCTCTTGAGCAAAAGCAAATATTTAACGTTGAAGATAAAATATTTTGAATTGAGTTCAAAGGATGAGTTCACGGATCCAGTTATCGGGTTGTTTTGATCCATTGATTATGTTTCACTAGAGGCGTTTTCTCAAGGGAAAATCACGAGGAAGAGTGATATCCAATTATCAAGTTATTTGGATCCATTGATTTATCTTATTGTTCCTTGTTGGGTTTGGCATTTTACAATCTCAATCTTTGGAAATTGAATTTTATTTTGTACAACTGAGATTATTCAGCTTCATTTTATCTCTAGATGTCTACCCTTTCATTTTTCTCTGAACTTGTGTAATTATTTGTTATAAGAAGTTAAAAATCTTGTATTATTCTTAAAATGTAACGTCCTTGAAAGAAGGTAAATGGAGCAATGGAGCAGAGATGTCTGAAGAAGAAACAGAGAGAAAATGAACAACAATGGGGTTGGGAAGAAAATCTATTAAAAATTGATAGATTGAAACATTGTCCCTAAACTAATTCAAATTTATAAAAAAAGACCCATAATCAATATTTTGTCTAAGGTGTAGGGGTTAAAATAAATTAAATCATTTTACTAACTGGCCACATTATCAAACTAATTACATTCAACGTCCAAGTGACTAAATCTTAACAAAATAAGTGACCAAAACCTAATAAAACAATAACGTAAGTGACCAAAACTTACATTTTTTTAAATTTAGTGAGCAAAAGTGTACAAATATGAAACGAAAGTAACCAAAACTTAATCCACATATTATCTACGTAGAAATGATATAATTTCAATTTTATATATTTATTATGTCACGTCAGTAAACTGTTAAAAGTTTAATAGCCGTTAATCTTTAGTGACCACACCTTAATTAAAACTAAATGAAAGTGACCAAATATTATGTTTTTTTTAATTCAATGAATTTTTTATAAAATTGAAATAAAAGTGATCATTTATGTAATTTACCCTAAAATGTAAACCTACCCCCATCAAGAGGGGATGGGGTAGTGTTATTCTTTTTGACGCAAGCTAGGGATGATAAACGGGTACAATTTCGTGGATTTCGCACCGCACCCGCTCTAATTGGGGCGGGGATGGGTATAATTTTAGTGGGTAGTGGGCGAGTGTGGATTTAAAAAGTGGTACCCGTCGCGGGCAGTGGGCGGGTAATGGGTTTGACACCTTACCCGCCACGCATCCGCCCGCCCAGCTAAATATCCATTACATTTTGGACATTATGAATTTAGGTGTAATTTTAGAGAATAATTTATAAATCCTAATATTGTATAAGATATAACTTGTTATTTAACCAAATATTAGGGATAAGTTAAGTTTATGCATATTTTTTTTTCTTTTCAAACCTCTCATTTTCATTACTGTGCCGATCTTCAAAGGCAGTCTGGGTTCTACATATTTCTCAATTTCATATGTAATTATCAAGTTTATGTCGATCTTCAAATTATGTTGGATTTTGTGGTATTTTTGGTATAAATGATTCATTCTCTTAAGATATTGGAAGGGATTACATAATAAAATACTCGTTTTTTAGTTAAAATGTCGAATCTTATATCAATCTGCATGCATTGATACTAGTTGAAACAGTTCAAAACTTATCGAAACTGTGGAAACGTACTGAAATTCGGATTGGAATGGAGCTTAGACTACTTGATATCAGTTTAGGGCAAAATGAGTAAGTACTAGTTTTATTTATGTGTTTGTTACTTATGCATAACTTAAGTTTGTTGTCAAGCGGGTCTAGCAGGGTACATCTCTAGTTGGATAGTGGGTGTGGGGATGGATTTGAGAATGTACCCGCATGGACGAGTGTGAATTTAAAATTTTTTACCCATCATGAGTGGTGGACGGATGGTAGATTAAAAAATATTAGATGGATATGAGGATGATGGAGGGGATATCCACACTCGACCCGCCCATTTACCCCTAGACGCAACCGCCTTCTTCTTTACGCCCCAAAACCACGTGCACTTCTTATTCCCTGTCTTTTTAATAAAGAGAGAGACAGTGATGAGTCATAAAAAGGTATGGCAATAGGATCTAAATTTGATTCCACCAAATTTATAAGATTTTAAAATTTATTTTGGATACATAGAGTTGTTTGAAAAATAAGGCAACCACCCTATAATAACATAAAAATATTATTATTAATTTTTATATATTTAAAGATAATTATAATAATATTTATATATTTAAATCTATTTCTATTTCATACATTTTTATCTCTAATTAAGATGTTTATGAACTTTTGATTTATCCTTTTAAATATTTTAATTGTTATATACTTTTTGGCAAATTATATAATTGATTATTTTCGTTTAAGTTTGATATATTTTTATTGAATTTAAAAAATATATTAATTTATCACTTTCATTTTTATTTAATCAAGATTTGGTCACTTTTATTTTTTATTTAATTAAGATTTGATCACTATACGTTAATTGTCGTCAGACTTTAACGGATTGCTGACATTATTAGGGATGTTCAATCAGTTAATTTGGCTAACTAACTAAACTGAATTACCCAAAATTTATTTCTTTTAACAGTTAATTAAACCGATTTTTTAAATAAAAACTTAACTGAATCTAACTAAGTTTGATTAATTGATTGGTTAATCAAATTAAAAAAAATTATACATAATATATATATATATATATATATATATAATATTTTTAATTAATTCGATTAATTCAGTCAGTTAATTTGATTAAAATCAAAGTTTAAATGCCTCTAAAGTTGAATAATATATAAATATTAAATATTTAATAATTTCTATTAATTTGATTAATTAACTGATTTCGAACCAAATTAACTGATGACCAAAGTCTAAAAAAATCATTAACCGCTAATCAATCGAACTCAAAATTAACCAACCAAAATTTTGGTTTGGTTAGTTAACTCAGTTTTAACTGAATTATGAACGCCCCTAGACATGACACATTGAATTTATAAAATTAAAAAAGATAAACTACACAAATAGTCACTAATGTTTGAGTAAGTTATTGTTTTCCCCATTGAAGTTTCAAAAATAATAAATTGGTTATTAAAACATCAAATAAGTCATTGAACAATGATTTTCCTCTAATTTATTGTAAAAGCTTTCTATTTTTTGTTTATCATTCGAAATATTCAAATGCTTCACGTCCAAAAAAGTTAATTTCCAAGTTAATTTTTAAAATTTTTAAAAGTATATATATATATATATATATATATATAAATTTTGGAAAAATTAGAAAGCTCTTGTTAATTAGATATAAAATTATTATTCAATGACATATTTGATGTCTTATTGATCAATTTATTGCTTTTGAAACTTTAGTAGAAACTTACTCAAACATTAGTGACTATTTATGTAATTTACTCTTTTTAATTTTATAAAATTATTGTGTCATATCAACAATCCGTTAAGTCTACAATTAACCTTCGATTATCACGTCTTAATCAAATAAAAGCGAAAGTGACCAAATATTATGTTTTAATCCACTAAAAATATAAAAAGAAATTTAAACAAAATGATTAATCCTGTAGTTTACCCTATATATACACACACATATATATATATATATATATATTTTATTTTGTAGATTACAAATAAGGTTACCTATTACTATGGGTTTTTCTTCTTAGTTAGATTTATTGAAAACAAATATTTAGAAAATATATATGATTATTTTGCATTCGTATAATATTAACATAAAATGCTGACAACAAATATAATAAAAATTTAGATATTATACATATAATTAATTTTAATATTATAAATAAAAGGAATTTAAAAAATATTTTTTTAGGTATAATCCGGTTTGGATTGACTGATTATACAAAACGAAAATGATGAAAATATGTAAGCCAAGAGGTTTATGCACCTTTAATTTAGAAAAAGAAGTGTGAAATATGTAAAGATGTAAATGAAATGTAAACAAAGACCGGAGAAGCTTGTCCATTATGGTTAAGTTTGAGAGCCATTCAACGTTGGATCTGAAAATAAGTTTCTAGTACCTTTGTTTTTGATTCTTTATGTCCCAGTCCCATACATTTTTTTATGTTACAAGTGAACCATAAATAATACATATATTAGTCCAATTGTTCCTTAATCTATATCTTAACTGATCAAATATACCCCATTTAATTAGATATTAGATTTGCAATAAAGGTTTACAGCTCTAAGCATGTTACATTTTATGTAGTAATTGACAAAAGAAATTACTTACTTGTGATCATACATGGACCGTACAAGGAAAAAGTTAGAAATTAATATAAAAAAGTCAAATCAAATATAGATACGAATAAATCTAGTTGTATCATAAAACAAATTACAACAAGGCAGCAAACTACTAAAAAATACCGACAACCGCAATCAGAATCGAGTGTCATTAGAAAATTATTCTCGAACACAAAACATGTATCCAATTCAATTCGAGAGTCCAAATAATGGAAGATCAACATGATATCAAATAAGCATCATCTTAATCAATTGCAAGTTTAACCCTAAAAAACTTAAACAAACATCACAACCAAAACAACAAATAAAAAAAGATCGAAACCACGACAAAAGAAAGAAGAAAACATAGTGTAAAGACAAACTAAAACGTATCATAAATACAGAGGAAATCATGTCATAAAGACAAATTATTAAAAATTAAAAAAAAGGATAAAAACAATGATAAGATATAAGAAATTAAAGAAAAAGTAAAGAATATCGACGATTGATGATCAACAATAAAATTAATGCCGTCGTCAACTAACAAAAATGAAGAAGAAAATGTGATAATTTATTTATTTATTACTATTAAATTTGTTTTGGTAATCAAGTTTTTAAAATTTTGATTATATTTATTTTAAATATTTTAAATAATTAATTTATAGAATTTATATTTACAAATTATTTAATTGAAAGTTTTTAAAATATAATTTCTTGCTAATAGGTCACAATTTTAGTGTGATGGTAGAGTATTCATTTTAGGAAATATTTTATATTAATTTTAGGATTCACGTTTAAGATTTATAGACGTCCTCTTAATATATCATCTCTAAAATTTTAATTTGAGTTTTCTCGTTATAACTATAATAGATTTTATCATTATATTTTATTGTTAGTTTATTATTGGTTAATTTCTTATAAGGGGATTAGAGAGGGAAACCTAAATCTACCAAATTTTTTAACACACCATAAATTTACTCACATTTATTAATATCTTAAAACCATTAGGATTTGACAAGTTAAAAGGAACAAAGATGAAGAGTAAGTTTAATGATTGTTTTTAACTATCATTATTCCATGAATTAATCGTAATAAGTTAGTCTAGTGAGATAAGACATTATATTTCTTGAGTAAGGTAAGATTGGTGATTACGAATGGAATAAACTGGGTTAGGAGAGTCGCTTTTACCTCTGTAATACCTGACCCGAATTAATTGATCAATATGTCATATACCAATGATTGTATAAAAAAATCAATCCATGAATTATGAAAGATCACTCTAACAAAATGAAACATATTAGATCTCTTTAGCGTTGCACATAGTATGCCTCAAGTCATAAGCATTTGTTTCTTTCATCAAATCAAGTAACCCATAAATATCGTTCTCATGCTTTAAACCCACTTGCTACACTCTGGCAATCCCCATGCTATAATCCAACCCCCCCCCCCCAAAAAAAAGAAACACCATTTACTTGGTGTTTTACAATTTATTTATTTTTTCTCAATAATTTAAAGTAATTATAAAATAATATTTATTTGAAAAGAATTAATTTATTAAGTTATACTCTACAAACACAATTACTCAAACACGAATTATCTAGAGAGAACAATAATATGCTTTACCACTAGGCCACTTAATGGTAGGTAATATACGATAATTGAATCATAAAAGAAAAAAAAAGAATTTGCATTATTATTATGGCTTTAAACAAGTTGAGTATTGTTAAGTTAGAGTGAAAAATTCGAAGCTGAACTCTAAGGAACACTAAATCAAAAATCAAAGCTCGATTCAAGCTCGAAAAAAATTGAACTCGAAAAATTATCAAGTTTAGCTCGGCTGAAATTCGGTTTAAGTTTGAACTTGAACTCAAATTGAATCTTAACTGCATAAAAATATTATATTGCATTTTTAAAAAATAACATATAAATGTTAATATAATTATTAATTTAATTTAAAAAATAAAAAATGTAATATATTATTTTTCGAGTTGCTCGTGAACTTTTTAAGTTGAGTCAAATAATTCATTACGAATTGTTATGAAATTCAAGCCAAGTTCAAGCTCAAGTCAAATCCATTTATGTAACATCCGCAATACCGGGTTAGTGACCAAATTGTAAAGTTTCAGAATTTGGTGACTAAAGTATAAGAATGAAATAGTTCAATGATTATTGGATGTATATGATGAAGGTTAATTAGTAATTATTAAAGGAAATTAAGGGTTAAATGGTCATTTGACCAGAAAGATTTTTATATTTCTTTTTAAGGTAATATAAACGTGGGAAATTTGAGAAACATCCAGAGTTCTCTTCTCCTTTCTTCTTCTTCATACGTGGGAGAGCAAGGCAAAGGTGAGAGTTTTATTAGTTGATTATTATTTGAATTTTAAGTTTGGTTTTGATTCTTTGGGTATTAAATAAGCTTAAGGAAAGCTTATATGTGATTTAAACAATAAGATAAAGGAATTATGAAGGAATTTGCAATATGAATTTTAAGATGAAATTTTGATATGGTATGGTTGTTGAAGTTTTATGGATGAATTTGACTTGTCATCAATCTAATTAAGAAGTATGAAGTGTTAGAATTGGAATTAGAACACATTGAAAATTTGATATGATTTTTGAATCTCATATGGAAGATATGATTTTGAGGTTTAAGATGAAATAAAGGAATATAGATTGGTTTAAGTATGTGTACTAGAGTTAAGAATGAAAAGGGGATGATATATGAAGTGTTTGAGAGAAAATGAAGTAATTTTTGGGCTAAAATATGATTTCTGGGCAAGGGGAATCGGTACCAATTCAAGGGGAACCGATACCCCTTCAAACGAACAAAAATTTCTAGAATGTCATGAGGGAATCGATACCCCCTTAGTAGGGAACCGATTCCCCCTAAAGGAAAAATGTGAATATTGGTTTAATTAGTTCGTTTAAGTTGCTAGTATCCAATTACAAGGTGTAGGTATCTAATGATTGCCTCAAAATGTAGATTTATGTAGATTCTGCGCGTAAAGCAATTCCGGAACATTTGGCAAATAAGATCGATCAAGGGAAAGATAAGAGATTGAAATTGACTAGTGAGGCCAAGGTGAGTGCATACTAGTGATATGTAGTGTTTAATGGAAATAAGACTTGCGATGAGTCTATTTCCTAGAGTAATATGCATGAAGTCATGGACATGATGATGTGTGGTTATAATTATATGTGATTATCTGTATTACATTGATTGTATGTATGCATGACTAAAGATAATGATATGATTTGTATATGCTATATGATTTATGTAAGACTTTATTATGTAATAATGGAAGAACATGGAATAAGTTATATGATAGAGTCATAAGAAATGAAATGAACATGAGAGAATAAGATAATCAAGTATAAGTTATATGATATGGTATAAGTGATTATACGAGAAATGTTAGGAGACTCTAAGAGAATAGTATGAATTCGAAGGCATAAATAAAGATACATAAGTAATATGAATTCGAAGGCATAATAAAGATACATAAGTAATATAGGGAAGATTGATAATTTAAAGGAAACTATAGTTTATGTATTATAGTGAAGAGCTACAAAGTTTTATTAAAGAGTATTGTGGAAGTCATGAGAAATTGAACTAAATAAATAGATGGTTTATGTGATTGGAAAAGGAAAATAATATAAAATAAATGGAAATTATTTATAAGATAGCATGAGACTAAATGAACATGTAATATAAACTTTATAAAGGAGTACTTGGGTAAAATCATTATATGATACAATTATAGAGTATTACTATACAAATTATATTAAAATATGATATATGAGAATATGAGTAAGTTTATAGGATATTGATAGGACATATAAGATATTTAAATGTATGCTGATATGAAAAAGGGAATACAAAGAAATGGAGCATAAGGTAGATAATATGATATCTGTTATTATATATATATATGTCATCAGGTAATATGAAAGGACTCTGAAATTGATATAAGCTACGTGAAAGTGTTCTAGGTGTTTCTATGTTTATGAAGTATATGATCTTATGTAAACAAGAATATGATAAGTATGTTTACATGAATAATGTGTTGGGTGAGAAATGATAGAAATTATATGAAAACATGATATATGTGACATGGAATTATATGGAAATGATCTACGTGTAAGTGAAACTATGTGGCTATGTGATAATATGAAAAAGCTATGTGATACGTGATATGTGAAAGTGAATTACAAGTTTATGTGAATATTTGAAATGAAATAAATGATAACGCCCATGTTATGTGTCATGAGCTAGGGTATAGTTGGCATGCCAAGAGTCGAGGGTCTACGCGGTCCTTCGGGACATATGTATATTCTTTGGAACATGTGTGAAGTCTTGAAAGACACATACTTGATCCCTAGTATATGTATATGATTCTTAAGGAATAATATGTGGTCCTTATGGATATTATTATATGGCACTACGGTGCAATTCTACGCGGTCCTTCGGGATATATATATTCTGTAGAACATGTGTGAAGTCTTGAAAGACACATACTTGATCCCTAGTATGTATGATTCTTAAGAATAATATGTGTCCTTATGGACATTGTTATATGGCACTACGGTGCAATTCTACGCGGCACTTCGTGCAATTATACGAGCTGTGGTGACAGCATTAGTGCACAACCTCTATAGACTCACATATCGATAGTTCTCACATATGTACATGGGCTAATCCAGAGATATGAACAAATATATGTTAGTATGATAAATGTTAGAAATGAATGATGTTTGTGTGTATAGTTTTGATTGAAAAGGTTAACCATAAAAGTATGTGATTACATGATAAACTGTTAATGATGATTATGTATGTATGTATTTACTGTAATTAATCTGATATGATTTTATATGATACGAAGAATGCATGGAATTGGTATAACCTGATAGAACAGAACATGCATGTATTGATATATGTTATGAAGTGCATTATAAGTTGTTATGCCTCACTAAGTCTTCGACTTAGCGTGTGATTGTTTCACACGTAGGTTTCGAGAAGAGTAAGAGTAATGCGGAGCAAGACAGGTCAGTTTTCCTTACCAAATGTCAGATCAGAAAATATATGTACTGTTTATAGAGTGTAGTTGGCATGTAGTCTAAAGATATAAATTGTATGAACTCTGATACATTTTGTAAACGTTTTGAATAAGTTAAATGTTATCAAAGTTTTTAAATTACTCACTATTTTATACGAATAAATGTTTGAAAAGTCAATGTGACACTTCGGACTCGTATCCGGGTCGGATACGAGTTGGGGGTGTTACAATTTAATTTGAATACTAATCAAGAGTTAAATAAATCAAACTTAAATAACTTACTATCCGCCTCGACTTATTTACGGCTCTAATTATAGACTTCCTAGTTCCTAGTTGGATAACATTTAAATTGCTAATAGCCTTGGTAAAAGAAAAAGACCCATGATCCTAGTCGAGCCCAAATCGTAATATACAAGCCCAATTACGTGTGAAATCAATTTCTGTTTGGGTTTGCCAATTAAGACATGAGCAAAGAGACAAAAATATTTGCCAATCGTAATAATTTTGTTGCTCTGTTTTATAGTATCATTTATTAGTCATTTTAATACACAAAAACAGCTATTATAATAAATTAAAAATAATTAAAGATCTATAAATACTTTTTTTTACAATGAATATATATCTATAACACAAATTTTTATATGAAGTAACGAATTGATATAATTAATAAAATAAGTAATTAGTTGAATAAAATTTATATTTCAAGATGATTACTCAAGAGGAAGATGTTAAGAAGAAATTCATGACAATATTTTTTAATTAAAATAATAAGTAATTTTAATTATTTGAATTAAATAATGAAATTATAAAAAAATTAAATATACAATAGATAAACTATAAATTTCAGTATAATAGAGGAACTAAAAACATTAGTCTGACTTTGGTTTCCTTTTCTAAAGATCCGGGACCAACTGGGCTTTATAAATTTATATTGGGTTTCGGTGCCTAAATTAGGTCCGACTCGGTTTGAATATCATTGCGGGGATAATCCGAAGAGTACATTGTACTCGTTCGTCTACACAGAAGGAAAAAAAAGCACGTGATGTTTGTAACATTAAACTGGCCCTATTCCCCATCACATCACAAGATTAAGAGTAGTTTCGTGGAAGATTTTCGACGATCAGAATTATGAATTATACACGTAAAACTCGATCATACAACCACAACCCTTGCGCTCTATCAATTGAGACTGAGCTGGATCGTGATGTTTGCAACATCGACGAAGTAAAATCGGCGGGAGCCGAGTTTCTGAAAGATATGCGACGAGGTTTGGTTATCAAGGGGGGGGATCGAGTCTCGTAAAGGCTCGATACTCAACTCGTTGGCTCTCCTGCAACTGCAAGGCTGCAACGGGAGCAAAAGCTCCAACACAGATTAAGAGTATTCGTGGAAGATTTTCGACGATCAGAATTATGAATTATACCTAAAACTCGATCATACAACCACAACCCTTGCGCTCTATCATGAGACTGAGCTGGATCGTGATGTTTGCACATCGACGAAGTAAAATCGGCGGGAGCCGAGTTTCTGAAAGATATGCGACGAGGTTTGGTTATCAAGGGGGGGGATCGAGTCTCGTAAAGGCTCGATACTCAACTCGTTGGCTCTCCTGCAACTGCAAGGCTGCAACGGGAGCAGAAAGCTCCAACCTTCTTACTTAACCGAAATGATTTTCGGTGACATTTGTTTGGTTCTTAACACAAGCGGCACCAAAATTCATTTTAATGCATTTCTTGCTTTGGTCGATTGGGAACATGAAGGTTTGCCTCCTGTTGAAATGCCTGCTGCTGCTCAATGGAAATTCAGAAGGTAAAAATTTGTTGATTTTTTTCTTTAAGGTTTTTACGTAATTTACACTCAATTTTACAAGCATTCAGCTGATTTTTTTAATCAAGCTAAAAGTGAAGGGAAATTGATTGTTTGGATGTTTAAGTAAACCGGTCCAGCTGGTCATTGGCCTATGACTACACGTTTACTACCTGTGGAAATCAATTGTCGTGCTTGATTCGTAGGATGTATCTCCTCGTTTCGTTTTTAAATGTAACTTTTAAAATGCTTCCTTGAGACTTGAATTAGGCTTTTGTTCCATGCCATATATCAGCATCATTTAAGAATTGAGAACTTAGGAAATTTTGCTAAGGTCGATCTTTTGTTTCCTAGGCTTTTTAGAATAGTGATTGATGATGATTTGTTTTTTGTTAATGTAAATTGGGATCAAGAAGCGAGGAAATTTCAGATAGGAGCTCAGGCCTCCATTTGGAGGATTGCGAAGAACAGCTTGATGTCGCTGTGCTCATATGAAAAGAACCTATTCTTTTCTATGTTGAGATCAGCGTCTTAAATTATAAACATAGTATGAAAGGTGACACATTGTATTTCTTTTTCCTTTCTCCACAATCATCATTCTCAACTCTTAAGTTTGCAGTTAGAGAAAGTACTGATGTTTGCTACGCAAGTAGTTTTATATGAAGATGAATTGTCTGATAATAGGGTATCACTTCTTACTGTAAAAGTGTTAAATGTTGAACTTAGACAAGTTTTGTTTTTTCACATTGGCTTGTAATCTTGAAAATGTAGAATGGAAGACAACTGATTTCATTATTTTCTTTCATCTACAGAGTCATACCAAGTTCTTGATTGTTCTCGTACAATTTTGGGTAAGCGGTTGATGATCAAAATGCTTTTTTTGATTAAGAAAATCTCTGTGGTTGACATTCTTAACCATACCTTCTATCTTTTCTTCCTTATTCTGGAAGAAACACTAAACTTTGGTTCATCTGGCTGCTTGATAAACTCTTAATACATAAGCCACTGCACTTTCTGTTTTCCTGAATTGATTTCCCCTTTCAGCCACTTACTCAGTTTTCCTAATAGCTTTCGGTTGAGGGAGTGCTAATGAGGTTAAGGGACACCCACATGCTTTGCTTTTCTGATGAGAGTGCAAATCCTGTCATTCTTCGAGAAAGATGGAGTGAAGGCACATTTCAAGTTTTTTTCTGCTGTAATTATACCGTCACTTTCTGTCTGGTTCTTTGCTTGTGCCTATGCCTCATTCGCATGTTTTTATTTCAATATATGTACTTGTGAATTTTACCCGTGATATAAACATATTTCTTTGCTGCAACTTTTAAGTAGTTTTTCTTAATTTCTTGAGACTCTTGCCAAACGAGAATTCGTTTAATGGGCTTTATGTCATGGGAGCTTAGAATACTTTAAAATGTACTATTTCAAGTAGCTCTTCCTTTCTTTTGGTGTGATTGGGGTAAAAAATTACACCCATTAATATAAAGCTCAAGTTGACATTTATTTCTATGCAGAATACTATGTTATATTTTGTTGAACTTGAAATCCAGGAGAATCAATGTGAATGCATTTTTTTTCTTTTCAAATTTCAGTATAGCCTTGATTGCTACAACTCATGGAATTGATAAGTTATTAGATACATTATTTCAGCTTGCCATTTTACTTTCAAGGAAATCCTCTGAATTCAGCACAGGGAACCTTATTTAGAAACATAATGTACAAAAGTAGGTTTTCTTGCTTGATAATTTGACATTGATGTTTTCCTTCTTGATGCTATTCTAGCTATGGTGCTTAAAGGTTATCCTACTGATTCTTCTTCATATTGTGATCCAAGATCATCAGCCAGAGGCTTCCAGTCATCATGCATCGAATCCAAAGGCTTATATTACCCAGTAACTTGTAGACTGTAAATTGCCTTGCTCAACAAATTCAAATTATTTGTATGATTTGGTCATTGCTGGTTGGTTCTTTAACAAAAAATCAATGTTACAAGCATTTCATGTACCTTTAGCTAATTTTTTATTCGACTTTGGATATAAACAAATGTAAGAATTCTCTGTCTATTGTTGGTTTAAGGTGCCGCACTTTCATCTTTCCCAACATTAACCATGATAAATGCAAAGACAGAGATAGAAATTACACAAAGGAGCTTTCAGAAACAGTGATAGATTGGAACATTAGTTCAGTAGCTCATCACTTCAGGTGCGTTGCTAAACATATCTCAACTTGCACCATTGAAATTTAAAGCTCTTTTGGGTATGTATTTGAAATGCTTTCTATACTTTATAGATAAATTTGTTTTTTATATACTAATCAGAAAATGTTAAAAGTGAAAAAGTTAGTCGATAAAGGATAGGGTACGTTTAAAGTAGAACTAAGTAATAGTTTTAGAGTAAATCTAATGAACTAGAATAGGAATTCAGGGAAGAGCTTTGGTTTGCTGCTGAACTTAGGTGGAATAGATCTAAACTAGCCCACATTGGATGGTGATGACCTTAATATTCATTTTGTTGACATAAGAGCTATACTGCCGACCTCCTTTTATGTGATGAGGTAATCTTCCACTGCCTCTGCAAACAATATGTATTCAGCAAACTCATCGAAATTTATACTTGGAACCTGATTGACCTGGAACTCTGGCAAAGATCTCAAATCAAGTGCTGCCAGACGTGTAATATAAGAGGAAAATAACCATTAAGATATAAGAGACTGATTGGTGAAATAATTAATTCTGCTGATGATTAGGAACTGTGTTTCTTTGGCTAACTTACTGTGAACGTTCTTTATCGTCTTGTCCTTCTTGGCGACTTACAATCAAATAGGGTCAATTTTTAGTACACCCGTTCCTTTTGTTGTTGTCGTAATTTTTATATATTTATTAATTTTTGCTTTATAGATTCTGGATAATGTTTGTGTTCTAGGAAAATGACAACCTTGACTAATGGGGGGTTGGAGGAGGATATGATATAATGGAAGAAGCAGATGGATTTTGAGAAAATGAGATTGATTTATGTTTTACTGTCGTGGTACTGTTCCTCTGCACGCTTTGATGAGAAATTTAGATGTGGATGGTACTTCAATGCTGCTGCATAGGAATTATGACTATGACCCCGCTTGCTCTGTTTCATAAGCAGTATCATAATATGAAAACTGAAATAGCCAAATCGATGAAGTTCAATTGGTTATTTTAGTTAGCAGACTCGGGATGAGAAGGGTTAACTGGATTGGGTTTAGGTTATCTTTTTCTTTTCTCAAAAGTATAATCTACAAATTTTTAGATAAACCATAATCAAAATTATTTACATAGAAACTGTTTCTCTAAAAACAAATATTTTTAAGTTTTAGATAAATCATAACCATAAGTATTGTAGATAGAAATTCATATGTGATTAAACTTGAACAATTAGTTTCTTTAGAAATTGTTTCTCTAAATAACAACTTTCTAGATAAACTACAAAAATTTTATGTTAAAAATTCATTCAAGAATTTAATAATAATTAGATGTGTATGCAATGGAATAATATTAAAGTGAGTGTATATATAATAAAAATAAAATTATTAAAATCATACCTATATTAAATAATAAAATAAAAAATATTAATTTAAATTAGGGCCAAGTACACAAATGGTCCTTCGACTATAGGTGTAGAACTAGAGTTTTCAAAAAGGAAAAACTTTGTATTTTATTCAAAAATTCACATAAAAGACAGAGAATACATTGAGGTTTTTATAAGAGGTAGATAAGAGTTCTAGGTAAACTAGAAGTTGACTTTCCTACAAACTAGGATATTAGAATTAGAGATAAAGTGAGAAACTTAAGAGTTTAAACCTGATACAACTCACACTCCCCCTCAAGCTGGGAGTAAATATTATAAAGACCCAACTTGGATATAATGTCGTCGAAAGTAATCCTCGGAAGTGCCTTGGTCAATACATCGACTAGTTGATCTTGTGAAGAGATATAGTTTAGCTTTACAGTTCTGCCATTCACTTTCTCTGCAATGAAGTGTCTGTCGATCTCCACATGTTTTGTTCTATCGTGATGTATTGGATTCTTAGAAATACTTATTACTGATTTACTGTCACTCTGAAGCTCAAAGTGGTTGTTGTCGCATATCTCTAGTTCGGTTAAGAGCCTTTGTAACCAAACACCTTCACAGATCTCGATATTATGCTTCTGCACTGCTCCTGGAAACTACGACTTGTTTCTTGCTTCTCCAAGTCACCAAGTTACCCAAAACAAATGAATAATCCGTAGTATCCCTTCTATCAGTTAATTCTCCATCCCATCTTGAATCCGAGAAAATCTTTACTATTCTATCTTCGTGTTTTATGAAAATCAATCCATGTCCCGATGTCATCTTTAAATATCTCAAAATTTGATTTACTGACTCCAAATGTTATTCTCTAGGATCATTCATATATTAGCTTACAATACTAATGGAGAAGGCGATGTTTGGCTTAGTTAGGAACAGATAGATGAGCTTACCAACTAACCTTTGATATTGATCCTTTACCTGATTCCCATCTTTTCTTAACTTGAGATTAACTTCCATGGGAGTTTCCGAGGGCTTGCAACCGGTCATCCCAGTCTTAGAAAGTAAGTCTAGAATGTACTTTCTTTGATTTATGACAATTCATTCTCTTGATCTTGCCGCTTCCATGCCCAGAAAATATCTCAAGGTCCCTAACTCTTTGGTTTCTAATTCCCTTGCTAGTAATGTCTTTAATTTCTCGATTTCTACTAAACCATCACATGTGATGATGATGTCATCAACATAGACAATTCAGATCGCCTTTTTCTTGTCTAGAGTAGTTTTTACAAACAAAGTGTGATCAAACTGACATTGTTTATAGTTGTCTTGCAAAAGTACGTTCGTGAATATGTCAAACCAAGCCCGAGGTGGCTGTTTTAAACCATATAAAGACTTCTACAACTTGCATACTCGTTGATTTCCAAGTCTATTCCATGATTCCGAGTGAACCCCTTTGCCACAAGTCTAGCCTTGTACCGCTCAATATTGACATCTTCCTTGTATTTCACAGTAAAGACCCATTTGCAGCCAACTGGTTTCTTGTCAGTAGGTAGATCGACAATAACCCAGGTTTTTTTTTGTTTTCAAGGGCTGAAAGTTCTTCTACTGCCTGCTTCCACTCGAAACTTTTTGATGCTTCTTCAATGGTCTCTGGAATGCGAATACTGTCAACCTGAGCTGTAAATGTCTTAAAACCAGACATTAGTTTACCATAAGCAATAAATTTATTCAAATGATGAGTTGTACATCGTCATACTATCCTTCTTTGAGCAATCGGTAACTCACTAGTATCAATCATCACATCCAAATTACTCTGATCATCATCTTCTTCGCTTGTCAAGAAAGTTAAACCTGGTTTCGGCTCTTGACAATGCATAGGCTGCGTAGTGGGTTGTGAGACTTGTTTGGGTAGTTGTTTGTAGGTAAGGAGATCGGTTTGAGGAATAAGGGGTGTCATAGATGGTCTTGGTGTTTTAGGAGATTCAGATGGGTTAACAATTTGTTTTTCAGCATCTGATATGGTGGTGTTAAGTGGCAGTTTAGTGGTATCAAGTGATGGCTGAGTAGTGGTAGTTTCAATAGGAGTTAGATTGATGAGTAGTTCAGTATTAATCGGAAAAAATTGAAATTCATACTCACTCTCCCCGGATTTCAGTTTTTGAGAAGAACATTTTATGTTCTTGGAAAGTAACGTCCATAGAAGTGAAGAACTTTTTGGTAGAAGGAGAGTAGCATCGATAACCTTTCTGAAGACAAGAGTATCCAACAAAGACACACCAGATTGCTCGAGGATCAAACTTAGATTTAATGAGGTTATGATCATGGACAAAGCTGTACAACCAAAGACATAGAGAGAAACAAATGTGGTGAAAGGTTTGAAATGAGGGAAAAATTGTGAAAGAATATCCCAGGGACATTTAAAGGCAAGAATTTTACTGGGCATACGATTAATGAGAAAAGTTGTGGTTAAGAGAGCCTCACCCTAAAGGTATTTAAGGACACGAGTAGAAAAAATGAGTGCCCGGGTTACCTTAAGAAGATGACGGTTTTTACGTTCGGCGACTCCATTTTGTTGAGGAGTGTCGACACATGAAGTGATATGGACAATTCCTTTTTCTTGAAAGAAAGAACCCAACGAGTGAGAAATATTCACTACCATTAACGGACTTAAAGATACCAATAGAACTCTAAAATTGTGTTTCAATCATTTTATGGAAGCGTTTTAAAATGTCACCGGCCTCAGATTTTTCCCTCATAAGAAAAATCCATGTAGTATGAGAATGGTCATCAATAAAGGAAACAAACCAACGGATCTATTTAAACCTTTGGCACGTGAGGGTCCCCAAATGTCACTATGGATTAATGAAAATGGTTTAGGCGAGTGAGATGGAGAAAGAGGGTATGAACTGCAAATGTGCTTCACAAGAAAAAGATGTGAGATTTTTATTAATGAAAAGTTTAGGCAATAATTTTGCAAGGTAACTAAAACTAGAATGACCTAACCTAAAATGACACAAGACAATCTCAACAGTAGCATCATTAGGGGATATGAAAACAAAGGAAGATATAACAGGCGCATGTACTCGAGTTGGAACGGGAGGAGGGGCTTCTAGGATGTAAAGTCCACCACGACGCCTAGCATTACCAATCACCATCTCTGACTTCAAATCCTGAAATTAAAAAAAAACCAGAGTTAAAATGAGAAGTGCAACCTACATCCGCAGACAATTTACTAACCGAAAGAAGATTACAAGCCAAATTCGAAACATAGAGAACATTAGATAAAACAATGTGGCGATTAAAGCGAATGAGCCACTGCCCACAATAGGTGAGAGAGAACCATCGGCTGTGCAGACACTACAAGAGGAACTGCCTTTCTGAAAACTTTGAAAAAGATTGAAATTGACCGTCATATGATCACTTGCTCCTGAATCAACAATCCAAGACAACCGGGTGAAGGAGAAAACGGGGCAAAGTCGGGACTACCTTCGCGGACAGCACACGCGTGTTTGGGCTCGGAAGCATACTGGTTTTTGACTGCTTTGACCATCCTGGAGAACTCTTTTTCATGACAAATTTGTGAAGCAAGTTGTAACCTTTTAAAAGCAGATAACACTGGTCTGCATCATCTTACTCTTTCAACAGACTGGATTAAACATGTGGATTCTGCTGTCACTATGGGTTCAGCTTCTCATATCATGATTGCTTCAAATCGTGGATTTTCCAAGCATGGGATTGCAAGAACTTTGAATCCTGCTATTGGACCCAATATTTGTTGGTGGAGAGGTGGTGGGGTTTCTCGTCAGTTGTTCAGTTGGAAGGTTTTACCCTGCTCGTTGCTTTCCAAGGCTGCTAAGCAAGCTGGAAGGCACGCCACTTTTTTTTTTTAAGGGTTTGGATCTAACTTAAACTGATACCATGCAGAACTAGGGTTTTCAAGAAGGAAAAACTTTGTATTTCATTCAAAAATTCACATAAAAGACAAAGAATGCATTGAGGTTTTTATAAGAGGTAGATAAGAGTTCTAAGTAAACTAAAAGTTGACTTTCCTACAAACTAGGATATTAGAGAATTAGAGATAAAGTGAGAAACTTAGAGTTTAAACCTAACACAACTCACAAGGTGTTGCTTTGTTGAGTCCTCTAACTATTAAAAGTTACAAAATGGTCTCTCGATTATAGGGCGCTATTTTGTTGAGTCCCTTGACTATTAAATATTACAAAATGGTCACCGACTATTTCATATGTTCCAAGCTTGTCTTTTTCTGTTAAAAAATGACAGTTGTCTAAGCTAGACGTTAACCTGCTGATTAAGTTGATTGATATGATAAAATCTGATCCTAGAATTGCTTGATTTGTATAGTCATTAGAGATTCTATGATTAGATTTTATCATATCATAGTTAGTAGGTTAACGTCCAACACAGAAGGTAATCAATTTTTTAACGGAAAATGAGGAGTTTAAAATATATGAATAATTGGATGACCATTTTTTATCTTTTAATAGGTAGTGGACTAAAAAAAGTAGTGATCTATAATCGGGGATCATTTTGTAACTTTTAATAGTCGATGGCTCAACAAAACAACATCGGATAGTCGGGAGACTATTTGGGTACTTTATTTTATTTAATAAATTATTGAGTTTTATTTAAATGACATTCATATTGATTATAAAATATATGAAAATTATTTGATATTGGATAATAATCAAAAGTGTATTTATATTACTAAATAAAATAATATATATTTTCTTAAATGTTGAAGAGAGTGAAATAGAAATTACCATTTCTCTGGGGATGCTGTATGTGTTCACTGGAGGCCTTCAGCTCTGGTTAAAAATTGTAGCTAGGCAAGTTTACTCCTCGATGGGGGAGTGCTAAACAACACCAATGAGGCTGTGTTGAGATGAAGAGCAAAATGCTCCTAAGATTCCATCTCACCGCAGGAAAGTGTGATCCAAAAAGAGCCTAAAGTGATTTGATCGAATCTCGTTGATTCCAATCAGTTTGTCAGTTTTCAAGTTGCAGTATATATATATATATATATTCTCGTCTTTGTGGTTATAATTTTGATAGAAGAAGTGAAATAAGCAAAACATTTATTTAAAACTATGTTTACAGTTAAAAAAAAAACTATGTTTACAATAAAATACAATTAATCTCAAAAGTTATGCCTAACAATAATCTGAAGTTTAAGAGATTTTTAAACTTGGACAAGAGAGTAGATGGATGGATTAGAGCCGAAGGTTCAAGAACTGCACTGTGTAAGTATCATTAAATCTCGCTACACTTGCAGCAGCTGCATCTCTGGTTGATTTGTGCACAAGCGAATGCGGTCGAACACCAAGTAATCTAACCATTTGACCGCTCGCCGGCAAGCTCATCATCGCCATCATCCTCTGGGATTGATATCTTCTGGCTGCACCTCGCTCCCGCTTGTGGGCGTTTTGGTGGCCACCCAAAGCTTGTGAACTGTAAAACTTCCTCTTGCAAAAGTTGCAAGAGAAAACCTTGGAAGGAACTCGTCTTAATTGCGGATCCAAGGCAGACTCAGAGTCTCCAGGTGCTGGTATAAAGTTCCCACCGAGTGTTAGGTTCAACCACTCTCCTGGAATCTCTTCTTCAATTGCTTCATTATTGCTATCTTCATTAACCCTTAGCTCGCGTTGTTGTGTTGTAGATCTACTTTCAGATTCAGCTGCTGCTTCTCTTTGGAAAACCATTTTTTTCTAAAGTCGAAAGAATACAAAGGGATTTACAAAACTTGATATAGTTTCCAAGAGTTAGTTTAAACCGGGGGAAGTTAAATATATTAAATGGAGATTGGAGAGAATGAGGTTTGCTATTTGATGGTTTGCTTTTTCACTTTATTTGGTCAATTATAGTTTTGGTCCCTTTAATATGCTCAAATTTAGGTTCAGTCTATAATGTTTATTTTATTTTATTTTTGTGTCAGGAGTCAACTATTTAAACTAACTAATAACATTATAAAAGTCGAGAATGAGATTATGCTAAATTAAAATACATGGGTTATATCCTCAATTTGAGCATAATGGAAGGACCAAAATCATAATTTGATGAGTTTGTTTTCATATTCCAATTAATGACATAGTTCCCCACATTGCCTGCAATTCTTGGTGCTTTTCCAGGGTGACAATGCTCGTTCACCGTTGCCATTGATCAAAGCTATAGGATTCGCCACTGTCATCTTTCTACAATGAGAATGCATTTTCTGGATTCCTGGAGTCAAGTAAGAAAGTCGGGGGTTGTATTTGATATAATCTTCCAAAGTACTGCTTCCCAGAAGCCAGGTTAGTGCATACTCTATACACCAATTGTGAATTATGCAAATTCGATTCTATATGTTAAAAATATCAATTAAGGTTTGAATTTGATATATTGTCACCATATACATCTCTTTAAAACCCCTTTAAAACAAATTTGATAAATTAAATCTTTTAAGGTTTAATTTCATTTGTTAAATCTTCGGTATCACATACTTCACTTATCTATCCTCTGTTAGTGCATTAAACATAAATGCATTTATTCAACTATTAAAAAGTGTAAACAAATTGCAAGTAGTTGTTGAATTATCTTTTCTCACCATAATTGGCGTTTTTAATGCTTTTCATGTCAAGCCAAAGACATGAAAAAGGGTGGGGGACACCTACTAAGAAAAGAGTACAGTTTTATGTGGGAAGTGATTGATTTGTTGAATGTTAAAACGAAAGATATGTACGTTTATGGAATAGAAGTGATTGTACGTTTAGTTTGGATTTGGTTAGCCTCTAGGGTGCGTTTGGATGAGGTATGTGAGATTATCGGGGGAATATTTTTTTCTAGGAATGTGATTTACCCGTTTGGATTGCAAAGATTCCCAACCCTAGTAATAAGCCATTCCCAAAGATGACATTTTGGGGGCTTATTACTGGAATGTGATTCCCCTCACTCCCTTAAGTATTTGTCATTTCCCATCATTTTGGATTAAAATGTTCTTAAAATATTTTTTTTTTCAAAATATCATTCTTCTGTCGTTGAATAAAAAAATTGTATGAAGGTTAAATTACAAATTTATCCTTAAATTATATTAGATTTACAAAAAAAATCCTAATTAGAATTTTAATGAAGTTCAAGGGTTAAAATAAAATTAAACTCTTTCATTAAACCTATTTATCTTTTAAATTTTGTAAAAAAATATATAAATTTTATGAATTTAAAATTTTTAAAGAAAATATATAAATTAATTATAGTAAAATTATATATTTTCACTGATCTTGCATTTCAATATTTTCATTTGAATATTTAGAATTCAACTTGTTAAAAAAATATATAATTATAATAAGGACTATTTGGTAAAATATATAATTCAATAATCATTTATTCCTTTAACCAAGCATCGTAATCTTAGCTAAACAAACCAAACACAACAATGCAACATTCCCAATAATGTGTTAGGTAATGTTACATTCCTGTAATCCTATTCTCGGAGGTAATGTTATATTACATGAACCAAACGCATCCTTAGAGGTTTATTGGTTGTCGGGGGCCAGAAGATGGGCAATAATGGAGATAATAAGATAGAATGACATCTTTAGTGCCAATTTAGTATGTTGTTATTGTTGGACAAGAATATCTGAGAGGGTGTCTTCATGTTGGGACTTCTTGGCTTTTCATTTATAACATTTTAGTGGGGTGCACAATTTTTACACAACAGGGACAAGTATATCAAGACCTACTTGTACTTTGGACATTTCTATGGGTAGTTATGTTGTGCCGAGGCCTGACTTAAGCTTAATTTTCGGTAGATCTTAACTTAAAATGTTACTTTATCTAATTTAAAAAGTTATATAATTAGTAATAATTTTGATTAAATGAGAATGTTACATTATGTTGGATTTTAATCTAAAATGTTACTTTTCTACTCTAAAAATTTGTACAATTGATAATAATTTCAGTTACAATAAAAAAATCTCTTGACGATAACTTTTTAGGTTACAATTGAAATAGTCATGCAATTTACATAATTTGTTATGGAAACTGTAATATTTTTAACATAAAATGTTACACTATTAGTAAATTTTTCAGTTACGATCAACTTATGTCTTTTTAATCTTATATTAACCTATTGCATTTTATTCTCATCCTATTTTTACGACTGTCTTGGGTTTGATGAAAAGAGTTTCACGACATACAATTTAATTTATAAGTATATATAAAATGAGTCAACTCGAATCAAGTTTAAACTTATAATAATATGATTAATGCAATCGATTAATAAGTAGCACGTAGATCAAATTAAAATTAAATTATAATTTAAGGGTCAAACTAAGGAAATATATATATATGTTTAAACTTATAATAATATGATCATTTCAATCAATTAATAAGTAGCATGTAGATCAAATTAATATAAATTATAATTTAAGGGTCAAACTAAAGATATATATATATATATATATATATATATATATATATAATATATATATATATATATATATATATATATATATATATATATATATTGTGTGTGTGTGATTGCGCGCTTGCTCATTGAAAACTCATTCCAACAAGTTTTAGAGTACGTAAATCACTGTTCTTTGACTTTTTTCTTGATCCAATTTTTCGCTAAAAATAATCATTATTATTCAATCCTAAATTGTCATTAGATTTTTTAGGGGAAAATCTTCTTTATAATCACAAAATCAAGATTTATTCTTAGAATATCTGAATCTTGATCTCCTAATCTAGCTTCATATCAAGTTAAAATATTTATTGAGACTTATTCATGTCTTGAAACATCTTCCGACTGTTTTGATTTGAATGAGAGAAACTCTAAAGCATTATATATAGAGAGGGATAATTTTGTATATAAACTAAATTAGATTTTAAATTCTACTATGATTTAAATATTTTTTATTGATAATTTCATCTCTAGTATGAAATTATGTGTGAATTTTTGGATGTGTTTGTGTGTTGTCTGATATAATTTGATTGTAATTGATGTGGCAAAACATGTATGAACCAATGTTTTGTTCTTGTTGATGTAGGAAAGCAGTAGCAGTGGAACCAAAGAATGCTCAGCTGACCATGTTTTTCAATGGTCATGTGTTTGTATATAATGATTTCCCAACGGACAAGGGAAAGGAAATTATAACTTTAGCTAACCAAGGAAGCTCAATTTGCATATAGCGGTGTCCATACTGCCCACTTTGTCATGGAGAAACCGAGCTATAAGATTGATAAAACTATAGTTATATAATTTTTTATTAAATTAAAATATAATTATATAATTAAATAGAATTTATTTTATTATTTAACCAAGTAAGTAGCTTGGTCTAGTGATAAATATCATGTTATTTCACACCATTTTCTCAAGTTTGAGTCCCTCCCATCTTGAATACCTTTTAACTGTTTCTTTAAATCAGCACCATTTTTTTCAAGTAGCTTGGTAGTGCCACATTATCTTGACACGCCACGTCAGCATCTCTCTCCACGTGAATGTGTTTGCTCAGCAATAAATGTTGACCGTCAGCTGATTAACGATTTTCATCCAACTAGGGTGTGTTTTGATCCAAAGTGAAACGTTATGGGGTCAAATGTTTCGAAAAAAGAATAAGGGTAAATTTGACAATACCGTCAAATGTTAGGGGTATTTTGTTGCATTATGCCAATTAAAAAATATGGTTAACTATACCACTAACCACTTAATTATAGACCCTTTTCATTTTGACCATCATTTTTGATTTTTTGTCAATTAGGCCATTCAACAATTTAAATGCATTCAATCAAGTCATTTCCCGTTAACATTTAATGAAAGAGATAACATGACAGTTAAAAAACTTGGTATAATTACACATTTGATCCTCAATACTTATATATTTTATCAATTTAGTCATGATTTTAATTTATTGTATTTAAATTTAATCCTCCAATCAGATATTAACACGTGTCACTATATAATTAAAGGTTGTTTTTATAATTTAATATATTTAATTATTTTTTTCTAACCAGATCGTGACACATGACACTATCTGATCGGATGAAAAAATAAATCATAAAGAAAAACATTTTAAGAGAGTTGAGGGGACTCAATCACACCTCTTTTGGTGATGAAGCATGTGCCCTAACCACTCAACCTACGCCATCATATATGTTGTAAATTACACAATAATATACACATTATGCTTAAATTAATACCATAAAAAAGGAAAGGAAAATGATGGTCGTAAGATTCAAACCTAGACCAAATATAAAATTTGACCGTACAAAATTATTAAAGCAAATATTATATTTGGTTAAATTTGGATAGATATTTTATATATTTTAAATACTAGTTTATACAAGATTAAAAGAGAAACTAAATTTAAGTTTTACACATGATTAAAATCGATTTTAAATTACACATTTTAACTATGTAATCTAATAAAAATTAATTAAAATAGAAATGATTAATAAATTTTAATTTTTTTAATAAAAGTTAAAATTATTAATTAAATTAAAAAGAGCATAAATTTTTAGACTATATCTATAAGGAAACTTCTACAATGATCGACACAGATGAACACTATTAATTTAATTTATAAAAAATTAAAATTCTAAAGAGCTCAAATGTATAATTATAAATTAGTTAAAAATTTAAAGATAATTATTTAAAATAAAGGGTAAATTGTACCAGTGAGCACCTAACTATTACCCTTTTTCATTTTGACTATAATTTTTGAAATTTTATCAATCAGGTCACTCAACTATTTAAATATATTCAATTAAGCCAATTGTCATTAATATTTAACAGAAAAGTTGATGTGATAGTTAAACGCTTAAATGATGCCCATGGGAATCAAACCTGGGGTTCTTAGGTTGAAGAAGCATGACTCAACCATTAAGCCAAAATAGATATTTGGTTCAAACTTACTACATATATTATATATGTTGTATATTAGTGTAAACTTAAATTCTTAATATTTTATATATCTTAACTTAAATTCACATATTAAATTAATTTTATTTTGCAACATTAATTTTTTATCATAACTTATTAAATATATTTTATTTTTCATAACCTAAAAATATATTTTATTCTTATTTTAATTTAAAATATATATTTAATCTTATCTTAAATTAAAAAAAATATAATTTATTCTTATCTTAAATTAAATATTTATATTTTATTTTGATAATATTTTAAATTTAAGATAAAATTATAATATTTTTTTAGTTAAGATAAAAATAAAAAATATATTTTTAGTTAAAATAAAAATATATTTTTAAGTTAAGATAAGAATAAAAAATTGAACCAATTAACTACTTTGACTCAATGGTTGAACCTTGCTTCTTCAACCTAGGAACCCCATGTTTGATTCCCCAGTGACACATGGCACCATTTGATTTAAGGGTTAAGTTTATTTTAATTTATTAATATTATGATCAAATTGATAGAATATATAAGTAATAGTGACCAAATGTGTAATTATACCAAATATTTTAACTATCACATCATGTTCTTCGTTAAATATTAATGGCAATTTGCTTAATTGAATGCATTTAAATAGTTGAGTGACCTAATTGATAAAATTTAAAAATTGGTGGTCAAAATGAAAAAGGGTAATAGTTAGGTGGTCGTTGGTATATTTTACCCTTTATTTTAAATAATTTACCTTTAAAATTTTAACTAATTTATAATTATACGTCGAGTCTTTAGAATTTAAATTTTTATAAATTAAATTAATGATGTTCATCGTTAATGGTACTTATCGGTGCTCATCGAGTGCGACTGACTCATCCATATATATAATAATTAAATTATAAATGTTAAAAATTATCTAAAAACTGACACTCTTTCTAATTTAATTAATAATTTTAACTTTTATTAAAAAATAAAATTTACTAATCATTTATATTTTAATTAATTTTTATTGGATTACATAGTTAAAATTTTTATTGCGACTTATTCATGTCTTGAAACACCTTCCCACTATTTTGATTTGAATTGGAGAAATTCTAAAAATATATATATATATATATATGGAGTGCCATATAAATAAACTAAATTATATAATATAATTAAAAATATTTGAGTTGAGTTGGGCCAGAGAATTTTAACCGCAAACTCGATTACAACCCAATCTCAAAAATTTGTACAATAAATCTGATCCAACCCGAATTTAAATTTAAAAAAATTACTCCTATAGAGTCGAACCGAGTCAAGACGGATTAAATTGTTAATTTTATTATTGAGAAGAAAATAAATAAAAAATCATGAGAAAACATAAATATTATTCAAAATTTTGCTCCTATCGAGTCATATCGAATCATGATGAATTGTTGAGGCAAGGTGTTATCTTATTATCACCATGCTTGAAAAAATCAGAAAATTGATTATGCAAATGATGCATGTTAAGAGAACTTGAAAAGATAAGTGGCCAACGAATATTTCACCTAAGGTTACAGAAATTTGAGAGGTATGTGAACATATCCACCGAGTGTAGTATTGTTTAGAATGGTGATGGAGAATTCAAGAAACACAGTGGAGTTGAAAAACCATATATGTACCTTTAGGGAATGAAAGCTAATTGAAAATCCATGCTGCCATTTGCAATGTACCATGAGTCGAAGGACCCTCACACCTAGTTCTGAATGGTACAACAAGGAAAAATATGCAACAAGTTATATTTCAGTCCTACAGTCAGTTAGAGGGAAAAATTATGACAAAAAAGATTTGATGATCCAATTCAACCCCCTAAGTTGAAACCTATGCCAGGAAGAAAAAAAAAAGGAAAAAGAGTCAGGATGAGTCTGTTGTTAAGAGCAAATCTGGCAAGTGAAGTAGACTTGGATTGCAAATAACATGTAGCCTTTGTATGCAAATGGGCCTTAGGAAGGTTAATTGTCCTAAAAAGGTCCATAACCAAAATGTTAGACAGGTAAACAATAATTATTTATAATAAATAATCATTAACTTTAACATACTGTTGTTCACATTTAGGATACTACCATCAATGAGAAATAAAATTTCACTGGAACTGTGACGAGGCCATACCAACTTTCACAATCTCTTCCAACAAACCGTAGGTATAAAATAAATCTTAATTACTTATAATAAACATTACCATCTAATTTGTTTTCAATTTTAGGATATCATTATCAATGATGAATTAACTACCACTGGGATTGGAATGAGACTAGTTACACAGTTACAACCTCTTCCAGCAAATCGTCAAGTTTAAATACTTTTCACATTTGATTTTTATACTAATATTATAATCTAAGATTGATTTTATTTCATTTTAGGCTAACAACAATAGTCCAATGACTAGAAGCATGAAAAAATTGATGGAGAAAGATAAAGACACCGTTACATACAACAAAAGAAGCAAAGTGGTTGGTATAGGCCTATATACAAACTTAAGAACTAGAGAATAAATTTTAAATATAATATATTTTATTCATTATGTTTTATATTTACATAAATTGAACTACATATGATGGTTAATATTTCTTTTTATAGCATGGTTTACCAAATGAAAGAGTACGTAGAGCTACATCAACGAGAAAGATTAGGACATCAGCTTCTCAATACCAACATGCTTGGAAATGACCTCATTTGAAATGGAAAGGGAAGCATGTAATGACTACAAGACAACTTAAACAACAACAATAAGATGAACTTAGACAAAAGAAACAAAAGCAAATTAATTTGATTATTTTGTTTTGAATTTATTAGCTAAACTTGACATTTTGTTATTGGAAAACTCTAATATTAGATATATAATTTCCAATCGAGCCATATATACTGATTATTGGTCAAAACAATGAAATTATTTTGTTCAAAGTTGACATTTTAATCGATGGATGAGATACTATTTAGTGTTGTTTAAGTTTTATATATTAAGTTTTATATAATTGTTGCATATAATTATGTGTTATTTGTTCAAATTATATTCAGACACAATAAACATGCAGAAATTTTCATCATCATTAAATTTCAGTGAAACATGATCCAAATTACCAACATTACACAATCCACGATATTATCATCCCTTTGAAGTATACATCTATTTTCATCATCTCAATTTATTTTTGCATTTATTTTCTCTCGGTTAACCTTGCTTCAACTGAATCATCTTCATCTTTTCTGTTCAACATGCTTTTCAATGCATCATTCTTTTTTATTTTCCAGCTCATAAATGACAAACCTAGCTCTTTCTGAGAGTGGTTCATCACACCATCGAAAAAAACCCACAATCATTTGTCCTAAAATTTGCGCAGCTCAAAAATCTTCTTCCTAAATTCTGATTATTCTTCCAAGCAGTCCACATCGAACATTTCACAACAAAGTGAAAGAAGATATCTTCACGATCATTCCCCCAATTTGTTGTCGAACACACTTTACTCTGATGACCTCCAGACGTCGAGTTACTCTAACGACCTTCAGAAGATGAGTACAACGAAGATGCCATCTTATAAGCACGATGACGAGCACAACTTCTTCGACAAATAACAACAATGTCATTGTTAAAATAGTGAAAAAGGTGAAGAAATGTAATTTAGGATTTCTGATTTGAAATTACAAATTTCAAATCAGACCGACAATGTTGAGGAATGAAAGGGTTTTCAAATTCAAAAACAAAATAGAAAAAACTAAGAAAAACCCCATTCAAAATCTATTACTTATCTGGAGATGACGATAAAGGAAAGAGGATGAAGAAAGGAGGATGACCACGTGGAGGATGAAGAGAAAATGTTAAGGAGATTACTTTTATTAAGATTTATAAACCGTGTAATAGGATACTTAAAAATAAAATAATATTTTTTTGTAATTGCCACGTCATCAAGTAGACATGTCGACAATATTATGTGAGGTGGAAATAGTTAATGTCTACATCAACATAAATTAACAGTTATGTTAGTTAATACAATCAACTGTATAAAGTGATGCAATTAAATAATTTCGAGGATAAAATTAATGCGAAAATACAATATAAGTGGAATTAATAAAATTGGTCTACTACAAGGGTAACTCTGACCCTTAAGCCTAAAAATTTTATTGTGACTTATTCATGTCTTGAAACACCTTCTGACTATTTTGATTCCAATGGGAGAAATCCTAAAACGTTATATATAGAGAATGATATTTTTATAATTAAACTAAATTATATAAATATAATTAAAATATTTGAGTTGGGTTGGACCAGAGATTTTTAACAGCAAACTCAATTATGATCTAAATTCAAAAATTTTGAAAAATAAATCTCATCTGACCCACATTTAAATTTTAAAAGAAAAAAATTGCTCCTATCGAGTCAGATCGAGTTGGGTTGGATTAAATTGCCCACCCCATTAAAAAGAAGTAAATAAATACAAAATCATGAGAAAACATAAATCTTATTCTAAAATTTGCTCATGTTAAGTCGGATCGAATTGGGATGGATTGTTGAGGCAAGATATTATCATATTATCACCATGCTTGAAGAATTTAGAAAAACGGTCATGCAAAGGATGCATGTTAAGAGAATTTGGAAAGATAAGGAGCCAACGAATATTTCACCCAAGGTTACAGAGAAATTTTAAGGGCATATGAACAAATCCATGGAGTGTAGTATGGTTTCGAATGGTGATTGAGGATTCGAGGTGGCTTATGGTGCATATTAACACATTGGATTTGAGAAACCATACATGTACCTGTAGGATTCGACTATTTTAAAAGAAAAAATCTTGCTCCTGTCGAGTTTATTTCTAAAATATTATTCTCAATAAATAAAAATTAATTTTTAAGTCTATTTTTTTCTTCTCAATTTGACATTTAAACTATAGTTTATTTCTAATTTTAATCTCGCATTATTTTTTAAATGATTGGAATGATCAAATTATTTTTTAACGACGGTAGTTAAAAAAATCAAAAGTAATGACGGAAACAAATTTTAAAGTTAATTTTTAATTGAAAAAATTTAATAACTAAAACAAAAATTTAGGTATAATGTAGAAGCCATTTAACCTATTAAACCTTTTTCAGATCTTGTAGCTTATTCTGAAATCAAACCTAACACCACTTTAACAGACTTATCTACTCCATTGCCAGAGAATTCAAACACTTTGCACGTGTTTTTATATCAACCCTTTCTCCTTATCCAACGAACATTTTGGGATGATGTGTTCCACCAAGGCATAGGGAAAGTCTTACGTGAGAAATCTTAATATACTGTTATTGGTTTTGTTATTTTTTTTAATAAAAATGATAAAAGTTATCGAAAATATTATTATTTTTACCGGTTTTATTATTATTGGGCGCTTTACCGATTTTGTTAACATATCCGGTAAAGCACTACCGTTTTGTTATTTTTTCTACCAATTTTGTTATTATTAGACATTTTACTGGAAATGTTAAAAAAACATTTGTAGACACCCGTTTTGTCGGGGATATTATTATTATATTATTATTATATTATTATCGTTAATAATATTAATATTATTTATGTTATCATTTTGCAGGCCCAAGTACAATACAGGCCCAAACCGGGTTTAATTACAAGTAACCCGATATAGCAACTCAAGACAAGCCCAAGACCCGAGTACCCCACGTGAAGGCCCTGTTCTGCTCCACAACACCCGGTCACTAGCTGTACAAATCTCTCTCACGTGATGCACCACAATTGATCAGCATCCATGGCTCTCACGTGGATCATTCCAACAGCAACCCCTAGTAGCCCATGCTGCTCACACACGTGGAGACAAGGCTCGACTCCCCAACTGCTGCCCATGCTCCACTACGGCATCATCCAACCTCGACGTGGAACAGCACGCCTTACTCCATTCACCACAACCGAGCAGCTTAGTTCCCCATTCACGCTAGAACCACAGTCGAGCAACCCGTGCCCATACTGCCTGTCACCCACAACCAAGCACTTCACGTGAAACTCCATAACAGTCACCGGTGCCCTGAAAACAAACATTTTTTTAGCAAAATCCAAGGTTTGGGGCAGTGGGAGGAATCGATAAAGTTATCAGTCATCATCCAAGCAAAAGGGCTGAACCCATCAGTGATTATAGGATATAGACCAGGAAGTAAGAAAAGAAAAGAAAAAAAAAGACAAGAAAAATTGTCAACAGCAAAACCAGAAAAAACGGAGAGCAAGAGCCATCAGCAACCAAAAAAGAAGAGAGTGAAAATCATAGACGAAGATCCATTAGCAGACCACAACCGTGTAGTCTATTACCCACCGGAAGAAACCAGAGAGTAAAAACAAAAAGGGAGGAAACCCCTTTACCTTCCCTGTCAGTGGAAACTCACCCTGGTCGCCTGAAACCAAAAGCCATCCAGAGTCACCTAAGGTAACTCCCTTTAACCTTGGATATGTGGTCTGTTTCAGGGATTTAGGAGGGGGTCTCGGTAGAGTTTAGGTTCGGGCTTGTGAGACTTTGGTTCTGTAGAGAGGGAAGAGTGAGATTGTGAGGTTGCGGTCTCCCATCGGGGGCTCTGACAGAGGCGAACACACGGTGGTTGCGCGGTTCGGCGGTGAGGGTTGGGGGTTTGTTTTAGCCCCTTTGGTTTTGGGTTCTGTCATGAGAGACTCAAGGTTTTGGGGTTCAAGGTTTACGGGGTAGGTTTCACGCCTGCGTGGCTCCTCATCGGAGCGTTAGGCAGTGGAGGCCACGGTGGCTGTGGAGGCTAGGGCTTTGTTTGGTTTCACTCGAGAGAGAATAGGGGAGAGGTTGAGAGAAAATGGCTGAAGGGGGAGGGTTTGGCCTGGTTAAGGTGATGAGAGAATGAAATTTGGGCTCAAGGTTCACTCTAATATGTCATATATCACCATGCCAAAACGGCGTAGTTTCGTGGAGGCCAAAACGACTGCGTCTTGAGACTGGGGGAGGTGAACCGGGTTTTAAGATAATGGGCTAACAGCAATTTAGGTCCTTCCTCCTTTGTTTTGTTCCGTTTTGGTCCCTGAACCGAGGTTTATCGTAACTTTAATTTCGTCTCTTAATTCACAGAATGTTCATTTTAGTCCAGAATTATGCCATGGCCATTTGTTGCACTGTTTTTTTTTTTACTTTGGATGCATAATTAGGGAAATGTTCGATTTGATCCTATGTAGGACTTTGTTTGTATTATGCTTGGAGTATATGAAAAAGAAATGTTTATGAAAATGGCCTGTTGTTTATTGTTTTTATATTTTAGTCCCTTTAATATTTCATGTATGTTTGTTAGGTTAATTTAGAATTATTTTTAAGTGTATGCATATACATATTATTTTGAGCATGTTGTTAGTACATATTTGTTTAGTTGTATTTTTTAAGCGTGTTAATCTCGTGTGCATAACTCGATCTAATCACATAATCGGAATTAAGGGTAATGCCCTTTTAATCTAAAATTATCAGAATGGCTCTCCTTAACTTACAGGGAAGTTGTTTTGACGATTTTAAATTAAAATGGTATCCCGTCAGTAACGCCTAATTAAATTTGGATATATCATTGTAAAATTTGGGAGCGAAAGAAAAGGAAATATTCGACTATTTAAACTTTTCGAGAAAAGGTCGTTAGAACTGAACTAAAGATCTGGTCTCGATATTTTTAAATAATCGAATATTCTTTATCTTTCTAATGACTTGGTAATTTTAAATTAAATCTATTTTGTTGCTTCGAATGTTGCAAATTTGCATGTTTGTCGTTTAAAGGGATCATTAATCAAATCAAATTTGAACTTGTGAAATTCGTTGCAAAGAAATTAATTAATCGACTAGGTACCGATTTAGGGCGTTGTGGGGGTGCTAATCCTTCCCCCACGCGTAACAGACTCCCGAACTTGGATTTTGGTAACGTAGACCGTAAATTTGTCGTTTTAATTAAAATTAATTTTTATTTAAAATGACAATGTTTTTGGGTGCCCAATCACACCCTAATCAAAGATTGGTGGCGACTCCTCGAACCTTATATTTTTATCGTAAAGGAATTTCCAATTTTTCGAAACGAGAGGTTTTCTAAAATCGCACTGTTTTTAATTAAAAATCCAATTGAAAAGATAATAATTAAAAATGACGCGGTTTCCAAAATCACCCCGCCGTTTAAAAATCGTTTCGACAACATTAATGTTTTAGGTAGAAATAATAATGTTTTAGGTAATTTTTTTTATTGATTTTGTTAAAAAAAAATAACAAAACCGGTAACGTCTTTCTTTAACCGCATATTAAAACTGTCGCACAGTAAAACTTCCCCAGGCATATGCCTAATTTTCTCATTGAATGAAATAATAATTACGGTAAACTATGAATTTACTACATAAACTATCAGTTTTGGTCTATTTTAGTACTTAAACTTTTATTTTTTAAAAATTATACCCAACATTTAGTTTTCATTTCATTTGAGTACTAGTTAAAAACTTAATGTATTTAGTACATAAACTATCAGTCTTGATCCATTTTAGTATTTAAACTTTCAACTTTTTCAAAACTTAACATTAAATTTTGAACGTGAGTACTAAAATGGAACCAAAACTAAAGTTTTAATGGAAGAGTACTAAAATGAAACCAAAACTAAAATTTTTAATGGTGGGATAATAAAATGAAACGAAAACTAAACTTTAGGTATAATCTTAAAAAAATTAAAAGTTTAAATTCTAAAACGGATGAAAATTGATAATTTAAATACTAAATGCGTAATTTACCTTAATAATCATCAACATACATTACCTTCTTTGGATTTGGAGTTTTTTGTTTGAATATCGTTATAACTTATTTAAATTATTTAATATTTAAATAAATTTTGTTTTTATTTTTGACTTAAGGGTATTTTAGTTATTGAACTCATATCAAACAATAAATTTAGTTTTTTTTACGAAAATCACATTTAATTAGACCCTTGAACTATTGAATTGTATTAATTTGGTTCTTTGATGGATGAAAATTGTCATTGACTATTATTGTACTAATATAATCGTTAATAATACTGACGTGATAGTTTATAATGCTGACATGATAATTTATATGTGAATAATGATATGATAATATTTAAATAATATTAATGAACATCAATTTAGTGTAGACGAAGCTTTATTGATTTTAAATAAGAGGAGAAGATCACACATACCAGTATTTATATAATACAATGTTAAATCCATTAAAAATATGTATGAGAAAAGATGAAAAATCCAAGTTATCAAGAAAAATGATCGAAGATTTGTTCAATGAGACATTTTTTTTGAATATATATATATATATATATATATATATATATATTATAGTGTCAAGTATCTTTTAAATATTTTTTAATATTTCAAATACTTTTAAAAAATTTCTAAGTCTTTTAAAAAAAATAAATTTCATATTTTTAGTATAAACTCTAATATTTGATTCAATGATCGATTAATTCGTATTAGGTATTGTATTTCAATTTAATTTTCTCCATTCACAATACCAAGATTTAAACATCTAACATTGTTTAAAATATCTACTAGACTAATATTTGGTTAAATTTTAGAACTTTCAGTTTTATAACCTTTTTATGCGTAGTTTTTATTTTTTTGTTTAAAAATTAAAGGTAAAAAAGCATCAGTGGTTTCTGTACTTTTGAAAAAAATCAATGTAACCCTCATATTTTTTTCCTCTTAATGTGACCCTCCAACTCAGAAAACAGATTCAATGTGACCCTTTGACCAATGTTTTTAAATCATTGATTATTACAGTATTGGCGTGCAAGTTCACGGTGCTGACATGACAATTCATTTACCATGTTTGAGTTACCAATTTAGCCATCTGTCATATCATCCGCTATATTAATTTGCAATCCTAGAAAACCATGCTAGCACCGTGGGTTGCCACGTAAGCATCGTGAACTACCACGTCAACACCGTAATGGTCAACGACGAAAATACGTTGGTCAAAGGGCCACATTGAGAGAAAAAAATATTACGAGGGTCACATTGTTCCCCCCCCCCCAAAAGTACAAGACCTCTAATGTCTTTTAGTCAAAATTAAATAAACTCTTAAACTCTCTAAAAATCAACTAAAACTTATAACTATAAAAAAATTAAATGCTTCTATCACATCATCATCTATCATGTTAGCAACGTAGACTACCACTTCACCATCATAGACTTTCATATTAGCACAATGGACTACTACATTAGCACATTAACAATCAACAATCATTTTTCTAAGAGAAAGTATTAAATTAATACAATTCATGATTTTGAAGGTATGATTGGTGTATTTTTTTTATAGAGGGGCTAAATTAATTTTTTAATGTGAGTTCGAAGACTAAAATACCTATTAACCTTTTATATATGATGCTTAAGTTATTTATTTAGTTATTATATTAAAATTTGATTATTTTAATCTTTATACCTTTTGAATTTTAAAATTTTAATTTGAACTTAAATGGTGCCTGTTAAACTTGTCAAATTTTACTATCGGTTCCTATATTATGTATTAATTGTGGATTTAGTTTATATTTTTCAATTAGATCATTATTAGTTATAAAATTTAACTGTTTATATTTGAGTTAATATTGATATTTTTAAATTACAAAGGGTATAGAAATTTAGAACTAAATAATAAGGATTGAATTGATACTTTATATATATAGCATGAGATTTAATAAAATATATTTAACTAGAACCAATATTTGAACCTAAAAATATATTTCAAGGTTTTATGCTTTAAAAAAAATGAGATAGATGGTATTTAGTGGTTGAGACGATAGATAACGTAGTGAGAAAGTTCACATAATAGTTTTTTGCATATAAAGATGTGAAATTTTAAAATAAAAAATTACTAACTTTGAAGACACTCAATTTTGTCTTTTGTTATTAATATTATTATATTATTATGAAATATTACAAACCATAGTGTATAATTATATTATTAACTTTATTTACATTTTTGACAGGCCTCAAAATCAAATATAATGGCCCAACAGCAGCCCAAACAAGTTGGCCCGTTCCAAGCCAAACCCTAGTAGTTTCTCTCTCACCAGCGCCGCATCTCCAAGTAACCCAGGTTCCCCACGCTGCACGCCACCAATCCCGACTCTTTCGGCGCAAGGAGAGCACGAAGATCCTTCAATAACAACCCACAACCAATTATCTCGGTTCAACAGCAAACCAATAGCAAATGTTAGTTTTTAACTAGGAATCAAACTCCCAAAAATAGGGTGGCTTGAATATTATAAATAGCATGTAATCCCTAATGTAATTTTTACACGGTTGATACGAAATACAAGCAGAAAATTACTAGCCATATAGAGCGAAATCGGAGCCTTTCTTTTGCAAATTTTTCGAAAGAACAGTAGGTAAAGTTCTTACCTTTTGGTGGTCGTCTTGTATGGTCGTTTGTTGCTTCACCTTCCTTTGTTTTTTTTTCTTTTCACTCAAGAAACGCTAAAAATGCCGATGAACATGTGGGGATAGAATGTTTTTTCGGAGCCTTTGAGCTTAGATCTACCCCCTGAGGCTTGGTTTTTGAGAAAACTGTTTTCGTTTTTGGAACGAGCACGTCGAAATCTCTCGAAAAAAACTAAACTTTTTTACTTTTGCCGCCGATGACCGGCGGACGTCGCCGATCAACGGCGGTGGCGAGGCGGCGTACGGTGGCCGTGTTCTGGGTTCATCGAGACCCATGACTGTGTTCTTCATCCTCGATGAACAGAGGAGAGGATGAAGAGAGGGGAAGGAGGGACGTTTCAGCGAGGAAGCAAAGAAATGAAGCATCCTTAAAAAAATTAAGTTTTATACAACACATCAGGCGTGTTTTTAAAACACAAATGGAGAAATTCTATTTTTGGTCCCTCGTAGCTTTGATCCTTTTATCTTAATCCTAAATCTGATTTTTGAACCCCAATTCCCTTTTAATTTGGCCACTAAATTTATTTTTATTTCAATTTAGTCTCTTTTATTTAATTTTTTATCTAACATTTATATATATATATATATATATATATATATATATATAGGTATATATTTTATTATTTCTTTTCGTTTCCTTTTCATATATATATATATATATATTACTTTTTAGTTCTTTCGTTTATTCATTTTTTATTATTATTTTTTTTTCTTTTCTTTCCTAACATTTTTTTATTTATATATATATATATGTGTTAACTTTTAGTTTTTTTTTCTCTCTCAATTATTTTTTCACCTAACGTTACTTGCATATATTCTTTTATTTCATATATATATATATACATGTTTTGTTTTGTTTGTTTTCCGTTTTTATTATTAATTATATTTTACTATATATTATTTTGAGACTTAACTAGCTCACAGTTTTAGAAAGCAAGAGTCCACCGCCCATTAATCAATTGAAAGGGACATGTTCATAGGTCAATGTTTAGGTGCTCAGTATCTGACGCTCTCGAAACATGAGCCTAGGATTGGCATATTATCATTAATATTTTTTTTTTGATTTTACGTTTTATTCATTTATTATTATTATTTTATTTATTTCATTCGATGTCTCTTTCTTGATTATTTATTTTCCTTTTTATCTAACACGTCTTTTGACTTTTAAAGGATACATTTTAATTCGTCAGAGGTAAATAATTCGGATCAAATTTTACCCTTTTAATTTAACTTGTTATTTTTCTTAATTAAGACAATTGGAAATTACGTAGTACCGAAAGGGCGGTTCAAGGGTGCTAATCCTTCCTTGACTGTAACCGACTCCCGAGCCCGATATATTTCTGGTAAGACGTAGATCAGGTAAGAAATAGGGTATCCGATCAACCCATTTATTTTTAAATAAATGATCGGTGGCGACTCCAATCCACATTTTTCAAGTCGAAGCCCAATTTCGAGGTCCAACCGAAAGACCGCTACGATAGCTTGGCGACTCCGCTGGGGACGGTAAGTGAGTCAGGCTAAGGTAATTTCCAATTGTCTTTTTAACGAAAAGGGTAAGTTTAAATTTTAAGGTAATATTTCGATCCTTTTTACTTACTTGTGATTATTTTTTCGAGTAAATAGTTGGACTGACCGTTTTCTAATGATTTCAGCTTTCCAAACATTTTTCATCTAAGGCTCTAAACCCGAGCTCCGAACCCGTTTTAAGTGGGGGTGAAAGCGACGCCTTCGTGGGAATTTATTCACCGTATGGGCCTAGCAAGTAGCCTTCGGGATTCATATACCTTATGCCTTCGTGTGAATTTATTCTCCGTATGGGCATAAGGGAATGTGTCCTCTCGAGTTTAACTTAGTCCACACAAGCCTGTGATGGGTTTTGGACTAAGGGTCTGGTCGGCCCAAGGGGGCGCCAGCAAGGAGAACTCGAGTACCGTTTTTAGAACCTAAACCGGGAGACTTTGAATAAATAGAGCCTACCCCAAAACCACGTTCCAAAACCTAGGACATTTCTTTCCTAATCTTTTTTTGTCCTTATGTTTTTTCCTTTACAATTTATTTATTTTTATTTATTTTTATTTATCTCTATTTTACTAACCCTTTTGCCTTTGTGTTTGTTTTTAGCATTTGCATCATAATAAGAGGCCATTGATCCCTAAAAAGGTGTTTGTTAAAACTCAAATAATATGAATTCATGGACAAAGGTGTTGTAATACAAGAGATTGAAAACGCTGAGGCACGACTATGGTCCGAGAAGACTCAAAGTGAAAAGGGAGACAGTCTTCAAGGAAGCTATGTGTCAGAGTTGGTTCGCTACACCCCTATCAGCCTAAAACAGAGCAATGTACAAGAGCTTCGAGATATCTGGGATAGTTGGAAGAATGATCGGAGACAGAAGTTCAGCCAACGGTACGGTGACATTGCACTCTTGCTTCATGTTAAGACTGATGAACCCTTAATCAGAGCCATGGTTCAATTCTGGAACCCGGGATATAGTTGCTTCACTTTTAACCAAGAGGACATGGTGCCCACTATCGAAGAATACACTACACTGCTGCATTGTGAAAGCATCAAGCTTGATCGAGCCTACATTAAACACATCAAAAGCCAACCCTTCAAGAATGCACTGGCCAAAGTTGCAGGAGTAGATGAGAAATGGGTAATCGATCGGACTCAGCGTAGAGGCAGTGGAGAAGGAATTGAATGGATCCACATAAAGCAACTAATGAAAAACCACCCTGATGAGTGGAAGACTATAGACCTTTTTGCACTGGGTCTGTACGGTTTGATTATCTTTCCGAAAGCTTTGGGGTGCATTGACGCTACCGTGGTGGAACTATTTGAGCAACTTTGTAAACGAGTTAACCCAGCACCAGCCATCTTGGCCGAGACCTTTCGATCTCTTAACCATTGCCGAAGAACGGGCGGAGGAAGATTCACCGGGTGCATCCAGCTCCTTCAGGTCTGGATTCACAGCCACTTCTGGAAGACTAACGGGGTTGCCTACCGCCGTTTCAGCACCACCTATTCACCTCTAGGTGAATTTATCACCCTAAAATGGCATGAAGGCGCCTCGAAGGAAAAATGGATAAAGGTCTTTACGCATCTTCAGGATCGGGATATTGTCTGGAGAGCCCCCTGGCTATTTCTCAGTGACGTTCTTTTCCGATGTGGTGACTATGACACTGTGACCTTACTTGGACTTTGGGGAGCAGTCGGGTATGCTCCGCTATTAGCACTTAGACAGTACGGAGCACGTCAGTTTGTCCCAGCAACATGCGGGTTGGCTAGGTCAGAGTTTGAGTATCACGGCGACAGCTATAAGAAGATGATCAAAGAAGCAGCCGATTCGTGAAGGAAAGTATTCCGGATGGATGTTGTAGCTGCCAGAAGCATGCTCACTCCGGATTATGTGGAGTGGCGAAGATTAAGAAAGAATGACAACATCCCTGTGCCAGACTGTGATGACACCCGGACCATGGAAGAACATCTTAGGCATGTCCCTTCTGAACTCGAGATAGCCAAGACCGAGTTTGAAGCCGTGAATAATGAGCTGAAGCAAAGGATAAAGGAACTTGAAGCTGAACGTTATCAGTGGAAGCTTGATGCTGACTCTCAGAAAGATCGGGCAGAAAAATTGGAAAAAGAACAAAAAAGAGTCCGTTTTGAGCTCGAAGACTTGAGAAAGGGGTATCAAGATAAGGTTAAGGATAACTCCAAGTTGAAGGTAACCTCTGAATATTGGAAAGACGAAGCTCATAGCCTGAAAAGGAAGTTTGAGGGGCCTGATGAGAAAGCTTGGAAGGAACAGATGAAGACTGCCCAAAGACGCTTGGCAGATAGTCAATATCAGAACCAGCGCTTGAGAGTTCGAATAGCTGACTTAGAAAAACAACATGAGAAAGATGGCAAGACAATAGCTGAGTTAGAAGCTATTGTAGATGGGTTCAAGAGGCAAGCAAACGAGCTTCAGATAGTGCCTTTCGACGGAGGATTACAATGGCGTTTTCGTTGGGAACAAGCACAGCGAAGGGTGAGGGCCCGAGACGCAACCATACGAGATTTCCTGGATCAAGTGCAAAAAGCAGCCCGTCATCTTCACGGCCTAGCAAGGGAAGCTGGTGTGGTTCGACAAGGCATTCAACCAGTGACAGATGAAGGCAGAAGACTTGTCAACCTACTGGAAGCTGTTCGGGGTCTAGAGGATTTAGTCCGAATGTACCTTTAATCTGTTTTTATGTCTCTTAAAAGATAAGACATTTTTGTCTAAATAATGGTTATTTATAATAATGAACATTTTTCTGGATCAATGCCTCCAATTGCATACATCATGCATTGCATTTCTTGCATTTAATATTTCATGTCTGTTTATTTTATATTTTTTTTCCATGTTTTTACATTCGTATTAACTAACAGAACATGTCTCAGACACCGAGCTTACCACCACAAGCATGACAGTAACAACACCAGCCAAGGTAGTAATCTCAGCACCTCGGCCTTTTCAATATAAGGACAATCGGCAAGTGCCATGGAAGTACGAATGTCAGGTGAGTACTTCCGGAGGATGTAATAGCAAAGGGGGGCAAAGGCCACTTGAGCCGTTCAAAGAAGATGTGCTAGTTGTCAATGAACATATAAAGGAGGAAGAAGCTAAAGAGTTCCTCAAGATCTTGAAGCACAGCGAGTACACCATTGTAGAACAACTCCACAACTTACCTACACGTACTTCAATGCTAGCACTATTTTTAAGCTCGGAAGCACATCGAGAAGTACTGTTGAATGTCCTTAATCAAACGTTCGTGCCACAAGACATACCAGTCAGCAAGATGGATCGACTGGTGAACAATATTCAAGCTGATAATCTCATCTCGTTTTCAGATGATGAGATTCCATCCGGAGAAAGAGGCCGAACAAAGGCATTACACATTACTACCTACTGTAAGGGGCATGCTTTACCAAGTGTCTTAATTGATAATGGTTCGGCCCTGAACGTGATGCCTTCGATTACATTGAAGAGGCTACCAATAGATACCTCTCATATGAGAGCTTGTCAGAATGTGGTCCGAGCATTTGATGGGACCAAAAGAGAGGTAATCGGAAAGATCGAGGTACCATTGACCATCGGACCAGCCACCTATGATGTTGAGTTCCTTGTGATGGATATCATGCCGTCCTATAGCTGTCTTTTGGGAAGACCATGGATTCATCAAGCAGGTGCAGTACCCTCCACGTTGCACTAAAAAATTAAATTTGTTATTGACGGGGCCTTAGTAATTATCAACGCTGAAGAAGATATCGTGGCAAGCGTGACCACGGAGGCTCCATACATCGAGGTAGAAGAGGAAGCGATAGAATGTTCGTTCCGCTCCTTAGAGTTTGTGAATGCCACATTCGTGGCGGAAGGAAAGAAAATCCCAAGACCTCGACTCTCCAAATGCACAAGGATGGAGATCAAGCAAACCCTGGGCCAAGGCGCCGGAACCGGGAGAGGTTTTGGGAAATATTTGCAAGGAATGATCAATCTTGTCCTTCCTATCCCAAAATTAGACCAATTTGGGCTCGGTTTTCAGCCCAGTTATCATGAAAGGAGAAAGGAGATCCGAAAGAACCGGGAGAGAAGGTTGGCCAGGTTGACTGGAAACGAACTCCAATGGAAGCCTATGACATTCCCGCCGCTCTTCAGAACATTCAAGTCAGGTGGTTATGTGTTTGAGACCACCATATCCGAGTTAGAAACGACTCTGGAAGATCTGAATGTTAATGCCGTGACCACAGAAGATGTTGACAACGGAGATAGATTCGGGATATGCCTTCTGCCACATGGGTTCGTGCCTAGCAGTTGGTCGATGGAAGAACTACCTGTGGTTTACAAGAATCTTTCAGAGTAATATTCGAACTATCCCTATTTGCCTATACTCGGGGCAATGGGTGATCTTTTGTAAGGGTGAATAAATATTTTGTTTAAGTTTAATAAAGGATGCATTTTTCTTCTCCATGGCAATCAAATTTTTCTTTTATTCATTATCTATCTCCTTCATTCCAGTACTTCATTTCCAGTTACTCTCAAAGTTAGTTCTTGACCGTTCCGTGTGGGATATTATCCTCTCACATATACACATCTTCCTCCTTTCAGGTTCCCAGATAACGATAATGTGGGCACTGATGATCCTGATCCGGAGGTGGATTTTGAATCAACCATTTGTCTTGGGGAATTTGATGAATGCGATAATGAAGAGGAGTACAACTTGCCTACCGAATTGTTGAGAATGATAGAAAGAGAAGAAAAGCAAATACTGCCACATGAGGAGGCGATCGAAATCTTAAATTTGGGCACTGAGGAAGATCGAAAGGAGGTCAAAATCGACACAACTCTTTCGACTGAAGCAAGAAAAAACCTGATAGTCTTACTTCAGGAGTACGGAGATGTGTTTGCTTGGTCGTATCAAGACATGCCGGGACTAGACACAGATATGGTAGTTCACAAACTGCCAATCAAACCAGAATTCAAACCTGTGCAGCAAAAACTGAGAAGAATGCGACCAGAAATGCTCCTTAAGATCAAGGAGGAAGTCAAGAAGCAATTTGATGCCGGTTTTCTCCAAGTAGCCAAATACCCTTAGTGGGTGGCTAACATAGTGCCTGTGCCGAAGAAGGATGGGAAAGTACGCAAGTGTGTCGATTACCGGGACCTTAATAAGGCCAGTCCCAAGGACAACTTTCCTCTGCCACACATAGACACTCTGGTGGACAATACGGCCGGGAATGCCTACTTTTTATTCATGGATGGATTTTCGGGGTACAATCAGATCAAGATGCATCCCGAAGACATGGATAAGACCACTTTTGTCACAATGTGGGGAACTTTCTGTTACAAAGTGATGCCTTTCGGATTAAAGAATGCTGGGGCAACATATCAGAGAGCTATGGTGACCCTATTCCACGACATGATGCACAAAGAGATCGAAGTTTATGTTGACGACATGATTGTTAAGGCACAAACCGAGAATGAACATGTCAAGAATCTGAGGAAGCTCTTCCAGAGATTGAGAAAGTTCCAACTGAGACTAAACCCTAGCAAGTGTACCTTCGGGGTAACATCTGGAAAACTATTAGGCTTTATAGTCAGCAGGAGAGGCATACAGGTCGATCCTGATAAGGTTAAGGCTATCCAGAATCTACCTCCACCACGAACCCAAAAAGAAGTCCGAGGTTTTCTGGGAAGAATAAACTACATAGCTCGGTTCATCTCTCAGTTAACCATAGCCCTGGAGCATGGGATAAAAACTGTCAGATTGCATTTGAGAAGGTAAAAGAGTACTTGTCTCGCACTCCTGTCCTGATGTCCCCTATCCCAGGAAAACCTCTGTTTTTGTATCTCTCCATATTCGAGAGCTCCATGGGGTGTGTCCTGGGTCAACACGACGAGTCTGGGAAGAAGGAAAGAGCCATCTACTACTTAAGCAAGAAGTTCACCGATTGCGAGGTCCGATATCCTCCTATTGAGAAGGTTTGTTGTGCCCTGGTCTGGGCTACAAAAAGACTTCGACAATACATGTTGTATCACACCACTTGGCTGATTTCCAAGTTAGACCCACTAAAATACATGATGGGTGTACCTGCTCTATCCGGAAGGTTAGCCCAATGGCAGATGCTTTTGTCTGAATTTGACATCGAATACGTGAGCCAAAAAGCGGTAAAAGGCAGCGCCATATCTGATTTTTTGGCAAGCAGAACTGATGAGAGCTATGAGCCGCTGGACTTTGATTTCCCAAACGAAGACTTAATTGCCATATCTTTGGAGGAAGCAAGCATTTCAGCGAACAGTTCCTGGAGAATGCACTTCGATGGGGCATCAAATGCACTAGGACATGGCATCGGGGCAATCCTAGTCTCCCCAGAAGGGAGTCACTACCCATTTACCAGCAGACTGAACTTTGATTGTACCAATAACATGGCAGAATATGAAGCCTGTGTCTTGGGAATTCGGGCTGCACTGGGGCAAAATATAAAGACTTTGCGGGTGTATGTAGACTCAGCCTTAGTAATCTATCAGCTCCGAGGAGAGTGGGAAACCAAGGATATAAAGCTGTTAGAGTACCGAAAGCTAGTGTTTGATCTGCTCGAAGAGTTCGACGAAGTCACCTTCCACTACGTGCCTAGAGAAGAAAATCAAATGGCTGACGCTTTAGCTACCTTGGCAGCCACATTCAAGGCTGGCGGGGAGTCTGAAATGATGCCAATTAATATGCAGTCGTATGAGTACCCAGCTCATTGTTACCAAATTGAAGAAGTGAAAGACACTAAGCCTTGGTACTACGACATTCTACAGTATATCAAGCATCGGAGTTATCCAGAAAAAACCACTGAAATCGAGAAGAGAACCCTTAGAAGGTTGGCAGCTGGATACGTCCTTGACAGAGAGGTTTTATACAAGAAAGGCCATAACCAAGTTCTGTTAAGGTGCGTCGATACTGAAGAGGCAAAAATGATAGTGGAAGAAGTACATGATGGAGTTTGTGGAGCACATGCAAATGGGCATATGATGTCAAGACAAATAATGAGATGCGGATATTTTTGGTCCACACTGGAAAACGATTGCATCAACTATGCTAGGAGATGTCATAAATGTCAGATTTATGGAGACAAGATAAATGTTCCACCCCATCCACTTCATGTAATGACGTCACCATGACATTTTTCTGTGTGGGGCATGGACGTTATCGGGCAAATACATCCGAAGGCTTCGAATGGTCACCGTTTCATTCTCGTAGCAATTGACTATTTCACGAAATGGGTAGAGGCTGCGTCATACGCCAGTGTCACTCAATCCACCATTTGCAGGTTTCTGAAGAAAGAAATTATATGTCGGTATGGTCTACCTGAAAGGATTATCACCGATAACGCAACAAACTTGAACAACAAGATGATGAGTGCTGCTTGCGAACAGTTCAACATAAAACATCACAATTCCACTACTTACAGACCAAAGATGAACGGAGCAGTAGAAGCAGCAAACAAAAACATTAAGAAGATAGTGGAGAAAATGACTGAAACTTACAAAGATTGGCATGAGAAGTTACCTTTTGCTTTGTTCGCTTATAGAACCTCGATACGAACCTCGACTGGGGCAACTCCATTTTCACTAGCCTATGGAATGGAAGCAGTCCTACCCATTGAAGTCGAGATTCCGTCTCTTCGGGTCTTGACAGAAGTCAAACTAGACGATGCAGAGTGGGTACAATCCAGATATGATCAGCTTAATCTGATAGAGGAAAAAAGACTAAAAGCCATTCATCATGGTCAAATCTATCAGAAACGAATGATTCGGGCACATGACAAAAAGGTACGCCCGAGAATATTCCGCGAAGGGGATCTAGTGCTAAAAAGAATTTGGCCAGTCCAGAAAGATTTCCGAGGAAAATGGACGCCAAATTGGGAAGGACCTTATGTCGTGAAAAAGGCTTTCTCCGGAGGAGCCCTCATCCTGGCTGAAATGGACGGACCTGAACTACCACATCCCATTAACTCGGACGCAGTCAAGAAATACTTCGCTTAGGATGAAAACCCGAGAGGGCGTCCTAAGTTGAAAAAAAAAGAACGTTTAGGGTGAAAACCCGAAAGGGCGCCCTAAATTGAGAAAAGAAAAAGAGGAAAAAAGAACAAAAGAAGAGAAAATAAGGTGAGTTCAAGATGAAAACCCGCAAAAGGGCGTCTTGCAACCAAGGATGGGTCCAAGTTGAAAACCCGGAAAGGGTGATTTGGATATTAATAGTGGAAATATCCCGGCACATGAATCTTCTACGAACTCAACAAAACGGAGAAATGTTGCATTCTCCCAAAACGTTGTCGCATTTTCAAAGATCCTTTGGCAAAGGCTGCATTCAAGGTCACCAAACGGCTTTTCAGCTCAGAAGTGCACACATTATCGAGATCTAAGACATTCATTTACACATCATCGTGTATTCGTTTTCTAGAATGTTTGCCATGTATTATTTGTTTTTCTCCTCCCTTATGAATAAAGACAATCTTTCCTCTAATTCCTTCTGAGCATCTTGAATTAGATTTAAACCTAATGATTTATTTATTTTTATGAAAGATAATCGCATATTACTGTACAAAGATTCATTGAAAAGTACAGGTACTCAAAAGACGATCAAGGATCATGCACATACTTGAGATAGTTGAGGAGTATCTCCCAAATCAAGAAAAAACAGAATGTGCACATCAGATTTAAACATTTGAAGAATTCAAGATCAGAGATCGGAACTTCAAGCCTTCAAAGTCAAGAGTCAATAACGACAGGCCACCCGAGATCGAGATTTCCCTCCAGAGCTCAGAATAACATATGTTGCATATGCATTTTAGGCATACCTAAGAGCATGACATCCATAACATCACATATATGCATATCTTTGCAGGTTTTACTCAGAGCCAATTTCAACTTCACAACGAAGGATATTGGACTCCAGACAACGCAAGTTCAACTTCACGACGAAGGGACCGCTGGTTGTCAACAAACATCTCTCAATTTCAGAGCCAATTTCAACTTCGCAACGAAGGATATTGGACTCCAGACAACGCAAGTTCAACTTCACGACGAAGGGACCGCTGGTTGTCAACAAACATCTCTCAATTTCAGAGCCAATTTCAACTTCGCAACGAAGGATATTGGACTCCAAACAACGCAAGTTCAACTTCATGACGAAGGGACCGCTGGTTGTCAACAAACATTTCTCAATTTCAGAGCCAATTTCAACTTCACAACGAAGGATATTGGACTTCAGACAACGCAAGTTCAACTTCATGACGAAGGGACCGCTGGTTGTCAACAAACATCTCTCAATTTCAGAGCCAATTTCAACTTCGCAACGAAGGATATTGGACTCCAGACAACGCAAGTTCAACTTCATGATGAAGGGACCGCTGGTTGTCAACAAACATTTCTCAATTTCAGAGCCAATTTCAACTTCACAACGAAGGATATTGGACTTCAGACAACACAAGTTCAACTTCACGACGAAGGGACCACTGGTTGTCACCAAACATTTCTCCAATTCAGAGCCAATCTCAACTTCACAATGAAGGATATTGGACTCCAGACAACACAAGTTCAACTTCATGACGAAGGGACCGCTGGTTGTCAACAAACATTTCTCAATTTCAGAGCCAATTTCAACTTCACAACGAAGGATATTGGACTCCAGACAACGCAAGTTCAACTTCACGACGAAGGGACCGCTGGTTGTCACCAAACATTTCTCCATTTCAGAGCCAATTTCAACTTCACAACGAAGAATATTGGACTCCAGACAACGCAAGTTCAACTTCACGACGAAGGGACCGCTGGTTGTCACCAAACATTTCTCCATTTCAGAGCCAATTTCAACTTCACAACGAAGGATATTGGACTCCAGACAACGTAAGTTCAACTTCACGACGAAGGGACCGCTGGTTGTCAACAAGCAATTTCCCAGTTCCAGAACCAGTTTCAACGTCACAGCGGAGGATATTGGACTCGGAACAATACTTGGATTTCAACTTCACGACGAAGGATTTCCAATTCTCAGGCTCAAATTCACGACGAATGAGCCATATACAATACCAACTTCACAAATAGATTGATCCAACTTCGTGACGAATAGGTCATCTGTAGCACAACCATATCGAAGCTTCGAGTTCGATTTCAACTTCACGACGAAAGGATTTCGTACTTAGGAGCCTCTAGTTTAACTCGACTTCAGAACGACGGAGTCATTTTATATTTCAATCCAGATTGACAAACCAGTCCTAATATCGGATTTCAATTCCACGATGGAAGACATTCGATATGACCGAAATTCGTGTCTTTTAATCTTTGCTCTATTTTCGTTACACGATAATGAGCAAAGAGGGGCAGCTGAAGACACTCAATTTTGTCTTTTGTTATTAATATTATTATATTATTATGAAATATTACAAACCATAGTGTATAATTATATTATTAACTTTATTTACATTTTTGACAGGCCTCAAAATCAAATATAAAGGCCCAACAGCATCCCAAACAAGTTGGCCCGTTCCAAGCCAAACCCTAGTAGTTTCTCTCTCACCAGCGCCGCATCTCCAAGTAACCCAGGTTCCCCACGCTGCATGCCACCAATCTCGACTCTTTCGGCGCAAGGAGAGCACGAAGATCCTTCAATAACAACCCACAACCAATTATCTCGGTTCAACAGCAAACCAATAGCAAATGTTAGTTTTTAACTAGGAATCAAACTCCCAAAAATAGGGTGGCTTGAATATTATAAATAGCATGTAATCCCTAATGTAATTTTTACACGGTTGATACGAAATACAAGCAGAAAATTACTAGCCATATAGAGCGAAATCGGAGCCTTTCTTTTGCAAATTTTTCGAAAGAACAGTAGGTAAAGTTCTTACCTTTTGGTGGTCGTCTTGTATGGTCGTTTGTTGCTTTACCTTCCTTTGATTTTTTTTCTTTTCACTCAAGAAACGCTAAAAATGCCGATGAACATGTGGGGATAGAATGTTTTTTCGGAGCCTTTGAGCTTAGATCTACCCCCATGAGGCTTGGTTTTTGAGAAAACTGTTTTCGTTTTTGGAACGAGCACGTCGAAATCTCTCGAAAAAAACTAAACTTTTTTACTTTTGCCGCCGATGACCGACGGACGTCGCCGATCAACGGCGGAGGCGAGGCGGCGTACGGTGGCCGTGTTCTGGGTTCATCGAGACCCACGGCTGTGTTCTTCATCCTCGATGAACAGAGGAGAGGATGAAGAGAGGGGAAGGAGGGACGTTTCAGCGAGGAAGCAAAGAAATGAAGCATCCTTAAAAAAATTAAGTTTTATACAACACATCAGGCGTGTTTTTAAAACACAAATGGAGAAATTCCATTTTTGGTCCCTCGTAGCTTTGATCATTTTATCTTAATCCTAAATCTGATTTTTGAACCCCAATTCCCTTTTAATTTGGCCACTAAATTTATTTATTTTTATTTCAATTTAGTCTCTTTTATTTAATTTTTTATCTAACATTTTTATTTATATATATATATATATATATATAGGTATATTTTATTATTTCTTTTCGTTTCCTTTTCATATATATATATATATATATTACTTTTTAGTTCTTTTTTATTCATTTTTTATTATTATTTTTATTCTTTTCTTTCCTAACATTTTTTTATTTATATATATATGTGTTAACTTTTAGTTTTTTTTCTCTCTCAATTATTTTTTCACCTAACGTTACTTGCATATATTCTTTTATTTCATATATATATATATACATGTTTTGTTTTGTTTGTTTTCCGTTTTTATTATTAATTATATTTTACTATATATTATTTTGAGACTTAACTAGCTCACAGTTTTAGAAAGCAAGAGTCCACCGCCCATTAATCAATTGAAAGGGACATGTTCATAGGTCAATGTTTAGGTGCTCAGTATCTGACGCTCTCGAAACATGAGCCTAGGATTGGCATATTATCATTAATATTTTTTTTTGATTTTACGTTTTATTCATTTATTATTATTATTTTATTTATTTCATTCGATGTCTCTTTCTTGATTATTTATTTTCCTTTTTATCTAACACGTCTTTTGACTTTTAAATGATACATTTTAATTCGTTAGAGGTAAATAATTCGGATCAAATTTTACCCTTTTAATTTAACTTGTTATTTTTCTTAATTAAGACAATTGGAAATTACATAGTACCGAAAGGGCGGTTCAATGGTGCTAATCCTTCCTTGACCGTAACCGACTCCCGAGCCCGATATATTTCTGGTAAGACGTAGATCAGGTAAGAAATAGGGTATCCGATCAACCCATTTATTTTTAAATAAATGATCGGTGGCGACTCCAATCCACATTTTTCAAGTCGAAGCCCAATTTCGAGGCCCAACCGAAAGACCGCTACGACAAACTTCACAACAATATAGAGAACTAAAATCCTAAAAATGAAAATAGATAAACCAAATTTTAAATGTACAAAGAGTAGAGAGACTTGAAACAGATTTTAACCATTGACATCATTATGGCCTTGGTGCGCGACACATGTAATATAGCTGATCAAACTCCTTCCCCAAGTTTGGTTCGGTATAATTTAATTAAATGGACATTTGCAAGTTGTAATGAAAAAGGATCCGAAGAACAATTCCTACAAGCATAGCAAGTGTATTTGGGGCTATCGATTTCCATTGGCATGCCATGTATTCCTACAGCAGTGGGATGCACATTGTGGGATTAGTAGGCATTAATTGTGTGTGATAAAGGATTGGAATGGAGACAGGTATTGTTAAAAAAAAGAGCAAAAGGGGATTATCTTAATAGAAGTCTCTAGTTGATTTCAAATCAAATTAATGTAAATTGAATTAATTTAGGTTTTGATTTTTTGGGTTTATTTTAATTTAAGTAAAAACACAGTTAAATGCTAGAGTGACAAATCAGCAATTGAGGAGGCACAAGAGGAAATAAGGTCATACCAAATGTTGGGGACAATCCAATCCGCCAAATCTAAAAAGTTGGAGCTTCGGTTGTTCCGCTATTACATGTCGGCCAAGTGGGTCGATGCTGCATGAACCGATGGCCGGTGACTGTTTTTGCTCATTAGAGGCACCCCATGTGCTCAGATATGCTGATCAAAATGTCAATAGTCAAGAACCAATGTGCACAATATACTCCAAAAAAATGTGCGCACTAATTTATGGATTCACAGTGAAATATGTTATGCAAATAAGATATATTCAAAATCATACTATGTAAAAACTATTGAGTGAACTTAGTAGTTAAAGGGAGTATTGTTTTCTTTAGTGTTATTGGATTTGAGTAGTTATATCAATAGGGTATAAATTGTTAAAGACTAAAAAATCTTTAAACATATATTATTTTGTACCACTCCAGACTATTTAAAAAAAATCATACCATATAGAACTATGAAAACAAAAGAAAACAAAATATCTGCTAAAGCATCAACACCATGCAAATATTGCTGCTAATCCATGGCCTTTCAAGTACCTGCAAAACTTTATCCACATAAGGTTTTCAATCACCTTGGACTTAGCCAAAATATTTTGCGAAACTCAATTCCATTCGTGAGAATTGAATCTCGATCTTGATACCTTCATATCGTATTCTTGATTCTCTAAAACCTGGGAGTGACAATCGATCATTCTCTTAAAAGTTATTACATATTCAACATAAAAGGTGCATGTTAATTTGAAGATTGTTTTACTTGAAGTTTGGAAGTCGGATCAGTTGGTTGTAATTCAAATTTATGTGAACAAATTTATCAGTGGTACGTTAAGGGGAATCAAGATCGCGTTTGATTCTTGGTGAGATGTTATAACTCGAGTCGAACTTTCCAAAATTTAAAGTTTATTTTGGATCTAACGGTGATAGACGTGACTAGACCAATAAAGATCGGATTTCGAAGATAGACTTGAAAATTTCTATTAACTGGCGAGAAGAGTTAGCTGCAGGGGTTGTGCCCTATTGACTGTAACTAACATACATCACAAAGGGAAAATTTTATTTGAATGATCTATCAAAATTGAGGCTAACAAAACCTGAGACTATATCATCTTTATTGAATTCTTCTACTTTATCTACTTTATTTATTTTCTCATTATTATTGTTTTATTCAGTATTTATTTATTTTCATTAATTTTAAAAGCCCCATTTTATTTTCTTGCAATTGATTTAATCCGAGAAATAACATTATCAAACTTCTTAGTTTGGTGGATCAATCCTACTACTCTATACTATTTTATTTATTTATTTATTTGAGAAATATGAATTATTTTTATTTGACAACTTCGACGCTTGTCAAATTGGCACCATTGTCAAGGACTTCGACAAATTTACTAATATTGTTTCTTGTTTTGATTTATGACCAGAAAAAATTCAGTTGAACTAGCAGATTGAGTACTTGAGGTCGAAACACTAGCCCAAAGAATATGTGCACGTACACTACGAGAAAGGGGCAACAACAATCACAATAATCTGAACTTAATCCAGAGATACCCTTTAATGGATAAACCTTCTCTGACGCCAAAGAAGACTTCGAAGAACCAATTCTAATGGATCAACAGACAATCCGAGAATTAGCTGTGACACTTGCAGAACCAACATCGTTATGCATCGCATTCCCTCATAGAGAAACACCGTTTGAGCTCAAGACGGGGTTAATTCATCTTCTCCCTATTGTTCGTACTGTGAGTGCTTATAAATTTACGCAAAAATTATATACAAGTATACACAATCGGACAAGTAATATAGAGTGAGTGAGTATCATTTTTACAGGGATTGGAGGAGGTTACTAGTTAAGTCAAAGCAACAAACTACTTTATCTAAGTATAGCTAATGATATGCACAAATGGTTATGTCGAGACAAAATGAAATGTGTATAAGTGGGGGTATAAATGGTAATGTGAGTGGGTGGCAAATGAGAATGCCATGGAAAAATGAATTATGGGTTTAAATCTTTAAGAGCTGTTTTATATTTTAAAAAATATTTAAAATATCTATAGTTATTAAATAAATGAGTTATATATATATTTTTTCAAATGAATTGACGTTGATTACTCTTTAATCAAAGGTATATAAATCATAAATTAATTTTTAATGATGAAGTCTAAATATTGTATAAATTATTAGGTTTTTAGATTTCTTTGACCTAGTATTATTCATAAGATAGGCGTTCCTTAATGTGTTCAATTTAGTATCTTTAAATGTGCTAATTGTTATATTCACGTAGCAAATTTTACAAATGTCAACCTAAATAATTAATATATGGTTACATTTAATTTATTAAATTCAAGATCATTTCTACGTTGGATTAAAAAAAAAATTTCACCAACAACCAGTTGGTCTAGTGGGATGAGACACTAGGTCTCTTAAGCAAGGTTAGGAGTTCAAATCCTGGCGTTTGCGAATTAAGCAAACTGGGTTAGAAGGGTCGCCTCGATTTGAATTAGTCGGTTAATAGATCGGATACTAATGATTAATTCAAAAAAACATTCCCCTTCAGTAGAAATCCTTCTAAAATATTCAATTCCCAAAATATACTCCCTAACAGGCTAACAACACAAATTTTCGTACTGGTTTCTCTTGATATATATTTTGTAATTGTAACTCTATTTTTATATATTTATTTATATATAATTTTTTAATCAATTAAATGAAAATTAGAATTTTATAAAAATATTATTAAAATAATATTTTTAATTTATTTTATTTATACCATAAAATTTTGAATTTTCAAAGCAAAATTTGAAATTTAATTTACTAGAAAGAAATAACGTTTCATCTATTCAACCAAACGATAATTAATTTTTAATTATAATTTTTAGTGACACTTAAAATCTCGAGTTTCTATATGCTCCAAGAAAAGAGTAAATAATCAACAATAATGTTAAATAAATTAAAATGTTATTAATCATATATTAATATAAATATTTAAATTTAATTAAAATTTTAACTTCGTTGATGTAACAAAACTTATAAAACGGAGTAATAACATTTCTAACCCTCAAACTTCTCTAAAATAACATTTGAACCCTTAAACCATTTTCACCTCTTCTAACTTTCGAACTTTTGTAGAACGTGTGTTATCAAGAAACTAATAAAAGTTATAAACATATATTATACTATAATCACATCAAATTATTTAAAAAAATCTAATTTATTAAAATTATATTGTTAATTTATTGATTAACTTTAATTTTTATAAAACATTTTAATAATTTTATTATATTTTTTATTATTAAATAAAATTAATAGTTAAAAACCATAATTAAAACAAATAAATTCAGAATCCATATGGTCATAATATTTTAATCCTAACTTCGATCTTATATTAAAATTAAGAATATTTAAATTTTTAGTTTGTTTATATAGTGATTTCTTTTTTATTTTGTTATTAATAGCTTAAGTTTTTATTTTTTAAAAGGTTTAATTATAAAATAAGTGCTAAAACTATACCAACTTTTCTAAATAGGTGTCCAAACTTTTTTTAAAATCATCCAGGTGGCTAACATTACAAATACACCACTTTAGGTGTCCGGACCATAACTACTATTAAATTCCATCGTTAAGTAACACTTGTCACGTTTTAGTAATTTAAATTTTTTATTTAAAATAAAAAATAAAAATATATATTTTTAAAAACCTAAAAAATTTGAAAATTCCAATTTCGATCCCTAAATCCACACCAACAATTGTTGTTTGGCGTTAATCGGACATCCACCAGAACTTCGACCTTATGACAAGCCAAACCCGACTATAAATGCCACATCTCCAACGAAGGAAACAACAAAATTGCGACCCAAAACTGCGTCTTCAACAAACTCAAACTCTCAAATTCGCAACACCTAGGTGATCCAACGACGCACACAACAACAATGGAGACAACAACCAACCAGGGAGATGGCAAGAGTGACATCAACGACGACAGTCGTGGTTGATAAGAGAGGTTAAAGTTAAGGTTAGAGATTTTGGATTATTAGAGATTTGAGTTTTTTTTTTAATTTTAGAAAAAATATGATTTTTATAAATATAATATTTTTTATTTTTAAAAAATACAAAAGTGTGGAACATATTGCTTAACAAAAAATTTGGGCACCCATTTGGAGAAAAAGGTATAGTCTAAACACTTATTTTATAATTAAGGAAATAAAAAGGATTATGCAATAAGCCAATAAGCAAAATTCAGTTGTAGGCCGGCGGATCGGTAGTCCAAGGAAGGAAAGAAAGACATCGAGTCAAGGCGCAGTAGTTGTTTGGAAAGACTAAGATGGATAAAGCGTTGAGAATTTATTGTGAGATGCTAAGGTTGGTGAGGCGCTTACCCAAAGATTCTCGCCCTTACTACGCTAAATACGCCCGCGAGAACTTCGTTAACTACAGAGACTTCGATGCCTCCGACTCCAAAGCCCTCGACGAGCTCTTCCACCGCGCCTATAACCACTCCCTTTGGGTCCTCAACAAGGTGCCTCTTTATATCAAAATTCAACATACATACTGACATTTTCTCCTTTATTTTCTCATATCAAAGCGTTGGTCTTTTTCGTGATTGCAGTACTCGGTGGATGAATCAGCTGCCCAGAAGCTTAAGGAGATTTGTTTTGACGAATGAGCGGGTTAATGCCTGCTAGGTGTTTGTTGAAATGCTCAAACGGCCTTCGGGTGCACTTTTTTCCCCATTGATTTTTAGACATTTTCAAACTATTTATGAACCTCTTGAACCCCGAATAAATACTGTCAATTGAATTACGATTCAATCGTTTTTCTCAGTTTTAGTGTTGAATAATTGGAGCCTAGATATGCGTCATTAGGTTTGGTTTCAGATGCTTTCTTCCTTCTTAGTAATGGCACAGCTTTGATCAACATGTATGATTTTACTTGGCACTTGCATACTCGCATATGCTTTCGAAATTGTACATTGAGTTTTGTTGAATGGATGAGATTAAAACACCTAATCTTGTGCATGGGAATTGTCCAAGTTGTAACTCAAGCATCTATATTTGGATTGATACCCAAAAGCAATTTCAAACTCATTTTTTCTATTGTTCTTTTAAGCTTTTGCTTCCTACCGGTGTACATCTGAACTAGATTGGTTCCAAAATTCAAATAGTTGGATAGCTACTTTTTTACAATTTAAAATTCTTTTTGGGCGATTGCATAAAGTGTTATTTAAAGGAGATGAAGTGTTGGGAAATAAGGAAGAAAACTGAGATTTGTAAGAATAACTAGAGTTTGAAAACCGAGGAGAAGAAAGGTTTGAATTATAGCTAAAAGCAAATAGCAGATTGAAACCAAACTAGAAAAAAGGCCAATGATGTTCTTAAGCTTTGTTTTGATGGTTGTTCCATAACAGATATGTACTTCGCGATTTACATAAACCCTATTTTTTAGGGTAAATTAAGCATTTAGTATCCAAATTATTAGTTTTGATCCGTTTTGATATTTACACTTTTAATTTTTTCAAAATCATTTCTAAAGTTTAGTTTTTATTTCATTTTAGTACATGCCGTTAAAAACTTAACAAGTTTAGCACCTAAACTATTAGTTTTGGTCCATTTTAGTACTTGAATTTTCAATTTTTTTTCCAAAACTTGACGTTAAATTTTGAATAGGTACTAAAATGAAACAAAATTTAAAAATTTTAAAGGCGGTGTACTAAAATGAAACAAAAACTAAACTTTAGGTATAGTTTTGAAAAAATTGAAAGTTTAGGTAATAAAATGAACCAAAACTAATAGTTTAGGTATTAAACACACAATATACCCCTTTTATGTGATCTAATAATTTCTTTTATTAATTTAGAGTGATTACAGGTGATAGTATATGTTTCAAATATTCTTAATCATTTGATAATAAATGTTTAAATACTTTGTAGCTGTTGATGTTCGAACAATCATTCTCTTGACCATTGAAATAACTAAATTAATTTGATGGTTAATAATACAATTTATTCAAATATTTAACTTTTAAAGAGGTAATTATAAATTAATTAATATATTAATGAAGATAGTTAATTTTTAATTATTGTTATAAATGAGGGGGGGCAGTTCTGTTAATAAGTGGAAAAAGTGGACCTTGATATGTAAACATCGAAGAAAACGAAGGGAGGAGACATGCAGGAGAACGAAGCCAACAACGACCAACGAGGTGTCGGGAAACGCAGCATGCTATGAAGCAATGTCGGAACGGATCTCGACTGCCGTGCCTTTGTCTACTTCCATTCTTCTAAACAGTATTTAAATTTTGGGTAAACTACACAAATTGTATTTCAATTATAAGACGTTACTTTATTGAGTTTTACAATTATTAAAAATTATAAAAGAGTCTTTTGATTATATGATGTTATTTTATTGAGTATTCTAACCATTAAAAGTTATAAAATAATCATTTAATTGTTCATATATTCCAAACTCGTCATTTTATATTAAAATTTGACAGTCATTTAAGCTAGACATTAACCTATTGATTGAAATATGATAGAATCATATGTTAATGATGAATGTTGGCATCAACATTACTTTCAATCACTGACTCGACAATATAATATTTTAAGTATTAACTCGATGAAACAATGTAAACGAAGAGTCGATCCATAAAATACAACTCAAACGGTTCTAGAATCATATTTTATCATATCCCATTTAACATATTAACATACAACTCAGACGGTCAATAATTTTATAACGAAAAATGATGAGTTTAAAACATATGAATAGTCGAATGACTATTTTGTAACTTTTAATAATCGATTAACTTAATAAAACAACATCCTATAATCAAGAGATCATTTTGTAAACTTTAATAATCAAGGAACTCAACAAAATAACACCATAATCTAGAAATCATTTATGTACTTTACCCTTTTAATCAAATCAAAATTACTACAAATATATCAAGACTAATATTCTAATATTAATTTTAAAATATTATTTTCTAATCAATCTCATAAAATGTTAATTTTTAAATAATGTTTAAAATTTAATATTATTTATAGTAAATATTGATGGTTATAAAAGAGTTAAAACATCCAACTCCAAGCCTTGCTTAAACTGAGAAGCTATCATCATGTGGGTTTCAGACCTTTCTTCTATCTTCTTCTTTTGTAAGGTAAGCCTTAACAAGCGGCCGTGCATGTGTCCTTCGCTGGGCTCTACATTTTGTGGAACTGAATTTGTTGGGTATAGGGGTGTCAATGAGGAAGATTGATATCAAATGCATACAAATACATACATACATACATACATATATATATATATATATATATATATATATATATATACACACACACATATGTATTCTAATATTTTTATTAAAATAAGATAATTATAAAATAATATATATTTTAAATATTTTCAAGCATTTGATAATAAATGTTCAATCATTATGCTATAGTCGTTAGTACTCTAATTCGTGACTTTTAAAAATAACAACAATTTTTTTACCGCTGAAGTAAATTATTTCATACAATTTCACTAATATTTAAAATGTAAAAGAAATAACAAAAAGAATAAACAAGCTTTCAAATGATTTTTTAAAAAAAAAATATAAATGAAACAAATATCAACATCAGTCACAAGTATTGCCTATAGTATATAGGTATACACTCTAAGATTTTATTTATCCTTACCCATACAAAATAATTTTTGTTAATAATATATATATATATTCATCTTAAAAAATATTTTAGATACACACAATTAAATATATTTATCTATATTCGTTTATGAAATAAATATAAAATTTTACTTAATATTAAATGAAAATGAACAAAAAAAAATTAACAAACAAATTTTTCATCTACATATCTAGTTAGGTAGTATTTTCTTAAAGTTTTTGTACGTCTAGTCAACTCAGTTAGTCGGTGCTGGTGACTGAACACTGATCAGGTCTTTCTATATTTTCAAGTTTCAAGGCCGAATAGAAAACCAGTCATAACAAGGGTATCAGTCGAATCAAAATTTGTAAACCAACGCTTTGGATAAATAAACCACGGTTTTCTCGGGCTAGACGGGATTGACTGTCACTAGTCGAAAACCAAAGCCAACCTTGGGAAGCCTCCCCCCACCTTAAACCACCCATTTTTTTCTCCCAATTCTCTCACTATTGTAACGGCTGCTGCTAGTTGCTTTCCAACTACAGCAAACACACGCACAGACAGACAAAAAGAGAAGGAAAATTTGAAAGTTATATAATTCAAGCTTGTGGGGTTGTTTGATTTTTGGGCTTTCTTTTCTTTTTATGATGGCTGAGAGTGATCAGGGTTTTGAGGGGGACCAGTCGACTGCAACAACTACTCGTTTTTCTCAGTTATTGTTTGGTACTGGTGGTGGCGATGATGTTGTGGGTCTTGATCTTGGCCAAGGTTTTAACTACAGCTGTTCTTTCGCTGTTCGTGATCATGACAAGTCCCCCAAAATGCTTTGCTTTGGGGGTCACCAAACTGATGGTCAGATTGTGTTTGGTAAAGAATCTACCATTATTGCTGCTAAAAAAACGGCTGCATGCAGTGATTCTTCCTCGGCTTCTTCTGGTAACAACGCCAAATCTTCCCAGGATCCCTCGATATCGAATGTGAGTTTCAAAAGTCTTAATTTTTGCCTTTTTTTTTCTTAAATTCATGGAAAGAAAGCTTAATTTTTTCCAATTTTTTTTGTTTGGAAGAGAAAGAGGAATGGCTTCATTGTTGAAACTCGACCGGCAAGTCTAAGGGCCAATAAGAAGTCCAAGGCTGATAATCCCACAACCACTGGGCATTCAAAGGTAGTTGTATACATATCGGATCTATTTTTGAAACTTGCAGCTTAAAAAAAGATGAATTCTAACAGATGATTTCCCTTTGTTAATGATTACAGGTGAGGAAGGAGAAGATAGGTGATAGAATCACGGCATTGCAGCAGCTGGTTTCACCCTTTGGCAAGGTTGGCAACTAAGATTTTACTTATCCTTTACCCGAAATGATTAATGCAATGGGAAAATTATGGGAATTTTACAATGTTGCAGACAGATACAGCATCAGTGCTGCATGAAGCGATGGGTTATATACGGTTCCTGCATGACCAAGTTCAAGTCCTTTGTTCTCCTTATCTGCAACACCCACCCGTAACTGTAAGTAACCAAAAGAAGAAAAACCCAGTTTTTTTATTCTTATTATTATTAAGTTTTTGATGCATCACTTTCATTGTGTTGTTAGAACGAAGGTGAAGAAGCAGGGAAGGAGCTGAAGAGCAGAGGGCTATGCTTGGTCCCTATTGCCTGCACTTTGCATGTGGCGAATAGCAACGGTGCCGATTTCTGGTCGCCGGCAATGGGAAACGATGTATAATATAAAGCAGTGGTGGCGAAGAGATTTTGACAGCTCGTTCTGAAAAGGGGTAAAAAAGAAGTAGAAAAAAACAGGGAATCTGGGAAAAGTAGCTCCTGAGTCGGACAGCGGTGGATATATGTTATATAATATATTAAAGAGACGCGTGTGTGTTTTCTCCTGTTTTAGGTTTATAGAAGTGACTGAACAAATATATTAGTGGAAAAACGAAATGGAAAAAGGAGAAAGTGAAGATGTTTGTTTTTGCTTTTCGGAAGCAGCATGTGGGGCTTGTTACAGTTGAAAATCTTCGAGGCTTAAATTTCCAATGCAATTTCGATAAGAGGGCATATTGCAGGTGTGTTCATGGGGTTTAAATGTGCTTTTTAATTTTTACATAACACTAATTTGGTCAATGTCTTTATATTAATCGATGGGAATTTGTTGGTAGTAAAGTGTAAGTAACTGACCAAATGGCAAAGCTTACTGATGCATGGAATCGCCCCACTGTGGCCGTGACAAGTAGCACTTACGTTCTCTTTCAATAAGCAATTTACTTCATGGCCCCTCCCTTTAGTCGCACAGTTAGGGTTACTTTTGTTTTTAGTTTGTAATGGCCTTCATTTCCGATTTCAAAAAACAACAGTCGAGTTTTCATCCAAAAAGAGATTATTTTGACCAAAATTTAAATGTTGGGTTTTAAAAAATATAACAATAATACAACATTATTCTCATATGCAATGAGGTAGGAGAGGTAGAGTAGTAAGTTGCTCCCTATTCCCATATGCAATGGAGTAGGAGAGGTAGAGTAGTAAGTTGATCCCAACGTCAAGTTGAGAGCAGTTTCCGTGGAAAATCTCCGACAGTTGAAAAATTTAAAAAATATATATAAAATACAATGTATATATAAATAAATAAATAAATACATAATTGAACAGTCTTCATATGCAGTCTACATATGCGCGCTTATAATGGGAAATAATCTCTGCAAATAAATTCCTGCGTAAAAATCTCTGCATATAGACAGAAACGTAAGTCCATGCTAAATTTAAAAAGAGAAAACATGAAGAGAAGGATACACAGTAGTCAACGATAGCAAGTTACGAGAAGGAATAAAGTCAAATGGGTTAAAATTTAAACTAAGATTACACTACTCCGTTATCCTAGTTCTAAGCCTTCATAAATTCCAATGACAGAAACGTATAAAAAGTAGAAGTCATGTAAATTACTATAAAGACATTAAAAAGAAGACAGAGATGCTACACCCTATTTCTGTGACCCACACTACTTGGCTACTTGAGTCTTAAGTCTCCATACTTTTCTGTCAGAGGTCATGTCATCGGTAAGGGTTAAATCCTTCAAATCATATCTAAAGCAGCTTACTCACTTCCTCATTGGTCGATCTCTCCTTCTGGCACCGTCGATTGTAATCGACTCTATCCTCCTGACCGCATCCGACGGTTGTCGCCTAAGAACATGCCAAAACCACCGTAGTCTTCCTTCCTTCAACTTTTCGGATACAGACACCACCCCCAATGACATCCTAATTGCAGAGTTTGGTGTCATGTCCCACAGAGTCCTACCATATGTCCATCGAAGCATTTTCATTTCTGCGACCTTCATTCTCCTTACGTGATCTTTCTTGATTGCCCAACATTCTAATCCATACAGCAGTGTGGTCTAATTGCCATTCTATAAAATTTTCCCTTTAGTTTTATATGCACCTTCTTGTCACACAAAACTCCAGTAGCAGCCCTCCACTTTAGCCATCCCGCCTTTATACGGTGTGTAACGTCATCATCTACACCCCCATCTTTATGTATCATAGACCCTAGGTACTTGAAACAATCTTTTGAGGGGAGAACATGTCCTTCGATGCATACTTCTACATCTTCATCGTTTTGATTCCCACTGAAGTTGAACATAAATACTCTGTTTTTTCAATATTGATCCTTAGACTTTTTTCTTCCAAAGCAGTCTTCCAGATAGCCAGTCTACTATTCAGCTCATTTTTTGTTTCAGCAACTAGGACAATGTCATCAGCGAAAAGCATACACCATGGAATATCGTCTGGTGTCGCACAATAGATGTCGTCCATAATCAAGGCGAAGATGTAAAGGCTAAGAGTCGACCCCTGGTGGAGTCCGATTTCCACCGGGAATGCCTCGGTGTCGCCAACTGTAGTCCTGACATAAGTAGTAGATCTACAGTATATATCACGAATCGCCCGTATATAAGCAGTTGGGATCTGTCTCGTTTCCAAGGTCTTCCAGATCGTATCGCAGGGTACGCTATCATACGCCTTCTCAAGGTCAATGAACGACATGTGGAGATCTCTATTTTTCCCCCTATATTTCTCCATAAGTTGTCGAAGTAGATGAATCGCCTCCGTGGTAGACCTGTCTAGCATAAAGCCAAATTGGTTTTCTGAAACCCTAGTAACATGTATCAACCTAGCCTCTATCACCCTTTCCCATAGCTTCATGGTATGACTGAGTAGTTTAATACCTCTGTAGTTACCACAACGTTGGGGATCTCATTTGTTCTTATAGATTGATATCACCGTTGACTCTCTCCACTCCTCTGGCATCTTGGCAGTCTCTAAAATAATATTAAAGATATTGGTCAACCACTTAACTCCCTCTTCTCCTAGGGTCAACCACACAGTGATAGAAATTTGATCTCGACCGTCAACTTTGTCGTTCCCCATCTTTCTAAGGGCCATTTTGACTTTCTCAATCATTGGCCGTAGTATGATGGTCGACTGACCCATCAATGATACTATCTCTACAGGGAGAGGCACCGTTATTAAATAAGCCAAAGAAGTAACTACCCAAAACCCTCTTAATATCATGATTTTTCACTAAAAGAACACTATTATTGTCCTTTATAAACCTAATGCTACTTAGATCCTTTTTCCTATTCTCCCTGGATTTTGCAAGCCTGAAGATGTCGTTTTGTCATTCCTTTGTGTCTAATCTCTTGTACATTTCCTCGTATGCCTTATCCTTTGCTTTAGCCACTATTTTCTTGGCTTCCCAGTTTGCCTCCTTGTATTTTTGTTTAGCTCTCGATCTTTTTTCGTCTTCATTGCATTGTAGAAACTCCTTGAAGCAAGTTTGCTTTGTCTTCACCTTAGTTTGGACTTCGTCGTTCCACCACCACGATTCTTTATGTTCCTTGACCTTCCCTGTCAACAACCCAAGGGTGATTTTGCCCACCTCCCTGATGGAATTTGCCATATTTTCCCATAACATATCTGTATTATTTGAGTTTGTAGTTCCAAAACCTATATGAGACAAAACCTTATTCCTAAAGTCATCAGATGTCGCTCCATGTAAGTTCTTTCAAAGGATCCTAGGATTATCTAGTTTAGCCCTCCTATGAGTGCTCCGCCCGTGGCGAACGCGAAACACCAAAACCAATTATTTGTGTTGTGATGCACATGCCTCTTCTGGGAACACCTTACAATCAATGCAAGCCAATCGATCCCGATTTCGAACCAGGATGTAGTTGATTTGGGTACAATGTCCCCCCGCTATGGAACATAATCAAGTTCACATCTCTCTTGTTAAAGAATGAGTTAGTGACCACCATATCGTGTGCAGTAGCAAATTCAAGCAACGAACGACCCTCCTCGTTCCTACTACCAAAACCGAAACCCACATGAACACCGTCATACCCGTCGATTTCACTACCTATATGTCCATTGAAGTCTCCCCCTATGAAAACTCTTTGGTCCTCCGGAATGCTCCTAAATACATCATCTAACGAATCCCAGAAGCAACATTTTCCCCCCTCCCCTAGGCCAACGTGTGGGGTGTACACTGAAAGGACATTCACCACTTCTGCTTCTATAATAACCTTAATCATCATGATCCTATCACGGTATCTACAAACTTCAACTACATTTTCCTTGAGCCTAGAGGATACCAAGATACCCACCCCATTTCTAGTGTTATCTACGCCTAAATACCATAACTTGTACCCGTTACACTCTCTGGCTCGAGCCCCTTTCAACCTAGTCTCTTGAATACATGCAAAATCTATTTTCCTATTACTTAGTACGTCGGTCAGCTCCAGCAACCTAGCATTTAATGTGCCTACATTCAACGTACAAAATCTAAGTCTAGTCTCCTTGACACTACTCTGTCAAGCCCACCCCTATAAGCCCTATGGGGTCTAAAAGAAGGACATGACCTCAAGTAATCATCTATATCCGAAGCTATAAGGATCTATGAAAAAAAATCCAAAGAAGACAGAAGATGCACCAAAAAACGCTAGAGAATGGAGGGTACTAAGAAGCCTAGTTGGTTACTTAATAAGATTTTAATTTATATAATACTATTGTTATTATTATTGTTAAAAGCCTAGTGTTAAAAGGGGAAAAATAGAGTAATAGTGATTTTTATCTTCCCAAATAAAAAACGATACTACTAATTAGAGACTTAAGCATTACACAATAACTAGTCTTAGGTTTATAAAGTACAATAAAATAATTAATTGACCACACTATGAACAAAACACAATAAAATAACAAAACAATAAAAATTAACAAAGGAAAAACACGAGAAAAATCCTAGATCTAAACCAGATCTATAGATAATAATAATAAAAAAACAAAGAGAGCAAATAACAAAGAGTGCAGAGAAGAACAAATTGAGATTGAGATCGATGAAGCGAGAGAGAACTGGAGATCCGATAGATCTCTAAGGAAATCAGACGCACATAACTCTTCCACTAACAAAACGAAGGTGTAGAGACTCAAAGTGGATGACAAGGGTCTTTGACCAGAAAATATTTTGATCTTACTAACTTATCATGCAACGAAAAAAAAGAGAAAATCAACAAGCAAGCGAAATCTAGGCAGAAATCTAGGCAGAAATCAAAAAAGAAAGATCTAGAACGATCGTATACAAATCTGAAGAATAGTAAAATTAAGCTCTATATACAGAAAAAGAAAGCAGATCGAAGCTTTAAAACCTGACAAAAGACTAATGAAGGCAAGATTCCGTGTGGAGAGTGAGATCTAAGTTTCCTGGTCGAAAACAACAAAAGGGAAACGAACCCGTTGTTCTTCAAGTGCAAATGCAGCCTTGGGTTTTAAAAAATAAATGGTACTTAAATGACCATTTAAGTAAATATTGGGCGGCTAACTATGTCATTACTATTTTATTTAGAGTTTAAATTTAAATTGGTATTTTATCTAAATTTCATATTTTAACTTAAAATTTAACTATTTTTATTAACGTATGACCTTAGCAAAATTATAGGAATAGGCCTGTAAATGAATTGAACGATATTGAACGTCCAACAAATCGTTCGACGAGAAATTCGTCTATTTATTAAATGAAAGAGCCTTAACAAGATTTTATGTTCGTTTGATTAATAAAGAAAATGCTTATTTGTTCACTTGCGTTTGGTAATCTGTTTGATCATTTATGTTCATTTATGTTCGTTCGTTTATGTTCGTTTGTTTATTTATGTTCTCCAAACCCGTTTAAAATATTAAGACTTAATAAGTTTTAACCTTAAACCCATACTAAAATCAATTAAAGAAAATATAAATTCTAAAATTATTTGGAAAGGAAAAGTTCTTCTCAGATATAAACCCAATTAAATTTATGTTTGTTCATTTACGTTCTTTCATTTGTATTCGTTTACCATTTTAACGAACACATATGAACGAACACGAACAAGCTAAATTTCTTAATAAACAAAAATGAATAATAAATTTCATTCGTTTAGTTGATTATGTCCGTTCTTTTGTTCGGTTAAAGTTAAATGAATGAACATGAACGTACCATAATTCATGTTCGTTCGGTTCATTTACATACTTGAATGGGAGTTAATGAATTAAGGACTAAAATAAAAAATGACCAAGATGTAACTTTTTCAAAACCGGTGACAAAAATAAGATAGATAAAAGAATAAAAGGGATCGGTGTAATTTACCCTTTGAATTTGGGGCGGATCAATTGGTAATCGGTCGCGTTTTACCGCCACTCTCACGGCTGCAAAATCCCTGATCTGGAACACCACAATTCCCAGGTAAAAATAAACCCGTCGCATATATAATTATAAACTTCCGGGATAGATTACTACATACGCCTACAGACTATAAAGTCCTTTTTCCCGTATTTTGGTTGTTAGATTGAAATATATGAACTGAAATTCTCCCGCTAAATTTTGTTTTGTTTTTCCTGTGGAGTCGGTGGTTTAGATTCCAACATAAAACTCTTTCGGAAAAATGAGTCTGGATTCCTCTAGTTCGAAACAACGAAGCTTCAATTCAACCTCTTCAAACAATCACAGTAACACTAGTAATAGCAAGAAGAGGAAAAGTAACCAGAAAACCTTAGGCATGGCTTGGGTCGCCAATTCTCTTTCTGGCTCTCGCTCTTCTCCTTTCTCTGATTTCGGAAGGTTTTTCAACATTTTACTCATTTTCTCTCGTTAATTCTCATGTTTCTATCAAATCAATTATGTTTCGGATATTAGTTAGTATCGATGTCTTTTTTTTTTTTGCTGTTATATGGCTGTGAAAAATAGAAAGCTTCAAAATCAGTTTGATGTCCAGGCTTCGAATTCTAGTCGTAGTGGTTCTTCTACGAAACCTATTTTTGACGGGGTTTCAATTTTTGTTGATGGTTTCACGATTCCATCTAGTCAGGTTTAGTTCTTTTATACACTTTGTGATTCAATTTAATGTTGTTTAGTTCTTTTCCACCATTCCTGTTTTATGACTCTCAAATTGGTGACATTTTTTTTGTTTATATTGATGATGAAATGTGCAGGAGCTGCGACAGTACATGTTGAACTGCGGTGGCTGATTTGAGAATTATTTTTCAAGGCATCGAGTCACGCATATCATATGCAGCAACCTTCCTGACAGTAAAATCAAGAATCTCAGGTTCGTTTTTTTTCTTTTAATTTCATATTTCCATGCTTAGAATGGTTAAAGTGGATTTTAATTGTAAGTTGAGTTATTTTTGTTTGTGATTTGATTGTACGTCCTATAGCAGTGGACTCCATGTAGTGAAACCTATGTGGATTCTAGATTATATTGCAGCTGTCACGGGCTGTGATATTTGGGTTCGGGATATTGACGCAAGTGTCTGCTAAATAAGTTCTATGCAGAGTGTGGGTTTGCCAATACCACTAGACTTGACCCATCACTTGGAGAATGCTGTAGAGTCCGTTTACATTGGTCGTGCAGAAAAGGAAAGTGACATCATATTCGAAGATGATCAGATGAGTTAGGTAAATATGACAAGAGACAACAAATCAGAAAGATATTGTGGGGGAATCTTACCATATCCAGACATCTATCCAAGGAAATAATCTTACTAATTGATGTAATTAGATAGTTTTGTGTTGTGTTTCCTTGATTTAGGGGATCTTGTATTAATTGGGCATATCTTAGCCGTTGATGTAAATCGATCTAGGTCATTAATTGAGAGGGAATTCAATTATAAATAGAGAGGCTCCTCTCCTCATTTATAACATCTCATTCCATTCATTCTCTTGCAAGAGTAATTAAGTTCTGAAGCATTTACTTTATATCTTGTATGCTTTGTTCTTAAGTCTCTTTGTGTTGTTGCCTCTTTTGGTGGCTAGGAGTAGCCACGTTTGTGTTTGCACTTTCACACTACAATCCAACCTTGGTGGTTTGGAGTAGTCACGTTGGTGTTAAAATTTTTGCATCCTAGAAGCCTTGAGGATTTGGTTCCAACCTTGGTGAGTTTTCATGCTCACTAGGTTTGGGTAAGACTTATCGCAAAGAAGATCTAGAAATGTCAAGAAGCGTCTAAACCGCACGTTTCGTCAGACCTTAACTCTGATATTTTACGACAGTTTGAGCTTGAAAGTTTTGAGGGCGTGACACAGCTAACAAACTCGAGCTGTAAGTTGATGCACTCTGTGGGTTCACAGTTTATAGTTATATACTTGAAGAGATAAGCATGGTTAAATGGTTGATAAATTATTGAAGCGAAATGGCAGAAATAGAAGTTTGTTACTTCAAATGAAGATTTATTACTTGCGGAGCTTTAATTATATTCCTTGTTTTTCTTACTTTCTCTAATTGACAGTGTCAACTATCATTTTAACATATTATTGAATTATTATGGATCTTGATTTGCTCTCTCAAGGGGTTCCTTACCAGCTTGACCAACTTGCTAACAATCAACCTACATTGTCGGCCTTCTTCACTCCAAAAAGCAAACCTACGGATGAGGGTGCCTTTACAAATGCAATTTGTGAAGTAAAACATGAAACTGGGCTTTTATGTTTAAAGGATGCATCAAAGGATGCAAGTTTTTCTGAAGAAGGTAATTCCTTGGAAGAAGCAAGCTACCGAAGAACAACAACCTTATGTGTGAAAATTCTAATAGAACTGTAATTAATGAGCCAAGTAATAGCTATTGTGAAGAACCCAAGGAAGTAGAAGTGGTAGAACCAAGTAATCCACAGGAGGAGGATGAAAGCTTGGCAAACAACAGACATCAGTCTTGTCCTGAACAATCCTCTGCACCTGTTAGTAGTCACTGTTTTGACAATCGTGGTATAAGAGGATCACTCAGATCATCGGTCATTGGACCTTCCAAGCAGCGGCATTCAACTCTTGATCCTAATTTTGTGGAGAATTACTTCAAGGTATTGAATAGATTAATGATTGCTTATTCTCACATTGCTGTGCCATAATTGATTAATTCTCTGTAATCCTCTTAACAGCTTCAAGCTATTTTTTATTGTTTTTGTTCTAATTATTAGGAATATTAGACCTTTTATGTAGCTATTTGTTTGAGCATTGCTGATTGAGTTAATTTTTGCGAATTTATTACCAGTGTATTCTGTAGATTGGAATATGGTGATTGTCACAGTGCCATTTGAAGTTTATTGAATCTATGTTATTGACCCAAGTAGTCCATTATGTTATTTGAGAGAAATGTAAAATTGGGGATAAAACCCCATAAAAATCATTAGGTGTCTGTGTTGTTTAGTTATTACGATTTTGACATCCTATTACATTTTATGTTTAATTTGATCATCATTTCGGGTTATGATTTATTATCAATTATTCGCTGTTTTTTATTTATTTCAATTTAGTCACTAATTAAATATGTTATCTTTATTTATTTATGAATTTAATGTGATACTTTAAATTTATGCATTTTAGTCACTATTTATTTCTGATTTGGTACTATTTTTTTATTTGTTGCATTTTGGTAATTGTATTTTAATATATGTGTATGTCTCATATTCGTATGTATTTTATGTGTATGCACCATATCTATATATTTATTTAAAATGTCTTTATATTTAATAGTAATTTTCAACATTTACTCGTATACTTTCAAGTTTCTCATTTTTGAGCTTAGTATTTTATTTCTTTCGATCTTGGCCCTAATTAGTTCATTATTGTATTTGTTAATATTTATGATTCGTGCTTCAATTTTCGGTTGACTTATATTTTGGTCCTTTGTTAGTTGTAGATATTTTTTTATCTTCTTCAATTTGAACATGTTTTTTTTATTTCCTGTCGATTTAGTCTTAAGATAAATTTTTATTTGATTATTCTATTTATTTGATGTTCGATTGCTCATTTATATTTGTATTCAATCTAATCCATGTTTGACAAATTTCTTTCTTTTAATTTTGACTTGCTATCTTTGCATATGTTTATTTAATATATTTTGACCCTTATATATTAATGTGCATATTTTGTCCTTTTTTAGAACTAATATTTTTGAAAATTTTACAAAATATTCATTTTATTTGTCAATATTTTCAACGTCTCTTGTTTGACTATTTTCATGAACACTCTATCGTAGAATAGGCGTGAAAAGCACTGCTTGATCGAAGTAGAGTGATTCGATACGACATTCGAACGCAAAGTGAACTTGAAATAAGTCGAGTCTATTTTTATAAAAAAGATAATTAATTCATTTTATTTTAAATCAAATGATGGCAATGCTTGTTTCTTTAAATAGTGAGTTATTTTATGCAATCACCTATATTTAGTTTATATTCGACTCATGTATTCTTGTTACCATGAATAGAGAGGGGGCATTCTTCTATAGAGAGGAAATCGATGAGATAGCATTCCTAGTAGTTGGAGTGCAAATCCCGTGGTCTCTTCTCAAAATATGGAATATTCTTTATTAAATAATTCGAAACAAATTAATCAATCTTTAATAAATGGATCGTAATTTAATTTTTTATATTCAAATTTATAATTTCCACCATTACGACAACGTATACGCGACTAAGTACCAATTTTGGACGTTCTAGGGGTGTTTACCCTTTCTTACGCGTAATCAACTCCCGAATCCTTAAAAATGAATTTCTGGTAAACGTAGACCAACTTTTGTTTTAAAAACTATTTTTCATAAAATTGTTTTAAAATGTGTTTTTAGATATTCGACCTACCTAACCCAAAGGTCGATGACGATTCCTACTCAATTTAATTAAAATAAACATAAAAATTCAATTTTTTCAAATAAGTCGTAAATTCGAGGTTTTCATCGAAAACATATTCGTTTGTCAAAATGGACATTACGACACTCCCATTATCCATATTGACATGGTACATTCGGCTTTTAACCTTAACTTATTGTTGTCTATCCTCTTTACCTTCAAATATCACAGTTGTACCGATAATTGATAATGATTCATATAGGATTGGGCTTCTTGCATGAGTTACAATTCTGTAGATGTCTAAGTGTACTAAGTTTTCTTTTCCTTGGTACCTATGACTTCGGATTGAAATTAATATGCTGCTTCAGGACTCTTTTTTTTGTCTCGGTGGTCATCAGGAGCCGTCCTGAATTAAATGATAAGCCTGTAGCTGTATGCCATTCAGACAATCCAAAAGGAACTACTGAAATCTCTTCTGCAAATTATCCTGCTCGAGATTATGGTTGGTTTTTTTCCGAGTTATATCTCTCCCTGAACTCTAATATTTTAGTTTGAGAGTTTTTATTCAGCATGGGGTTGATGCTTTTCCCTCCTTCAGGAATTAAGGCCGGAATGTTTGTTAGAGATGCCAAGGGTCTATGCCCTCAACTTGTTATTCTCCCATATAACTTTGAAGCATATGAGGAGGTAAATCACTAGCTGGGTATGCAAGTTAGCTGTTAAATTTGCTTAGATGTGGAAGAGTGTGTTTCCCTCACCTCTCTTCTCCTGTCCTCTTTTGTACCTTTTATTTCTGCATTTCTTTTCCTTCTGAATGGAGGATGTGCATGTCAAAGGGTGAATGGCACAACCAGGGAAGCCCTGGATGGAAGCTATCACATTGAATTAACTATCTTACTAAGAATAAGGTCCTTGATAAAGAACTGATGTTGAATCTGATTCACAATTTCAAACTTGCAATTGCATCTTAGGAATTTTTTTCTGTGGATTACTACTAGTCCTGTTGTTTGGATTTTCTCAAGTATTTTAATTATGCAGGTTGCTGATCAGTTCTATGACATTTTGCATAAACACTGCAACAGAGTTCAGGTCTGCCCTTGAATGTATTGGATTAAATGTCTCGTCTCTTTGTAAAAGGAAAGCCTTTGCTATAGCTAGCATTGCAATTATTGTTGAATGTTAGAAGGTAGAGATCCTCAGCTTTTAGCTTCAGCGATACAAAAAGAGATATATGAAGCTACTGGATGCAGTGCAAGGCTGGGATTGCAAAGAATATGCTCATGGCCCGTTTAGCCACTAGAACTGCTAAACCAAATGGTCAACGTTATATCCATCCTGAGAGGGTATGCTCAGTTAATTTCAAGCTGTGGAGTTAGGGGACTATTAAATGTTGGTCTATATAGACCATGTTAACGTAATATTAGGAATGGTAACCATCCTACACTTAGTTTTAAATGGTGAAAGGATCCTTGATTGAATTCGTGAATAATGCTCAAGTTCTTTAATTTGGCCATGGATTTTGTTGAACGTAAACCATCTCTTCATTATCCTTTTTATTAAAGTATATTAAACTATTCTGATTGTTGGCATCTGTAGACTGTAGATCATTAGATTCTCTTGTAATGACATATGAGACAACAAAAAAAGGTGATATTAGGAATGTAACTATCCTGTAATCAATTTTACAAGTGAAATGATCCCCGGTTGAGTTTATGAAAGACGTTCATATTCTTCAATTCGGCTATTTTTGTTTGCATACTAGAGTAATTGTGAAAAAGCATCCATCTTGTTATATTTGATTATTTAGAAATTTAAAATTAGACTAACAGAAATTTAACGTCTAAACTACCGACTTTTAGATTTTGGGTAACAAAAACTACATAAATACACCATCTTTAGGTTGGAAAATAGTCCAATAACAAAGGAACGAAAGCAAGAGGTGGAAAAATAATATGGCTTTTTGCAATAGAGGCAGATTGTTTAAATACTACTTTGTTTAACCCTTTGAATTGATCACATTAGAGATTCACTTCCTATTGTCTATGATTTATGTTTTATTGAATTATAAGAATCCTTTTGAAAATATCTATAAGCTGATATATTAAATAAAATGCTTCTGTACTGACCACAGTGTTCACTTAATTTGCAGGTCGATGAGTACTTGGATCCACTTCCTATAAAAGCACTCCCAGGAATGGGTCATGTAACGGCAGAAAAGTTGAAAAATAAAAATGTTCAATCTTGTGGACAGTTGCGTTTAATTTAAAAGGTAGTTCTACACCATGTTTGAAGTATGTTATTCTTCCATCTATTAAACGGTCAATATATTATTTCTAATAAGTGTGGGTAAATGAATGAGCTTGAATAGATCGTTATCCCAGAAATGAGATGCAATGCTCAACTTCTTTATGGTGAAATATTAATCTAATTTGTTGTGTGAATCTAACTTCATCTGCAGGATTCCCTTCAAAAGGATTTTGGTATTAAAATTGGTGAGATGCTCTGGAATTACAGTAGAGGAGTGTATAATCGGCTTGTTGGGATGAGTCAGGTTTGCCCAGCTGCATATTCTTCTCATCCAAGAATTGCCTGATTTCACACTGTAGGCCTGCACTCTTTACAGATGTTCATTTGCATAGGTCACATCCATATATTCAAGCTATCTAACACAGTTTTTATCTTGCAAGAGTTCATTATGAATCTCCCCTGAATAGGATGTATTGAGAACCATCTGTTTTGAAATATAAAATTACTCTCAGCTTAATCGAGCAATGAACTAAACTTTTTGAGGTTTATAGAGGAATATCTGATGTTATCTTTATTGATAATTGTATTGGTGAACATCGAAGTTATTCTAGCACAGTATTTTATAAACAAAGTGCTAGAAACACCATTTCAGAACCTGATTTTTGATCGTGCAGAAGCTCATATCTTAGCTGTAATTGATGGATTTCCAGTCTGACAATATTAGATCAGTCAATTTTGAATTTTCTCAGAGTTTTCCATTTTCTTTTGTGATAAATTTATTCCTATCAGTCATGCTTACTGTTGATGTGGTTTGCAGGAGAGCAAGTCTATTGGAGCTGAAGTGAACTGGGGTTTAAGTTTCAGGGATTTACAGCATGTCAGCAGTCTGATGTATTATAAAGGCTCAATGGTGATCCTTTTTTTTTGTCTTTTCTTCTTTTTGACTGAGGAAGACATTGTTAACCGATCATTGCAGGCTCAGCACTTCCTCTTAGACCTATGCAAGGAGGTTTCATTACGTTTGCAAGGGTGTGGGGTGCAAGGGCGAACTTTCACTCTTAAGGTACTCTTCGTTTATATTGATTTGTATAAGGTATCACTTGACTGAATGATCCAAATGATATCTTTTTGCCAAATTAATCTGGAAGATAATCTAAGAATGTATCAAGGCCTGCACTAAATTATGAATGTTCTGGTGTGTGTATTACTCATATCTAGATAAAAAAAGGGAAGGAAAGATGCTGGAGAGCCTGCAAAGTTCATGGGTTGTGGAGACTGCGAAAACCCGAGCCATAGCACTTCGGTAACATGAATTTTCCATGCCTTATATTGCAAATACACATTATTTATGTTCTTAAACCATGCATAGCTTTAACCTTTTTGGCACTTCCACTAGTAAGTAAAAGCTTATAGTTTATGTTTTCACCGTGCTTACCACCTTGCCCTGTTTATGTTTTTGTGTTAGTTCACATGAATAGAGTGATGTGCACATACACATTTACTACATGTATCACATATGAGGTTGCGTTTCCTTTTTTCCCAATAGGTTCCGCTTGCTACTGATGATGCTGAAGTGCTTCAGAGAATTACAAAGCAGCCCTTTGGATCTTTCCACATAGGTATGTTAGCTAGAGCGTTTTGAAACTGTGGGAAAGTTGATCCATGCCATTGGTTTTTCCTCTTGATATTTCAGGTTCACCATAGTGCATATGTTTCCATAGGTCCAAGCATGAATGTAGACCTTTTGTAGAAAATATCAAATGCTGGTTGCCTTTTGTTAAGTGGCAAACCCTTCAATTTTTAATATTTTTTTTTACTTCTCGGCAAATCTTTTTGTAAGAATGACAATTGTTCTTGAAAGAAAATGGTCCAAGCAGCTCTTACATCATGAGTGCTTGGATCGTAGCATACTAGCATCAAGATGTTGAAATTGGTGATAAAATGGTCATGCATTCATTTGTTGAGATGATGAATTATGCATTAATTTCTGTACCTTTTAATTGATTTCTCGCAGATGTCAGGGACATTAATTGATAAAATGGTCTTCATGGTTATGCAATAATTGTTGGTTTGCAAGTTTCAAGGCTTGAAAGTGCAGATACTTCTAGGCAAGGTATTTGCTGTATTATCCTGAATCGACATGACACATTTGGATGCTTTTAAGTTTTTGGTGGCCTAGATGTGATGCAAACCACGTTAATTCCTGATTGCTTCAGTTGTTTATATCCCTTCCTGACTGATCTTTTTTGTTAATTGATTTTAGGCACCTGAAAGAAACTCTTTGAAATCATGGCTCATGTGTGCCTCAGGAAGTTCAAAGGAACAATTTGATATCAACAGCATAGCCAAAGAATGTAATGGTACAGGTAATCCCTCTCCCGTGTTTTGGTGGCTAGATTGTATTAGTGGTGTTTAGCACTATTGCTCCTCGTCTTACACTAGCCATGATCTTCTTAAAACATTGAGTTTGTATACATTTTTTTTGTAGTTTTATTTTTGGTACAATGCTCAGACTACCAATACCCCTCCCCCAACAAAAGAACCCTAAATTGAAGGATATTGTGTGATTAAGCCCTCTTCAACTGACCTCCAAGATTTTGAAACTACAACGATACCAAGTTAGGACTCAGTCGGCTAGAGTTTGTGTGCTTTAAATATACCTTTCCAAGATCTTAACCATTTCACAAGATGCAACCAGAATGCATCTACTATTTCATTTAATAAAGAATTAGTAAACCATTTCTCTAGTATCCTGATATTTACAATGTGGATGACAAATTTGTTTCTGCTTTTATTTTGCTTAAGATGACTGGAACTTAGCATGTAATGTTACCGGTATCATGTTGCAGATTTTGAAGGAAAGAATATGGATGGAAATTCAAGTGTGTTACACAATGCTTCAGTGGAGAATTCTGTTCATGGGACAAATAATTCATCTAATGGTGAGGGTTGTTGAAACCAGAACTCAAGTGTCCCACCTTTGGGCCAACTTGATCTGGGTGTTGTGGAGAGTCTCCCTTAAGAGCTCCTCTCAGAATTAAATGAAATTTATGGTGGAAAGCTAGTTGAATTGATTACCAAAAGAAAGGTACATGGTGACGATAGCTCTGGATCTTTATGCTTCATTCCTCTTGAACCGGCCCTAGGTGAAAATATGAAAATTTTCAGCTCTCCTTTTTCATTAAGAAATTGGATTTTTCAAACCATACTTCTTCCCTTTTTGTTATATAAAAAATAATTCAACTTTAAAATTTTAAAAAAAATAACACTGGAGAGTAAGTTGTAATTGTGACATTAAAAATCATTTGAAAAATCAAAACTCCCCTCAAAAAGTGCATTCCAAACAAAAAATAACTTTAAAAGCTTGACACTTAAACAAAAGTGAATTTCAACAAAGAGTAACAAACATGTCAGTAACACATAGAATTCAATATATCAAATTATAAAATACTTTATGCAATACCAATTGTTGAAATAAAATGCATATGCATAAAGCTTTTCAAAAATGTTATGTATTTAAAAAATAGATATAAATTGTTAGAAAAATATCATTTACAATAAATCATTTGCATAAACATTTAAAATTAAGGTCAAAATTTTAAAATTTGTAAAATCAAAGAATTTTAAAAGTTGATATAAATTGTTAGATAGATATCATTTGCATTGAAAATCAATGTTGACCAAAATTATTATGATGAACTAAAAATTATGAAAAATCAGTAAAAATTTAAAATGTTCATCATAACACCTTTTTAATATACATGAAATGAAAAACAAAACACAACCATTTAAGACCAAAACTCATGCATGCCAAAGAAACAAATGAGCAACCAATTATGCAAAATTAAAAGGCTTTTAAGCTTAGAGGTTACTCATTCCTTTTTTGAAGTGTGGCTAGAGCATTTGAGTGTCATCACTTTCATCACCATTGCTCCCACACATCTACAATAGACATTTATTTGGATTTTGGTATCTAAATTGCTTTGAATCATTGAACGTTAGTTTCAATGTCCCTTGTTCCCTTGGGAACTCATACTTGTCTAATTTTAAAAGTTTTATTTTCTTTATGGGACAAGTATGTTCTAAATGACCATAAAAATGACAATGTGAGCATTTTTCCATATTTAAATGTTGAATAATCGGATAAAGAAAATAGAAAGAACACAAGAATTTTAACGAGGTTCAGCAATGTGCTTACATCCTCGGTGCCTTAGGTGGCGCTAGTTTTTCATTCAATATCTCATAGGTTTAGGTTACATCTCATTTTATAATAAATAAACACTGATACATATTTACAAAATAACTCTATACCGTACCGCGGGGGTTGCGCCCCCACACCCTCAATCCATATAATCGTAACCCTCACTACGAGACTTTCTTTGTAAGGACTAATGATGTTCGCTTCGCTAACTGCGTTCCATCCTCTGTCGGTATATTTATCAGTTATACCTAACAAATCTCCACCTTGGCGAATATCTTGCCTCTTAGGAAACATTCAATGTGGGTTGTGTTACCTTACTTCTTTAACAACTCGAAAACATTCAACAAGTCAAGTAATGCATGAACTTGTTTGTCGTAACTGCCTTGGTGAACATATCAACGACATTCTCATCAGTATGTACCTTTTGAACCAAAATCTCTCCAGATGCAACAAACTCTTTTATCTTGTGAAACCTTACATCAATATGCTTACTAATGAGTTGTTTTTAGATATTAATTTTTTTTCTTTTGTTAAAAAAGTTGCAGAGGTGGAAGCTGAAAGATCACACAATTCTGATCCTGTCTCATTGAGCAGACCAGCAGTGGAAATGAGGGTAACTGTTGAATTCAAACTATATATTGTCTTTTGATTCTTTGTATTGTGTTTGAAATATCCTCATCTCGACTAGAACTTTGTCAAACAATCAGAATATCTCGGCTGGCAGTACTAGTTTTGATGTTATGTATATCCAGTTTAAAGTATGAAATCAGGAAAAAATGACAGATAGTGTAACGTGTACAGACATGTTGAAGTGTTGGTTCAAGCTATGGCAGTATGCATAATTTGATTTATATCTTAACCGATTCAGTTTTTAGACATTTGAGCTTTCCTCGATTATTCTTCCTATGGCTGTGATGACTCCATGTTCACCTATATTTGTTTGGAAAATGTATTCAGTTTTATTATTGACAATTATTTTTCCCTACCCAAAGGACAAACAACTTATATTGGAAAAACTGTCGACAGTGCCAGACTCGGGGGGGGGGGGGCAGACCCAATAATGTTGCAATTTCCACTGCAGGACTTGAAAATAATGATTTAGTTCCTTTATTCTTTAAGCCAAGTAGACACATCAGTGTTACAGCAGTTGCCTGAGGAACCGAGAGCTGACATATTTGAGGCACTTCCTGCACACAGGATTCAAGAAACCTCAGCCATGGGTCCTAAGACAGATAACAAACAGCATCCGTTGGACATCAAGTCTGCTGCAGACAATCAACCTGGATCAACTGGTACTGGTTTGAGCAACAATCATTGGATTGGAAATCCTCCACTGTGGGTTGACAAGTTCAAAGTCATCAATTGTCAACATTGAAATTTGTTGCTGACATGTATTACAAAGCAAATTCAACTGAGAATTTATCCTCAATATTGCAATGCACTCTTGCTGAATCCCTGCATCCTTTAGATTCAGCAAGCGATGCTTGGAATGAAGCTATTCACAGCTTCAGTGAGCTTCTCATGAGTTATATCAAACTGAAGATAGTAGTGGATATCGAGGAGATCTATGTTTGTTTTCGTCTTCTAAGAAGGTACTTGTACTCTGCTGAGTTTGTCCGTTGTGGACGAGGAAAGTCGTTCTTGCTTAATTTGGTGCTCTCATTGGACCTTTATGTTTGCACGTCTGTTGTAAAATTCATAGTTATCATTTTGTTCAAGGCATCAAAATTTCAACTATTGGTGGCCTTTTAACCAACTGATCTGATTTCAGAAGATTGATTAATGGATTGAACATGAATTATGATCAGTTATCTTTGGGATACCTTTTGTTATCTATGCTACTTCAAGCTTATAATACATATATTGATGGAAGCATAAATATTCTTTCAGGCTAAGTACCAAATCAGAATTCTTCTTGGAGGTGTACAATTTATTCTTTTCCCACCTTCAGGTTAGTACATCATATTCCTATTCTCTGATTCCTATACTTGAAATCATTTTTTTTCTTTTAGTGACATTTACGGTTTAATTTCTTCACTTTTTATCCATATTTTTTTAGCATTCTTAGACCATTTTACTTGTATTTTCTGATTAACTTTGATTTCAAATATAGTATAAATGAGTAATAAAATACTTAAGAAATGTAACATTCATGATTATTTCTCAAATCCATAGATTTGTTAGATGCCTATTTAGCAGTGAAATTGAAATTCCCAATATAAATTTGGATTTGATAAATCCATATTTTTATACTTTTCAACTACACATCTATACATTATTTTGAATTTTAACTATTTGTGCATGATATATGCATTTCACTCTTGCCATTTACATAGCAAGTGAAGTCTAAATTCAAGTTCTCAAATGGAGCATGCAGGATTTCATTTACAATTCTGTAAATAGTTTCAAGTTATTTTCTTACTGCCACAAGTGGTTGACAATTCTCTTGAAATTGTACATGGAGCTTTTGTTTAGCTTCTAACTCCTTTTCAACATTTAGTCATCTCCTGTTTTTACCAAACTTTATAGGCGTTCATTTATGGTAAATTGACCATGTTTCTTTATGTTCAAATCTTTCTTCCAGGCGTCTGTTGATGAAAACTATGGTGGAACCTTGAATATACTTTCGCACAATTAGTGCCACTATCCAGGGAAAGCCTAGCTGTCGACATTGATCCTTCATTCAACTGGTGCAAATTGAGCAAATCATTAAAGAAATTTTCACCATTTTTATTGGGGGCTGTGCAGGTTCCATGATTTATAGGTGAGACAAAATTCTCATTTCTTTTTGGGCCAGAAGCTAGCATTTTTTTTATCATTAACTTGAAAATTATATAAATTTCCAACAATCCTTGCACCTTTTAGCTACATCACAATTTCAATCTAGTATTTTATGTCCTAAATTTGTTTTCCTGGCTGATAATATAAATGTATCTTTCAATAGGTTCGAGCTTTTGATCTTGAACATCATTCCCGTGGCTTTTCTATTTATTCAGCTGCCCTTGTGCATATCTGCGGGTAACTTTTCTCTTAATAGATAACTGATCAACGTGATATGGCACCGACTCCTTGTCATTGATCTATTTTTTTGGTACTCCGATTTTCCATTTATCTTCAAGTATCTGCATTCTATATTTTTGTTCAATAATGTTATTAGATGTGAGCATAAAATCTTTCAAATATATTAGGAATTGGGCAAATACTGTCCCGGTGCTCATCCAGAGTTGGGATAAAATAGTTCTAATCATTACTAGATTAACTAAAATTTTGGAGAGTTCATCAAAAAAGCATTAGCTAACATTGCATAAAAGATGGTTAATACTAGTTCCAAGTGCCATTGGTACAAAACTACATTCACCAACATGATCATTTTTTGTCAATCTTAAAATTCATCATTCATTTGATCTTTTATTTGTTTGCAGATGACAATGGTACTATTTGATTTGAATAGATAAATACTTTGGATCATAAGATAAAGTTAGCTTTGAAGTTACTTGTAGGTTTCTTGACTTTTTTCATATGGGAAAGAGTCATTGGTGAGTAACATCTTAAATCAGGGTCAGTGACTAAATTGTAAATTTTGGAAACTATGTGCTCGATTTCGAAACAAGTTAAAAGTTCAAGGACTTAAATATGAATAATTCCTTATTGGATTAAATGGTAATTATGGAAAGAGTGAAAGGCATTATGGTAATTTTAGTGTAAAAGATATTTTTATCCCTTTTAATAAGAGTTATACATGTGAAAAGGGGGGAGAATTATCCATAACATTTTCTTCCTTCTTCCTTCTTCCTCCCGTTGCTCTAGCTACAAAGGTAAGTTGATTTCAACTGTTTAATTCTTAAATTTATAGTTGGTTTTGATTCTTTGGGTGCTATATAAGTTTAAGGAAAGTTTATATAAGCTTAAAACATCAAGAAAAGAGAATTAGAAAGGAAATTATATTAGGAGTTTAGAAATGAAATTTTGATATAAAGAGGTTTTTAAAGTTCTATGGATGAATTTGACTTGTCATTAGAAGGAATAAGAAGATTGAAGCATCAAAAATGAATTTAGAAAACATGGAAAGTTTGATGAAATTCTTTGATTCAAGAATTATGGTTGATTATGAAAGATAATGAAGTGTTATAGTGTTATAAGAAGGTTTATATATGTATAATTAAGTTTTAAGGCATAAGGAGGGGTTAACAAATAGAATTTGAGTGAAGTGTTGGTAATTTTTGGGTGAAAATAGTCTGTTCTGGGCAGGGTGTATCGGTACACTATGAATAGGTACCGATATTCTAAGACCAATTTTGAAGGAGATCTAGGGTGTATCGATACATTGAGGAGTGTATCGATACCTGGGTATCGATACACACAGGAAGGTATCGATACCTGTGAATTTTGAAGCTATTTTGGGTATCGATACACCCGTAGTGTACCGATACACCCGTAGTGTACCGATACCCCCCCTAAGGGGAAAATAAATTATGGTTCATTAAATTCGTTTAAATTATTAGCATCAAATTACAAGGTTTAGACATCTGATAATTGCCTTAAAATTATATTTATGTAGGTGCAGAGCCTAAACAAGTTCCGGAACAATTGACAATTAGAATCAATCGAGGAAAAGATAAGAGATCAGTATTGAATAGTGAGGCTAGGTGAGTGCATACTCTTAGAATATATGTATTTCTACATGGAAACTAAACTTGTGATAAGTCTCTTTCAATATTTTGAATATATGATAGTATGATTCAAAACATGATTAGGATTGTGTAATATGTGAATATGCTTTGCTTGTATTACATGTTATGTGATCTGCATTTATATGATATGTAGTATATGATAATGATCTAGAAAACATTACAAGAATGTTACATGAGCTACTTGATAATAAGTTATGAAATTACATGCATATGTAATATAAGTTATAAGATGAGAAAATAGGTGTTGATATGTATATGAGAAAATATAAGAATGAGAAATAAGTCATGTGATATGTGAATATGAAAATGATCTATGTGTATATGTGATATATATGATATACGGGAAACATATGTGAACAAGAGATGGAAATGATATACTTGTTATATGAACACATGGGAAGCGTTATAAGATAAGTGACATATGAATATGAAATCATATGAACAGTGATATGCACATGTGAATATGTGAAATGATAAATAATAATGCCCATGTTATATGTCATGAGAGCTAGAGGTATAGTTGGCATGCCAAGAGTTGAGGGTTCATAGGTCCTTCAGGACATACAAAGGTCCTTCGGGACATACATAGGTCCTTCAGGACAAATTTCATATGCCACTCAGTGAGACTTATACGAGTTGTGGTGAAAGCATAGTGCACAACCTCAATGTACTCGTATATCTATAGTTCTCACATGTGTACATAGACTAATAAAGATATAATAAGTAAACTTGAGATGATTATTATATTTGATTGAGCACTTGAATATGAGTATGTTGGTTGCATGTGTTTCATAAGTTATATCATCTATGTGGAAATATGAGTTAATTTGTAAAGGAATTGCTATATGTTTCAATGAAATTATGATCTAAAACCTGTTAAATTATTAGTTGATATGAAATATAGTACAAGGATCTAGGAAAGGAAGTCATATGAAAATTTCATAGTAATTAAATTATGAAAAGTGAATAAAATATATGTGTCTATGTGACAAATTAGATGAGAAATGAACTAATAGAACATATAACAAGAATTTATAGGTTATATGATAAATAAGAGCACATGGAAATAAGAGATAAATTATGTAAATTTGGGATAGAAATTATATGATTAAGAATTTTATAAAAGAAATGATTTAAATGATAATAGGAAAAATGTGATATAAACTGAGTGGGGCAAATATACAGGATTATATGGAAATGAAAAAGTATACAAATATATGTATGATACGATGATTTGTATGTATGTATAGGTTCATTATGTGGAAGTGTATATGAGGTTGCTTAATATGATAGTAGAAAACATGCATTCATTGTTAGAAGTCATGGTTATCTTATAAGTTTTATATGCCTCACTAAGTCATAGACTTAGTGTGTGAGTGTGTCACACGTAGGTTTCGGAAAGTAATTAAATAATACATATATTATTATCTGAAAGTAATTAAATAATTTATCAAGACATCTATTTTTTTTTAAATAATTTAGTTTATTGATAAATATTGAGCACAATGATAATATCTAACCATTTAAAATAAGTACACGCAAAAGTAAAGATGGGCCATTTAACAAGTGAGAAATAATACCGAAACGCTTATTAGGATTGGCCCAATATTACAAAGAAAAGAAGGCTTGGTGCAATGAAAAGAGGGACTAGCCGACTAGCCGTTGCAAATTTGAATTTGCAGGCAGCGGTCAGAAACCCTTTTTAAAAAACAAAACGCTTACTCTCAAATCCTCACAACTCACAACTTCTCTCTCTCTCTCGTTATCTGTAAAAGCTCTGGATACGAAGAACAGGGAAAAAGATCTTGTGGATCCGTTCTTCGTATGCCCGTTCTGCTCATCTGCTGATTTCTCCGTTTGGTTTTGATTCCTTTGTGGATCTGTTTTCTTGTTCTTCTTCGTAAAGCAAAAGAAGAGAATGGCAACGACAAATGGGTACACAGGAAACACACCATTGGCCTCTACCACCGGATCAAAACAGCTTACCCCCACCGCTAGGACTGTTGATTCTCAATCTGTTCTTAAAAGGTTCCCCCCCCTTCTCTTTTTTTACTACTTTGCATTGGATTTTGTTTCTAAACTAGGTCAAATCTAATTTAATTTTGTGGATTTGATTTTCCTTTTCTTGGGTGTCAACAGGTTGCAAACCGAATTGATGGCTTAGATGGTAAGAATTGAACTTTAATAATGCCTTGAATCTGTTTGATGTTTTGCTTCTTCGAAACAAAAGGATTTAGTTCTAAATTTATATAATGTATGATAGATGGGTGGGGATCCTGGAATGTCAGCATTCCCAGAAGAGGACAACATATTTTGCTGGAAAGGAACAATTAAAGGAAGCAAAGACACAGTTTTTGAAGGAAAAGAATACAAACTCTCTCTTGTATTCCCTGTGATAACCCTTTTAAACCCCCGAAGGTTAAGGTCGACACTGCCTGTTTCCATCCGAATGTCGATGTCTACGGCAACATTTGCTTGGACATTCTTCAGGTAAACTAGAAACAATCTTCTCTCTTTTGTTTACAGGGGAAACAAATAAATAATCCTTGATGCATAATTGTTTGTGTTTGTAGGATAAATGGTCATCTGCTTATGATGTAAGAGCCATACTGCTATCTATCCAAAGTCTCCTCGGAGGTATTTATTTTGGCTTCTTCTTCTTCTTTAAAAAATTAGAGTTTTTAAGTACGAGATTTGAGGGGTTTCGTTTAAATGCAGAAGCAAACATCAGCTCACCTTTGAACACCCAAGCAGCTCAACTTTGGAGCAATCAAGAAGGTACCTTTGTTTTAGTTTGAATATAATAGCTTCAATTTTGAATGTTTTATGAGTCTGATTGTTGTAATTTGAGGCCCGAGAAGCAACAACCCAGAAGTGTAAAAACCCGAAACAAATTCGAGAAACCTTAACTCTCACCAAAGTCTAGTTCCGCCAAGAGATCAAAACAGTAAGATCGGTTACCAAAATGACGACCCATATATATATCTAAAATAGGGTTGTCATAAACCCTAAAATAAAATAGACATCGCACGAGAGGAAAACGACCGAGATTTCCGACACCAGAAACCGAGAAAATAGCAAAAAATCAGAGCAAGTTATGAAACAAACAAGAATCGTGACGAACGGGATTGCACCATCCCGAAAAACCCAGCAACAACCACCACCAGCGGGGTAAAACCCCGAGAATCATCAAAGCAAGACACTAAGGAAAAAAACCCGATCAAGCAACAAAATCACTAAGAAGCAAAAACGATATACAATAAAAAAGGCATCCACAACAAAAAAAAAACAACGTAAACATCAAGCAAAAACCGAGCAAAATGGTTCGCAAAATCGCAAAAAATCACAAAAACCCAAAGAAAATAGTTACGGTCGTGGTTTAGGAGAGGAGCAACTGTCGAAAATCGAAGAGAATCATCAGAAAAGGTAAGAACGAATGATTTTTCTTAGATGTACGTTATTTGGGGTTAGTTTTGGGGATTTGGGGCTCGAGTTAGGCTTCGGGGCTTAGAGATGAACATTTTGAGTAGTTTTAGCTTTCTGGTCACTAGAGGCGGTGGTCGGAGCGACGGTTGGTGCGGCGAGACTTCGCCGGAGTGATGGTCGGCCATAGGCTGGTTGGGAAGTGGGGAGAGTGTTTTGAGAGGTTGGAAGTGCGTTATTTTGGGAGAATGAGTTGAAAATGATTTTTTTTTTGTGTTTTAAGGGCTATTTATAGGGAGGGTCTTTGTGTAAATACTAAAATTTAAATTATTTTCATAGTCCGTACAGTTTTGATGTGTAATTTGTTTAGGTTATCTATTGTAAATTTTCCCTTAAATTTCAAATTTATTCAATTTAATCATTGTTTAATTTTCTTATATTTTACAAATTGATCCTCCTAACTTTTTATTTTTTCTTGCATGTCTCAAACAATATCAATCTAACCTCCAATTTTAATTTTTTTGCAGTTAAATCCTTTTAATTTAAAGTTTTTATATTTCTTAATTTAATTTTATATTTAACACTAATTTGATTTATATTATTTTAGGTCAATTTAATTTCTTCAATGGTAAGTAATTCGGATCGGATTTTAAATTTTAAATTTTAATATTCGCAATTAAGACAAATGAGAAATTAAATTGGTACCGAAAGGGCAGTACAGGGGTACTAATCATTCCCTGACTGTAATCGACTCCCGAATCCGACAAAATTTCTGGTAAAACATAGATCAGATAAAAGGTAAGTTAAGATGTCCGATCAAGCTAATATAAAATAATCGGAGGCGGCTCCATCACATCGAATTAAGTCGAAACCCGATTCTGGGCCCACTCGAAGGACGGTTACAACAACTTGGTGACTCTCCTGGGGATGAGTAAGTGAGTCAGGCCAAAATTAATTTCCGGTTGTCTTCTTAAGCGAAAATTGTAAGTTTAAATTTTAATTTACCTTTTCGATCTTTATTACCTTTGATTATTTTTTCAAATAAATAGTTGTACTGATTTTTTTAATGATTTCTACTTTTTCAAAAATTCATTTCAGGATCTATACTCGAGCTCCAAACTCTTTCGTAAGTGGAGGTGAAAGCGACGTCTTCGTAAGAATTTATTCTCCGTACAAGCCTAGCAAGTAAAATTCGGGATTCATATACCTTATGTCTTCGTATGAATTTATTCTCCGTACGGACATAAGGTAACATGTCCTCTCGAGTTTAACTTGGTCCATATGAGCTTGTGATGAGCTTATGACTGAGAGTCTCGCAAGCCCAAGGGGGCACAAGTAAGGAGAACTCGGGTATTTTTTTTTAGAACCTAAACCGGGAGACTGCAAGGAATTAGAACCCACCCCGAAACTCCATTTCAAAACCTAGGATGATTGAGTTATTTTTTGTTTTATTTTTTGTTCAAAACATGCGAACTGGAAATGTATGCGGTTAGGACTTGTTCAAAAATTAACGTGTGGGATAGAGATAATGTCTGGGTAGGAACAAAAGCATATGGGGTAGGAATTTTTATTTTTGTTAGTATTTTGATTATTATTTTTATCTTACTGACTTGTTTCCTTTTTATCTTTTTTTTATTTTTATCATTTGCATCATTCAAAGAGATGTTTATCCGTAAAAAGTGTTCGCTAAACCCAAATAATTTGCATTAATAGACAAAGGGGTTGTACTGCAAGAGGTGAAAAATACAGATGTCCATCTATGGTCAGAGAAGACTCAGAAGCAAAAGGGAGACAGTCTGTGTAACACCCCCAACCCGTATCCGACCCGGATACGAGTCCGAAGTGTCACATTGACTTTTCAAACATTTATTCGTATAAAATAGTGAGTAATTTAAAAACTTTGATAACATTTAACTCATTCAAAGCGTTTACAAAATATATCAGAGTTCATACAATTTATATCTTTAGACTACATGCCAACTACACTCTATAACCAGTACATATATTTTCTGATCTGACATTTGGTAAGGAGAACTGACCTGTCTTGCTCCGCATTACTCTTTACTATTCTCGAAACCTACGTGTGAAACAATCACACGCTAAGTCGAAGACTTAGTGAGGCATAAAAACTTATAAGGTAAACGGTACTAATAATCATACCTAAACAATTCTTACTATCATTTCATACCACTCATACTTTTACATGTAACGAATATATATGCATGCATATATGTCCTTATCATTCATATATCTTATCTCATGTTCCTATGATCTCTTATGTCCATATCATATAACATATACCATAACCAATTGCACATACACATACCATGTCATGTAAACCATATATATATATTATCATAAAACACGTACACTCAATCAATTATATTATCATCTTCATTTTTTTCTTATTTTATCACTATCATTGATTCCTTTCATCATATAGTCTTATAAGTTACCATTTGTACAATCAATATCACACATGAAATTCCACAAGGGAACAAACATATTATCCTATCACTTTATTAATATTATCTATTTAATAGCCCATGATACTCATGTGAGAACTAAAGATATGCGAGTACATAGAGGTTGTGCACTAATGCTGTCACCACAGCTCATATAATTGCACCGAAGTGCCACGTAGAATTGCACCGAAGTGCCGCGTAGAATTGCACCGTAGTGCCATATAATAATGTCCCGAAGGACCACATATAACTCCTTAAGAATCATATACATATACTAGAGATCAAGTATGTGTCTCACCAGACTTCACACATGTTCCAAAGAATACATATATATCCCGAAGGACCACATATCACTCTTTAAGAATCATATACATATACTAGGGATCAAGTATGTGTCTCACCAGACTTCACACATGTTCCAAAGAATACATATATATCCCGAAGGACCACATAGACCCTCGACTCTTGGCATGCCAACTATACCCCTAGCTCTCATGACACATAACATGGGCATTATCTTTTATATCCTTTTACATATTCATGTAACCATATCATATATTCATATAAGCTCATGGTTTCATTCACATATACATGTAATCACGTAGTTTCTTTCATGTAATTCATGTCACTTTTCATATGAATTCATATTCATATGTCACATAGGATTCACCCTCATGTATTACTTATACTTTCTCTTTCATATGGCTCATAACATTTCTCATGTGTTCATATGACATGTTACTCATTGTCATCTTATCATGTTACCACATAGACATATCATCTTACAATACATACAAAACATATCAATACTTATATTCACATATACCTATCACTTCATTATCCTTATTATTATTCTTATCATCACCATTAATCCCTTTTACTTACCATATTCATATCAATAACACATATACCCATGCACACATATAAATCATAACAAATACATACTTCTATGAATTCATGTTTTTCACTATTGGAAATAGACTTATCACAAGTCTTATTTTCCCTTGAACCTCATATACTAGAGAATGTGCACTCACCTTAGCTTTGCTTTGATTCGATTATAATCCTTCAATTTATCCGGAAAGGGATCACGTTCTACATCTACATCATCATACATAGATCTATATTAGTATTATAACTAATATACTCTAATGGTTCACTCTTTAGACCAAGAGAAAAGTCAATTTCATCTTTTAATGAAGGTATGCATTGATGCACTACTGATGCATCGGTGCATAAAATGTATTCGATGTTGTATTATTACTGGGATGCATCGATGCATGCCTTATGCATCGATGCACTAATTGCATTCGATGTTTCTGTTGAAAACATTTTTGATATTTCGATATAACAAATTAAGTTAAATGAATTTTAAGATTTCACAAATGATTTTACAAATTCGATTCAATTAACCGAATATCAAATTATTACTCCAAGTTTTTCAAGATCAATTTTAATCCTTACTAAATGTGTAAAATTGTGATTTGTACTTAAACTATTTTTGAAACAATTTTCACAAAGTATTTTGAACCAAAAACAAGCCTTAAATCAATTATTCAAAGGCATGCACCGATGCATCAGTCCATGCATCGATGCATCGATGAATTAATTGAACATCGAATGCATTCCATGCACCGATGCACTCTCAATGCATCGATGCACTCTGAATATTTTCAAAACATCGAATGCATTTGATGCATCGATGCACAAGCCACGCATCGATGCACAAGCCATGCATCGATGCATCAGGCTATTTTTCAAACATCGAATGCATTTCATGCATCGATGCACACTTGGTGCACCGATGCATCAAGTGTTCCAACGGTCAAAATATTTGAATTTTACACGAATGCACCGATGCATACCTGATCATGCATCGATGCATGAGACGCTCCACCTAGAAAAATTAATTGTTTTCACACTTAAACGACTCTATTATCCCCACTAATTATTACCAACGTTCAGAATTGATTCAAGGGGTATTTAAACAAGTTCTGGAGCCATTGATCAACTACAAGAAACATCAAACAACTAGAATCAAGAGAGAATCAAAGAGAAAGCATCAAACCTCAAGTTTGAGTATTTCAAGCCTATTTTTCATCCAATATTCATTTGCTTTCAAGAACACTTTTGTACTCAATTGTATTTATCCTTGAGTGTTCTTTTCTTTGTTCTAGAATTGTGCAAACATCTTACCTTATGAGGTTTTCTTGTAAGTTTGTAAATTTGTAATCTTCTCTTTGGGAAAAAGAGTGTTCTCAAGAGTTGGGGTATACTCTTGAGGGATTTTGTAAGGTTATCTCTTTGGCCTCAAAAGAAAGAACAAATTAGTGAATTTGTTGGAAAATCCTTAGTATGGATAGCTAAGGTAGTGGACGTAGACTTTGTTTGAGAAAGTCGAACCACTGTAAATCGCTGTGCAATTACTTTAAATTTTCTGCAAAAGCTTCCACGAAATTTTTAATTGCCAATTCACCCCCCTCTTGGCCAATTCCGTAGATCGATTAACTCAACAATTGGTATCAGAGCCTCACTCATTTGAAGGTTTAATCGCCTCTTGAGTCGATTCGGGAAGAGTTACATCGATTACCAAGTCATCAATGGCCTCCACTTCAAATTACGACTCCGGTCTTGATTCGATGCCCGTCAATAAGCCTCATTTCTTCAATGGAGCTAATTACGCCTATTGGAAGAATATAATGATGTACTTCATTCAAGCAAGTGACATGGGAGCATGGAATACCGTAGAAGAAGGATACATCAAGCCTATCACTCATCCAAGGTTGTGGAGTGAAGGAGAGACAAGAATGTTCCAGCTCAACTCCAAAGCCATCCATATTATTTTTTGTGCTCTTGGACCAGATGAATACGGAAGAGTTTCATCGTGTACAACTGCCAAAGAAATATGGGACAAGCTTCAAGTCACACATGAAGGTACATATGAGGTAAAGAAATCAAAAATTAGTATTCTAACGTATAGCTATGAAAATTTCAGGATGAAACCAAATGAAGACATCAAAGCTATGACAGATAGATTTTCAACGATTGTCAATGGTCTCAAATCATATGGAGAGATCATCTCAAATGAAAAGCTTGTGAGGAAGTTAGTCTACTCCCTCCCAAAATCATGGCAATCAAAGAAGACGGCAATCATCGAGTCTAAGGACCTATCGTCCTTAACTCTTGAAGAACTTATCGGTTCACTCCTCACTCATGAGATGATGCTCGAAGATGAGGTGGACCTTGATAAAGTTGAAGAGACACCAAAGGAAAAGGAGAAGAAGAAAAATATTGGAGTTGCTCTCAAATCCACAAAAGATGAGAGTGATTCTAATAATGATGATGATGACGAGAAAATGGCATTGTTTGCCAAACGGTTCAGAAAAATGATGAGACCTTACCAAGGAAGAAAATTCAAACGAAACGAAGGCCTCAAAAATGAACCAAAAGAGAAGGACCCAATCATTTGCTATGAATGCAAAAAGCCGGGGCATGTCAATTATGATTGCCCACAATTGAAGAAAAAGGGTCAATCAAAGAATAAGCACAAGGCTCATGTGGCTACATGGAGCGATGAAGAAAGTTCCGATGAAGAGGAACAAGAAGTAGCAAACTTGTGCTTGATGGCATTCGGGGAAGATTCTAAGGTAACCTCTAACTCATCCGATTTTGATGATTTATCTTATGATGAGTTATTTGAGGAGTACAATGGGTTGGCTTCGGATTATGAGAAATTGTTTTTAAATATAAAAATGATGTTTCAAAATTGAAAAATGAAAACAAACTCATATCCAAAACCAACAACGATCTTGAAAGTAAAATCAAAGATTTGCAAATCAAACTAGAAGAGTTTGAAAAGAAAAATTTAGATTTGCAAAATTTACTTTCAAAGATCAATGATGATCATCAAAAGAAAATTGATGATCTTAAAACTTCTTTTGATAAAGTTGGAACAAAACATTTTGAAAGAGGTGGAAATTCAAAATCCAACTTTGTTAGAAAAAGTTTTAGAAACTACAATCATAGAGGTCCCCAAAGAACCTCTAATGGAAAAATCATTAGAAGTATGTGGGTTCCTAAAGAACTCATTACTACTAAAGATAAAAATATCCTACACAAATGGATACCTAAGGGGACTAGGATTTTGGAAACTAATGAATATGGACCCAAAAGAATTTGGGTACCAAAAATCAAAAATTAATCTATGTTTGTAGGGAAAGGAGCATTGCTACAAGGCACGGGAAACAAATTCAAACTCATGGTACCTTGATAGTGGATGCTCAAGACATATGACCGGAGACAAAAGCCGGTTCATTGAGCTTAACGCCAAAAATGGAGGAGAAGTGACTTTTGGAGACAATTCAAAAGGTCACATTGAAGGTATTGGTACAATAGGTAATACCTATTCCATACAAATTAAGAATGTTTTATATGTGAATGGATTAAAGCATAATCTTTTGAGTATTAGTCAATTATGCGATAAAGGATTCAATGTCTTATTTGAAATTAATGTTGTAAAGTTATTGACATTGCATCTAATCGGATTATGCTTATTGGTCATAGAATATGAAACATTTACATGGTGCATTTAGATTCTATTGATATGACTAATTTATGCCTAGTTGCTAAGGATGAGCATGATAGTTGGTTATGGCATAGGAGACTAGGTCATGCTAGTATGAGTGTTTTGCAACGGTTAATTCAAGGAGACTTAGTAAGAGGGTTGCCTAAGCTTAAATTTGATAATGATAAAATCTGTGATGCTTGTGCTAAAGGAAAACAAAAACGAGTTTCTTTTAAATCTATTAATGATGTATCAACTAGTAGAGTATTACAATTGATCCATTTAGATCTTTTTGGGCCAACTAGAACTACTAGCTTGGGAGGAAAACAATATGCTTTTGTCTTGGTAGATGACTATTCTAGATACACTTGGGTTCTATTCTTAAGTACTAAAGATGAAGCATTAGAAAATTTCATCACATTTTCAAAAATAATCCAAAATGAAAAATGTTACTCTATCACTAGTGTTAGAAGTGATCATGGAACTGAATTTGAAAATCTTGGATTCATTGAGTTTTGTAATTCTAATGGTATTAGCCATAATTTTTCAGCACCTAGAACCCCTCAACAAAATGGAGTTGTTGAGAGGAAAAATCGAACTTTAGAAGAAATGGCTAGAACCATGCTTTGTGAAAATAATTTGCCAAAATATTTTTGGGCGGAAGCCACAAATACCGCTTGTTATGTTGTAAATCGAGTAATGATTAGGCCAATTTTAAAGAAAACTCCATATGAAATTCTCAAAAATAAAAAGCCTAACATTAGCTATTTTCATCCTTTTGGATGTAAATGTTTTGTTTTAAACAACGGTAAAGAAAATCTTGGCAAATTTGATGCTAAAAGTGATGAAGGAATTTTTCTGGGTTATTCCTTAAATTCTAAAGCTTATCGTGTATTTAATAAAAGAACTTTAGTTGTAGAAGAGCCTATACATGTTGTTTTCGATGATAATCCCCTTCCAAGGAAGGATTCTTCTGTTAATGATGATGTAGGTATTGTACAAGCAAATGACGTTAGACATGACGTTGGAGAATCATCATCAAAGGAAGAAACAAAAGATGAGGAAACTCATGATCCCCTCGAGAATCCAACCATTGAAGAAAGGGAAGTATCTTTTCCAAGAGAGTACAACTATATCAAGGATGGTGAAATTATAGGTGATCCATCAAAAGGGGTAACTACTCGATCTTCTCTTAGAAATATCTGTAATTATGTTGCATTTATTTCATGCATAGAGCCTAAGAACATCAAAGAAGCATTAAAGATGAACATTGGATTATGGCTATGCAAGAAGAATTAAATCAATTTGAGAGAAGTAAAGTATGGACATTAGTTGAAAGGCCTAGTAATAAATCTACTGTAGGTACTAGATGGGTTTTTAGAAATAAACTTGATGAAAGTGGTAATATAGTGAGGAACAAGGCTAGACTTGTTGCTCAAGGCTATACTCAAGAAGAAGGCATAGACTATGATGAAACATACGCTCCCGTAGCTAGGATAGAAGCAATTAGAATGTTATTGGCATTTGCATGTTTCAATGAATTTAAATTATATCAAATGGATGTTAAAAGTGCATTTTTAAATGGTTTTATAAAGAAGAAGTGTACGTGGAACAACCTCCAGGTTTTGAAGATTCAAATTTTTCGGATCATGTTTTAAAATTGACAAAAGCTCTTTATGGTTTAAAACAAGCTCCTAGAGCTTGGTATGAAAGATTGTCAAATTTTTTAATTGAAAAAGGTTTTTTAAAAGGAAAGGTTGACACTACATTGTTTTTAAAGAGAAAAGGTAAAGATTTATTAGTAGTTCAAATTTATGTTGATGATATAATATTTGGTTCTACTAATGATGTTCTTTGCCAAGAATTTTCTAAGCTAATGCAAAGTGAGTTTGAGATGAGCATGATGGGGGAGCTCTCATTTTTCTTGGGACTCCAAATCAAGCAAAGAAAAGATGTCATCTTCATTAATCAAGCTAAGTACGTCAAAGATATGCTCAAGAAGTTTGGACTGGAAAATGGGAAACCTCATAACACTCCAATGAGCTCTTCAACAAAGCTTGATTTAGATGAAGGAGGTAAATGTGTAGATGTTAAATTATATAGGTCAATGATTGGCTCTTTGCTTTATCTTACTGCAAGTAGACCGGACATTATGTTTAGTGTTTGCTTATGTGCTAGATTTCAATCATGTCCTAAGGAATCACATTTACTAGCTGTTAAGAGAATCTTTAGATACCTTAAGGACACTCCTAGTTTAGGACTTTGGTATCCTAGAGACTCTAGTTTTAGCTTGCATGCTTTTTCTGATGCGGATTATGGAGGATGCAAATTAGATAGGAAAAGCACCTCCGGTACTTGCCAATTCCTTGGAAATATGCTGATTTCTTGGTTTTCAAATAAACAAAATTGTGTTGCATTATCTACCACTGAAGCCGAATACATTTCAGCTGGTAGTTGTTGTGCACAAGTTTTATGGATGAAACAACAACTTTTTGATTATGGAATTGAAGTAGATACTATTCCTATCAAGTGTGACAATACTAGTGCTATTTGTCTCACTAAAAATCCCATCCAACACTCTAGAACTAAACACATTAAATAAGACATCACTTCATTAGAGACCATGTCACTAAGGAAGATGTAGTTCTAGAATTTGTTGATACTTTGCACCAATTAGCAGATATTTTTATAAAACCCTTAGATAAAGAAAGATTTTGGACACTTAGAAGAGAATTAGGTTTAACTGACCTATCTTTACTTAGTGTTTAAAATAATTTAGCACTTTTAATAAATACTGAAAAATGCTTATAATAATAATTTTTGATTGTATTCTTGCTATTAGTTAGGGGGAGTTTATGATTCTTAATAAAAATTAATTTTATGTTCAAATAAAGTTTGAAGATTAATTTGATTGATTGAACATAATTAATTTTTGATATATATGAGTTGTCATTACCATTAGAGCCAAATTATTTAACATTTTAAGTGTTTAAAATGGATTTTTGACATTTTTGCGCTTCATGCACCGATGCATTTAACAATGCATCGATGCATCCTTGAATATGCATCAATGCATAAGACCATGCACCGATGCATCCGTCGGGTTTTAGGTTTAAAATCTTCATCTTCTTCATTTTTCTCAAAACCTAAAACACAAACTCTCGGCCGTTCGTCCCCCTCTCACCTCAAATCTCTATTTTTGCTCAAAATCTTCGGGAAAACATCGGATTCTTCAAGTTTTTCATTCTACAAACCTGCTACACTCATTAAATCGCGCAAAACATCTCCTCATTCCCCTCAATCCGAATTTTTCAAGGTATTTTCACAAAAACTCTATTTCATTAAATTTTTGAACTTAGGACTAGTTTAGATTAGTTCTAGTTTGAAATAATTATCAGGCATTAGCATATGATGATTCTAAACTAGTTTCTACAACGAATTTCATCAAAAACGCATAATTTTTCAAAATTATTTGGAAATTTCGAATTCAAAAAAAAAATTATTATTATTTCGAAAATTATTGATTCAATTGTGTTGTTTTCATGAAAACTATGCGTATTATGATATTAATTTTAAATAGTTTTCAAAACTTTGCCCATTAGGATTATGCTAGAGAACCTTGAATTATTGAGGACTCATTTGAGTTTTGGGATTGAATTTTGTGCATACATGTGTTTTTAAATTGCAGGTGATATTTCTTTTCCGATTTCCCTAACCATGTCTAATCCCAAACACCCTAGATCATCCTCGAGTCGGTCTCACCAAAACCGTCCTCCCGCTCCTAGACCTCAAAATCCATCCAATATTCCTTCATCCCTCATTAGTACTTGTTTTAACATGCCTGAAAACCGTAGGGATGAATTGTACTCTAGGTACATGACCTCCTTCCAATCCTATCGTATTAGGGAAGAGCGCATTCCTTCTCTACAAGCTATGATAAAACTTGAATTTGAATACCTCTCAATTCTTCGCCGATGGAAGTTTGATAAACTATTTTCTCTTCAACCCATCGTCTTTCACCAACTTGTCCGCATCTTTTATTCCAATGCGGTTTGTATTCAGAACACAACTCAGTGCGGTACTATAGCGATTAGATCCTATCTTTTAGGACAATATATCACTATTACTTCTAAATCCATCGCATCTCATTTTGGTTTAGATGACGAGGGATTTTTTAATGAGAAGGAAGATGTGGAATATCCATATCTTCCTAATGCTAGTGTCAGTACCTTTAGGTCTCACCACAATCGATTTCTTCACTTAATGATCTCTTGGTGGTTTAGACTATCCGCAGGTCGGTACTCCATACTACGTACTACAGACTTATGGTGGATGCACTGTATAAAGAACAAAAGAAAATCAATTTTCCACATAATGTCTTTAGCGCGCTTGTCGATATCATAAACATCATTCCCTCAAAGCATGTAGAAACCCTACCTTATGGTTGTCTACTAAGCAATTTGTTTATCAAACTCGGCCTAGATGTCTCCCTTGACAATCCTATTCCGCTCCAAAACCCAATCAATATCACATCCTTAAAGAATTCGGATTGGAAATTGGATGAGAACACCGGACTATGGTCTTTTCGACCCGGTAAGCAAACCCCGGGAGCTAGTTCTTCACGAGCTGCTCCTAGTTCTTCTCGTGCTCCTCCTCCTCCTCCAGCTCCTGACGCTGATAATGATCCAGAGCTTCAAAGGCTTATGAGAGATGTTGACGAGGAAGTACCAGCTCGGCAAGATGATCAAACGCCACCTTATTTCCAATCTTTTCTAGAGTCGTTTGATCTGCGTTTGCTTCCATGGAGTCTACGATTACTGAGTTTCAGGGAGATGCGTGATCGTATGGATGCTCTTACTCTTGAAGTTAGAGCTCATTATCCTCCTCCTCCTCCCGATTCCGCTATGGATGATTAAACGTTATTTGATGATATTTGGTTTTAAACTTTAAGAACTTGGATTGTTAAACTTTTTGATTTGAATGTTTATGTTTGTTTGGATGTTTGGATGCTTGAATGTTTGAACTTAATTTTAATATATTTGGTTTGAATTTTATTCATTTTGCATCATTAGATATATGACCAATTATGCCATTTCACATTTTATTATGAATATTGTTTATGAAAACTAATGGCTAATCTCTCTTTTGATTGTGATCTTAGCAGCTTATTATTAATAAATCAATTGGCTAATGTTTTTCAAAATTCTTGTTTAAAACGTTTATATAGAGTCTTTTTGATTTAACAAAAAGGGGGAGAAAATTTAAGATGTGCTATAGATGTGCTATAGTAAGGGGGAGTAAGTTTTTCAAAATCGATTTCAAAAATAATTTCTTAAACAAATCTTAAAATTATTCAAATGTTTTGTTATATCAAAAAGGGGGAGATTGTTGAAAACATTTTTGATATTTCGATATAACAAATTAAGTTAAATGAATTTTAAGATTTCACAAATGATTTTACAAATTCGATTCAATTAACCGAATATCAAATTATTACTCCAAGTTTTTCAAGATCAATTTTAATCCTTACTAAATGTGTAAAATTGTGATTTGTACTTAAACTATTTTTGAAACAATTTTCACAAATATTTTGAACCAAAAACAAGCCTTAAATCAATTATTCAAAGGCATGCACCGATGCATCAGTCCATGCATCGATGCATCGATGAATTAATTGAACATCGAATGCATTCCATGCACCGATGCACTCCCATGCATCGATGCACTCTGAATATTTTCAAAACATCGAATGCATTTGATGCATCGATGCACAAGCCATGCATCGATGCTCATGCTATTTTTCAAACATCGAATGCATTTCATGCATCGATGCACACTTGGTGCACCGATGCATCAAGTGTTCCAACGGTCAAAATATTTGAATTTTACACGAATGCACCGATGCATACTTGATCATGCATCGATGCATGAGACGCTCCACCTAGAAAATTAATTGTTTTCACATTTAAACGGCTCTATTATCCCCACTAATTATCACCAACGTTCAGAATTGATTCAA